>NC_064627.1:618677619-619927619 GCF_023864275.1 Schistocerca cancellata
AAGGAGACCACCATGGAAGGAGCAATGTTCTTGTGGACAACGATAAGACAGCTGGAATAGACTGTTTAACGTAGAGTAAAGGTACATAACAAATCTATAAGTCAAATCACAAGTCCAGGAGTAAACAAAGTTATCGGTAACCATTTTATAGACTTTATAAAGTATCTAGACACGCGACTACGGGGAACTATTACGTCTTCTTTGGCTAAGGAGCATGATATTACCAGGCTGGAGGCTACTATGTACAACTGCAGAATGGATTCTGTGTTCGATCCAGTGCAAAGCTGTTTAAGTGTATTAGACACTAACAAGCAGTGTTTACAATCAACTTTACTGTGTGAAAATTGCGCCTATGTGGTGTCGGTTAACTAATAATTTACAGAACAGTTGCTGTGTGGTGTTTAACAACGTTCTGCAATTTGTCTACTAGAGTAATAAGAACACCTGAAAATTGACTGGAGTGCAAGTAAGTCTGCCGGACTCTCAAGACTGAGGAAAGCTTAAAAGTTATGCTCTGTCTGCATACAATTTTAATTATCTACCTGTAAACTACGTAGAGGTTCTTAACACAGACTCCAACAAAGATAATATTAGTATTACGCACAAGTATTATGTTACAGCAGGAAAAACTTATTTTTCTACGTCTAGAACACTGTTCTCCACAATAACGTCCGATATAGATATCGCCGGATTGGGACTCGTTCCTACAAATAATGTTACACCCCAAGTCTTAAGAAAAACAGTAAATGTATCACACAGACTTAAACCATTCCCCATTAAAGAAATTACTCCTTTAAGTGCAGTTAACGTTTTATGTGCACGACAAACTAAATTGGAAATGGAAGACATCGAACTAAATAAAAGGAAACTAGAGTATACAGAGAAGACAGCTGCCATAAAGGAAGAATATAAGCTGCAAATGGAAAAGGAGGAGGCTACTGCGGATGTGCAGGCCAGCTTTACGTATGGATTAAAACACGGTGTATGTAAAAACCTGTCTACGAATGGGGAATACAAAATAATGGTATTTACAGTAAACAGCCATGGAAACTGGTCACGTTTTGGAGTACTGGCTGAAATCAATGGAATCGAGAACGTTTACTATATTAAGGGATACACGAAAAATGTATTTATTAAGCTCTGTTCCCATTTGGATCGGCTTCAAAAGGGTGGTTATATTCTATCTAAGTGTGGCGAGCTGGATGTTGTCCACCTAGCTACAGAATGGCCACTTGCCGAGTTTAAAACTAATGGAATAACTACATTCAATGGACACTCGTTTGCAAATGTTGTAAACTTAAAGTTCTACACAGAAATCCAGCAAGAATGTGGAGCGGAAGAGTTGCCGACATACACTCAGGAAGACGTGGAACGTTTTAACAGTAGCGTCATGGAAGAGATACGAGGAAAAATTAAAATCCCCGAATGCTCTCGCCTAGAAGAGCTGCATGAAGGAACAGACCTAATAGTTAAAGCCATAAAACAGGTATTTTACAAGAAGAAAATTAGATATGTATTAGAATTCGAGAATATACCTTCTCCCTATTTGTCAAATTACTGGTTGAAGAAAGAAATAGATAATTCAGATATGTATTTAAGTTATAAGTTAAAAATTAAATTGGACATTATTAAAACTACACCTAACAAAAGTAAAGAAAGAGTGGTTTTCTGTGTGTAAATGTATATGCAAAAGTTAATAAATATATTGTGCGAGAATATACACCTGTCTTACTTGCTAGGCTACCGAAAATCCTATGAGATTTCCTATATACAACGATCTATGTGCCTGTATTTCGGATGTGGAAGTGAGCGGTTAGATGACCTTGAAAAGTAGTTGAAACCAGGTAGCTGAAAGCGTAGCGAACACCTTTTCGTATCTATACGACGTCACCGCCGCCACCTTGGATACCGGTACTTTGACGTAGAAACTGTTTTGCCCCAATACTGGCGACGAACAGAAGAAAACTAGATAGGCAAGAAATCAAAAGATCGCAGCCAGCAGCCTGTTTACCCTACGTGGAAAAAGCCATGACCGGATTGGTAAGCTCCTTCACTGGGTTGGTGTCCAGCGTGTCTTATACGGCAGTCCAAAGATCGAGAAAGTGCTAGGCTCCACCATACGTCAGGTATGCGCTTTACACTCTGCACGTCTGTGCAGGGCGGAAATTCAGTACGGAGCAATAGATATGGGTGAAACTGGCAGGCCAATAGCAACGTGTATATTTGAACAGCAGCGCTACATTCGTATAGGGCAGTGCAGCAAATGTGCAGTTGCCGATCACCACCAATACTGCAGCAAAGAAATAAAATTTAACGAAACCTGCGTACTTACCTATTACGTGGGTTGTAAAATGTAAGCTCATGAAAGCCACTGAAGTACTAAAAGACTGTAAAACATGAATAGAGAGGTTGGAGTCAGGATTGCCCCATCCTAGCTGCCAGCCCTCTGTCCAGCAAGCCACGCCACCAACACGTGTCGCGAGCACTACCAGCAGCTAACTGCCGCCACGCGGCCTCCATCCAGCCAGAGGAAAACAGCAGCTCCCGCGTCTCTCGACGATGACCACCAATCGTGGCACACAATGTAAGACGCAACAGATAACATCGGGTACACTTCCCTTTCTCCGTAGTAAGCTAGTACGATAAAATTCCCAGTTCTTCCACAGTAAGAGATCAATTAAACCAACGCTAATTATGAACTGTAACAGAATGTCATGCTCATTCAGCAGTAATTACATGATATAAGTGTATCTTCAGAGCTAAAACATACCAGCAGGCCCAGGGGAAGGCCACTGTAACTGTGGCTGAAACGTTGATTTATCCACTACAGTTCTTTACATTATTAAGCGGCACTGTACTCATAAACTTTTGTGTCAACCTTTTCTTGGCCTTGAATGTCCGGATGATCTATCTGTACACCAGTCAGCTTTCGTGTATTCTGAATCACCCAGCAGACGAACTGTGGAACATCTTTAAATGCAATACGGCAACTGTTTTGTAAGTTATCTGATAATTTACACTATATGTAAATGACTGGCACGGAGTGCAGTCGAGTACAATTTAAACACTTTTTGGTAGAGTTTAATAACCTTAAACACCTTTCCACTGAGTTAAACGTGCTACTCTGTAGTTGTAGATTACAGCTTCTAGTCTGTTTATCTTTAAAAAAAATGGTTCAAATGGCTCTGAGCACTATGGGACTCAACTGCTGTGGTCATAAGTCCCCTAGAACTTAGACCTACTTAAACCTAACCAACCTAAGGACATCACACACATCCATGCCCGAGGCAGGATTCGAACCTGCGACCGGAGCGGTCGTGCGGTTCCAGACTGTAGCGCCTTTAACCGCTCGGCCACTCCGGCCGGCTGTTTATCTTATTTTCTTTAGCCAAGGAAGTTGTCAAATTTTCTCGTTGATGCATATCAGGGCACTTCTAAAATTGCTAATGTATGCACCAATTCAATCCTGGGCTTCTGATTTGACAAACACATTTGTTATTTACTATAGAATATGAGCTCACCCGCATTAAACAGTTTCTTCTAGTTGTCTTAGTGTGTCCACAATAACTCTGGCATTTCCTCAGCCGTCTTTTCCTTGTACACAGAAATGGCAGCCGGCCGGTGTGGCCGAGCGGTTCTAGGCGCTTCAGTCTGGAACCGCGAGACCGCTACGGTCACAGTTTCGAATCCTGCCTCGGGCATGGATGTGTGTGATGTCCTTAGGTTAGTTAGGTTTAAGTAGTTCTAAGTTCTAGGAGACTGATGACCTCAGATGTTAAGTCCTATAGTGCTCAGAGCCATTTGAACAGAAGTGGCGTTTGGCAGTAGGTAGTCACACTTCTCTATTTTGTTAAAAATCACAGTAAAATCTTGCATTATAGCGACGTCTATGAGGTGACTGTTCTATGTAAGAGGATCTTGCAGTATTCCAGGCAGTTGGTCGAATAGGACACCCACCTCCCTGTATGGTGCAACCACAGGATTTTTATATTTTCTGTAAAGGGTTTGCAGTGTTTCCTTCAGTTTTTTTCCAGTATTTCTCCTACTGCCGCATTATCGTTGCCATATAGTAGAAAGGGTTGCTTCGTCTTGACATCATCTGTCATAGAGACGAACTTGGAGAATTTGCCATATAGATAACTATGAAACTCACCACAGACTGTTTGTTTAACATTATAGACAGCCCGTTACCCAATTATTTTTCGCAATTCACATTAACACAGATTTTAACTGTCATAATATCGTCACAAAACGGTTTTGTTAACGTATTTACACGTATATATGCCTTCAGGCTCAGGTGTATGCCATTTTTGGAGTAGTTTATGTTACCAATATCGGTAAAGAGATTACCGATCTTCGATTTACTACCAGTCCACATTCTATACGCATTAGACTCTTCATTCCACTCAACAATTCCTGTAATTCTTCGTTACTTTTACTGATGGTAGCTATATAATTCAGCGAATCTTCTCATTGATATTCTTTCGCCCCGAATTTTAATCCCACTCTTGAACCTTGTACGGATATCAGTGTAATTTGTTTATACACTCCCATGGTATAATTTATGTATTTCTTGTGTGTGATCAGTAGTGTCTTTTTAACATCATAAGTAGTGAACCCCATGTTTTCCTTCCTCAGTTTCTATTGAAAAATCCAGGACTATTTATTGGATATCGTGGAATATCGTCATTCATCCCCTGTATTTTCATGAAGGTACGATAGGTGGCGGCGCTTTATGTAGCCTTCAAAATGGCGTCTGTAATGGAGGTGCGTTCCAAGCAGACAGCTGTCAGTGAGTTTCTTTTGGTGGAGAAGTGGAGCATTTCAGATGTTCATAGGAGCCTGCAGACAGTCTGCTGAGACCTGGAGGTGATAAAAAGCGTTCTGAGTCGTTCGCCGAGGCGTCTGTCATCGCAACAATGTCGCGTAAACCTGTCCGATTTCCTGCGTGGCGGGCCGGCCGCACTCAGCTGTGACGCTCTTGTTCGAAGTGATTGACGGATCATAATCAAACACTTCGCCACACAGCTGGACGTCTCTGTTGGTAGTGCTCACACACTCTTCAACCAGTTTGACTACCGAAAGGGCTGTGCCCGTTAGTTCATTGTTACCTGTCAGAGTACCATAGAGAGCAATGCGGAATTGCTTGCACGTTAAGAGGCTGATCGAGACGATTTTTGTCGAATATCGTCACAGGCAATGAAATATGACTTCGATCAGGAAACAGAACAGCAATCAATGGAGTGGGACCACACCACCTCTCCTCTGAAGAAAAAGTTCACAGCCACCCCGTCAGTCGGTAAAGTCATGATGATGGTCTTCTTGGACTCTGGAAGGGTTGCCGTGTTTGATGTCCTTAACTGATCAACTCTGAAGTACACTGTGCAACCATCAGGAAATTTAAGAAACTACTTCAGCATGTTCGCCGTAACAAAATTTCGAACTAACTTCTTCTCCATCACAACTCAAGGCTCACACAAGTCTGCGCACTTGAGAGCACCTCACAAATCTTAATTGGACTGTTCTTTCTCGTCTACCCTACAGCTCGAATCTCGCACATTCCTACTTCCATCTGTTGGCGCAATGAAGGATGCATTCCGTGGGAAGCAGTACGTGGTTGATGGCGAGGTTATTGATACAGCAAGACGTTGGGTCCGACGTCGACCAGTGGAGGCATACATGGCTTGCCAGTAACGTCGACGCATAGAACCGAGGTTCTTTTGAAAAATAGGGTTTTGTATCCATAAGGGTGGGGTGAATAATAGGTAGAAATAGTTACAATCTTCATGATTTCTCCGATTTTAACCTGAAACCGATTAACATCTTACGCGAAACTTCTTGATTTCAAAATCAAATAATGAGATACGTCAAATCAGATAGGGAGGATACAGAATGTTGCAGTGCTGCAATAAAGGTATAAAACGAGATTAATTTCTGTCTGTCTCCTTCTCGTGTGTTCAGCACCGATCTGTTCGAAAGATTAGTTGAGTTCCACAAACCAAGAGATATTATTAATGCTACCTCTTTACAGAGAAGGAACACGAGGACAACAATTGACGTGTAGTCACAAGGGGATCTCGACAAACTGTGCCCAATAAGAATGGCAGTTCATCGAATATTTACGCCGAGGAAAAGGGCCTACCCAGCAACGAGTAGAGCGAATTGCGATGGCGTGCTGAAAAGTAATGACCCCGAATTGTTTACGTGTAAACTGTGTGTGTGTGTGTGTGTGTGTGTGTGTGTGTGAAATCTTATGGGACTTAACTGCTAAGGTCATCAGTCCCAGAGCTTACACACTACTTAACCTAAATTATCGTAAGGAAAAACAAACACACACACCCATGCCCGAGGAAGGACTCGAACCTCCTCCGGGACCAGCCGCACCGTCCGTGACTGCAGCGCCCGAGACCGCTCGGCTAATCCCGCGCGGCTTACGTGGAAACTCTTACAGCTTTTAAAAGAAACGTAATTAACGCTCTACATCTTTATTTTTCATGTCTGTATATTTATTTCTCAATATAGTCACTCTGGCGACAAACATATTTCTCCCAATGAGAAACCAGTTTGTTAATACTTGCACTGCACAATGTTTAGCACTGTTGACGTAGCCACAACCTCACCTCTGCTTGCACCGCTTCATCACTATCAAAGTAAAATTCTTGAAAGCGCTCTTTCAGTTTTGCAGACAGATGAAAATCGGATCGTTCCAAGTCAAGACTATATGGAGGATGATCGATAATAGTGAAACAAAGGCGTCGGATTTTTGCAGATGTCGCAGCTCTCGTGTGTGTTCTGATATTGTCATGCTGAAGGAGAGCCCAAATGTGGACGAAGTTTCGAATTCTAAACTCCATTACAGCACTCTGTCTCTCACGCACTGCCAAGTTACAAACTAGAATTCCGAGTCCTCTGGAGATACACTGCTCCAAATATGTAGATACACAGAATTCAGATGTAGAATGTTAATAACTTTTGTCTTATTTTAGAAAAAAAACTGCAAGAGATTTCATACAAAACATTCGCATACATTTTTTATCGGCACGGCCTTGTAAACAGATGTTTTGGCAACTGATGCTCGTAATTAAGATGTCAGCTCTAAGTGCCTCCCGAATAACTGAGCCCAGTGTTGTAGCATTTCCACGCAAACAGCTTCAATTATGAATCGTCCATGTCTTCACCACAAGATCGATCAGTGGGATTGCATAAGAGACGTAGAGTTCTGCCGCTTGGTTTATGAAGTGGCATTAGGATAACAGGCTTGAAAGAATTCTCTTTGTCGTTGAAGCTACTTTCTCAAATCATTGAACGCTGATGCAGCAAGTATGCGCTACAGGGCTCTGAGGCTCCGTATCTTGTTGAGGCAGGATGAGCTTCAGATGCAGAGGCGTGTGAACGTTTGATGCTGGATTTTTTAAGACTACCTGATTGACCCTTACTTCACTGGAGGAACCTTAATGGGTAAAAGGCACGCACAGTTTTCTACCTTAGTGCCACTCGCTCTCCTAGAGAAAGTACCACCTTTAAAGTATTTTTAGTGCCAGCACCACGAGTGCCCTGCCCATTACTCGCTTGAGGCCAGACAAACACTGTGTATCTTAGAATGAAACTCATGACGCAAAGTTACTAGCTAAAAATCTTTGTATCTATGACCCCTTTTTTTACAAATCTGTTAAATTTTTAACGTCCACCTTTCTTTCGCGCTCTGGCAGACACAAGAGCAGAACTGTTAACTCTGTTATCTACCAATGTTTATGTGACCGTTGTCGCAGATGAAATCCGTGCCTTTGTACAATATTCGTTCACAAATAATGATATGTTTCAGACGAAAGGACCTTGTTTACGCTGCTCGTATCATACACGACTGGTTTGATGAGCTAGCCGGCAAGGTATCACAGCGTGTTTGGTCAGAGAGCTGGTTGGCCTCTGTAATAAAAAAAAAAAAAAAAAAACAGAGTGGAAAGATCAACAAACTAACTTGACCGGATGTCATATGACGTCCGCAACGACCAAACACAGCGATCAACATCGAACAAAATGAGCAAGGAAAAAAAAATATGAGCACGATGTTGGATTGTCGTATCTGCCCTGGCCATCATAGTCACCAGATCTGAATATTACTGTGCATTTGTGGTCTACTTTGGAGAGCAAGTTGCTTGATCTTTATCCACCTCCATTCTCCGACTATTTTGTAGAAATAATGGTACAAGAATCGATCGACAACCATACACGATCTGTATTTGCGCATGTCGAGGCAACTGGAAGGTGTTTTGAATACCAACCAACTGTTGTTGTTGTTGTTGTTGTGATCTTGAGCGTGAAGCCTGGTTTGATGCAGCTCTCACGATAATCTATCATGTGCAAGCCTCTTCATCTCCGAATAAATACTGCAACCCACATCCTTCTTAGTCTGCTTAATGTATTCATCTTTTGGTCTCCCTCCAAGATTTTTAGCGGCCACACTTCCCTCCAGCACTCAGTTGGTGATCTCTTGATACCTCAGAATGTGTCCTGTGGTGTAACCATGTAATCTTCAGTATTTGTCTGTAGCAAAACTTTTCAAAAGCTTCTATTCTCTTCTTGTCTAAACTATTTATCGTCCATGTTTCACTTCCATAGCGAGCGAAGTGGGCAGTGGCTAGCACACTGGACTCGCATTCGTGAGGACGACGGTTCAATCCCCGGGCCCGGCCATCCTGATATAGGTTTTCCGTGATTTCCCTAAATCGCTCCAGGCAACTGCCGGGATGGTTCCTTTGAAAGGGCACGGCCGACTTCCTTCCCTATCCTTCCCTAATCCGATGAGACCGATAACCTCGTAGTTTTGTCTCTTCCCCCAAACCCTCACTTCCATAAGCGGCTACACTCCAGGCTAATACCTTCAGAAAATAATTCCTGAGACTTAAATCCACACTCTATGTAAACAAATTTGTCTTCTTCAGAAATGACTTCCTTACCATTGCCAGTCGACGTATTAGATCCTCTCTACTTCGGCAATGATCATATATTTTGCTGCCTAAATAGCAAATCTTATCTACCACTTTTAGTGTCTCGTTCCTACATCAAACTCTCTCAGCATCACCTGATTTAACTGGACTAGGCTCCATTATCCTTGTTTTGCTTTTAATGATGTTTGTCTTGCATACTGCTTTTAATACACTGTCCATTCCGTTTCACACCTCTAACTAGTACTTTGCTGTCTTTGATAGAATTAAGACGTCATCGGATAATTTTGAAGTTTTTATTTCATAACGTTTAATTTTTCTTTTGTTTGCTTTACTGCCTGCTCAGTGTACAGATTGATGAACATCGTAGATAGGCTACAACCCTGTCTCACTCCCCTCTCAACCACTGCTTCCCTCTCATGCCACATGACTCTTATAACTGCAGTTTTGTTTCTGTACATGCTATGAGTAGCTTTTCGCTCCCCGTATTCTACCCCTGCTACCTTCAGAGTTTCAAAGTGAATATTCCAGTCAACATTGCTTAAATCTTTCGCTATGTATTCACATACTATAAAAGTAGGTTTGGTTTTCTTTAACCTTTCTTCTAAGAGAGGTCATAGGGTCAGTGTTGTCTCCCGTGCTTCTTTATTTATCCTAAATGATCTTCTCCGAGTTCGGCTTCTATATATTTTTAACTCTTTTGTAAAGATGTCGTGTTAGTATTTTGCAACCATGACTTATTAAACTGATACCTCGGTAAGATTCAGACCGGTCACCGCCAGCTTTCTTTCGAATTGGAATTAGTATATTCTTCTTGACTTTTGAGGGTATTTCTCCTACAACCTGTTAGTCATGTTAGGTGTTGTTGGTATTTATATATTCTTGTCTTTCTTCTGTATGAGAATGCATGTAGAAGTTGTAATGGTTCTTTATTTACGTGACCATTACGGCACTCCAACCCCAGTTCTCGATACCAGTAATATCGTACTACTTTTCTGCGAAGTAACAAACATATTTTTGTGACAATATTCACATTTGGTTTTATTAATGTATAGGTACTCCGATGTATCGATATATTACAGTGATATGGTTCTTGTGGGTATTCATTTCTGTGAGACTGTCATAATCTTACTTACTTGTAAACGTTTTGGCGCGAAGACTTTGCAGAAGTTAAGTTGTTATTTCGCTTTGTAAAAGAACAGTCAAGTCTTGTGTTTGGTTAAAGTGGAAATTAAACATATGACGATTGATACAAAACTGTCTTCTTGATGATGTGACAATTACGAAGAAGTATATGTGAATTTACGAGAAGTGTAATAAAAATGTGGATCATGAACACCAAGTCAAAAATTATATCTACCATACCATTGTTCTGATGTGGGATTGTTTGAACATTAAGAATTTCCTGAAAAACGCATTTGTTAGGTCTTCAAATATTGCTAAAATACAGATCTGGACCTTCTAGCAGTCAAAGTGGAATCACCCTAGAATTAACAATATGAGCCATAACAACTTTGACGAAATCTACGAGAGAATCCATTCAATATAAGTGCCAAAATTAATGACTTTTTTACAGTGCCATCATTATTTACATTCTGACGGTACCATCCACAGTCAATAACTTCGTTGTTGCCCGATAAAGCGAACATATGCTGCGTGAGCAACATTATTAATCTGATATCTAACCTACTCTGCAAGTGGTGGTATTGTTAGAAAGTATATCATCGTAAAATTGGATGATATTTTTGAAAATACAAAACTTTTTATCTGTATGCGTAAGTTAAATTTCGCTTCAGTTCTCGATTCACGTAGAGGATATAGTCTCACGAAAGTGGATGAATCTTTTGGCAGCATCTCTTATTTTGCGGCTACCGACGCTGGGACGTCGGGCAGTAGACTGAGAGCTGACGGCGTGACGCAGAGGCGCCGCAGACAAAGAGCCGGTGGCGGCCATCAGCAGATTGCCCAAGCGTCGGGCAAGAACCGGAGCAGGGCAGCGCAGAGGGGGGCAGGGCAGCAGGCAGCAGGCAGCAGGCAGCAGGCAGCAGGCAGAGCTGCGGCCACTATCCTCGCCTCATCTGGCGCCGCCCGCGCCCCAGCCACGCACCACCTGCGCCATTAGAAATTATAATGAAACGCAGCCAATGCGCGCTTTTGTTCCGCTCTTGTTTCATGTGCCAAGTGTGCCGTAAGTCAAGCACGGAAGCCTTTCTAGCCGCATTAAGGCTTCTGATGGTGATCGTAGATGGAAGCTCGCGGAGGTCAGGTAGGGGCCAGACTGATTCTATCTCGCAAAGTCGCCGCTTACATTCCAATTACGATGGAAATTTCTTATAATGCTTCCCTCTATAATATTTTCAAGTACGACCTGGCCGGAGGTGTACATTAGATTTTTTTTTCACGAATATGAGGACAAGCAAATCCAAGATATGGTTGTATTAGCATCATCATCCATATTTCATCTGTGAGAGAGAAGAGTGACTCAGTGGTTAAGATACTGGTATCGTATTTGGAATAAGCGATGTATTAATCAGCGTCCAATTAACAGTCTTTGGTTGTCTGTAGTTTTTATTCAACCTTACAGGATTACATTACTACTAGTTTCTTTTAATATGGAACTGACAAGGCCCTCACACAAAACCCCTCCTGCAGGACAAATACTCTGTATCTCACATTCCCCCCTATATGACGGAACTTTATTCTGATATATTCCTTATGTCTCTCCCTAACGACATCCTGTCGCTTGGAACAGCGACTATCTTAATAAGCAAAAAATCTTTCCTTTTGTCTACAGTCTGATTTTTTTTATTTTACCTTCTGGCTGCTACTTTCAGTACCAAGTACCATTATCACCTCTCAGCTAGGTGTGTTATATGGTCGGCCGTTGTGGCGGAGTGGTTCTAGGCGCTTCAGTCTGGAACCGCGCGACCGCTACGGTCGCAGGTTCGAATCCTGCCTCGGGCATGGATTTGTGTGATGTCCTTAGGTGCTTCTTAGGTAGTTAGGTAGTTCTAAGTTCTAGGGGACTGATGACAGATGTTTAGTCCCATAGTGCTCAGAGCCATTTGAACAATTTTTATGTGTTATATGAAATGCGACTATGGACGAAAGCGAATGATGTTTTCGTCTTATGAGTGGCCGCCACCTGTAAGAACGGGTATCACACGTGGGCAGTCGATGTAATATGATCCATCGTCACGTTTTTACAGAAGGAGATCTCCTTCGCGGATACATTCATAGATGATTGCCAGTAACGATGAAGATGTTAGAATGGGAACTGCGACAGTTTCAGGACAACGATTTCTGAACTGTCACATTCACGGCAATGTCCCTACCGCTCTAGCCTTCCCCCTACTCTCCTTTCTGTTCCATTTTGGTAAGGTGCCAATTTTTTACACATGCTGTTGGGGCGATCCAATGCTGTAATTTATAATATTCTTCAATTGTATTCGACGCATCACTTTTATTAATGTACATGGTTTTGTTCCTGTGCTCCTTACTATGCTGTGGATATTTTGTTTACTAATTTTTTTATATTTGAAAAACGAATCTGATGTTATATTATTATAAATGGAGCTTAGGCGAGACTGATTCATAATTATAATTCTGGGAAATCTGATAATGACAGCTAGTTACTACTCATGAAATAAAATATTTCATATAAGCGATGTTGCCTTTTAATACTATGAATTAAGGTACAAATTGTGGCAAGTAGAATATGTGGGATGGAGAATTAACATATTGGCTGGGACTAATGGAATAGCCTGCGTGGTTGCCAGATCGTTCCAAGATGATAGCGGATGCAGTGTGCCCAACACAGTGACGTCAAAATCAAACATGGTGGATCCACGATGACAAAAGGTCCTACGGTCACCAGGATGTAGGGTATTTTTAATGCTGTGCGAGTCTGCCTCCTACGACGTTGCTGTGTATAAACGGCCTTAATTGAAAAACACTATTTCTGACCACTACATGTCAGTATCACAGTAAAACTGCGTTACAAGGCACCCCAGATTCTGTGATAAGTACAAACTGAAAGACAGTTAAAAACTACTGGAAAAATCTAAAAGCCGGCCGCGGTGGTCTGGCGGTTCTAGGCGCGCAGTCCGGAACCGCGCGATTGCTGCGGTCGCAGGTTCGAATCCTGCCTCGGGCATGGATGTGTGTGATTTCCTTAGGTTAGTTAGGTTTAAGTAGTTCTAAGTTCTAGGGGACTGATGACCACAGTAGTTAAGTCCCATAGTGCTCAGAGCCATTTTTTGAAAATCTAAAATTTTTGCGTTGTAAATGATGGAACAGGAACTTTTAAAAATACGCCATTCATGCATGTCCGAATGAACATTGCTTCATAATCCGGAAATACACAGGTACTGAAATATTGTATTTATCTGCCGACACCTGGCAAAAGACTTTCCATTAAATTGAGTCTCATGTACGAGAACATACATAATGAGTGCACAAGTACATCGGAGAGCCAAATGGAAGTGCGATAAGAGGTTCAAAAATGGTTCAAATGGCTCTGAGCACTATGCCACTTAGCTTCTGGGGTAATCAGTCGCCTAGAACTTAGATCTAATCAAACCTAACTAACCTAAGGACATCACACACATCCATGCCTGAGGCAGGATTCGAACCTGTGACCGTAGCGGTCGCTCGGTTCCAGACTGTAGCGCATAGAACCGCAAGGCCACTCCGGCCGGCGCGATAAGAGGAAAATCCGGGTTCGAGTCCCGGTCTGGCATGAATTTTCATTCTCGTCTTTCCATCACACAACAGATGGTTGACCATATTTGCAACTGCAAATATATTTCATGTAAATTAGGTGTGTCTTTACCTTCGCTACCTTCAGCCACCACGCTAAGTGTCAACACCACACAACAAGCTCGATGGAGGAAATCATCGTATCTATGCGCATGAAGTACTACTGCAAATGGTGGAGAATTTAGTGCTAACAGTCAGGCAAGGATTATGGTTCCAACATCATGGGCCCCATTGCACGTCGCTGTTAATCTCAGGGTATATTTATACAATGTTTATCCCAACTATTGGGTTAGAAGGGATGGGCGAGTACCGTGCTCACCAAGTTACCGCGACCTCCCTGCCATGGCTTTTTATGTGTGGGGTTCAGTGAAGCATGTGATGTACAAGACATCAAGAGACACTACTAAAGAGATGTTCGCCTGTTTGACTGAAGCTGCAATCATAACTCGTGAAATATGTGGTTGTTTTGAACGTTTTAGACAGAAATTAGCAAGCAGATGGCACTTACGTTTTAATGTAAATGCACGACGTTTTCAGTACCATCTCTGAATCAATAAATACAGATCGAAGCAATGAATTAAAATTTGTACCAAGGCCGGGATTCGAAGCCAGGTCTCCTGCTAAGCACTGTGGCACCTTGGCGCTATGGTTAACACTGTCGCACGAATTACCGCAGTACAGTTCCCTCCCTAATACAAACTCTCTCACCTCAGCTCATCTTGATGTTCCCTTCTGCAGTGCCAGGGTGGCGCAGTGCTTAGTGCACCTGCCTGGTGAGCAAGTACACTCGGGTCCGATTCCTGACCTGGGTACCAAGGTTTAGTTCATTGTTTAGGCCTGCATTTATTGTCATAGATTGTGTATTGTGATACCTCTGAATGAATATTAAACAGATGCGGTCAGTTCATCATCGATGATCATTATTGTCAAAACCTTCATAGCGGGGAGACAGTACTCCTCTGATATTTTTTGTAATACAAAAAAGAGTTTAGTTTTATCGCCTCTAAACACTCTTGTAGGATTTTTGCACCCTTTATATAAATACTAACTAACCAATATGCTTTCTATTGCGATAAGGTGGGAATTTAAGGAGATGGGACCTGGATAAACTGAGAGAACCAGAGGTTGTACAGAGTTTTAGGGAGAGCATAAGGGAACAATTGACAGGAATGGGGGAAAGAAATACAGTAGAAGAAGAATGGGTAGCTTTGAGGGATGAAGTAGTGAAGGCAGCAGAGGATCAAGTAGGTAAAAAGACGAGGGCTAGTAGAAATCCTTGGGTAACAGAAGAAATATTGAATTTAATTGATGAAAGGAGAAAATATAAAAATTCAGTAAATGAAGCAGGCAAAAAGGAATACAAACGTCTCAAAAAAGTAGATCACATAACTAATGAGGAAGTATTGAATAGGATTGGGGAGAAGAGAAGTTTGTGGCACAACTTGACTAGAAGAAGGGATCGGTTGGTAGGACATGTACTGAGGCATCAAGGGATCACCAATTTAGTATTGGAAGGCAGCGTTGAGGGTAAAAATCGTAGGGGGAGACCAAGAGATGAATACACTAAGCAGATTCAGAGGGATGTAGGTTGCAGTAGGTACTGGGAGATGAAGAAGCTTGCACAGGATAGAGTAGCATGGAGAGCTGCATCAAACCAGTCTCAGGACTGAAGACAACAACAACAACAAGGTTCTTTGAATGATTATCACTCACAATCAAAAGGTGAGGTTCCCTGCCAGCGATATGTATTGTCTTGCGCTGAGTTCAGACGGAAACAACAGTCGTCGCTTAAGTGCCGTGAGAGAATGTGAGACTGGTGGCGGTCAGTCTTCTTGTTGGCCAGTGAAAAATACTTGAGTACCGAGACAAGTGCCGCAGGCGGCTACTCTGTTAACATGGAGCGCTGGCCGTGAGAAAGCGCTGGGGCCGCTGCACAGCGACGAGCCGGGTAATTACTGGCAGCGCCGGTTGATGGGCGCCGGCCTAGGCGCGGCCGCGGGAGCAAGTGGACGGGCCGGGCCGCGAGTCGCAGCGGCAGCCACCGTGCGACACGGGCGGGAACAGGCTGGCTAATTACCGCGCTGTTCTCTCTCACTGGCTCGCTTCGTGGCGTTATCACTGGGGTCAGCGAATGGATACAGGGCTGCCAACAATCTATCGTAACCTAATCAATCATAACTTCTCTCCACACTATTGTTGTCCAAAAGCTGGGCTTAAGAAATGGTATCTTTTCCCCGTACGGGATACTTTCAAAGACTGAAGATACAAATTTAAAATTTAACGTAACCACAATACGTCATGAACAGTAACAACATACAAAGTGAGTTTAATAAGTAATGCAACATATATTTTTTTCTGAAAGCTGGTTCGTTTTATTCAGGATTTTAATATAACATACACTCCTGGAAATGGAAAAAAGAATACATTGACACCGGTGTGTCAGACCCACCATACTTGCTCCGGACACTGCGAGAGGGCTGTACAAGCAATGATCACACGCACGGCACAGCGGACACATCAGGAACCGCGGTGTTGGCCGTCGAATGGCGCTAGCTGCGCCACTGTACTATTGCCGACATTGTGCATGCTCTGTTGCCTGTGTCTATGTGCCTGTGGTTCTGTCAGTGTGATCATGTGATGTATCTGACCCCAGGAATGTGTCAATAAAGTTTCCCCTTCCTGGGACAATGAATTCACGGTGTTCTTATTTCAATTTCCAGGAGTGTATTATTTCCCACTCTTTTAGCTAGAAAACACTATTTTCCAGCGTAATCTCCGTTAAAAGCGACGGTCTTTCACCTCCTTGCTGGTCCGCAGCTCGTGGTCTAGTGGATAGCGTTGCTGCCTCTGGATCACGGGGTCTCGGATTCGATTCCCGGCCAGGAACGGTATTTTCTCTGTTCTGGGACTGAGTGTTTGTGTTGTCTCCATCATTTCATCATCATCATCATCATCATCATCATCATCATTCGTGAATGTGGCTAAAATTGGACTGAGTAAAGATTGGGACATTGTACGGGCGCTGATGGCCGCTCAGTTGAGCGCCCCACAAACCAAACGTCACCATCATCATGCTGGAAGAGCCTATATTCCCACACCGTACCGCTCTAGTGGTCGACGTCGGAACCAATGTCTTGCTGCATCAATAACCTGCTCATCATTCGCGTATTGCTTCAAGTGCAGTGCATCCTTCATTAGGTCAAACAGGTGGAAATAGGAAGGTGCAAAATCCAGGCTGTGGGGCGGATGAGGAAAAACAGCCCGTGAATATTTGTGAGCTCCTATCGGGTACGCAGACTTGTCTCAGGCCTTGTGCTGTAATGGAGGAGAAGTTGGGTAGCATTTTCCTGTCGAAGAACATGCTAAAGACGCTTTTCATGTTCCCTGAGGGCAGCATAATACGCTTCAGAACCGATCTTTGCATTAAACAAATAACTCCTTCAGATACTCAGAAGACTGTTAGGATGACTTTATGCCGAATGAGAGAGTCCACACGTTTGAACACTGCAGAAATCACAGCTGTGTGCGGTTGGTTGGAACGCGAGAGATCTGACAGAACTGCGCGACATTGTTGCGATTATGACAGATGCCTCACCCAACGACTCACCGTGCTTTTGTTCGCTGCCAGGTCTCCATAGATATTCTGGAAGGGCCTATCAATATAAGCGATAATTTGGTTTCAGTGACAGCTCTCTTTTTGGAACGCTCCTCTTTGTAGACTTCGTATAGTATATCCCCGCATGCGAACTTCATGAAACCATTTGGACTGAACGGAGGTATATTTCACGATGACCCACAATAAATTCTGCATTTTTAAAACGAAAATGACCGAGAAAAATGTGTTGCATCACTCGCTGAATGCTCCTCGTACTT
The DNA here is from genome assembly GCF_023864275.1 of Schistocerca cancellata. Classification (NCBI taxonomy): domain Eukaryota; kingdom Metazoa; phylum Arthropoda; class Insecta; order Orthoptera; family Acrididae; genus Schistocerca; species Schistocerca cancellata. The sequence continues at coordinate 618,695,196 of NC_064627.1, forward strand.
ACGTAGGGGTACATTTCCCATAGTTTACACGTTGCTGACACGACTCGCAAATGACATTTCTGTTCTCGTGAATGCGAAGAATAATGACAGCGTCTTTTGAATGGAATGCAACGTCTAATGAGCACGGGATATGGAGACAGTAACCTAAAAAAAAGTTGTAAATTTGTGATAGGATCTTATGGAACCAAACTGCTTAGGTCATCGGTCCCTAAGCTTCCACACTGCTTAATCTTACTTAAACTGACTTACGCTAAGGACAACACACGCACCCATGCCCGAGGGAGAACTCAAACCTCCGACAGGGGTAGCCGCGCTGACCGTGAAAAGACACCCCAGACCGCGAGGCTGTAAACCAAAGAAGAATGTGATATGCAGTACCGTAAATCGGATGAGCAATGAACTTGACATAAAAAATGGGAACTACGTAATAGGTGAAGAAGGAAGTCTACTACCTTAAAAGCGTATCACCATGGAGGACGAAGCAAGGAGGATGTATTATGTAGAGTAGCACAGAAAAAGAGTGAAAGCCAAAGTAAGTCTACTAGTATCAAATTCAGGACTTAATTTGAGGAATAAATTTTGGGGAATGTGCGTCTGGAGCACAGCATTGTAGTGAGTCGCCTATACAAACCAGGAGCCGTCTCGCTCTTGCTTCACAGTGGATGCACTAATATGAACGAAAGGAAGGTAGACTGGGTTTAAGCTCCAGTCGACACCGAAGTCATTAGACACGGAGCATAAGGTCCGATTGTGTTAAGGATGGGGGAGGAAATCGGCCGTGCGGTTTCATAGGAACCATTCCGACATTTGCCTGGAGCGATTCAGGGAAATTACCGAGCACCTAAATCTGGACGACTGGACGCCGGTTCGAACTGTCGCCCTCCCGAATGCGAGTGCAGAGTGCTAAGCCATTAATATTATCCAAACCCATACGGGATTCAATAACGTGCAAGTTGGCAGTTAATGGACGAGGGAAGCTGCATTGCAGCGTGCGTTAAGCTGTAAATCGGAGTCGATCATGGGGCGTGTCAGGAAGGCAGAAACGGTTAAGGCAACTGCTCATCAGAAGCGGTAACTCGGGGTTCGAGTTCCGGACCGGCACAAATTTTTAGCTTTTCCTATAGCGCTACCACAGTGCCCTGTGTAGCTGGAAATCACGAATTCCCACCCATTCTCTCCCTTTCTTCCTCATTATTTCATGTAGATGTATGCACCACTTGCGTCATCACCAGCGCCGTCTGTTCTGTTGGACATGTCAGACCGAACAGACACCAGTTAGATATATACACCGATACACATTGTAACACCCCACCCGTCAGTTAGCTGTTTTTGGCGTGTGTTCACCCCAACTAATTGACTAACAGATCAACAGAGAATGCAAAACTGCTGCAATATTGGATAACGCAAAAAAGTTATATGGCCCTGTGACTCCTGATTGAACTGTGGTGGCAGTGTTGACATTAATTTATTCAGAATTGATCACTTTTAATTAAAAAGGGGTGCACATTGATGTTATATTCAGCTATTGAACACCAGATGCAAATGTTGAACATAAAATTAATTAAGAAAGTGACTTGGGATTTCAACTACTTGATTGAAAACAGATGCAGTCGATTAGCACAGATTTATTTTAACTCCTGACCTTCGATCATCACATTACAAGACTCTCCTATCAGGCAGTGGTAATAAATTGCGTTTGTGTGGAGTAAAGTGCGATAACTGAAAAGTAATTCCTATTGACTGACCCAGGCGTAATGTGAAGTGCGAGAAGAATTCTACAATACATGGCCCATGAAACCCTCATGGAAACTTTTCCGACGTGATCCAACAAATTAATCAGTGGCTGCAGTGGGCGCAATATCACCGAATTCAGCATGGCAGGGCGTCGTCGTTGTGAGGACGTCGGCCAGCCTCGTGGTGCTGCAAGGCTGCGCTCGTCTATTCACTCCTAGCTATCTTGCTCAGTACATAGCTGAACCAAGACTTTCTATCTCCAAGCTCAATCGTTCCATTTGCTAAGTCCTAAACTGCAGAGATGCTCACTCTTTCTCAGGCAAGCTGAGTAAAGAACGACACGTCCGCACTCTAGGCAAGCTGGGAATGGAAGACCTCTAAGAAGACTTCTCCCAGTCCACTCATCACCTTGGTTTCCCCTCCAGCAAAATCACTTACGCCAATTGCAGCGCAAGTCGCGTTAATTATTCGTTGCTTCCCAGTGCCGTCCAGTGCCTGCTCTGAGAAGTGAACAAATTCCCACAAAATTTCCCTTCCTCTCAACTTGTGCTATTTGGCTCCTCCCAGGCCATCCATCAAGGTTAGCGTCTGCACAACACCAAGTTTTCCGGAATTCTGACTCCCAGGAGAGTACTTCAAATTCCTTGGTCCTACGTTCCCATCGGAGGCCGGTGTATTCACCTGATTTGCTTCAGACTCTGCCGACCGTGAATTCAGCGTGAAGTTGCTATAGTCATGAACACGCATATTTTGACCTCTGTTGACTGCTCCACCATAGGTTTGCACAGCTTTCTCGCATGTTTCACAGAAAACGGGACGACGGACATTTATCAACAGGTGTACAAGTTCTCTGTCTGTTTCCCGGTACACCAGCATGGAGTCGGTGTCAACCACCCACTCACTGTCACTCATCTTAAGGCATCGGGAGGCCGCGCACCATTACCGCTTTCTCAGAGCTTCAGCTGCCTTAAGCTGCCTATTGTCGCTTCCCTTAGCCGCTCCCCCGACGGCCACGGTTAATTCTGAGTACTTCCCTGGGGTAAACTGGCCTCCAGTAAATCGACGCGTTTCCACAAAGTTTTCATGTTGTGTGAATTACTTTAAAACCATCACACGACATTAATTATTCCAATACATCCATAATATACCCTCTACAAGATGCATTGTGCCTTGTCAGTCATTTTTGTTCATCCCTACTGTTCGCTCAACGTGAGTTAGGTGATCTTTAATGACTTCATGTAAGGGACATAGTTCTTTCCATCTTACAGCATGTGCAAACTAAACGATTATAATTTCACAAAAATTGGATGATTTGTTTAAGAGAAAAAGCTTCACAAATTAGCCAAGTCAATAAGGCTTTGGTCGACCTCAGGCCCTCATGCAGTTATTCGGCTTGGGACTAATTAATAGTTGATGGAAGTGCTCCTTAGCATTATAGTGCCAAATTCTCTCCAACTGATGTGATAAATCGTCAAAATTGCCAGATGGTCGTTTTACTTCAGATGTAAGATACTCTTGATGAGGGGGTTACGATCCCGAAATCGCTGTAGAGTATAGAGTTCGATCAGTAAATGCATTTTACAACTGTTGCGCATTTGTTACCATGAACGCGATACAAAACAGTTGTGGAAATCTCACAAATAAAAATCTACGTTACTTTATTTGGTTTAAAGTTAATTCACGCAGAACTCGAAGCTAGGGTAGAGCCATCGACCTTAACACGTAGTAAACATAAGACCTGCTGTCCAGATTACCGGCTATGCAATTCAGAAGTGACTTTTGTGCACCGGAAGCCACCCAGATACCATCACGCTAGACATTGGGCCTGTAAGTCTATGGGAAATGCAATCTGTCGACGTTCAGTCTCCTAGGAACCCCCACACGGGGTCACATCAGTCAAGATGATGTACGCAGAACGGGGACTCGTTTGAAAAAAAAAAGATGGCGTCGTGTCCCTCCTGTGTACAGTGCTGTTGTTAGGTACCCCAATGTCGGCTCCCCGCTTTGCTGCCACGTCAAGGGGAGCCACGAAAATGGTGGCTGTGTTGGAGTCAGAGGTGCTGCGGACGTCGTCGCACTGTCCGTGTGAAAAGTTGTCTTACTGAAAACAGCTCTGTTTGCTGGCTCAAGGTAAATGATGATAAAACAACATAAAAAAAAGTAAATCATATTTCTCCACGTCCGACCGAACAATGTGTCTATCATCTTGTGCGCTAGTTGCGTATCGCCATAGAGATCCTGCAAAGCTCTGGTATGGTTTTTTTGGACCCAAAAATTCCATTACCACGTAACACTTGCGGTGTCCTGGCAAAAGTGAGCAGCAATATGGCGAAACGAAATCCAACACACAGTGGTAAATCAAGAAATGTGGAGGATATTATTGGCACAACATGTTTCGGGACAACATTATCCCACTTTCAAGTGCTAAAACATGGAAACGAGATAAAACGATTCTCCTCATACCAACAGACATATAACGATTGCAGACGTCCTGAGTTATAAGTTATCTCACAAAATTTTATGCCATTAGGCGTCGTCGCAACTTGAAAGCAACCAGCACACGTACATTGTCAGTTCAAACCGTAAAACATAAAACATTACAAGCCAGCGCAGCCACCGTTCCCGAGGTACAATTGCAAACAGAAATCCACTGCCATAACCTACCAGCTATGATATTTACTTTAAGCCTAATGCTCAGCACCAACGGAACTACTGTCTTTCATAAAATCTTTGAGAAATACCTGTTTGGTCCTAGTGCATTCTAACTTAAAACTGCCTCTACGCTGCAATATGATGCTTTGCTACTGTGCCCCACATATCTCACTTCGCAATCTTGATATTTTACTTCGTACACTCCCGATTTCCTCATCCAGTTCTCATCTGTGCCTATCTTATGCCTCAATCTCTGTCATAATTTGTTGTCCGTCTTGAAAGCTGTAGCAAAGCTTTTCAAGAAGGAGCAGCATTCGTTGGAGAATATAACAGAAAGCATGAGGATGTTGCACGTTGAAGAGAAGGGGTGGTTGCTGTCAAATTTAGAGGAGGTAGAGATCTATTGTGCCTTGAAAGAGGAGTGCGTCGGCGTTTTAAACGAGAGGACAGAAGTGTCTAAAGGGCATTTCTGGGTGCACCTGCACCTTAGCGGTATCCTCCTTAAGAAGCCAAGTGACATAGGATTTACGCTTGCTGTTTCTGTACAGATTGCAGCGTAGAGTTAGTTTTAAGTTAAAATGCACTAGGACCCGACGACTATTTCTCAAAGATTTTATAACAGACAGTAGTTTCGTTTGTGCTGTGCATTAGGCTTTAAGTAAAAATCATCGTTTGCAGATGACGGCAGCGGATTTCAGTTCGGAACTGTACCTCGGCAACGGCGGATGCGCCGGCTTGTGAGTTTTAACGTTTTATGGTTTGTGTTGACAATGCAAGCTGACAATACAAGGGTACAGCTTGCTTTTAAGTTGAGGCCTAATGGCATAAAATTTTGTGAGGTAGGTTATAACTCAGAAGGTCTGTGATAGTTGTATGTCAGTCGGTATGAGGAGGATTGTTTAATATGGTATCCTTTTCTTAGCACTAGAAAATGGGATAATGTTGTACCGAAAATCATGCGGTAATCATACTATTCACAACTGAGCTGAATATCCTCAATATTGCTTCAATAACAGTTGTATGATCGTTTCTCATCACTTATGATGGTTTCACATCAGCAGTGGCAAACGTTTTTCTTTCTTGCAGAAGTTATATCTAACTTGTTCTTTTGACAACAAACTAACAGTGGAAAGTCATTTCTCAATTAGAGACCCACTGCGTAATCTTTCCTTAAGTACAGAATGTAGGCGGCCTTCCTCCTATTGGCTTCGTGCTGTTGCACTGAAATGCTAATCATATGCATATCCGAGCACGTAGTGTACTTTGTGACTTGTCAACCAAAGGCGGCTGGTGATCCATCAGCCTGAGCCCTCATAACTCTGAGGTGCTCACGCTGCCATAAGTGAGGCCTCAATAGAGCAAAACGTGGGGCTTAACGCAGTGCAGGCTGATGCCTGCGTTGGAGTTAACAGATTTGTTTGCCAGTTGGGCCTCTCTAGGAGGAAAAGCACAGTTGTGCAAGAAGCCTCGAGCAACATAGACCACGGGTGGCTACAGGCTGTGAAAGAACTGACGATTGTATCCAGCCAGAATCAAATTATTTGTGAACCGTTAATATTTTGAAAATTCTAAATACAAGGATTATTGTATCAGTGATACTAGTCACCGGCACATCACACACTAATAAAACATTACAATGTTTCTGTAACATACGGTATAGCAAACCAATAATTTTCTCCTTAAATACAAATATGAGCCTTAAAATGGCCTAACGCGAACAGTTGATGAGTTATAAAGAAATATAAGAGTTTTCATATGTACTAAGAATTCCCTTAACAAACAACTTTTTATTACAAACACAGAAGAAGTAAATATTGTTCAGCAACCTCCGACATTTGCTTGGTAAGTATGACTGAAAAAATTAATTAGCAGATGAGACTTGTTCATGGCAACTGTTGTATAAATTTTTCATGACTGGTTACATCCACGTACAGTTGTATTAAATTTTATTATCCAATAAAAGGAAAAACAACCAGATTCAGAACAACAATCCTATCTTCATTTGCATGTGACAGGCTGTTGTTCTGCAACCTGGTTTCACTTTCCTGTTACTGGAAATTAAAATGTAATGCAACTGTATGCGGATGTTGCCAGTTATGAAAAATTTATACAATAATTCTATGTGCACTATGAAGGGAAACATGAATTACAAAAATATGTATGATACCAAAGAGTTTTAAATGTTGTTCTTTTATATGATGTTAAATCTTCTTACTTCAAAAATCAGCAGCAATCGCGAATCATGGCTGATCCCATTGGCCCTGATAACTGGTCCCCATTGCTCTGTTGTGTTGGTGATTACTTTCACCTTAATGACTAACAAGCCCTGGATTTTCTGAGAAATAGCCAAGGTGTGAATAGATGAGGCGTAGTTTTAGAGACATTCCACTTTCCGTGCGGATATGTCTTGAGATGGCTTTTAACAAGACGTTTATAATTTTTCTCCATGTTTATGCCTAGGAAGGCTTTCAGTACCAACACAAATGCCTTCTATCCCGCCTGCCCCATGTTATTTTACTTACTATCAAGATGCGAGCCATTCATGACTTTCCTGATGTCAGGTCCAATGAGGATTCCTCCCATAATTTAGCTTCACAGAGTTGAGGAGAACTGTCAGATACTTGAAACTTGAAAACACAGCTTTCACTTTTTCATCAATCCAAGTTTGATGTGAAGCGGACCAAGAAATGCGTTCTGGACACCAACTAAGGAGGTGCAAAGTAATCGTTTTTCCACCAGGCTCATAAAATACTATTTAGGACAAAGCTCTACTGCCCAATAAACACACAAAACAGCAGTACTTTGTGTAACCTGTTTGCAGTCCAACTAATATCCTTCAAATCCCCATATATTTGCCACTTAAATTAATCATACGATATTCAATTTCAAATTTTTGCAGTTTGGGCGTGTGTCGTTATGCAACTAAGTGAGAAACTGGAACAGTTGGTTTTTGGTATCCGTTTTGACATAAAACTGATTTCAGACTGTATTCTGATGAATCAATGAAATGCACCATTCTGTAGGGTCATGATGTATTTCAAGTGTAGCGGTTCTGGCGCTGCAGTCCGGAACCGCGGGACTGCTACGGTCGCAGGTTCGAATCCTGCCTCGGACATGGGTGTGTGTGATGTCCTTAGGTTAGTTAGGTTTAATTAGTTCTAAGTTCTAGGGGACTTATGACCTAAGATGTTGAGTTCCATAGTGCTCAGAGCCATTTGAACCATATTTCAAGTGTTAATATTTTTAAAAAGCAGAAATTACCTTATAACCTATAGAACGCTGAGAGAGAGCCTTTTATTTTCCTCAGGGAAGTTGTACGTCTACACACTACTCAGCAAGCAGCCCTACGGTGCGTGGCGTAGCATACCCTTTACCACTAGTAGCCATTTCCTTTCCTACACTGGAGGTATAAATTAAAAAAAGAAAAACGCCTTCAGTCACAACTTTTCGTGTCTTATTAAATACAAGATGCATTTCGGGCCCTGACGATGGACCCCACAGAGTTCGAAATGCATCGTGTATTTAATAAAACAAGGAAAAGTTCTGACTGAAGGCGTGTCTTAATTCATACCTCTAGTATATTGAATACAGTCACGTTTGAAGCTGCGAAATATGGATAAAATTAAAATTCCTTTCCAGTTCCACTTGCATACAGATCGAGGAAGAAACTACTGTATACTATTACATAAGAAGTCTTCGAGCCACTCACATATCTGAGAACCTATTCCATACTTTCGCCTCTGCGTTAACAGTCTGCTGTGGAGCGCAGTGTCAATTGCTTTTCGGAAATCTAGAAATATGGAGTTTACCACGGGCGATGCTTTCTAAATCCGTCCTCATTCGTGGACAGAAGCCTTTCTGTCTCAAGGAAATTTATTTGAACTCAGAATATGTTCAAGAATTCTGCATCAAACAGATGTTATGGATGTTGTTGTTGTCGTGGTCTTCAGTTCTGAGACTGGTTTGATGCAGCTCTCCATGCTACTCTATCCTGTAGGAGCTTCTTCATCTCCCAGTACTTACAGCAACACACATACTTCTGAATCTGCTTGGTGTATTCATCTCTCGGTCTCCCTCTATGATTTTTACCCTCTACGCTGCACTCCAATACTAAATTGGTGATCCTTTGATGCATCAGAACATGTCCTACCAACCGATCCCTTCTTCTAGTCAAGTTGTGCCACGAACTTCTCTTCTCCCCAATCCTATTCAACACCTCCTCATTAGTTATGCGATCTACCCATCTAATCTCCAGCATGCTTCTGTAGCACCAAATTCACAAAGCTTCTATTCTCTTCTTGTCTAAACTATTTATCGTCCATGTTTCACTTCCATACATGGCTACACTCCATACAAATACTTTCAGAAACGACTTTCTGACACTTAAATCTATACTCGATGTTAACAAATTTCTCTTCGTTACAGACGCTTTCCGTCCCATTGCCAGTCTACATTTTATATCCTCTCTACTTCGACCATCATCAGTTATTTTGCTCACCAAATAGCAAAACTCCGTTACTACTTTAAGTGTCTCATTTCCTAATCTAATAGCCTCAGCGTCACCAGACTTCATTCGACTACATTCCATTATGCTCGTTTTGCTTTTGTTGATGTTCATCTTATATCCTCCTTTAAAGACACCATCCATTCCGTTCAATTGCTCTTCCAAGTCCTTTGCTGTCTCTGACAGAATTACAATGTCATCGGCGAACCTCAAAGTTTTCAATTCTTCTCCAAGGATTTTAATACCTACTCCAAATTTTTCTTTTGTTTCCTTCACTGCCTGCTCAATATACAGATTGAATAACATCGGGGAGAGGCTACAACCCTGTCTCACTCCCTTCTCAACCACTGCTTCCCTTTCATGCCCCTCAACTCTTACAACTGCCATTCGGTTCCTATATAAATTGTAAATAGCCTTTCGCTCCCTGTATTTTACCCCTGCCACCTTCAGAATTTGAAAGAGAGTATTCCAGTCAACATTGTCAAAAGTTTTCTCTAAGTCTACAAATGCTAGAAACGTAGGTTTGCCTTTGCTTAATCTAGCTTCTAAGATAAGTCGTAGGGTCAGTATTGCCTCACATGTTCCAATATTTCTACGGAATCCAAACTGATCTTCCCCTAGGTCGGCTTCTACTAGTTTTTCCATTCGTCTGTAAGGAATTCGCGTTAGTATTTTGCAGCTGTGACTTATTAAACTGATAGTTCGGTAATTTTCACACCTGTCAACACCTGATTTCTTTGGGATTGGAATTATTATATTCTTCTGGAAGTCTGAGGGTATTTCGCCTGTCTCATACATCTTGCTCACCACATGGTACAGTTTTGTTAGGACTGGCTCTCCCAAGGCCGTCAGTAGTTCTAATGGAATGTTGTCTACTCCCGGGGCCTTGTTTCGACTCAGGTCTTTCAGTGCTCTGTCAAACTCTTCACACAGTATCATATCTCCCATTTCATCTTCATCTACATTCTCTTCAATTTCCATAATATTGTCCTCAAGTACATCGCCCTTGTATACACCCTCTATGTACTCCCTCCACCTTTCTGCTTTCCCTTCTTTGCTTAGAACTGGGTTTCCATCTGAGCTCTTAATATTCATACAAGTGGTTCTCTTTTCTCCAAAGGCCTCTTTAATTTGCCTGTGGGCAGTATCTATCTTACCCCTAGTGAGGTAAGCCTCTACATCCTTACATTTATCCTCTAGCCATCCCTGCTTAGCCATTTTGCACTTCCTGTCGATCTCATTTTTGAGACGAAACTACAGCCGTAATTTTTCCCGAGGGCATGCAACTTTACTGTATGGTTAATGATGATGGCGTCCTCTTGAGTAAAATATTCCGGAGGTAAAATATTCCCCCATTCGGATCTCCGGGTGGGGACTACTCAGGAGGACGACGTTATCAGGAGAAAGAAAACTGGCGTTCTACGGATCGGAGCATGGAATGTCAGATCCCTTAATCTGACAGGTAGGTTAGAAAATTTAAAAAGGGAAATGGATAGGTTAAAGTTGGATATAGTGGGAATTAGTGAAGTTCGGTGGCCGGAGGAACAAGGCTTTTGGTAAGGCGAATACAGGGTTATAAATACAAAATCAAATAGGGGTAATGCAGGAGTAGGTTTAATAATGAATAAAAAACTAGGAATGCGGGTAAGCTACTACAAACAGCATAGTGAACGCATTATTGTGGCCAAGAGAGACACGAAGCCCACGCCTACTACAGTAGTACAAGTTTTATGCCAACTAGCTCTGCAGATGACGAAGAAATTGAGATATGTATGACGAAATAAAATAAATTATTCAGATAGTGAAGGGAGACGAAAATTTATTAGTCATGGGTGACTGGAATTCGGTAGTAGGAAAAGGGAGAGAAGGAAACGTAGTAGGTGAATATGGATTGGGGGGAAGAAATGAAAGAGAAAGCCGCATGGTAGAATTTTGCACAGAGCACAACTTAATCATAGCTAACACTTGGTTCAAGAATCATAAAAGAAGGCTGTATACATGGAAGAAGCCTGGAGATACCGACAGATTTCAGATAGATTATATAATGGTAAGACAGAGATTTAGGAACCAGGTTTTAAATTGTAAGACATTTCCAGGGGCAGATGTGGACTCTGACCACAATCTATTGGTTATGAACTGTAGACTAAAACTGAAGAAACTGCAAAAAGGTGGGAATTTAAGGAGATGGTACCTGGATAAACTGACTAAACCAGAGGTTGTACAGAGTTTCAGGGAGAGCGTAGGGGAACAAATGACAGGTATGGGTAAAAGAAATACAGTGGAAGAAGAATGGGTAGCTTTGAGGGATGAAGTAGTGAAGGCAGCAGAGGATCAAGTTGGTTAAAAGACGAGGGCTAGTAGAAATTGTTGGGTAACAGAAGAAATATTGAATTTAATTGATGAAAGGAGAAAATATAAAAATGCAGTAAATGAAGCAGGCAAAAAGGAATACAAACGTCTCGAACATGAGATCGACAGGAAAAAAGGTTATGGATATTGGTCAGTAATTTTGAGGACCCGTTATTGCAGCCTTCTTATGTACGGGTGTCACTTGCATTTTTTTTTACGGTGGCGACAAATGCAAACTAAGTAAGGGGCCAATGCGTTAGAGTACTCTTTGTAAAACCGAATTGGGATTCAGTCCGATCCTGTCGATTTGTTTGTTTTCAATTCTTTTAGTTATTTCTCTAGGCCAGAGACGCTTATCAGTATGTCGTCCATCTCTGCGATTGTCAAACAAGGGTATGACTGTATGAGCATTTTGCGTGAAAGATTTCTTAATTGTAAAATATTAAACTTCGGATTATCTTTTATTATATTCTACTGTCATACCAGATTGGTTAACGAGTGACTAAATAGTCACCACCTGGTAGCGACTTTACGAAAGACCAGAGTAGTTTCTCCCCCCCCCCCCCCCTGCCCCCTTGCTAGATTCGTTGCTAAAGTGTGACGCTAGTAATTCTTGTATGCTTTGCGCATCGATCTTTTTACAGCGACACTAATCTGTACTAATTTTTGCGTGTACGCCATTTACGTGTCCTCTCTTGAACCAAGAGGACTACAGCGTTTGTTTCCTCGCCATTTTCCAGATTTTGGTATTGAATCTCAGTGCGTCTTTTCTGTCCTTAAACACTTACTTGGCACGTACTTCTCCAGAGCACTAGCTACACTCTATTTAAACTTCGTCAGTTGTTCTCTACGTCCATCATTCTAGGACAAAATGGTGTCCGTTCATTGTGTAGGTGAGATGATAACAACTGGATAGCTGCGCTGTATAGCAAAATACTCTCCTAGCTTTACTGACTGATTTATTAAATTCCGCAAAGAAAACGCTATGATGATATCATGGTCACTAGTCCCCGTCTCTGTACTGACGCTCGCCGGCCGAAGTGGCCGTGCGGTTAAAGGCGCTGCAGCCTGGAACCGCAAGACCGCTACGGTCGCAGGTTCGAATCCTGCCTCGGGCATGGATGTTTGTGATGTCCTTACGTTAGTTAGGTTTAATTAGTTCTAAGTTCTGGGGGACTAATGACCTCAGCAGTTGAGTCCCATAGTGCTCAGAACCAGAACCATCACCTCTGTACTGACGCTGTCGTTGAGGTCTGGGCTGTCTGTAGCTACAAGGTTCTAGGTCCATTGCGTGTGGGCTGAGAACTTTGATGGAGGGCAGTAAACTCGGGAACTTTCTTACGAGTACTCCGACAATTTACTGACAAAATTTTGGCAGACGAAGTGTCCTTATTCTGAACGCTCTCCGACTTCCCTTTCTGCTTATCGACTGCGGAGTATTCATCAGATTACCTCAAAGTACCATATGCACAAATACTCTGCTGCCAGAGTAGCTGCTTCCTTTGTGTTGTGTACCCCTGACTTGTCACAGGGGATCCTGCAGTTCCCCACTCGATAACACTGGTATAGATATCTGCCGCCAAGAGCGTCGCAGAGTCGATGAAGCCTTAGGTAGAGACTCTTCTCTCGGCTCCAAACCAAAGGACCCCAATCCACTCTTGGAACGCTGCTGCAAATTGCAAGCTCTGCTTTCACCCCGTGTGCGAGGCCAGCCGTCTTTCAGCCTCCGTCAGCCACCGGTAGCACTGAGGATGGCCTATGAAACCGACCGACAGGCGTCATTAGTGCCAACGTGAGGCACAACTTGCAGACGACTGCGCCATACACGCTCTATAACTGCAGGCAAGGCCGTCACCACATCCTGGATGAGGCCACCTGGCAGACATACCCAGTGCACAGTGCCTTTCTTTCCGGCAATGAACACTGTCTTCCTAAGGGGCTCCACAACACACCTAACAGTAACTAGCAAACACCTGCAAATGTTTCCCTGCTCAGACCCTGGTAAAGGAACGGCCACTTGCTCACTCACAGAGCGAATAGACGAGGCCTGACGGCCAGTCTCCACATTGGCCTTCCGCCTCGAGCGAGGCGAACGCATTACCACCAGCCACTTACCGAGCTCTGTGGTGCATCCAGCGTACTAGGAGGTGCCTCAGCAGCGGAGCCCGTGAAGGAAACTGCCGTCACCTAAGGTGTCCTAAGCGATGCGCCAGATTCTCCGCCGCACTCTCCGCACATATTCTCGAAGCAGTTTGAAGGCTGCTTTCGGTAGGCAAAATTGTATTCAGCTGTTGGCCAGCTCCTCCTGCGTTCGCACGCATCTGACCCGTCCTGCCAAGACCACATGAAAAAGTAAACTATAGAAGCAGGGAGAAACCTAGAAGCGCAACTCGCTATCTTCCTAACTGGTCACCAATGGACGCTGTTACGTTAATTATCTGTGTAGCTGGCTGTTCAGAAGAAATGAAAACTGCGCTACATCTGCCTGAATGTACTCTTGCAATTAAAAATGTCAGATCAAACCGCTTAAATAGCAAAACACGAAAGAAATTTAAGGAAATTTAAGCAAAACACAGGAAACGCTAAAGACGTACCTGCCGCACTCGATACACGAACAAGCAACAACTGAGGGTATGGTAGTTTTTTGGTGTAACAGATTTCATTTTTGTAAACTTGAATCACTCAAAGTTCAGCTTGTAGCCTGGAGAAGCGTAAGTAACGGACTGAATTATGAAGTTCATGTTGTTGGATTAAATAAAGTTCTTTAAGGACTTCAGGCTTGTAAGTACTATCAGAGTTATTATAAGATACATCTTCAATTGAATAACTGCCATCACCGTATCCTGTGATTTCCATGTCGTCCCATTCTAATGAACGTAGTGGTATTATCCCTTTTCTCCATGCGGAACTGGTCTAACCGCCGATGGGATATTATCGTAGAATATTGTATTCTTTTTCTTTCTGGAATATCCTTCAAATTTATGCAGAAAAGTCAGTAAAGTGGTTAGTAGGCTTACAATGACACAAAATGGCACTGCATTTCTCTCATCTTTCATCCACTGTTCCAACTGACGTCGCATCTTACACAACACACTTGCTAAGCCCGCTTTTTATACTGACCGCTTAATTCAAACCCAAAACATAAAAAAAATGCTTGTGACACACCTTACATTGTCGGCCTTACACGTGCTTTCAATATGAGACGACCACAAATATAACAAGTCTTCAAGTTACTTTAGTCATTAAACGACTAAATCGCTCTTTAAAACGTACACAACTTTTATCTATCACCAGTTTGAGTACACAGACTTATCTGAGCTGACACGTGATTAAACAACCCTTTTTTCCGCCACCAACGACTCGCGAGCGTTGCCAACTGTAGTACTTAAAAATTCCCAGCGTGAATTATACACCCCTATGATACTCTAAACAAAAAAAACAGGAACATGCTGAGACTGTTTTAGTAATTCGTTTTATCGCTAACAAGTATATGTAGCAAAAACGGTGTATTGTGCACGTTAACCATTGTTGACGTTTGTTACTCTTACAGCTGTACATATAAAGAAGTACATACAGTACCTCAACCGACAGATACTATCAACATCTACATATGACCAAAATAATTCGTCGTTTCAATAAGCGATTCGGAAGTTACAAAAGGAACTTCAATAAGCAATAATACCAATTTAGCCAGAAAGACGTAATCCAGACAAGAGGTAAAAATTGTAAATATAATATTGATGCCTCGGAAAAATTAATATTTATTAAGAAACGGCATATAATAACATTAAATGTATTTTAAAAAACTGGGTTTATTGCATAAAGTTTAACAGCGCATTGAAGACACATAAAAAGACGCTTAAAATGGAATGCCCTATTAACCAATCGGATAATATTTTGGTAAATTTTGTTCGGATGATGAGTGTTGATAAACTGATAGATTTGCTGTTTTTGTGGCCGAAACGGAACCATTACACGTAGAAGCGATTGTGAGGTCTCAAGAAGACTTCCGTCGAAGGACAAAAATCTGTTGTAGTAGTCATAGTGTAATTTATGTATAAAGCTACAAAATGCCATTTTCTAAATATTTCAATATTCAGGAGAAACAAGTCAGGGTAAATTAGTTGCAGGGAGGAGATGAGCCTATTTAATTTGGTGCGTCCCACGCCTCGGCACTAGGTATATCGAGTTTGGAGCAGCATATAGTGTGTCGGTGACAGCATAAGTTGGGCTTCTGAACTTAATAAATTTTCAGTGGGATACAGGCAGTAGAATGTCCATGAATGTATCGTTGTGCAGTTTAACTCAGAAATTTTCTGGGTGTCGTAGTTGGATTCAGAACATCACTGCTGATTGCTACAATTTAAAATTTTCGAGGAAAGTGGACTTGACAGACGCAACAGAATCTAATGATGTGTGAGTTTTTGTTTTCTGAAAGGTGATCTGAACGCAATCATACTCGCAGTCAGCGAACAAAATCTGAGCTTAAGTTTCCTACGGCTTGCGTCCAGTTTTAATTACGACATTTATTTGGCCAATATAGTTTGAAAATGTACAGGTAATGAATAAATGAAATTATTCGTGCAAGTTGATCACGCTCTACCGCCTATGTTTCCAGTCTGTGGGCTGTCACTTGTGGGGAAGGTACTATGAATATTAATTTGTAGATTATGGGTATCTATTGATAAGAAGAGAAATACATCTAACAGTGAGTGATCCTACCCTACGACATCAGCGACGAGTCACCGCTAGTCAGTTAAGCGTCACACATGTTTTCCCAGCAGCAAGAAGGCTGGAATCTCACAACTTCATGCCGCCTCTGTGGTGTCACTGTTGTAATGGCCGGCCATGTATAAGTCTAATCATGGCATTTTATAATCATACCACGAAAACGCATGAAGTTATTTGTGAATTACACATCTGATGACTTTTTGATGTCTTAGTGTCACGTTCCACACGTTCCTTTACATTCGTGGGTTATGATGATTTTCTTCATTTCCGAGTCGGATATGAGATAAATTTTAACATCAGTAATTTTTCTCAATGTCATTCCTTTATTGCAATAACTTTTCTATCACTCTTCTGAACTGCTTCCACGAGTTATCGTACCTAATATTAAAAAATTATATATTTTTAAATCATCTGCTACAACAAATTACTTTCAGAAGGTGCCTACAGCATTCTAGTGTATGGCATTTTGAGTAAAGCAGAGGACTGATCCATTACCTTTCTGGATATGGCCATATCCTACACATCTGAAGAGAATTGGGAAGATGGCAGTGACTACTGTGAGTGTGGCGAAATCGGCACACCAGATCACGTCCTACGGAAACGTTTACTGATTGAAGATACAGAGAGGATTGTTGGGTAGGCATTATGAGGTAAAACTGTTTATGACATAATCAGAGTAGAAGAGGACTTTGATATGCCTATTAGAAATTCGACGCCTTTGTAGAAAAAAGAAGCATCTATGTGAATACCAAGAGTTGAGGTGGAAAACCAGTACAACGCAGAGGTGTAAAGAGTATCAAGGAGCTCTACATCGGAAATGAACTTGAAGGAAACATTGGAGAAGGGGAAGAGGACTTAGAGTAAGACGAGATAGGATTTATGATACTGCGGGAAGAATTTGACAAAGCACTGAGAGATCTAACCCGAAGCAAAGCTCGTGGAGAGGACGACATTCCGTCAGAATAACTGACAGCCTTGGGAAAGCCAGACGTGATGAAACTATTCCACTTAGTGCGCAAGATGTATGAGACAGGCGAAATTCCCTCAGACTGCAAGAAGAATGCAGTAATTCCACTTCCAAAGAAAGCAGTTGCTGACATGTGAATATTTCCGAAGTATCAGTTTAATAAGTCATGACTGCAAAATGTTGACACGAATTCCTTATAGAAGAATCTAAAAACCAGTGGAAGTCAACTTCGGGGAAAATCTGTCTGGATTCTGGCGACATGTAGGAATGCGTGAGGCAATACTGACCCCAAGACTTCTCTTAGAAGAAAGCTTAAAGAAAAGCAAATCTTCGCTTATTACATTTGCACACAGAAAAAACTTTGGCAGTGTTGACTGGAAAACACTTTTTGAAATTCTGAAGATATTTGTGGTAAATTAAAGGGAGCGAAAGAAAACCATACGACAGTTGCAAGCAGTGGTTGAGGAGGAAGTGAGAGTGTTATATCCTGTTCCAAATATTATTCAGTCTGTACTTTGAGAAAGCAGTAAAGTAAACCAAATACAAATTTGGACAAGGAATTAAAGTTCAGCGAGGAGAAATAAAAATTTAAGATTTTACGATGACATTTCTATTCTGCTACAGGCAGCAAAGGACTTGGAGGAGCGGTTGAATGGAATGTACATTGTCTTGAAAGGAGGATATGAGAGGATTATCAACAAAAGTAAAACAAGGATAATGGCATGTAGTAAAAATAAATCAGGCAGTGCTGAGAGAGTGAAATAATTGTTAATGGCCGAAGTAGAGAGGGTATAGCATGTAGACTGACAGTGGCAACAAAAGCTCTTCTAAAGAGAAGAAATTTGTGAATATCGAATACCGATTTACATGTTAGGACGTCTATTATTAAGGTATTTGTCTGGATCTTACAGTACACAACTTCCCAATCTCAGAGATATAATAAATTGCGTAGAAGTCTGTGCTCTGACTGTTTTTCGTTCTTTGTTTATTTTGAAAGATCAGACGTCGGTGCCTCAGCATTGTCTTCAACTCTCTCGTTTCGTAGTGGTTCTCCTAAACGGATGGACTCAGAACGATGTCTCATGTACTAATGCAATACTTGAGTATAACATTGTGACTATGTACTTTCAACAACTGTTATTATTTAATTTATCCCTTGTCCTAATCTGATTTTTAAATGTCTTATAGTAAATTAGTAGGCATTATTATTCTACGTTGCCCGGCTCAATATGATGATGCAGTTGATCGATCGCCTTTCTCGTAGCGTTAAGTGCTAACTGCGAAACAAAAGGCTGGTGGGAGAGAGGCGAACACATCTTCATTCAGCAGCTTTAATACGAAATCCGATGTCCCTATATATATATATATATATATATATATATATATATATATATATATAAAAAACAGTAATTACAAGTGCAGCCTTTTCTGGAAGTGAAACTTGGACGACAAACAGTTCAGACAAAACTTGAAACTTTTGTAATGTGATACAGGAAGAATGCTGGAGATTTGATGGGTAAATAATTAACTAATAAGGAAGTACTCAACAGAAGTTGGAAGAAAAGAAATGTATGGCATAACTTGACTAAAAGAAGGGACTGGTTGGTAGTATACAATATGAGACATCACCAATTAAGTACTGGAGAGAAGAAAGCGGTGTAAAAATTTTGGAGGGAGACCAAGAGGTGAATAACGTAAACGAGTTCAAAAGTATGTAGGCTGCAGTAGTTACTCGGAGACAAGGAGCTTCGCACGGGATACAGTAGCATGGGGAGTTGCATCAAACCAGTCTTGGTACTGAAGACCAGAACAACAACACGAACAGCGTGCCTGCTTCCCGTGTCTCTCATAAAAAACGTTGCCATTTATCTTTAGCTGATCGAGCTTTCAGTTGGGTACGTTACGTGCATATGCCTGCACTTCCTTCTTTTTTTAACGAAGTTGTGAAAATCCATATTAAGGATTCTTGATCTTTTAATACATTCACGTTTTCATCTGAGAACAAGAGCACTGGGGGACATCCATTAATTACGTGAGTGGCCTTTTTTAAAGTTGGAGCCATTCTCCCAACTTGGTGAGATGGGTTGGTGGAACCCCGCACCCCTTTCCCTTACGTGATGTTTACCCAGTATTCGGGTAAAAATGCGTAGAAATGAAAACAAATTTCAAACAATGTTGAAATCACTTTAAACAAACCAATTTTTATTTAGGAAATATATTCAACGGTGATTTTAACACGTGATTAGAAACAATCCCGAGTAGTGTTCGCATGGACAGACAGACAGAGGCAGATACACAAAAAGCTTCCACGAAAATAGTATTAACCGTTCTGACGGATCACTAAAAAACTGACCTTTAATTGGTATCTTATTTACAACAAAATAGTGCCATTGAAACTTTACATACTTTGCAGATGAAAGACAACATTCCTAAATGAGAGTTTCACTCTGCAGGAGACAACATTGTTTATACTTTTCTTTGAACCGTATGATCACCTAGCTTTCCAATCTCTTGATTTATGTAATCATTAAGAGAATTCTTGTCGGTTAACTTCGGCTTATCTAACTTCCACAACCGATTAACTTCTGACTCGTGCGTTTCTTTAGACGCGTCGGCATGCTGCTTAATATACTCATTGTAAAAGTTTCGATACAATATTATGTAGAACATATTAACTTTGGGTTTATGCGCGTTGCAGGATATCACAACTGACTTACTTACTGACAAGCAGTGATACCGATCATAGTGGCAGGGAACTCTCCGAATGAAATCTGACATTTGTATGGCACTTGTTTCAAACCGGGGAATCCAGGGCATGCACATGTGTAAAGCATTCAGTTCAGAGAGGCCATACAAACTGGTGGGAACTTTAATAATGTCCGTAATCACAATGTATATTCTCTGAATTAAAAAAGTAGACTTGAGATTTTCATTGTGTCCCCCTTCAGCCGGCCAGTGTGGCCGAGTGGTTCTGGGTGCTTCAGTCTGGAACCGCGTGATCGCTACGGTCGCAGGTGCGAATCCTGCCTCGGGCATGGATGTGTGTGATGTCCTTAGGTTAGTTAGGTTTAAGTAGTTCTAAGTTATAGGGTACTGATGACCTCAGATGTTAAGTCCCATAGTGCTCAGAGCCATTTGAACCATTTGTTGTCCCCCTTCCGCCCTCCCTTTCCCTTAAATGAGATTTGGTGAGATTTTGTCCGGACCCGCCCCCCCCCTCACCCACCCCCTTCCTTGAACTCATATAATTAATGGAGCACGTCAAATGAATTCGCAATTGTGATTAAAGACTACCATGAGCTGTAGAATGGAAGGACGACACTGAAAATTTGTGTCAGACTGGCGTATTCCGCTTATCGCGAGCAGTCGCCTTACTATTTGGCTAACCTTGCACGACTCACGGCCAAATACAGACTTCCATATGCAGTCAACCACGCGTCTACCTGCGTGCAAGCCTAAAGGAACTTTGCATCGTAGTGAGAATAACACAGACGCTGCAATATCGTAATTAACGGACATCCCGTTGCCACAATTTGTACAACAGCCGTTACTTTGCATCACCAAAACAGATTCGGACTACCAGACGTCGGAGGGCAGCAGACTGATCGCAGACGCTGCCCGTGTCTCCCAGAGGCCGTCGCGCCGGCTGCGGCTCGTTCTTATTCGCGAGTGCGCCTGCGCAGAACGAATGCGTCCGCGGCCATCTGCGCGCGCCGCGGCCGTAGCTCAGCAGGCTGCGGCGGCGGCGGCGGCGGCGGCCATACGCATGTGCGCCGCGTCGCGCCGGGGCCGGGCTTCGCGGCCGTTCCCACGGCTGCCGCGCGCTGTCAGCGGCCTGCTGCAGTCCGCGGCGACGCCGTGCGCCGGCCGGCGCTGCCCCTCCCTGCTTCCCGTCCCGCCGCCACAGCTGATGGAGAGCCGCGCCATTGTCCACCGGAGGGCGCGAGTCACCTGTCACGGCTTCATACAGCTCCTCCGCCGCTCTCGCTGTCTCCCTCCAGCAAACGGCGGACTAAAAGTTCGGCCGCCTAACGCCACACTTCAGTCGTTGAGAAACACAGCAGAGTAACTTCGTGTCACTTTAAGGGGGGTAGGACGTCAAACTGGCCGACTTGGAGCAGGAGAGGCACCACAGGATATTTTAATTTCCACTGTCTATACTTTTACAAATAAATTCATAAAACTTTAACAGCATGACCAGGAAGGATTCAGGATTCATACTCATAGCAGCGGAAGCTCAAAAACGTAACAAAACACATTTTTTAAAAAATGTGTGTCAAATCTTATGGGACTTAACTGCTAAGGTCATCAGTCCCTAAGCTTACACACTACTTAACCTAAATTATCCTAAGGAGAAACACACACACCCATGCCCGAGGGAGGACTCGAACCTCCGCCGGGACCTACCGCACAGTCCAGGACTGCAGCGCCTCAGACCGCTCGGCTAATCTTGCGCGGCAAAACACATTTGTTTTTTCATGTGAAATTTCATCATTTTTTCACTTACAACTGGCTGCATTTGTTGCTATAGTTACACTTTTCTTCCTAAGTAAGAGAGATTCTTCGATGACTTCTGCACAGCATACAAACCATAGTTACAGGTGTATGAAACTCTAGAAGTTATTTAATTTATGAAAAAATGAATGAACTGTCACATATTAAACTTCATGTTTACAAAAAAATTCAAATTTTATAGTTAATTATCTCAACTTTTTCCACAGTTTTTTGATAGATTTGGAAAATTCTACATTTTCATACACCTGTACCTACTGTTTGTATGCTATGAAAGATTCATCGAAGAACCTCTCTTACTTAGGAAGAAAAGTGTACCTATAGCAACAAATGTAGCCAGTAATAAGTGAAAAAACCATGAAATTTCAATGTAAAAAAAGGTATTTTGCTACGTTTTTGAACTTCCACTGCTATGAGTGTGAGTCCTCAATCCTTCCTGGTCATGGTGACAAAGTTTTATGAATTTATTTGTAACAGTATAGACAGTAGAAATTAAAATGTCCTGTGGTGACTCTCCTGCTCCAAGTCGGCCCTTTGACGTCCTACCCCCCTTAAGAGCTTGTCGGACCGGTATACCCAAAGTTGGTGCTATTGCACTGACGGAAAGTGTTACACATGAAAGTACCACTCCGATATTCATCAAAATTGGTGGAAAGCTAATCATGCTGTTCTGGTCGTCAATCCGAAGACTGGTCTGACGCAGCTCCCGATGCTACTCTATCGAAGCGCCTTCATCTACGAGTAACTACTGGTGTCTACATCCCTGAATCTGCTTACTGTATTCATCTCTTTGTCTCCCTCTACGATCTTTACCCCTCCCCCCCCCTCTACACACACATAATCTTCCCTTCAGTGCTAAATGAATGATCCCTTAATATATCAGGAAGTGTCCAATCAATCGATCCCTTCTTCTAGTCCAGCTTTGCTAAAAATCTCTTTTCTCCCCAGTTCTATTCAGTACCACCTCATTAGTTACGTAATCGACTTACCTAATCTTCAGCATTCTTCTGTAGCACAATATTTCAGAAGATTTCGGTCTCTTTTGTATAAACTGTTTATAGTGAATGTTTCACTTCCTTACATGGCTACACTACATACAAACCCTGTCAGAAAAAGACTTCGTAACAGTTAAATCTATATTCGATATTAACAAATTTCTCTTCATGAGAAACTCTTTTCTTGCCCTTCCCAGTCCACACATTATTTGCTCTGTACTGTGGCCATCTTCAATTTTTTTGCTGCCAAAGTAACAAAATTCATGTACTGCTCTAAGAGGCTCGTTTCCTTATCTAACTTCCTCAGCTTCACCTGGTTTAATTCAACTACATTGCGTCATTCTTTTTTTGCTGTTGATTGATGTTTATCGCGTCCATTACGTTAATCAACTTTTCCGAGTCCTTTGCCGTCTCTGACGAATTACAGTGTCAGAGTAGTTACTTCTTCTCCGTGGACTTTCATTGCTACACCAAGTTGTTCTTCGGTTTTTGGCACCGCTTGCTCAGCTTACAGATTGAGTAACATGGGGGATAGCCTCATCACGTAACGCATATTAAACGGTTAAGCTTTTTTATTTCAGTCCGGACTGACGTCCATCAACATTGCTATGTGGTTTTGTAGCTGTTGAACTTCAGTGGGCGTGGCGTGATTCGAAAAGAAGTGAATAAACTGTATGCCGATAAATCCCAACTGACTGAAACATTAAGCTCACCTACCAGTTTGCTGCTTCCTCGCCCGGGCTGGCATCGGGCTCCTTCACGTGTATCACGCGTTTCGATACCTAAAGAAGAATTTATTGATTTAAGAGAACAGGGGAATGGTAGAGACAGACAGATGAGGTATATAAGTTAGATATATGCAATAAGCAAACACTTAAAATGAGAGATACCCGGACTCGCCAGGTTAGCCGAGAGCACTAATGCACTGCTTCCTGGACTCCGGGCAGGCGCGCCAGCTCTGGATGGAATCCGCCTGGCGAATTACCGACGTCGGCCGGTGTGCCAGCCAGCCAGCCTGGATGTCGTTTTTAGGCGGTTTTCCACATACTGCTAGATGAATACCGGGCTGGTCCTCACGTTCCGCCTCAGTTACACGACTCGCTGACATCTGAACATGTTTGCACTATTCCATGGATTACACTAGACACAGACTGCTGGGTTGCACTAATTCTGTCCCGGAGGTGGCGGGGGGGGGGGGGGGGGGTAAGGGGTGGCGGCAGGAAGATCCGGCCACCCCTAACAGTCAACCTTGCTAAATCCGACCTAACCATGCCGACCCTGCGAAACCGTGGGACAAAGCACCAGTGAAAGATGCGAAAGAAAGATGAAATGAGAGGTACCCTGTTACATGCTGCAAAACATCAGTCGACTTGCAGTTAATGAAATATCTTGATGAGAAAATGGCTTACTGTAGGTAAAGACAAAACAATAATGATTCCTGAGACCTTTTCAAGCCTCAGGCGTCTATGAAGTATATCTGCAGACTGAAATGAATGAAAATGTCTACTGAGGTCAGGACTCTAACTCGGATCTCGGAGCTTCTGCAGAGCTTCGCCATCTAGCCTGTAACTGACAATAAATAATCTGTGCTGTTCAAAATATCTCTGGCCCCAACAGTTGATAGATTCCTATTCCGGCTGGCCATCCGTGGTCTCATATCACCAGGGAAAATTGATTTATTACCATTGATTCATTCACTAATTTGACTGATTTTCGACTTAAGAACTCAGTCAACCCACGATTGATTTAAAATGATCGTGATTTCAAATGCATACCAAATCTGTGATCGGAAATGTAATTTCAGTTTAATTAACAACCCTCTCCCCCTTGCTGTGGTATCAGAGTACACGGACTTGTGGGAAGAATATGAATTGCGTACTGAAGAAAATAAAAAGGGTTACAAATAAATAGGTGGAAAAACAAATTAGAAATTTTATTATCACCGAATTCTAAAAGTAAATGTCATTATGACTTGAGAGAAAGGCAGTAAAAAATGTTTATCCAATGAATTGCAGTGCTGCACTCTTGCTTGTTCTCCCTCCGAGGAAAATGTTCTTTTCAGAATCTGCCGAGGTGCTCACTACATTGCCGACATTTTCTTAAGGCAGCCTCCGAAAACCCATTAGCTACGGATGCCTGCCATATTCTGCGCCCTTTTTCTATAAGGCCAAGATTTTGACAGTAGAGCAGCTCTGCTGTGGCTATCGAGGTGATGCCCTCGGTCGGTTTCTGGATAAGACATGATTATTTTCAAAGATTGTTTGAGAGGTAGGTGTGTTTGAAAGGAACACTACTCAACGAAAGAAACTACAGAAAAGAACAATTAGTATAAGTTCTCTAACGTGAATAATGAGACGTCTAGCGTAAATGAACACTAAAGGAACTGGATGAAAGTCTAGAAAGGACTACACAAGTCAAAGTACAGCATATGGGTTAAAGTTCGCAAAAAATTCTTGTTGGGGAAGAATTACGTCCTGCGAACTTCTACCTCAGTACTGGTGCATGTTTATACCCTATTTCGCTATTTTTTCAAAATTTTGAAGATAACACACACAACTAAGTCATGGAGATCAAGGAGGGTATTGGAAGCTTATAGCTACCGGTTTCGGTACCGACTTCCTTTAATTTTTGAATAGATTTAGGATCACGTAACTCTCAATAAAATCCAGATAAATGTTACATCGAAAACGTAGAAAATTGACTTTTAGCATTCTACAGCTGTAAGAGTGCGTACTTTTACCCCAGCCTACACTACGCTCTTTGATAAGTGGTACTTACTGCAATTAACTTTCTTTCAACACAACCCGTTTATTTAACAATGTATAAACTGTGTCCCCCCCATGAACCAAGGAACTTGCCGTTGGTGGGGAGGCTTGCGTGCCTCAACGATACAGATAGCCGTTCCGGAGGTGCCACCACAACGGAGGAGTATCTGTTGAGAGGCCAGACAAACGTGTGGTTCCTGAAGAGGGGAAGCAGCCTTTTCAGTAGTTGCAGGGGCAACAGTCTGGATGATTGACTGATCTGGCCTTGTAACACTAACCAAAATGGCCTTGCTGTTCTGGTACTGCGAATGGCTGAAAGCAAGGGGAAACTACAGCCGTAATTTTTTCCGAGGGCATGCAGCTTTACTGTTTGATTAAATGATGATGGCGTCCTCTTGGGTAAAATATTCCGGAGGTAAAATAGTCCCCCATTCGGATCTCCGGGAGGGGACTACTCAAGAGGACGTCGTTATCAGGAGAAAGAAAATTGGCGTTCTACAGATCGGAGCGTGGAATGTCAGATCCCTTAATCGGGCAGGTAGGTTAGAAAATTTAAAAAGGGAAATGGATAGGTTAAAGTTAGATATAGTGGGAATTAGTGAAGTTCGGTGGCAGGAGGAAAAAGACTTTTGGTCAGGTGAATACAGGGTTATAAATACAAAATCAAATAGGGGTAATGCAGGAGTAGGTTTAATAATGAATAAAAATAGGAGTGCTACAAACAGCATATTGAACGCATTATTGTGGCCAAGATAGACACGAAGCCCATGAGTACTACAGTAGTACAAGTTTATATGCCAACTAGCTCTGCAGATGATGAAGAAATTGATGAAATGTAAGATGAAATAAAAGAAATTATTCATGTAGTGAAGGGAGACGAAAATTTAATAGTCATGGATGACTGGAATTCGTCAGTAGGAAAAGGGAGAGAAGGAAACATAGCGGATGAATATGGATTGGGGCTAAGAAATAAAAGAGGAGGCCGTGTGGTAGAATTTTGCACAGTGCATAACTTAATCGTAGCTAACACTTGGTTCAAGAAACATGAAAGAAGGTTGTATACATGGAAGAGCGCTGGAGATACTAGAAGGTATCAGATAGATTATATAATGATAAGACACAGATTTAGGAACCAGGTTTTAAATTGTAAGACATTTCCAGGGGCATATGTGGATTCTGACCACAATCTGTTGGCTATGAACTGTAGATTAAAATTGAAGAAACTGCAGAAAGGTGGGAATTTAAGGAGATGGGACCTGGATAAACTGACTAAACCAGAGGTTGTACAGAGTTTCAGGGAGACCATAAGGGAACAAATGACAGGAATGAGGGAAAGAAATACCGTAGAAGAAGAATGGGTAGCATTGAGGGATGAAATAGTGAAAGCAGCAGAGGAGCAAATAGGTAAAAAGACGAGGGCTAGTAGAAACCCTTGGGTAACAGAAGAAATATTGAATTTAATTGATGAAAGGAGAAAATATAAAAATGCAGTAAATGATGCAGGCAAAAAGGAATACCATCTGGTAAGCAAGATGTATGAGACAGGCGAAATACCGTCAGACTTCAAGAAGAATATAATAGTTCCAATCCCAAAGAAAGCAGGTATTGACAGATGTGAAAATTACCGAACTATCAGTTTAATAAGTCACAGCTGCAAAATACTAACGCAAATTCTTTACAGACGAATGAAAAAACTGATAGAAGCCGACCTCGTGGAAGAGCAGTTTGGATTCCGTAGAATTGTTGGAACACATGAGGCAGAACTGACCCTACGACTTATCTTAGAAGAAAGATTAAGGAAAGGCAAACCTAAGTTTCTAGCGTTTGTAGACTTAGAGAAAGCTTTTGAAAATCTTGATTGGAATACTCTCTTTCTAATTCTGTATGTGGCAGGGGTAAAATACAGGGAGCGAAAGGCTATTTACAATTTCTACAGAAAGCAGATGGCAGTTATATGAGTCGAGGGACATGAAAGGGAAACAGTGGTTGGGAAGGGAGTGAGACAGGGTTGTAACCTATCCCCAATGTTATTCAATCGGTATATTGAGCAAGCAATAAAGGAAGCAAAGGAAAAGTTCGGAGTAGGTATTAAAATCTATGGAGAAGAAATAAAAACTTTGAGGTTCGCCGATGACATTGTAATTCTGTCAGAGACAGCAAAGGACTTGGAAGAGCAGTTGAATGGAATGGACAGTGTCTTGAATGGAGGGTATAAGATGAACATCAACAAAAGCAAAACGAGGATAATGGAATGTAGTCGAATTAAGTCGGGTGATGCTGAGGGAATTAGATTAGGAAATGAGACACTTAAAGTAGTAAACGAGATTTGCTATTCGGGGAGGAAAATAACTGATGATGGTCGAAGTAGAGCGGATATAAAATGTAGACTGGCAATGGCAAGGAAAGCGTTTCTGAAGAAGAAAAATTTGTTAACTTCGAGTATAGATTTAAACGTCAGGAAGTCGTTTCTGAAAGCATTTGTATGGGGTGTAGCCATGTATGCAAGTGAAACGTGGACGATAAATAGTTTAGACAAGAAGAGAATAGAAGCTTTCGAAATGTGGTGCTACAGAAGAATGCTGAAGATTAGATGGGTAGATCATATAACTAATGAGGAGGTATTGAATAGAATTGGAGAGAAGATGAGCTTGTGGCACAACTTGACTAGAAGAAGGGATCGGTTGGTAGGACATGCTCTGAGACATCGAGAGATCACCAATTTAGTATTGGAGGGCAGCGTGGAGGGTAAAAATCGTAGAGGGAGACCAAGAGATGAATACACCAAGCAGATTCAGAAGTATGTGTGTTGCTGTAAGTACTGGGAGATAAAGAAGCTTCCACAGGATAGAGTAGCATGGAGAGCTCCATCAAACCAGTCTCGGGACCGAAGACCACAACAACAACATAAACTGTGTTTTACAGATAATCGAAGCATTTAACCATGTAACGTTCTTTAACAAAATGAACAAATTTTCAGAATTCTTTTGATCTTAAACCTTAAGTTGAATAAGCTTTTAATCGTTGCAAAAGAAATCTCAAGTGCTGTATTGCAAATCAGCTAACAATATGACAGTGATTACAAGGCGGCCGGACCCGCAGCCCACCCGTTATCGGATGAAACAGCGGTGATTACTACGGCGCAGAACACAGTCTGTCTTATTAAATGCCCTTCTGAAACACATGGAAACTATATAAGCGCCAATGATGACTACTACCTATATTTACGACCAAAGAGTCGACACAATAAAACTCTGACGGTCGGGTACAAACCAGAAAATAATAAGAAAGGCAGGTAGACAATGCAACAAATCACCACGAGGATTATAGAATTTAACTCCCCTTCATCAACAAGCAGTTCCATGGATCCACAGTACGTCGCAGCGGTTACTGAGTGGTGTCGATGGAAGCTAGGTAGAAGAGGGTGGCCAGGCCACGAGCGGTCGTGCGACACAAGTGTTGCCACCCAACAGACAGGATGTCGGCCTGCTGCTTGTAGTCGACGCTGACCCCGGTGAAGTACTCCGGTATCTTCGCTCTGCGCAGGCCCTCCTTGCGCAGCTAGTGGCTTCGGAAGGTCGGACCTCGTGACCACCTCTTGTCGCGACGGTACCGCCAATCCACAAAGTTCGTCCGTCCCTCTCGAGCCAGTAAACGGCAATAAATACTAAACGGGCAGCGATAGAAATACACCGTTTGTTGCAATATGCTTGGGACAACAGTACATTTTCAGGCGGACAAACTTTCGAAATTACAGTAGTTACAATTTTCAACAACAGATGGCGCTGCAAGTGATGTGAAAGATATAGAAGACAACGCAGTCTGTGGGTGCGCCATTCTGTACGTCGTCTTTCTGCTGTAAGCGTGTGCTGTTCACAACGTGCAAGTGTGCTGTAGACAACATGGTTTATTCCTTAGAACAGAGGATTTTTCTGGTGTTGGAATTCCACCGCCTAGAACACAGTGTTGTTGCAACAATACGAAGTTTTCAGCGGAGGTTTAATGTAACCAAAGGACCGAAAAGCGATACAATAAAGGATCTGTTAGAAAAATTTCAACGGACTGGGAACGTGACGGATGAACGTGCTGGAAAGGTAGGGCGACCGCGTATGGCAACCACAGAGGGCAATGCGCAGCTAGTGCAGCAGGTGATCCAACAGCGGCCTCGGGTTTCCGTTCGCCGTGTTGCAGCTGCGGTCCAAATGACGCCAACGTCCACGTATCGTCTCATGCGCCAGAGTTTACACCTCTATCCATACAAAATTCAAACGCGGCAACCCCTCAGCGCCGCTACCATTGCTGCACGAGACACATTCGCTAACGATATAGTGCACAGGATTGATGACGGCGATATGCATGTGGGCAGCATTTGGTTTACTGACGAAGCTTATTTTTACCTGGACGGCTTCGTCAATAAACAGAACTGGCGCATATGGGGAACCGAAAAGCCCCACGTTGCAGTCCCATCGTCCCTGCATCCTCAAAAAGTACTGGTCTGGGCCGCCATTTCTTCCAAAGGAATCATTGGCCAATTTTTCAGATCCGAAACGATTACTGCATCACGCTATCTGGACATTCTTCGTGAATTTGTGGCGGTACAAACTTCCTTAGACGACACTGCGAACACCTCGTGGTTTATGCAAGATGATGCCCGGCCACATCGCACGGCCGACGTCTTTAATTTCCTGAATGAATATTTCGATGATCGTGTGATTGCTTTGGGCTATCCGAAACATACAGGAGGCGGCGTGGATTGGCCTCCCTATTCGCCAGACATGAACCCCTGTGACTTCTTTCTGTGGGGACACTTGAAAGACCAGGTGTACCGCCAGAATCCAGAAACAATTGAACAGCTGAAGCAGTACATCTCATCTGCATGTGAAGCCATTCCGCCAGACAGGTTGTCAAAGGTTTCGGGTAATTTCATTCAGAGACTACGCCATATTGTTGCTACGCATGGTGGATATGTGGAAAATATCGTACTATAGAGTTTCCCAGACCGCAGCGCCATCTGTTGTTGAAAATTGTAACTACTGTAATTTCGAAAGTTTGTCTGCCTGAAAATCTACTATTGTCCCAAG
Organism: Schistocerca cancellata; assembly: GCF_023864275.1. Classification (NCBI taxonomy): domain Eukaryota; kingdom Metazoa; phylum Arthropoda; class Insecta; order Orthoptera; family Acrididae; genus Schistocerca; species Schistocerca cancellata. The sequence continues at coordinate 618,725,483 of NC_064627.1, forward strand.
CATATTCCAACAAACGGTGTATTTCTATCGCTGATCGTTTAGTTTTTATTGCCGTTTCTAATATACCGGTCATTTTTGAAACACCCTGAAAGACACAACCCACAGATACCAACTTTTCCTCACAGATTTTGGCAATGGGGCCGCAAGAGGGATAGTCGGTACTACAGCTGAGCAAGTGGCGCCAGACAGAACAGACTACTAACTCAATGGCGCCACGACTCACTCTTCCATTCGTCGTGGCACAGAAGAAAACAGACTCCGAACGCAGGAGGAATTTCCCCATGCGTGGAACCATCTAACGTGATTTCATACAGATTGCTGGCTCGAGGCAGACTGGTGACAAATCAGGAAATTGGGAAAGCCCGCAAGGATCTGTACGTGTCTTCAGGCGTTTTTGGTGTGACCTGCAGGGTGGGACCTTGCGTTGTTTTACTGGAGTATGCCATTGGGTATCCTGGTCATGAAAGAGACGGCGATAAGGTTAATATTATTGTCGCGAATAGGCGAGCATTCAGCCTCCCTTTGACAGTTACAAAATCTTGTTTACACACAGGTTCACAGCCTCGATATGTTCTTCGTATGAACGTATAGTCCGTTATGGGCTGTACGATTTCCAAATTTATTTGCTATTGGCCAATTTCCATTTTTTAATAGCTATTAAGTAGCGTTCGGATAACCTCTATGTAACATGTCACAGTAGATGTAGCACGTAAAACAAACCAACACATATGTGGAGCCATTTAAAATAACGCTAACGTAATCTTTTTGAAAAACTCAAAGGTGATTTGTGTCAAACGTGGACTGAATGTTCGTAATGCAAGTGGGCTGTTGGACTGATCTGTTTGCTACATCTGCTGCGACAAGTTACATGGAAGTTGTCATTTGAAAAATTACCAAATCGGTCTAGTTGTAATACCAAAAAGCCCCCTATGCCACGATCCTATTAGAGGTGCCTTGATTTGTGTTGTGTGTCATCCGTGTAATCGTAATTGGCAATCGAAAAATCATACGATCTTCTTGTGATATTTTTATTTATTTACTTGTTTATTTATTTAATCTGATCTGATTAGGGCCATCGAGCCTCACTTATATTGTACCAGGCTTTCAAATATACAGTACCTTTTTTATATCACAGTTACGTACGAAAAAAATTGTTTTAAAATGACCTGAGTGCCTGTAGAGAAAATGCGAGTAAATAAAAGTGACTATGAATTAATAAAGTTAATACTGGCAGTATTTCTCCTACTACTGCTGTTGCTACTGTCACTACTACTACTACTACTATTACTGCTGCTAATCATAATAACAATGATAACGATGATGTTGACGATGATGTTGATGTTGTAGGTGGTGGTGGTGGTGGTGGTGGTGGTGGTGGTGGTGGTGGTGGTGATGGTGATGGTGGTAGATATAAAGATAAGTACAAAATAGATATTGTCTGATACAGCGAGCTCTGGGAAACGAAATTTATGTTGACTGCGCCAGCTAAGAATGCTCCATTGTGGAAGGACGCATGCCCAGTCCTCTTGCCCACTGTGGTCCTGAGCCCATCTCCCTAGCACTTGTTCTGCAGTCATTGGACTGTGCGGTCTGTCGGTATGTTGCTCCAACGATCCTCAAGCCAACGATTAGACTTTTCTCGAACTCCGAAAGATGGCAGCAACTGCAAGTACATACATTTTGATCTCCACGTCCATGCGATCTCCACCAATAAAGTTTCGGTAACGTCGGATACACTTCATAGCCACTGTCCTCTCACGCAGTTCTTTTTCTATACGACAGGCTTTTATCTGTACTGACAATAAGTTTGATTAAGGATGAAATTTCAGTCAATATATCCCACAGGATCGGCAAACTGGAGTGTCAGTTGATTAGCATCCGTTCCTCACTTTCCGAATAGTCCTCGTATATCCAAAGTAATAGTTTCTGCAGTAAAGATTCGGAACGGCCAAACAGTCACGTCGTCAGTTTTCAGGCTCATACGTATGTTACGTGAAAAGGTCGGAGGAGGAAAGGGCTAACCCCTACTTTAGTTTGAGTTAATCTGATCACGTTATATGTTGTATACTCGACTGCATTCCAGCTGGTAACAAGTAATTCAACATTCACCGATAGAAAGAATAGTTTCTATACAAACTGATTTCACACATACACACACACTACACACACACACACACACACACACACACACACACACACACACACACACATTACCTGTACTCTGGGGAAACAGTAGAACATGTACCATTCACTGGAGCCACATGGTTGATGACTGTTACGTCAGGTATATTTCTGCGCTTTAAATGCGTAATTACAGTATTTATCCTCCAAAGTAATGGAAAATAAGTAGCGATATGTATATTCAGTATACGATTCTGTAATAACGTTGACACTTAAAAGAACACTGTACTTAGAGAAGTACTGAGGACACAAAATACAATGACAGAAATTGAAAGTATTAAATGTGCAGCCATTTTGGGCAGTGTCTCTAGTATTCCCGCCGATCGCATCAAGACGCTCTTTTCAGTTGTGAGCGAGTAAAGGTGCCTAGAACAACAGCGTCTCCCGCCGAGTAGGAGGGCCCACTGAGAGGCTTCGCCTTAATGAATGCAGCCCACGTAACACAACTGCCACACACTTCCTTCTTCATGGCAATTCTCAGCCGCACTCTGCAGGGGCAGTGAAGACGCTCCTGCAGCCTTTTCGATGGAAAGTGTTCGATCACCCACAACACAGCCCTAATTGGCTCGTCCTGAGTATCATCTCTGTTCACATGAAACGCTGGACACGAAGACAACACTTGGGCGCAGGCTACGCCATATAGATCAGCGTAGAGAATGAGCAGAAAGCACAGGAGGCTGCCTTCTATGACAATGGTGTTGGATATTTGGCATAACGCTCCCAGAAATGTCTAAGTCGAAGCGGCGACTATGTAGAGAAGTAGCTGGAAGGTGTAGCTAAATGTGCAAAGAAAACAGTTTTGATTTTGACGGTCGTTTCCATTTCGCTACCGATCGTTCCTTACTTTCCGAATAACCCTAGTATAATGTGATTTTATTGACCTGTACAGTCACTTCTTGCATTTTCGCAGGTGATCGAAAGGGAATTATATTTAATTCCTTTACTAAGATTCCACCATTATACTGAGTTTTTGCCGATTAAGACAATGTATCATCGTTTCGAAAGTCCCTTACTAACGACTGTGGATGTACTGCATTTCGTTTCTTCACTGTGTAATGGTGTGGGACAGAATTCACATTCAAATCTGTATATACATTACAAATGCTACTTTATGTAGCCAGCCGCTTCGCATCCTTATCTGTTACCTTACCCGCAGGATACCAATACGAATACACTACTGCAGTAGTAGAACTGTTACGCACTCTTCCTGTAATACCGGCTCTCTAAATTTACACAACAGGGCTTCCCGAGAACAACGTCACCTTTCTCCCAAAGACTCTCATTCAATTCCTCCGAACATCCCTGTTACTTTCTTGTCGATGGTATCGATCTGTGAAGGTAACTAGCAGGTAGACTCAGAATTCCTTTGAAGTCTGCTGCAATGGCCAGTCGAAAAGAAGTATAAGAGCTGGAGTACTACTTCAGAACAATATGTAGCCTCGTAGTGTCAGCAGTTTAACAGCTTAACGAAAATTTCTGGATTTTTACACTGAAGTGATCTCTTAGGAAAGTGGGTATCTAGTTGTTAAATTGTATGCCTTTACAGACTGAATAAGAGCACAATCACGCACACCCGAGCAGCAATCAAGGTAACTTGTGGACAAACTACCGGCGATTTAGACATAGAACTCTACAGTTATAGGAAGAGTGAAATAAAACATTTACCCACAGTTGATGTATTAGTGGACATAAAAAAGAGAACCAACAGGCGGCAGTAGGACTCGGGCGCTGAGGGTTCCGCACAAACTTAGTTTATATATATATATAATTCCATTATAGGTTTCGATGAGTGAGTATGTGAGTATAAAATATGTGACGTAAATGGCCATATCTTTTGACTGTATTGATTAAGGGCTAAAAATTTTTACACCGGCTTATATCTACTTGTTCCTGAGAAAAAGCCATCTAAGGAGACAGACGGACAGACAGACATGCAACAAATGGGAACAAATTAATTTTATGTGATATAATTACATATTAACAACTTCTGGATTTTTTCCTTTATTTGTACCGTGAAGCATTTATTCTCTCCATATTTCATGATTCGAGGTCAACGTGAAGTACCTCGAAGGGCAGCGTCCAGAAAGTCCCTCTTCTGAAAGAGAATATGTACTCTTTCAGAAAGCTTGCGCTATGGAGAAACGAGAAGAAGAATTCTTTGAAAATATCTCAGTTTTTTTTAAACAAAACTTTTGATAGAATGTTTATGTCACTAAAGAGACACAGCAATGGTCCAGTTCTTCCAGAAAATGAATGGGAAGAAGAAACATCACGAAAAGGATAAATACGAAGCTTGAGGAAATAGCTACATTAAATACTCGTCTTCAGCACACTATGATGATAACATACGGAGGTAGGGTTTATTCGTCTTAATAAGTGAAACTGTCCAATGGAATAAAGTGTTTTAAGTTACTTAATGAAGATCAGGCAACTTAAGGCAAAACTTCACATGAAACAGGAACTCTGTTTTCATCACCACTGTTCCTTATGAAGCTTTGAACTTTCATTAAAAAAAAATGAAGCTCAAAGAACGCATACCTTACACCAATCAGCCTATTATACTCCAGTATTCTGAAAATCATTCACAACAGAGAACATAAGAGCAAACCTCGTAAGCGTAAGTCGGAAGAAGGGCGTGTAACTGCAAGTGCTTCTGCACAGGACAACTAGGAACATCTATTGTTTATACCTGTTGATCAGTTGATCCACGACATACCAGTAAATCCAAACACACAACGTCTTCTGCTAGTGCAGAGAACGTAAAATCAGCAGGTGCCTCGAGTTATTAAGCTGAAAACGTCGCTCCCGGATCTTAAAAATGAACACAAAATTCATATTAAAATCATTCAACAGTCAAGATCGCATAAACATTTCTTTATTTAAACAACCAGTTTCGACACACTTTGCTGTCATCTTTAACCTAAAAAATATTTTTGTTATGAAACGTGTTCATTTTGCGATGCACCTCACGGCAAGTTGTCATGTGGCTGCTGAATGCTTTTAGCGAGGAAAGCAGATCGCTCATTCGGTCTTCTCAAAATGAGAAAATTTAACAAAATTCACTCCCCTTCCCCATAAAACGCTTAAGCTCTCAGGACATAATGAAGTCGTTGTGACGTGTCAGACGACGATCTGTCAGAAGCTTCTAAGAAGGGAATGGTTTTCCTCGATATGCAAGACCGCTATTCCTACTAGAAAAAACTTGACAGGAACATCCGAGTGCAAGGCTGAACTCTTTTGCTTCATTTATAAAACGACAGGAAAATGAAGTACCGGCCCGCTATTACACCCGTTTAACCACTACCATCGCTCTACCTGAAGCAAGCGGCCCAGTACCCTAACTTGTCATGCATGAGCAGTAATGCATGCTTCCAAGTACATCATGGACTTTGCTGCATACCCTGGAGTATCGAATGCAGAAGCAAATAAAACTTCCTGGCAGATTAAAACTGTGTGCCGGACCGAGACTCGAACTTGGGACCTTTGCCATTCGCGGGCAAGTGCTCTACCAACTGAGCTACCATAGCACGACTCACGCCCCCTACTCACAGCTTTACTTCTATCTGTAGCTTGTTTCCTTCCTTCCAAACTTGGTAGAGCACTTGCCCGCGAAAGGCAAAGGTCCCAAGTTCGAGTCTCGCTCCGGCACACAGTTATAATCTGCCAGGAAGTTTCATATCAGTGCACACTCCGCTGCAGAGTAAAAATCTCATTAGGGAGAAACAAATAATTAATGTAACTCTCGTTTTACTCTTAGCCACTGTGCGTGCTATGTCATCCGTCTCGAATACTTTATCAAGGCTGTAAAATGGGGAACAATAAAATCTGTATAGCCTCTCATTAATTTGAACAAGTCAGGTTTACATGAAATTTCAAGGGAGCACCAGTGCGAATTGTCTCAAAGGCAGTGATATGAAAGTTGAGAATCCACACAAAAAGAGAGTATAATCCTGCACTAATGTTAAAACTCACACAAGCGACGTAATAACAAAAAGAAATGAAATTTCCATCACCACTGTCTAATCCCACCGGAGCACAAGGACGTCTTACAAGGGGGTTTAAGCCAAAGCTTTCCTGTCAAATTTAGTAAGGGATTAATTAATACTAGCATCATTACGCTCTCGAATTCGAGAAGGCACTGTTTTTAAAGAAACACAAGGTGATTCTCAAGGACACATCCACCAGTGCTGATGGCGCGTGCTCGATATTAGTAATAACAAAGGCAGAACTCAGATACGCCCATAACTCAAAAGATTTGTCCAGAAAAACTCCACTATTCGGAATGAAAAATATTCCAGAACATTTAGAAAAATCAAGAAAGTTGTTTTCTAAATAAAGACAAGAGTCTACATTCACTTACCGGTACACAAATGTTCCAAAGGGTATTCCGAAGAACATTCGTGCTTACCACAACGTCCTGAGGGCCACGTTGTGTTAAGAGGAGGTGGGAGGGGGGGGGGGGGGGGAAGAGGGGTGAATAGCAAATGGCTACGGAGGCCGAAAAAGTGAGAAAAACTTTCATTCACCGGAAAGCAGGTTTTCCAACAGCTCAAATAGATCAGCTAACGGCAGTCGCAGTGAGGACCAGTCTTCACTAAAGAGTGCGGATGCTGGATCTTACTACTCATATATCGGAGAGGAAAAAAGGAGAGCGCTTTAACACGAAAATAACACCTATGCTGAGGTCACACAAAATAAACATGGTTACACCATGCAAATTCTCTTCGCAGCGAGCTTCAGAACACGGCAAATACTATACGTGCAGCACATAAACAAGTTTACTAGATAACACACGCAAGGGAGTTAACCATCCACCTCATCTAAACAGTCAGTGTAGCCCAAAATTGGGTGGTCGTCGTTCTAGCTGTAACATGCCACTCCTTGGCTAAAGATCTCCAAGCAGTTGCTGCTACACTTCTTATAACTATAAAATGTTCAAATGGCTCTGAGCACTATGGGATTTAACTTCTGAGGTCATCAGCCCCCTAGAACTACTTAAACCTAACTAACATAAGGACATCGCACACATCCATGCCCGAGGCAGGATTCGAACATGCGACCGTAGCGGTCACGCGGTTCCAGACTGTGCGCCTAGAACCGCTTGGCCACTCCGGCCGGCTTATAATTATAATGGTTAATGAAAGACACCTCAGCTGTACTTTTACACATTTATTGTGTTAAGATGCTTCGTTCTTAGAACATCCCGAGGTCGATATGCTGTGGTAATATCATGATATAAATGGTCTGGTTATCGCATATTATGTTAAAGACAAAATACAGAAATAGTGATCACACACATTATACACAATAACCAGACTATTCGTCTCATCCTTGTAGCACAACTCGGAAGCCTGAAGTTAATCAAAGAACGAAACAGATCGCAACACTTTAAATCTCTTATAATACAGGTGAGGTGGTGTCCATACTAAACATTAAAATTAATGTCAATTCAGCTATGGTGTTCAGCATGATCAAAATTACTCATCCCATATCTGCAACTGGAAAAGCCTTTGGATTTCGAGCCTTTCATTAATAAAACCACAATCCGTCCTGCCCACGACCCACCTCCACTATCAGCACAGTCGAAGTTTCTGAATTCCATTGCACAAACCGTATTATGGACCGCACAATAAATGTGATTGTGTAATGGTACCGTTACATGTTTATCGATAGAAAATGTAAACGAAACGCTGTAAAGCATGCCTACGTCCAATATTTACCCACAGTACACTGTTAATCATCACCCGCAGGTCATGGGAAGGAAGGCAACACCTAACAAAGTCACTAAGACCTCTCTAAATAAAATAATGTCAATCTCAGCACAGCGTTTCTTCATTAAGAAATGTATACATTGATTCGGTCCATTTGCCATTTGTGAACATGGATGAAATTAAGAAGTACTACTGGGAAAGTTCATCTCAAAACTTATTTTTCCCGTCAATGTGGTGTCAGAGATTCGCTTCCATAACGTTCTTATATTTCAGAGAATGAATGTGCGATTTAAAGTCTGATCGACAGAAAGGTCACTGTAGACGGAGCTGAAAATACTTTGTACAGGTAAACAGATGTTCGACACAACCTTAGGAAATAAACGAGTGCGCGGAAGTCATAGTGAAGTGGTGCGTAGTTACCAGCTGGTTGTGTGGAATCAGGTAGGTAAGATGTGACGACGTGGAGACATGACGAAATGGTTGGAGGGATCAGTCGTGATTGGATGTGAATGAAATTGTCCGATTTGGTAATGTAACAACGCGGACTGTCTTGCGTGTTTACAAGGGATAGTGTAATTTCAGCAGTGATTATCACGGCTTAAGATAGGGTTCATCAAAAGGTCTGAACCGACAGGGGTTTGAGACAAATCTCAGTAGTTGTCAATGACAGTTTCAAACGCAACACAAATTATTACTGTCATTTAATGAAGGTGCGCTTCAACCGATCTTGCGAAAGGAATTGCATGCAACGAAAATCTGGGTCGAGTACCTCGTAAAGACCAGTTTTCATGGGAACACTAAAAGCTGCTCTTCCAGTGGGCCAAATAGCTCAGAAAATGTCCAGAAGCTGGCTGGGAACGTGTAGTGTGATCCGAAGAGTCGCGATTTTGCCTCTTTCCAAATTATTCAAGGTATCGAATGCAAGGACGGCCAAATCAGATTTTAATATCCTGTCTGTAGAGGGTATACTTGTCGTAGTAGGTTGGATTGCTATTTTTTGCGGGTATTTTCCGTACCATCCCCAATTCATTCAGATTACCGTAAAAACGAACTAGGGTGTTTATTTCAACAGTTTCGGTGACAAGTGTTGCCCTTTCTTTGACCTCTTCATTACGAATATCCTGTGGCCACTTCCAAGATGACAACAGCCGTGTTCTTAGGGCTGCAGGAATACGTTCTTCGTTTGACAAACATTCAACCGTCCTATCGTACATAGCCTGACCCACTGCATTTACATCTACATCTATGTACATACTGCGCAACTCACCGTATGGTGTCTGGCAGAGAGAATTTTTACCGCTATTAATCAGTTTCCATCCTCTTCCACTCGCAAATAGAGCGAGGGAGAAACGATTGTGTGTATGCCTCCAAACGAGCCCTGGTTTGCCTTATGTTCGTGGTCCTTAAGCGTAATGTACGCTGGCAGCAGATGGATCCATTTGCAGTCAGTTTCAGATGACAGTTAAAGTCTTCCCGTGTAACAGACCATCTTCTGCAAACAGTCTCAAACCATTATGTTTCTAGAAAATAACGGCGTTACTATCACACTGCCCTGGGGCACAACTGACGATACGCTTGTCGCCGATGAACACTCGCAGTGGACATGTTACTGGGTTAATTAAGAAGTCTTCGAGCCAGTCACGTATCTGGGAACCTATTCCGCATGCTCTTACCTTCGTTAACAGTCGGCAGGGGTACCATGTCCAGCGCTTTTCGTAAATCTAGGAATACAGAATCTGACTGTTGCCCTTAGTTTGCAGGATACCATGTAAAAGAGCGGAAGCTGATTGCACGAGTGATGCTTCCTAAATCTGTGCTGCTTTGTGGACAGAAGCTTTTCTGTCTCAAGGAACTTCATTATATTCGAAATGCGAAGATGCTCAACAATTCAGAAGCACACCCATGCTAAGGATAGTGGTAAACTCTTTCACTATTATTATGTACAGGAGTCCCCTGTGCCTCTTTCCAGTCGCTTCTGTGCGAAAGATTCGCGATAAAGTTAAGCTAATTAAGGGGTGAATGCCGTAAAGTACACTTTGTGAAACTCAATTGACCTCTTACGTGTTTTCAACTCTTTCAGTTGCTTCTCTACACCAGGGATGCCTATTATTGCTTGCTCCATACGGGAGCCTGATCGATGGTCAAACGACGGTATGTTCGTAAGATCAGCGTGAACGATTCCTTAAACGTGAAATGTAAAACATCAGCTTTCCTTTTTGCTATCTTCTACTGCACACCAGACTAGTCAAAGAGTGACTAGAAAGAAGCCTTTGACCCGCTTTGCGATTTTAAGAAACACCAGAATTTACTCGGGCTCTCGGCTATATCCTTTGCTAATGTATGACGATGGTAGTTGTTGTGTGCTCCACTCATCAATCTTTTTACAGAGGCACGAACATACACTAATATTTGCCTGCCGTCATTTGCGCGTTCTCTTTTCAACCGAGAGGGCACCGATCTCTGCATTCTTACTCGGCACATACTATTCCAGAGCGCGATGTACAATCCGTTTAAACTTTGCCTATGATTCTGCTTCTTCCATCACAATGGAACCTGATCACCTGATCTGAGCGCACAGAAAATGTCGCGGACTGTTAGGAACAGCTGAGCAATCAATATTCCCGATCGTTGGTAGCTATACGGGTCTTAAGCATCAGTGAGTGGCTTCAGCTTGATAGGCATACCTGAAGTAACTTGTGGGCTCCATTCCCTAATGAACTGAGACCTTTATGAAGGATACAGACTTTGTTATACGGTATTAGCGTGGCGTCCCTTGGAGTGACAGTCTTTGACAGTCTTTTATCCGCTGTGCTCACTTACACGAGGCAGATAATCCAGTAGCTCTGTTAGCCTGAAGTATGAAGAATGGTTGGAGTGTGTGCCAACTTGCAGATACACATCTTGAGAGCACGGCACAGTCTGCACGCCGCTGTTAGCAGTAAATCGCGCCGCCAGTAGCCGAGGTTGAGTCCGAGACAGGCGCAGAGAGCTGTCGACGTCGGCAGTCGGCCACCTGTCTGCTACGACAGCGACGGCGGCAGCGGGCCATTAGCTGGCAGACAGGGAGGGCGGCTGTCCCAGCCACTGCAGCCTGCGTCAACACAGCAACTACAGCCAACACCTTCACAAGTGCCACTCGTCACTACTGTATCCGCCTACATGTCTCGGTATTAATTCATTCAGATCCTCCAGATTGTTACTCTCGAATGTACAGCAGATCTTTAGCAGTGGCCCGTGAGAAAAGGACGTCGCTACTGCCGAAGACATTGTTATGTAAAGCGTAACTAAACAGAGTAACGGACTGTGGCTTGTTGACTACGAATCCAATGGTCCCATCATATATTCCATCTAGTAGTAATACGCTATCTTATTAAAAGCATCCGGACAGGCCGGCCGGTGTGGCCGTGCGGTTCTAGGCGCTTCAGTCTGGAACCGCGTGACCGCTACGGTCGCAGGTTCGAATCCTGTCTCGGGCATGGATGTGTGTGATGTCCTTAGGTTAGTTAGGTTTAAGTATTTCTAAGTTCTAGGGGACTGATGACCTAAGATGTTAAGTCCCATAGTGCTCAGAGCCATTTGAACCATTTGAACCATCCGGACAGTTATTAGTGGACATTAATGCGGACTGTGGTGACAAAAGTCATGAGATAGCTCCTAATATCGCGACGAATCTACTTTTGCCCAGTGTAGTGCAGCAACTCGACGCAACTGCATTCGTCAGGTCGTTCAAAGTTCCGTGTAGAAATACTGAGCCGTGCTACCCCAATTGCCATCCGTAATTGAGGAAGTGTTGCTGGTGCGGCCGGCCAGTGTGGCCGAGCGGTTCTAGGCGCTACAGTCTGAAACCGCGTGTCAGCTACGGTCGCAGGTTCGATTCAAATGGTTCCAATGGCTCTGAGCACTATGCGACTTAACTTATGAGATCATCAGTCGCCTAGAACTTAGAACTAATTAAACCTAACTAACCTAAGGGCATCACACACATCCATGCCTGATGCAGGATTCGAACCTGCGACCGTAGCGGTCGCTCGGTTCCAGACTGTAGCGCCTAGAACCGCACGGCCACTCCCGCAGGTTCGAATCCTGCCTCGGTCATGGATGTGTGTGATGTCTTAGGTTGGTTAGGTTTAAGTAGCTCTAAGTTCTAGGGGACTGATGACCTCAGAAGTTAAGTCCCGTAGTGCTCAGAGCAATTTGACCCATTTTTGTTGCTGGTGCAGAGTTTTGTGCACAAACACTCGATTATGTCCCATAAATTTTCGATGTGATTTATATCGGGAAATTAGGGTAGCCAAATCATTTGCTCTGACTCTCCAGAATACTCGTATACTCAAATCACGAACATCTGTGGCCCACTGACATAGCACATTGTCATCCATAAAAATTCCGTCTTTGTTTGGGAACACGTACTCCATGAACGGCTGCAAGACGTCTCCAAGTAGCCGAACATAACCGTTTTCTGTCAACGATCAGTACAGTTTGACAAGAGGACCCAGTCGATACCATGTGTACACAGCCCATACCATTGTGGAGCCACCACCAGCTTGCACAGTGCCTTTTTGACAACTTGGGTCCATGACTTCGTGGGGGCTGCCCCTCACTCGAACCCTATCATCAGTTCTTACCGACTGAAATAGGAACTCATATGACGAGGCACGGTATTCCAGTCGTTTAGGGTTCAACCGTATGGCCACGAGCCCAGGAGAGGATCCACCGGCGATGTCGTGGCGTTATCAAAGATCCGGCGTTGGTCGTCTGCTGCTACAGCCTATTAATGTCCGGTTTCGCCGTGCTGTCCTAACGGATACGTTCGTCGTACATCCCACATTGATTTCTGAAGTTATTTGACGCAGTGTTGCTTTTCTTTTAGCGCTGACAGATCTACGCAAAAGCCACTGGTTTCGGTCATTACGTAAAGGTTGTCGGCCACTGGTTTATCGGTGGTGAGAGTAATGCCTGAAATTTTATATTCTCAGCACACTCTTGACCATGCGGATCCTGGAATATTGAATTCCTTAACTATTTCCGAAATGTAATGTCCCATGTGTCTAGCACTTATAAGGTGTCAGGCAAATCCAACACCTTTCATGAAAACCCTGACATGATAGCAAATCCGGCAGTATGTCACATAGCTCCGAATAAATCCTGACATTAAATTAACCTAAGTAATACGATCAACGAGTGAGCAAATGTAATACCACAGACTAACACAAGAACACATAAATGCATGTCTTACCTGCCCACCGTGAAACAGACGCAGTTCTGAGGGGAGTAATGAGAACAGAAGCCGAGAGCAGAACCGTGTTCAGGTAGAAGGCCCTACGATAAGGGACGGACACATTCATTTCCGGCCGACCGCCAAGACCACCACCCCCCCCCCCCCCCTCCCAGCCCATGTTAAAAATAGAACCCTCCGGAAAAACAGTACAGATCTTACAATAACACTAAAAGGGCCACACCAGCTGCAAGTTTTAGCGTGAGACTTTTTCGCGTCTCTGTTACGTAGTAAACATTAAAAACATTGCCCCACCACGAAAAGTATAACGTTTCCCACTGGATAGACATAATTTTTGTAGGCGCAGCTTAAGGTTAACACTGAGACGCTGATTGGTCAGCTGAAAACACAGCCAGATACCTTTACTTAAACCAACTTCGGCAAAATTGTAGTAAGGAGAAGTTAGAAAGAGTTGCTTCCGAGACAGCGAGGTGTGTGAGCTGCGCCGTCCGCCGCCCCCTGATGCTGCCTAACCAACGACAAGGTAATGAATGCACGCGATGCCGCATAAGGCTTCACAAAGAAATGCAGAAGTCTCATCTGTTACACCCCCTTTTTGCATAATACTAATGTCGATTGTAAATTAAAGCTCATGGTATTCACATTTGCTACTAGAAGCTAAAATCTGTAACGCTATGATTTGTCTGTTATATAATTATTGAGAAGCCACATCAGCTCATGTAATTTACGAAATTTACGACAAGTTTCATAAGGAATTAAAGATAATTGAGCGTCACTGTAGACCATTTTTGATAGTTTTGTCTTATATGAAACTTCATTTAAACCTAGATTATAGATGTGATATGGCATAGGTCATCCTTCGATCCATTATAGAACTTGGAAACAGGTTCAGATAATATTCGTTCACATTTTTGTTGAACACAGTTGGTTTTTATCATCCTGTATTAAAATATTTCCTTTTATCAACAGTGCAATTTATAAACAATGTTTTGTGAAGAGAATAAAATTTCCATTGGTAAAGTTAACTGCTTTTTTGACGTTATTTTACCAGCTAACTAAAAATAGGAAAGCCTTGAACCCCTGCCACTAAATTTAGTTAGTATTAAGAGTCTTTTACAGGGAGTGCAATGGAGCTGAGGCTGAAATCATTAAGTATTTGATTATATCTTCACTGAACTCTTCTGAACTCTACATGTCATGTGTGGTCTGGCATCTCCTTACCAGCAACAGGTCCCAGGTTGAAACTAATCAATTCCCTAAAAAACACGCTCAGTGTGTCGTTGCGCGAAAGTGGTAGGGAGACACCACTTAGAACAGACAGACACCACGCAGAATGTTAGAGATCGGCAACCCTGCCAGGATGGAAAATACAATGATTGAAGGTCGACCACATGCCTGACTAGGTCAGAAAAATATCCTGTTGAAAATTTTCCTAACATAATTTTTTTCTGAAAGTTATAAACAGTCGAAAACAGTAGCTGCAGCGGTAGGTTGTAACATAGTATTCAATAGAAAGTGAGACATTCTAGCAGAGACAATGCATAATAATGTTATGAATTTTAATATTGTTAGAATTAAGTTTTATCTCCAATACAAGCGCACAGATGGCGGATACATCGTTGACAATTCGGTTCTGACCCAACAAGTAAGTGAATGGATTGTCAGTCTTGGGTATAATAAATGTCAAGTTATGTGAGCAAAAAGTTTATGAAACACGTGAGATCGTATGAGCGCATGTTGACGCGAAGTAGAGCGCGTGAATTGCTTTTCAAATGGAAAATAAGGAAATCAGAAAGATTAGCAATGGCAAATCGAGACATTGACCGAATTGAGGTAGAGACCCAGCATGAAGACGCACAGAGAATAGAGGACAGTACTACAGACGATGCAGTATCGCGAGAAATAGGACAGTTAACGCACCATAACGAGGATAATGTACGCCAAGGCACAGAAAACCTGGGTCAGCATACGGCAGAGGAGCAGGAAAGTAGAGAGACAGTCGATGAGGATTCTAACTTGCGTCTTGAATATGTAGAACCCATAGTACAAGTAATCAGAGCTCCCTCACAACAGAGTACAAGGAATTCGAGCAGAAACGTGTCACCGCACAGTTCAATGCAATCTGTTCCAAACCAACACTTGGGCGAAAATACAGAGCATAGGACGTCGGAAGAAAACGCAATAGGACCCACCAATCTGGCAGAATTATTACAACAAATGACGGTAACCATGACATGGCAAAATAAAGAAATTGCGAATCAAATTCAAATTCAAAATGCAGAAACCACGAGACAAATGCGTGAGATTAAAGAACAAAACAAAACAAAACAAAACAAAATCAGTTACATCTATCTCATATTGAAGACTAGGCAAAGGAATCTGGAGAAGTGATAGGAAACTTAATAACAGATCACAACCAATTGAGAACAGACATTGACAAGGTACAAGTGGACGTACAAACATTGCGTAATGACACTCAGGACGAGACCAAAACATTACGTAACAACACCCAGGGAGAAGTCAAGAAATTACAGAAACAGATAAATTTAATTAGTAGACAATCAGCAGGTAAAGCGCGTGAAATTGTTGAAAACAGTGTGTTACACAAACGTATCACGAAAGCATCGTTGAAAAGATATGATAATCGCATAGTCAAAATAGAAGCGCAAAGTAAGCAACAATTTCAGAAATTGTGGACAGAGTTGTTGCAAACCATTGAAGAGCGTAGTGAACAGGATCGAACAAGCACTGAGTCTGCAACCACATCCGTATCTGTAACAGCACCGGAAAAACCAGCAACTAACGAAGATGTCATGCATTTGCTATTCCAATCACAGGCCGAAAGTAACATACGTGAAATCAGACAGCCTGCACAGCAACAAACACGTTTCGAAATTCTTGATCAACACACGGCACCACAAACACATGCGGAACCACAAATCTATGTTTAAAGACAGTCTGGATCGTGCAATGAAGCGGCAAAGTTAGCCAGACAAGATACCGAACCAATACGTGACAATGGAAAGCCAGGTCGCGAAGAGTACAGTGCAATGCATTCAGCTACACGTTCACAACCGATGGGAGAAAATTATTGCGTACCACTCCAACGATATCATGCAAGGGTAGGCGAAAGTTACAGTGGACAATATCCATTGGATCTACCACAACCGGAAAGAACGACGGGAGAAATGATCAGAAACAGAAGTGGCGAAGAATCGCGAATTTCACATGGAACCATGACGAAGTACGACAACGATCATTTCCTCAGTCAGAAAATTTCAACACGTTCGAGAAGAAAACTCATTACATCCACGAACGTTTATTGATCAATTCCGAGTAGGATTACCAGAACACTGGACGCTAGCACACAAATTAGACTTTATATGTGCACACATGTCAGGAACAGTCGCAGAAATCATGCAGAATGTTGCAGCGACATGCCGATCGTACGATGATTTCAGAAAGAAGTTTCTCTCACGATACTGGTCCAGCGAAGCACAGAACAGAGTGAAGTACGAATTATTACGGAACCCATATTTTGAAAATTCAGGAGAGAAGAGTTGCGTGAAATTTTTCGAAGTAATGGCAAACAAAAATCAATGCTTAGATGTACCATACAGTGACGGAGAGTTGATTAAATTATGCGCGATGAAGTTACCATTGAAATACCAGCAATCATTAGTAGGTCGCGGAGGCAATGACGTCGAATCATTTAAAGGAATTCTAAGGAAACTAGAGTTTATATTTACGAAAGATGACGCAAGAGAAAGACGAATCGCACGTGAAAACGAAAGCAAAAAGCAGTGGAATCCACAAGACACAGTACGAAGAAACAATTACGAACCACGTGATAACTTCGCACCAAGAAACTACAACAGATTTCAACAAAGAAACGGTTATGGATTTAGAAGAGAATATGGCAATAACTATAATTCACCCAGGAACGGCTACAACTATTACAGAGGGAACAATGACAACCGGAACGGGTATTGGAGGACCAGTAGACCGACAAATTATCAACAAAGATTCCAATATCAACAGGCTGAATGAGAAAAGAGAATACAGATAGAAGAGGTGGAGGTAAGACCACCAAACCCCGGAAAACGTTCGAATTGACAGCTAAGCGCCCAAGCCAAAGAGAATGACTCACCGACCCAGGATAATTGCAGCACCTTGAAAAGAGAAGTAAATACCTTATCACGAGAAGAGAAGAAGGAAGAAGGAAGGGACCAGATGAAAACGAAGACAGGAAACTAACAATATCGTGTTGGGACGAAATTAATTGGGAGAATACTGACGAGGAAGATGAATTACCAGAGACATGCAGAACGAATCTAGGAGGTAAGAATGAAGTAATGAGTATTGCAGAGCTATTTGAGATGAAAACCAGGGAAAGTGAATTCAATGAGGATAATGCGCAGTCGACAGAAGTTGAAAATAAGTTACTAGTGGGCACATAACCCAACGTATATAATGAAAGAACTTATGAAGCGATAATTAGAGCATTTAGATGCGATTATGTGGAAGTAGCGACGAAGAAGAAGAAGATAGACGAATATGAGGAAAAAGTAGAGGATGTTGAAGAAAGAGTAAATGAAAGAAGAAATAGAGAAGAGGAAACAAAAGAGAGAGAAGTAGGAGTCGAAGCTTATCCTACAGAAAATTAGAATTCACACAGGAAAGTCCTGAAAAGACTCATGTATGATTCAGTGGAGGATTCATTGATGCAAGAAGAAGAAGAAGAACAGAACCAACCCCTTCAAATTCAACCAATTGTGTAGGCCATGGTAAAACAGATCCCAGTCAATATTGTAATTGATAGCGGAAGTAAACTGAGCGCGATCTAAGAAAATTTATTCATGCAGTGTAAGGCCAATGAGGAATTTGCCAGTTGTGAAAACATGTAAGATTAAAGTAAGAGGTCCTATTAGAAACAATGCTGCGGAAGTTACGAGACAAACAAGGTTAACTCTTTCGTGCCAAGGTCAAAAGATCGAAGCCAACTTCGTGATTATACCTAAACGAACTGTAGATTTGATTATATGTGCAGATTTTTTAAATGAGAGACGAGCGATAATAGATATGGGGAAAGGTAGCGTAACATTCGGGAATGTCACACTTCTCTTTGAGCAAAAGCTAAAATTAGAAGAAATACTAGTTATAAACAAACAATTACGAATGATGCGAGATAAAGAGGATGAAGAATTAGAATGGTATGCACAAAAGGGGGAATTGCCTCTACTGATGTTAGAAGTCCACAAAGAAGTCGACGAAAAACTGCAAGAATTTCAAGGTATTTCGGAACACAGTAAAAGAGAATTAGAGGGTATTTTACGAGATAAATCAGAGGTATTTTTACCTAAGACTGGCGGTATTAAACACTTTCAGTACAAGTTTGAAGTAAAACAGCACAAACCATTTAGAGTGCCACCCTATACAATCCCATTAAGCTACAGGAATAAAGTATTCCAAGAGATATCTAAAATGTTAGATGATGATATTAATGAACCAGCTACCTCCACATATAATAGTCCGCTCCATATTGTACAAAAACGAGATGGGAGCATCAAGTTAGTGCTTGATTCCAGACAGATCAACACAATCAGAATCACTGAGACAGATCGCCCAGAAAAATTACAGGAATTGATACAAAACTTCCACGGTGCTAAGATATTTTCATCAACTGATTTACGGAGTAGTTTCTGGAAAATAGAATTGGCCCCAGAATGTAGACAATTTACAGCATTTCTCGCATTCGGTAGATGTTACCAATTTAAACGATTGCCATTTGGTTTAAACATATCATCAGCAGCGTTTATTAGGGGATTTAATACTAGACTCAGTCCTGAAATTT
The DNA here is from genome assembly GCF_023864275.1 of Schistocerca cancellata. Lineage (NCBI taxonomy): Eukaryota > Metazoa > Arthropoda > Insecta > Orthoptera > Acrididae > Schistocerca > Schistocerca cancellata. The sequence continues at coordinate 618,744,465 of NC_064627.1, forward strand.
TACAAATAATTACATGTTATGTTGATGATGTGATTATAGCAAGCCGGCCGCGGTGGTCTAGCGGTTCTGGCGCTGCAGTCCGGAAGCGCGGGACTGCTACGGTCGCAGGTTCGAATCCTGCCTCGGGCATGGGTGTGTGTGATGTCCTTAGGTTAGTTCGGTTTAAGTAGTTCTACGTTCTAGGGGACTTATGACCTAAGATGTTGAGTCCCATAGTGCTCAGAGCCATTTGAACCATTTTTTTTATTATAGCAGAACCCTCTTGGGAACATCACAACGACACATTAAATCAGTTTTTACAGATCATGAAAGAGCATGGGGTCACAGTAAATATAACAAAATCGAAATTTGGAAGTCGAAAAGTCATATTTATAGGACACATAATTTCAGAGAAAGGTGTAATTCCAGACCCAGAAAAACTAACGGCAATCAAAGAATTCTGTACTCCATATAATAAGAAAACTCTCAGAGGACTTCTAGGACTCACCGGATTCTATAAAAAATTTATTTGTATCGACTCACTCGCAACACCACGCCTATGTGCATTGACTGGAAAAAACACGCCATGGGTATGGGATCAACAAGCCAATGAAGAATTTTAAGAGTGAAAAACGCACTAACAACAGCACCGATTTTAGCCCATCCTGATCTAAAACAAAATTTTTGTGTGGCCACTGATGGCGCGAAAGCAGGTTTAGAAGTTGTTTTATTCCAAGAATACGAACAGGCAGGGCTAAGATCATACAGAACAATTGTATTTGCCAGTCGTGTACTCACAAAAAGCGAGAAAAACTATACAGTCACGGAGCTGGAAGCATTGGCCATTGCATGGGGCTTTCATCGTTTTCGATACTTCCGATTCGGAAGAAAACAAAAGTATACACTGACCACAAAGCATTAGAATTTCTTTTATCTGCCAAAGTAACTCATGGGAGGTTAGCCAGATGGATGTTAATACTACAAGAATTTGACTTCACTATTACACGCATACCAGGACCAGCGAATGTATTAGCAGATGCTTTGTCACGATGTCCACAGGGTGCATCCAAGAACATAGGTTTGGAAGCCGCAGAAGACCAGTTTACAATGTACTATATGAAACAAGTACCTTTCGTAAACTACATAATGACAGCATTGAAAAACATAGGCAAAGAACAGGACAAGGATCCCGAAATACTAGGAATCAAACACAAGTAGAGAAGGAAGGATTTTCCATACATTCGACAGCACTGTGTCGTAAAAAATAATGTTTTATTTTTTAGACGAAATGTTGCAACGAACGAATGGTTAATTTATATCCCAGATGAACTAATTAATAAGTACATATGGTACACACATTTAAGTAATGGCCACTTTGGACCAAAGAAATGCTTTTTACAAATAAATCAAACAAGCCATTTTTTTAATATGGAAAGACGAATTAGAACAATATTAGTCAAATGCAAAAAACGTATGAGGGCGAAACACGTCACTTTCCAAACCAAACCACCTATGTTTCCAATAATCCCTAAAAAATTAAAACAAAGAGCTGCAACGGATTTGATGGGGCCCCTTCCAAGCACTAAAAATTGATATATTTTCATATTTGTCGTTTTGGAACTTACTTCTAAATATGTTACCTTGACACCATTAAAACGGGCAACAGGTCTTACTATAAGTAAAACATTTAGACAAGATTTTCTCAGACAAGTAGGTCGAATGGAACGAATAATTTCGGATAATGGCCCACAGTACAAATCAATGCAATGACAGAACATGTTAAAACAACACAAACTAAAACCCCTCTACATGTCTAAGTACAAACCTATCGTAAATCCAGCAGAACGATCTATGAAGCACATAGGCACTTTATGCCGATTACATGCAGGCAAAAGGCACAACGCTTGGGATATATACCTTAAAGATTTTCAAGAAGTAATATATGAAATGCCACATAGCACTACACTACTACCTCCAATCATTGTACTTAAAAATATTGAAACCCCACAGATAACCAGAGAAAATGTTAGATTTTCTGTTGTACCACGTAGACAGCACAAACAAGTCATAGAAACAGCATTCTCCAACATCAGAAAGGCAGCCAATAAAAGAAAAAAAGAGGAGATAGAACAGCAATTAAAAGAACATACTCAGTAGGCCAGAAAGTATTTGTAAAAACACACCATCTCTCCAGCAAACAGAAACACAAAATACATAAGTTTTACACTGCATATGAAGGACCTGTCATAATTAGCCGAATTGCTTGTGATAATGCTGTGGAACTAATGAACCCAAAAACAGGCAGAACCTTAGGACTTCACCATGTGAGCCATATCAAAAAGTTTGAAGATTAATTTTATTACTGGTAAATAATATTTCAAGTTTATGTTGCAGATAAGATCGTCAGGAGAAAGAAGAATGAAGAGAGAGGGAGGTGGGAAAAAGAAAGTAGTTTCAATCAAAACAAAAACAAAAATAACACCAATAGTAGCATAGATTAAGGTGAAGTGATAAAGCATAGATAGTCTTACAGCATCAAATATTAAAATGCTATACACCACGACGCTACACAAAAATAAAAAAAAAACAAATTAGGGATTCTTGTAGAAGTTATGACTTCTTAGAATTGTAACATGGAAACGATGCCGAAATTTGTAAAGCTTTTTTAAAAGGACTAAAGAAATGTAGGTACTAGACATATGTTAGATGATTACAAGTAAAACTTTTTGTAAGAACCATTGTAAAAAAGTCCACCAAAAAAAACAGATGCAACGACCCACAAGTTGCAACGAGAGAAGTATCAAGAAAGAAAAGGACGGAATTAGCAAGACATGATTCCTACAAGAGAGAAGCGTCAAGAGAAGGGAAATGACAGCGAGACCAGCAAAGGGCACTTGTATCCGAAGTCGGCAGTAAATCCAGTGCTAAGGCGAACCCTGTTGGTACAAGACACGGAAGGCCAAGATGGTCCCTGGACGCCCCCACTCAGCGGAGCGAGTAAAAAACGGCCTGACGAGAAGACCGCTTGGGCAAGCCACCACTGGCAAAAAATGTCTAAAAGTCACACTACTGCTATTAAACAGCTTGCTTATGCACGAAACTGAAGAAAACTTTCACAAGGTAGAAATGACACAGCCAAACAATTTATCAAACTGTTACTAAGAGGAGAACTTCAAAGCGACTGGTTATCAATAAAGATTCCCATATCCTGCCCAGAGGAGAACCAAGTAAGAAGCAGAGAAAAAGCAAGAAGAACAGAAGTTGAAGATTCGCAAGATTGAGACCAAGAAAGAAGATGGGTGAAGAACAGACGACTTACCTTCCCAAATCCCTATCCTATTGTAAACTAGTCGTCTGCGAAGTATTACAACGAAAAACGACCGCTTTCAGCGACACATAACGATGACTTTCATGCATACAAAGCCAGTAAACCACGAGATTCCGCACTCACAGCTCCATTCCCTTATGGGACCTCCACAAAAGCAACACGCAGTTGCAAAACCAACAAGGAACAACGAACAAAGCTGTACATCAAATACTTGCCCACAGCCATCTCGCTCAAGTCCATCAAATTCATGCAAAAACATTAGTCAGCCTCATGCATAAACATTCTTAGGATAATGAAAATGTGTGAAAGCCTGTGATGTAGGGATTGTGCAAAAGACATGTGTGAAAAACTAAATAGGTAAAGCACACCAGACTGCTAATAAACTACGAAATAACAGTCATTGACTATGGATGTAAGTAAAAATAGACTATCGATAAAAATAAGTCATTAGTTCTGAAATGGACGGTGTATAAAGAACAAAAGTAAGACATAATAAACACTAAAACTAAATGATACTTGTTTTCTCCTCGTAAAAATAAAAGAATAACTATATTTTACTTATTTTCTCCTTGTAAAAACAAAGAATAAAAAATTATCTTGTTGGATGTTTTCCCTTTTTTTAATATTTGTAGCGTTTGTTAGGATAATATATCAATACTTATGTATGTATGTTCTTTGTCAAAGCAATTCTTGGAAATAATTCTTATTTGTTAGTGTAACAATGTTGAAATGAGTGTCTAGAAACAAAATCATTTTACTTGTACATGATATTTAGAAAATACGTTAGGAATAGATTTTACTTGATTACTACATTTACAAAAAAAAATATTTCTAAGAAAATCGATGTGAAAGATTCCTCACTTTCGATAACAAACTTCTTAAAAACAAACATCACACTTAAATAAAGAAAGAAAATAATCATAAATTAATAATGATAATAACATAAAAATATGCTTCTCTTGTCAATATAATCATATTTTTGAGAATAATATGGAAGAATATAAAAATATAAATTAGTATTAAAAACTAGCATAGAAGTAGAATAACGTGGCTGAACAGTTGGCAACAAAATTTAGATAAAGGAATAATTTTTGACTGACTTAGACAACGACTCAGTCATTGCCTAACTTCAGTGCAAAAATTAAGTTCGAAGGGTGGTGATATGTAAGGTGCCAGGTAAATCAAACACCTTCCATGAAAACCCTGACATGATAGTAAATCCGGCAGTATGTCACATAGCTCCGAATAAATCCTGACATTAAATTAACCAAAGTAATACGATCAACGAGTGAGCAAATGGAATACCACAGACTAACACAAGAATGCCTAAATGCATGCCATACCAATCCCACCGTGAAATAGACGCAGTTCCGAGGGGAGTAACGAGAGCAGAAGCCGAGAGCAGAACCGTGTTAAGCCAGAAGGCCCTACGATAAGGGATGCACACCAACATCGCCGGCCGACCGCCAAGACCACCCCCCAGCCTATGTTAAAGTATAGAGCCCTCCAGAAGAACAGTACAGATCTTACGATAACACTAAAAGGGCCACACCAGCTGCAAGTTTTAGCGTGAGACTCTTTCGCGTCTCTGTTGCGTAGCAAACATTAAAAACATTGCCCTACCACAAAAAGTATAACGTTTCCCATTGGATAGATAGAATTTTTGTAGGCAGAGCTTAAGGTTAACATTGAGATGCTGATTGATCAGCTGAAAACACAGCCAGATACCTTTACTTAAACCAACTTCGGCAAAACTGTAGTAAGGAGAAGTTAGAAAGAGTTGCTTCCGAGACGGCAAGGTGTGTGGAGCTGCGCCGCCCACCGCCCCCTGACACTGCCTAACTAACGACAAGGTAATGAATGCACGCGATGCCGCATAAGGCTTCACAAAGAAATGCAGAAGTCTCATCTGTTGCACCCCCTTTTTTGCATAAAACTAATGTCGATCGTCAATTAAAGCTCATGGTATTCACATTTGCTACTAGAAGTTAAAATCTGAAATACGATGATTTGTCTGTTATATAATTATTGAGAAGTCACATCAGCCACTGTAATTTACGACAAGTTACATAAGTAATTAAAGATAATTGAGCGTCACTGTAGACCATTTTTGATAGTTTTCTCTTTTATGAAACTTCATTTGAACCTAGATTATAGATGTCATATGGCATAGGTCATCCTTGGACCCATTATAGAACTTGGAAACCCATTCAGGGAATATTCGTTCACATTTTTGTTGAACGCAGTTGGTTTTTATCATCCTGTATTAAAATATTTCCTTTTATCAATAGTGCAATTTATAAACAATGTTTTGTGAAGAGAATAAAATTTCCAATGGTAAAGTTAACTGCCTTTTTGACGTTGTTATACCAGCTAACTAAAAATAGGAAAGCCTTGAACTCCTTCCACTAAATTTAGTTAGCTTCAAGATTCTTTTACAGGGAGTGCAGTAGAGCTGAGGCTGAAATCATTAAGTATTTGATTATATCCTCACTGAACTCTTGTGTGAACTGGCGTCTCCTTACCAGCAACAAGTCCCAGGTTGAAACTAGTCAATTCCCTAATAAACACGCTCAGAGCGTCGTTGCGCGAAAGTGGTAGGGAGACACGACTTAGAGCAGACAGACACCATGCAGAATGTTAGACACTAACTAGCATTCCGCGTTCAGAGTCTGTTAATTCCCATAGTGCGGCCATAATCACGTCGGAAACCTTTTTCCTGTATCACCTGAGAACAAATAACAACTCCGCCAATGCACAGCCCTTTTATACCTTGTGTAAGCGATACTACTGCCATCTGTAAATGTGCATTTAGCTATCTCATGCTTCTGTCACCGCAGTGTGTAACGGCTTGAACTCTGTTGTGGGAAGTTTCAATGAGAATGTCTGCGGAGGAATGGCAGCCTATTCTTCCTTAAGAGGAGAAACCAAAGAAGGTAGTTACGCTTTACGCTGGGGGTTTGGACCGAAGTCGGGACTCAGGGCAGCCAATCCATTTCGGGAAATTAAGTACAATGTTATCATCTTCAGTTGTAATAAGGATTTATTCAATCCATGACCTGTTTCGGTATGTTAAAATCCCATCTTCAAGTGTATAAAATTTACTTGTTTTGGTCATGCATAATAAACGGTCAGACCAGTCAGTGAAAAGGTTCCAGGCTCCAGATCACTGCAACTTGGGCGAGAAGTCCGCTGTTTCGTAGCCGCACGCTTTGGACACCAGCAAGGATTCAGCCTTTGCGCTGACTGGTCGGACCGTTTGTATGTATAACCCAGTAAAGTAAGTATTTAAGTCTGCAGGCTTCTGTGACTTCTGAGTTGTTAGGCCGCGTCATATTTCCTTCTAAAATAATCGACGTTTCGACGCCTCTGATGGGATCTTCTTCAGCATGTTCCGGTGTCCACTATTGCTAGAACACTGTCAGAGACCAGTGTCGCGTTCTCGTATAAAGGGGAGTTTTTTCCGCGTTTGTGGGGGAGAAGAGGGAGTATTGGTTAAAATTCTTGTGGCTACCATTTGTGGGCCATCGTCATAGGCGAATATTCCGGTGCTGATGCAGAAGAAGGGGCGTTATTGGCTAAAGTCTTGTGGATACTATTGGTGGCACATAGTCATTGGATAGAAAGAGCACTATTCCACACTTACGCTATATAAGGGTTATTAGTTGAAATTCCTCTAATATTAATACACTCGAAATTAAGATTTTAACATCCCGAAACCGGACGTGAATTGAATAAATCATTATTACAAGAAAAGCGGATGTAGTTGTATCATGCCTCTCAGTTGCTGATGCCCTACAAACCAAATTTTCTGCATTTCAAAATGTTACTCTCCTCAGACAGCCACCTCACAAATGGTGCTTTAAGAGAGAGTACACTGTCATGTTCATACAAACAGCCTTCGTCTGCAAACTGTTCCTCTACGGTACGCAGTACACAATTCTGTAAATTGTTTACATATCCTTCCTCATTTAGCGTTTTCTTAAGCACAATAAAGGATCACACTAACCACGAAAAAGACCTCTTTACTGTAACACCACGCCCTACTATTCATGGTTGGCACTACACATGATGGCAGATAAGATTATCCAGGCATTAACCAAGCCCAAACGCTTCCATCGGCTTGTCAAATCGTATAGCGTGACTCACCACTGGAAATCACTCGTTTCCAGCCACTGTCCAGTGCGTCGCTCTTTGCACCACCTCAAGTATCAGTACTAACCGCAGAAATTTGAGGCTTATGGGAGCATTATAGCCAATTCGTTTAAACTGCCTATATACAGTCACAGTGCTAGCTGGACGGCTGGTAGCAATGGAGAACTCGCGAGTAATTCTTTACGCTAATTTCATAACATTTTTTACAACCACTGTACGCAGTGTTTAACAGTTCCTGCCCGCCAGTGTATGAGTCTGCCAGATTTTCGTATAGCTGTGTTTGTTCCCTCACGACTTCACAATTACTCTACTTCGGCAGCTTTACAAGACTTCAAAGATCCCTCTTGGATGCGTTACTCAGGTGACATCCAGTGAGTACTGCACGTACGACGCCATTTGACTCTACTGACCCACGCATTCTGCTGTTACTATTTCTCTACTAATAACACAGTATCCCCGCCTCTTTTTACACCGTCGAATCCCTCTCTCGTGATATATAGTGGACAAATCCGCATCACAGAGACTGTAGGGATACTTTTAATGTGTATGTAAAATCATACTGATAGTGAACCTTTCGAACGGGCAAAGAAAATGAAAGAGATCCAGGACTCCCTGTTCGCACTAAAGATAAAAAATTCCCGCACGCTATGGTAGAATCAGAAATGAATGACAACGTGGAAATGCAGAAGACGAGGAGAGCTGTGGAGGTAAGACACACATGGTCAATGCAAATGAATGTTTTTTTTTTTTTTGTAAAAAAGAAGAAACTTTTGACTACATGGCCTGCGTATCATATGGACACAGATTTTTCTATGCACAATATTTCTACGTACACATACTCGTCTTCGTCTGGTTGTGTGCACAGCGGCCTAGCGTGTGTTTACTGATCAGACTTGCCGGTGGTGACAACTGAATAAGACGATGTGATGCTTTTGTATCCCGCCTAGAAGGCGGCGCCTGGGTCTGCTCCTGACAACTGGAGGGTAGCCGAATGTAGGAAGTTAGGAGGAGCAGGTGAGTTAGAACACTTCGTACTGCAATTGAAAGTGGCTTTACTATATCACCACACAATAACTTGAATACATCAATTGTGCTTAACTTTGGTTGAGATGAGCATGTAGGTGCGAAACTGTACATCAAGTTACAAAGGCAAAATCTGTAGTGGCTCGCCCACTATGAAATAGAAACAATGTTGTTTGGTCGTCTACTCGGAATCAAAATGCGTAGAATCTGGAGCGGCGCTCGTAGAGCTGCACAGCGCTTGCTAGAGGGCGCTGTCGTCGGTGTCGGTGTCGTAGTGCCAACCTAAGAACTTGCACCTACGCCGAGGCATCTTAGCTATCGATACGACATTCCTTCCCCTGAAACGACGCACCGTCGTTGAGTATGGCTTCCGATAGGGGGTGGAGGGACCCAGGGGCGTCGCAACTGAGCGGAACTGCCGGGGCGCGCTGTCCACACGCGACCCCGAATTGTTCGCGAGGGGGTGAGGAAAACGCCCCGTGGAAAACCTGCCCAGGCCGAGGATGAGGAGGTGGAGCAGTTACCTACATGGGGGACGGCGGCGGCGGCGGTGGTGTGACGGCAGCCTCAGCGTCCATCGGTTCCGACACCACAGGGGAACACGGCGGAGGCGGCATCGGCGGCCGGAGGTGGGGCCGTGGCGGCGGCGAGAGGCGCCCGTACTGTGCAGGTGACCGGATCGGCAGGAGCGCCCGTGGCGGAGGCGCAAACGGCGGAGGCGCCGTCGGTGGAGCTGTGGGCTGAGGCGGTGGAAGCCGCAAAGCCTGCAGTTCTGCGGAAAACAACCAGCGGCAGAAAACCGAGGACGGCACAAACGGATCTGGTTCCGGTGTCGCTTGACGGTCCCAGAGGTTCTATAAATGACAAATAAGGTGCGGCAAAGCTGGTGAAGAATGCGGCCCTGTTCCCAGCCCAGCCTGCCAGAGAAAACGCGATAGAACACAAAATCCTACGGCGCCAAGCCAGAACGAGGCCAAGAAGCGGGAGCGCGCGGCAGGGGGTGCAATAGCTGTAAGAGCGACCGATGGGCACGGCCATCTAGCAATTCCGCTGGGAATGGGTGCCAAGCGGCTGGGAGCGATATGAAGCAAGGAAAGTTTAGAGCACGCGCTCGCGAGAGTGAGTGGCGCGCAACTTTCTCATCTGCGACTTAAACGTACGCACAGAGCATTCAGCCTCACCGTTCGACTGGGGATGGAACGGAGCTGAGGTCAGATCCGCCTGGAAAGCGGCGCGTGGCTCTGCTCCTGAAAACTGAAGGGTAGGCCGAATGTAAGAAGTTAGGATGAGCAGGTGAGGAAGAACACTTGGTACTGCAATTAAAAGTGGTTTTACTATATCGCCACACAGTAACTTGAATACATCAATTGTACTTCTACATCTACATCTACATCTAAATGATTACTCTGCAATTCACATTTAAGTGCTTGGCAGAGGGTTCATCGAACCACAATCATACTCTCTCTCTACCATTCCACTCCCGAACAGCGCGCGGGAAAAACGAACACCATAACCTTTCTGTTCGAGCTCTGATTTCTCTTATTTTATTTTGATGATCATTCCTACCTATGTAGATTGGGCTCAACAAAATATATTCACCTTCGGAAGAGAAAGTTGGTGACTGAAATTTCGTAAATTGGTCTCGCCGCGACGAAAAACGTCTTTGCTTTAATCACTTGTATCCCAACTCGCGTGTCATATATGCCACACTCTCTCCCCTATTAAGTGATAATAAAAAACGAGCTGCCCTTTTTTGCACCCTTTCGAGGTTCTCCGTCAATCCCACCTGGTAAGGATACCACACCGCGCAGCAAAATTCTAACAGAGGACGAACGAGTGTAGTGTAAGCTGTCTCTTTAGTGGACTTGTTGCATCTTCTAAGTGTCCTGCCAATGAAACGCAACGTTTGGCTCCCCTTCCGTACAATATTATCTATGTGGTCTTTCCAACTGAAGTTGTTCGTAATTTTAACACCCAGGTACTTAATTGAATTGACAGCCTTGAGAATTGTACTATTTATCGAGTAATCGAATTCCAACTGATTTCTTTTGGAACTCATGTGGATCACCTCACACTTTTCGTTATTTAGCGTCAACTGCCACCTGCCACCCCATACAGCAATCTTTTCTAAATCGCTTTGCAACTGATATTGGTCTTCGGATGACCTTACTAGACGGTAAATTATAGCATAATCTGTGAACAACCTAAGAGAACTGCTCAGATTGTCACCCAGGTCATTTATATAGATCAGGAACAGCAGAGGTCCCAGGACGCTTCCCTGGGGAACACCTGATATCACTTCAGTTTTACTCGATGATTTGCCGTGTATTACTACGAACTGCGACCTTCCTGACAGGAAATCACGAATCCAGTCGCACAACTGAGACGATACTCCATAGACCCGCTGCTTGATTACAAGTCGCTTGTGAGGAACGGTGGCAAAAGCTTTCCGGAAATCTAGAACTACGTAATCAACTTGATATCCCCTGTCGATAGCGGCCATTACTTCGTGCGAATAAAGAGCTAGCTGCGTTGCACAAGCACGATGTTTTCTGAAACCGTGCTGATTACGTATCGTTCCCTTCGAGGTGATTTATGATGTTTGAATACAGTATATGCTCCAAAACCCTACTGCAAATCGACGTCAATGATATAAGTCTGTAGTTCGATGGTTTGCTCCTACTACCCTTCTTAAACACTGGTGCGACCTGCGCAATTTTCCAGTCTGTAGGTACAGATCTATCGGTGAGCGAGCGGTTGTATATGATTGCTAAGTAGGGAGCTATTGTATCAGCGTAATCTGAAAGGACCCTAATCGGTATACAATCTGGACCCAAAGACTTGCACGTATCATGCGATCTGAGTTGCTTCACAACCCCTAAGGTATCTACTTCTAAGATACTCATGCTAGCAGCTGTTCGTGTTTCAAATTCTGGAATATTCCATTCGTCTTCCCTGGTGAAGGAATTTCGGAAAACTGCGTTCAATAACTCCGCTTTAGCGGCACAGTCGTCGATAACAGTACCATCGGCACTGCGCAGCGAAGGTATTGCCTGCGTCTTGGCGCTTGTGTACTTTACAAACGACCAGAGTTTTTTCGGATTTTCTACCAAATTTCGAGACAATGTTTTGCTGTGGAACCTATTAAAGGCACCTCGCATTGAAGTCCGTGCCAAATTTCGCGCGTCTGTAAAGTTTAGCCAATCTTCGGGATTTCACATTCTTCTGAACTTCGCATGCTTTTTCCGTTGCCTCTGCAACAGCGTTCGGACCTGTTAGGTGTACCATGGGGGATCAGTTCCATCTCTTACCAATTTATGAGGTACGAATCTCTCAATTGCTGTTGCTACTATATCTTTGAATTCGAGCCACATCTCGTCTACATTTGCATAGTCAGTTCGGAAGGAATGGAGATTGTCTCTTAGGAAGGCTTCTAGTGACACTTTATCCGCTTTTTTTAATAAAATATTTTGCGTTTGTTTCTGGTGGATTTGGATGAAACGGTATTGAGCCTATGTACAACGACCTTGTGATCACTAATCCCTGTATCAGTCATGATGCTCTCTATTAGCTCTGGATTGTTTGTAGCTAAGAGGTCAAGTGTGTTTTCGCAACAATTTACAATTCGCGTGGGTTCGTGGACTAACTGCTCGAAATAATTTTCGGAGAGAGCATTTAGGACAATCTCAGAAGATGATTTCTGCCTACCAACGGTTTTGAACAAGTATTTTTGCCAACATATCGTGGGAAGGTTGAAGTCCCCACCAACTATAACCGTATGAGTGGGGTATTTATTTGTTACGAGATTCAAATTCTCTCTGAACTGTTGAGCAACTATATCATCGGAGTCTGGGGGTCGGTAGAAGGAGCCAATTACTAACTTAGTTCGGGTGTTAAGCATAACCTCCACCCATACCAATTCGCACGGAGTATCTACTTCGACTTTTCTACAGGATAAACCACTACTGACAGACACAAACACTCCAACACCAATTCTGCCTAATCTATCTTTCCTGAACACCGTCTGAGACTTCGTAAAAATTTCTGCAGAACTTATTTCAGGCTTTAGCCAGCTTTCTGTACCTATAACGATTTCAGCTTCTGTGCTTTCTAACTTAACTTTGGCTGAGATGAGCACGTAGGTGCGAAGCTGTACATCAAGTTACAAAGGCAAAATCTGTAGTGGCTCGCCCACTATGAAATAGCAACAATGTTACTTGGTTGTCTACTCGGAATAAAAATGTGCAGAATCTGGAGCGGTGCTCGCAGAGCTAAACAGTGCCGGCTAGAGGGCGCTGTCGTCGGTGTCGGTGTCATAGTGCCAACCTAAGAACTTCCACCTACGGCGAGGCATCGTAGCTATCGATACCACAGATGCATTGTCTAAATATTGCATACAGAAATGGAAACCTCTGTAAGGATATAAAGAGTGTCATCACTATACCTCGGATGGGAGAAGTGATAGGCAGAGGGGAGGAGGCGGCTGGATGCGTCTAGTTTCGCGTCAGTATTTTCTCTTTACTTTTTTGTTGTTTTTGGCCTTAGAACCCCAGACAATTCCATTGCATTTTAACTGTGTAGTCGACTCCTATCAGATTTCAAACAATTTCGGCGATCGGGAATAGTTGGGAAGACAAGAAAACGAAAAACTGAAACATAAACACTGCACCATTTCTGTACTCAGAAGAGTAAATCGCCGTAGTGAATTTATTAGCTGACGCGAATATTTTTTATTAAGAGATAATTAAGTTATTTCCTGCATATTAGATGATTAGTAGTTCCCGTAACTCGTAAGAAAAGATAATTGTTTCAAGTGGCACTTCGAGATGTTAAAACACCCCAAAGAATGTTGCACTAGTATGTCAATCAAGTGGAGAAAACTCGTGGTATCAGTAATTTGACGAGTACCATTCCAGTAATCTTTGGAAGTAAGGAACGTACCTCTTCCCAAGGAAGTGGTATTACTGGCCCTCTCCTAGTTTCATCTCTATGAAGAATCTTGGGGGCGATGTGAACAGCCTCTTATATCGTTTGCGGATGATACCGTCTTATACCTACTAGCAAAGTGATCAGTAGAAATTATGTAGACATGATGGTGCGAAAAATGGCTATTCATCACGAACTGTAAATAGTTTGAGATCATTCACATGAGTACTAAACAATCCGTTAAATTTCTATTGCATGATAAATAAATCAAATTTACAGGTGGTCGATTCGACTATATACATATGGATTATAATTACGAACGACTTAAATTGGAACCATGACGTAGATTGCTTGTGGGAAAGCAAAGACTGCGTTTTACTGGCAGAACACTTAGGTGCAGCAAATCCATTAAAGAGGCTGCCTATTCTACGCTTGTCCTCTGCTGGAGTACTGGTGCGCCGTATGGGATTCTTATCAGGTAAAATTGACAGAAGACAATGAAACAGGTGAAGGAGTGTCACGGAAGAGATACGCGAGATTGGGTGGCACTCATTAAAACAAATACCTTTTCACAAAATTTTAATCATCAAAGTTTTTCTCCGAATGCGTAAATACTTTTTTGACTTAAACCATCGTAATAAAAAACGAGAAGTCGGAGCCCACATGGAGAGATTTAGGTCTTCGCACGTGCTACTTGAGAGTGCAGCGGTCGAGACAATCTCTGAAAGTTGTTCTGCGAACTTTCTGCCAAGCATTTGGACTTGAATTACAGAGTAGTAATGTAGAACTGGGTGTATAAGGAATTCCTGTTACGATAGGAAGAGTGAAACAGCCATAATGAATAAAATATTATGCTTCATTTTATGAAGAGTTCTTCCAAATAGATGAGCCGAAAGGTAAAAGAAATTATCATTTTATCAAATAATATTTCGTAAGAGCTCTCACATAGTTCGTAGGCTGGGTCATACCTAGAAAATGTATTGTATGTCATCGATAAGAACAAATTCCTGGTTACGCATTGACAATCTCTTCGGTATGTACATTGCTAACGATGTGACAGCCGTCGCTTGTGTTAATCTGGGTTATCGTCTTAGAAAATAGATGTCATGCATGATGGTGTTTATGAAATGGGTTTATAAATATGCATCTCCCAATGCATTGCATCTTTAAATCTCACAGATTAAACCGGAACGATTGTTTCATTAAAGCCCTGAGCAAATTCTTCTCCGACAGTCATCAGTCACAAGTTACATCTCCACCTCCGGTGCCCTCAATATCCAGCCTTTAATTCCAAGTCATGAAACATAGTGTCGTACATAAAAAATTTTATCAAATTATATATGTGAATGTCACTACACAAAGACCATTCTGTTCGCATTGATTTACTGAAGTACTTCCAAGAGAGCATTATTATTCCATAATAAGACACTATTCTAATAAAACTACTCCATATTGCTTTTGCAATGACTATGTAATTGTATTCTTGTACGTCTACTGATCCAACTTCTTTGTGAAGTAGGTTAAGTGATGTTGAATGCACGTTCATGTATTGTGATAGACATTGTCCCCGACATTCAGGAGGGCTGTGTACCAAAACATTTTATTTTAAGCAGAAAATCAAGTTCATCTTCATGTATTAAAAACTGTGAAAGAGGCCTCTTGGATCATTGTTTGTAAAAATACTTAAACTGTGTATCCTTCGTCATCATCATCATCTTCTCCTTCGAAACACGGTAACGTAAAATCGTTCCTCTAACCTGCAGTTTGTGTTCAATAACAATGTTATTTGAACTGTTTCCTCTTTATTGCGGTAGCACAATATTATATTCCATTAACACTACCATGACTTTGCTTCACCAATGTCGCAGCTTTCAGGCTACGACTTCTGGGCCTGTACTGAACTATTCTATGGTAATGAAATCAAACTGACTTGGGTAAAGAAATAATCTCTCACGCAATCATTTTATGTCCAAGACAAGAATGTAGAATCTAACACCTTATTTCAAATTCTGCATCTGTTTGTTCTCTTTTATTGCTGGCAATGTGGTATGTCCTTTCTTTGATAAGATTTTACTCTGATACATAAGAATGAAATCATAGAAATCCATACCCGAGGGAAAGGATACGTTACATCGCTGAATATCTCTTCAAAATTTTCTTCGTGCAGTTTATTGGAGAATGTATATATCACCAACAGTGTCTGTTACATACAGCAGAATTCTCAGTTTCTTCAGGAACATATTGGCTAAAGCTGATTTTATTTAACGTTTCACTAGACCATCAAGGAAACGGTTACTATGTAGGTATATATTGAGAGCTTGTATTTTAACAGTTTTGTCGCAACGCTATATGAACTTAGAAGTTGTTCATCGCCCATTCTCTGAAAGACTAAATACTTTCTGCTGTGTTACTTTTTTCCCCTTTTGTTTCTTGATATGTTATTCACAATGCAAGGAGTGAGCGCTTATAATAAAGAGTATGACTAACTGAAGGCAAAGAAAAGAAATCATCCATTCGTCCCCATTAAAAATCATTCGACTATTACAACAGCTCTTGATTGGACAATTTTCATGTGTCGCCATAGGCGCACTGTTAGCATATTTTGCATGTGATGTGGGTTAAGCGACACGCTAGCTTGCCTCCCATGTTTGGTATCAGAGATAATCGTTACAGGGAATATGTCCATCAGACACTTGAATGCGGGGATGTGGAACTTGTTTTCAAAGCTGTCAGGCATCTAAACAGCTAAATTTTTCATCCCCTGCATTTCTCTTTCTGTACTGTTTTTTTATTGGCAAACACTTGAAACAAAAACGTTGTTTCGTATTTCTGGTGTGCCTTTCACGTCCATGAAGTGTTGTTCCCTTAATCTTTCGTTCTGGGATCTTCTCTTCCATTCCAGATCAGTGAACGATTTAAAAAAGTGTCGTATGCTTAACGAAACCTTTGCCTTAAACAATTTATTTTTCAATTTCCTGTTTCTTAGTTCTACTCACCTCCGCTCATTCATGAAATCTGGCTTTTAGGAAATCTTAATTTTTTCGCCTTATTGTATCTTCTCAATTCCATTTAATAGATGCATAATGCCTTTAGCTTTGAATCAAGTTTGGATTGATGGTTGTCATTGCATTTTGATTGTTGGGGTTCATTATCCTTCCAGACCTTTAATTTGTTTCTTCAACATAAAACTTCAATATTAAAATCGACGTACTCTACAGATGCTTCACATTACTTTTTACCAGACGCAAAACTGTGCTTGATTCGAATGTTGGTTTAAACTGCACACAGCCATACTAAGTATGGTCTTATTCCATATTGTTTGCCCTTGCCTTCCTCTGACGTGTTAATTCACTTACCCTACTGGGTATGGGGGGACTTACAACTCGAAGCCCACTCCGAACCACAGCGCAACTAGGTACTTGCTATTCGTCTTGCCAGATATGAAAGAAGCTATTAGAATGAAATATTAGGGCTGACTGGCTGGTCACTGAACCAGACCTTGGGTTTTTAGCCGATTGCCGTCTTCGTCTTGTCGAAATGTTTCAGTGGATTCCGTATGCATCATCTTCAGGTGAAGTAGACTTCCCTAGTTTCAAAGGATTCGAAACCTGCTCTACCTGCATTGTTACAAGCAACGAAAGCTACAGTTAGCCATCCGTTACCCAAACTAGAGGAAGAAGATACGTTCATTAAAGAAAAATTAAACCTCGCACCACAAAATGAAGTAGGTCCATGAATAAGAACAAACTGAGTAGTTTTACCAACTCCTCTAGTTTCATTCTTTTTACCCTTCCCAGAAGATGTCGAAGCACCAAGAGTGCCGTCCACCAAATTTCGAGACAATGTTTCGCTGTGGAAGCTATTAAAGGCATCTCGCATTGAAGTCCTTGCCAAATTTCGCGCTACGTTCATTAAAGAAAAATTAAACCTCGCACCACAAAATAAAGTAGGTCCATTAATAAGAACAAACTGAGTAGTTTTACCAACTCCTCTAGTTTCATTCTTTTTACCCTTCCCAGAAGATGTCGAAGCACCAAGAGTGCCGTCCACATTGACAAGTGGAGCTAAAACACCAAGAAGAATCGCTTCTCGGCTTTTGGCAAGATCAATGTGTAGTATTTGTGGCCCTTAAAAGGGCCGTTTATGAGAACACTACTTTCAATGATTATATAAGGTACAATCACCCACAATGCGACAATCTTCCAAAGAAGAAGGACCACTGGCCTTCACCCACAAGTGAACGCTACAGTCAGAATTTATCTTACATCGTCTACGACAAGACAAAGACAAACTCCCGTGAGGAAAAAGATAAGAATCCTCACTAGCAATAATAATCTCAGAAGCAGGTATAGTACGGTAAGCTAAGATTTCCCTAGTTTCAAAGGATTCCAAACCTGCTCTACCCTTCCCAGAAGATGTCGAAGCACCAAGAGTGCCGTCCACATTGACATTATTTCGCCTCAATAGATGTCGAGCACAGTCTGTGATTGGCTTATATATTTTTAGCGCGCGATTTGAATTGGGTTCGTGCAACACGGGCTCTAGTATTACTAGACCCGTGTTGCTCGAAAATCAAACTGCTGATTTCGTAATCACGCTGATAAGAGTCCACATCCGCTGCGTGCGCCAGGACTGATAGATCCACTTGTCAATGAGGACGGCACTCTTGGTGCTTCGACATCTTCTGGGAATGGTAAAAAGAATGAAACTAGAGGAGTTGGTAAAACTACTCAGTTTGTTCTTATTAATGGACCTACTTTATTTTGTGGTACGAGGTTTAATTTTTCTTTAATGAAGGTATCTTCTTCCTCTAGGTTGGGTAACGGATGGCTAACTGTAGCTTTCGTTGCTTGTAACAATGCAGGTAGAGCAGGTTTGGAATCCTTTGAAACTAGGGAAATCTTAGCTTACCGTACTATACCTGTTTCTGAGATTATTATTGCTAGTGAGGGTTCCTATCTTTTTCCGTATGGGAGTTTGTCTTTGTCTTGTCGTAGACGATTTAAGATAAATTCTGACTGCTTATTTACAAATCACTTGTCAATGTGGACGGCACTCTTGGTGCTTCGACATCTTCTGGGAAGGGTAAAAAGAATGATACTAGAGGAGTTGGTAAAACTACTCAGTTTGTTCTTATTAATGGACCTACTTTATTTTGTGGTGCGAGGTTTAATTTTTCTTTAATGAAGGTATCTTCTTCCTCTAGTTTGGGTAACGGATGGCTAACTGTAGCTTTCGTTGCCCTTACCGATGTCTTTTAATGCAATCAGTAAAGTTAAGGCTGTCCTTCAAAAGTATATGTGGAGATTTTCATACCCTCTCACTTGCTACACGCAAACTGCTATTCCTACAGAAAAAAATGAACAGGTCATTTTTGTATGATATTTAATGTAGTTAAAGTTTGTACTGGGATGCATTTTCAGTGGAGGACAAGGTTTTCACGTTATTCAAGAGAAACGAAGAAAAGTGACTCCCAAATGCAACTCCACACCCACACTCATACCTCTCCAGTCAGGATTTCTAGTATGTTAGTCGTGGCACTCTATGATACCACTGTGCAAAACCTCTTCCGACTACACGAACTGTTACCGATATAAGAACCTTTTTCGGTCTATCTTGATTGTGGTATTACGTCACAAGCGTAGTGGGCTATTTCGTTAATACTATTAATTTATCGTGCACATGAGGATAATGAAAGAAAAAGAACTTTTATAAACATTACCCTGAAACTAATTAGGTTGACAATTCGAACCAATTTAACCTTTATGCGCATACTAGTTTCGTAGGCAGGAGGCCTGATGAATACAAGAAAGTAAATGTTTATTTTATGCTGTTAAAATTCAAAATGTACAAAAATGTATATTTTATAGTTCGTAATTGCTCGACTAAGCCGGTGGTGTAATAAGACCAGTCAGTGAAGAGGAAAAAATGGTCGAATATCGTGCCGTCGATACTTTTTGTACAGTGGTAGGAAGGAGTGTCATGAACAACATACTAGGTATGTGACTAGTGAGGGATGAGCGTGTGAGAGGGGGTGCATTTTAAGGTCACTTTTGTACGTTTTTCTTGAATAACTCGGAAACTACGACCTCTAGCAAAAAGTATCCCAGTGCAAATTTTAACTAAATTAAAATTCTGACATAAATTTCCTGCTCATTTTTCCATGAGGACTGACAGTTTCTGTATAGTGAGCAAGAGAACATGAAAATCTCGCGTTTAGTTTTTGGCAGCAAGATGTAACACAGCGGGCTGCACAAAACGACACCGGTAGGGGCAGCTGAAGCACACTGAATAGATAGAAGTCATTTCTGACCCTCTCGGCCAAAAAGAAATCTATCCACATTAATACACAATCATACAGTTCTGACAGCACTGTGAAAAAAGCGCCAAAATAACAGCAGGTAGGATACTCTGCAATATATTATTTTACATGGGCTAAATGTAAAATATAACTAAATTACAGTAACCCATTTCAGTTCATATGAGAAATGGATATAGCAAATGGGTGGTGGCAATTTGTGAAAATTAATTTCTGGTGAATCTGAATACTGCTATACTTCCGCTAATGGTTACTTTTGACAACTTTCAACGCCTGCAACCCAGCACAATGGGAAAGTCGCCCTCCTTTCAGTGTCCAATAGAAACACGGATATGGGGACTTTCTCAAGCCATACATGGGGTAGACTGCCAAATCTCCTCTCCTCGCTTAAGAGTGGACACCTTGGGAAGATCCTGCTGGGCAATGAGAAACGTACAGGTAACTGTGGACCACGTGGGCACTAAGATAAAGCACAGAAATGAAAGTGTCAGACCATCCAGGCATCAGGCAGAGATAGCCGTTACAAAGAAATGGCACAATGGCATGCATTTTCCGACACTGGTCTGAGCTACTGAAATACGGATATCTCTTAATATCTCACCATTCCAGTCGTCCAGCAGAACATTATTTATTTATTTAAAGCAAAATAAGAACATGTATATTTTCTGTTAAAATCAAATCTATGGGTGAATTTCCAGCAGAACACAGAAAGGACACAACTCAAATCAGAAAAAAAAATATTTACCCAATTTTCGCGAAGCACCAAATCGAAATATAATCATTCAGAGTCCAAACATAAGTAAAAATGCAATTATTCATAGGATTTTGAACGTAATTAATACACATTATAGTAAAAAGTATATTATATGCGTGCATACGACAATTAATGAAGGCATTACTCTCAAGTACCAAGCTCTGATTTAATTTAATTAAAAGGTACTAGGAAAGGCAGACAAATAAGTACTTCTTAGAGCTAAATATTTAATATTATGAAAAGAGATAGAATAAGTTGTCTACACAATGAATGATCCAACTTTATACACAAGTGTCTTTCATTTTTGGGAACAAAGGTATCATAATTTTAAATGAGAAAACGTCAAAATAATTCTACTAAACTACCATAGGTAGTGGAAATTCCTTCTGCAGTTCATAGCTCTGTCCATTGACCTTGTGGAATGCTATAGCAGGTAGTCTTCAATTTCATAAGTATAGTCCATACAAGGTATACACTGACATTAAGGAAGTTTTCTTGCTTTGGGTATCTGCTAGCTATCAGTATCACAAGCTGCGACATTGTCGCGATTAAAAAACAGCGACCCCCACATACAATAAGTTTCCTTTAATTTACGTTTATGATCACAAACTTTTTGTTAACAGATTACCGGTTTCGGTCTATAATGACCATCATCAGATCTGTTTATAAAAACAAAGTCCTAATGCAGCCATAGTGACACAGATCTGATGATGGTCATTATAGACAGAAACCGGTAATCTGTTAACAAAAAGTCTGTGACCATAAACGTAAATTAAAGGACACGTATCAGTATTTTCATCTAAACATTCCAGTCAGTCATTGTCAGACATAGCTAGGATAGTGCCCACTATTCAGTTTTTTTTGTGTGTGTAAGAATGAGGCACAGATTGCTTAATTTGTGCACTAGCCATCTAAGTTATTCGCATGCAACTAATGTTTCAATAGAAACAGTACTGCTGACAGAAACTTCTCCCACTCCACATGGATTCTATGTATAAATATAGTTCCAAGATTTTCTCCTAGAATCACATGTTAAATTCACTACAGATATACAGTTAATTGCTCATGTATTTGCAAACAGGTGTGGAAAATATACAGAATTAATCATTAATGTCGTTATATCTTAATTTCGTAAAGTGAGTTTAATCCCTGGCTTTGCTACTGCTAATGAATGAAATAAGATGACAGCCATGGTTCTGTCGTCTCTCTTTGATAAATGCCTCTCGTTTTGTACATGTGATGGTGTACGAATTTTGGCAGTAAACTTTGTGGGGAATTACCTTCGTATGATATTAATAAGTAGATACGATACCTGGCTTCTTATTAAAGACGTGAATATTTAATTCAGCCCTCTGTTGTAACTTGAAGCTTCGTCATGTGAGTGATCTTTGTCATTCTTTAAGGTACTATTGTGACGATGTTGGCTAGTATTTTTTGGTAATTTGTGAAGCTTTCATCTTGGCTCTTATGCCTTACAGTGGTTACCATGTTTAGCTTTCACTGTTATCAAATCTTCAATAATATATTCACCGTCGATACTCAGATAGCACTTGCCTAAGGAGGAGTCAGTTTCTGCTTCTTTCTTCCTCATGAAATCCATGCCAGAAATGCATTCGACTATAAATCCATTTATGACTAGGAATGGGCGGATTATGTCTCCATTTCCTGTAACTACCTCAACCTGCATCTGCAATTTCACTTGTCGCCACCTGTACTAGGTAAGTATGTACCCTTGTAACCTCACTAATCTTATCAAATGACTTGCTGACATCACATTTAAAGTAGCAGCTATGTCAGTAACAAATGTAGTGGGAACTGTTTCCATAACAGCATCAATAATTGCCTGAACTAAATTTTTTACATTCAGCATGGTCTGTATGGTGGTCAGCGCCCGTGGTTTAGAGGTAGCATCGAATTTGAATAAAAGTTATCAAAAATGGCGGCAAAAGACGTCACCCTGTGAAAGAAGACACAGCAGCAGACAGAGGTTCAGGTCACTCTTCTGCCCTGGGAGTGGGAAACAGTTCCTGAAGGTGGAAGCATCAGCAATGATCAACAGCAATGAAGTAGCATAAATAAATGGAAACCATTGCATTAAAAACACATAAAGTTTATACACAGGACACGTGGCCTGTATTTCAAAAAGTGTCACTATTATCTCTCCATTGGCAAAAGATTACAGAATAATCCCCAATTTGGCTCCCTGGGAGGGGACTGTCAAGAGTGATATGACCACGAGAAAAAGATCGAATAACCAACGGAAAGATAACGTTCTACGAGTCGCCGTGCGGAATGGCAGTAATCTGATTGTGGTAAGGACGTTCGGAAATTTCAAAAGGTAATTTCTAAGGCTCAATCTAGATGTAGTAGGGGTAGTGAAGTGAAATGGAAAGAAGACAAGGACTTCTGGTCAGATGAGTATACGGTGATATCAACAGCAGCAAAAAATGGTATAACGGGAGTAGTATACATTATGAATAGGAAGGTAGAGCAGATTGAGAGTTACTGTGAGCAGTTCAGCAAACAAAGACCAACAACGATAGTTCATGTATGCCGCCGACGTCGCAAGCAGAAGATGAAATAGAAAAACTTATGAGGATATTGAATGTTAACTCAGCCGTATGAAAGAGATGAAAATGTTATAGTCATAGGGGATTGGAACTCGATTGTTGGGGAAAGTGTAGAAGAAAGGGTTACGGGAGAATATGGACTTGATACTAGAAATGAGAGAGGAGAAACACTAATCGAGTTCTGTAATAACTAGCACCCTATTTAAGCATCACAAGAGCAGGAAGTACGAAAAGGCCGAGAGATACGGGAAAATTTCAGATATATTACGTCATGTTCAGGTAAGGATTCCGAAATCAGATACAGTATTGTAAGGCGTACCCAGGAGCAGATACAGCCTCACATCACTTTTTAGTAGTCATGAAGGGTAGGCTAAAGGTTGATTAGTCAAAAAGAATCAGTGTACAAAGAAGTAGGATACGGAAGTGCTATGGAATGAAGAGAGAGGCTTGAAATTCTCTGAGGCTATAGATATTGCGATAAGGAATAGCTCAGTAGCCAGGTCAGTTGAAGAGGAATGCACATCCCTAAAATGGGCTGTTACAGAAGTCGTAAATAAAAACATAGCTACAAAGGATTTAACTGCGGAAGAACCATGGGTAACAGAAGAAATATTTCAGTTGATCGATGAAAGAAGGAATTACGAAAATGACAGGGAAATTCATGAATATGAAAACTCAAGTGACTTGAATAAACAGGAATTAAATAAATAAGGCGAAATGGCTGAATAAAAAATATGTAGAAATCCAAAAGGAAGTGATTGTCGGAAGGACTGACTCAGTATATAGAAAAGTTAAAAAAACTTTCGGTGGAATTAAACGCAAGAGCAATGGGAAATTAGAAAAACTATCAAATGCGAGAGTCATCGCACAATCAGCTTAACAACTCTTGCACCCATGTTGCTGATGAGCATAGTATACTTGAAACGTCCCCTTAGAAAAATTATTCATGACTGTGCTTAAACTGACACACAATATTTTTTAGCGCAACGCAGTCTGACTTTCAATAATCCCTACAAGAGAATAGCCCTGACTAAATTAACTTATACGTTTCACAAATCACTTACCTCACAAAAATCTTCGTTACTCGAACTACTGCAATACAGCGTGCGCCAATACTGCCAGCTAAATAAAATATTCAAACTACTGAAGGCACTAACTACTGGTAGGCATAGTCAGCAAAAGAAAAATTTTGATAGAAAACAAACAATGTATTTACCTTAATAGTGTTCAAAAGTCATAATATATATATATATATATATATATATATATATATATATATATCAGTCCATGATATCCAATATTACAAATTTACTCTTTCTGATGAACACACGTCCAGATCGTGCGCTCTCAAAATTCCACCATCTCTCTCCCCACATCCACCACTGCTGGCGGCTCACCTCCAACTGCGCAACGCAACGCGCTGTTAACAGCCAACTGCCCAACACTACAATAGCGACTATTGCAACAATGACGACCAGCCTGAGACTGCATACAGCACAGTCAGTGATTTTCATATAGAGCGCTACGTGGCGTTACCAATAAAAAAACCTAAACAGCCTACTTACATACTGAAAAGGGAAAAGAAAATTGAGGATGTGTTAAATGAGCATCAGTTTGGCTTTAGAACAGGTAAAGGCATCATAAAAGCAGTTCTCACGTTGTGGTTGATAATGGAAGCAAGACTAAAGAAAAATCAAGACAAGTTCATAGGATTCGTTGACCTAGAAAAAGCGTTCGATAAAGTCAAATAGTGCAAGATGTTGGAAGTTCTGTGATAAGTGGGGGTAATCTCTAATGGAAGGCTTGTGATATACAACATGCCAAGAGGCAATAATAAGAGTAGAAGGCTAAGAACGAAGTGCTGGGATTAAAAATGGTGTAAGACAGCGATGCAGTCTTTCGCTCCTACCGTTCAGTCTATGCATCGAAGAAGCAATGACTGAATTAAAATATACGATCAAGAGTGGGATTAAAATTCAGGTTGAAAGAAGTTCAGTAATAATATTCACTGATGACGTTGGTATCCTCAGTGAAAGTGAAAAAGAATTAAAAGATCTGTTAAACGCTGAAGAGGAGCTCATGGCGGGCTGCCTCATACTAATCAGGAGACTGTCGATTCAAGGGAAGAGGTTCCCTGAATTGCCTTCTGTCGCCACTTCCTCCTGTGACTGGAGGATATAATGCGGTGGTTTCTAGTTTTTTGAAGGAGTCATGGTCACGTCAGTACTACTCACTGTTGGATTTTTCATTTCCCATGCCATATCAACAGCAGTATTTTGTAATGGACGACATTGCTTGTGACTGCTATTTGTATTTAACAGACAGCTGCTATTTATGTATAACTGACTGTGGTTTCCCATGTTGGAATTCCACTGGTTATATTTGTTTTGATGTTATTGACCTACTCCGTTACTATAGTATGCATGGTGGTACCTATTATCTGTTTTTCGCCTAATGTTAGATTTTGGTGGTCCTCAATTAGCATGCTATGTACCCAATGGAGTTGCCACCAGCTGCATCACATATGTTAATATGACAGTCATTTCTTCTCCCGTGATTGTGGAAATGTGCATGGGGCGCAGTGGAATGGCCAATGCCACAATTATAGTCGCCATCATTCATCTTTTTATCTAAAAATATTAAATAAATGGAAATCAGTATGGGAATGAAGTGTTGTAAGTTTGTCTCTGGAATGGAAACTAATTTTTCTCTTATGTCTAAAGACCACTTCTCTGTGCAAAGTTGGTTGATCCAGATATCTGATATTGCTAAGTACTTTTCAAAACATTTTTGAAGACTACCCTTTGCACATTGGAAAATATGTAACAGCGCTTGGCCATATTGCGCTCGCAACATAATGTCATCCATCTTGTGCGACTTAACGTCATGATAAAAGTCTCTTCGGGCTTGCTGCAGGATCCTAAAATCAACTTGACTCGATATTTCGGCGATTCAGCTGGTCACCATCTTCAGGAGAATCCTGCTTCTGCTGATGAGTCCCTCTGAGAACTGACGCCAGGCTTTTTTCTTTTTTCCTTATTGTGATTTCACTTCCCTGCCCCTTATGGGACGTTCATGGGTGGACAATTTAAAAAGTCGACATAAAGTTAAAAAACATAGTTGGCGGTTCGTAGAACACAAAGAGACACTGAAGTCACTCACACACACACAGGTTAAATTTGGTCACAGTGTCAAAAACACTCCAGAACAACACACTTTAAACCCAGTTGGAGCACACACTATGAAGAATAAAACTGCCAGGTGGGATGGAAAAGGAGGGGAAAGCAAGGTGCAGTAGGGGAGGGGCGGGAAAGCCAGGCTGCAATTCGATGTCCTATATGGGCCACCGTTCAGTACACGGTGCATGCGCCGGCCATCACGGTTGCTGCCCTCCAAGACAGGGAGGTGACGCCGCCCTTAGTAGAACACTGGCGGCAACGACATATCGCACTGAGGGCCGCACCGAAGAACGTTCAATTTTGATGCTGCGTAGTACAGGATTCCACGTCCTGCTAAGAGGAAACCCATTGTCTTTGTTAATTAAATTATCCGTCAACCTAATTTCATTCGCCTCTTTATAGACACTGTTCGAAAAACCGGTAATATTGGCAACTACTACAGTTTCGTCAAATTTCACACCGTGTCCCTCATTTAAGCAGTGTTCCGCGACTGCTTATTTTTCCGGCTGTAGTACCCTCGTATGACGGCCAGGTTCCACACAACACACGTGAGCACGATATTTTGTTTACCAGTGTCCCACAGTTTCACACAGTCAAAAATGCAAAAAAAAAAAAAAAAAAAAATTTAAAACTGAGTTAACTGTTTCATTCCTTATAAATAATTAATTTTTACAAGCACCTGAATTAATGCCACCCAGCAAGTATCACAATATCCTAGTGATATACAATACCAGAAAAATATTTACCTATTTCTGTGGGAAGAATACCTATGATTCATAACAAGAAACAGATTTACTAATTCAGTCCGCCAATGACAGTGCCAGAAGGAGGAAAAATTTGAGGGGTGAACTGAACAGAAAGAAGGAGGTGGAGTGGTTGTCGGTGAGACAACACGGAAGCAAGAGGACATGGAGGCTCTTTCATCCATTGCTCAACAGAGCACCGCAGTTTCCTTGGCTAACATAAGCCTCTCGACACCGTGATAGAGCAGCTTCGCCCACGCAACCAGTAACAAGCAGTCAACGTGGAGACCGCTCCGGGCCTCGCTTCAAAGCCACAACATCGAGGGGAGCAACCGATTCGCCACCATACATCTCCGAGGCAACTCGCCGTACAGGTCCAGCACCTGCCGTCGTCACCACACAACATATGACTGTGAAGAACGGTGAGATGATTCATCTCCCCCCAACCCCCCCCCCCCCCTACCCCCATTACCCTTAATACCTGCGTCGTGTTCACGTCCACTCAAATAAAGCTAGCAGATTTGTAGTTTTTTACGTAAATGGTATTGAAATACATGCAGTCATTACAGGTTTTAATCATATCAGTCTGTTCTAGCCTTTCATCAATCTCTTACTCCCATAAGTTATTACCGTTTTAGTTTACTTAATTACTGATGTCACTTAATTATTGGCTCCCAGGATAGAGCGATCTCATTAGTAATCTGCACGTCAAAGAACTCTCAGTTGACAGCACTTTCGGCGATCTCACTCGTAAGCGACATTGCAGAGTTTTGAAGGATTCACTACATTTTGGCGCCCGACGTGGAGGGTCTCATTATTCATTTAGGTTTCATTTCATGTCAGAGAGGAGAAATTTTCGATTCAGTACAATACGTCGTCGAAGATTCGTTACTTATGGCATTGAGAATTCAGAACCACTTTATTGTCCCGAGGGATGCATGTCCCATAACTGTATGTAAATTTTAGGTGCAGAGTAATTTTAAAGAGAAATGACAATCAGTTTTCATCATCAGTTCCATCATTGTCTTGCATTGTCGAATACACCTTCCGAGCTAGCTCTACCTGCTGCTTAGAAGCATATTAGTTGGAGATTTAGGTCAGTTCCAGTAAGCTACGATTTCTGTAAGTAATTGTAAAACTAGATTTTCTATTGATGTTTGCTAATTATATTAAAAGTTTACGTAACGTTGTGTCGTCTGTCTTAATAAGAGGGCAGAGATAAGTTTTTTAAAGAATTTACATGATTCCGTCGAATTAATACACGGTACCTGTAGTATATCAAAACAGAGACGACTGTTTATGTCAGTGATTACTTCGATACACAAAATAGCGTTCTGGTTAGCAGTCTGGACTCACGTGGTGGCGGGCGGGGGGGGGGGGGGGGGGGCGGTTCATTCCCGTGTCCGGCCAAGGTTTTCCGTGTTTTCCCTAAATCACTTTACGTAAATGCCAGGATGATTCGTTTGAACGGCACGGCCGATTTCGTTCTCCATCATTTCGTAATCTGACTTTTTGCTCCGTCTCTAATGACGTCGTTGTCGACAGGTCATTAAACACTAACCTCCTCTTCCTCACAAAGTAACTTTCCGATTTTACTACTCAAGTACGTTAAAATCGACGAACGTCGAAATTACGGACTGGTCTGCGGGCGCTTGTGGCAAATACAACTTGAAATGCCATCTCTACGTATAGTAATCTTTCTTGGATACCTGATGATAAATCCCGAAACGCGTCATATGAGCGGTGTAGTAATTCATTGCGTCATGTCTGACTTTTACCGCATCGACCCAGTCATTCTGAATGCAGAACTACTGCTTCTTTTGTTTTCAAATTTGGCGTCGGATAACAAACGCCAGTTGACCGGAGTGGCCGAGAGGTTCTAGGCGCTACAGTCTGGAACCGCGCGATCGCTACGGTCGCAGGTTTGAATCCTGCCTCGGGCATGGATATGTGTGATGTCCTTAGGCTAGTCATGTTTAAGTAGTTCTAAGTTCTAGGGGTCTGTTGACCTCAGAATTAAGTCCCATAGTGCTCAAACCCATTTGAACCATTTTTTTGAAAAAAAAAAAGGCAAAAGAGTTTTTTACTTTGCGTGTACTTGCCAGATTTGATGGTTCTAGGCCAACGAGAAGAACCCTATAGGTTTTGATGAGTGAGTTTGCGAGTATCGAAAAATGTGATCTAAATGGCTATAGCTTTTGGCTTCATTGACTTAGAAGGTTACATTTGTTAAACTACCAAGGGTCTACAGATCTTCGTCTACATCTACATCTACGTGATTACTCTGCTATTCACAATAAAGTGCCTGGCGAAGGGTCCAATGAACCACCGTCATGCTGTCTTTCTACCGTTCCACTCTCGAACGGCACGAGGGGAAAACGAGCAGGTAAATTTTTTGTGCGAGCCCTGATAACTCTTATTTTATCGTGATGATCATTTCTCCCTATATATATATATATATATATATATATATATATATATATATATATATATATATATATATATCAGTCCATGATATCCAATATTACAAATTTACTCTTTCTGATGAACACACGTCCAGATCGTGCGCTCTCAAAATTCCACCATCTCTCTCCCCACATCCACCACTGCTGGCGGCTCACCTCCAACTGCGCAACGCAACGCGCTGTTAACAGCCAACTGCCCAACACTACAATAGCGACTATTGCAACAATGCCGACCAGCCTGAGACTGCATACAGCACAGTCAGTGATTTTCATATAGAGCGCTACGTGGCGTTACCAATAAAAAAACCTAAACAGCCTACTTACATACTGAAAAGGGAAAAGAAAATTGAGGATGTGTTAAATGAGCATCAGTTTGGCTTTAGAACAGGTAAAGGCATCATAAAAGCAGTTCTCACGTTGTGGTTGATAATGGAAGCAAGACTAAAGAAAAATCAAGACAAGTTCATAGGATTCGTTGACCTAGAAAAAGCGTTCGATAAAGTCAAATAGTGCAAGATGTTGGAAGTTCTGTGATAAGTGGGGGTAATCTCTAATGGAAGGCTTGTGATATACAACATGCCAAGAGGCAATAATAAGAGTAGAAGGCTAAGAACGAAGTGCTGGGATTAAAAATGGTGTAAGACAGCGATGCAGTCTTTCGCTCCTACCGTTCAGTCTATGCATCGAAGAAGCAATGACTGAATTAAAATATACGATCAAGAGTGGGATTAAAATTCAGGTTGAAAGAAGTTCAGTAATAATATTCACTGATGACGTTGGTATCCTCAGTGAAAGTGAAAAAGAATTAAAAGATCTGTTAAACGCTGAAGAGGAGCTCATGGCGGGCTGCCTCATACTAATCAGGAGACTGTCGATTCAAGGGAAGAGGTTCCCTGAATTGCCTTCTGTCGCCACTTCCTCCTGTGACTGGAGGATATAATGCGGTGGTTTCTAGTTTTTTGAAGGAGTCATGGTCACGTCAGTACTACTCACTGTTGGATTTTTCATTTCCCATGCCATATCAACAGCAGTATTTTGTAATGGACGACATTGCTTGTGACTGCTATTTGTATTTAACAGACAGCTGCTATTTATGTATAACTGACTGTGGTTTCCCATGTTGGAATTCCACTGGTTATATTTGTTTTGATGTTATTGACCTACTCCGTTACTATAGTATGCATGGTGGTACCTATTATCTGTTTTTCGCCTAATGTTAGATTTTGGTGGTCCTCAATTAGCATGCTATGTACCCGATGGAGTTGCCACCAGCTGCATCACATATGTTAATATGACAGTCATTTCTTCTCCCGTGATTGTGGAAATGTGCATGGGGCGCAGTGGAATGGCCAATGCCACAATTATAGTCGCCATCATTCATCTTTTTATCTAAAAATATTAAATAAATGGAAATCAGTATGGGAATGAAGTGTTGTAAGTTTGTCTCTGGAATGGAAACTAATTTTTCTCTTATGTCTAAAGACCACTTCTCTGTGCAAAGTTGGTTGATCCAGATATCTGATATTGCTAAGTACTTTTCAAAACATTTTTGAAGACTACCCTTTGCACATTGGAAAATATGTAACAGCGCTTGGCCATATTGCGCTCGCAACATAATGTCATCCATCTTGTGCGACTTAACGTCATGATAAAAGTCTCTTCGGGCTTGCTGCAGGATCCTAAAATCAACTTGACTCGATATTTCGGCGATTCAGCTGGTCACCATCTTCAGGAGAATCCTGCTTCTGCTGATGAGTCCCTCTGAGAACTGACGCCAGGCTTTTTTCTTTTTTCCTTATTGTGATTTCACTTCCCTGCCCCTTATGGGACGTTCATGGGTGGACAATTTAAAAAGTCGACATAAAGTTAAAAAACATAGTTGGCGGTTCGTAGAACACAAAGAGACACTGAAGTCACTCACACACACACAGGTTAAATTTGGTCACAGTGTCAAAAACACTCCAGAACAACACACTTTAAACCCAGTTGGAGCACACACTATGAAGAATAAAACTGCCAGGTGGGATGGAAAAGGAGGGGAAAGCAAGGTGCAGTAGGGGAGGGGCGGGAAAGCCAGGCTGCAATTCGATGTCCTATATGGGCCACCGTTCAGTACACGGTGCATGCGCCGGCCATCACGGTTGCTGCCCTCCAAGACAGGGAGGTGACGCCGCCCTTAGTAGAACACTGGCGGCAACGACATATCGCACTGAGGGCCGCACCGAAGAACGTTCAATTTTGATGCTGCGTAGTACAGGATTCCACGTCCTGCTAAGAGGAAACCCATTGTCTTTGTTAATTAAATTATCCGTCAACCTAATTTCATTCGCCTCTTTATAGACACTGTTCGAAAAACCGGTAATATTGGCAACTACTACAGTTTCGTCAAATTTCACACCGTGTCCCTCATTTAAGCAGTGTTCCGCGACTGCTTATTTTTCCGGCTGTAGTACCCTCGTATGACGGCCAGGTTCCACACAACACACGTGAGCACGATATTTTGTTTACCAGTGTCCCACAGTTTCACACAGTCAAAAATGCAAAAAAAAAAAAAAAAAAAATTTAAAACTGAGTTAACTGTTTCATTCCTTATAAATAATTAATTTTTACAAGCACCTGAATTAATGCCACCCAGCAAGTATCACAATATCCTAGTGATATACAATACCAGAAAAATATTTACCTATTTCTGTGGGAAGAATACCTATGATTCATAACAAGAAACAGATTTACTAATTCAGTCCGCCAATGACAGTGCCAGAAGGAGGAAAAATTTGAGGGGTGAACTGAACAGAAAGAAGGAGGTGGAGTGGTTGTCGGTGAGACAACACGGAAGCAAGAGGACATGGAGGCTCTTTCATCCATTGCTCAACAGAGCACCGCAGTTTCCTTGGCTAACATAAGCCTCTCGACACCGTGATAGAGCAGCTTCGCCCACGCAACCAGTAACAAGCAGTCAACGTGGAGACCGCTCCGGGCCTCGCTTCAAAGCCACAACATCGAGGGGAGCAACCGATTCGCCACCATACATCTCCGAGGCAACTCGCCGTACAGGTCCAGCACCTGCCGTCGTCACCACACAACATATGACTGTGAAGAACGGTGAGATGATTCATCTCCCCCCAACCCCCCCCCCCCCCTACCCCCATTACCCTTAATACCTGCGTCGTGTTCACGTCCACTCAAATAAAGCTAGCAGATTTGTAGTTTTTTACGTAAATGGTATTGAAATACATGCAGTCATTACAGGTTTTAATCATATCAGTCTGTTCTAGCCTTTCATCAATCTCTTACTCCCATAAGTTATTACCGTTTTAGTTTACTTAATTACTGATGTCACTTAATTATTGGCTCCCAGGATAGAGCGATCTCATTAGTAATCTGCACGTCAAAGAACTCTCAGTTGACAGCACTTTCGGCGATCTCACTCGTAAGCGACATTGCAGAGTTTTGAAGGATTCACTACATTTTGGCGCCCGACGTGGAGGGTCTCATTATTCATTTAGGTTTCATTTCATGTCAGAGAGGAGAAATTTTCGATTCAGTACAATACGTCGTCGAAGATTCGTTACTTATGGCATTGAGAATTCAGAACCACTTTATTGTCCCGAGGGATGCATGTCCCATAACTGTATGTAAATTTTAGGTGCAGAGTAATTTTAAAGAGAAATGACAATCAGTTTTCATCATCAGTTCCATCATTGTCTTGCATTGTCGAATACACCTTCCGAGCTAGCTCTACCTGCTGCTTAGAAGCATATTAGTTGGAGATTTAGGTCAGTTCCAGTAAGCTACGATTTCTGTAAGTAATTGTAAAACTAGATTTTCTATTGATGTTTGCTAATTATATTAAAAGTTTACGTAACGTTGTGTCGTCTGTCTTAATAAGAGGGCAGAGATAAGTTTTTTAAAGAATTTACATGATTCCGTCGAATTAATACACGGTACCTGTAGTATATCAAAACAGAGACGACTGTTTATGTCAGTGATTACTTCGATACAAAATAGCGTTCTGGTTAGCAGTCTGGACTCACGTGGTGGCGGGCGGGGGGGGGGGGGGGGGGGGGGCGGTTCATTCCCGTGTCCGGCCAAGGTTTTCCGTGTTTTCCCTAAATCACTTTACGTAAATGCCAGGATGATTCGTTTGAACGGCACGGCCGATTTCGTTCTCCATCATTTCGTAATCTGACTTTTTGCTCCGTCTCTAATGACGTCGTTGTCGACAGGTCATTAAACACTAACCTCCTCTTCCTCACAAAGTAACTTTCCGATTTTACTACTCAAGTACGTTAAAATCGACGAACGTCGAAATTACGGACTGGTCTGCGGGCGCTTGTGGCAAATACAACTTGAAATGCCATCTCTACGTATAGTAATCTTTCTTGGATACCTGATGATAAATCCCGAAACGCGTCATATGAGCGGTGTAGTAATTCATTGCGTCATGTCTGACTTTTACTGCATCGACCCAGTCATTCTGAATGCAGAACTACTGCTTCTTTTGTTTTCAAATTTGGCGTCGGATAACAAACGCCAGTTGACCGGAGTGGCCGAGAGGTTCTAGGCGCTACAGTCTGGAACCGCGCGATCGCTACGGTCGCAGGTTTGAATCCTGCCTCGGGCATGGATATGTGTGATGTCCTTAGGCTAGTCATGTTTAAGTAGTTCTAAGTTCTAGGGGTCTGTTGACCTCAGAATTAAGTCCCATAGTGCTCAAACCCATTTGAACCATTTTTTTGAAAAAAAAAAGGCAAAAGAGTTTTTTACTTTGCGTGTACTTGCCAGATTTGATGGTTCTAGGCCAACGAGAAGAACCCTATAGGTTTTGATGAGTGAGTTTGCGAGTATCGAAAAATGTGATCTAAATGGCTATAGCTTTTGGCTTCATTGACTTAGAAGGTTACATTTGTTAAACTACCAAGGGTCTACAGATCTTCGTCTACATCTACATCTACGTGATTACTCTGCTATTCACAATAAAGTGCCTGGCGAAGGGTCCAATGAACCACCGTCATGCTGTCTTTCTACCGTTCCACTCTCGAACGGCACGAGGGGAAAACGAGCAGGTAAATTTTTTGTGCGAGCCCTGATAACTCTTATTTTATCGTGATGATCATTTCTCCCTATATAGGGAGGAGAAAACTGGTGATTGGAACTTATGGATAAACCCCTTCGCAACGAAAAACGCCTTTGTTTTAATGATTGTCACTCCAGTTGACTTATCATGTCTGTGACACTATCTCCCCTATTTCGCAATAATACAAAACGAGCTGCCCTTCTTTGTACTTTTTCGATGTTATCCGTCAGTTCCATCTGATGCGTATCCCACTCTGTACAGCAATACTCCGGAATAGAGCGGACAAGTGTAGTGTAAGCAGTCTCTTTGGTAGACATGTTGCACCTTCTAAGTGTTCCGCCAATGAATCGATATCTTTGGTTTGCTCTACCCACAATATTATCTATGTGATCGTTCCAATTTAAGTTATTTATAATGGTAATCCCTAAGTATTTAGCTGAATTTACAGCCCTCAGATTTGTGTGATTTATCTTAGTATGTGACATTAATTTCAACGTGATTCGTCTACCTATTCTTGAGGAAAAGCGTTTTAAACAGTGTAATGTTGTTGCTTTAATTTGTGGTGTAAGCGGTGCTGATTGCCAATAAAAGCGGGTTAAAAGCTGTGAGCTGTCTGGGGAAGTTAACCTTGCATTACTGAGCAACTGTTTCACCAAGTATCCAGTCTAGCTTACCAAATTCCCAACCAGACTAACATTAATTATAATCTTTTAATAGTCATATGACAACCGGTGATATATAAATATAAAAGAGAATTGAAATAAAAAGAAATAAATCAGTTTATATTTGGAAATTTATTTTAACATTGATCATTGAAATTTCAGCATATTAAACTCGATTCATAACTAAGCTGGTGCCTTATTTAGGATTGTGAAAATGTGAGATTGTAATCTGACGGAACACATCAAATATGGAGCCAAGATTTGGAGACTGCATACAACACTGCATTCATAAAATAACACACGAAGAACGTTGAAACATACGCAAGAGGGAATTAACCACAACCAACCGATTCAATTTTCACCCAAAGAAGTTACGTTCGTAGCACAATCCTGTCCGTCATGTAATTACCACACACTGGTATACTAAATTCATACTAACTCTCTGTGAAATCTTCCCGAAAAGAATAGCCTGAGGGCTACTTTGATGAATACACCACATGCTTCATGTGGTCAACTTGGTTTACACAAAGAGTGTAACTCCACAATAATTTTGATAATTAAAATAAATTAGATCGAAAAGCAATTTACAAAAGAAAAACCTCGAACTGGTTACTATCGTCTTACTATTAACCTGATGGGTCAAACAATTGTATAAGCACGTGGTACTGGTCTCACAAAGGACACCCCACGTGGGTTGAACATAAAGAAAAGTTGCTATATTGAAAATTATTGTCAAGACGAGACGTTATAATCTCACGAACATTCGCATTTAAGATTGATGATGCTAGTTAGAGTTACTGAACAACATGTGGTTCCACTTTACTCATAAAGTAGTGACAAAGCAACTACGGGAATATATTTTGAACTTCACACTCGAATTACACTGCGTTGCAATTTAAGATAACATTAGATATTTTAGAGCTAAACCTGAAATAAAGGTGATTAAGTTTTCAGTTAGGCTGGACTTAAGAAATCCATTGTCCTACGGACTTAGCAGAGACGCGCTTAGCCGGAGATCTTACCACTTCAGACGCGCGCCACGGACGGACTGGTCCTTTCCTGAGGGTGGCTCACAAATACAAACGGAAGTGGCCAGAGAGGGAGCTTCCTATACCAACATGACAAGGGACAGACAGGACCATTCTAAGAATAGAAACCTCTCTGCTTTTAGAAAGCGTAGCTACCTCTTCCGACGTTGGTCCTACTGTTCTCTAGCAGACAGGCTTGTCTGCTACCCTCAAGCATGCAACTAGAAATACATTTGCTCATTCATCCTCTCACACAGAAGGGAAGGGGGATGACAGTATCTTATCATATACAGTATAAAAAAGAAAGCGGATGTAGGTTCCGTATGAGACTGTGTGACATGAATTACATATAAACTGTGTTCTAAAGTGTAGTAGTGTGACAGATCGTTGTTGTTTATGCGTAAAAGTATAACGTTCCACTACTCAGTCTCCTCCCAGATAGTCAGAAACGACACAGTAAATTTAGAAGAGGAATTTATGTCGTAAATGACAACAGATTTAAGAAATTAACATGAAAGGAATCCAACAGAGACCTTTCAACAGTCGCACTGAGTGACGAACAAATAGTCGGACTGAGAGACGGACAGCAAAGCGACCCTGTAAGGATTCCGTTCTTACGGACTGAAGCAGGGGAGCCTAAAAAAACAGTATGACTCTGTAACTCAGGCCGCCTATATGCTGGAATGGTAATTAATGTCAGAAATTGTTTTAAAAATCATTAATTGGGCAACATAAACAGAAATTTTGTACCATATGGACGGTGAAAGAGCAACATGAAAGCGAAACTTATTTTAAAAGGTAACCTATGTAGTACATCTTCAGTGCAGGTAGGGATACGTTATCGACGTATGGAGCGGACTGTTGCTTTACTGTGCTATTCAATCTCTAATTGGCAACGAAGCGTCCAGACTGCGGCAATTACCGTTGAGCCGTGGCAAAACGTTCGCGCCGGCCCGCCGCGGCCGTGAATGTAAACAGAGATTGCGGCTAATGACGGATGAGCTCGGTCCGGCGGCCGCCGTCTGTGTTTACGACTGGTGCCGGCCATTGTTCGCCGGGCAGCAGATTGACCGCCGCGCGCGGCGCGCGCTTCGCAGTGCGCAATCCGGCGCGGCGTAACGAGCCAGATGCGATCGCGGCGCCGCGCCGCGGCCGTTCGGAACTAGCCGGCAGTACGGCCGAGAGGGCGGCGACTCCACACCCTACGGAGGACGACTGGCCGCAATGCTGTCTCCAGCTTCTAGGCTCGCGTTTTACCTTTCTCGCTATGCGTCTGCTGACTAATATAGGCTCAATTAACGAAAAGCCGCTCCACTTGGTAATAAGAAATTTATTAAGTCCACGACCGGTTTCCGCCTTCACATCAGATGCACTTCAAAATGGCCTGATGTGAAGGCTGAAACCGGTCGCGGACTTAATAAATTTCTTATTAGCAACTGGAGCGGCTTTTCATTAACTCAACGTACTGTTACGGAATCAGCACCCTCCGAACATGGAGAAACTAACGTTACATACTCGCTATTCACCAGTAGTTGTGGTTTTTCAACAGGGTCACCGGTTTGCTGCAACATAAGCAATTATCTTACAAGCAGTAGCATTCGCTTTCATGGAGCAACAACCAGGCTGAACTTACATTTCCACAAAAAAAGAAAAAACTGTTCTTCAAGTATCTGCTCTAGGAGATTAAAGAGACAACTAGTGTATGAATATTTAAAAAGTCACTTAATGCATAGTAAGCTAGTGCAACTTCTGTGTTATATGGTTGTGATCCACGAATATTCATTGTTCCCGAGGTTTCGTCCATATCTGCGCTGGACATCCTGAAGTATACAGCCGGCTCCACTGACTCTTCCCGTTCCCATGAGGACAAATTAATATCTGTCCCTCTCCATCATTCAGCTACTTTCTCGAAGTCCTCCACAGTAGCTGGAGTAACCTCCCCACTGTATTAGGGAACTGGGTAACATCTCGAGATTCAGATTGGTTGGTTGGTTGATGGGGGGGAGGGGACCAAACAGCGAGGTCATCGGTCCCATCGGATTAGGGAAGGATGGGAAAGGAAAGTGGCCGTACCCTTCCAAGTGAACCATCCTAGCATTTGCCTGAAGCTATTTAGGGAAACCTTAGAAAACCTAAAGCAGGACAGTTAATGATATATCTTCTGAAACAACAATGATGTGTACCCTCCTCCCTGTACGTACTCGTTCGCCCTATATATACACTGAAGAGAGAAAAAACCCGTACACCTGCCTAATATCGTGTAGGGCTCCCGTGAGCACCCAGATATGCCCCAACGTGACGTGGCATGGACTCGACTAGTGTCTGAAGTAGTGCTGGAGGGAACTGACACCGGGAATCCTGCAGGGCTGTCCATAAATCCGTAAGAGTACGAGGGGGTGGAGATTTCTTGTGAACAGAACGTTGCAAGGCATACCAGATACGTTCAATAATGTTCGTGTCTGGGGAGTTTAGACTCATTAGAACGTTCATGGCGCCTCTCTCTAGCAATTCTGACGTGTAGGATGTCGCATTGTCCTTCTGGAATTACCCAAATCCGTCGGAATTCACAATGGATATGAATGGATGCAAGTGATCAGACAGGATGATTACGTACGTGTAACCTCTGAGTCGTATCTAGGCGTATCAGGGGTCCCATATCACTCCAACTACACACACCTCACACCATTATAGAGCCTCCACCAGCTTGAACAGTCCCTTGCTGTCATGCAGGGTCCATGGATTCATGACATTGTCTCCATACACGTACACGTCCATCCGCTCAATTTTAAACGAGACTCCTCGGACCAGGCAACATGTTTCCAGTCATCAACAGTCCAGTGTCGCTTTTGACGGGTCCAGGCGAAGCATAAAGCTGTGCAGTCATCAAGGGTGCACGAGTGGGCCTTCAGCTACGAAAGCCCATATCGGTGATGTTTCGTTGAATGGTTCACACGCTAACACTCGATGATGGACCAGCATTGAAATCTGCAGCAATTTGCGGAAGTATTGCACTTCTGTGACGCTGGACGTTTCTCTTATGTTGTCCATGGTCCCGTTCTTGTAGAATCTTTTTCCGGCAGCAGCAATGTCGGAGGTTTGATGTTTTATTGGATTCCTGATATTCATAGTACACTCGTAAAATGGTCGTACGGGAAAATACCCACTTCATCGCTATCTCGGAGATGCCGTGTCCCATCGCTCGTGCGCCTATTATAACACTACGTTCAAATTCACTTAAATCGTGATAACCTTCCATTTTAGCAGCAGTAACCGATCTAACAACTGTTCCAGACACTTCTTGTCCTATTAGGTGGTGCCGACTGCAGCGCCGTGTTCTGTCTGTTTACATATCTATTTGAATACGCATGCCTATACCAGTTTCTTTTTCGCTTTATGGTATTTTTTTCCATCCAGATCTTTCTCGTTTGCCAGTATTCTTGGCCTGTGCAGCCTCCTTAAATTTCTTTTCCCCAGAGCTGTTTTTCCTGTGGATACCCTTTTGCTGAAGTCAAACTGCGAGTCTGACCCCTGGCCGGCCGTGGTGGTCTAGCGGTTCTGGCGCTGCCGTCCGGAACCGCGGGACTGCTACGGTCGCAGGTTCGAATCCTGCCTCGGGCATGGGTGTGTGTGTGTCCTTAGGTTAGTTAGGTTTAAGTAGTTCTAAGTTCTAGGGGACTTATGACCTAAGATGTTGAGTCCCATAGTGCTCAGAGTCGCGAGTCTGACACTAATGTACGTGTACTGAGATGTGCCACTACTTTTCCGCACTTGTAGTAAAGGAACTGGTGGACAGTTGTCGACATTACACGTTTGAAGTTTTTTAATACGTAATTTCGCCAACAATCAATTCAGTCTGACTGGAAACTGAGCACACCAGAATCACACGTTGCATAGGTAGCTGAGTACGGAAGTAATTTATCGAGCACTTTTGATGACAACCCCATTTGAAATTTCATGATACCAACTGGAGTGTCTGCTCATTAATGATGTAATAATTGATTCGATCTCATTTTGTTTGTTTCCTGTAGCTGTGTATCTGCATCATACATTGTTGTCTCGGAAAACCTACTTTAAATCGTTAGTCAGATTTAATTGCATCAATAAAATTTTGATTTAACTTCCCCACAGTTGATAAGAAACAATCATTAAATATTTTACACTATTCTGGTGAATGGCTAAAATTCTCTTTCTCACTCAAGGAGTTGTGCTTTGTTGAGCGCCCATGTTCTGCCGTAATACCTTTTACACGATTGGCCAAACAGTTTTAATTTTGTTTTTAGAACTTTCTCTTCTTATATCAGTTTATTTCCCCATTTACAAGCGTTATCAGAGGTAGAATAACTCCCAGTTCGTTTATATTCCGCTAACGGGAAGTGGCCTAGGAGGAATAGCCTATATTCAGGGATACGTTAAGAACGATCATTCGAAGCAAATAGCCTATTAAACGTGCACTCAAAAACGCATCCCTTAGGACCTATGAGGACTTCCTCTCCGACACTATAACACAAATCACATCTACTTCAAGCTCTTTGCTTTGGGACAAGGTAGAATGACAAAAAAATTGTCCAGGAACATGGGCTCTAAAATTCATACCTCATTACAAGCTCTCGTTCAGTAGAATACATGTGTTTCATAGTAGCAAGAATAAACAAGTGCTCATTGCTCTTATGGAATGCATTTTAGAACCAACGTTTGCTAGACTCTTTTGCTTCAGGTGATTGATCCTGTCATATCCATGAATATTGACCATCCATCCTGGGACACCCTGTGCGCTTTTCTTACCGCTTCACGTGCCCATGACGCCACAAACCGTCAGTTAATCTCGCGGTGGGCAATGGCACTTAGCTTTTGACTCACCAGTACGTATATGCCGAGTCTAACATCATGCCACAGAATGTAATGAATTGTCATATCAAGTAATTTATCAACCGTACTTTTCGGGGGGGGGGGGGTGCATTGGTTTAAAGTGCCAGACTTACAACTTCCGGAATTGCGTGTCTTGTAAGTGACAAAATAATAGTGTTACTATTTACTTATGTGCATCATTCGGCAGAATCTACATGAAATCAGCAATTTTCAATACCACACGATTCCAGCGACTAGCTACACTTGGTACAAGACTTACGGCGACAGTAAATACCCTCTGACTGATGATTACCCCGCACGAGCTTAAAAGGAGGCTAAAGTTATTTTTCATACAATATTTATACAGTGACTGATCGCAGTTTCAGTCGAAATCATTCGTTGTTTAGAAATCTATACTACTATATAAAGGCATGTTGTTGTTTAACTTCACCGGCCGGGGTGGCCGAGCGGTTCTAGGCGCTTCAGTCTGGAACGGTCGCAGGTTCGAATCCTGCCTCGGGAATGGATGTTCGTGATGTGCTTAGGTTGTTAGGTTTAAGTAGTTCTAAGTTCTAGGGGACTGATGACCTCAGAAGTTAAGTCCCATAGTGCTCAGAGTCATTTTTTGTTGTTTAACTTCGTTACTAAAAATGTCGAAAAATCGATTTGCTTCAAATTTTTACATGATCCTCGAACAAACATTCTTTCCAATAATCTCAAAAAGCTCTTGGCCAATTTACTTGAGATTTCTACACGGTACTTTAACAAACATTCGGACAGTTTTAACTGAGAACGTTGAAATATCTCGAAAATTACACATCGAATCAAAAACAGTTTTAATACAAGTTTATTTGTCTTGGAGGAGAACAGCCAATGACAACATACTCGACCCGCTACCACAGCCGGTGCATGGGTGGCATCGGGCAACTTTGAAATCTTCAGTGGCAGCCCCTGTGCTTTATTGCAGATTACTATTCTACGGCAAAATCAACATACGTTTTGTCTGAAGTATTTTCTTCGTTTCGTCGCTGATGACGCTGTAATCGGAGGTATAGAAATAGGTACACAATCGTAATGTACGACACGTTACACAGTGGTCCTTGTGTATCCTATGGCATGTGGGTTCCCACCTGTTTGCTGTCAGGGTAGGACAGGCCAGTACTTCATAATTTCTAACTGGAAACACCCTTCGCAGCGTTGTATTCCTGCGACGTATCGAGCAGTAGACTGCTCGAAGAGCCACTGAGGCCGTGACTCGATGTGAGCGCTACTCTACTTTTGCAATTGGAGTAAGTGTTGAAGCGTAATACTGGCAACTTCAGTATTCTTAGTGATCCGCTTTTCCAATGACTGTGCACAGGACAGAAGCACATCTGCGGGAACGTCAACACAGGTGTTTCTGATGCGATCGACCATGTCTTCACGGCCTGCTGGCCCTTGCTGATACAACTTATCTTTTAAATATCCCCACAGAAAGAGGTCCGGCGACGTCACATCCAGAGACCTAGCGGGCCAATTTAATCGGGCCGCTCCAGCCAATCCACCGACAAGTGTAGAGACTGTCTAATATCTCCCATGCTTCAGTTACGTAAAGCGCCCACACTTCCAACTTGCTGTCCGCACACTACATTTGTAGTGCCCCTGCCCACTATACTCATTACTCGCGGCAGTCAATCTACCGATTCCCGTAAGAGATCGGGCAATGTGAGTGCATCCGCACTGAAGAAGATCATTGGCCAGTAAGCCGTATCTATATGAAGATGGTAAGATACCATTGACGATCTAACACCTCTCGAACAATGAAATAGAATGACATCCAGACCTTTAGCTGCTTATAGGCGTTGATAATTATCATCGGGGACAGTTGAAAATGTGTGCCCCGAGCGAGACTCGAATGAGTATAGTGGGCAGGGGCACTACAAATGACCGAGCGGGGTGGCGCAGTGGTTAGACACTGGACTCGCATTCGGGAGGACGACGGTTCAATCCCGCGTCCAGCCATTATGATTTAGGTTTTCCGTGATTTCCCTATATCACTCCAGGCAAATGCCGGGATGGTTCCTCTGGAAGGTCACGGCCGACTTCCTTCCCAATCCTTCCCTAATCCGATGAGACCGATGGCCACGCTGTCTGGTCTCCTTCCCCAAACGAACCACCCAACCAACCAACCACTACAAATGTAGTGTGTGGATAGCAAGTTGGAAGTGTAGGTCCTACAGGGAGCGTGCACTGTAGTCCCTGCAGTCACACTATCCTCCGTCTCCTCGATGGCTCAGTGGGCTAGAGTGTCTGCAATGTAAGCAGGAGATCCCGAGTTGGAGTCCTGGTCGGGGCACACATTTTAAACTGTCCCCGTTGATATTTATCAACGCGTGTAAGCAGCTAAAGGTCTGGCTTTCATTGTAATTTCATTGTTAGAGAGCTGCTATCGCCAGTGTCCGAAAGAACAGATAGCATCTTCATATAAGAACTTGATGGTCAACTTGCCGAAACCAGTGAGGATTGTCTGCACTCCAGTAATGCATATTATGCCGGTTAACGCTACGATGGTTTATGAATGTAGACTCATCGGAGAATAGTACCTCGGCAAAGAACACGGGGTCGTTTGCACCTGTTGACGTGCATATTCACAAAACCCCACCTGGTATTGGAAATCGGCGCCATGAAGTTCTTGATGCAGTGACACGTGATATGGTGATTGTTATGACGCTGCAGTCTTGTGACAATACTATCTAAAGACGTGCCGGAATCTTGGTGTAATTGTCGGGCTCTTGTCCGTGGGTTGTGGTGCACTGCTACTATTGCATCTATTTCATTAGTTTCTCCTGTAACACTACTTTGTTTCCTTTCGCCGGTCTGTACGCTGCCACCAGACATAAAGGCGTTCACATTGTAAAAGAAAGAATGAGAGCGAGCTTCCTGTGGAAAACGCTCGGCATACAAGGCAACAGTAGCCTCAACATTTCTCCTACGTTCTCCGTAAGTCTGGATCATTTCAGTATTTTCTCCTGTGGTTGCAGCATTCATCGTCCACTTGCACGTCTGTGCTAATAGGTAGCTGTGGAGACAATAAACACTGTGCAGTTGTTGTACTGTTTAGAGCCATTGTTCTACGTCATCACGATACGTGAGCTCCGGTCACTGTGTACTGCCTGTTATGATACCTCGTACATGGGCACGGTGGCGCATCGAGTAGCCCCGGTTCCATATGTCGGAGGAATACAGTGTTGCGAGTGGGGTTTCCATTTAGAAGTTACGAAATACTGGCCTGTCCTTTCCTAATAGCATGAACATGGAGTCCCACGTGGCATTCGACATTTAAGAATCATCGAGTACCCATTTCTATTCCTCCGATCACAGCGGCATCTGTGGCGAAACGAAGAACATGCTTTAGACAAGACGTATGTACATTTTGCCGTTGATCGTAATCTGTCA
Organism: Schistocerca cancellata; assembly: GCF_023864275.1. Lineage (NCBI taxonomy): Eukaryota > Metazoa > Arthropoda > Insecta > Orthoptera > Acrididae > Schistocerca > Schistocerca cancellata. The sequence goes on from NC_064627.1 coordinate 618,788,953, forward strand.
TAAACGACAGGAGTTCCCACTGAAGATTTCAGAGCTGGTCCCGCCACTGACGCATGGGGTGGGGTGGCGGCGGATCGAGTGTGGTATGGTTGGATGTTCCCCTCAGAGACCAACAGATTGCAGTTATAGCCTTTTTTGATTCGATGTGTAGTTATCGAGGTATTTCAATGTCTTCGGTTAAAATAAACATTCTGTGTTAAGCGGAATCGCTCGTAGATAAAATCTCTGGAGGTTCTTCAGCAATTTACTTTAACTTTTTGCACGATATATATATATATATATATATATATATATATATATATATATATATATATATATATATATATATATATATATATATAACGATGTTTACTGTTAAAACTGTAATCGACTGTGAGAAAGAGAATGCTGTGATAATGTGCGCTTTTGTTTTCTTTCTACAGCGAGTTTTCACTACGACTGCAGGGCATTTAAATCATTAGGCATATTGTTTCCTTATGTGTAATTGTAAACAAAATTATATACACAACAAAGCGATGTTTTGTTTCCTTCCTCCCCGTCGCTGTTACAGAAAACAGGAAAGTTTTTTTATGGCTTATTGATTTATCATTAAAAAACTGCTACAGAATCTGAATCGTCTTAATCTTTATAATCCTACCAATACAGAGACAAAACTATGCAAAATACTGTCATTGAAGCTGCTATCCTCACAGATCCAGCTCGGGTCTGACTCAGATCCGTTACACAGTGATTCTAACCGATTTACCCACTCATTTTATGCGTCCTCAGTTTCGTTTCCCGTAAGAATAAATAAGGCTGAAAGTGAGAGTGAGGGGCGAAGAGGAGATGGGCAGAGGGGGAGGGGGCATTGGACGTAGATGAAGGAGGAGATAGAGAGAGTGGGAGGAGATGGAGACAGAGGGATGTGGAGGGGTTGCAGGTGGACAGTTAGGGGTGAGGAGGTGATGCACAGAGAGGGGATGGACAGAAGGAAATGGTCCAGGGGAGACGAGGAAGAGATGAGGAGAGAAAGGGGAAGGAGGTTATAGGATGTATATCTAATTCCCATACTTATTTAGAAATTGCGAAGAATTGCTGGGCTCGCTAGTAGTTTTATGTAATGTGGCATATTCTTTCGTATTCTTTTTATCCTTTCCTAAAATTCTCGTCATATCTTTAGTATATACTTTGTTTGAATTCAGATTTATTCAATGCTTTCTTCGTACCTGCTACAAATCCTACGATTTGCATCAGTACTTTTGCCAACTGCTGTCTTCTTTCTTTTATGAATGTATGACTTTCGTCATTTAACATGCTGAAGTTGGCGCGGTTTATTCCTGGTGAGCTAGACCTTCTTTGTACATATTTCCTCCTCGCTTTTGGTCGTTCACGAGTGACATTAGAAATATGTACTACTTTGAACGACCCCTCTTCTTTGAATGAATCACACTGACTGCAACCGACCGCTGTGGCCGAGCGGTCCTAGGCGCTTCAGTCCGGAACCGCGCTGCTGCTACGGTCGCAGGTTCGAATCCGGCCTCGGGCATGGATGTGTGTGGTGTCCTTAGGTTAGTTAGGTTTAAGTAGTTCTAAGTCTATGGGACTGATAACCTCAGATGTTAAGTCCCATAGTGCTTAGAGCCATTTGAACCAATTGAACACTGACTGCCTTCTCCATGTTTCACGTGAATACCATCGCACATTGTCCCAATACCACTCCAGTTTCACTCTTTCCCACCTACATATCCGTATTTAATCCCGCTCCCAACGTCCCAACGCAACGGTCATAGCATATCTTTCTCCCAGCCGAGCTCCTATCATTTTACCCCAATCCTCGAAATTCTCAGTTGACAAATTCCCTTCGTCGAGCAACAACATCAAGTCACCTTTTATATCCACTTTCTTTTTTCTCATGTGATCATAAGCTCATACCACTCCAACCAACTTACGGAAACACCACACCAACATCATCATCATCAACCATAACATCAACGCCGCACAGTTCTTTTCTTACACTGCATTTATAGAAACTTTGCGGTTGATGAGCAGTTACATTACTCTGAAACCTCTGCCACCCCATCGAGATGTTTTCAGTCATAAAACGGCTGTACTATATTAAAGCTTCTAGTGTAGACAATACACAAACACCCATTCTAGCTCAATATGGCATCGCCTTGACCACTGTGTCACAGTATGAAAATATTTACTCCGATTTAAATACTACATCGACGAGTAAGTTTCGTTACTGGTGTAGCAGTGGGGTTATCATTGAGTACATTAACACGGCACATTCGGATCACGATCTCTGCACACTATTTTTACTCACTAAGTACCACACAATGGGATGACTGATTGAGACAAGTGTTCAAGTTTCACCTCCGTCACCGCTGCATCCAGCATCGCTGCTAACTCGTACCACTCTTACTGTACGAAACCTTCAGCTACTTCGTTTGATGACGATACTGGACACCGTCAAGAAAAGGAGCACTGTTTCAAAATATTGTCATTGTGTTAATAATGTACCTGACCTGAGAATAAAGGTAGACATAGCAATATCAGCTGTTTTGAAGCACTGTGCGATATTGTTGGACACCCAACCGTAATTTGTTACGAGTGGTGGAAACGTAGTAATTCAATTCCAGCACACCAATAATAAATGGTGGGAGGCCGATTGCGCTGCATGTAGCACTTGCGTCCAGTCGTGATTGTAAAATGATTTTAGATTCTAGTACCAGGAGTTTTTTAAAACAGAGGGATTTAAAAATGCCTCCTATCTTCATATAAATATTTCAAGAAGCTAGTGGCTGTTCAAAAGATCACACAATACTTGGCGACACTGGGTAATGTTCACCATCCAGTCAGCAGTATGGTAAAATCCTTATTCTCGATTAAAGTAAACGGGAATTTCAAAATATGATCCACATTGCATTGGTTTTTCATCTGCGTCGATACGGAGGAGTGTGATGCAGTGGTAAAGTAATCGAAAATGGGACCAAACTGCTGAGGTCATCGGTCCCTAGTCTTACACACTTCTTAATCTAACTCTAACTGACTTATGCTAAGGACAACACACATACCCATGCCCGATGGGGGGAGCCGCGCGAACCGTGGCAAGGCGCCCTAAGACCGCGCGGCAAAAACGTCGACACACGGGACGAGTTAGCTAATGTTGACGTCGCGATCTACGAGTCTTGTGATGTTACTTCCTTCTGTTTCGCGTTGAGGAGCCATTTATTTACGTGAAACAGAAAATAAGTTCTACGATATTTCCGTAACGTGCCACGTAAAGCAGAAACATTATGAAGCAACAAGCATTCCTCCATCATAAACACGGAGCAAGACGCTATATGTCGCGTTCAGTAGAAGCCCATATTCGATAGGTTTTATGTTAGACATTACACACTATGAATGTATGCTGTTTCTAAGCACCAGCACATTGAATGTCTCGAGAACGAATCGTTAATGGTATGAGTTGCTGTAATCAAAATATCGCGAAACATCGTTTTGGTGTTTAGACAATTTTCGTATTAGTTATATCTGCGTTACAACTCACCTGGTATGGAAGTAAGCTGTTTTAAGGCAACGATCCATTGACTATTCGTGGAAACATATGATTCTTGTAGGGACTGTTTTGTAATTAAATGACAAACAATAACTTTTCGCTGAAGAGAGTAAAATTAAATACGAGGTCGTTATCAACACTGTCAGCATCGCATAGTTGACTGAGGCGCCACGTTACGGAACCAGGAGTAGTTTGGCACAAGTTTCGTGTGCTGTAGTGAACAAATGTATTTTTCCACCTTCGCGTTTTCTAAAAGGTTGGGGGACTTTTTTTTGAAATTAATAGAAATAATTTGCGTGATATTTGATATTATGTAAATATACGTGCACTCCCTGTAAGGGGTGAGTTTGTTCGATTTGGTAAACTTTTATAAGCTGATGTCCTTACTGAGTGGACACATATGTTTAATTTTTCTGTACTACACTTACATGGATACTGAAGTTTCTATTTATGTGTACCACAGACAGAGTTATATGACTAGCATATGGTCAAGAGAGAATATACGTGTTTTCATAGAGGTAACGTAGGAATTCTCCTCTCTCTCTCTCTCTCTCTCTCTCTCTCTCTCACACACACACACACACGCACGCACACACACACACACACACACACACACACACACACACACACACACACACACACACACACACATACACACTGAGACAAGCACTCACACACGAACACATTTTCGTGAACGAACTACGTGGTTTGCCAAATAAAGCCGACAACTGCCACTGAAGACCATTCAGAGCGCAAAATCATGTTAACCAGCACGTTATCGGGATAGTTTCTTTAAAAGGACGTGACTACATCCGTCCCCCGTTCTACCGCAGTCCCAACAAATGGTCAGTCTGTAACGACCCTATTGTATTGTGAACGAGAAATTAAAACTTAAAGTTACTTCGTCACTAGTCAGATCGCGTGGATCAACGCTGATTATGTCTCGTTGATGTCCCTTGCCAATTTGTGTCTCAGGTAATTTTCCTAAATAACGAACTTCACTTGGCTTGTTGCTGCAGATCTTCCTAGTGGTTCAGTGATTTGATATGGCGTCCCATGTCTTTCCTTCTTGTGCTGATCTTTTCAACTTGTATAATTATTTTCTCAATGAAATTGATTAGGTTTGACTGTCTGTACAATATTCTCCTTAACTACTTGTGTTAATGTGTTTTTACTATTTCTGCATATCTTTGCACATGTCGCATTAGTCTGCTCCATCTTCTGGTTCAGATTTTCCATAGAATTCTTTCTAGGCTAATGTCTCTCTTAAATGTTTATTTCTATTAATCAAAAAAATTGTTCAGATGGCTCTGAGCACTATGAGATCAACTGCTGAGGTCATTAGTCCCCTAGAACTTAGAACTAGTTAAACCTAACTAACCTAAGGACATCACAAACATCCATGCCCGAGGCAGGATTCGAACCTGCGACCGTAGCGGTCTTGCGGTTCCAGACTGCAGCGCCTTTAACCGCACGGCCACTTCGGCCGGCTTCCATTAATCGACACATATTATGATTATATATATATATTGGCAATAAGGCTTTTACTTAATAATGGTACCTATCTTAACTCTTAGACCAAACGTTTCTTTACATATTGCATAGGTACCTTTAGCTCTTCTCTATCGGTGACAATTCTTTCAAAAAATTACTGCTACAATTTTATACTGAATCTAATATTTTATATATACCTGAAACCAGTAAAGTTATCGACAAGCATCCACACTAAGACTCATCAGCACCACAAGGCGTTTCGACATACTGTGTCATATATCAGTAAACTCCAAATAGGATTTTGTTTCCATATTTCTTCTGTAGTGAGAAAACAGTTAATTATTCATTCATCCATAGGCAGTTTACAAAATGGTATCAGACACACACTGCTAATTAAGAAAGGAACCCATTAGTAAGACAATCATCTAATTCATACATACACTTACATATATGATCTCATGTAGATTAACATGATTTTTTGTTAAGGTAACTTTCCAGTGAACGGCTGGAAAAACACTAAGAATAATCATGAAGTTTATGAGAGTCTAAGTGCATAATGTGAACTGTGAATATAAAGAAATTTTAGGACAATGGAAGTGTTTTAAGGATGAAGATTTTGGTATAAGAATAATCAGAATAGCTTTGATATAAACTTTATTACGTAAACATTTGTGACGGTCAGTAATTTAAAATTTATCCTGCCAGTCCTAGTTTGACGTCTATAGACTTAGTAACTTCTTTTCTTAGTTGCTTAAAATTTTCTGCGACATTGTCATCTAAAAAGTAGACTACAATCAAATGATTTGAATCAATAGTTTTATACTATAAACACATAAATTAGACAATCAAAATTAAAGTAATTTTTATAATTAAAAGGGTATGTTTTCCTCCTGGTGATGGTAAGCTGGTGTCTGTAGTCTCCTTTTCTTGAAATGGTAGCCTAAGTATCACGAAAAATTTCAGACCTCTAGCTGAAATAGCTTTTTTGCATAAAATAAACATGTCAGAAAATTTGATTCTTGGGGAATTCAGTTTAAAGGTACATTTCATCAGTTACTCCCTCTGTTGTTCTTAAAACCCTCCAATTGGATAATATTCTTGGTTTGTGTGTTCCTCATCCTCTCTCTTCCTTTTCTTGCTTCTCTTTTTTATTCTGGCTTCTTCAGTTGCCTCAAGAGCCCATTTTTCGCCTTCGGCCACTCTCAAGGAATCAAAGGCCATCAGTGCTTGTCTCATATTGAAACCAGGAGTTAGTCCCAACAACTCTAAAACATCACATTTGATAACTGCCCCATCATTAAAGCAAATAACTGCATCTAATACACCTGATCTCATGGTATCGAAACCAACAAACACAGTTTTAGGCAGGCGTTCCCATATTACGTGGTTGAAACATTGATTATCATTTTGTGTCTTTCCATGTAAGCACCGTGACAATACTTTAGTGTCACTTAGATCCCTGTATATGGGCTTAATTGTTCCTAATACCTCAAGTGGCAGGGAGTGATGGTGTGCATAAGTCTCACCATTTTCTGTTGCTTTTTTGTGTCTATGTCATGTGTCTACAACACTGTTTCACAGAGCATGCTGTGGATGGTCAGCCGTAGAAGCTTTACGGAAAAAGGTAGCCCATACTGCTTTCTTCATGGCCTCAATATTGTCTCGACTCCTTGTTATGGCCAAACCATAATAGAGCTGCAGTTTGTCCACCTTTTCCTTAGTAAGACGACCCCGACCACCAATTGGTTTGCCATCACTGAACTTTTCCCCCTTCATATTTTTTAGTCGCTTTCGTAAACGTGTGCCCATCCTCTTTTGGCCATGCCCAACACCCTCTAACTTTTCAATTTTTACAGTTCTCCCGTAAGGCATGTTTTCCAACGCATTTGCAAACCCTTTGGGGGCATATGACATCCGACCGCAGCGGAAATACGGTCGTTGCCGCATACCGACATATATTTAAATTTGTTTTTAAACATGTTCCCGACGTCCGAGTCGATTCATTTAACTACCATTTTGTTCACAAAACTCTAAATATTGATTAAAGACGGAAAATAATTGGAATTTTTGAAGCAGATTCACTTGCAAGTGACCTTATCTGTGATTGGTAATATACAGTGCTTTTCATATATATTTGTGTCACATCACTGGTCACTGTCTGCACTAGACTGCATTACACGCAAATACTACGCTACACTACACTGCACTACGCTACACACACACACACACACACACACACACACGCGCGCGCGCGCGCGCGCGCGCGCGCACGTATGTGTGTACATGCACGCACTTCCAGCTGGCGTCAGGACCTTGACGATACTTCTGCCGGTACATTTAATCTTTGCGTTGTCCCCTTGGCCTATGTGAAATAACCGCCGCAGCACCTCAACGCAATGAATGAAACGTTGAGCTCAAAAAATGCAAAGAAGTCGAACTATCCATCACAGATCCTGGTCGTACGATTTTACGGTAAGAGTAACTGAACCATGACTCTTTATTGTACATTGACAGCTAGCCTGGGTTATCTACGTAATGCTTCACATTCATGTGTGAATTATTTAATACGTATGCATTAACTAACGTTTAAAATATTCAGATTCTAGTTGTCTCTTTAATGTCCTTGATCAGTTTATTTAAGTTATAGATCTACACAAAATATAAAGACAAGTCATGGTTTAAGGTTATTACCAAAAATCTCAAAAAGTACTTCACCGATTTAATTCCAATTTTTACATGATACTCTAATAAACATTTTGACTGACATATGGGAGGCACTTTTTAAATGTATATTGTATATAAATACATATAGGCCCTAGGCGCTAGATAAAGGAAAAACGTTGTTAGAAAAATCTCGATGAGTTTTTCACTTTTACGCAGCACTCTAATAAACAATTGGCTGGACATAAGCAACATTTCTTTAATCCGTTTAGGTATGCCTATATTACTATATAAGAAAAGGCGTTATTTAACATTGTTATGAAAAATTTAGAGAAGTTCCTTAATGATTAGCTTCAGATATTTGCATGATACTTTAGTAAACGTTTATATGAAAAGAGTCTACATATTGTTTAGTGTGTATTGTGTATAAATATGTATGTAATATATATAAGGACGAGACGTTCAGATTTTCACACGATGCTCTAATAAAATTTGTAGGCCATAGACTACATACTTCTTAAATATATATAACAATACGCAAACATTGTTGCCACAAATATCGAAAAAATTTTTTACAGTAATTAAATAGATACTCAGACTCACAAGGGCTCTACATTTTTTTTTCAGCAACACTCTACAGGATTTCTGTTAAAACTGACTGCGAGGAAACAAATTCCTGTGTAATGCTGAGACTTGAAAATGAGTGCATTCGTTTCCTTCCTCGCAGTGAATTTTAACTACGATATCACGACTTTGTCATTTGACAAACTGTATCTCCTATATATCTATTCTTTCTCCATGCAGATAATCTTAGACAGCATTTGAAGACACAACCATGTGCTGTTTCATTTTATTCCTCACAGCCGGTTTTAACAGTAAACAGAAAAGTTGTATTTAAGGCTGATCAGCTTATGATTAGAATACTGCTACAGACTCTGAATCTCCAAAATCTTGTAATCCTACACGTTCGCAGACTAAACCCTTGCGAAATAATGTCGTTGTTGCTACTATCTTCACAGATGCAGCAGGTGGAGACATCTCTCTCATACCCTGTAGACCTATGATCCCAATCAATGTAACCATTTATTTTAAAATGTAATTCCAATCCCTGTTTCCTTTACTACACCAATAAACAAGGCTCAAAGTCAGAGACAGGAAGAAAGAGGAAATGGACAGAGAGGCTGGAGGAAATGAACACGGGGAAAGAGAACATCAACGGAGAGAGGGGGAGGAGGATAACGACAAACTGGGGGAGGAGGTGGCTATGGATGTAGAAATAGGAGAGGAGGAAGAAATTGAGAAAGAGCGGACTTAGGAGGAGATGGATAGAGAGACGAGGGAGATGGAGATTGGGACGTACGTGTAATTCCCATACTTAGCGAAGCGTTTTACTGTACAGATAAACGTGGGTTGTAAGAACTGTGTAAGTAGTTCCAAATTATATACTCCAACTGAGAAGAAGGATTAAATGAATAAAATAAATAAATTAGTCATTGGTGCGACAGGTATAATATTTTTTTGTGCGACTATTTCAGAGGTGACGGAGACGTACCAATGGTCACAAGAATGCAGTGAAATGCAGGAAAATCTGTAGCGGATAGGCACTTGGTGCAGGGAGTGGCAACTGACCCTTAACATAGACAAATGTAGTGTATTGCGAATACATAGAAAGAAGGATCCTTTATTGTATGATTATATGATAGCGGAAAAAACACTGGTAGGAGTTACTTCTGTAAAATATCTTGGAGTATGCGTGCGGAACGATTTGAAGTGGAATGATCATATAAAATTAATTGTTGGTAAGGCGGGTACCGGGTTGAGTTTCATAGGGAGAGTCCTTAGAAAATGTAGTCCATCAACAAAGGAGGTGGCTTACAAAACATTCGTTCGACCTATAATTGAGTATTGCTCATCAGTGTGGGATCCGTACCAGATCGGGTTGACAGGGGAGATAGAGAAGATCCAAAGAAGAGCGGCGCGTTTCGTCACAGGGTTATTTGGTAAGCGTGATAGCGTTACGGAGATGTTTAGCAAACTCAAGTGGCAGACTCTGCAAGAAAGGCGCTTTGCATCGCGGTGTAGCTTGCTGTCCAGGTTTCGAGAGGGTGCGTTTCTGGATGAGGTATCGAATATATTGCTACCCCCTACTTATACCTCCCGAGGAGATCACGAATGTAAAATTAGAGAGATTCGAGCGCGTACGGAGGCTTTCCGGCAGTCGTTCTTCCCGCGAACCATACGCGACTGGAACAGAAAAGGGAGGTAATGACTGTGACACGTAAAGTTCTCTCCGCCACACACCGTTGGGTGGCTTGCAGAGTATAAATATAGATGTAGATGTTGAAGCGGTGGAATTATTTTCATTCAGAATGCAACCGTCTTTAATTGGCGGTACTCCAAGAGGAGGACTTGCTACTGGAACTTATTGTTGTGGAATACGGAAAAGGAAGGTGTATCCGGCTCGATTCGTTCCGTGTCTCCAGCGGCCGTGGCCATACTCTCGGACAATGGTGACCGCGTTGCGGCGGTGGGCGAGTAACGGCTGGCGCAGCGCGTGCGGCGACCTTGCGGCTGCTCGTCAGCCAGCGCGCTCCCGCAGCGTCCACTGTGCGCCCCGCCGCCCACAGCTGCGGCGACCGACCGCCGCCGGCGACGCTCCGGCCTTGGGTCCCGTTACGTTGCCGGGACACGCCCAGGGCTGGGCTGGGCCGGGCCGGGCCGCTCACTGGACGGCTCTTCCCAGCCAAGGCCCTGTCACCTGCGCACACGCCCGCTCTCCGCTCCCTGCTCGTGGCGTGCGCTGGCACCCGGTGCTCGCGGGAGAGTGTCTCGTCAATACAGAGGCTGCAACGGTGCACCGTACCTCTGCTACCACGTAAATGACCTACAGGCCAAAACCTCAGAGAAACAGCGTGTTGTACACACCTCCTGATCTCGGAAGCATAACCACCACTGCCCACGACGAAGTAGAATGCCCTCTGGTGGCGTTGTGTGTACGTGAGCGTTATAAGGAAAGCGTATAATCAAAGCACAGACGAATGAGAAATTATGCTGGTGACGACACGCACCACAAATCCACTGACGTAAGTGCTTTCGATAAAGGGCGTTTGTTGGGGTCCAGCAACTGAGAACGAGTATCTCGGGAGCAGCGGTCGGCTGTTCAAGTGGTACTGTCGTGAGCATCTATGGAAAGTGGCTGAAGGACGGTGATGTCACCTGTGGCTGACAAGTGTAGGACGTCCGCGCCACGTCACAGAAAGTGGAGGTCAAGCGTTTGCCCACTCTATAAGGCAGTATAGTTGGTGATCGATCGCAGATCTCACGACAGAGTACAATGCGCGTGCAAGCACAAGTCTTACGAGAATATGGGTTCAAATGGTTCAAATGGCTCTGAGCACTATGGGACTTAACATCTATGGTCATCAGTCCCCTAGAACTTAGAACTACTTAAACCTAACTAACCTAAGGACATCACACAACAACCAGCCATCACGAGGCAGAGAAAATCCCTGACCCCGCCGGGAATCGAACCCGGGAACCCCGGCGTGGGAAGCGAGAACGCTACCGCACGACCACGAGATGCGGGCACGAGAATATGGGACTCCGCTGAAGACGATCCCTGCATGTCCCCCTCTACAGGCTCAAGGGTGTCGTCAATGATGATTGCAGTGGGCATGCTATTAACGAGATTTCACCGTGCATCAATGAAAATGTGACACTTGGCTGAATAAATCATTTTTTTATTGCAGGTCGGTGGGTGTGTTTGGTTTCTATTTGATGCAGGCGAACAGCTGCTTGATACAAGCATTGTGCCACGGAAGCAGACCAGGGGAAGGGGCCCAGTAATATGCAGTGGAAGACATTGACCATGGGACCAGTGATAATAACCAAAAGCCCCGTAACAGCTATGAATTATGTGAACGTCATTGTTGCTGACCCACATTCCTACAAGCTCACTGTTTTCCCCACACGCGATGGCATCTTCTAGCAAGATAACTGTCCGTAACGCAAGGACAGACTCGTTCTCCAGTGGTCCGAGCGACGTGACAGGTGAACGACATTGAGGTCTTGGTCACCAAATTCGCCTGATCTGAAGCCAGTGGAACTATTCTGCGACGCCTTAGTGCCCTAGTTCTGCATCTGCAAAACACGCGCCATTTATTTCGGGTCATTGCGGGACCTGTGCGTAGACGTCTGGTGCCACATACTTCCGGAAGCTTACAAAGAACTCGTCCGAAACATGTCACGTGGAATCACTACTGTACTGGATTCGAAAGGGATACTGACAAGCTATTAAGAAGGTCATTATAATGTTTCGAAATGGCTCTGAGCACTATGGGACTTAACATCTGAGGTCATCAGTTCCCTAGAACTTATAACTACTTAAACCTAACTAACCTAAGGGCATCACACACATCCATGCTCGAGGCAGGATTCAACCTGCGACCGCAGCAGCAGCGTGGTTCCGGACTGAAGCGCTTAGAAACGCTCGGCCACACCGGCCGGCTATAATGTTTCGGCTCATGTTGTTTTCTGAATTTGTAATGGCGTCATAGCGTGAACTATTCCATCGTTCCGGTCACTATAGCAGATGGTCTTCGTGCAAGAACAGATCTGATATCTTGATGAAGGATACAGCTGTTCCCGTGATGATTAAGAATTTCATCCCATGATCCTGCCATCAGGCCCACACCACTGTCAGCCTTGTAATGCTCCGCCATGTGGCGTCATCTGGCTGCTCTTCTGGCCACCGTCGGCTTTATAGAACCTGAAGCCGGTATTTCTCATTCAGATAGCTCCTAAGCTGACCTCACTAGACCTTTTCTTTAAAAAAAGAAATTAAAGTAGCAGTTAAATCCACGTCTACACACGGAAGTCAAACAAGTTGATTGCTCGCTATGAAGGCGCGCGCACGCACGCACGCACGCACGCACACGCACGCACACTTACAGCAAATAATTACATAAAAATCGTCACTTACCTGGTTAAAATAAATATTATTTACAATAACACCTCAGCGTTCGCCATACTGTAAAAGGATGGTCAAATAGTGTTACTATTCAGAGGTCGATGTACTGTGCTGCGAGTGAAGTTTTTGGTTCGTGTGTACATAAAAAATGTATATAACGAAAAACGGAGTATTTCTAGTTACCTTTGGCACCTCTTCAACATCGATTTCTTGGCAAACTTGTCTATCACTGAATTTTCTGCTAATACGTGTAAACACGTACTGCGGCTCAGTGCAAGCTACTAACAATTCTGTTACCACTTTCATGGCTAGTTATAAGAAGCGTTGAGGAGTGATAGCCAAACATTGACGTTGACGTTATTACAGATGCAACAGTAGCTCAGCTAACAACAAGAAGGACGCACAGGTCGTTGCCTTGCTGGAGGAACTTCCTGACATTTTCAGGGAAATTGCGATAGAAAAACTAAAACCTCGCAAACATAAATATACAATGAGGTGCCAGAAGGCATGCGATGCCTCGTAAAATCGTGTCGGACTTCCTCTTGCCCGGGGTACTGCAGCCACTCGACGTGGCATTGAAACAAGTCATTGGAAGACCCTGCAGAAATACAGAGCCATTCTGCCTCTAGAAAGTTTAGCGATGGCGATTCTTGTGATCGAACTAACCTCTCGATAATGTCCCATAAATTCCGACGGGGCCGGCCGCTGTGACAAATGGTTCTAGACGCTTCAGTCCGGAACCGCGCTGCTACTACGGTCGCCGGTTTGAATCCTGCCTCGGGGATGGATGTGTGATGTTCTTAGGTTACGTAGGTTTAAGTAGTTCTAACTCTACTTCTATATCTACATGGATAGTCTGGAAATCACATTAAGTGCCTGGTAGAGAGTTCATCGAACCACCTTCACATTTCTCTATTATTCCAATCTCCTATAGCGCGAGGAAAGAATGAACACCTATATCTTTCCGTACGAGCTCTAATTTCCCTTACTTTATCGTGGTGATCGTTCCTCCCTATGTACGTCGGTCCCAACAAAATATTTTCGCATTCGGAGGAGAAAGTTGGTGATTGGAAATTCGTGAGAAGATTCCGTCGCAACGAAAAGCGCCTTGCCTTTAATGATTTACAGCCCAAATCCTGTATCATTATGACACTCTCTTCCATATTTCGCGATAATACAAAACGTGCTGCGTTTCTTTGAACTTGTTCGATGTACTCCGTCAGTCCTATCTGGTAAGGATACCACACCGCGCAACATTATTCTAAAAGAGGACGGACAAGCTAGTGTAGGCAGTCTGCTTAGGAGGTCTGTTACATTTTCTAAGTGCCCTGCCAATAAAACGCAGTCTTTGGTTAGCGTACCCCACATTTTCTATGTGCTCCTTCCAATTTAAGTTGTTCGTAATTGTAATACCTAGGTATATAGTTGAATTTACGGCTTTTAGATTAGACTGATTTATCGTGTAACCGAAATTTAACTAGTTCCTTTTAGCGCTCATGTGGATGACCTCACACTTTTCGTTATTTAGGGCCAACTGCCACTTTTCGCACCTTTCAGATATCTTTTCTAAATCGTTTTGCAGTTTGTTTTGATCTTCTTATGACTTTATTAGTCGATAAACGACAGCGTCATCTGCAAACAACCGAAGACGGTTGCTTAGATTGTCTCTAAAATCGTTTATATAGACAAGGAAAAGACTCAGATGTTAAGTCCCATAGCGCTTACAGCTATTTGAACCATTTGAGAATTGTGGCCCAGTCACAAGATATCGTTGTCCGTGAATGGCTGCAAATGGTCTCCAAGTAGCCGTACATAGCCATTTCCAGTCAATGATCGGTTCAGTGGGATCGAGCACCCAACCCATTCCATGTAAACACTATCTACACCACTAAGGAGGCAGTACCAGCTTACACACTGCCTTGTTGACGACTTGAGTCAATGGCTTAGTGGAATCTGCGTCGATGTAACCCTACTATCTACGTCTACCCCTACATCTACACTGAAACCCTGCAAATTACGCTCAAGTGCCTGGCAGAGGGTTTCATCGAAACACCTTCAAAATAATTCTCTGTTATTCCACTGTCGATAGAGCGCGGAAAAAACGAACACCTATATCTTTCCGTGTGCACTCTGATTTATTTTATTTTATTATGACCTATGAAGGTCGACGTCAAGAAAATATTTTCGGATTCGGAGAAGAGAGTTGGTAACTGAAATTTCGTGAGAAGATCCCACCGCAACGAATTGTTTTAATGATGTCCATCCCAAATACTGTGTCATGTCCATGATACTCTCCCCCTATTTCCCGATAATACAAACCGTGCTGCCCTTCTTTGAAATTTCTCGATGTAATCCGTTAATCCTATCTGGTAAGGGTCCCATACCACACAGCAGTAGTCCAAACGAAGACGGACGAGCGTAGTGTAATATCTCCTAAATGTCCTGTCAATAAAACGCTGTTTTTGATTCGCCTTCCCCACAACAATTACTACGTTTTTTCCAACTAAAGGTGTTCGTAATTGTTATTCGAAGGTTGTAAGCTGTATTAACGGCCTTTGAATTTGATTGAGGTATCGTGTAACCAAAGTTTAAGGACTGCTTTTAGCACTCATGTGGACGACCTCACACTTTTCATTATTTAGGGTCAATTGCCAATTTTCGCACCATACAGATATCTTACCCAAGTCATTTCGCAATGGTTTACGACAACTTTACTAGACGATAAATGACAGCATCATCTGCAAACAACCTTAGACGGCTGCTTACAATGTCTCCTAAATCTTTTATATTGATAAGGAACAACAGAAGGCCTGCAACACTACCTTGGGGAACGCCAGAAATCACTTCCGTGTTGCTCGATGAGTTTCCGTCAGTTACTATGAACTGTGACCTGTCTGACAGGAAATCACGAATCCAGTCAATGTGATTACAAGCCACTTGTGAGGTACGGTGTCAAAAGTCTTCTGGAAATCTGAAATTCGGAATCAAATATAAATCCTTTGTCGATAGTGCTCGATACTTAATGTGAGTATAGAGCTAGTAGTGTTTTACAAGAGCGATATTTTCTAAATCCTTAATGACTGTGTGTCTATAGACCGTTCTCTTCGAGTAATTCATTATGTTCGAGGTCAGTATATGTTCCGAAGTTCTGCTGTATATCGACATTAACGGTATGGGCCAGTAATTTAGTGGATTATTCCTGTTGCCTTTCTTGAATATTTGTGTGACATGGGCAACATTCCAGTCATTTTTTACGGATATTTTGTCAAGCAATCTGTTGTATGTGATTGTTAAGTATGGAGTTATTGCATCAGCATACTCTGAGTGGAATCCAACTGGTGAGCAATCTGGACCGGAAGACGTGCTTTTATTGAGTGATTTAAATTGCTTCACTACTCCGAGGCTATGTACTTCCAAGTTACTCATGTTGGCAGCTGTTCTTGATCCGAATTTTTAAGTATTTACTTCGTCTTTTTTGGTGAATGAATTTCGGTAGGGTGTGTTTGCTAAATCTGCTTTAGCAACACTGTCATTAGTGGCATTTCCATTGCTATCGCGCGGAGAACTCATTGGCTGTGACTTTGCACAAACACCCTTTACATACGACCTGAATTTCTTTGGGTTTTTCGCCAGGTTTCGAGACAAAGTTTTGTTGTGGAAACTATTATAAGCCTCTCGCAGTGAAATACGCGTTAAATTTCGGGTTTCTGCAAAATACCGTCAGTCTTGGCGATTTTGCACTCGTTTAAATTTGGAATAGTTTTTTCGTTGTTCCTGCGACAGTGCTCTGCCTCTTTTATGTGCGATGGGGGATTAGCTCCGCCGGTCGTTAATTTATTTGGTATAAATCTCTGAACTGCTGTCGATCCTGTTTCCTTAAATTCAAGGCACATCTGGTCTAGACTTACGTTGATTACTTGGAAGGAGGTGGGACTGTCTCTCAGGAAGGCGTCAAGTGAATTTTTACACTACTGGCCATAAAAAATTGCTACTCCACGAAGATGACATGCTACAGACGCGAAATTTAGCCAACAGGAAGAAGATGCTGTGATACGTAAAAGAGCAGCTTTTCAGAGCATTCACACAAGGTTGGCGCCGGTGGCGACACCTACAAGACACCTACAACGTGCTGACATGAGGAAAGTTTCCAACCGATTTCCCATACACAAACAGCAGAGTTGACCGGCGTTGCCTGGTGAAACGTTGTTGTGATGCCTCGTGTAAGGAGGAGAAATGCGTACCATCTCGTTTCCGACTTTTATAAAGGTCGGATTGTAACATACCGCGATTGTGGTTTATCGTATTGTGACATTGCTGCTCGCGTTGGTCGAGATCCAACGACTGTTATCATAATATGGTGGGTTCAAGAGGGTAATACTGTACGCCGTGCTGGATCCCAGCGGTCTCGTATCACCAGCAGTCGAGATGACAGGCATCTTATATCCATGGCTGTAACGGATCATGCAGCCAAGTCTCGATCCATGGGTAAACAGATGGGGACGTTTGCAAGACAACAACCATCTGCACGAACAGCTCGACGACGTTTGCAGCAGCATGGACTATCAGCCCGGAGACCATGGCTGCGGTAAACCCTGACGCTGCGTCACAGACAGGAGCGCCTGTGATGGTGTACTCAACGACGAACCTGAGTGCACGAATGGCAAAACGTCATTTTTCGGATGAATCCAGGTTCTGTTTACCGCATCATGATGGTCTCATCCGTGTTTGGCGACATCGCGGTGAATGCACATTGGAAGCGTGTAGCCGTGGCGCTCGTTACTGGCGCGCCAGTCTCTTGGATGTCCATTATCGATCCTTCGATGTTTCTTACCTTTGCTTGTCTTGTTGTTTTCCGCATTCGCGGGGCGAGAGGCAGTTGACGTTTGCTGCGGCTACCTGCTGAGACGCCGCGAGGTACGAGTTGGAAGCAACCACGTATATGTAGAGTTGGTTGTACGCGGTCTGCCGGTTCAGCATGGAGGATATGTGTTGGCTGCCTGCCTGTCTGCTCTCCTGATTTTGCTCGTCGTGCCTTGCGACCGCCTATTTTGGGTTGCTGCCTGGTGTATCCTACACGAGCCATACCGGACGTCCAGCAGAAGCTCAAATGGTTCAAATGGCTCTGAGCACTATGGGACTCAACATCTTAGGTCATAAGTCCCCTAGAACTTAGAACTACTTAAACCTAACTAACCTAAGGACATCACACACACCCATGCCCGAGGCAGGATTCGAACCTGCGACCGTAGCAGTCCTGCGGTTCCGGACTGCAGCGCCAGAACCGCTAGACCACCGCGGCCGGCTCAGCAGAAGCCAGCAGAAGTTAAGCAGCCTTGTGTTTCTTTAAAGAAAAGGAGCAAATGTATAGTACCGTTTGTAACCAATTTTGGTGGCCTCTTAAGTGTGGCCTTCGCGTTTACACTGCCTTTGGGGAGAGGTAATTCTTTTAAATTTAAATAGTTGGGGTTCCCTGTCCTTTATGATCGTTTGGGGGTTTTATTTGAATTTTCTCTTTGGGACTTGTATAGCGGGAAGTGACTCCTGGTGAAAACTCGGAGAAGGTGTTTGATGTTACTGCCGCTTCCGGCATTTGTCTTTTCAATTAAGTGTTGTCATCCTTTCGAGCGACCTGGTGTCACTCCTCGTTAATTAATGCTGGTTTATGTGTGCTTAATTTTGAATTGGCCATTTGAATTAATATTTTGGAGCGCAGATAGCACTAAGGCAACCTCATTGTATACCACCTTGTGCCCCGGTCTAGTATCATAATTTTCAGTGCACGAGTTAGCTCCACTACCGGCTTTACTGATGTGCTCCCTTCAAAATCTTGTCTTGTGTAAGTTTGCCCCATGTGTGTCTGGGAACACAGAGATGAGCTTTAGTGTGATTTCCGTGCTAGTCAGTTAATGGGATCTTCATTTTGGCTTGGCTTCCACTGAAGAGATTTTGTGGAGCGTAGTGTGTTTCATTTGTTATTCATTCAATTACTGTAAGTTTGTTTATTTAATGGTGAGCAAGATATTTAAAGACTTTTGGTATTAATTCCCCTAGTTGCGGAGTGTTGCTAATTCATTTCAAATGGCCTAATACTTATTCAATGGCAAGGCTGTTGATTAGTTGGTTACTGTGAGTACAAATTCACGCTATTTATTTGTTACCGAAGTTGTTGAAGTGTCTGTGTCGTGATTCAGTGACTAGCTACGTGTTTCAGCTAAATTGATGTAAACTTTACTTTGCCTCCTTAAAATGTGTTGCCAGCAGAAACCCTTAATACAACTAAGTTTTGTCACTGCTTAAGTCAACGTTTACTGGGAGCAATATTTCATGTAGTTAAATTTTGTCTTAAAATATGTATTTCTCTGATGTAATTATCGAGTGATAAAAGAAAAAAACAAAGGGGCCTGGTCCTTCCCATTGTGTCGGGTTTGTAACACGTATCAGCCATACTGGCGTATCATCCAGCGTGATGGTATGGGGTGCCAGTGGTTACACGTCTCGGTCACCTCTTCTTCGCATTGACGGCACTTTGAACAGTAGACGTTACATTTCAGATGTGTTACGACCCGTGACTCTACCTCTCATTCGATCCCTGCGAAACCCTACATTTCAGCAGGATAATGCACGACCGCATGTTGCAGGTCCTGTACGGGCCTTTCTGGATACAGAAAATGTTCGACTGCTGCCCTGACCAGCACATTCTCCAGATCTCTCACCAATTGAAAACGAGTAGTCAATGGTGGCCGAGCAGCTGCTTGTCACAATACGCCCGCACTACTCTTGAACTGTGGTATCGTGTTGAAGCTGCATGTGCAGCTGTACCTGTTGACGCCATCCAAGCTCTGTTTGACTCAAGGCCCAGGCGTATCAAGGCTGTTATTACGGCCAGAGGATGTTGTTCTGGGTACTGATTTCTCAGATTTCACCGAAATTGCTTGAAAATGTAATCACATGTCAGTTCGAGTATAATATATTTATCCAATGAATACCCGTTTATCATCTGCATTTCTTCTTGATGTAGCAATTTTAATGGCCCGTAGTGTATATTTTTTTTAGTAAGCATATTTTTCGTTTATTTGCGGTGGATTTGTGCTACGTTGTTTAGTCTCGCCACGATACCCTTTCTTCACTAATCCGTGTATCTGTTTTGATTCTTTTTATTAGCTCCGAATTATTTGTTTCTAAAGTATCAAGTGTGTTCTCATAATCTTTTTCTATTCGAGTGGGCTCATGAATTAACTGCTCGAAACAAGTTTCATTGAATACGGTTACGACAATTTTAGATGATTTTTTATGTGTTCTTCCGGATTTGAACATGTATTATCGCAAACATATCGAACATAAATAGAAATTACCACCATCGAGAATTGTATGTGTCAGCTACGTGTCTGAAATTAGACTCAAGTTTTATTTGAACCTTTCAACAATTGCATCATTTGACTTGGGAGGTCGGTGAAAGGAGCTTATTATTATTTTATTCTGGCTGCCAAGAATGCCTGCAGAAAATTCTACTGCACTTATATCTAGCTTTAGCTTTATCTGCACCTATAACGATTTGATCGTCATTCCTTTCTATAAGCTCCTGAAGCTCTGGTGCTTTCTCACACAGTACAACAACTTACAACTGTTACACCGATGGTTCCTAGATCGTTCTTTCGAGGCCCTGTAACCTAAAAAAAAAACGGATCGTTCACACAAAAAACCCCATGGCCACCTATGTAGGCACAGCAGTGGAATAAAGCCGTGTCTGGCGCACTTTTGATATCAAATTAAAATCAGATCAGTTATACAAATTAATTAACTAATCAATTAATTTCCCCACCCCTGATGGTTTTTTCCGCAGTCGGCACATGGGATCCGTCGCCTCCCTTTACCTCCCCTCCCATCCCCTACTTCCTCTACCCCCACTCCCTGAAATGCTGGGAAATTCAAAAAAAATTGGGAAATCAACATTTATTCTTGCGAAAATCAAATTTATTGGCAGGAACATCAAAACTTGTATGTTCATCTTGAGGTCTGGAGTCCAACTGATCTATTTCACAACATCACTGCCAGAGGGCGCTATTTGCCAACCCCAACCCCCACCTACCACCATCACCACCCCTTTCCCACTACCCCACATTCCCTCCTCCACTTCTGAGGGAGCATCGGTTTGTGCTGAGCAGTCAGATAAGATGACGTAAGTTTTTATTCTTTTGTACACAGTGCCGAACATTTTCTATTTAAACAACTTGAGTTGTAATTGATCGAGCTCTAGACAGCAGATCCATCCAGTTTCGTTAATAACTACTAGATGAGGAGTGGATATTTTCGCTATGAATCTGGTGCTGGAAAGTTGATCTAGCCAGTCTAGCCAAAACCCCTATATGGGAAGCCTGGGTTATAATGACAGGACAGCAAACTACACTCCTGGAAATTGAAATAAGAACACCGTGAATTCATTGTCCCAGGAAGGGAAAACTTTATTAACACATTCCTGGGGTCAGATACATCACATGATCACACTGACAGAACCACAGGCACATAGACACAGGCAACAGAGCATGCACAATGTCGGCACTAGTACAGTGTATATCCACCTTTCGCAGCAATGCAGGCTGCTCCCATGGAGACGATCGTAGAGATGCTGGATGTAGTCCTGTGGAACGGCTTGCCATGCCATTTCCACCTGGCGCCTCAGTTGTACCAGCGTTCGTGCTGGACGTGCAGACCGCGTGAGACGACGCTTCATCCAGTCCCAAACATGCTCAATGGGGGACAGATACGGAGATCTTGCTGGCCAGGGTAGTTGACTTACACCATCTAGAGCACGTTGGGTGGCACGGGATACATGCGGACGTGCATTGTCCTGTTGGAACAGCAAGTTCCCTTGCCGGTCTAGGAATGGTAGAACGATGGGTTCGATGACGGTTTGGATGTACCGTGCACTATTCGGTGTACCCTCGACGATCACCAGTGGTGTACGGCCAGTGTAGGAGATCGCTCCCCACACCATGATGCCGGGTGTTGGCCCTGTGTGCCTCGGTCGTATGCAGTCCTGATTGTGGCGCTCACCTGCACGGCGCCAAACACGCATACGACCATCATTGACACCAAGGCAGAAGCGACTCTCATCGCTGAAGACGACACGTCTCCATTCGTCCCTCCATTCACGCCTGTCGCGACACCACTGGAGGCGGGCTGCACGATGTTGGGGCGTGAGCGGAAGACGGCCTAACGGTGTGCGGGACCGTAGCCCAGCTTCATGGAGACGGTTGCGAATGGTCCTCGCCGATACCCCAGGAGCAACAGTGTCCCTAATTTGCTGGGAAGTGGCGGTGCGGTCCCCTACGGCACTGCGTAGGATCCTACGGTCTTGGCGTGCATCCGTGCGTCGCTGCGGTCCGGTCCCAGGTCGACGGGCACGTGCACCTTCCGCCGACCACTGGCGACAACATCGATGTACTGTGGAGACCTCACGCCCCACGTGTTGAGCAATTCGGCGGTACGTCCACCCGGCCTCCCGCATGCCCACTATACGCCCTCGCTCAAAGTCCGTCAACTGCACATACGGTTCACGTCCACGCTGTCGCGGCATGCTACCAGTGTTAAAGACTGCGATGGAGCTCCGTATGCGACGGCAAACTGGCTGACACTGACGGCGGCGGTGCACAAATGCTGCGCAGCTAGCGCCATTCGACGGCCAACACCGCGGTTCCTGGTGTGTCCGCTGTGCCGTGCGTGTGATCATTGCTTGTACAGCCCTCTCGCAGTGTCCGGAGCAAGTGTGGTGGGTCTGACACACCAGTGTCAATGTGTTCTTTTTTCCATTTCCAGGAGTGTATCTCTGAAGTTCTGGGGAGTAGCCTCCATCTGATCAACGAGTGAATAGCCGCTGCTGACAGTAACATCAGGATGGATAATAATAATATTAGAACAGTGACCTACTGTCCCACTGCTCCTGTTTACATAAAATCCACATATAATTAAAATGACACTCGATGAATACCTAGCACATAAACAGTTGGGGCACGAAGGACACAATTAAATACGGCCTTCAAAGTAAAGAGAGCCACATGAGACGATGACAATTAACACCACAGTATTGATGTTACATACACGGCGAGCACCAAAACACGACAACATAGTTGCATTAAAATCGGCCAGACTTGCCAAGAGAGGGGAGGCCAGATAGGAGAGAAAGTGGAAGGAGAGATGGAATGTCAGCAGAGGAGGCGGGGCAGGAAGGCCAGAATGAGGGGAGCTTGAAGCAGACCAAGGGGCAGGAGACAGGGGGAGTGGGGAGAGAGCAGTCTAGGAGGGAGTGCAAGGACTCAGAAAGGAGAAGTAATGAGGACAATGGGTAGGAGGGAGGAAGCAGCAGAGGGCAGAGGAAAAGGAGAGAGCCCAAGAGAGAAGGGGAGGGGAAGAGAAAGGCCAGAGTTGGAAGGATAAATCTTGGGATGAAGCACATCATCCAGGATGGGTAGACATTGGAAGTATCTTTGGGACAGGAGTGGAAGGTTTGGAGATGAAGAGAGGGTGGGACACATCGGTAAAGTTATGGCTGCATGTGTGGTGTGAAGAGGAAAAGAGGCGTCAGTGGGTGAGGGGGAATCGAGGTGGCAGTTGATGTAGAGCATTCAGATTTGTTCAAGGAATAGGACGAGATGTGGGAAGGGGATGAGGTCATAGGGGATCCTCATGGGGGGCTGGAGACGGATATGGAAAGTGAGGTTGAGCACATGACATTCAAGGATTTGTAGGGCTTTATAGAATTTGGGAGGCGGCACTGGAGTAACAAGGGATGAAATGTCCAGCCAGACAGAAGTTTCAGAAGTCTGCTATAGGCTTTGCAATGGTTGATAAGGAGATGGGGAATCCAGGTGAAGTGACAGTCATGGGTGAGTCCAAAGTATTTCAGGATAACTTGGATAGTGTGGTCATAGATGGTGAGGTAGAAATCATGGAGGCAAAAGAAGGGTTTTGGAAGGCCTGATTCAAAGGAGCCACTGGTTGCACCGAGTGATATACTGGTTTAGGTGGGTGGGTGGTGGGGGTGGTCTGGGAATATCAGTGGTGTACAGAATATAAATAAGAGGAGCCCTGGGGAGTGTCTGTTGTAGGCTAGAAGGTATGGAAATTGGTATTATGAATGTTGACATAGGAAGGACGATGGGAGATGAAGGAGGCAGTGAGATGGGTTAAATTGATAGGAAGGGAGTAGGTCTGCAGCTTGAAAAGGAGCCCAGAATCCCAGACACTGTCATATGCATTCTAAGAGGTCAAGGGAAACAAAAATAGCACAGTGACAGGAGTTGAGTTGGGGTGAGAGGTGTTGGGTAAGGTTAAGGAGCTGGTCATCAGCAGAGGAGGGGGGCTGGAAATCACACTGGGTAAGAGGGAAGAAGAGGTGTTGAGTTAGGTGGTGATGGATATGGTGGGAGAGGATGGACTCGAAGACCTTACTGAACATGAAGGTGAGGCATATGGGGCGATAGGAGGAGGTGTCAGAAGGAGGTTCATTAGGTTTAAGGAACAATTGGAATCAGGAAGTTTTCCACAGATTTTGGTAAAAGTCAGTGCAGAGGTGGCCGAGCAGTTCTAGGCACTTCAGTCCAGAGCCATGCGACTGCTACAGTCGCAGGTTCGAATCCTGCCTTGGGCATGGATGTGTGTGATGTCCTTAGGTTAGTTAGGTTTAAGTAGTTCTAAGTTCTAGGGGACTGATGACCTCAGATGTTACGTCCCATAGTGCTCAGAGCCATTTAAACCATTTTTGAACCAATGCAGAGGACAGTGTTGTACTGGTTGGTAAGGGCAATGAGAAGGGAGAGTGGGTATTCCTTGAGCTGGAGGTAGGTGATGCAATCGTGACCAGTGCCAGTGTTGAGTTTGGAATGGAGGATGAATCTTGTGCTGTGATGGGAGTGTTCAGTTCTGAGGGTGGTAACTGGTGAGAGTACGAGAAGCTGGGAGAAAGTAGCGGGACAGTGGTATCGGTGCAGTCAAGAACATTTGTGAATAGGGAGTAAACAAAGTGAGAGTCATCAGGTACTGAGAAGACTTCAGAGAGGTGGGAAGCAAAATGGTTAGCCTTACTGATGTTGTCAGGTAAGGCTCAGTTGTTACGGAGGCGTGGGTAATGTGGGGTGGAATGGCTACTGGTAAAGCAGTGGAAGGCAGGTGAAGTACATGGGAGAGGTGTAAGTGTAATAAGATTGGAGGAAGGTTTCATAGAGGAGAAGGTATCAGCCTGGTGCTGCGACAGGGTATGCATTAATAGGGGCTTGGCATGGAACGAGTGGAGGAGTTGACAGGGAGGGGGCATTGTGTTTTGGGCATGTTTGGAACCAGTCTCGGCCTTCCTTCACTGTCAGCAGGTTCTGAACGTGTCTTCAGAATTGCTGGTGCTGAAGAAGTGTGTTCCAATATTGAGTGCAGAGGAACATATGGTAGAGCCGGTGGGATTCATGGAGAAGGAGTATGGCCTGTGGAGAAAGGGTAGAATGGTGGGGCTGGATAAGTTTGCTGGGAAGGCTGGCTCCCACAACATCAGAGACAGTCTTTTGGAGGAAGGACAAGGTGTAAGTGATGTCGTCAGGATAGTGGATGGGGAGGGGGTGGCTTCCCACCAGTGTGTCAATGAATTATTGATAGACATTCCAGTTGGCATGGCAGTAGTCTTGAACAACCTTAGGAGAGGCAGCAGGCCAGGGAGCCAGAGGGAGGGCGAGAGGCAAAGGAGATGGTGAGAATGACTGGGAAGTGGTCACTGCCAATGGGATCGAGGCCTTCCACAGTGATAAACTTAAAGAGGTTGGGGGAAGTGAGGACAACATGGGGGGCTGTGTTACTTTCAGGTTAGGTGTCATAAGGGAAGGGGGCAAGGACGCCTTGTGGAGCAAAAGGAACTAATGCCAACAACGGAGGATAGCAGGGTCACAGCTATGAATGTTAAGGTCTGTGGCAATCACTCAGGTGAAGAATGTGCGGTCAGTATGGGAGAGGCAGTCATAGGGGATGGAAACAATATGACAGGCATATATGTTGTCACAGGTAATGGTGAGAGTGTAGAAAAAGTCTGAGGATCATGTGTTCAGTATTAGGGGTTGTGGCTGTACGGGGATGTGCTTAACATGGCCAAAGCAACCCCAACTCGCTCTAAGGGGCAGGAATTGTCTGTACAGTGAAGGACATAGAGAGAGGTGCGGACAATATGATAAGATTGCGGGTTTCATTGAGGATGAAGGCGTCAACCTGTTGCTGGGACAAGGTACGCATGAAAAGGGACTTGTTGGCAGGGAACGAGCAGTTGTTTTGATAAATGAAGTGATATTGTCGTCGTGCCAGGACAGAGAGAGAGGAATGAGAAGGAAGGGGCATGAGAAAGGCTTATACGAGGGTGTCTAGATGAGTAAAAAAAGTGGGCTTGGTTATGGGAGTAGGTGGTGTAGGTGTTCAGGTGGAAAATGGAACAGACATCGAGTCGGATCTGCTGGAGAGTGTGTGGGTGTTGGAAAGAGTGTTTATTTTGAACAATGATTGTATGGAAACTGATGATCTCTTTGGTTGTGGGGGGTGGATGGAGGGCATTGTTGGGATTGGGGGGTTGATCGATGGGATGAACTGGGATGGTGAGCTCTCATTTGGTTGTGTGGGGGATTTGCTTACATTTAGAAGAATAGATGGGGTGGGGTGGGCTTCATGTATTACAGGAAGGAGTAGAGGCAAGGTTGGGACACTGTTTGAGGAAATGAGAGGCTTTGCAGTGGGGCAGGTGGGAGAATTTTTACATGCAGAGGTAACATTATTGTTACAGACCAGACAATTTGTAACCACTAGGGCTGAGGAGAGGATAGAGAAGGGTCAACAGGGTGTAGGCGGTTATATGTAAGTGCTCCTGGGTGAGTAGGTGATCGAGGGAGGAGGGCGGATTCTGTGTAGACATGTATAAGGAAGGTGGGTCCAGTGTCATTGTAGATGTGGCAGTTGCAATGTATTTTGAGGGCAGAATGGGTGTTCAGTTCTACCAACACCTCGACCTCCATGATCATGGGGCTGAGTTTTGTGATCACAGTGATGAGGGTTGGAGGATGGTGAGGGGTTCAGGCTGGTGGGGAGAGGATGGGGAAAGGAAGGGTGTAAGGATCACATGGGGGCCACAGGTGAGACTGGAGATCTTTTTGAGGTGGTCAGTGTAGTGGGAAGGATTGGGGGATTTGATAAGAATATGGTCTTTGCAGGGAATGAGTTGCATAATGGGGGCAATGGGCAAGTATTTGCGGATTTCCAAGGTGAGAGCATGGACATCAAGGAACTTGGGGTCAGGGTGGGAAAGGATGAAGTTGTACAAGGTGGGGGGTTGGGAAACAGGAATAGGGGTATGATCCATAGGGGACTCAGAAAGTTTTTTGGTGTAGGGACATGAGTGGGGTGGCCACTAGGTCGTTTAGGGAGTTTTTTTGGTGAAGTCGACCTGAGAAGAAGACTGAGGGATAGGCTGGACTGGAAGGTGATGGGAGGCAGGCCCTGCTTGGGGTGCAGAGATGCCAAAAGAAGGTGGTCTAAGCGAATCATCTGTGGTGGCGACTGTGGTCCAGCAGGCCATCACCTGCATGGGTGAAGGAGGTGCTGGAGTTGCAGGGTGACTGTGCAAGGGGGGGGGGGATTATTGATCACTGGTTGCTCTCAGCTCACATTCTACGACTGCATGGATCTTGCAGGCTGAGGCATTTCCTCTGAAACAGGAGAAGCAACTGCATCTGGCTGAGGGACATCAGCAGCCACAGATAGCACTTGGAACCTGTTTTTAATGAGGGAGATCTTATATTCGACCCCCTGAGACGTCTCGCACTGTCTAAGTGAAGCCAACACAGCCTGGAGCTCAGAGCGATGTGTCAACAACTCAGCTCGCTTCGACACTTTGCAATCACAGTCCCTATTCATACAAAAGACGATCGAGAGCTACACTATGCAGACAAACAGAAGTATATCGACACAAACTACAAAGCTCTACTGTAGTCACTGACGGAAATGCAAGAGTGTGTCCAGTAAAATAGACTGACATGCAGTTATTCAAAAAGTAAACTACCAAATCACACAGTTGAGATATATCGCTCATGGTTAAAAACCTGTAAAATGTAATAAAATTGCTTACTTTCGGACACTAAAGACAACGCGAGAACTGTGTCTATTAAATATAACATTAACGCGGAGAAATTCAAAAATTAAACTACCAAAGCACACGAACGAAACTATGGTATAGTTGGCTACTGGTTAGGAACTCGTAAAATGTCACAAAAGCGGTTACTTCCCTGTTACTGCGCTGTCTTGGCCGGCGGCGGCTGCCCAATTACGAACTCTTCCTAAATGAAATCGACACTCATCTGACCGGGCTACTGTTTTCCAACCGGGTAGGGTCCTACCGATATTATTACGAGCCCAGGAGAAACGTTCCTGGTGCTGTAAGCGAAGGTACTCGTGTCAGTCGTCTGCTGCAAAAGCCCAATAATGCCAAGTTTCGCGGCACTCTCCTAAAAAGTTCTGAGGTTATTTCATGCAGTAATCTCGTCTTTTAGCACTGACAACTCTACGTAAATGTCGCTGTTTTCGGTCGTTAAGTGAAGGCCGTCGCCCCTCGTTGTACGTGGCGAGAGGCAATGCCTGAAATTTCGTATTCTCGGCACGCTTTTAACACTGTGGACCTCGGAATGTCCCATGCGTCTAGCTGCAATTACAATTCCGCATTAAGAGTCTGTTAATCCCCATTATGCGGCCACAATCAGTACCTATTCACGCGAATCACTTTAGTAGAAATGACAGCTCCGCCAATGCGCTGCCCTTTCGTATCTTTTGTACACGACACTACCGCCGTCTGTATATCGTTTTCGAATGACTTTCATTATCCCAGTGTAGATGCCCAGTCATTGCGGTAATTGGTCAATCACTACACATATCCGTTCAGCATGTACTATTATGTAGAATATGCTTGCAGGAAATAGTACACGTACGTAACAGAGGAAAATTGGCGAAGTAGTGGCTCTTGTTAATGAAAGCAGTATTTGTTTGCAAAACGTTGACGGTACAAGATTTGGATCGTAAATTTCCCCGGTATCTGTACTGAATTTCGTTTTCTGTATATCCCTCAATTCGAATAAGTCAAATTCTGTGATAGCTGCTTCAACAAAGATACAGACATATAATCTTCAAACGTGAATGAAAACGCGATAGTGCTCCGTTTCTAACGATCTCGAGGCCCAGCAGACGGCACACATAACGTTTTATGAGAAACACTATCACCAATGAGACACTTCAATAATAAAATAAATATTTAACTTCATTTTCTTGAAGCGCAGCCGATATACGACAGGCAGTGCACCTCTGGGGTTTAAATTAACGTCTAAAGAGGCAGAGTGAGGTTTCAAACTGCATCCATTACTCTTCATGATGTAACCCTTCTAATTTTGTAAATTCATAACATTCACGCAAAAATATCGTGGAAAAAGGAAACGAGTCTTCGTAGACTATGAGACATTTTCAAATGCCTTATCCAAAACAGGTGGGCACCTCTCTACGAGGTACCTAGAAAATGGGAAATGTATTCACATTTGCCCCTAAAAAGCAGGAAACACTTTATGCTACTGCTGCAATTGGCTCAAATGGCTCTAAGCACTATGGGACTTACACTACTGCTCATTAAAATTGCTACACCAAGAAGAAATGCAGATGATAAACGGGTATTCATTGGACAAACATATTACACTAGAACTGACATGTGGTTACATTTTCACGCAATTTGGGTGCATATATCCTGAGAAATCAGTACCAAGAACAACCACCTCTGGCCGTAATAACGGTCGTGATACGCCTGGGCATTGAGTCAAACAGAGCTTGGATGGCGTGTACAGGTACAACTGCCCATGCAGCTTCAACACGATACCACAGTTCATCAAGAGTAGTGACTGGCGCATTTTGACGAGCCAGTTCCTCGGCCACGATTGACCAGACGTTTCCAATTGGTGAGAGATCTGGAGAATGTGCTCTCCAGGGCAGCAGTGGAATATTTTCTGTATCCAGGAAGACCCGTACAGGACCTGCAACATGCGGTCGTGCATTATCCTGCTGAAATGTAGGGTTTCGCAGGGATCGAATCAAGGGTAGAGGCCGGCCGGTGTGGCCGTGCGGTTCTAGGCGCTTCAGTCTGGTACCGCGTGACCGCTACGGTCGCAGGTTCGAACCCTGCCTGGGGCATGGATGTGTGTGATGTCCTTAGGTTAGTTACGTTTAAGTAGTGCTACGTTCTAGGCGACTGATGACCTCAGATGTTAAGTCCAATCGTGCTTAGAGCCTGAACTTTTTGAAGGGTAGACCCATGGGTCGTAACAAAAAAATGGTTCAAATGGCTCTGAGCACTATGGGACTCAACTGCTGAGGTCATTAGTCCCCTAGGACTTAGAACTAGTTAAACCTAACTAACCTAAGGACATCACAAACATCCATGCCCGAGGCAGGATTCGAACCTGCGACCGTAGCGGTCTTGCGGTTCCAGACTGCAGCGCCTTTAACCGCACGGCCACTTCGGCCGGCGGGTCGTAACACATCTGAAATGGAACGTCCACTATTCAAAGTGCCGTCAGTGCGAGCAAGAGGTGACCGAGACGTGTAACCAATGGCACCCCAAACCATCACGCCGGGTGATACGCCAGTATGGCGATGACGAATACACGCTTCCAATGTGCGTTCACCGCGATGTCGCCAAACACGGATGCGACCATCATGATGCTGTAAACAGAACCTGGATTCATCCGAAAAAATGACGTTTTGCCATTCGTTCACCCAGGTTCGGGCGCTCCTGCCTGTGATGCGTCGTCAAGGGTAACCGCAGCGAAGGTCTCCGAGCTGATAGTCTATGCTGCTGCAAACGTCGTCGAACTGTTCGTGCAGGTGGTTGTTGTCCTGCAAACGCCCAATCTGTTGATTCAGAGATCGGAACGTGGCTGCACGATCTGTTACAGCCATGCGGATAAGATGCCTGTCATCTCGACTGCTAGTGATACGAGGCCGTTGGGATCCAGCACAGCGTTCCGGATTACCCTCCTGAATCCACAGATTCCATATTCTGCTAACAGTCACTGGATCTCGACCAACGCGAGCAGCAATGTCGCGATACGAAAAACCGCAATCGCGATAGGCTACAATCCGACCCTTATCAAAGTCGGAAACGTGATGGTACGCATTCCTCCTCCTTACACGAGGCATCAGAACAACGTTTCACCAGGCAACGCTGGTCAACTGCTGTTTGTGTATACGTATATCGGTTGGAAACTTTGCTCATGTCAGCACGTTGTAAGTAGGCTGTTTATGTTTTCTCTATGTAAGTAGGCTGTTTAGATTTTTATATTGGTAATGCCACGTAGCGCTCTGTACGAAAATCACTGGCTGTGCTGTATGCAGTCTGTGGCTAGTTTGCATTGTTGTCTGCCATTGTAGTGTTGGGCAGCGGCAGCTGGATGTGAACAGCGCGTAGCGTTGCGCAGTTGGAGGTGAGCCGCCAGCAGTGGTGGATGTGAGGAGAGAGATGGCGGAGTTTGAAATTTGTAAAAATTGATGTCATGAACTGCTATATATATTATGACTATTAAGGTAAATACATTGTTTGTTCTCTATTAATATCTTTCATTTGCTAACTATGCCTATCAGTAGTTAGTGCCTTCCATAGTTTGAATCTTTTATTTAGCTGGCAGTAGTGGCGCTCACTGTATTGCAGTAGTTCCAGTAACGAAGATTTTTATGAGGTAAGTGATTTGTGAAAGGTACAGGTTAATGTTAGTCAGGGCCATTTCTTTGTAGGGATTTTTAAAAGTCAGATTGCGTTGCGCTAAAGGTATTGTGTGTCAGTTTAAGCACAGTCGTGTATAAATTGTTCTAAGGGGACGTTTCATATGGCGACCCTGCCAGGATACCTCACTGGAATCTTCTGATTTTTTTCTTGTAGTTTGTGTATTTAGTGTAGCTTTTGTTTACTGCTAGCGCGTAATTATAGAGAAAATTTCTTTTGTAGTTGCAGTCTTTCATTGTTGTACAGTACAACAGGTGTGGCACGCATGTAGATTTGCACCAAGTATTTCGCAGCTGCAATTAACTAGATATTATTTTCAGTGCTATCTTAATGTGTTCTCTTATTTTTGCTCTACAAATTGTGCTTTCCTGTGTTTTCGTGTGAAATATTGTGACAATAATGGCGTGTGAAAAACGTAATACTAGGCTCCAAAGTAAACTAACAAATAACAGTGTAGACGAAAGCAGTGTGTTAGCGCCACCGAGTAATGAATAAACTAATGTTCAAAGTAGTAATTTGGTAATTGTTCATAGGGAAATAGAGCGGGCGGCAAATAATGGCGTAGACAGTGAAACAGTTAGTGAACAGGGAAGCATTATCGATCGATCGCTCGGCAACAGCTCGCCTCAGGAATCCGAAATGACAGGACACAATTTTGCAAATACTGTAGATTCAGGTTTTGCGTACTCACGGTTTTCTCAAGTAAGTCAAGACACATTTTCTGCTTGTCAAAATGCGAATATTGCCGGTTCAAATGCACTGCCGAATAGCACTGAGGAACATGTTTCAGACACCAGTGCATTGTTATTACAGTTAATGCAACAAATGGGACACTATGTAAGTAGGCTGTTTATGTTTTCTCTATGTAAGTAGGCTGTTTAGATTTTTATATTGGTAATGCCACGTAGCGCTCTGTACGAAAATCACTGGCTGTGCTGTGTGCAGTCTGTGGCTAGTTTGCATTGTTGTCTGCCATTGTAGTGTTGGGCAGCGGCAGCTGGATGTGAACAGCGCGTAGCGTTGCGCAGTTGGAGGTGAGCCGCCAGCAGTGGTGGTTGTGAGGAGAGAGATGGCGGAGTTTTGTAATTTGTAAAAATTGATGTCATGAACTGCTATATATATTATGACTACTAAGGTAAATACATCGTTTGTTCTCTATTAATATCTTTCATTTTTACGTAAATACTAGCTACGGCAGCGGCGTCGTCAGTTTCATAAGTACGTTTTGTGGCTGCCAGCGGTGTGAGTCATTGCCTATTGTCTCTTTGTTGGCGCGCTTCGTTATTGGGATTTGGAGACCTAACTTCTACAAATTCACCGTGACGAGAATCCCGCCAGTTCTGATGCAGTTCAGGTCTGTCGTTACGATCATATCGTCTGTCGTCTTGTCGGTAGATTCCATAGTTTCTTTCTTGTCGGTCACGTGGTGGAGAATTTCTCCCTGAGTCGTAACTGCGCGCTGGACCATTGCATCTAAAGTTATTCTGTCTCCCTTGATAATAATTGTTTTGGTTCCCATATTGTCTGTTTCTCTGATTGTCTCTGAGATAGTCATGACTGCGGAAAGGTGATCTTTCCCTGTAACTATTACTCTGCCAGTGATTGTCATACGGGTGGTGTCTGTTTTGGTCACAATTTACGTTGTAAGAATAGGCTTGTCGAGGCCAGTTATTGTTTCTTTCATCGCGGAATTGCGACGGATGTGACCTGTAGTTGTGTTCCTGTTTTCGTGTTACGCGATTGTCAGTGTCAATTTCTAGTTCTTGTAACAGTCCCCGAAAAGCTTCAATGTCGTCTTTGCAACGTTCTGCCAAAATAATATGCCGTAAATGTTCAGGCAATTTCATTAAGCAAATGCGGATGTGTTCTGAAGGGCTGTATGGGTTTGACAGGTACTGATTCTTGTGCAACATGTCTTCAAATTATTTCACAAGACTGGAAAATTCAGATTGTTCGAAATGTTTCATCATTATGATGCTATGTTTTACTCGGTCTTGTGTGGCTTGAGACCAATATGCTGAGAGGAAGGCATGGTAAAATTCTCCTTCACTGTGGCAATCGTGAATGACCGATCGCATTCTTACAGCTGGTTCATTCTCCAAGTAGCCACACTTAAAATCTAACCTGTCTTCCAATGACCAGTTGGGAGGAAAACAATGAGAGAATTGATGGAGCCACGCTTGTGGATGAATGTCGTTGGCAGAATTCTTAAACGTTTTGAATTTACGTGTAGTAATGAACAGCTTATAGTCAAAATCATCGTGTCGGCGAGTCGCATGTCGGTCATTGTTACGTCGTGTCGGCGGTTCCATCTCAAAATTCGGTGCACATTGCCAATTTCTTTCATAATTTCCGAAGTGTCCTGTGTTATTATTTTGTGGCTGTTCCGTATTTCTATGTCCCTCTTCCCGTATTGGAGCGCGAGTGTCCTCTGAAATACGTAATTCTTGTATTACCTGTGTCAGCTGATCTTGTACTTCCCGGATTTCTCTTTGGTGTTGCGTATTAATTTGATTCAGATTTTGTTCCAGTTTCCTAATTTGTTCGCACTCTTCTGTGTCGTTAAAGACTACTGGTTTTGTGTCATTCAGATTATCATCTACCTTCGTAGATAAATTATTTAGCTGATCCGAAAGTTCAACTACTTTCTCTGATAATGAACTAATTTCCTCCATGTGTCTTTCTACTGTGTCCTTTAAGTTTTCCTGAATTTTTGCAAGTTGCGTAACCGAATCGGTAGATGCAACTGAGTCCATTTTAGCTTGCAAGGTCTCATGATTTTCATGAACAATAGTCTGCAGTTCTTTTATGGCTGCTTCGTGATTCTGTAATGCATTTTCATGACGCGAAAAAATAGGTTGGAAATGCTCACAAATTTGTGTTTTTACGTCATTACAGACTTTTTGACATTTCGATTCGATGTTATGTACTCAGTAGTTAAATCTTCACGTGTTTGTTCAAGTGTGGTGTCTAACTTTTGAAGATTTTGTTCCATTGTGTCTAACTGTTGCTGTGTTTGTCTCTGGTATTGTTCCCGTGTGCATTGTCTTTTACTGCTCAGACTTTGAGAAAACAAACTGCAGGTTTACTCTTATGATGAATGATCAGGACTGTCTTTATGGACTGTGAGAAAATTTTAGCTTTTGACCAACATTGTATCAATAAGTGTGTGCATTTGATATCTTTGTTATTGTAATTATGAAAAATTTTATCAAATCATTATTGGCCACTGGCCAAAAATATTTTGTAAAATTTTTCTTGTGGGGAGCATGGGGGCTATGTAAGTAGGCTGTTTATGTTTTCTCTATGTAAGTAGGCTGATTAGATTTTTATATTGGTAATGCCACGTAGCGCTCTGTACGAAAATCACTGGCTGTGATGTGTGCAGTCTGTGGCTAGTTTGCATTGTTGTCTGCCATTGTAGTGTTGGGCAGCGGCAGCTGGATGTGAATAGCGCGTAGCGTTGCGCAGTTGGAGGTGAGCCGCCAGCAGTGGTGGATGTGAGGAGAGAGATGGCGGAGTTTGAAATTTGTAAAAATTGATGTCATGAACTGCTATATATATTATGACTATTAAGGTAAATACATTGTTTGTTCTCTATTAATATCTTTTATTTGCTAACTATGCCTATCAGTAGTTAGTGCCTTCCGTAGTTTGAATCTTTTATTTAGCTGGCTGTAGTGGCGCTCGCTGCATTGCAGTAGTTCCAGTAACGAAGATTTTTATGAGGTAAGTGATTTGTGAAAGGTACAGGTTAATGTTAGTCAGGGCCATTCCTTTGTAGGGAATTTTGACAGTCAGATTGCGTTGCGCTAAAAGTTATTGTGTGTCAGTTTAAGCACAGTCGTGTATAAATTGTTCTAAGGGGACGTTTCAACGTTATAGGTGTCGCCAACGGCGCCAACCTTGTGTGAATGCTCTGAAAAGATAATCATTTGCATATCACAGCATCTTCTTCCTGTAGGTTAAATTTCGCGTCTGTAGCACGTCATCTTCGTGGTGTAGCAATTTTAATGGCCAGTAGTGTAACATCTGAGATCATCAGTCCCCTAGACCTAGAAACTACATAAACGTAAGTAACCCAAGGACATCACACACATCCATGCCCGAGGCAGGATTCGAACCTGTGGCCGTAGCAGCAGCGCGGCTCCGGACTGAAGCGCCTAGAACCGCTCGGTCACAGTTTTCGGCTGCTGGAATTGATATACCGAAAATAACTGCACCTAAAAATTCGTCTCAAGATTATATTACAGTTTCAAGCGATTTTTGGCTCAAATGGCTCTGAGCACTTTGGGACTTAACTGCTGTGTCGTCAGTCCCCCAGAACTTAGAACTACTTAAACCTAACTAAACTAAGGACATCACACACATCCATTCCCGAGGCAGGATTCGAACCTACGACCGTAGCGGTCCCGCGGTTCCATATTGTAGAACCTAGAACCGCTCGGCCACACCGGCCGGCGCGATCTTTGCGCTATACGCTATTGCAGGAATACTTCGTAATCCATAAGCTACGTTTACCTTTCTCTGTTAGCATACCTATGCTGCCGTTGCTTTACAGGATGCTGCGACGTAACAGCGTGTGACCGCGAATCGCTGTTCCCGAGGCCAGCACCTCTTATGTCGTGCCATTACTTAGTACCTCGTAAATTGTTTAGTGATTCAATCTGGCTGTAAAATGATTCCTTTCACAATTTCTCAGGTACTTTTCGGACTAACTGACCAACAAGGTCATATATAAATATATCTGGACCAAAATGTGGCGCTAGCGATAAATAGGAGGCACACAGAAATATATGTTACATCCATGGCAAGCAGCAAGTGTGATAAAACGCTGTCGCTGGGAACATACTTGACGTTGTGCTGAGCGCTGTAGTAGCGACTCTGGAGCACACCCTGTTATATCACAGCACGGTTGTAAAGTAGCGGCACGTGATGGTGTGATTGCAGAGAAAAGAAATATACAGAGAAAAGAAATATTTCTAGATTAATACTGTTATCATTAGTAGTAGTATTAGTGGTAGAAGTAGTAGCTGTTGTTGTTGTCTTGGTCCAAGAAGTGTACGGCGTATCGTATATCACAGATACATGAGGAAAATGAAGTGAAATATTTATTTTTAACCGTCTACTTGGTTTGGCCTTGAAACATACAACACTAGCTACATACAACACTGGTTATACTTTCGAAAATAAATAAACAACTCGCAGAAATATCTATGACGTCTTTCCATCTAATTTCGATTACAAACGTAAGTAACTGCAAATAAGTTTCTTGATCCCACTGCCAAAACAGAATGGGGAACAGAATGTGCATTGCATCTAACGAAGTGTTTTACACTTGGGAAACGGGCGTAGAGAATGCAGTAAATAACAGTGACAGGTCTCTGTGTTACCGTAGGTAGGAAATTCAGACAAGCCCCATTATGACAGTTTTCGATAAGACAGAAGAAATACATTCTCGTTCTCATGCAAGCCAAGTATTACAATTCATTGTGTCCATCATAATAAATTCTGGTTTTCCGTTATTTCACTATTTAGTGAGATACAAACACATCACAGGCGCTTGTGGCATTTGATTTGAGACAAAATCATTCCATGAAAATACAAAATACCAGGTGGCACAGTACATCATTAGCGTGTTTTGACCCATTTTGTAGTAGAGAGTAGACTGCAATATGTTACATACTGATTCCTGTAGAGAGTAGACTGCAATGTGTTACATACTGATTCCTTTAGAAGAACTATTTGGTAGTATCAGTCATGGGTACTTATTCAGAAAGATCGCCATAGGATATCATCTGCAAGTCATCAATATGTTGTATGGTAATTTTGAAACACTCTGTACATCGTCTATAAAATCATCTAATATAATTATCAAATGTAGCAAAATAGACTTAACTCACATTTAATAGAGTCGAATCCCAAAGCTAAAAAATTACAGTCACAGTAATTTTTGATTAGTTATTGAATATATATGTACACATCTTTAATAGTACCACTATTTGCTTTCCCGTGTGACACCTCATTAATTTTAGCCATGTTTCTGCAGCACAGCTACCATTTACCCCTTTCTCTGAAATACTGCTACTTTTGTTTAGTTCGTACTGTGCAAACCCATACCTCCAAAGTGCACTGATACAGCTGCACTACATACTACTATTAAAGACTACAGAAAAGCAGTGTGTTAGGTATGAATTACTGTGATGTAGTGTCATACGTTCCCCACGTATTATTTATCTGTAATGATAAGTACAAACTCAAGGAAACATGTAGCACAAGCAACACTGTTGTTTACCAACTTCACGTGGCATGAGTAGCAGTAGCAAATTTAAGATATATTTGAAGAATGAAAATTATCATGTATCATTTTACATAAATGCATTATGAAAAATATGAATAATGGTTCTTTGCATGCTACACGATACATAGTGTGTAGAGTTTTGTCACATCAAATGCCTACACATATAGCATAAAATCAGAACTTCAAAAAAACCATGTCACTGTCACAAAAATTTTTTACATTTGTGAATTATTTACATTTGTGAATTATTTACGTTTGTGAACTTACTTTCATTGAAGCAGTTACCTCAAATTATTCATCATCTCTAACTAACATATTAAACTTTTATTAGTTAATTATTTTAAGGATCAAAAGTGCTTAATGATTGTCATACAAACAAAAAGGTACATATTTACAAAATTATAAAATTAGCGTCCAAGAAAGTACAACGAAAAATTTTTGTCTCACAAAGAGTCTACATTCTTTTATTCGTGACTCTTCTTATAAAATAATTTATAAATTCATATAAAAGGTTTCTAAAAGCTACATTTTGCTATCAGAGAAAGAGATCAATTCTATAGTATGCTGTTGCTCTCCTCCACAGTTCTAACATTTGCAACTTGTTAGCCATAACCTTCTGAAAATTTTACCACTGTCATTTCTCACTTAGTGGATGCATTCACCACATAATTTTGTTTATGTTCTTGATATTTGTATTACTTTCAACTGCAACTCATCGCAGAAGTCATCATACATCTTAATTGCCCTGAAACTTAACAGGTCTATCACTAATTATTGCACAATTAACTTCCTTTTGAAACTTCCTGTTAAAAGTCAGGTGTTCAGAAATACAACTGACAAGTTGGTACGAACCTTCATTGACAGGCAAATTGAGTTGAAAACAGTACTGCCACAGTTCAGAAAAGCCTAGCATATGCCAACGAAACACCAAGAATGACTTTCGGTACAACTGGGGCTCTTACAGAATTTTAAGCCTTTTTTCATCGGGTGGCCCCACTTAAGTGTTTATGGATGGAAGGCGTTATCAGTTTAATTAAAATGACAAGATAAGTGCTTGAATCATAGTGTCTGATCTTATAACCCAAATCGCGTGGTCGTTGTTATTCACAGTGTGGACACACAGAGTCTAGACTTTCCTACTAAGCTCATGTTCAAACTTCTGCCCTCTTTCCCTACTGCGCACTTTCCTCAGTTGCTTATCCACCACTCCGGATCCCACTGATCGCACAGCGACCACTTAACCTTGTTTATGCATTGCTGACATGCACAGCGACCTTCAGTCAAGCTGCATCCATATATGTGTGTGTATGCCTACTATACTCTGCGTACTTTAACAAGAAATGTACACATCACAGTGCCATCAACAATCCTCTCTCCCTCCACACACATAAGAAAATCATAACTTCGTTTGTCAGTGTTAAGTCTTTACATAAAAGTAAAGGAAACCACGTGATCAGGCCTTGAAGACCACGCGATAGCCGACCGACCGCCGTGTCATCCGCAGAATTCATAATTGGATGGGGCAAGGAGGGACATTGGGTCAGTACACCTCACTCCCGGCCGTCATCGACGTTCCCTCAATCATGTAGTTCCTCCGCTGGCATCACGACGCTGGGTGCATCCGGGTTCAGTTCTCTCCCCACCCTCCCAGAAAAAATACCTATCAGTACCAAAAATCGAACCTGGGTCCCAACCGGCCCCCCGCACCCTCTCATGAGGGTCTGTCGCGTTGACTACTTGGCTACGGAAGTGGACACGTTTATTACATGAGCAACATAAACTTGATAGAATTACCCAACATTTACTTCTTAAAAATAATGTCAGCAAGCTATCTAAAATTCATAATTACACTCAAAGGAGATGTCACATTAATCCACCATCAACACTGCGATCAAAACAAACACTTGATAGCTTTGACAAAGAGAGCACACGTAAAAAGATCCACCATAAAAACATTATTTACTGATTCCTCAACATAATTACCCCCAAAGATTCACATGTCTTTTGTAAGTTGTATCTACGTCACAAAGATAAAAACTCCTTTAACCTTCACAGTACTCAGAAAATCGCTGTCAGCGCTGCATCTCTTCCCTGATTTGACAGATTCGAGTTCCGCCACGAATTATGCGAACACTAGCGTGAAGTGCACGTTACTGTAAGAGATTAGCAGAAGCTTAAGCACAGACATGAAAACCTTTCTCCTTAAACAGCTGAAATGTCTGTCGTCGATCACAGTGCTGTTGGGGGGCTTGCCGTATCTGCATTGAACCTGTGTTTTGTTGCAATACGCTATGCTGCAGCGAGCACAAGTGTTGGTTGGCGCCGGGCATGTGTTGTGGCTGCAGCCGCAGATACAATCATCTTCCCTGACGTGATCGCTAGAAATGTAGGCTAAAGTCCCTTGAACCGCTAAATCAAACCAAGGCGACTTGGCATGAGGCCGAAGTCTAAGTTCGCTTATCAAAGTCGCGACAGAGCTGAGAGTAGCTACCAGGCCGAAATCTAAAAACCACCCCTCGCTTTCCTTGTAACTTTGGATTGCTCTACACGGCGCACTGTATTCGGTAAATCACTGAAAAGACCTAAGTGACCCTCCAATGACAAGATCGTAATCAAGCCCATTGTCTTTCACCACCAATTTATATACCAGAAAACCAATGAGAAACGCACTTCCACACAAGAGAATGGCCAGACATCATATTTTCATGGAAAGCAAGTATTCTTGAATTTCTATAAATGTAGGTGTTTTTGGACTGTTGTTTGCATGGGAACTGAAGTGGAGATTTTCTCTGGTGGAGCTATGGCAATATTTCAGCATTTTGGATACCTGTCGAGCAAGAGGGCCATGCAGCACGTTCAGTAAGTGCTCGCTCAGACCCACTATAGCAGGTTTGGAACTAGTTTCCACCGATCCATATTCCGAAGTTATCTGTTCTGTATTGTGTGAACAGGTCACCGAGGCCACCTATCCAGTGGAACTCTTTTGTCTTGCCAGCGCCCCGGATTATGCTGTCAAGGTGATACTCGTTTTTACACCCACCTGTATGAAGAACTCTGTTTCTGAATCGCCAGTGGCACGCCTGTCCTATAGGGAGGCTGTTTCTTTTCCCAAAGTTGGATACAGAAAGTCTCGTAAACTGAAGTAATGACAGGCTTCCCAAGTATCAGAAGGAAGCTGAAAGAAATGTGCATTGTAGCCACTGACCACTTGTGCAGTTATGCAAGAAAACAGTTTGAACAAGGAAAAGCAAAATCTTCTGAATCTAAATACAGAATGAATGTGACAGCCAATATGTATGCAAATCAATATTCTATGTGAATTGTAATGCGAGAGGATGTGGTGGCACAGGTGGGCAGCTCAAAATACAATGAAAATTAGAAAATATCTTGGCTTTGTATCTACTGATACTTGCATTATAGTACCAAGATGATTTCTTTTACTGAAATCTTTTTCACCGTTTATATTGGTCTAAAACATTACAAAATAAACTTATTTATGAACACATATTAAATGCTTTATTCACCTATAGGTAAAATAAGTAGTATAAATTTTAATCATTTTTGCTTCGTGTCTATAATGTTATGTGCACCCAATATTACACACCAATGTGAATACATCAGACAGAAAAGTCCAAGATAAATGAAATTGAG
Source organism: Schistocerca cancellata (assembly GCF_023864275.1). Classification (NCBI taxonomy): domain Eukaryota; kingdom Metazoa; phylum Arthropoda; class Insecta; order Orthoptera; family Acrididae; genus Schistocerca; species Schistocerca cancellata. The sequence goes on from NC_064627.1 coordinate 618,830,387, forward strand.
CTTTGAAATTTTATCTGTTTCATATGTTTTATCATGAATTTCAATGAGTACCATGTCTATTCTTTGGTTTCAATTCCTTATCGTGACTTTTAATTCTTGTTTCAGTATATTTGCACATTTCCCTCTGAACAACTCTTTCTTCTCTGAAATCTCTATGTCTGGTGGTAATGGAAAGTTCTTCTATTACCCTTTCGGTTTAATATTGAATAAAGTCTCACTCAAGGCGAAGGCCGTACTTTTGTGTGATGAAAGATGCATGACGTCTTCAATTTCATTTACATATTTACCCCTCACTCTGTGACTGTCGTGGCAATTTGTTCTGCCTAACCTGCACATGTAATGCTTGGCTGGATTGTTCAAAGTGTGGGATTTGACGCCACTTCAGCGACTTGCGCGTCTAGGTATTGCTGTTATTACTATTGTTATTGTAACCGGGCCTGCATTGATTATTATTGTTAGATCGATTGTCGCTGGTTTGTTGCGACACATCAAGTTCATCTACTCAACTAAAGAATGTGGTTGTATCACACTCTTCTAAGCTGATGTAACATTGGATATTCCTTGGTAATTTCTTTTTGCAGCACGTGTAAGACATGTTTTTTCGTGACAACACTTCTTATGTGCTCAGTCTATCTGCGCAGTTGCTCACAATAAGAGTTGATGTTCTTTTCTCCACTTGGTCGGTAAGTTGGTGAGTTCAGGACTTCCTAATGTGTTCTGCTCTGTTTACAATATGCTGCAAACCATTGTTCTTCTTACGTTCTGTAACTTGCTGTTGCGCTAACTGTCCATTTGTGCATTGGTACAATGAATTTAGTTTCCACAATTAACGTGCAGTTCTTTTCAGGAAGTTCTTTAGGAAATTATTTTATAATTACATCCATATGTGTCATTGAATTTATTTTATCTTTTGGTCTACTTCTCTAATTCAGCACTTATTCGGCTATGACATGCCCCTCCTAATGTGGAAATAGTAATCAGTCTTAAATGAATTCTAAACCTTCAGTAGTAGACTGTGAGATTTATGATGCAGCGGATTTCAAACTATCTGCCTCATTGTTTCTAAGTTCATTATATGTTGATTAATGATAGCTTCTAAGATTTGGTATTAATTGCTGGTATTGTTTTGCACTATTTGTTATCAAAAAGTGTTATTTTGAAATGTTGTACAATGTCTCTGTATATGTTTGAACTTGCATAATCTGTCACTTCAGAGCAGTAGTACACTAGAATACGCCTCACAAGCAGTGACATGGCGTAAGTGCCATAGAGCTTTGCCTTGCTGGACATTGCCTCATCCCCCTTTCATGTCACCATGCTGTCTTAGAGTGAGGAAAAGAAAGATAGGGAAACTGCAAACGTGCTTAATTTAAATACCAGTGCAGTAACACTGCATATGGCTTAGTCTTTTATTGCACTTCTTGCAAGAATGTTGATCGCAAATTAAGCAGATTTTCGGTATTATTTAGGTATTTGTGGTGGACTGAAGATGTAATTTGCTGCCCGATAAAGCTGTCAACATGTGTGTAGTAGGACAAGGGTGGCATCAGGACAATTTGTTAGTCTGGGTTGCCAACAGCAGGGGCAAGAATACATTCAGGGACAAACCTATTGTATTCTTTTGATTAATAGGTCCTTAACCTATTGTTCCACTTAGTGGATTATGACGTCCTAGGGATAAAGGGTCCTTCTGACAATCCTCTGCCACCCCTCCCTTACCCCTACCACCTCCCCTTCCTCCCCCTCCTTCCAATGATTCAGGAAACCTCCAACCTTCTCACCTCCCCCTCACTGATAGGTGTAAATTTTCAGGGCTTAACCATTCGAATAGCCCTCTCCCACTCTTCAGTTTGATTGACTACTTAATAAAATTGGTCAACTAAGTAGCCCATCCCCTCTGGCAAATGCCCCAACGACCCCCCCCCCCCCCAGACACACACTTAGAAATTAGTGGCTCTGTGGTGGAGAGGAAGGATCTTATGACAGGGACTTCAACTACATAGTGGAGGGTATATTGTTTATACATGAAAATTCATTTTGCAGGGTTTAAATCTCTCTTGCTCGTCATTCCATGTTGTTTAGGAAAATGCAAGTCTTGTAAAATACATCGAAAATATGTAATTAAATAAATCGCTTTTTTTATTCTGATCGTGCTGAGGATACCGCCATGAAACACCCATTACACGTAATTCCATTGTTAAAATTCTTTCGAGTGCGAAGCACGCACCGTCCACCATTACCCGTCCACTGGCCCTCCCAGAACGCAGGCTCGAGCCACACACACACACAGGTTCCTCGGGGTCTCACAAAGCAACACGTCCTGCACTGACCTCGCCACGTGCCGCTGTTCAAGAGTGTCCGCTCAGGCACCGCGACTGACTGACTAGATGTCACACTAATCCCCGAACAAAAGCATCAGGTTGCGGCAACCCTTTGATACTTGATACCCAAGAAATTACTGTCGAAACATGTACTCTCTCTCTCTCACTCTCTCTCTCTCTCTCTCCTCCTACTGACGTGTGCCACTGCCGGGCCTGCACGTGCCGTCGGTCGTGGTCGCACCGAACTGCAAACAAAGCATCGTTTACTCGCTAAACCACTCAGAAATATCTACTCACACAAGATCTCCTCCAAGGCAAATGTCTGACTGAGAATCGATACAAAAATACTGCTGAAGTCAATAAATGATAAATTTCCGGTCATTTGATCGTGATGTAGGAGCAAAAGACGGGCGCGATAGCTCACTGCTCCTTATTGCATTGGAAATACTTGCAGCCTCCCATCTAAGTCCTGGCGTGAAGACATCCTTAGTTGTTAAACACAAACTGCTTCAGGAGTTATTACATACAGTGTTTAAGAAATGTGCGGAATATTGTCACATACATAACTTGAAGACGTCACAGGAACTAAATGTACCACCACACGAAGAGAAAGAGAGAGCTTTGCAAATGACGTAAGAATATTTAAGCAATTCCGACTCTAAAAGAAAAGATCGCGGCACAACTGTGAAATCATCCCTGAGACAATTCACGCGCTTTTGTGGGAAATACCCTTGTCTTTTAACACGAACTGCTTCAGGAGTTACTAGATCCAATTGAATATCTTTCTAAATACGCTTTCAAACAGATCGCTGCACAGTAGTTTGCTTCAGTTTTGTGATGTACATTGGCATGCTTAAACAAGTTAGGTCAAGTTTTAACTCTTCAGTACGTCTGCAAATGTTGCTTTAAACAATTTGTTTCAAATACACTCGCACAAAAAAACACTGAACTGTCTTCCCAGATGCACGTGGAACGGAAAAACATTACGGCAAAACAGAGTCGAGAAATACATCGTGTGGGTATATCATTTGTAAATTGAAAGTAAAATAAATTATCACAAACACGCCGTGTTGAAATTCTGAAGAAGATCCTACTTCACAAAAATGAAAATATTGTTAAATACGCTATCACAGCACACGTGGCACAGTTGTGACTCGGGACTCGCAAAGCGGCTGCGCGCCCGTCAGCTGCTGGAAGCAGGTTTTTTTGCGGCCGGATCCACCAGCGCGCGAAACCGTGGCTGGCAGACCAGCACCAGCTTGTCGCGCGTGCTCAGACCAGCATTCATCTGCGGGTGGGGTAGAATACCGCACTCCTATTGGCTACCTGGAGGAAATGGTGGGTGCAGGACTAGAGGTTATATAGACCCTCGTCATGGTGCAGTCGTCCTATTTCTACTATCGTCCGCGGCAGGGTCATCTCAACTGTGTTGTTGTCGCTCCTGTGTGTATGTGGCGAAAAAACAAAGTGATCAGTGGCAACAACTGGCAGTGGCAGCGAACGTCTGAGGCAATGGGAATTACCTGGTAACATTTAATTTCATAGCATGAGGTCGTATTACACAGTGCATATTTTCGTAAAAAGTTAAGCAGTATCAGGTTCGGAGTTCGATATACATTTTCGTAAAAGACGTTTCATAATATGAAATCATTATGTGCTCAGATTTAAGCGATAATTTTTTCTAGTTGTTTCAGGATACATCCACCAAATCGTGAGAAACTGGAGGAATAGGTTCAACAGCGGCAGCGGCAATATCATCGTAAGTAGTATATACATATTTTCCAACGAATATGTAATATCTTTATGTTGTTGTAGATCATTTCGCCGGCCGGAGTGGCCGTGCGGTTCTAGGCGCTACAGTCTGGAGCCGAGTGACCGCTACGGTCGCAGGTTCGAATCCTGCTTAGGGCATGGATGTGTGTGATGTCCTTAGGTCAGTTAGGTTTAATTAGTTCTAAGTTCTAGGCGACTGATGACGTCAGAAGTTAAGACGCCTAATGCTCAGAGCCATTTGAACCAAAATCATTTCGAGGGACCAGAATCGATAAATGTTACTGTTTCACTAAGACTTTCTTATTTGTTGCATTGTATGTTAGGTATACATACTTTCTTTCTAAAAAAATTCATCGTTTATGCAGTGTGCCGTTCTTGTATATGATTTAGAGGATCAAAATAGATAAACGGTACTTCTTTTCATTTCACCAAGAATTTCGTATTCTTTAAGTATATATATCCATTAATGTTTCTTTCTACTCCATAGTACATATACATGTTGTAAGGTGTCAGGCAAATCCAACACCTTCCATGAAAACCCTGACATGATAAGCAAATCCAATAGTATGTCACATAGCTCCGAATAAATCGTGACATTAAATTAACCAAAGTAATACGAGTAACGAATGAACAAATGGAATACCACAGACTAACACAAGAATGCCTAAATGCATGTCATACCTTCCCACTGTGATACAGACGCAGTTCCGAGGGGAGAAACGGGAAAAGAAGCCGAGAGCAGAACCGTGCTAAGCTGGAAGGCCCTACGATAAGGGACGGACACCCACGTCGCCAGCTAACCGCTAGGACCACCCCAGCCGCAAGTTTTAGCATGAGCCTTTTTCGCGTCTCTGTTACGAGAGGACCACCCCCCAGCCCATGTTAAAAGCTAGAGCCCTCCAGAAGAACAGTATAGATCTTACGATAACACAAAAAGGGCCACCACAACCGCAAGTTTTAGCGTGAGACTTTTTCACGTCTCTGTTACGTTGCAAACTTTAAAAACAATGCCCCACCACGAAAAGTATAACGTTTCTCATTGGATAGACAGAATTTTTGTAGGCAGAACTTAAGGTTAACATTGAGACCCTGATTGGTCAGATGAAAACACAGCCAGATAGTTTTTTTAAACCAACTTCGGTAAATTGTAGTAAGGAGAAGTTAGGAGAGAGTTGCTTCCGAGACGGCGAGGTGAGCGGAGCTGTGCTGCCCGCCGCCCCCTGACGAACACCGACCAGGTAAGAAATGCATGCAATGCCGCATAACAGCACATAAAGCTTCACTCTGTTATATAGTTATTGAGAAGGCACATCAGCCACTGTAATTTACAAGTTAGATAAGTAATTAAAGATATTTGAGTGTCACTGTAGGCCATTTTGATAGTTTTCTCTCTTGTGAAACTTAATTTAAACCTAGATTATAGATGTGATACGGCATAGGTCATCCTTCGATCCATTGTAGAACTTGGAAACCCACTCAGGGAATATTCGTTCACATTTTTGTTGAACGCAGTTGGTTTTTATCATCCTGTATTAAAACATTTTCTTTTATCAATAGTGCAATTTTTAAACAATGTTTTGTGAGTAGAATAAAATTTCCAATGGTAAACTTAACTGCTTTTTCGACGTTATTTTATCAGCTAACTTAAAATAGGAAAGCCTTGAACCCCTTCCACGAAATTTAGTTAGTATTAAGATTCTTATACAAGAAGTGCAGTGGAGCTGACGCTGAAATCAGTAAGTATTTGGTTATATCATCGCTAGTCTCACCGAACTCTTCTGAACTCTACATGTCATGTGTGGTCTGGCGTCTCCTTAACAGCAACAGGTCCCAGGTTCAAACTAGTCAATTCCATGAAAAACATGCTCAGAGCGTCGTTGCGGGAAAGTGGTAGGGAGACACGATATAGACCAGACACCACGCAGAATGTTAGAACGTATACGTAATTAAATATCACCGTATATGCAATAAGGTGTATTTTCTTTCCTGTAGATTATTTTCTGGCAGAGGAAGGTGCGGGACAGGCAGGGGTATGTGCTGGAGATATGCAGGAGCCGTCACAGATCTCATGTGAGTGCATATTCTAAATATTCTTTTTTGTTTTCTTAAGATTTTGTGTGTATATGTCTTCATTGTTAGATATTATTTTGTAGATGATATAGGGGAGTAGGACAGATGGATCTTCCCAAATTCAGGCGAGTGTGTAACGCGACCGTGGGTGAAGGAGGTAGAGGAAGATCTTCGCCGTCGTGTGGAGATATGAAAGATACCAAGGAGCCAGAGCGAAACAGGTAACACGTACTCACTCCGCTTTCTTTCCTTGCAACGGGCGATGTCTTGAGTGTTGCACGTAATTCTTTTTGTTTATTTTTCTACAGTGGCTGCGTTAGGGGAAAAATTTATGCAATACGCCATGGTTCCGGTACCATGTTCAGCGAAGTCTATAATAACGAGACGGAGTACCGTGCGACATGCTTCGCCAGGAAGGGGCCAGTTAGTCGCCAGGCGGGAAGCCGCCGCCACCATCACCGCCGCCGCTGCAGCCACCGTCCCCTCCGCCCAATTACCGCTCTTCCATCCATGGACCAATCCCTATAAAATGAATTTCTTATAAGTAAACAATATATCATCTGCTACTTAACTGAATTTCCTATCATGAGATAATTCCTCATCAGCACGGAGCTGCCAATTTATATGTCCATGGCGGCGGGTAGGAGGGAATCGTTTGCGGACTACCAGAGAGGGAGGGGTTAATTAGTTGATGAGGTGTTAATTAATTGATCCATCTAATTAAGTTGACAAAACTGACAGTAGCGGCAGTTCGCCTCGTGCAGCCCACCATAGTTTTCGCACTTTGGTGTAAAAATGGTTCAAATGGTTCTGAGCACTATGGGACTTAACATCTCAGGTCATCAGTCCCCTAGAACATAGAACTACTTAAACCTAACTAACCTAAGAACATCACACACATCCATGCCCGAGGCAGAATTCGAACCTGCGACTGTAGCGGTCGCGCGGTTCCCGACTGTAGCGCCTAGAACCGCTCGGCCACTCCGGCCGGCACTTTGGTGTATCTTCTCTTTCGAGCGTGCATTGCTTTCTGGGATGCTTGCCAGCGCTCTCCACACAGACGCCAGGCATCGAGCAGTGGTGTGCCACATGCCCAGCGACCTGGCATCTGTAACACTGTGACGTCCCTCGCCGCTACTTCAGATTTTCGACCGTGACCGACGCATGATTTACCTGTATGAGGCTGAACAGACACCAGTTTAAGAAATTATCCGCGGCCACAGCTAGCAGAAGCGGCCAGTCTTCTCCAATGTTCGAGGACTTCATTTGCACTACAATCCGAATCCCCAATCCAATTTAAAACAGCGTCTTGGAATATGGAGTTGATCACGTTATCAAAGACATGGGGTAGGTGTAGAACGGCAGACCGATGTCAACCGCTGTACTCGATACACTTCCTCGTCTTCGCAGTAGTGCAGGTTTATGCGTCCGAGATCCTTTCCTGCAGATTTCTCAGTGAAATCTTGCTTTTTACACTGCGATATTTGCTGAAGGAATTTTGTGTAATCGCCCTTCACATGTGAGACTATCGGAGGCGGCCTCGGCCCTTACCTCTCTGCAGGTCACTGCGAAGAGGGGAAGGGGGCAGGACCATCTTCATTGGCGTTTCATAGCTCGGTACCTTCGCATGCCACAGCGAAGGTGCCTACAGAGCCGCTGAGCTGAGACTCATGGCGACTCTCCGCCTCTGGAGGTCGAAAATGTGAAACTTGCTTATCTGGCTATGATAGTGGAAAAGCCCCTTCTGTTTGCTCCCATTGTAGGCGCGCGGGATCCTGGCTGCCGGCTTTTTCTCCCTTTCGCGGTCGTTAGGTACCGCAGTCGCTTGGCGCCTGTGGCGAGTCTGCTCGTTCTTGTCGTCTGTGACGCTCCGTCTCCCACACCGGCTCGGCGGACGGTCTGTTGGTTTGCCGTTCGTTCTTCTCCTTCCGATCGCCACCCAACTCTGCCATGGCAGTTGTCAGGCTGTCTCGGTGCGCCCTCTGGCGCGGTGGTGTTGACGGCAGCGGGAGGTGTGGGCGCAAAATCGCAAACTTCCAAATCAACGGTTGGCCCATTCTTACAGTGGGAGTTGTCGGATGAGGCCGCCGTCTCAGCGGGCGCAGTCGCCTGAGCCAGCTCAGCCGTAAGGCGATCCGCGGTACCCGTTTTCTTTTGGAACATTGTGCGGAAGTCCTCTATCAACCACGAAATGCTCGCGCGTCTACCTCTCAGCGCGGAATGAGCTTTGGCCCACACACGGCCCAGACACTCGTTCCACGTGGAGTTTGGCACGCCGTGGCTGGTCCTGCTTTAGAATATCTTCACACTGATCCAAGTCAGCAGAAATCTCCTTGCTAATGCTTTCTTGTTGTTCATTTGCGATCAGAATTTCACAGTTTATTTTCTACTCAAAGCTAGGATGGACCGTTTCTTGAGCCTTAGTATACAGCTCCAGTTCGTCGTTAATCTCTTTAACTTTCGTGTCCATTCAACGAATCTGTTCTATTTTTTTAAATTTTGTTTAAATAATGTTTCTTATTATCCCTATACTCTCCATTGCGATGAGGGGTGACGCAGACATTGTGAAGGTGCCAGCGAGCCAATGCCGTGAAACTTTGTAAATGTCATAACAGTCACTGACTGCAAATACTTGTTTATTCAATTACTGGTTCCGATAATTTTAATAAACTTTGAGTGATTTAAATGCTTACAAGTGCATATGTTAAAAATGAACATAATGGTATGCTGTCAGCTGCAATAAGAAGGTTCAAATGGTTCAAATGGCTCTGAGCACAATGGGACTTAACTTCTGAGGTCATCAGTCCCCGAGAACTTAGAACTACTTAAACCTAACTAACCTAAGGACATCACACACATCCAAGCCCGAGGCAGGATTTGAACCTGCGACCGTAGCGGTCACGCGGTTCCAAACTGAAGCGCTTAGAACCGGACGGCCACACCGGCCGGCAATAAGAAGGAATGTAATGTACATACATTGGAAAATTAACGAACATGCCTGTCTTCATGAGGTTAATAGAAAAACAGTTAAAATGTTTGGCCTTAAGCGCCATTCTCACGTAGAGTAAAATGACGGTAAAATAGTAACCACACATGTCCCGTAAAGTGGGGTCGTCTTTTCGTACTGTACACGCCTGTACCCTAATACTACGTCTACATACAACTAATCTGAATGTACACTCCTGGAAATTGAAATAAGAACACCGTGAATTCATTGTCCCAGGAAGGGGAAACTTTATTGACACATTCCTGGGGTCAGATACATCACATGATCACACTGACAGAACCACAGGCACATAGACACAGGCAACAGAGCATGCACAATGTCGGCACTAGTACAGTGTATATCCACCTTTCGCAGCAATGCAGGCTGCTATTCTCCCATGGAGACGATCGTAGAGATGCTGGATGTAGTCCTGTGGAACGGCTTGCCATGCCATTTCCACCTGCCGCCTCAGTTGGACCAGCGTTCGTGCTGGACGTGCAGACCGCGTGAGACGACGCTTCATCCAGTCCCAAACATGCTCAATGAGGGACAGATCCGGAGGTCTTGCTGGCCAGGGTAGTTGACTTACACCTTCTAGAGCACGTTGGGTGGCACGGGATACATGCGGACATGCATTGTCCTGTTGGAACAGCAAGTTTCCTTGCCGGTCTAGGAATGGTAGAACGATGGGTTCGATGACGGTTTGGATGTACCGTGCACTATTCAGTGTCCCCTCGACGATCACCAGTGGTGTACGGCCAGTGTAGGAGATCGCTCCCCACACCATGATGCCGGGTGTTGGCCCTGTGTGCCTCGGTCGTATGCAGTCCTGATTGTGGCGCTCACCTGCACGGCGCCAAACACGCATACGACCATCATTGGCACCAAGGCAGAAGCGACTCTCATCGCTGAAGACGACACGTCTTCATTCGTCCCTCCATTCACGCCTGTCGCGACACCACTGGAGGCGGGCTGCACGATGTTGGGGCGTGAGCGGAAGACGGCCTAACGGTGTGCGGGACCGTAGCCCAGCTTCATGGAGACGGTTGCGAATGGTCCTCGCCGATACCCCAGGAGCAACAGTGTCCCTAATTTGCTGGGAAGTGGCGGTGCGATCCCCTACGGCACTGCGTAGGATCCTACGGTCTTGGCGTGCATCCGTGCGTCGCTGCGGTCCGGTCCCAGGTCGACGGGCACGTGCACCTTCCGCCGACCACTGGCGACAACATCGATGTACTGTGGAGACCTCACGCCCCACGTGTTGAGCAATTCGGCGGTACGTCCACCCGGCCTCCCGCATGCCCACTATACGCCCTCGCTCAAAGTCCGTCAACTGCACATACGGTTCACGTCCACGCTGTCGCGGCATGCTACCAGTGTTAAAGACTGCGATGGAGCTCCGTATGCCACGGCAAACTGGCTGACACTGACGGCGGCGGTGCACAAATGCTGCGCAGCTAGCGCCATTCGACGGCCAACACCGCGGTTCCTGGTGTGTCCGCTGTGCCGTGCGTGTGATCATTGCTTGTACAGCCCTCTCGCAGTGTCCGGAGGAAGTATGGTGGGTCTGACACACCGGTGTCAATGTGTTCTTTTTTCCATTTCCAGGAGTGTATTAAAATGCAATTAAAAGGGAGCTAGAAATATACCATGAGTCAAAAAGGAAATGTTCGTATTCCAAACGGAAACTGTAAATAAGAGTATGTGCCGTATACAGGGTGAGCTACTAACTACTGCCACCAAGAATAACTCCGAAAATACGATAGTCGCTGAAAAGTTTGTTGGACAAATGTTTGATAGGACAACGGGGACCATAATATGACGTTGGTTTTTTATTGCTAGGTGGGGTAGCGTCAGAGATATGAAGGTCAAATTTATTTTCTTAAATAGCATGCTATAGTTTGGTTCTTCTTTTCTGATAGCGGCTATCGGGACGAATCCAATAATGTGTAACAATAAGGTCTTTGAAAGTCAACGAAGGTCACAAAGGTGGCATGAACGTCCATTTACAGGTGTTCGAAATGATGACCATTGGTATCTATGCTGTGCTGCAGTCTTCTTATCATGGATTGAGTGGCATTCCTTATCACTTTGCCACTTATCGAAGCACATGCTCTGACAATTCGCTCTCGTGTATCGAGCAAATAGTAAATAATCGCCGTATACGGCGTATCCATCTAACGTGACATTAACATGTAAACACCATTCGACGGTTTCGCAATACAACACTAATAGGAACGGTAAGACTAGTATCGTCGAATCCAGTGAATGTGAAAGATGCATTCCTTCGAAGAACAAGCCAATGTGCTTCTCATTTACGAAGAATGCCAACGAAATTCAGTGAGAGCTAGAGACTTATACGCTGAAAGGTATCCGCAACGTACTCGCCCTACACGTCGTGCATTTAAATATGTGTATGATAAATTTAGAACAACCGGATCTTTAACGCATCGGAAGCATATCTGGAAAAGGAAAGTTACTAACCAGGAAACGGAAATTGGTACTCTTGCCACTGTGATTGGTGTATTAGTTCGCGTCAAATCGCAAGGGAATCTGGCATGAGCCACAGTTGTGTTGTTCGTATTCTGCATCGCCATAAATATCATCCTAACCATATCAATTTCCACCAAGGATTAACTGGTACGGATTGTATGCGTCGCATTGAATTCTGCCGATAGGTTCAACTTCAGATTCAGAGGGATGAAACATTTATTAATTTGATTTTATTTACTGACAAGGCTACATTCACGAACCATGGAAATGTTAATTTGCAACTGATAATCCATGGTGACTGCGGGAAATTGCACACCAAAAACCGTGGTCGGTCAACGTATGTTGTCGGATTCTGGAGGATATTCTATTTCATCGAAGCAAATCTTAATGGTAGGAAGTACACCACATTCCTGCAACAAAAATTAGGTCTGTTATTGGAAGAAATACTTTTAGGAACAAGGAACGGAATGTGGCATCAACACGATGGGCGTTCGGTATATTTTTCGTTGATAGCTAGAAATGAGTTACAGAGACAATTCCCAAATGGTTCGATTGGATACGGAGGAGATGTGTCGTGGCCGGCTCGTTCGCCAGACTTGACGGCTCTGGATTTTTTCTTGTGAGGATTCGTAAAAGGCATTGTTTATAAAGACGTTCCAACTACACCTCAAGATATGCGAGAGAGAATTGTCAGAGCATGTTCTTCGATAAGTGCCAAAGTGATAGAGAATACCAGTCAATTCAGTTAAGAACAATGCAGCACTACATTGATACCAATGGTCATCACTTCGAACGCCTTCTGTAAATGAACGTCCATGCCACCTTTGTGACCTTCGTTGACCTTCAAAGACCTTACTGTTACACATCAATGGATTCGTCTCGATAGCCACTATCAGAAAATAAGTACCAAACTATAGCATACCATTAAAAAAAAAAGATAAAAACAAAGTTGACCTTCATATCTCTGAAGCGACCCCACCTAGCAACAAAAACCAACGTCATATTGTGGCCCCCGTTGTCCCATGCAACTTTTATCCCACGAACGTTTCAGCTCCTATCATACTTCCGGAGCTATTCTTGGTGGTAATATTTAGTGACTCACCCTGTATATTACAATAAAATTATTTGACAGCAGCTTGTCAGACGAGAAAAGAAGCCGAAGGCGCGGTGGGCATACAAAAGCAGATTCGAGGAACCGCTGGCGGTACAGGTCCAAGAGGTAACGAAGGTGGACGGAATGAGAAATAAAAGCTCCGAGGCTAAATAAAAGTATGACAATAGCCTATCATTGAAATCATAAAAGGTAGTTCCCAGAAGTGGTCTGCGACACGATGGTACATAAATAAGCGAAATGAAAGCAGCATATCAGACAAGGATAAAAAAAAGGCTGGGGGTACTCGCCGAAACCGAAGAAAGAAAAATTTTGTCGGCAGGGGAAGGAGCAGAGCTCTAACAGGATATAAGACCTACAACAGATTGTCAAAGAACAAACTAGGAAAGAGTTTCCTACAATATCTTAAGGGTGCTGCTCGGACATAGCAGAATCACAGGGAGCGAAACAGCACAATAAACTCTGTTTCGCCGTACGTAAAAGTGGACTAGGACCACTCCTTTTCTTATCAACCTACATAAATCAAATCAGAAGTTGGGAAGGAAAACATAGGTACAAAGAAGGTAGCTGCGAAGAAACCATGGGTAACGGAAGAAATACTTCAGTTGATTGATGAAAGGAGGAAGTACAAACATGTTCCGGGAAAATCAGGAATACAGAACTACAAGTCGCTGAGGAATGAAATAAATAGGAAGTGCAGGGAAGCAAAGACGAAATGGCTGCAGGAAAAATGTGAAGACATCGAAAAAAATATGATTGTCGGAAGGACAGACTCAGCATACAGGAAAGTCAAAACAACCTTTGGTGACATTAAAAGCAAAGGTGGTAACATTAAGAGTGAAACGGTAATTGCACTGCTAAATGCAGAGGAGAGAACAGATAGGTGGAAAGAATACATTGAAAGCCTCTATGAGGGTGAATATTTGTCTGATGTGTTAGAAGAAGAAACAGGAGTCGATTTAGAAGAGATAGGGGATCCAGTATTAGAATCGGAATTTAAAAGATCTTTGGAGGACTTACGGTCAAACAAGGCAGAAGGGATAGATGACATTCCATCAGAATTTCTAAAATCATTGGGGGAAGTGGCAACAAAACTACTATTCACGTTGGTGTGTAGAATGTATGAGTCTGGCGATATACCATCTGACTTTCGGAAAAACATCATCCACAAAATTCCAAAGACGGCAAGAGCTGACAAGTGCGAGAATTATCGCACAATCAGCTTAACACCTCATGCATCGAAGCTGCTTACAAGAATAATATACAGAAGGATGGAAAAGAAAATTGAGAATGCGCTAGGTGACGATCAGTTTGGCTTTAGGAAAAGTAAAGGGACGAGAGAGGCAATTCTGACGTTACGGCTAATAATGGAAGCAAGGCTAAAGAAAAATCAAGACACTTTCATAGGATTTGTCGACCTGGAAAAAGCGTTCGACAATATAAAATGGTGCAAGCTGTTCGAGATTCTGAAAAAGTAGGGGTAAGCTATAGGGAGAGGCGGGTCATATACAATATGTACAACAACCAAGAGGGAATAATAAGAGTGGACGATCAAGAACGAAGTGCTCGTATTAAGAAGGGCGTAAGACAAGGCTGAAGCCTGTCGCCCCTACTCTTCAATCTGTACATCGAGGAAGCAATGATGGAAATAAAAGAAAGGTTCAGGAGTGGAATTAAAATACAAGGGGAAAGAATATCAATGATGCGATTCGCTGATGACATTGCTATCCTGAGTGAAAGTGAAGAAGAATTAAATGATCTGCTGAACGGAATGAACAGTCTAATGAGTACACAGTATGGTTTGAGAGTAAATCGGAGAAAGACGAAGCTAATGAGAAGTAGTAGAAATGAGAACAGTGAGAAACTTAACATGAGGATTGATAATCACGAAGTCAATGAAGTTAAGGAAGTCTGCTACCTAGGCAGTAAAATAATCAATGACGAACGGAGCAAGGAGGACATCAAAAGCAGACTCGCTATGGCAAAAAAGGCATTTCTGGCCAAGAGAAGTCTACTAATATCAAATACCGGCCTTAATTTGAGGAAGAAATTTCTGAGGATGTTCGTCTGGAGTACAGCATTGTATGGTAGTGAAACATCGACTGTGGGAAAACCGGAACAGAAGAGAATCGAAGCATTTGAGATGTGGTGCTATAGACGAATGTTGAAAATTAGGTGGACTGATAAGGTAAGGAATGAGGAGGTTCTACGCAGAGTCGGAGAGGAAAGGAATATATGGAAAACACTGATAAGGAGAAGGGACAGGATGATAGGACATCTCTAAGACATGAGGGAATGACTTCCATGGTACTAGAGGGAGCTGTAGAGGGCAAAAACTGTAGAGGTAGACAGAGATTTGAATACGTTAAGCAAATAATTGAGGACGTAGGTTGCAAGTGCTACTCTGAGATGAAGAGGTTAGCACAGGAAAGGAATTCGTGGCGGGTCGCATCAAACCAGTCAGAAGACTGATGAAAAAAAAAGGTCAGTCTTCGTCCATTTTGCTGAGAACCTTCTCATTTGTAACCTTATAAGCGCACATAGTAAGACAGCGACAATCCTGAAACTGGGTCGAGGGCTGATGTACCGTATTACTGACTTACGTTACTCAACGGTATTAGAATAACCTATCTTCAAATTCTAATCGTATGAGGGGTAAATATCTGTTCAGTATAGGATATCATAACGTGGAGGGCAGTGATGGTGGATGGGAGGGGGTCTGAGAGATATTCATGAACGCCACGTCCGTGGCATCTCAGAGAGCTCACCGTCCACTGGCAATGTGATCGTAAGACATGGGATCGCTTCATCGACCACAGTGCGGCCCGACTGTGTAGCGCTGTGTATTCCAGAGAGTGGGGGTCTAGATTTAACAGCTCGGATCGCGTGAGTGTTATAAACTTCTGTAAAGAAAACCTCAACCTGAAGGTGTGCTATGTCCCGATGGGACTGATGTTCGACGAGGCGAAAAGGTCGTTAGCGGACAACCTCTGTGTGGCATGCAGCACCTCAGTTGGTAAGGCTTGCTCAAGCAATCAGGGGTCTGTGTCCCTAACTGATTATGGGACGTCCAGAAAGTCCACATCGATTCAAAGGTCCCAACAGTTCGGTTTGTCCTTTGGGCAGCATTTAATCTCTAATCCCAAATGGTTCAAATGGCTCTGAGCACTATGGGACTCAACTGCTGTGGTAGAACTTAGAACTACTTAAACCTAACTAACCTAAGGACAGCACACAACACCCAGCCATCACGAGGCAGAGAAAATCCCTGACCCCGCCGGGAATCGAACCCGGGAACCCGGGCGTGGGAAGCGAGAACGCTACCGCACGACCACGAGATGCGGGCTCTCTAATCCCAAAAATACCTCTTATGACTAGTCCAACTGAGATGTCGGTGAATACTAGGGATCGCACTGCAGTAACAGGCCGCTTCCTGTGCTAAAGAGCGTTTTATTTCTATTGAACGTGTGGGAGGTTCATTTAAAAAGCTGCCGCGTTTCTGCACAAATAAAGCTGTAAGCAACTTGCAGAGCAACTCAAATGTTTTAAGAAGCTACGAACGAGACACACCTGGTCGAGACAACGGAATCTATCCAAGTATACAACCTATTAAAAGCCAGTAGCCGTCAACAATGATCTGAACACTGCGCTAAATGTCTGTAAGGTAGTTGTAACCTGTACGACGGATATAGATGCCAAAGATACCCACAGGAATGGAAGTGCGAAGGTGTTACAGAGGTAATAAATTTTATAAAAAGTATCTATGGTACATTTGGGAGGAACCATCTTTTTTTCTGATTCAGTCTGACATTCAGTAAACCAAATTTGCCTGAGTGCATGTTGAATAAAAACACCGTTGCCACCGTGTGGTTACTTAATTTAAAAAGCACTATCGGTTTCGTAACGTTGGTTACAGCATCGGGTGCTCAGCGCGTGAGATCCAGGAGAACATGATTCCGGCTGTTGACACCCCTTCTACATTAGTTTATCGTGAGAAGCAAAAAGATTTTTAGAACCCATTAAAATTGTAGGAATCGGGGGAGAAGTTCGGTATCAAAGATAGCCCAGTATCATGTAACTGACTTCATTTGATGATGTAACGCTACGAAACCTGTCGTGCTTTAGAAATAAAGTAACTGTACAGCTCCAGAGGTGTTTTTTATTCAATATCACGTTTTTTAGTTTTGGATATACGCTAAACAAACTTTTGTGTTGTTTGACCGAATAAATTGCAACAGGCTTTATCCACTTTCAAGTTAGGCTCTATGTGTCTAATTTAATGCGATGCTTTAAATTCAAACATTTTGGTTATACCATTATGATATGCGCAGAAGACACGGTTCAGCTGCTCAAGATAGAAGTACTCAGTGCACTGCCCCACCTATTCCTGTCAATTACTTTGAAAACCATCCACTTTGGAGCAGAAAATGTCCTGTTTCCTGGGAAGAGAGGAACTTGCATGAGATAAAAGTTACACAACGCATATGGCACTCTAAGACGAAGAAGGAGTTGAGGGCTACACAGCCACATTCTTTCGTGAAATCATTTGCTTCAGCAATGAGGCAGCCTTTACAAACGACAAGTGTTGGCTCCCGGGTATTGACTGCTGAGCGAAGCACCACAACCAGCAGCGGAAACCACCCGCATCGCTCGTGAAACAATCACGCTTTCCTACAACACAGATAGTGGTGGTTGTGGAACCATCTCGTTTTTCTTCTTGTGCAATTTCCGTGTTTGACCAGTTGTGGTCTGTTAAGGTTCCAGTTTTTCTCCTCGCTGTAGGAGGATATCTTTTCACTTTTGGTTTTAAGTTCTTTATCTGATGTAGTAGTCTCCTTGTATCCATTTTTTGTAGATGTTCATTCCATTTTATTTTCATCCACTTTTTCTTTCACACTCCAAATTTTTCCGTTGGGGAATCTTCAGTCCGTATTTTATCCGTTCTCTTACATCTCTTCACTGCTCTAAGACATTTCATTTATATTCCTCATATTTGTTCTTTTGACTTTAATTCAGTATCCACGATTTCCTAACATGTTTTTTGGTTTGACAATGCTACAATTTAATAAAATTTCAAACGAATTTCTTTCCGTGATTTATGCTCCAGAGTTGTATTAATTGTTTCACAGATACTTCCAGATCTGTTCAACTTAATTTCTTTTTGGAAATCATCTTCTTTAGACAACACCAGTATATGATCAGCAGCATATGGGAGTGATTTTTGTTGAATCCTGCCTAGTCGTCGAATATGGGGTGGCTGGGAAACCTGCTTTCTTGGGTCGCTAGACAACATTCAAACAAATCGTATTAAAGAGTTTTATTACAAAAAGAAAAAAGAAAATAATTAACTTTGTGTTAGGCAGACGTGTCACAAGCAGAAGACGACAGACAAAATAAGAAATCTCTTCAGTACAACGTTTCAAAGTTTGACCTACATAGAATGTACGAGCAAAGTAATGAGCTTGACGGTTCTATGCAGGTCGCTGGTCTTGAAGCTTCTCGTAGAGCTGGACCGCGGCCAATCGGGCGTGCAATTGGCTGACGTCTTGTCACAGCCCTCTCCTCTCTCATATTCCCGACTGGCGTGCCGGCGCTTGATTTTACGCTGTAACAGTTTTAGCTTCATCGAATTGTTTAGTTGGATCCCAGCGTTCACACTAAAATTAAATCTGCGAACTGCATTGTCAGTGTAAATATTGAACAATTTAGGGGCCAAACTACAGCCTTGTCTCACCCCTTTATTTGTTTGTGTCACTTCTACATACATGTGTTCTCCATTTAAGATTACTGATGTTCCTGTACGCAGACTTTTGAAAATTGATTTAAGCGGTAAAGGGAAACTGCTGTGCTCCATTATTTTCCATAGCTGTTCACTAGCCACATTATCGAAAGTCGTCTCAAAATCTATAAAATCAATACACTGAGGCGACAAAACCGGTTAGCTTGTGTGCAATTGGATGATTTCTAATTTATGCTACACAGATTGAACAAAACCCCACTCACTGAAATCAACTATAACAGTGAATTACAGACAATCAGACAATTAGCTGTAGAGAATGAATATGATACAAACACTATAGATAAACTGAACCACAAAATTAAAACAAAATTAAAAAAGGCACCCAACACACAAAAGCCTTCTCACCATCTTACACACACACAGAACACACAAACGAGCACACATGGACAAGAGACACCCAAAACAACAAACACGTGGTTCACTCTCACCTACAACAACAAAGCAGCCCACAGAATAGGCAACATACTCAAAAACAAGAACTAAAAATAGCCTACAAGACAGACAGCTCAACACAGAGGAAACTAAGGATAACGAACACAAGCACAGACAAACACAAGACATCTGGTATTTACCAACTAACGTGTCAGGACAGCAAATCAGTTTATATAGGACAGACAAGCAGAAACTTTAATACCGCATCCACAGTACACAGAAAAGCATTAAAAAGTAACAACTGTCATTCCCCATTTGCTGAACACCTTATGGACAATAAACATAGCCCAACAGACATCAACACTGATTTGAAAACTCAAATGCAGTAACAGCCCCCCCACAAAAACTAATAATTGAAGAAAATTATCAAATACAAAAAGCCATAGTTGAAGGAATACAAGTAATAAATGAATACACAGCTCTCTGCAATGAAACTCTGTTCTCTGCCCTCAAAGAAGTATTAGATAACACCAACCTATAGAACTCCTCCCCCCCCCCCCCCACACACACACAGACACATACATAAATACACACACATAAAACTAAATATAAATTAATAAACATAAATAATTACAACGATAAATCCTCAAACCTACTCTCTCCCTCTCCGTCTTTCTCTCTCTCCCTCCCTCTCTTTTTTCACACACACACACACACACACACACACACACTCACTCACACCAACCCCTTATAGATTCAGAACAACTGCCAGTGACACATTCAACGGTTCCACTGTCCGCCATCTTGTTTTCACACCTTCAACTACTCTACTGTCCGCCATCTTATTTTTACAGCTGGTAAACAGTGACAGTGACAACTCAATACACAGAACTTGACAATGAAGAAGATGACGAAAAAAGCAAACGTAAGTGAAACATTATGTAAACAGATACACACACACACACACACACACACACACACACACACACACAACCTTTCACATAAATTATTAATTTCAGGCATAGCCGTAAGAGTTTAGACATCGTAATTTTTGCACAAATATTTTGCCTACATTAAGTTGCAAATAGTTGCAGACAACAAACTGTAAAGAAAAACAGAAGCTTTAAATACGTAATGTAGCAGGAAACCCCACCATGTGCTCTTCAAAAATCTGTAATTACGATCTAGAAACTAATATTTACACATATTTAAACAGTGAAGAATATTCCTTATGTTTAAAAGACATAACAATAATAATTTTAAAAAACGACTGATGATGCTGCAACTGCAATAAAACATGTCTGGGACAAAACATGAAATTATGTTTTGCTAAACGCCCCCCCCCCCCCAAAAAAAAAAATTGTTATGGCTAAAGCAAACACAGACAAAAGAGCTTCAACTTCAAGATGATTAATATGCACATATACAGATGGCGATAGTATCCGGTACACAAGATTGTGCATTGGCATTGGCGGAGTGCCATTTTTAATCAGGTTACCCATATGAAAAGGTTGCAGTAGCGATTACGGCCGCACGACGGGGATTAACAAACTTTCAGTGAGTAATGACAGTCGGAGCTAGAGCGTGGGACATTCCACTTTGGAAGTAAATGAGGAATTCAATATTCAAAGATCCACGGTGTCAAGAGTGTTGCGCGAATGCCAAATTTCGGGCATTACCTCTCACCACAAAAAAAAGCAGTGGCCAAAGGCCTTCACTTAACGACCGAGAGCAGTGGTGTTTAACTATATAGTTGTCGGTGTTAAAAGACAAGAAACACTGCGCGAAATAACCGCAGAGACGTGCGACGAAAGTATCCGTTAGGACAGTGCCGCTAAATTTGGCGTTAATGGGCTACGGCAGCGGACGAGTGACACGAGTGCTTTTTCTAACAGCATGACATCGCCTGCAGCGCCTCTCCCTGGGCTCGTGGACGTACCGCTTGCACCCTAGACCATAGAAAAATCGTGACCTGGTCACATGAGTCCTGATATCAGTTGGCAAGAACTGAGTCAGCATACAGAAAGGTTAAAACAACCCTCGGTGAAATTAAAAGTAAGAGTGATAACATTAACAGTGCAATGGGTAGTCCGATATTAAATGCATGGGAGATAGCAGATGGGTAGGAGTACATTGGATTCCACTGTAAGGGAGAAGACTTGTCTGATGACGCAACAGAAGAAGAAACAGGTATCAGCATAGAAAAGACCGGGGATCCAAGTAATATGTTAGTAGGCAGTTTAGGTTTTTATGTTGGTAACGTCACGTAGCGCTCTGTATGAAAATCACTGACTGTGCTGCGTGCAGTCTGTGGCTGGTTTGCATTGTTGGAATTTGCTATTGTGGTGTTGGGCAGTTGGCTGTTAACAGCGCGTAGCGTTGCGCAGTTGGATGTGAGCCGCCAGCAGTGGTGGATGTGGGGAGAGAGATAGCAGAATTTTAAGAACTGGCGATCTGGACGTGTGTCCGCCAGAAAGAGTAAATTTGTACTAATGGATATCATGAACTGATATATATACACTCCTGGAAATGGAAAAAGAACACATTGACACCGGTGTGTCAGACCCACCAAACTTGCTCCGGACACTGCGAGGGGGCTGTACAAGCAATGATCACACGCACGGCACAGCGGACACACCAGGAACCGCGGTGTTGGCCGTCGAATGGCGCTGGCTGCGCAGCATTTGTGCACCGCCGCCGTCAGTGTCAGCCAGTTTGCCGTGGCATACGGAGCTCCATCGCAGTCTTTAACACAGGTAGCATGCCGCGACAGCGTGGACGTGAACCGTATGTGCAGTTGACGGACTTTGAGCGAGGGCGTATAGTGGGCATGCGGGAGGCCGGGTGGACGTACCGCCGAATTGCTCAACACGTGGGGCGCGAGGTCTCCACAGTACATCGATGTTGTCGCCAGTGGTCGGCGGAAGGTGCACGTGCCCGTCGACCTGGGACCGGACCGCAGCGACGCACGGATGCACGCCAAGACCGTAGGATCCTACGCAGTGCCGTAGGGGACCGCACCGCCACTTCCCAGCAAATTAGGGACACTGTTGCTCCTGGGGTATCGGCGAGGACCATTCGCAACCGTCTTCAT
The DNA here is from genome assembly GCF_023864275.1 of Schistocerca cancellata. Classification (NCBI taxonomy): domain Eukaryota; kingdom Metazoa; phylum Arthropoda; class Insecta; order Orthoptera; family Acrididae; genus Schistocerca; species Schistocerca cancellata. Next base: position 618,852,407 of record NC_064627.1, read on the forward strand.
GAAGCTGGGCTACGGTCCCGCACACCGTTAGGCCGTCTTCCGCTCACGCCCCAACATCGTGCAGCCCGCCTCCAGTGGTGTCGCGACAGGCGTGAATGGAGGGACCAATGGAGACGTGTCGTCTTCAGCGATGAGAGTCGCTTCTGCCTTGGTGCCAATGATGGTCGTATGCGTGTTTGGCGCCGTGCAGGTGAGCGCCACAATCAGGACTGCATACGACAGAGGCACACAGGGCCAACACCCGGCATCATGGTGTGGAGAGCGATCTCCTACACTGGCCGTACACCACTGGTGATCGTCGAGGGGACACTGAATAGTGCACGGTAGATCCAAACCGTCATCGAACCCATCGTTCTACCATTCCTAGACCGGCAAGGGAACTTGCTGTTCCAACAGGACAATGCACGTCCGCATGTATCCCGTGCCACCCAACGTGCTCTAGAAGCTGTAAGTCAACTACCCTGGCCAGCAAGATCTCCGGATCTGTCCCCCATTGAGCATGTTTGGGACTGGATGAAGCGTCGTCTCACGCGGTCTGCACGTCCAGCACGAACGCTGGTCCAACTGAGGCGCCAGGTGGAAATGGCATGGCAAGCCGTTCCACAGGACTACATCCAGCATCTCTACGATCGTCTCCATGGGAGAATAGCAGCCTGCATTGCTGCGAAAGGTGGATATACACTGTACTAGTGCCGACATTGTGCATGCTCTGTTGCCTGTGTCTATGTGCCTGTGGTTCTGTCAGTGTGATCATGTGATGTATCTGACCCCAGGAATGTGTCAATAAAGTTTCCCCTTCCTGGGACAATGAATTCACGGTGTTCTTATTTCAATTTTCAGGAGTGTATATATTATGACTTTTGAACACTATTAAGGTAAATACATTGTTTGTTCTCTATCAAAATCTTTCATTGGATAACTATGGCTATCAGTAGTCAGTGCCTTCAGTAGTTAGAATCTTTTATTCAGCTGGCAGTATTGGCGCACGCTGTATTGCAGTAATTGGAGTAACGAAGAGTTTTGTGAGGTAAGTGATTCATGAAAGGTATAGGCTATTGTTAATCAGGGCCATTCTTTTGTAGGGATTTTTGAAAGTCAGACTGCGTTGCGCAAGAAATATTGTATGTCAGTTTAGTGATGATCAGAATAAGTAAAGAGAGAAATGTCTGAGTACGTTCAGTTTTGCTCAGCTGTTTGAACATCAGATAACGTAAGGGTTTTACCAGCACAGTAATTCACAAATTTTTCTAAGGGGACGTTTCTAATAGAACCACAATTTAAAAGAAGTTTGAAAGGCTGAATATCGATTAAGGCAGAATGGATAGATAACGTTCTATTAGAAATACTAAAATCATTGGGGAAAGTGGCAAGAAAACGACTATTCAAGTAGGTGTGTTGATTGTATGAGTCTGGCGATATAACATTTGACATTCGGAAATACATCAGCCAGACAGTTCCAAAGATAGCAAGAGCTGACAATTGCGAGAATTGTCGCACAATTAGCTTAACAGTTCACGCATCCAAGTTGTTGACAAGAATAATATTCACAAAAAGGAAAAAGAAAATTGAGGATATGTTAGATGACGGCCAGTTTAACTTTAGGAAAGATAAAGGCACCAGAGAGTCAGTTCTGATGTTGCGGTTGATAATGGAAATAAGACTAAAGAAAAATAAAGACACATCGATCCGAAAACAACGTTGGATAGTGTAAAATTATTCAAGATTTCCGAAATTCTAAGAAAAATAAGGGTAAGTTATGGGGAAAGATGGGTAGTATTCAATATGTATAAGATCCAAGATGGAATAATAAAAGTTTAAGACCAAGTACGAAGCGCTCAGATTAAAAAAGACGGAAGAGTGGGATGTAGTCTTTCACCCCTACTGTTCAATCTATACATCGAAGAACCAATGATAGAAATAAAAGAAAAGTTCAAGAGTGAAATTAAAATTCAAGCTGAAAGGACATCAATGGCAAGATTCGCTCATGACATAGTCATCCTCAGTGGAACTGAAGACGAATTAAAGGATCTACTGAATGAATTTGGCAGTCTAATAATTACAGAATATGGATTGAGACTAAATTGAAGAAAGACGAAAGTAATGAGTAGTAGCAGACGCGAAAACAGCGAGAAACTGAGCATCAGGATTGGTGATCATGAAGTAGATGAAGTTAAGAAATTCTACGTGGGCAGCAAAATAACCCTAGACGGACAGAGCAAATAGGACATCCAAGGCAGGCCAAAATTGGCAAAATGGTTCAAATGGCTCTGAGCACTATGGAACTTAACTTCTGAGGTCATCAGTCCCCTAGAACTTAGAACTACTTAAAATTAACTAACCTAAGGACATCACACACACCCATGCCCGAGGCAGGATTCGAACCTGCGACCGTAGCGATCGCGCGGTTCCAGACTGTAGCGCCTAGAAATGCTCGGCCACCTCGGCCGGCCAAAATTGGCAGAAATGACGTTCATGCCCATGAGAAGTTACTGATATCAAACGTAGGTCTTAATCTGAGGGAGAAAGAAATGTCTGAGAAAGTAAATATGGAGCACAGCATTACCTGGTAGTGAGACATGGACTGTAGGGAAACCGGAAAAGAAAAGATTCGAAGCATTTGAGACAAGGTGTTTGTGAGAATGTGTGAATATTAGAGTAAGGAATAAGGAGGTTCTCCAGAGAATCACCAAGGAAAGGAATATCTGGAGAACAGCAACAAGAGGATGGGATTGGATGATAGGATATTTATTAACACACCTAGAAATAACTTCCGAGGTACTACAGGGAGCTGTAGAGGGTGGAAACTTACGTCTAGCAAATGATTGAAGACATAGGTTGCAAGTTCAACTCAACATGAAGAGTTTGGCACAGGGAAGGAATTCTCGTCCAGCTGCATCAAACCTGTCAGAAGACTGATAATTTAACAAAAAAAATATAATAAAGACGCACCTTGTAAGCTGGTGGTGACTCCATAATGCTGTGAGCAATGTTTGCGTGGAATGCCCTGGGTTTCGGTGCAACTGAACCGATCATCGACTGGAAATGATTATGTTCGGCTGCTTCATTTTCAGCCATTCATGGGCTTCATGTTCCCAAACAACGATGGAATGTTTATGAATGACAATGCGCCATGTCACCAGGCCACAATACTTCGCGTTTGGTTTGAAGAACATTCTGGACAATTCGAGCGAATGATTTGGCCCCGCAGGTCGCCGTCACGAGTCCCATCTAACATTTACGGGACACAATCGGGAGGTCAGTTCGTGCACAAAATCCTGCACCGCCAACACTTTGGCCGTTATGGGTGGCTGTAGATGTCGCATGGCTCAGTATTTCTACAGGAGACTTCTAGCGACATTTTGAGCCCGTGCCACGTCGATTTGCTGCAGTACGCAGAGAAAAAAGAAGGTTCGACACATGATAAGGGGGTATATCACGACATTTGTCACCTCAGAGTAGGTTTCTCTTTGTTACACTCTCTCGGCTTTTCAATCAGTTCTTGTAAAATTTAGATCACCAAGGAGAACAATTTTATGTTTTTAACTATACTGGTCCATCATTTCCCGCAATTTATCGTGAAAGGTAACTGACTCCTCAGTCGGGCCTACCTCCCGTGTTTACACAGATATTGGAGTTAGGTTTTCTGTCTGCCGTTCCTGTTGAAAATGGTTAAGATAATTAAGAATGTAGAAACGTATGTTTATGTATATTGCTACAGAATTACGTGCTCTTTTTCTGTTGTACTTCACTATACGACGGTATGTACTTTCAGACATATTTATATCTAAAAAGAAAGATGATGAGACTTACCAGACAAAAGCGCTGGCAGGTCGATAGACACACAAACAAACACAAACATACACACAAAATTCAAGCTTTCGCAACAAACGGTTGCTTCGTCAAGCAAGAGGGAAGGAGAGGGAAAGACGAAAGGATGTGGGTTTTAAGGGAGAGGGTAAGGAGTCATTACAATCCCGGAAACGGAAAGACTTAACTTAGGGGGAAAAATGACAGGTATACACTCGCACTCACACACATATCCATCCGCATATACACAGACACAAGCAGACAAAAATTTCTGATCAAATACATTTGGTTCATAGGATATTGCCTGCTGTGTCTGAGTCGACAGCTGACGGCTCGCTCAGTACCTCGAAGAAATTTTTCTACTGGCACATAACCAGCACAGATAAGAAAAATGTCATTCCTGTGGAACACAGGTAACTCTTTATTCGTATGAGGGACTGAGTGATAGGGAGATTTCAAGATGATTTCACATTTGCAGAAGACGTTCCACACGACAAGCATCTTCTAATCAGAATGCGTATCGTCTCAGTTGTGCAACTGGATTCGTTATTTCCTATCAGGAAGGTCACGGTTTTTAATGACTCACGGGGAATGATCTTGTGGAACAGGAGTGTTATTTGGAGTACCTCCAGGAGCTTTTACAGTCCCTCTGCGACTCCAATATATATAAGACATTTAACAGACAGTCTGAGCAGTGCTATTAGATTGTTTGGAGACGATACTATCGTCTACTGTCCATTAACGTCATCAGAGGATAAAACGAATTTCTAAACGATTTAGACGAGATATCAGCAAGGTGCAAAATGTGTCATTTGACTCAAAACAATAAAATGTGTAAGGTCCTTCACATGAGTAATAGAAAAGGACCGTTACACTAGAGGTTGTCGATTTAAATAAATACCTAGGGATTACAAATAAGAACAACTTAATTTTCAACCATCACAAATGAATTTCGTGGGGAAGGAGAACCAAAGATTGTGTTTTACTGCCAGAGCACTTAGAAGATGCAGCACATCTAGTAACAAGGCTGCCTGTACTACGCTTGCATGCCCTCTACAGGAATATTTCCTCATGGTATAGGATCATCATCAGTTAGGAATTACAGAAGGGCAGGTCGTTTTGTATTATCGCAAAATAGGAGAGAATGTGCCACGGGTATGATAAGCGACTTTGCACGGCAGTAATTAAAACAAAGATGTTCTTCGTTGCGGCGAGATCTTTCACGAAATTCCGATTCGCTGCTTTCTCCTTTGAATGCCAAAATAAGTTGTTGACTCTCATCTCCAAAGCTCAAATGACAACTGTTATTGTTGTTGTTGTGGTCTTCAGTCCTGAGACTGGTTTAATGCAGCTCTCCATGCTACTCTATCCTATGCAAGCCTCTTCGTCTCCCAGTACCTACTGCATCCTATATCCTTCTGAATCTGCTTAGTGTATTCATCTCTTGGTCTCCATCTACGATTTTTACCCTCCACGATGCCCTCCAGTACTAAATTGGTGGTCCCCTGATGCCTCAGAACATGTCCTACCAACCGATCCCTTCTTCTAGTCAAGTTATGCCACAAACTTCTCTTCTCCCTAATCCTCTTCACTACCTCCTCATTAGTTATATGATCTACCCATCTAATGTTCAGCATTCTTCTGTAGCACCACATTTCGAAAGCTTCTATCCGCTTCTTGTCCAAACTAGTTATCGTCCATGTTTCACTACCATACATGGCTACGCTCCATACAAATACTCTCAGAAACGACTTCCTGACACTCGATGTTAACAAATTTCTCTTCTTCAGAAACGCTTTCCTTGCCATTGCCAGTATACATTTTATATCCTCTCTACTTCGACCATCATCAGTTATTTTGCTCCCCAAATAGCAAAACTCCTTTACTACTTTAAGTGTCTCATTTCCTAATCTAATTCCCGCAGCATCACCCGACTTAATTCGACTACATTCCATTATCCTCGATTTGCTTTAGTTGATGTTTATCTTATATCCTCCCTTCAAGACACTGTCCATTCCGTTCAACTGCTCTTCCAAGTCAAATGACAACTGTAATAAAATAATGTAAATCACAGCTCTCATTTTTCCGAAGAGCTATTCGATAATGGTGCGGTCGGCAGATGATATGAAAATAGTGCTATGAACCCTCCGCCTAAAATTTAAGTGAGTGTCGTGTAGAGGTAAATGAGTAAAAAGGGCAAAGATCTAACAGAACCTGCCGAAATTCGATAGGGCTAGACCAAAGCGTATCAAAACTGAAATTTACCGTTCTGTGATATTTCTGCACACCTTGGTGCTATTACTGGAGCAGTGGATTCGGAAGTAGCGAGCTCTATATCATGCAGGATCTCAACAATGCTATGTGACTAGCACTGGAGAGGTCACACAGTTGTGGATTTATTCGATACCACGTGTTTCCCCTCTTACAGCAAAAAAATTTGTTTACGCCATTCCAGAATGCGTTTCTTGCTTACGCCGAAGTTTAGAGCAGAGGCGAGTGCAGTTAGTGGTGGTTTCACTGGAGGAAGTTTGTTGACACCGCATATCTCGCTCGACCACTGGTATCTACCTATAAGGGACAGTCAAATAAAAACCGAGCGCCCACAACAATGGGCCTATAGAATGAATCCATTCCAAAGCTATTGCCACACGCATGAAGACATTAATCCCACTGCTCGACGAGACGGTCAATTCATGTTTCGTAGAACGAGGTCGGTCGCTGACGGATCCACAGCCTCACCCACTCTTCCGTATCCTCTTCCGATTCTTACTGATGTTCTCGCATGTCTTTCTTCAGATCACCAAAGATGTGGAAAGAACTCAATGAAAGATTGGGGTTGTACGGGGAAAGTTCCATTGATTCCCATCGAACTCGTTGAAGCGTAGCATTCGACCGGTTGGCAGAGTGGGGGCGGACGTTATGATGCAACAGTATTATTCCGTTCAACGTCATTCCCGAGCGTTTTCACTTCGTGAAGCGTTGCAGTTTCTGCAAAGCGTCTTCATAGCGCTGGACATTGATTATACACTACTGGCCATTAAAATTGCTACACTACGAAGCGAAATTTAACAGACAGGAAGAAGATGCTGTGATATGCAAATGATTACCTTCTCAGAGCATTCACACAAGGTTGGCACCGGTGTCGACACCTCTAACGTGCTGACATGAGCAAAGTTTCCAACTGATTTCTCATACACAAACAGCAGTTGACCGGCGGTGCCTGGTGAAACGTTGTTGTGATGCCTCGTGTAAGGAGAAGAAATGCGCACCATCACGTTTCCGACTTTGATAATTGTCGGATTGTAGCCTATCGCGATTGCGGTTTATCGTATCACGACATTGCTGCTCGCGTTGGTTGAGATCCAATGACTGTTAGCAGAATATGGAATCGGTGGGCTCCGGAGGATAATACGGAGCGCCGTGCTGGATCCCAACGGCCTCGTATCACTAGCAGTCGAGATGACAGGCATCTTATCCGCATGGCTTAACGGATCGTGCATCCACGTTTCGATCCATGAGTCAACAGATGGGGACGTTTGCAAGACAAAAACCATCTGCACGAACAGTTCGACGACGTTTGCAGCAGCATGGAGTATCAGCTCGGAGACCATGGCTGTGGTTACCCTTGACGCTGCATCACAGAGAGGAGCACCTGCGATCGTGTACTCAACGACGAACCTGGGTGCACGAATGGCAAAACGTCATTTTTTTTCGAATGAATCCAGGTTCTGTTTATAGCATCATGATGGTCGCGTCCGTGTTTGGCGTCATCGCGGTGAACGCACATTGAAAGCATGTATTCGTCATCGCCATACTGGCGTATCACCAGGCGTGATGGTGTGGGGTGGCATTGGTTACACGTCTCGGTCACCTCCTGTTCTCATTGACGGCACTTTGAACTGTGGACGTTACATTTCAATTGTGTTACAACTCCTGGATCTACCTGTCATTTGATCCCTGCGAAACACTACATTTCAGCAGGATAATGCACGACCGCATGTTGCAGGTCATGCACGGGCCTTTCTGCATACAGAAAATGTTCGATTGCTGCCCTGGCCAGCACATTCTCCAGATCTCTCATCAATCGAAAACGTCTGGTCAATGGTGGCCGAGCCACTGGCTAGTCACAATACGCCAGTCACTCCTTTTGATGAACTGTAGTATCGTGTTGAAGCTGCATGGGCAGCTGTACCTGTACACGCCATTCAGGCTCTGTTTGACTCAATGCCCAGGCGTATCAAGGCTATTATTACGGCCAGAGGTGTTTGTTCTGGGTACTGGTTTCTCAGGATCTATGCACCCAAATTGCGTGAAAATGTAATCACATGTTAGTTCTAGTATAATATATTTGTCCAATGAATACCTGTTTATCATCTTGGTGTAACAATTTTAATGTGCAGCAGTGTAGTTCCGCGCTCAAGAAAGTCGACTAGCAGTCGATGGAGGTGGGCATTGTGACCTTATTGTAACATGTGAGAACAGCTTTGGATTTCTTGGTGGAGGAGGTGGGGGATGTTTGCACTGTTGGCTTGCCGTTTATCTACTGGCCTCTGATGTTAAGTCCCATAGTGCTCAGAGCCATTTCTTGAAATCATCCTGTTGCACGATAACACCCGCCTGCATTAACGACATTCGGAAACACTGCAACATCCTCAATAAAGCCTGGATCTTTCACTGTGTGATTTTCACATCGATGGCGACATGAAGAGACACATACGTGGACGTCGTTTTCAGGCGGACGAGAAAGTGCCAGGGTGCGTCTGGTTGTCTGCGATCGGCGGTCGGCCGCGTTCTGTGAAACAGGAATCGATCGTCTCGTCTTGCAGTTGCATATGTGTCTTAACGAGTGTGGTGATTACTTTTGAACTAAACTATTCCAATGTGGCGGTGTTAGGTTTCATTTGATTGCCCCTCATAGACGCTGGTGGTGATGATCATAGAGATGAAATAACGAAGAGCGCTTAAACGTCACTGCATAGCGATGTTCTGAAAAATACTCAATTCTTGAAAGATTATAATTTTGCGACGCTGTTTACATGTTTCTATAAGTGTTATAAATGTTCATAAAGTTGTCTGTTACTTTTCACTCTGAGCCATAAAGCATTTTCCCAACAAGCATAGTAGTTTTTCACTGCTCATGACTTTCCATCCAAAAAAATCCACAAGTGACCCTGTGTCCGTAATTCTACGCTTGCTCTTCTGGAAGAATCAATACTTAATATGCTAACCACATTGGTGCGCATCAGTTCCTGATTGTTAGCTGAAGTATCGCCGTAAAGAAGTCGTGAATCCCCTATTACTTGGGAGCTTCTGGAACTTGCCATGTTTGGCGCGGGAGGAATGGTCAGCGATACAGCAGTAGCAGCTGCTGCTATCCGACGGCAGCTAGGGACAGGCTAGGAAGCGCAGTGCGGTATAACGGTGCCCTGCTGCCGCCACCGCCGCCGCCACGGCCACACCCGGTCCGCCCCCGCATCTGCACGCCTCATCGCCACGGCACTCTTCCTACCTGTCCGCGCGAGGTCGCAGACCGCCGACACGAGTCGGTTCGCTCCGTCCCCAGCAGGCTTGAGAGCCGCAACGCAGCAACTGCTACACCTGCCCCACACATGGCGCCTACGTTCGTCCTATCCCACCTTTAATACGCACCTAACAAGGAGAGGTCCGCAATGGTGGAATCGGCATTCTGAAACCATCTGCGCCGTGACTTAGATTAGGTACCACACACTGCAACCTTCCACCGTGGTGGCGTCTTTTTTGCGAGTAATCGACGAAAAAATATTGGGAATTTCGCATGATATTCTATATTTTCAAAAAGGTAATGTAATACAGGTTGGTTAAGTAATGTAATGACAATAGTACTGGCCTTATGCAGGAGGTTGTGGTTTCAAATCTAAACAGGTCCATTCAGTTTTTTTTTTCGAAATGAATGTGGTCATTATTTTTATTCAAGTAATTGGTTTAAATGTATTTTTTTATTTTACTCCTTTGCGACATCATTTCAACCAACATATTAACTTTCTCTTATTTTTTCTTCCTGTAATCCCTTTTCCACTTGGAGGTCTTGAGCATGTGATTTGAATTAATTGTATGTATTAACTTCGTTTGAATCCATTCCGTTTCATCATCCTTTATTTTCGTCCATGCTATTGCGCTGTTTATTTCTATTCTTCATTTTCCTGGAATTTATTTATTTTTTTCTGTAATGCTATCATTTGTTTAAATCTTCATCTGCGTTATTTTATCATAGTGAAGGAGGAATTTTTGTTTGAATGTTTGTATATCTATTACCATCGAAGAAAATTTACATCTGCTAACAAAAATTACATCTTTAACACTATTGCCCTGTCAATACAAATTGATTACTTCGTCTTTTGTTTTGTAACTTATACTAAAATTCACTTCTTCATCTTCGATGCTGTGAAACAGATCTCTTCTACTGGAACGTTTTTGCTTTACATATTTTTGGAGGCGGCAATACGGAGTAAAACGAGAAAAATTCCAGTAAACGTGGGCACTAAAATACTTCCCTTAAGAGACATAAGCACATTTTAATTTCGCTCTAAACATATCTCTTCTACCAACAAGTACTCATAGCTCTTAAGGTATGCCTTTTCAGCCCATTTTTACTTAACAATTTTTTCTTGTTTCTATCCATACTATCTCCTCGCAAAATACAGACTGCAAAGGGCTTCCAGTGGGAGAGATCTACTTCACAGCACAAAAAAAGATACCAGCAGACCACGTCTAATCACCACAATGGAGGACCGTCGTATTCTGCACCAACCAAATCGTAACCCCTCTTTGACTATTTATCACATTTCGTTATTTATTTGCTGTGCTCCAAACACATGTATGATTAACACTCTTCTCATTATATTTCTCACGTTCTGATCGCCAGCCTCTTCATGAACTTTTTCCACTGACGCGCTACTACGCTCTTTCCATATGGCCTAGGGAGGTGCCGCAACCGCGCATAGTGGCCGCGCGGTCTAGGGCGATATATCATGGATTGTGCACCCCTCCTGGCGGTGGTTCGAGTCCTCCCTCGGACATGGCTATGTGTGTGTTGTCCCATCCTGGCGGAGGTTCGAGTCCTCCCTCGGACATGGGTGTGTGTGTGTGTGTGTGTGTTGTCCCACCCTGGCGGAGGTTCGAGTCCTCCCTCAGTCATGGGTGTATGTGTGTTGTCCCCTCCAGGCAAAGGCTTGAGTCCTCCCTCGGACATGGGTGTATGTGTGTTGTCCCATCCTGGCGGAGGTTCGAGTCCTCCCTCGGACATGGGTGTGTGTGTGTGTTGTCCCATCCGCGCGGAGGTTCGAGTCCTCCCTCGGACATGGGTGTATGTGTGTTGTCCCCTCCTGGCGGAGGTTCGAGTCCTCCCTCGGACATGAGTGTGTGTGTGTGTAGTCCCATCCTGGCGGAGGTTCGAGTCCTCCCTCGGACATGGGTGTGTGTGTTGTTCTTAGTATAACATAGTTTATGTAGTGTGTAAGTCTAGAGACCGATGACCTCAGCAGCTTGGTCCCTTAGGAATTCACACACATTTTGAGGTGCCGCAATGGTAAGACACCAGACTCTCATTCGGGGAAATTATGTTTCAAATCCCCGTCCAGCCATACGGATTTACAATATCTGTTATTTCCCTATATCACCTATAGCTGGTTACTTTGGAAGCCTAGGGGCGATTTCTCTGCCCATCCTTCCGAATCCGTGCTTGTGCTTTGCCTCTAACGGCCTCGTCGTCAACGGGGCGTAAAAACGCTGCTCTTTCTTACTTTCTTCAGCTGTGAGTTCCAAGACTCCTACAATTGTCTGCGAAAGATACCATGAAAACAATGATTATACCTCCACTTCATAATTTTTACAACGTAACTGAATTAAAAAATACATTGTGACCTTCAATACAACAGCTACAAACATTAGAATTTGATTTTTGAATATAGAAAAAATATCATCTTGAATACGAAACAATATTATTAGAAAACCAACTAGGATTTGACAGAACCACATTTATGTATAAAATATGTAATATATGCCATCTCGAAAATTAAAAATGAAGGACCTACCTGATACACCACATCCCAAAAAGTGACAAGTCAGAATGATGACGAATGAATAAATTGTTACGCTGAGTCATAAAAGGTTGTTCTTTTTGTAGAAGTTGTAGTCAGATCATTTATAGCATGCTTCCTGTAGACTAAAAACACATTGGTCTTCAGTGAGCTAATACTGGTAGCTCCTCCGCATGTGTACTGAACCATCGATGTTCTTCTGTTGGATGAGATGCGGCTTTCTTTTTAAACTTTCCCCTTTTGGTCCTCCGTGGTTGGGAGTTTTCAGCTGAGGGGTTCCGCACTTACGTTTAGTGAAAAAAATACGAGCTTACGGAATATCGGACCAGGTTTGTGATTGGATTCAGGATTTCCTAGAAGAAAGAACACAACATGTCATTCTTAACGGTTCAAAATCTGCAGATGTAGAGGTAATTTCGGGAGTACCGCAAGGAAGCGTGATAGGACCTTTATTGTTTACAATATACATAAATGACTTAGTTGACAACATCGGTAGCTCCGTGAGGCTATTTGCAGATGACACGGTTGTCTACAAGAAAGTAGCAACATCAGAAGACTCGTACGTACTCCAGGAAGACCTGCAGAGCATTAATGCATGGTGCGACAGCTGGCAGCTTTCCCTAAACGTAGATAAATGTAATATAATGCGCATACATAGGGGCAGAAATCCATTCCAGTACGATTATGCCATAGGTGGTAAATCATTGGAAGCGGTAACGACCGTAAAATACATAGGAGTTACTATCCGGAGCGATCTGAAGTGGAATGATCACATAAAACAAATAGTGGGAAAAGCAGGCGCCAGGTTGAGATTCATAGGAAGAATTCTAAGAAAATGTGACTCATCGACGAAAGAAGTAGCTTACAAAACGCTTGTTCGTCCGATTCTTGAGTATTGCTCATCAGATTGGATTAATAGAAGAGATAGACATGATCCAGCGAAAAGCAGCGCGATTCGTCATGGGGACATTTAGTCAGCGCGAGAGCGTTACGGAGATGCTGAACAAGCTCCAGTGGCGGACACTTCAAGAAAGGCGTTACGCAATACGGAGAGGTTTATTATCGAAATTACGAGAGAGCACATTCCGGGAAGAGATGGGCAATATATTACTACCGCCCACATATATCTCGCGTAATGATCACAACGAAAAGATCCGAGAAATTAGAGCAAATACGGAGACTTACAAGCAGTCGTTCTTCCCACGTACAATTCGTGAATGGAACAGGGAAGGGGGGATCAGATAGTGGTACAATAAGTACCCTCCGCCACACACCGTAAGGTGGCTCGCGGAGTATAGATGTAGATGTAGATGTAGAGTTACTTGGGGACACTGCCGGTTCCCTTAGGCTGGCTTCGACGTCCATACAATCGATTGTAAAGTCATTGTCTTACGCAACAGGCAGGATTAAAGTCGTATGGTCTGGTGTTACTGAACAAGATCGTTTTCGCCCGTTCTTTCTCATCTTTAGCTTGGATATTGGAAACGATGATTGAGCTGTCTTAACAGAATCATCTTTTGGTTCTTTTTCTGTATGCCTTGAGTGTTTGTTATTATTTTGCGCAGCAGTTTCTGCTCTCCTTATATAAGTAGTGGTGCAGCATTTCCTCTGCACTCGATCTTATACCGCTGATATTCAGCCCTCAGAACCTCGTTAGCTTGTCAAGGCACACCACTGATATAGCTTTGACTGGTAAACTTGAATATGGCAGCCTCATCATCATTCATACGTACTCTGGTTGGCTACCCACTAAGTGACATTTCACAACAGTCCCAGTTTCCAAATTGGCCTCGGATGTTTTTCAGCAGCTTTCTCAGAAACTATGAAGAAGCTGAAAGATAATAAATATGTTTGAATATAATAGAGGGAAACATTCCACGTGGGAAAAATATATCTGAAAACAAAGATGATGAGACTCACCAAACAAAAGCGCTGGCAGGTCGATAGACACACAAACACGAACATACACACAAAATTCAAGCTTTCGCAACAAACGGTTGCTTCGTCAGGAAAGAGGGAAGGAGAGGGAAAGACGAAAGGATGTGGGTTTTAAGGGAGAGGGTAAGGAGTCATTCCAATCCCGAGAACGGAAAGACTTACCTTAGGGGGAAAAAAGGACAGATATACACTCGCACTCACACACATATCCATCCGCATATACACAGACACAAGCTGACTTTGGTTCTCCTTCCCCACGAAATTCATTTGTGATGATTGAAAATTAAGTTGTTCTTATTTGTAATCCCTAGGTATTTATTTGAATCGACAACCTCTAGTGTAACGGTCCTTTTCTATTACTCATGTGAAGGACCTTACACATTTTATTGTTTTGAGTCAAATGACAAATTTTGCACCTTGCAGATATATCGTCTAAATCGTTTAGCAATTCGTTTTATCCTCTGATGACGTTAATGGACAGTAGACGATAGTATCATCTCCAAACAATCTAATAGCACTGCTCAGAATGTCTGTTAAATCTCTTATATATATTGGAGTCGCAGAGGGACTGTAAAAGCTCCTGGAGGTGCTCCAAATAACACTCTTGTTCCACTAGATCATTCCCCGTGAGTCATTAAGAACCGTGACCTTCCTGATAGGAAATAACGAATCCAGTTGCACAACTGAGACGATACGGATTCTGATTAGAAGATGATTGTCGTGTGGAACGTCTTCTGCAAATGTGAAATCACCTTGAAATCTCCCGATCACTCAGTCCCTCATATGAATAAAGAGTTACCTGTGTTCCACAGGAATGACATTTTTCTTATCTGTGCTTGTTATGTGCCAGTAGAAAAATTTCTTCGAGGTACTGAGCGAGCCATCAGCTGTCGACTCTGACACAGCAGGCAATATCCTATGAACCAAATGTATTTGATCAGAAATTTTTGCGCATATTTGGGAGAAACATGATTTTATTGAGTAATGTATAACGTTGCAATGGAGCGTCTTCTTCAGGGAGATGTTCCCAAATATGTTCATGACTAAGTGACCGATCAGTACACAGTGTCAAAATGATATATCTATGTAGATGGTCTGAAGATCATAATTTAACTTGCTGAAACTAGTTGTCTACATGTATATATATTTATATTGATCTTATTTAGTAAGAAGATTGTATTATTCAGATTCAGTCATTGCTCTCCTGCTGAAATTGTCAGGAAACCATATTTCCTAAATGTTGGAACACAGTATATCTTACAAACATACTACAAATCGATGTCAGCGATACGAATCTATGATTGAGCGAGTGACTTCTAGTCCCTCTATGGTGTGTTGATGTGACCTGTGCAACTTTCCAGGCTTTGGGTATGGTTCTTTCATCGATTGATAGGTTATACACGGTGTTACAAAAAGGTACGGCCAAACTTTCAGGAAACACTCCTCACACACAAATAAAGAAAAGATGTTATGTGGACATGTGTCCGGAAACGCTTAATTTCCATGTTAGTGCTCATTTTAGTTTCGTCAGTATATACTGTACTTCCTCGATTCACCGCCAGTTGGCCCAATTGAAGGAAGGTAATGGTGACTTCGGTGCTTGTGTTGACATGCGACTCACTGCTCTACAGTACTAGTAGCATCAAGCACATCAATACGTAGCATCAACAGGTTAGTGTTCATCACGAACGTGGTTTTGCAGTCAGTGCAATGTTTACAAATGCGGGGTTGGCAGATGCCCATTTGATGTATGGATTAGCACGGGGTAATAGCCGTGGCAAGGTACGTTTGAATGGAGACAGATTTCCAGAACGAAGGTGTCCCGACAGGAAGACGTTCGAAGCAATTGATCGGCGTCTTAGGGAGCACGGAACATTCCAGCCTATGACTCGCGACTGGGGAAGACCTAGAACGATGAGGACACCTGCAATAGACGAGGCAATTCTTCGTGCAGTTGACGATAATCCTAATGTCAGCGTCAGAGAAGTTGCTGCTGTACAAGGTAACGTTGACCACGTCACTGTATGGAGAGTGCTACGGGAGAACCAGTTGTTTCCGTACCATGTACAGCGTGTGCAGGCACTATCAGCAGCTCATTGGCCTCCACGGGTACACTTCTGCGAATGGTTCATCCAACAATGTGTCAATCCTCATTTCAGTGCCAATGTTATCTTTACGGATGAGGCTTCATTCCAACGTGATCAAATTGTAAATTTTCACAATCAACATGTGTGGGCTGACGAGAATCCGCACGCAATTGTGCAATCACGTCATCAACACATATTTTCTGTGAACGTTTGGGCAGGCATTGTTGGTGGTGTCTTGATTGGGCCCCATGTTCTTCCACCTACGCTCAATAGAGCACGTTATCATGATTTCATACGGGATACTCTACCTGTGCTGCTAGGACATGTGCCTTTATAAGTACGACACAACATGTGGTTCATGCACGATGGAGCTCTTGCACATATCAGTCGAAGTTTTCGTACGCTTCTCAACAACAGATTCGGTGACCGATGGATTGGTATAGGCGGACCAATTCCATGGCCTCCACGCTCTCCTGACCTCAACCCTCTTGACTTTCATTTATGGGGGCATTTGAAAGCTCTTGTCTACGCAACCCCGGTACCAAATGTAGAGACTCTTCGTGCTCGTATTGTGGACGGCTGTGATACAATACGCCATTCTCCAGGGCTGCATCAGCGCATCAGGGATTCCATGCGACGGAGGGTGGATGCATGTATCCCCGCTAACTGAGGACATTTTGAACATTTCCTTTAACAAAGTGTTTGAAGTCACGCTGGTACGTTCTGTTGTTGTGTGTTTCCATTCCATGATTAATGTGATTTGAAGAGAAGTGATAAAATGAGCTCTAACATGGAAAGTAAGCGTTTCCGGACACATGTCCACATAACATATTTTCTTTCTTTGTGTGTGAGGAATGTTTCCTGAAAGTTTGGCCGTACCTTTTTGTAACACCCTGTATATGACTGCTAAAAACTGGAGCTGTTTCAACAGTGTACTCCGAAAGGAAAATCACTGGTACACAATATAGACCGAAAGACTTTCCTTTATTAAGTTAATTACAAATATCTATTGTAGAGAACTACCGTGATTCGAATTCTGGAATATTTGCTGCTTCTTCATTGGCAAAGAAATTTCGGATAATTGTGTTCACAAACTCCTCTTTAGTGGCACTGCCGTTGGTAATACTACCACTGCCGTCACACAGTGAAGATGTTGATGGTGTTTTGCCGCTAGTATCCGTATTACTAAACGATTAATCCGGTGCACGGTCACCTAGTTCCAGTTGCATTTTGCCTCTTTGCTTTCAGGGGCACCAAAGATTTAACTATCAATATTTCGTGTAATTACTGATGTAATTTAAAAATTTAAAAGGCGTTCATGATCTTCTGTTTGAGAGGTACAGTCTTGTTTTAAAAGCAAGTAAGGGATGTATTACCATTGGAAAATGTGCGTATGTCTGTCGGCAGTGAACCTGAGATCGCGCAAATTACCCAGTAAAATGGCTCTGAGCACTATGGGACTTAACATCTGTGGTCATCAGTCCCCTATAACTTAGAACTACTTAAACCTAACTAACCTAAGGACATCACACACATCCATGCCCGAGGCAGGATTCGAACCTGCGACAGTAGCAGCCCCGCGGTTCCGGACTGTGCGCCTAGAACCGCTAGACCACCGCGGCTGGCAGTTACCCAGTAGCTCTTTTGTATTCAGGCGCCTGAAGCTGTTGTACACATGGGAGCTCTAGTCTTCAAAGAATCAGGATGGGTGTTTTACCGATACTTTATATTCGAGCAGAACATTTTTCGATTTTCTGTCAGATTTCGAGACAGAGCTTCGTTCTGGGAAGTTATAAACGCATTTCGCACTGAAGTCGGCGCTAAGTTTCCAGCTTCTGTAACAGTGGCCAATATTGTATTCTTTTAAATCTGGTTTTCGTTTTTTAGTTGCTTCTGCAACAGAACCCCTTTCTGTTTTGTGTATACCATGAGGGCATAATACGACCTCCTCACAAAGAACCAACATTTAAACATAATTTCTTACTGAGAAACCCGATGCGAATTGTAGGTATCCGTTATTTACTTTTATGCGATTGCGCTGAAATTCTAATCGTCTGCATTTAGAAGCTTGTAGTACAGTTAACAATAATTTGTCGTTTTTTTGCGTACCTACGTAATGGTGTAATTTTAATGGCCACGAATGGCGTTCTTTTCCAATAGAAATAAACTTTGAATCTGTCATTAATTTTTTCATATGTATGCAGACTGAAGTGACGAATGAAAATTTGTACCAAGGATGGGACTCGAAAGCAGATCTTCTGCTCATAGGTAGAAGCACTAACCACTACGTCACCCTGGCACTGTGGTTTTGCATAACTGCACGGACTACCCTAGCATCATCCCTCGTCAGTCCCAATAGCCGTTCACACCTCAGCCCACCTGGCACTCCCTCAGTTGAAACAGCATTTCGGAGCTCTCCAACTATATTAGAATAGCACCCCAGCATCGTATGAAGCAGGGGATCGTGCCTGGAATAGGGGCAAGGGATTTTTCATCAAATGAAACTACGCGTCTCACGGTGACGTAGTGCTTAGTACATTTGCCTAGGAAGTTCAGTCTGCATATGTACATTATAGACGTTTGAGACTTGAAAAGGCGTGTGGAACGATATAGTTCATTTAATTAATTACGTCATTTTTAGTATAATTATAGTAACTTATAGCAGGCAAGGTAGAGAGAGAGAGAGAGAGACAGAGAGAAAGGGAGACTAGGAGAAACCCAGTGAGGGCAGTTGGGACGAGCACAGTCTATGTAACCAGCAGGCAGCGCCTCGGGTCGGCCGGTGGCCGAGCCAAGCTGTGGCGAGGCGAGGCGCTGCATGCCAGGGCGATGGTATCGGGCGGCCGCCGCCGCGGCCTCGCCCTTTGCCGGTGCGCCAGGTGGCATCGGGCGGCCCTAGCGACAACGCCCACAGCTCAGCACCTCCTGGCGCCGGTCGCAGACATTCTGCTCTACAAAAGCCACGGCGATCCCCTGCGAACAAAAGCGAAGCGAGCTTACACAATCCCATCGAACGAGGTGGCACAGTAGGAAGTCGTACCGTGTGGCTGGATTGCAGACCCAGAGGGGTAGGTTCATCAGCCAGTTTGGATTGGTTTTTCCTCTCCCTTGCGCTGACTTGCACCTTTCCTTTGGGAAGCGTGACAGTTCTGTGTTGCAGCGTATCTCATACTTGTACGAGGCGCGTTCAGAAAGTAAGTGTCCTAAATTTTTATATTTTTTTTATAGGAAGTGTGTTTGTAAAAAAAAGAACTATTACAGGATATTGCTGATACACTTGTTGACTATTTTTCCACATAATCTCCATCCACTTCAATGCATATTGTGAACCGGACCACAAGCTTCTTTATGCCTTCCTCGAAGAACTCTCACATCAGTTCCTTCCTCCACTACAGAACCTTAAATTCTTCATTTGTGTCGCTATGTTGTTCGTAGCTGCTTCACAATTCTTGAGGGTATTTTAGTTCTGTCGTTGCAGCTACAAAAATGTGCTTTTTTTCACCAGATGCGTTTCGCCTCGTTGAGGTAAAGCATCATCAGTGGTCTGTAATTCAGTTATTTACATTTTGATTTGCTTTGAGATCGAAACTGTTTTCCGATCTTAAAGCAAATAAAAATGTAAATAATTTAATTTAATCATGATGCCTTACCTCAATAAAGCGAAACGCATCTGGTGAAAAAAAAACACACTTGTTTGTAGTTGCAACGACAGAACAAAAATATCCTCAAGGACTACAGAACGTCTTTCTGCACCTGATCGTCTGTTGAAGATTTATTTCCAATCGTATGTGGCTTCAGGGAGGTGAGAAGCTGATAATCTGAAGGCCAGATCAGGGGAATACAGGGGGTGGTTCGAAACATACCAACCAAGAAAGTCCATGAGCAGCTTGATGGCTAAGGCTGTTTGAGAACGGGCATTATCGTGCAACAAGCACACGCCTTTCATCAGCGGTCCCTTCCTTTTGTTTTGAATGCTCATTTGAGTTTTTCCAGAGTCTCACAATATCATTGTGCATTGATGATTCCCCCTCCCCCCGTACCACTCCGGTACGAAAACACTCAAGCCATGAATATTAAGCCCGAATTTGTGGTTTTGAATTGTTAGGCAGATGGGGCGTTGATGTGACGCCACTCTGACGACTCTCAGACATGTAATGGACATCCATGTTTCATATGATCATGGCTCAGAAAATCGTCACCTTCCAATTAAAATGACTCAAGCAACTCTCAGGCTCTACTGGCCCTTTTTGTGCTGTTTTGTCAGTTGTTTTGAGACCAATCTACTGCTCAGTTTCCCGTATCCCAGTGTTTCTGCGAGTGTATCGTTTAAGGCGGTTCTGAAAACGTCGCACAAATTTCGTCCACTGTCAGTTGGCAGTATTAACGAACAATTTCCTCGATTTTTGCACCAAATCATCAGCCAAAATGGAAGATCTTCCATTCCACGATTCGTCAGGAATATTTGGTCTGCCTGCACTAAACTTCTTACGCTACTGAAACACACTAATTCTGTTCGTAACATCGCGGTAAACCGTTTTGATCCTAAAAATAAAAAAAAAATCAGTTCGTGTCACCCTTGCCAGAAATATGAAGTGGATCACACTACCGACATCTTTCACGCAAATTGGTACTGATAACAAACAGACCCGAACTTTTCGACTCTGTAAGTGCAGAACAGGAAATCGGTGATCATACGGCGGTTGCAGCATCCCTAAATATGGAAGTTAATAGGAATATAAAAAAAGGGAGGAAGGTTTATCTGTTTAGCAAGAGTAATAGAAGGCAGATTTCAGATCACCTAACAGATCAAAACGAAAATTTCTGTTCCGACACTGACAATGTTCAGTGTTTATGGAAAAAGTTCAAGGCAATCGTAAAATCCGTTTTAGACAGGTACGTGCCGAGTGAAACTGTGAGGCACGGGAAAAACCCACCGTGGTTCAACAACAAAGTTAGGAAACTACTGCGAAAGCAAAGAGAGCTTCACTCCAAGTTTAAACGCAGCCAAAACCTCTCAGACAAACAGAAACTAAACGATGTCAAAGTTAGCGTAAGGAGGGCTATGCGTGAAGCGTTCAGTGAATTGGAAAGTAAAATTCTATGTATTGACTTGACAGAAAATCCTAGGAAGTTCTGGTCTTACGTTAAATCAGTAAGTGGCTCGAAACAGCATATCCAGACACTCCGGGATGATGATGGCATTGAAACAGAGAACGACACGCGTAAAGCTGAAATACTAAACACCTTTTCCAAAGCTGTTTCACAGAGGAAGATCGCACTGCAGTTCCTTGTCTAAATCCTCGCACAAACGAAAAAAAAAATGGCTGACATCGAAATAAATGTCCAAGGAATAGAAAAGCAACTGGAATCACTCAACAGTGGAAAGTCCACTTGACCTGACGGGATACCAATTCGATTCTACAGAGAGTACGCGAAAGAACTTGCCCCCCTTCTAACAGCCGTGTACCGCAAGTCTCTAGAGGAACAGAAGGTTCCAAATGATTGGAGAAGAGTACAGGTAGTCCCAGCTTCAAGAAGGGTCGTCGAACAGATGCGCAAAACTATAGACCTATATCTCTGACGTCGATCTGTTGTAGAATTTTAGAACATGTTTTTTGCTCTAGTATCATGTCGTTTTCGGAAACCCAGAATCTACTCTGTACGAATCAAGATGGATTCCGGAAACAGGTATCGTGTGAGACCCAACTCGCTTTATTTGTTCATGAGACCAAAAAAGTATTAGATACAGGCTCCCAGGTAGATGCTATTTTCCTTGACTTCCGGAAGGCGTTCGATACAGTTCCGCACTGTCGCCTGATAAACAAAGTAAGAGCCTACGGAATATCAGACCAGCTGTGTGGCTGGATTGAAGAGTTTTTAGCAAACAGAACACAGCATGTTGTTATAAATGGAGAGACGTCTACAGACGTTAAAGAAACCTCTGGCGTGCCACAGGGGAGTGTTATGGGACCATTGCTTTTCACAATATATATAAATGACCTAGTAGATAGTGTCGGAACTTCCATGCGGGTTTTCGCGGATGATGCTGTAGTATACAGAGAAGTTGCAGCATTAGAAAATTGTAGCGAAATGCAGGAAGATCTGCAGCGGATAGGCACTTGGTGCAGGGAGTGCCAACTGACCCTTAACATAGACAAATGTAACGTATTGCGAATACATAGAAAGAAGGATCCTTTATTGTATGATTATATGATAGCGGAACAAACACTGGTAGCAGTTACTTCTGTAAAATATGTGGGAGTATGCGTGCGGAACGATTTGAGGTGGAATGATCATATAAAATTAATTGTTGGTAAGGCGGGTACCAGGTTGAGATTCATTGGGAGAGTCCTTAGAAAATGTAGTCCATCAACAAAGGAGGTGGCTTACAAAACACTCGTTCGACCTATACTTGAATATTGCTCATCATTGTGGGATCCGTACCAGATCGGGTTGACGGAGAAGATAGAGAAGATCCAAAGAAGAGCGGCGCGTTTCGTCACAGGGTTATTTGGTAACCGTGATAGCGTTACGGAGATGTTTAGCAAACTCAAGTGGCAGACTCTGCAAGAGAGGCTCTCTGTATCGCGGTGTAGCTTGCTCGCCACGTTTCGAGAGGGTGCGTTTCTGGATGAGGTACCGAATATATTGCTACCCCCTACTTATACCTCCTGAGGAGATCACGAATGTAAAATTAGAGAGATTCGAGCGCGTACGGAGGCTTTCCGGCAGTCGTTCTTCCCGCAAACCATACGCGACTGGAACAGAAAAG
The DNA here is from genome assembly GCF_023864275.1 of Schistocerca cancellata. NCBI lineage: Eukaryota > Metazoa > Arthropoda > Insecta > Orthoptera > Acrididae > Schistocerca > Schistocerca cancellata. The sequence goes on from NC_064627.1 coordinate 618,875,086, forward strand.
GGAGGTAATGACATTGGTACGTAAAGTGCCCTACGCCACACACCGTTGGGTGGCTTGCGGAGTATAAATGTAGATGTAGATGTAGATCGTGATTTTAAGGACTACCGTGTTCCTTCCGTGCTCGCTGCTCTCAGGGGAGCTTTGCCTCTAGTCGTATCAAGCCTCAACAAACAAGAAACCACAGTCCGTCATGGTCACAGTACACTTACTTTCTGAACATCCCTCGTGTATCACTCTAATATAGTGGTACAGAATCTTCCTGAGAGCTTTAGTGGTGAATGCAATCAGATATTATCTAGTGACACCCCCCCTCCCCCTCCCCGCCCACTCCATCCAAAAAAGCCCACATTTAGACACTTGACTCTTCATAAACCTCTAACTCAGGCAAAAGGCGGTGGAAACAAATTTCCTGATCCTTCAGACATAGGTGGGTATAGCCAAGTTAGATTGCATTTCACCCACCATCATCAACATTAGCGCCTATCTAAATCTTAAAATGAAAAAGAATTTTCTTTGAACACGTTCATTTTTAAAATAAGAAAAGATAATTTATATTTAGTTTTTCAGCTATTTTATTAACCTGGAACTAACGAGCCAATGAAACCATTAGTACTTCCTATTTATAACAACTTTTTTTGTATCGAATAATGAAGCAACTCTCAGTGCATCGCGAGTGCTGCTTACAACTCCTTCTCAGAAAAAGCTAACCGTCCGTAATGAGGCGGTAGCCATTTGTTACAAAACGAGCTTTCTCTGTGCCACTCCCCTCCCTAGTGACACTTGGTTCACCCATAGCCTGCATGCTCGTTTAAAAGCAACCAACTTAAAACATGTGCCTACGCCTACTCTTTGTAAATCACTTGACTGTTACACTTACTCACCACTTCTAAAGTGGCCGTAATTGATAGACTTAAGCTGCCAACTGTTTGTGTCTAACCATTAACAATATGATAATAATACTAATAATAACACGTAGTCTCTACAGCAGTGTAGGAGCCATTACATAGTTACTGTTGTGTTACGCTGTCAGTTACCTCTTTTGCTGTAGCGAGGTGAATAATGAAGCTATGTCTGGTCTATTGTGGGAGCCACCTACAACATGGAGTAGGAATTTTTATGAGATATTTAAGCGTTTCTGAAGTTATATCTCAATATTATTGCGACAGGTGCATGTTAACGTTCGTTTCACAAGCATTTCGTTTCAAAAGCTCGTTCTTTTCACAAGCAGTCACCACATTGCGTCACTCGTTAATGCTAATATTTGAAAAAATATAATTATTTACGTAATCATTATTACATTCTTATGAAACAGTGATAATAGTAATAACCTTTCAAAAGTAATTCAATTTCATGACCCGAGCACGATTGAATCCTTTTGTCTTTGACCCCTCAAAAAATTATGTTTTACCACTAAGAGGATAATTTTCCTTAGGCTGGAAACCATTGCTGTAATGTGTGTGTGTGTGTGTGTGTGTGTGTGTGTGTGTAACTGATAATCGTCAACAGTGTCACGTGCTCTCATATCATGAGGAGCTGCGGAGAGGTTTGGAATTTAATGGAGCATATTGGTAGCGAAATTTGCTCATCAGGAACTCAATGTCGACAGCTCTGCTTCACTACGCCGGAAAGGCATCGCAAGTACTTCGGAAGCGAGCGTGACAATAGTTTACCACTGGATGGCATGAGGATGGTATCATGTACCGAAATTTGTAACCAGTAATAAATTGTAAAATATTTATTATTTGTAAAATATTTATTTCGATTTTCGCCGAAGAATGAAAGTTCTCTAGCCATTTAAATCTAGTTAGTGAGTCTTGTTTGGAGATAGAGACTGTTTACTACACACGGGAAAAGCGTATGGAACTGTGGAAAAAGTGCTCAATATTTGCGAGAAACAAAATACAAAGTTTTGAAAAATCGCAAGGTTTGCGCTCAGAGACTTCAAGTATTCGTGTGCTTAAGTCTTTCAACTCAAAGCTCTTGAGTGGATAATACCTACTACAGGGACAATTGTTATAAAAGCAAAAAGTCAACAAGGAAACTAATACACTGTTTGTGTTTGCTAGAACTGATGGATTTTAGCCAAAGTCCTACAAAAAAAAAAAATAATGAAGTGATAGCTTTTTAAAATTCAACAAACGTAGAAAGACTTCGGTTACAGCTGTATGACATCATAAACATCGATCTACATACATAAATACCAAGTAAAGTAATAGTTTAATCTATGGATGTTCATCTCACAGCCATGGAAGAGAGACTTCAGCTGGTGGTCTGTATGAGAACAAGTACCACCACAATTGAATCTTGAGAATGTCTTCATTGTATCACACGATTAGTTTCGGCGACACGCTACCACTCCCAAAAGAATATTTAATTTCCTTGGCGCATTTACTGTGGGATCCTTGTTACTAGCACGCGTGGGCTAGCTTTCATCAGGAGTCTATACTCGACACCGTGTCGTCTCTAAAGCAATGTACCTAAGGTGTCGGCAAACAGAACTTTGCTAACGAAGTTCTCTTTGTGGGCACGTTAGGTACATGTGACTACATGGAAGACTACACGGTGTCAACCCACGTGTGCTAGTAACAAGGATGCCACAGTAAATGCGCCAAGCAAATCAAATTCTCTTTTGGCAGAGGTGGAATCTGAGGATGGTGGTAACATGCCACCGAAACTAGTCGTGTGATAGAAAAAAAGATATTCTCAAGTTAGAGATGTGGTGATAGTTTTTCTCATATAATAATTTAATCATACAGTTCGGCGAATACTGAAAAACAGATATTTCTACACTTCCGGTAAAAGAGAGAATGAGCAACTGATGGAGAAAATCTAAGTAACTTATGCGTCCATAAGAAAGGCTATATGTCAATCCTACAGAAATTCTGATGATAGCGAGAGATCTCTCATAAAACCGTAGGCTACTTTGGTCAAACGGAAAATCTCTTGTCGATCAGAAGTGTTGAAACTGAAGATAACATACGGTAAGAAGAGCTATGAAGTTCTATTCTCCAAAATGTATTGGTGCATGAGTATGTTACCACACCAAGAAAGGCTGACCACCGCAAAAATGAGAGATAATGAAGTAACTGACCACAGGTTGAACAAAGTACAAGACCACGACGAATCCAATTAGATACCTCACTGAATACGATAAGGAATTCGCCCTTTTCTAGCTTACATTTGTCAAAAATGGTAAAGAGCGCAGGTCACCCCTACTTACAACAAAGGAAAAAAAACGGACGATCGGAATTATCATCAGCATCGCCAAAGTCTGCTCTTTGAAGGATCCTATAGATATTTTATGCTCGAACTACGTGACATTCCTGGAGCAGAAACACACTTTCTCAACTAATCAAAATGGTGTAAGAAACTTACTTTTTTCTATCATTTACGAGTATCTCATCGAACTAGATTCACTGTTTTAGTGAAGAGACAATTTTGACTTGTTTGACTTTGTAGCAGGATGCCGTTCCTGTGGCCACAGACGTCAGTTAACCTCAAGGAGGGGAGTCGTGTGTGCCATCTGTATATGAAAGTCAGTTTTATTGTTATCCTACTTTAACAGTTTGGGAATTGTATTTCTGAGATGGAGGTTGGGGAACAGCCCAGTACTTGCATAACTACCTAAAACCACACTCAGGCTGACCAACGGTCGTTAACCTGCCAATCTCGCAACCCAATCTTCAGCACGTTCACCTATATGATTAGGTAAGACTTATACAGGGTGTCTCTCCTAAGAGTCATCAGATACATCTTCTCTTACGTTTCGGTAGACATTTGCAGTGTATAGCTGGAGTCAGAACAAAGAGCATTGCTCATCACGTCTTTCATGCGACGCCTGTTAATAACGGAAAGTATCTGTTTGTCTCCGGTTACAAATAAAATAATTTTTAAAGCCGAATTTTACGAGCGTATTCGATAGAGCAGTACCAGATTATTGTAATGTGGTGTTCGATTTATTGACAGGGACAATGAAACGCGCGCCAGCGCTGTCTGCTACCGCAACGAAGCAACGCTGCTCAGTCGCTGATGGAGTACTGATTAATCTTCCTGAGTTGCTTTCCCAGCTAATGGATACCTATAAAACAAATATTGCACAAGGGTAACCTGGGACCACTCTTTTGAAAAGGCGCGTAAAATTCGTCCCTAAAAATCAATTTGTTTCTAAAGGGAAACAGAACCGATGCTTTCTGTTGAGACTGGGTCTCGCATTAAGTGGGACGGAAGGCAAGTGGGCTTCAAAAATTCGATTTTTAGATTTTAGCATATCTGAAATGCCTGGTCCTTCCTGCGCGAACCAGTTTTTGTTTTGTATAAATAGGATAATTTTTTCTTCAGAATGAATAAATTGAACCCATATTTAGAGACATTTGTAAGGGCACCTTGTTGAAGAAATGTGTTCATGGGGAAACCCAAAATTTCAATGAATGTGTAAATTCTGTCATTTGGAACCGGTTACCGAAGACTATTTGTTCAGCTTACAATCCTCAAATTTTGTGATTATGATGCTATTTTATGTTTCAATGATGATGCAATTAGAAAAGTGGACGTTTTGTAATTATTGGACATAAAATCTAGTGGAAATAATGCAAAATCCTTGGTGCAAATAGATAAGGAGAGAATCCGCAAATCAGATATCTCTAATTTAAAATGCAAAAAAGAAGCCAGACAGAAAACAAGAGGGACGAAGAGAAGAAAAGGAGATCATTATGTTATAGATGATGCTCAATATGGTACAGGAAAATATTAGTGGTAAGTAATTCTCATCAATAATTATACCAGAATTGAAATATTAAACTTTAAATGGATTGTTCTGAAAACCACATTTTTTTACTTTCAGATACCATTAGTTGATAAACTAATGGGGTTAGAAACATGAAATTTGGTCAATTTGTATTGCAGATGGTAATAAGTTATTACAAGTAAATTGAGAACACCAATCAATCAGAAACTGTTTTATATAATTATGTACAAAAAAGTTAAATTTTACTAGTGAAAGAATAAATTTTTTTTATTGAAAACAACAATAGATATTATGTTCATTTTACTTGTAAATTGAGGCATATATGTTATTTACATGCAGTAAAAATTTCATTATTTTATAACCAGCAGTTCTTATGAAAAGTGTGCCTCTTCAAAGGGTAAAATAGCATTGGCATAATACAGATAAAAATTGCCTTCCGTCTCCTCTTAAAGACGGTATGAGCAGCATTTGTTTGGGATGACTTCAGCTACACGCTGCCAAAACCACCAGGGAGAATGTGACTGACGACTGTTAGGAGAGACACGCGGTACGTGTAGCCCCATGCACGTGTATATCTACTGTCCAGCCACATTAATGTGACCACAAGTCAGATGGCCAGATAGTCATCTTTTGCAGGGCGGACCGCTTCGAGACATGCAGGAAAAGAGACAGTAAGATTCTGGAAGCTACCGACAGGGATGTGGGGCCACTGCGATTCGAGTGCTGTGGCACCTGCACTGGGTTTCTCGGTTAACGATCAGTGGTGCGAACAGCGCAATCGAGGTGGTCCTATTGATTCTCAGCTGGGTTTAATTCCTAGGACTTTGGTAACCAGGTGAATACGGTAAACTGACGACCACTCACGTACACTGCGAGCCGTGTGACACGTTGCATTGTCCTGCTGGTAGATGCCACCGTGCCAAGGGAAAACAAACTGCATGTACAGTTGGAAACTGCCCGCAAGAAAAGAGGCATACGTGTGTTTTTCCATTGTGCCATGCAGAATAACGAGATCAACCAGAGAATGCCACGAAAACATTCCCCAGACCACAGCGCTCCCTCCTCCGGCTTGCACCTTTCCGACGATTGTTGCAGGGTGTTTGCTTTCAAACGTTTCACGCTGTTCTCGGTAACAGCCGTCTGTGCGATGGATCATAAAATGTGATTCACTTGAAAAGGCCGCATACACCACTCAGTGAACGTCAAGCTGCGGTACTGGCGTGTAGTTACCAGATTTTGTAACCGATGAACGGCAGTCATCAAGGGTGCGTGAAGCACGTGCCTGGTGGAAGGCCCATACGCAGTAACGTTCGATGAACGGTCGTTGGGGAGGCACTATGATGGCTCCTTGTTTCTCATGGACGGTCAGTTACTCACCCGTACACGTCTTTAAACAGTCAGTCATCCCCGTCACATATGAGCATTGATGCAACACAGCAGCCGCAGCACCGGTTTTGGACGTTGCCACTTTACCATGCACGGTATGCTGCAACCTGGATGGCCGAGCGGTTCTAGGCGCCACAGTCTGGAACCGTGAGACCGCTACGCTCGCAGGTTCGAATCCTGCCTCGGTATGGATGTGTGTGATGTCCTTAGGTTAGTTAGGTTTAAGTAGTTCTAAGTTCTGGGGGACTGATGACCTCAGAAGTTAAGTCCCATAGTGCTCAGAGCCATTTGAACCATTTTTTGCAACCATGGCGGCTCGCGAAATGTGTACAGATTTATCCGTCTCGGAAATGCTTCCACCCTTGGCCCACGAACCAGTGTCAATGCCTTTTTGGAAGTCACAAAAATCGCTGCGTTTCCGCATTGTGACGATGAATGGTCTGTTTCTCGCGTAGCCCCCCTTTCCCCTGCAACAATTTTCTTTATATTCCTCTTCGCCGCTGCTAGTTCTGCCACCTGCCGTTTGTGAGTTGTTACTGCGAGTTGACGTCAAACCTAGGCAGGTGATGGTGACATTTATGCAGCTGAATCGTTTAGTACTCCATCGAACCTCGCACACGATATCTTGAAAATAATAGACAAAGATGAATAGAGAGCTTCCGTTCTTTCTAGATCTCCACCAAAATGTTGAAAATGAACCAAGATACAGAATATTTTCACACACAAACGAATTGATCGAATTAGTTATGCTTAATAAAATCAAGGAAGTTATGAAGAGGGATGAACGTTCAAGTAATGTAGGGTGCGCCTCAAAAGATCTTAACTTACTAAAAGATTTATGATGAGTGATCACCAAAAGTGTAAGACTGTTCGCTGACGACGCTATGTCCACAGGAATGTATTATCGGTGAATAATCGTACCAGCAACTTGGACAAAATTGGTACTGAAATCCGCTGTCACAATACAGAGCGGATCAGGTAAGGTTGTGGAAAGGGACCAAGATCAGTTACTGTTCGTTACACAAGAACACAAAACTTTATTCCTCGAAAACACTGTGCACAGTTTTCTCTTTAAAAGAACAAGTATCAATTCACGGCTGAGGGCCCAAGTAACTTCTCAATAATAAGGTTTAAATAATTCCTTTTAAATCACAACGATTTAGAGAAACGGCTGAAGGCCTTACTTAAGTAAAATTAAAATATCCTTAAATAAAATTAAAATATCTTCTGGGCTAAAGGCCCAAATAAGATTTCAGATCAGAAAAAGGAGATTCTTAAAAGACAAGCATTTACAAATTTCGGCTAAGGGCCATATTAAGAAAAATTTACAATAATAATATATCAACATAATAAAACGGAACCTTTAAAGACTAACTTTTACACTGTACAAGAGAAAACCATCTTAAGAAAACTTGAACTATCATGACGGCTGAAGGCCAAACAATTATTCAAAATAAGTAAAGGCAGACATTAAGATAAGCATTTACACAGTACGTCTGAATGCCATTTTAAGAATTCAAAATAATTAAAGAGAAATCTTACAGACAGGAGTTTATACATTACAGCTGAAAGCCATAGATTTTTAACAAACGCGGCTGAAAGCCTAAATACAGAGCAAACAAGAATTTTATATGAAACACGGCTGAAGGTTCGATGGAAGGCCCTATACTGAACACAGAACAGACAAAATTAACACACGGCTGAAGGCCTGGCACAGTACTTGCGACAAAAGAAAATCACATTTAACAGAACCGTGGTGCTCAGAAGTGTTCCAAGGGTCGGCCTGAGGAGGAAACTCTAACAACAGTTTAGGTGAGACAGGCAGCCAATAATACTAAATAATCGGGTGGCAGTACGACCTAGGGACGTCTAACGAACCAACCAACAACCTAATGAATTCCCTTCCACGCGACCAACGGCACGACAACTGAAAATATCGGCGAGGACGAAGATCCCAGCAGCACTACGTCTTGACAGTTGGCACCTTACTACAGCCAAGCCATAATAGCCACTGAAAAATATTAACAAACACCAAGGCTGTGGACCTAACGGCCGTGCCGGACCGCATCAACACGGCGAGGAAACACACACTCGCTGCTCTGTCGCAAGCGACCGACTGGCTGCTCCAATATGCAGACAGCATTCGTCTGCTGAGCGGAAATCACACAAGATACACACAGCTCCACGTAAACACTTGCACTAACAACTCAGACAGTCCTAAGACCAATCACCATGGAACAGCAAGGAGAAATGACAAGTCACACACAGAGTTTCCATAAGCGGTCGGCGACCAAATACACATCCTCCGATTAGACGACCTACCGAACGACCAACCAAGGTCGTCCCCACTCTAGTTATGAGTGTCGGCAACGGTCGGGCGAGTCTTGGCTGTCCGGAGCTGACTGCAACTCCAACTCGACTCAACTCGATGTCCGTTCGGAACTCGGAGACACGGTGACCCGGGCACAGTGGCTCGGACTCAACCATGCAGATGTAACACTTATCCATTGGCCACCCGACATCTCTGCACAAGAAAGGAACCGACCCATGTCCGGCAAGATGACCAACTGACGAGGCCCAGAAACGGTCAAAAGACCAAATACTTGTCGCCCGATGAGACGACCGACCGAACGCCCAACCAATGGTCCGTCTCTGGTTAAGTCTCCTTCCGTCGGACAGTGCATGTGTGTCGCCAGCGGTTGGCGAGTACTGGCTGTCTACATCTCACTTCTGCTGCCTCGCGGCTGAACACCCGACAGAAGCGGAAATACTAACAGTCTCTCCAGAGATAGTAAGTGCACTTATCGATAAGCGCTGCTGCTACCACTCATGAGCAGGCAAACCAGCAACTTAGTGACGCCAAAGAATTGAATGATAAATAGGCGGAGAACCATAAAAACAAGATGACGAGCAATACCGTGAGCCGCGCTCAGCTCAGGTACAAAAATCAGTAGGGCTATTTAAACGAGGATAGGTGCAGGATAAATCGCAGAATACAAACAAAATACTTATTCCATTACGAGACTGTTGGTAATATTCTGAAGCCGATAAAATATTTGAAATGCTTACAGATGATTTTAGTAAGCGATACCAATTCTAACTCATAAATTTTGCAGTGTGTAAGTTGAATATAAAATTGAGATTCGTTGTACGTTTCTGAGGAAGTGAATTGCATCTCCAAAAGAAATCGTATATGAAAAGCTAGTGCGATCGATTCTAGAGTACTATTCCAGTATTTCGAGTCCTGCGTTGAACGAATTCAGAGACCCGCTGGTGAGATCATAACATGCTTGTATAGCCTGTGCGAAAGTCAGCTTGAAAACGACATTTTGGAAGGAAAACGATTTTCTCCTCGCGAAAACATGTTGGGAAATATAGAGAACCAGGGTCTGAGAGAGCTCGTGCCACACCGCCCACCGTATATCTCACGTGGGATTACGAGCAAATATTCTGGAGGCTAGGGGACATGCACGGAAGTTCCTTCCCTCATGAAGTGAGTGGAGTAACTCATGTAACTGACAGTATTGGAACGAAGTATCCTCGCCACGCACTGTACAGTGACTTTGAGAATACGAGGTCCAGTCACGTTCACATGAGCGCCATCTATGCTTGACGTCAACGTGCAATAACAACTCATGGAAGGCGGTTGGCAGTACTACTAGTGCCAAACCATAATGGGGTGAGGGGAGGGGGGATTAGGTAAGGGGAACACAGAGAAAAGTGCAGTCCCTCTGATAATGCAGAAAGGAGCAGTTTAATACGTGTACAATTGGGTATAATCATTGGTTTTCCGGAAGCATCTCCAAAAGGGCTAAGCTTGTAAACTGATCGTGTGCCGCCGTGGTTTAAGGTACAGGTGAATAGACGTACAACTGTTGAGCAGCTGATCTCCCAGATGAACCAAGGAGCAACCAACAGAGTCTCCTCACACACTATTCAGCGAACGTTTCTGCATTTGCGCATCTAAAGCAGGTGAGCCGTGTGCGGCTGGTGTTCATGCCATTTGTTGTTCGTCATCTTCTATTACGGTACTGCCACCTCGTTTTCTTATTACATTTACTGGCGTTACTACCTTCCGTCCTTACTTGCCCATGAGTGGCAGCAGCAGCGCGTATCGGTAGTTCCCTGTCCTACCATCTGTTGAGCGACCGATAGTATTTCCGGGCCATCGTGTGTCTCGAAGTCAGTTGGAGACGAACCAGCAGGGCAGTCGGGGACGGAGCTGCAGTGGGGACGGACCAGTGGTTGTGTCGGTATACAGCAGCAGTGAAGTTGGAGGACGGAGCGCGGCTGAGGCGCGGACAGCCAGTGCTCGCCGACCGCTGGCGACAAACATGAAGTGTGGAACGGAAGGAGATTGCAGCGGGAACGACCGTTGGTTGGTCGTTCGGTTGGTCGTCGCATCGGCCGACGTGTATTTGGTCCTTTGACCGTTTCTGGGCATAGGCAGCCAGTTGGTTGAGGCAGAGCAACGAGGAAGTCTCCGTGGCGCGTAGTCAGGCCGGAGCCACTGGCAGTGTGCACGCGCAGTTGAAGTTGTGAGGTGCTTCTTGCGAGGGTTACGAAGTTTGTCGCCCACCGATTCTAGACACTAAAGTTGAATGCTCACTTAACCTATTATCAAGCCTCAACTGCTATCACATCTCTTCGTTTGATCCTGGTTGTCGCTTACTGGGAGATTCCCGTGAGCAACAAAGTGTTGCATTGAAGTCGACTAGAACTGCAGCCGTCTTCCTGCGTCGTGCTTAGCTTAATTTAATTCTTTTCATCATTAGTGAGGTGTACCAGCGGTGTCTTCGGTCTTGTGGCCGTTGACGTTCTGGTGACCTGCCCTGGTTGTTGACGTAGTTTTCGGCAGTGTATTTTCCTTGTCGTGTCGATGCTGTCCAGCACAGCATGTAGTTCGAGAGCCGAGGTGCTGTTGGTAGTTTTGGGCATTTATTCGGACTTGGCTGGATTGGGCTATTGACATCTTGTTGTCGTTTTGCTGGTCGGGTGTAGCAGAACTGATCTTGTTGGTTGGTTCATCGGCTAGCTTTCGGTTGGGTTGCCTTCCGATTGAGAGGTTGTAGGTCTGGCTGCCTGTCTATCCTAAGCGTGCGTTAGTGTAACCTTCCCAGGCCGATCCTTGGAACCTTCTGAGTGCCGCTCCTTGTGTTTTACATAGTTATTTCCTTTTCAGTCTTAAGTACTCTATGTGGCCTTCAGTCGAGTTTTAGCTTATTAAAATTCCAAGCCTTTTCTTCTTAGGCCTAAGCCGTAAAAAAAAAAGAAAAAAAATTATTTCTTGTTTGGTTTGTGGCCTTCAGCCAAGTTTTCAGCCTTTTAAAATCAAAAGTTGAAAAATTTTGTCTAGGCCTTTAGCCGTAAGAAATATTTTCTAGTTTGTATGTGGCTTTCAGCGCCGGCCGGGGTGGTCGAGCGGTTCTAGGCTCCTCAGTCTGGAACCGCACGACCGCTATGGTCGCAGGTTCGAATCCTGCTTCGGGCATGGATGTGGGTGATGTCCTTAGGTTAGTTAGGTTTAAATAGTTCTAAGTTCTAGGAGACTGACGACCTCAGCTGTTAAGTCCCATAGCACTCAGAGCCATTTGAACCACCTGAACTTTGGCTTTCAGCCGAGTTTTAATCTCTTTTAAATTAAAAATTCAAAATCGTTGTCTTGCCCTTAGTCATAAGATTGTTAGTCTTTAGTAAGAGCCTTTCAGCTGAATTTTACACGAAATATTTTAAGATAAGACCTTCAGCCTTTTCATATTCAAAGCTCTTCTTCCTAGGCCTGAAGCCGTTAAATTGTTTTGTTGATATGCGTCCTTCAGCTGAGCTTTCAGCCTATTTAGATTAAACATTGAAAATATTGGTCTGGGCCTTAAACCGTAACACTGTTCATGATTAATGTGAGGCGTTCAGCCGAGTTTTATGTTAAAAATTTAAGCTAAGGCTTTCAGCCTGTTTATATTGAAGATATTTTTTTTCTAAAGAAGTGAAACCTCCAGAAGAACTCCTGTACCTCAATTCAATGCTTAGGCCTTGTGCCTTGGATTTTCGATGTGGCCTTCAGCCGATCTAAATTAAATCAAAGGAGGTCTTTCGTTAGAACCTTGAGAGCTTTTGATTCTTGCTTGTCTGATTGTCTGTTTTAAGACATAAAGTTTATATGTTGAGTCCAACTGACAGTAACTTATTTCGGAGCCTTTCCACAAATATAACCTCATCCGCTCTGTCCTGCTAGCCCAGGGATTTCAGTAGGATCCTAGTTCATGCAAGTATGATGACCACTTTTCATCGGATACGAAGACTGGACGTTCACTGAGTGGCGACAGGCAGCCTTTTCAGTTGAATCAGGTTTCGTGCTTCTTCGAACAGAACGCCGTTGCCGTGAAGGACGTGAAAGCTCTGAAAGCAGACACCTTGAAATAGTCATCTGAAGGCTCCTGGCCAGAGGACGTTTCCTGGGTGATATCATCATTCCAGAAGACACAATAGATGGACACAAATATGCACCTGTCCGTGGCTATCATGTCCATTCTTACATGCAGTTTGTCTCTCCTCAGTACGATGGTGTATACCAGCAGGACAGCGCAACATATCACGCAGCTTGCGGAGTACGTGCGTGATTCGAAGAGCCCCAGGTGAGTAAACCGTACTCCTCTGGACTCCGAACACCCCAGACTTAAAACCAATCGAGAAACTGTGGGACCGCCTCGTTCAGTCTGTTAGCGCTGTGTCTCCTCAACCGAGAAACCTCGCGCAGCTGGCGACGGCGCTCGAGTCGGCGTGGCTCTGCTCCCTCTTGGTACATTCGAGCTTCCCTTCCTGCAAGACTCGCGCTGCAAAAGGTTGTTCTTCAGGTCTCTGAGACGTCACCACCTTAATGTGAGCCGACAGTGTATAATGCTGATTTTGATGTCCAACAATCGACTCTGTACTTCTTCTTTTTTCTTGTCTTTATCCCTTGGCACGTTCATTTTCCGTTTTGGCTATGTTGGCGTTAGGGGATGGCCGGATGCCACTCCTTTCGCCGCTATCCCCAACCAGGAAGGAACTTATCCTAGCTGTCTGCGAATAATGTTAAACCTTGTAGAAGTGTCCGATGGTATTCCAGATTTTTGCGCTTGATGTAAGCGAGGCGGGACGTGACTACGAGGCAGATATTCACCTAGTCTAATGTGGGAAACCACCTAAAAACCACATCCAGGATGGCCGGCACGCTGCATCACATCGTTAATCCGCCCGTGCTATTGGATCTGTGACCGGGACGCTTCCTCGAATTTGATAAGAGTGATGCTTAACGTGAGCGGCTGCCTGGGTTTGTTGACTCAGTACTTACAGCTGAGTGTTTTAAAAGTAAGACTACGAAGCAGATTATTACCACGTAATTATATTAAACTAAGAAAGCAAGTAAAATTTCCTCAACCCTTTGAACCAGTCTGAAGCAGTACATTCAGCGACACACATCAACAAAGGAACCAGATTTTGTTCAAAGAAAAGGAACTCGTGAACAGATTTTCAACTTACGATAGATAAATTAGAAATCGCGAGAATCGTGTGTTTCTTTTCCATCTGCTTCCTTGATTACAGGAAAGTCTCTGTGTTTTCCGTGAAAGGTTGTGGAGGGTTCTTGCAGGCTTCCGTGTCCCACCACACTTGATAACACTGACCAGAAGTCTCTACAATAATCATCTTGCATTTACGTATGTATGCAAGTGGGGATATTCTGGCGCCAAATTATTGTTAAAATTCATCGTGAAACCTTCAGCTGTCATTTGTTTTGCACAATTCGCTACTAGTTTCGGTCAAAGACCATTAAAAGAGCATATTACTTTTGTTCAAATTATGGTATAGCTTTCCTGCCGTTTATGCCAGCTAAGCTTGATAATGGTTACTGACCGAAACTAGTAGCGAATTGTGCAAAATAAATGACAGTTGATGGTTTCACCGTGAATTTTGACAATCACCTCTCAGCTGTGAAGACAAATGTTGGTAGTCTGATTTCTTCAGTGTATCAAAAGATATCAGACAATGAACTGGTGGGTGGATCAAGACGAGATATCCGACCTACCTCTTTGACAGACTCTAAGAGAAGCTGGTAACCGCACAGGATGGAGACGCTTAGTTCATGGGGAACACGGCCCTCTGCAATGAGCGTAACAACATTTGATAATGACGATATGAAATGTATTTTCAGTGAAACATTAATTTCTGATACTTCCCAGCAGATGAAAACTGTGCACCAGACTGTAACATGTACTCTAGGTCTCGTTTTCACGTCTCGGTTTTAATATATCAGGAGGTTCACTGGAGAATGAAAATTCGTTCTCGAATTTAGTTTTTCCTTTAACTGTTCACATTTACTTTTAGGTGTATGTCGGTGTGCATTTTGTTTCTTGTCTACGAAAAATTGCATTTCGTCCATGGACGTGAATTAACATGTTGAACGAAGAATCGACAACTTTATGCGAAATTTTACATTTGATTTAAACTTATCCAGAAGTATGGGCTGGGCATTATTTGTCCTCACCTAATTCCTTTAGTTCCTTTGAAAGTGCCTAATGATGCTTGCACTCCTCCTGTGTGCTTCTTGAATCATCGCTCTTGATTTTCCATAAGCAAGGCATAGAAACGTGATGCCGTAAAATTCCTGATCACCAGACTTTCCATTAATATCCTGACATTAACGGCAAACTTAACTCCAGTGTCTCATGGTGGGAAGACGTGCTCTTCGGATACGGACATTAAAATAGACGAGAATTGACTATGTGCTACCACCACTCTCACAACAAAACAAACAAAACACTGTAGTGAACAACGTTCACTGATGAGTTGCATCAATCCCCTCTAGTACTTCCTCAGCTCAACTCTTCAATCCTCAGGACTTCGAGATTCTTCAGGGATTCTTCAGGCGTATTTCTCCTATAACATTCCAAATTTGTTTTAATTCAATTTTTCTTCCAGTGATGACATCTTGAACGATCTACAATAGATACTTGCTACTGAGACTATTCTAAGGGTGTAATTCCTGTAGTTACTTTGAAAGTACAGAATGATGTTTGCACTCCTTTTGTGCGCTGCTTCAATCATCGCTCTTTATTTTCCACAACAAGGCATAGAAACGTGCCGTAAAATTCTTGATCACTAGACTTTCCATTAATATTGTAGGTACATAACGTTCAACGTAATGGTACAGCCAGACAACAGGTGAATATTTGGGACATCGGCATCCACTGCTTGGATCTCATAAAAACCGGTGAACAACCTTGTGTTCATTTCTTATGCGATAGCAAATTAATCAAACCTCCTTTCGCGGCGTACCGCCAGATATTCCAACAAGTGACCACCACTCACAGCCGATTGATGACTGTTACGGATCTCTGGCGATCAATAGCGTTAAACTGCAAGGTGGGCTTCGTTGTCCCATGAATGAAGGCTTGTAACGGTTGACGTCTTCTGTGAGGCAGGGGCGTAGGAAGAGAAATCGTAGGCAATGAGTCAGCCGAGACAGGCGGTAAACAGTGATTGGACTGTAGCTCCTTATCCGTCGACCCTTCGCTTTCACAAGGTCAGTGTTTACTGTTACGGGAGCCTCCCGTTCAACAAACGCTGAGAGATGTGGCTGACCGAAGCCGACAGCCGCTGCGTATCGCAATCACTTTGCGCAACGCCACACATTCAGCCATTCATCACATGCTTTCAGCGTCTTCTACCGGTTGCTTGCCACCTGGGATCAACAGTTTGTGTTCATCCGCATTGAAGCCTGTTTTTTATTACAATTGTTGACTTAGTTTTGAACCTAAGTAATGTAACTAAGCAACAGAACGGAACGGTTATGACATTGGGGTTGTGTGTGGAAGTGCTGGGGTTCAAATCCCTGTCCACACACACACACACACACACACACACACACACATCTTTAACTCACTCCTGACAAACGCTGAGATTCTCCCATAAACGGAGGATTGAATTTCATCTATTTTCTAGTTCAGTTTGGGCTTGTGTTACATATCCAATGACATGACTATAAACTCGACGTTTAAGCATTTTCATCCTCATTTATAACTAAGAGAAATGACTTGTACAGAATGATTCCCTGAAGTCCTGCATTTGGAGACTTAACTTCCCTATCTTCAGCATATGATCCATCGTGAGAACGGGTTGCCTTTGGGACACGCCATAACGTTTTACCTGTATTTATCAACGTGTTGGACTACAGATTATTTCGCTCTTCTGTATTATTTTTAAGTGGCTACTGCCAAAACGATTTCCGTCTGAGTGAGTAACGTCATGCCATACGCCATTACTGATGATCAGTTGAGCGTCACACTGAAACGAAGATAAATAGCAAGGTTACAAGTGTTCTTATTTATCACACCACAGATGTTTCCGAAACAGTATTTCTAAACTTAACAGACAGAGAAATTATTGAACAAAGGGTATCACCAGTGACCAAATTCAGCTTCTGTACTCTGAAGATTTACAGCTAACTGCAGCTCCCAACCCAAAGATAGAGATCACGGTCCCTACATCATTATAATATTAGACTCCCTTTCCTCTATAAGCAAGTACATGTACTATTTTAGTTGATAGGTTCCACGGATACCAAGAGTTCAAACATAGACTTCAACTACATATCTTCTTGCCAAATGTTAGACGTCGCTGTCATGTTTCAAATTACACTCATTTGGTATTAAAAGCACAAACATATGACGGACGATTCGTCTGTTTACCACTGAGTCAAAAAAATGGTTCAAATGGCTCTGAGCACTATGGGACTTAACTGCTGAGGTCATCAGTCCCCTAGAACTTAGAACTAATTAAACCTAACTAACCTAAGGACATCACACACATCCATGCCCGAGGCAGGATTCGAACCTGCGACCGTAGCGGTCACGCGGTTCCAGACTGTAGCGCCTAGAACCGCTCGGCCACTCCGGCCGGCACCACTGAGTTGGCTCAAATGGCTCTGAGCACTATGGGACTCAACATCTTAGGTCATAAGTCCCCTAGAACTTAGAACTACTTAAACCTAACTAACCTAAGGACATCACACACCCCCATGCCCGAGGCAGGATTCGAACCTGCGACCGTAGCAGTCCCGCGGTTCCGGACTGCAGCGACAGAAACGCTAGACCACCGCGGCACACCACTGAGTCATATTGGTGTTCTTACATACAGTGACGACGCGCCGTCCTTGTAACACCGGTTACACTGGGAGAACCAGAAAATTATAGCGCAGACAGAGAATAAAATACGTAAAACATTGCAAAGATGATCGTGCGTAGTATCTATGAAGGAGCTTTGCATTTATTTAGGAGAGATGGCAGCCATAGCAAACTGTCGAAGTACTCGTGATCGCTACGTATAAAAACTAGTGGAACATCTGAACCAGACACATAAAGATGGTAAATAAATTGCAAAAACGGTAATTATAAAGGATTGTACTTTGAAACCAAATATATCTTTTCCAAATAATTAGAAAAACAATAGATGGTGTACTTCAACAGGAGTATTAACATCTGAATTCATACTGAAAATATCCTTTCTTGAAATTAAATCGCATTTATCATCTATTATTGTTCAAATCAAATACCGTTTTTACTCTTACTTCTGTGTAGCTGGATTGTTTTATTCATGACAGAATATTACTTACACATACATACACAAGGAATCGTAATGTGCATTGTTTTGAAACGTGTTTCCTAGGAAGTTTCATAAATCATATTTTTAGGCCCAGAAGAGTTTTCGGTGTGATTTATGTTGGTGAGAGCCTTATGGACCCAGTAAGGCCTTCAAGTAAGCATCCACTTTCTTACTCCTTCTGAAACTCGGGAATGATGGTACGTGTCTTCGTAATTATCATAATCACAGCCGCGTGGGAAAGACATCGGAGCTGATAATTTTGAGTGGTATTCAGCGTAGATTCAACGGACAACACTTCGCGATTAATAATCTGACAATTCTGGGGGCGGCCTTCCTGTGCAGACACAATCCGCCGTGTATTTTCTTCGTCAGATGGACGTGTTACGGTCGGACTCCCATTACAGCCAATCGGGGGAAACTGACTCTGTGTTGTCGCCAGATTTCACTATTTTCCTATCTTCCATTCCCATGATCATCTTTAGTCCATAAAAAGACAATTTACTTCTCCTTGAAAACAGCCGCAACAGGAACAAAATATTTTAAATGCTGTAGTCATGGTTACTGGATAACACACTGAACTCTCAGGTCGAATTTTAAAAAAGCTTCACGCCATCCCGGCCCGACTGTGAACACATAGGATGACAATTTCAAGGTTATACGCTGTCCAGTGACATTAATGTGACCGCCTGTCAAAAGCCTGAATAGTCACCTTTTGCAGAGCGAACGTGCACGAAGAGTGTCAGTGAGGTTCTGGAAGGTACCACCAAAGGGAATGTGGAATGTGGCTAACTCGCCAGGTTTCTCGAGTGAGGATTCATAGCAATGCTTACGTTGTGTAGAAGTGTTCAGTCAGAGGCACGATGCTTTAAAAAAAAAAACTGAGTGTAGGGATCAAAGTTGAATTTCACCGGGTGTCATGTGACGACCGGTCCCGACCAAATGCAGCTCAAACGGTAGCGTCTTAGATCCCAACTTCGACCCCCCTCCCCCAACCGATAAAACTTGGAATAAAAATCATCAGCCAAGGCGGATGAAGACTTTCGTCATAAGAAGTCACCCTTATTCAGTTGACGGCTTGTCAAACAGGGCCGCGAGGAGAGGATTGAGGTTCCGGCCACTCTCTTGCCAATGGTGTGGGAAACGGCACCAATAGGTGGAAGTATCAGCAGTGATCAAAGACGTGAGGATGCGGAAGGCAATGGAACGACTGCATCAAAGACGCAATGTGTATACACAGGACAAGTGGCCAGTAACTGAAGAAGTGCCACGATGATCTCTCCAATCGCGAAAGATTCTCGTTCACGAATAGACCACATTCGAATCTCCTGGAGGGGACTGCCAAGGGTAAGGTGACCATGAGAAAAAGATTGAATAACTAACGAAACAATAATGTTCTACGCGTCGACTCGTGGAATGTCAAATGCTTGAACGTGTTAAGTAAGATAGAAAACCTGAAAAGGGAAATGCTGAATCTCAAACGAGATATAGTGGGTGTCAGCGAATTGAAAGGGAATGAAGATAAGGATTTATGGTCAGACGCGTTGAGGATAATATCAACAGCTGCATAAAATGGTATAATGGGAGCAGCATTCGTTCTGAGTAGGAAAGTAGGGCAGAGAGTGAGTCATTGTGAACGGTTGACTGATAAGGCTGTTCTCATCAGAATCGACAGCAGACCAACGCCAAAAACAATAGTTCAAGAATACATTGGCGTCACAAGAAGAGGATCGAAAGATAGAAAAAGTATATGAGGATATTGAACGAGTAATTCAATACATAAAGGGACATTAAAATCTAATAGTCATGGAGGATAGGAATGCAGTGGTAAGGGAGGGAGTAGAAGAAAGGATTACGGGAGAATATGGAATTTGTAGCAGGAAAGAGAGAGGAGAAAGACTAATTTAGTTCTGCAATAAATGTCAAGTTAGTAGCAGCGAATACTCTGTTTAAGTATCACAAGAGGATTAGGTATACTTGGGACTGCACGGCAGATATAAGAAGATTCCAGTTAGACTACCTCATGGTCAAGCAAAGAGTTCGAAATAGGATACTGGATTGTAAGGCGTCCCCAGAAACAGATATAGACTCAGATCTCAATATAATGATGAAGAGTAGGCTGGAGTTTAAGAGATTAGTCAGGAAGGATCATTGTACAAAGAAGTGGGATACCGTTAAAAATGGTTCAAATGGCTCTGAGCACTATGGGACTTAACATCAGATGTCATCAGTCCCTTAGAACTTAGAACTACTTAAACCTAACTAAACTAAGGACATCACACACATCCATGCCCGAGGCAGGATTTGAACCTGCGACCGTAGCGGTCGCGCGGTTCCAGACTGAAGCGCATAGAGCCGCTCGGCCACACTGGCTGGCGTGGGTTACGGAAGTACTAACGAATGATGAGATACATACGAAGTTCTCTAAGGCTATAGACACAGCAATTAAGAATAGCTCAGTAGGTAGAAAAAACATAGGTACAAAGAAGGTAACTGGGAAAAAACCAAGGTAAGAGAAGCAATACCTCAGCTGATCGACGAAAGAAGTTCAAGGAACTTCAGGAATGCAGAAAAACGAGTAATTTAAGAACTAAATAAATAAAAAGTGTACGGTAGCAAAGGCAAAATGGCTGCATGAAAAACGTGAAGGAGGCATTCAGCATATAGAAAAGTCAAAACAAAGTTTGGTGAAGTTAAAAGTAAGGATCGTAACATTAAGAGCTGAATGGGAATTCCACTTTGAAATGCAGACGAGAGGGAGGATAGGTGGAAACTGTACATTAAGGCCTCTACGAGGGGAAGACTTGTCTGATGATGTGATAGAAGAAGAAACAAAAGTCGACAGGGAAGAGACCCAGGATTAGAATCTGAATTTAAAAGAGCTCTGAAAGACTCAAGATCAAATAAGTCAGAAGGGATATGTAACAATGCGTCGGAATTTCTAAATTCATTGGGGGGTGAGGGGGGGGGGGGTGGGAAGTGGCAACAAACCAACTATTCAGATTGGTGTTCAGTATGTATGAGGCTGGCGATATACCATCAGACATCCGGAAAAGCATCAGCCATACAATTCCGAAGATAGCATTTGCCGAAAAGTGCGAGAATTATCACAAAATCAGCTTAGCAGCTGATGCTTTCAAGTTGCTGACAAGAATAATATACAAAAAAAATGGAAATAAAAATTGAGGATCTGTTAGAAGACGATCAGTTTGGCTTTAGGAAAGGTAAAGACTGTTCTGACATTGCGGTTGGTAGTGGAAGCAAGACTGAATAAAAATAGAGGTACGTTCCTGGGATTTGTCGATCGGGAAAAAGAGTTGGACAATGTCAAATGGTGCAGGATGTTCGAATTTCTGAGAAAAATAGCGGTAAGGTTTTATAATAGTCGAGTAACATGTAGTATGTCCAAGAAACAAAAGAGAACAATAAGACTAAGAAGAAAGTGGTCGGATTAAAAAGCGTGTAAGACAAGAATGTAGTCTTTCGCTTCTACTATTCGTTCTGTGCACCGAAGGAGCAACGATGGAAATAAAAGAAAGGTTCATGAGCGGGATTAAATTCAGGTTGAAAGGTTATCAATAATAAGATTCACTGACGACTTTTCTGTGCTCAGCGAAAGGGAAGGAGAGTTATTTTGAATGTAATGAATAGTCTGACGAGTACAGAATATGGATTGAGAGTAAATCAAAGAAAGAAGAAAATAATGGGGCGCTGTAGGAATGAGAACAGATAAACTTAACATTCAATTAGGGCTCAAGTAGTCGACGAACTTAAGGTATTCTGAAACGTAGGCAGCAAAATAAGCTGTGATGGACGGAGCAAGGAGGACACAAAAAGAAGGCTAGCACTGGCAAAAGAGGCATTCCTGGCCAAGGGAAGTCTGATAGTATCAAACATACATCTTAACTAAGGAAGAAATTTCTGAGAATGTACATTTGGAACGCAGCATTGTAGGTAACGAGGAAACCCGAGCAGAAGAGAATCGAAGCCTTTGAGATGTGGTGTTATGTGGACGCATAAAATAAGGAATGCCGGCCGGAGTGGCCGTGCGGTTCTAGGCGCTACAGTCTGGAACCGAGCGACCGCTACGGTCGCAGGTTGGAATCCTGCCTCGGGCATGGCTGTATGTGATGTCCTTAGGTTAGTTAGGTTTACGTAATTCTAAGTTCTAGGGAACTGATGACCTCAGATGTTAAGTCCCATAGTGCTCAGAGCCATTAGAACCAAAGTAAGGAATGACGACATTCTCCGCAGAATCGCCGAGGAATGGAAGAAGGGACAGCGCATTCGAAATGGTTTCACAGATTCTGGATTAGGCCTTAATACGGGGATATATGTGCGTATGGCATTGATGGCCGGGAGACCCCTCGCGGGGCGGTTCGGCCGCCGCTCCACAAGTTCTTTAACGCCACTACGGCCACTTGCGAGTGAATGAGGATGGAATGATGAAGAAAGACAAACAACACCCAGCCACTGCGCGGGAAGCGAGAACGCTACCGCAATATCATGAGCCGCGGACAATCCGGGGAGTTTGGTTGCCAGTTGAGTAATGTAAACTCATCCTGAAGCTCTGCAAACATCACAAGTACGCTGCGAGTTGTGACACGTTGCATTGTACTGCTAATAGGTACCATCGTGCCGAGAGAAAACAAACTGCAAATAGGGGTAGATGCACACTTGTAATGATCCATTGCACCTTCCAGAATAAGAAGACTACTCAGGGGATGCGACGGAAACATTCCCCAGACTATAGCAGTCTTTCTTCCTGCCTTGAAATTTCTGACGAGAGTTGCAAGGTCGTACGGGCAAACAGCCACCTGTCCGATGGAACACAATACGTGGTTTGTCTGAAGTAGGCCACCTGTCGCCACTCACTGGACCTCCAGTTGCATTATAGGTGTGCAGATTCCAGCCTTCGTCGCCGATGAACAGCAGTCAACATAGATGTATGAACCAGGCGGATGCTACGGAGGTTCGTACGCAGCAATGTTTTCTGAACCACCGTTGAGAAGACACTCCTGGTACACTCTTCGTTCATCTAGGCGGTCAGCTGCTCAACAGTTGCACGTCTATTCGCCCGTACGCTTCTCTGCAGCCGTCGTTCACCCCTGGCACCCCTGGGCCTTCGTGCTCCACAGTTGTTTCGGCGTCATTTTACCATGCACCGTATACTTTAACCACAACGGTACGTGAATACTTTAAACTTAGTCGTTTCGGAAACGCTGCCACCCTTGACACTAAAGCCAATATCATACCCTTTGGACGTCAGATAAATCGCTTCGTTTCCGCTTTATGACAACGACTGAACTGTTCTCCGCGTCCCCCGACACGTTTTGTATAGCCTCAAATGCTAGTGCTGCCACCTGTCGTCTGTGGACGGTTATTGCACGCTGACGTCGAACATAGTCACTGTTTGTGTTAATGTGACTGGGCCGTGTACGTGACGCACCCACCGAGCGAGGTGGCGCAGTGGTTAGCACACTGGACTCGCATTCGGGAGGACGACGGTTCAATCCCGTCTCCGGCCATACTGATTTAGGTTTTCCGTGATTTCCCTAAATCGTTTCAGGCAAATGCCGGGATGGTTCCTTTGAAAGGTAGGATGAGATAATTTCCGAGAATTCGTGCTGGGGCTAGTGAGTTTGCAACTTGTGAATAGACTGCAAATCCACACGGTACCTTAAATGCTCATGATTAACATGTGTACAACAAACGCTTAAAAGCTACATACAGACGGTATTCCTGCTTCAGAGTTGTAAATTGTACGTCTATTATAGCCGTGGCTTTGATCAGCTTCAACATTGGCCGCAGTACGTTGATCTGAACCACACTCATATCTAAAACGCCTCTTTTCATGAGCACCCCTAAAGACATCGTTTTACTCAGACGATTATTGAAAGAACGTTCCTTCGGTAGGCGAGCAATTACAACACAAGAAAATCTCTGCATAGCGGATAGTATCATAAAATACTATACACAACATTCTTTCATTAATCGTCTGTGGGATCTTTAGGGATCCTCGTGAAGAGATGCGTTTTATATGAGTGTGGGTCATATCAAGCTGATCAAAGCCAAGGCTGTAATTGACTTAGACTTAAAAACTTTGAGGGAGGAGTACAGTCTTTATGTAACTTTTAAGCGTTTGAAAAACACTTGTTAGATAACCCCCACAAACTCAATGTAGCTTTCTTAAGATATTCCAAACAATATAAACCACCGAACTGCTCAACATTTCATCAGAATCCTTAAAACTACCCTACATTGATATGAGTATCGCATGCAAATCTGATAGCACTAGAACAGATGACAAACGTACTTTCATCTGCTCTGAAGCCGTTAGGGTCTTAAATGTAATACAGCAAATCTAACCTGCATAGACAATATTTATGAAATATACAAGATTACCACACAACAACAACGAAAATGAATTTCATTATATTGACACATCACCTAAGGAAACGAGCGAGCAGCCCAGGAGGCTAAAAAAAGAAAAGTTCATCAAACCACTCCAAGCACTATGGAACTTGACATCCGAGGTCATCAGTCCCCTAGACTTAAAACTACTTAAACCTAACTAACCGAAGCACATCACACACATCCATGCCCGAGACAGGATCCGAACCTGCGACCGTAGCAGCAGCGTGGTTCCGGACTGAAGCGTCCAGCCAAGGAGGCTTGTGAAATATGTCATACAACATATTATTCGATTCTTCATATTTTACCGGCGTAAAGTGTATTCGCTGAAGTTTCGGGATTGCAGCCAGATAAAGTCGACTTCCTGCCACGATATTTCGGCTGACAACCATTCAGCCATCTTAAGATAAGTGTTTAGCACTTGAGGTTGCTATTTCATGTCGCTACCTTTATATTAAAAATAGGTGCAAAGAGGCATGCGCAAAGGCAGCCGCTAAATGAGAGACATCTGTTGAGTTACGCGCCCTCTTCGAATACTGCTCCATCTATAGCGCTCAGGCGTGTGCGTTATGTGATACTACATGCGCGCTCTCTGTCGGAATACTCACTCTCGGAGTTAAAATTCACATGTCAAAGTTAATAAAATCAAATGTCACTAGAAGTGTCGTTGGTCATAAAGTGCTATCTTTCTGTAGAAGTTAAAGAAATCGCCAGGTTCCAAGCCTTATCCAGTTGAAAGCCGCCATCACGATTAATAAGATCTTGCGCTAAACGTATTTCCATCGATTCTTTAAGAACTGAGTCGCATCTCGTCGAGGCCAAGATTTTCGCGCCAGACTAAGCATAGTACGATGTAATTCAATCCCTGATGTCTTAACAGATGTCCTATCATCTTGTCCCTTCTCTTTGTCAGTATTTTCCACATATTCATTTCCTCTCCTATTCTGCGCAGAACTGCTTCATTCCTTACCTTATCAAGTCACATAATTCTCAACATTCGTCGGTAGCACCACATCTCAAATGCTACGATTCTCTTCTCCTCCGGTTTTCCCGCAATCCATGTTTCATTACCATACAATACTTTGCCCCAAACGTGCATTCTCAGAAAGTTCTTGCTCATATTAAGCCCTTTGTTTGATACTAGCAGACTTTTCTTGGCCAGAAATGACCTTTTTGGCAATGCTAGTCTGGTTTTGATGTCCTCCTTTCTCCTTCCATCATTGGATATTTTGCTTCATCTACTTCGTGACCATCAGTCCTCACTGTTCTCATTTCTGCTACTTCTCATTACTTTTGTCTTTCTTCGATTTACTCTCAATCCATATTCTGTGCTCATTAGACCATTCCACTCAGTAAATGCTATAGTTCTTCTTCACGTTCACTCAGGATAGCATTGTCATCAGCGAATCGTATCACTGATATTCTTTCATCTTGTATTTTAATCCCACTTTTGAACCTTTCTTTTATTCCCATCATTGCTTCTACGATATACAGATTGAACAGTAGAGTTGAAAGACTACATTCCTGTCTTACACATTTTTTGATCCCGGCATTTCGTTTTTGGTCGACCGCTCTTATTAATTCCTCTTGGTTTTTGTAAATATTCTATATTATCCGTCTCTCCCTATAGCTTACCCCTTTTTTCAGAATTTCTAACATCTTGCACCATTTTACATTGTCGAACTCTTTCTCCATGTCGACGAATCCTATGAAGGTGCCTTGATTTTTCTATAGGCTTGGCTCCTTTATTAACTGGAACGTTAGAACTGACTCTCTGGTGCCTTTACCTTTCCTAAAGCCAAACTGATCGTCATATAACACATCCTCTATTTTCTTTTTCATTCGTTTGTATATTATTCTTATCAGCAACTTGGATGCATCAGCTGTTAAGCTGATTGTGCGATAATTCTCGCACTTGTCTGCTCTTGCAATCTTAGAAATTGTACGGACGATATTTTTTCCGAAAGTCACTTGGTATGTCACCAGAGTCATAGATTCTACACACCAATGTGAATAGTCATTTTGTTGCTACTTCCCCCAATGATTTTTGGAATTCGGATGGAATGTTATCTATCCCGCCTGTCATATTTGTTCATAAGTCCTCCAAAGCTTATTTAAATTGTGATTCTAATACTGCATATCTGTCTCTTCTAAATCCAGTCCTGTTTCTAATTGTATCACATCAGGCAAGTTTTCCACCACATAGAGGCCTCCGACGTACTCTTTCTACCTATCCGCTCTCTCCTCTGCATTTAACAATGGAATTCTCGTTGCACTCTTACTGTTACTACCCTTATTTTTAATTTCACCAAAGGTTGGTTTGACTTTGTATATCATATATATCAGTTCCTAAAATCTTTTGATGTCATTTTCCTAGTGTCGACTAGATGTCTTTTAATGTTTTGTCCTGTAAACTTTAACGTTCTCTATATCGAAGAAAGGTAAAGCGATGATGCTGAAAATAATCATATGTACAGCTTGAGCTTCGTCTGAAGTAATCCATTTTAGTAGCAAACGGTTTTTTTATTTATTTTTCCCCCTTTCTAACATTCCAGCCTACTGCTCCCTACAGAAATACATACTGGATTGAAGACTTATACATTCTCTTCTTTGTTGTATACCCTTTTTTTCAATAAAACAGAGTTCATTGTTGTTACAGTTCGTCCTTTATTAATGCTGCTAGTGATTTCATTAGTACTATTGCCCTGTTTACCAGATAAAACTCTAAAGTATCATCACTTCAGAACTATGTTAAAATTCAGGCTGATTTTCCTGGAGTAAATCCTTAAAATACTACGTCCACTGACCATAATAACGTTGTTATAACGTAACTAGTCACTAGTTAACACTCTCATTGACTTGACTATTCACCAAGCGTCATCACTCTAAGATCCACTAATCATCCTCTCTACATAATCATATCTTTCCTTCGACGTCTTATTTTTCCTTTTTAACACTTATCATTTCACTTCCGTATTTAGGATCCTATGTCTCTCTCTCTATTTTGATTGTCATTCACATTCAGGAACGTCGAGTAACGTCTTTTCCCTTTCAGTCATCTCTGCTATTTCTATATCCCAACAAATTGGCGCCTTGTTCTGTCCAAGCAGGATGTTCGAAGTTCTAAGAGAAACAGGAGTAAGCTATAGATAAAGACGAGTACTATATAGTATGTACAAAATCCAAGAGGGAACAATAAGACTGGAAGATCAAAAATGAATTGCTGAGACTACAAAGAGTTTAACAGGGATGAAGTCTTTCACCCTTGCTGTTGAATCTAAACACCTAAGAAGAAATGACGGAAACAGAAACAAAGATTAGGATTAAAATTCACCGTGAAAGAATATCAATGATAAGATTTGCTGGTGACGTTGCTAACGTCAGTGAAAGTGAAGAAGAATTACAGTATCTGTTGAGTCTAATGAACAGTCTAATGAGTACAGAATATGGACTGAGAATCAACCGGAAAAAAAGTAAAGATGTATCAATTAAGAAGAGCGAGAAACTTAATATCGGAATTGGTGATCCTAAAGTAGATGAAGTTACCGAATTCTGCTGCCTTGGAAGCAAAATAACCCGTGACGGACGAAGCTAGGAGGACAGGAAAAGCAGACTAGCACAATGAAAGATGACTTTCCTGGCCAAGAGAAGTTCACATTTGGGGCATAGCACTGTATAGTAGTGAATCACGGACAGTGAAGTTACTGGAACAGAGGAGAACTGAAGCGTTTGAGGTGTGGGGTTGAAAATCAGGTGGACTAATAACATAAGGAATGAGGAAATTCTCATTAGAATAGGCGAATAAAGGAAGATATGGAAATAGAACTGACGAGAGGAAAGGACTGGATGAAAGCACATGGGCTACGACATCATGGAACAACCTCTGTGGTACTGCAGAGAGCAATAGCGGGTAAAAACCGTATGCGTAGTCAGATATAGGAATTCGCCCAACACATTATTGAGGACTTAGGGTGCACGCGCTGGATTGAGATAAGGAAATGATAACAGGAGGGCAATTCGTGGAGGGATGCAAAAAGTGGTGCTGTAGTTTAAATGACATACGCATTTCTTTTTTACAGGCAAGCAAAAATTAATAACCAGAATCAAAGTTAAGTTTATTTATTTACCATTTTATTGTTTTTTTATTTATTTCAATATATTTCATAACAGTTCCACCTGGCGATGCAGACGACTCTTGTGGTGACTCAGGAAATCGACGTCATAAGAAGAGCAATGTAGGACACCTCTATAGCCAGTGCCATGTTGGGAGAACACATTCTGCTTGCAAGGAGCAGTGTTCAATAAAGTGACAGTGCGGAAGTTACGGGCAGGAGTTCTGAAAAGAGAAGCTGCTACACTTTTGAACAACGCTAGGGTTGTTAAGTATCTGATATGACGGAAGAACTGGAGCAATGGCAGGTCCTCGCGTCTTGGCTTAGAGCTCAAAACCAATACTACTGCAGAAACAACAGCGAACCAGTCTAGAATTAATACTGCCAAATTTAGGCAACCATTCTGTCATCACCACCCGTTAGTCGAGGATCATGCCAGTTTAAGTACCAAGACGGACTCTACCATCAGGAACTGCAAGCAGCTGGCTGAACTGTTTGAATGCTGTCGCCTTGGCAACTTTCCAACGGTGGGTCACCTGGTCGGTGACTGTCATCTGACGCTCGCTGCCTTCGTGGAGGACTGGGCTTCCAGCCGGGCCGTCTAGATACCGAGCTGTATCGCCTTGTGCAAGCGAAAACTGCTGCTGTCCCTTGCTCATTGTGGACAGATGCCATCGTCAACAGCCGTGCAGAAGGGCTCTTTTTGAACCTGCCTTACTCCGTGTGCTTGCTGTCGAGCTATATAAGCAAGCCACCAGCCGGGGCCATTTTCAGCCGTCCACCACTGTTCGCCGCCGCTCGTGTCAGCGGTCTCTTACTGTGCTGACTGCAGCACCACGCCAACCACTACCATTGCTCTGGGGACATCTAAAGCGCCACCCTCTGGCTTGTTATAGCATAAGGGACTAACGCCACTAGCAGTGTTTCGATGACACTGTCACCACTCCACACAAGCCCCAGCCTCGAATGTAAACTGCCACACGTACAACCTATCACAGCCAATACAACGTATCACAGCCAATTCCATCTTCCCGTCTGCTACAGATTTTTCGAACAAAAAGCACGAAAAAATTTCCAGGATAATATGAATGCTGATCCCTGTTCTTTCGGACACCGGACACTAGGCATCCATATAACTAATTCGCCTCGATGGGCAATGAATCCACTACCTTCAGTGCGGGACCACAATAACAATCGACCTCCTGCAGGAATCTCATAGAAGCTAGCCTGGAGGGCATGGACGGAGACTCCAGACACACGGTTCAAGGGGTTGTGGGAGAGGCATGCAGAGATAGTCCGCGCAACTGCGATAAACACTGTGTCCGGATTTAAAAAGCCAGCATATCGCGCTTCGGTCAGCAGAGCCTATATACACTGTGTGCTCAAAAGTACCCGGACACCCTCAAAAACATACGATTTTCGTATCAGATGCATTGTACTGCCACCTACTGCCAGGTACTCCCTATCAGCGACCTCAGTAGTCATTAAAAATCTTGAGAGAGCAGAATGGGGCGCTCCGCGGAACCCACGGACTTCGAACGTCGTCAGGTGATTGGGGGTCACATGTTCCTTACGTATGTACGAGAGATTTCCACAACCCTAAACACCCCTAGGTCCACTATTTCCGATGTGATAGTGACGTGGAAACGTGAAGGGACACGTACAGCACAAAAGCGTACAGGCCGACCTCGTCTGTTGAATGACAGAGACCGCCGACAGATGAAGAGGGTCGTAATGTGTAATAGGCAGACACCTATCCGGACCATCACACAGGAATTCCAAACTGCTTCAGGATCCACTGCAAGTACTATGACAGTTAGACGTGAGGAGAGGAAACTTGAATTTCTTAGTCGAGCGGCTGCTCATAAGCCACACACCACGCCGGTAAATGTCAAACGATATCTCGCTTGGTGTAAGGAGCATAAACATTGGACGGGTGAACAGTGGAAAAACATTGTGTGGGGTGACGAATCACGGTTCACGATGTCGCGATCCGATGGTAGGGTGTCAGTATGGCGAATGCCTGGTGAACGTCATCTGCCAGCGTGTGTAGTGCCAACAGTAAAATTCGGAGGCGATGATGTTATGGCGGGGTCGTGTTTTTCATGGAGGGGGCTTGCAGTCCTTATTGTTTTGCGTGGTACTACGACAGCACAAGCCCACATTGATGTTTTAAGCACCTTCTTACTTCCCACTATTGAAGAGCAATTCGGGGATGGCGATTGAATCTTTCAACACGATCGAACAACCGTTCATAATGCACGGCCTGTGGCGGAGTGGTTACACGACAATAAGATCCCTGTAGTGGACTAGCCTGCACAGAGTCCTGACCTGAATCCTAAAGAACACCTTTGGGATGTTTTGGAACGCCGACTTCGTGCCAGGCCTCACCGACCGACATCGCTACCTCTCCTCAGGGCAGCACTCCGTGAAGAATGGGCTGCCATTTCCCAAGAAACCTTCAAGCACCTGATTGAACGTATGTCATGTGTAATTCCAGCATTACCGATGGAGGGCGCCACGAACTTGTAAGTCATTTTCTGCCAGGTGTCCGTATACCGTTGATCACATAGTGTAAGACGACAAATGTCTCGCGCAGTTGTTAGGTCGGTTACTGCTGCTACAAGTGCATGTTATCAAGATTTAAGAGAGTATAGCCGACGCAAAAACCATGGGACACAGCGTCTCCGAGGTAGCGTACGACAGTTTGAAGAGTGTTCTGTGAATTTAAGGAATCCGGTAAAACATCAAATCTCCGACATCACTGCGGCCGGAGAAAGATCCTGCAAGAATGGGACCAATGATGGCTGAAGAGAATCGTTCAACATGACAGAAGTGCAGCTCTTCCGCAAGTTGCTGCAGATTTCAATGCTGGGCCATCAACAAGTATCAGCCTGCCAACCATTCAACGAAACATCATCGATATGGGCTTTCGGAGCCAAAGACTGAGTCGTGAATCCTTTATCACTGCACGAGACCAAACTTTACTCTTCGCCTGTGTCCGTCAACACCGACATTGGAGTATTGATGACTGGAAACATGTACCCTGGTCGAACGAGTGTCGTTTTAAATTGTATCGTGGCCTGAGCTCCCAGTTGGTGCACATCGACAGCGCAGAAAGATAAGTATATAACTTCTTTTCTGTGTTTACTTCGTAGATTCTTACTTACTTTGCGTGTGAGTATCGTATAAGAGGTGTAATTTTGAGTTTTAGTTACTGTAATCGTAAATTCAGGCAGGTTGTAGCGCAGTCGTTAGGCATTTGTACAGGTTAGTTCACACATTCTTTGTGAGTTTCCCTAGCGTTATCTAGGCACGGACTCGTGTTTCAGTAACTGTTGTTCAACATCGATTAGAATGGACAGGGACTGTGATTGCTGTGTTCGGATGAGGGCTGAGTTGGCATCCCTTAGCTCACAGCTGCAGGCGGCGCTGACTTCAGTCGCGCAGCTTGAGGCTGTTGCCAATGGGCACCACTGTGGGGAGCCGGACTTGGGTATCACGGGGATGTCAACCGCGTCCCGTCTGTCCCCAGATCGCAATGGGGCTGAGCCCTCGCCTGTGGTTGATTGGGAGGTTGTTCCAAGGCGTGGCAGGCAGCGAAAGACGTCCCCGGAGGCTGATCAGAAAGCCTCCCCAGTGCGTCTGACAAACAGGTTTCAGGTACTGCCTCTGCCTGAGCCAGATGCAGCTGCCTGCCCTGTTTCAGAGGATGATTCTCAGCGTTCAAGGTCCGGGCTGTCGCAGAGGGTGGGCATATTGGTAGTTGGGAGCTCCAATGTTAGGCGCATAATGGGGCCCCTTAGGGATATGGCGGCTAAGGAGGGGAAGAAATCCAGTATGCACTCCGTGTGCATTCCAGGTGGAGTCATTCCTGATGTGGAAAGGGTCCTTCCGGATGCCATGAAAAGCACAGGGTGCAGCCAGCTGCAGGTGGTGGCACATGTCGGCACTAATGACTTGTTTCGCTTTGGATCTGAGGAAATTCTCTCTGGATTCCAGCGGCTATCTGATTTGGTGAAGGCTGCCGGTCTCGCATACGAGATGAAGGCAGAGCTCACCATCTGCAGCATCGCTGACAGAACCGACTGCGGACCTTTGGTGCAGAGCTGGGTGGAGGGTCTGAATCAGAGGCTCAGACGTTTTGCGAACATGTTGGCTGCAGATTCCTTGACTTGCGCCATAGGGTGGTGGGGCTTCGGGTTCCGCTGAATAGGTCAGGAGTTCACTACACTCAGCTGGCGGCTATACGGGTAGCGGAGGCTGTGTGGCGTGGACTGGGCGGTTTTTTAAGTTAGAAGGCCTGTGGAAAGTACGGGGTGGGCTGCAATCTCAAAGGGTGCGTGGCAAATACAGGACGTGCTTGGATCAAGGAACAGTCGGAATTGTAGTTGTAAATTGTTGTAGTTGTGCTGGGAAAGTTCCTGAGCTTCAAGCGCAAATAGAAAGCACAGAAGCTGAAATCGTTACAGGTACAGAAAGCTGTCTAAAGCCTGAAATAAGTTCTGCGGAAATTTTTACGAAGTTTCAGACGGTGTTCAGGAAAGATAGATTAGGCAGAATTGGTGGTGGAGTATTTGTGTCTGTCAGTATTGGTTTATCTTGTAGTGAAGTCGAAGTAGATACTCCGTGCGAATTGGTATGGGTGGAGGTTATACTTAACAGCCGAACTAAGTTAATAATTGGCTCCTTCTACCGACCCCCAGACTCTGATGATATAGTTGCTCAACAGTTCAGAGACAATTTGAGTCTCGTAACAAATAAATACCTCACTCATACGGTTATAGTTGGTGGGGACTTCAACCTTCCCTCCATATGTTGGCAAAAATACTTGTTCAAAGCCGCTGGTAGGCAGAAAACATCTTCCGAGATTGTCCTAATGCTTTCTCCGAAAATTATTTCGAGCAGTTAGTCCACGAACCCACGCGAATTGTAAATTGTTGCGAAAACAC
Source organism: Schistocerca cancellata (assembly GCF_023864275.1). Taxonomy (NCBI): domain Eukaryota; kingdom Metazoa; phylum Arthropoda; class Insecta; order Orthoptera; family Acrididae; genus Schistocerca; species Schistocerca cancellata. Next base: position 618,908,328 of record NC_064627.1, read on the forward strand.
ACTTGACCTCTTAGCCACAAACAATCCAGAGCTAATAGAGAGCATCATGACTGATACAGGGATTAGTAATCATAAGGTCGTTGTAGCTAGGCTCAATACCGTTTCTTCCAAATCCACCAGAAACTAACGCAAAATAATTTTATTTAAAAAAGAGGATAAAGTGTCACTAGAAGAGACAATCTCCATTCCTTCCGAACTGACTATGCAAATGTAGACGAGATGTGGCTCAAATTCAAAAATATAGTAGCAACAGCAATTGAGAGATTCATACCTCATAAATTGGTAAGAGATGGAACTGATCCCCCACGGTACACAAAACGTGTTCGAACGCTGTTGCAGAGGCAACGGAAAAAGCATGCGAAGTTCAGAAGAACGCGAAATCCCGAAGATTGACTGAAATTTACAGTCGCGCGAAATTTGGCACGGACTTGAATGCGAGATACCTTTAATAGATTCCACAACGAAACATTGTCTCGAAATTTGGTAGAAAATCCGAAGAAATTCTGGTCGTATGTAAAGTACACAAGCGGCAAGACGCAGTCAGTACCTTCGCTGCGCAGTGCCGATGGTACTGTTACCGACGACTGTGCCGCTAAAGCGGAGCAGGGTAGACGAATGGAATATTCCAGAATTTGAAACACGAGCAGCTGCTAGCATGAGTTTCTTAGAAGTAGGTACCTTAGGGGTTGCGAAGCAACTCAAATCGCTTGATACGGGCAAGTCTTCAGGTCCAGATTGTATACCGATTAGGTTCCTTTCAGATTACGCTGATACAGTAGCTCCCTACTTAGCAATCATATACAGCCGCTCGCTCACCGATAGATCTGTACCTACAGATTGGAAAATTGCGCAGGTCACACCAGTGTTTAAAAAGGGTAGTAGGAGTAATCCACCGAACTACAGACCTATATCATTGATGTCGGTTTGCAGTAGGGTTTTGGAGCATATACTGTATTCAAACATTATGAATCACCTCGAAGGGAACGATCTATTGATACGTAATCAGCATGGTTTCAGAAAACATCGTTCTTGTGTAACGCAGTTAGCTCTTTATTCGCACGCAGTAATGGCCGCTATCGACAGGGGATCTCAAGTTGATTCCGTATTTCTAGATTTCCGGAAAGCTTTTGACACTGTTCCTCACAAGCGACTTCTAATCAAGCTGCGGGTCTATGGAGTATCGTCTCAGTTGTGCGACTGGATTCGTGATTTCCTGTTAGGAAGGTCGCAGTTCGTAGTAATAGACGGCAAATCATCGAGTAAAACTGAAGTGATATCATGTGTTCCCCAGGGAAGCGTCCTGGGACCTCTGCTGTTCCTGATCTATATAAATGACCTGGGTGACAATCTGAGCAGTTCTCTTAGGTTGTTCGCAGATGATGCCGTAATTTACCGTCTAGTAAGGTCATCCGAAGACCAGTATCAGTTGCAAAGCGATTTAGAAAAGATTGCTGTATGGTGTGGCAGGTGGCAGTTGACGCTAAATAACGAAAAGTGTGAGGTGATCCACATGAGTTCCAAAAGAAATCCGTTGGAATTCGATTACTCGATAAATAGTACAATTCTCAAGGCTGTCAATTCAAGTAAGTACCTGGGTGTTAAAATTACGAACAACTTCAGTTGGAAAGACCACATAGATAATATTGTGGGGAAGGGGAGCCAAAGGTTGCGTTTCATTGGCAGGACACTTAGAAGATGCAACAAGTCCACTAAAGAGACAGCTTACACTACACTCGCTCGTCCTCTGTTAGAATATTGTGGGATCCTTACCAGGTGGGACTGCCGGAGGACATCGAAAGGGTGCAAAAAAGGGCAGCTCGTTTCGTATTATCACGTAGTAGGGGAGAGAGTGTAGCAGATATGATACGGGAGTTGGGATGGAAGTCATTAAAGCAAAGACGTTTTCGTCGCGGCGAGATCTATTTACGAAATTTCAGGCACCAACTTTCTCTTCCGAATGCGAAAATATTTTGTTGAGCCCAACCTACATAGGTAGGAATGATCATCAAAATAAAATAAGAGAAATCAGAGCTCGAACAGAAAGCTTTAGGTGTTCGCTTTCCGGCACGCTGTTCGGGAGTGGAATGGTGGAGAGATAGTATGATTGTGGTTCGATGAACCCTCTGCCAAGCACTTAAATGTGAATTGCAGAGTAATCATGTAGATGTAGATGAATCCATGGTCCCTGCATTTCAGCAGGGGTCGGTTCAAACTGGTGGAAGCTTTGTAATGATGTTGGGCATGTGCAGTTGGAATGATACAGGACCCCTGATACGTCTAGACGCGACTCTGACAGGGAACGCATACGTAAGCTTCTTGTCTAATCACCTGCATCCATTCATGTCCATTGTGCATTCCGACGGACTTGGACGATTCCAGCATAACGTTGCGTCACCCCACACGTCTAGGATTGCTAGATTCACTCCATGAACACTCTTCTAAGTTTAAACGCATCCCCTGGCCACCAAACTTCCCAGAGAAGAACATTATTGAGCATATGTGGTAGGCCTTTGAGCGTGCTGTTCAGAAGAGATCTCAGCCCCTTCGTACTCTTACGGATTTATGGACAGCTCTGCAGGATTCATGGTGTCAATTTTATCCAGCACAACTTCAGATATTAGTCGAGTCCACGCCACGTCGTTTTGCGGCACTTCTGCGTGCTCGCGGGGGCCCTAAACGATATTGGACAGGTGTACCGGTGTCTCTGGCTCTTCAGAGTATTTTGTAATTTACACTGAGTAAATTTTCATCAACAAGTAATGTGCAACATGCGGGGACTAATCTAGGCGGGTTCACTTACCACGCTTTTCGGGTTACTTCAGCTTCAGAATTGTTGACACAGGACAACATGATCCTAAAATCATTCGGTACATCCTACCCTGTATTTTTATCTTTCACTCCACATTCTACGGGCTCAGTTACCCGTCTGCTTTCTATGAAAGTGGAACACTTGTGCTTCTGCGAGTCAATTTTTCCAACTGATTTATACTCTGTAATAAGTTATGCACTGTTGAAGAAACAAAGGAGGGTAGCAAAGAGCTGAACGACGTAAGAAGAATTTGAACAAACTGGGAAACAATTCGAATTCTCGAGTGTTAAGTAACCACTGGCCTCGAATTATAGCTTTCGATGCGGTCTTTCATGACAGTCTCTTCGTCGAATGTACCAAAACACACAGGATATATACAGTTGATCGACAACAAGTTTGATTTCTCAAGAAATGCGATTACAGGTGTTTGGTTTAGCAAAAGTTGACTGTATGTAATTTTCTGTTACCTTCCTAAATCAATAGAGAAAAATGTGATTGGTATGTATTCCTGAAGACAGCATAACGTTGCGACACCCCACACGTCTAGGATTGCTAGATTCACTCCATGAACACTCTTCTAAGTTTAAACGCTTCCCCTGGCCACCAAACTTCCCAGAGAAGAACATTATTGAGAATATCTGGTAGGCCTTGAGCGTGCTGTTCAGAAGAGATCTCAGCCTTTTCGTACTCTTACGGATTTATGGACAGCTCTGCAGGATTCATGGCGTCAATTTTATCCAGCACAACTTCAGATTTTTAGTCTAGTCCACGCCACGTCGTTTTGCGGCATTTCTGCGTGTCGCGGGGGCCCTAAACGATATTGTGGGTTAAGTGTTTTTGTTTTGCTTTTTCTTACACCTTTTTGCAAACTGGTTGCGTCCTGCGGTTTCTAAAGCTGTACCCTTTGTCTCTAGAAAAGGCCATTCACTCCAGAAGAGCGCTCGGCAAACGTCAAAGAGAGAAAGGCCGGGGAAAGACCTGTCATTGCTGTTCCGAGCGGAGACATCAGGGATGACCCGTGGCAACCTGGATAGCACGGACAGCATTTAGTCATGGCGAGCAGTCACCTCCTCGGAGATTTCTCCGCGGCCTGCGGACGGGCCACGAAATCGCCGTAATTGGCGGCGGCTGCGTCCGGCTGTCGAGTCGCTCGCGCCGCGTCTTCCCGCCCGCCGGCGCACGCCTGTCAAGGGGGCCGCGCCGCGTCGCGCCGACACGGGCATCGCAATCCGGGGTCGCGGGCCGACCCGCCGGGTCAGAGGGCGTCCGGGCGTGCGCGCGGTCCAGCTGGCGGGCCGCGTGGTTTCGCCTGGGGCGTCCAGCGATTCTTCCTGCTCATACAGCAACCATGTCCAGAATGAACGTAGATCCATCTTGCAGTTATGGGGCGCGGGACTGCGGCTGATCGATGACTCGTCAATATAATATTCCATCAGCCCTTAGTTTTATACCGTTTTATTTAGGCTACACGTTTCGATTCCTCAACATAGTCGGCCTTTGTGGCCAAGTGTCTCTAGGCGCTTCAGTCTGGAACCGCACGACCACTACGGTCGCAGGTTCGAATCCTGCCTCGGGTAGGGATGTGTGTGAAGTCCTTAGGTTAGTCAGGTTTAAGTACTTCTAAGTTCTAGGGGACTCATGACCTTAGATGTTAAGTCCCATAGTGCTCAGAGCCATTTTATTTCCTCAACAGATTGCCTTCAGGCATTCTACCCTGAACGTCAAAAATTATATCAAGTCATCAGTTTTTCAACTAGATTTATTTATTGGCTGCTGTTGCTGGCAAGGCAAAAACCTACCTGCTACTGACTTTGTTACAAAATAATTCGCGGCATATCCAGTCTGAAAGTGCGTTGAATAGATTAGCCTAAAGATGACTCCACTCGTTCGGAAGAGGTCGTCAGTCTGCGATCGTCAGTCTACTGATGACAGTACCACTAAAGCAGATCTATTAAACACAAAATTCCGAAACACCTTCACCAAAGCAGACGAAGTAAATATTCCTGAATTCCAATCAAGAACACCTTAAAGGCGAGAAACGTAGAAGTAGATACCCTCGGTGTAGGAAAGCAGCTTAAATCACTTAATAAAGGCTTGGCCTCCGGTCCAGATTGTATTCAAGTTTGGTTCCTTTCAGAGTATGCTGATACAATAGCTCCATATTTAGCAATTATATACAACCGCTCGCTCACAGAAAGATCCGTACCTAAAGACTGGAAAATTGGTCAGCCGACACAAATATCCAAAAAGGGAAGTAAGAGTAACCCGCTGAATTACAGGCCCATATCACTATCGTCAATTTGCAGTAGGGTTTGGAACATATACTGTTTTAGACATTATGAAGTACGTCGAAGAAATCGATTTATTGACACATAGTCAGCACGGATTCAGAAAATATCGTTCCTGTGAAACACAACTAGCTCTTTATGCTCATGAAGTAATGAAATGAAATGAGAGGATGGCATATTTGACTGGGAGGCCCCATCCGGTGAAGTTCGGCCGCCAAGTGCCAGTCTTATTTCTCTCAACTCCACATTGGGCGACTTGCGCGCCGGTGATGTGGATGAAATGATCATGACAACATAACACCCAGTCCCCCAGCGGAGAATATCTCCAACCCGGCCGGGAATCGAACCCGGGCCCACTCGCATGATAGGCGAGCACGTTACCACCAAGCTAAGTAGGCGGACTCTTGAAGTAATGAGTTCTATCGACAGCGGATGTCAAATTGATTCTACATTTTTACATTACCAGAAGGCTTTCGACACCGTTCCTCACAAGCGTCTTCTAACCAAACTGCGTGCCTATGCAACTCAGTGCTGCGACTGAATTCGTGATATCCTGTCTGAAAGGTCACAGTTCGTAGTAATAGACGGAAAGTCATCACCGAGCGAGGTGGCGTAGTGGTTAGCACACTGGACTCGCATTCGGGAGGACGACGGTTCAATCCCGCGTCCGGCCATCCTGATTTAGGTTTTCCGTGATATCCCTAAATCTCTCCAGGCAAATTCCGGGATGGTTCCCTTGAAAGGGCACGGCCGAGTTCCTTTACCGTCCTTCCCTAATCCGATAAGACCGATGACCTCGCTGTCTCTTCTCCTCCCCCGAAATAACCCAACCCCAACCCAAAGTCATCGAGTAAAACAGAAGTAATACTCGGGGTTCCCCAAGGAGGTGTTATAGGCCGTCTATTGATCCTGGTCTATATTAACGGCATACGAGACAATCTGGGTAGCTGTCTCTTAGACTGTTTACAGATGACGCAATTTACCGCCTTGTCAAGTCATTGGATGACCAAAACGAACTGTAAAACCGATCCGAGTAGCTGTCTCTTAGATTGTCTACAGATGATGCTGTCATTTAACGCCTTGTAAAGTCATCAGATGACCAACACGAATTGCAAAAAGATTTAGATAAGATATCTGTATGGTGCGAAAAGTGGCAGTTGACCCTGAATAAAGAAATGTGTGATGTTATTTACATGAGTACTAAAAGAAATTCACTAAATTTTGACTACGCGATAAGTCACACAAATCTAAAGGCTATAAATTCAACATACTTAGGGATTAGAATTACAAATAACTTAATTGGAACGATCACATAGATAATGTTGTGGGTAGAGCAAACCAAAGACTGCGATTCATTGGCAGAACACTTAGAAGGTACAACAGGTCTACTAAAGAGACTGCTTACGCCACGCTTGTCCGACATTTCTGGAATATTACTGTGCAATGTGAGATCCGCATCATGTGGGACTGACGGATTACATCGAACAGGTTCAAAGAAGGGCAGCTTGTTTTGTATTATCGCGAAATAGGAAAGATATTGCCATAGATATGATACGTGAGTAGGAGTTGCGACGGGATCTTCTCACAAAATTTCAGTTACCAGTTTTCTCCTCCGATTGCGAAAAAATCCTGTTGGCATTCGCCTAAATAGGAAGAAATGATGAGAACGATAAAATAAGAGAAATCAGGGCTTGCACAGAAAAATTTAAGTGCTCGTTTTTCCCGCGCGCCTTTCGAGAATGGAACGGTAGAGAGACAGCTTGAATAGATAAATATAGCTCCTATATGTTTTTCAAAAGAATTTATACCTTTCTGCCTGCAAAACAGTGGCATGTTCAGCTGACGATGATGTAGGGAACAGCGATGACACGTTCTTCTTCCCAAAGTAGACCACAAAGGCCTGGGATGCGACAATACATTCACGTGGTTTCAAAACCAGTCCCGTACAATGCGAGCTGTTTGAACAGGATCCCTGTCGTCTTCGAACATGGCGCCATCATTGAGGAAAAATATTGTACCATGAGAGAGAATTCATCACATAATCCTTGGCAGTAATACAACCATGCGGGTTAATAAAGAGGCCCTTGCCATACCACGATATGGATGCCCCCACAATGTTTCACTCTTCGCACTTAAATTCTGGGAGAAGTTGGAAAGAGAATGCAACAAGACTCATCCGACCCTATGTCTTTCTTCCATTGCTCCATAGTGTAGGTATTACGGTTTCGCCACAACGTTTCCCTGCCATCAAGCGAGGATTTTGAATTGCAGTTCGTCCTGCAATCCCGGAATCTGGAACTCCCTTGGTGCTGTTTTGGTACTCACTGGGACTGAGTGCGATATTAAGTCCTGCAATGACTTTCTCAGCTGTTGTCCCCTTTGTTTCGACTCAGTCCTCCTCAATGACTGTCCCTCACGATGACTCAACACACACTTTCATCCGTGTTGTTACTTCGCGAATGATGTTTTCCTGCTTTCCTTGTATGCGTTATAAACCTTCGGTACGGTGGCTCTTGAAATGCCAACATTTCAGTTACTTTGGTTACGGAAGCAACCACGATACGAGCGTCAATAATTTCCCCACGTTATATCACTTGATCACTTGACTCCGAAATAACGCCCTCACAACAACACAACATACTGTTCTGACCATGACTAACATTTGAAAACCACTGAGGACATTGCACAGTTGGCGTTTGTGGTCACGTACAACGCCGTAATCTGTAAGCTTGGCTAGAAACTGCTCTTTTATTCAAGCATGAATTTCTCGAAGTGTTTCCATGATTTTGTCCAACCACTGAAAATGCGTACACATTTACAAATGAAACTAAGAATCAAGAAACATCTTGACACCTTCATATCATTTGTGGAACTACAGAAAGCCGTTAATAGTATGAGTGAATTTCTCATTTTGAGGAAACAGAAGGAGCAGTCTGTTTTACTTACCAAAAAACATTCAAGGCCAAGGTAACATAAATATTTATTTATTGAAACCAACCGGTTACCACAGATTTTGCTTTCATCTTCGGCTCTAAAAATATATTTTTGTTACGAAACGTATTTGTTTTAAGTTGGACCTCACGCAAAGTTATCATGTGGATGAAGAAGAGCTTTTGTACACAGATGTGCAACACAGATGCCATTTGCACATATTTCTTTATGTTTTGAATCTTTTGGATATGAAAAATCTTTTATAATGTGCTATTTCTGATCCACATGACAACTTGACGTGAGATCCAACTTAAATGAACACGTTTCAACAAAAACATTGTTGAAGACTTGACGATGACAGCAAAGTCTGTCGAAACCAATTGTTTTAGTAAATATTTATGCGAAGTTGGCTTTGATATATTTTTAACTTAAACAGTGTTTTATGTTTATAATCTACAAACCGTAAGTGAGAGTAATGAAAGTGGGAAGTCACGAAAGAAAAATGTATTGCCAGTTTTCAGCTTATCACCATTGTTGTTGGACGTATTTCTTATAAGCAACGAAACAACCGAAATTAAATTTCTTATGAGGAATAAAGCTGAAAAGTGAACGTATACCCATGTTCACAGACGACAATAGCTTTTATGATCAAAAAATAACGCATACAGACCTGTAATATCGAGAGGATAGCGCATTTAGCTCAGAATTTAGATTAAATATGACAAAGATAACACATAAGATTGTATTGTATGGCAGACTGGTGTGAAAAGAATACTTCGCTCAAGAACAGACATCTTCTAGTGTACTGTACCTCTTTGTGCAGAAATACGTATGTCAACGATGCATGGACCGTAACACATCTGGAGAAGTTAAAGTAAGCACTGGAAATGTGTTATTATCATAAGCTGTTAAAAGTACGGTAAAAATACCAAATGAAGAGATATTAGACCATTTGAAATGTAAGTGCTACATAGAAAACTCTTACCATAAAACAGAGCAGGTCAGTGAAATATTTGCAACAGCATGAAGTAATAGTTGCCTTGATATCTGAAGGAAGAACACAAAGCATGCAGAAACGGAAAAAAGTTCTGGATATATAATCCTTATCGAGGTTGTTTGAAAGATGTCAAGTTGAAAGGATTAGCACGATGTAAGGAATATTACCAGCTCTGGTGTTCGTCTGTCGTGTCACCCTGTGATTTATGCCTCATTTGGATGTGGTAGGAGGGAGGACTGTGGCAGAACACCACTCTATGACCCGTTATCAGCATCCCAGACCTTGTAGTCGCCGCTTCTCGCTGAAGACCAATACCTGACGACAAGTATAGGACACCTATTTATACATTAATACGAGGTGAGCCCACCCACAGCTTGAAATCTACTGCAGACACTTTTAAACAGGTGTTTGAATGTGTATGGAGGAATGGGAGCCATTTTCCCTGAACAAGGGAAACCATAGAAGTTGGTGATTCTGGACGCTGGGATCTGGAGCAAAGTCGACGTTCTAGCTCCTCCCAAATGTATTCCATTGAGCTCACCTCGGGACTCTGGGAAGGACATGCCATTTTATGAATGTTGGTGTCCACAAACCTTTCCCTCACAAATGCTGCTTTACGACAAGGTGCATTTCGTGCAACCATCGTCTCCGAACAGTTGCTCTGTTGTCCGCAGTACATAATGCTGTAATATCTGTTTATATCCTATATATGAGGAAACCATAACTCAACCACAAAAAACACTCTCGTACCGCAACAGTCACCTCCGTCCTTCACTGTTGGCACCAAACTTGATGACAGGTAACGTTTCACACGCATCACCAAATACAGACCCTTCCATGGGATTGTCGCAGGTTACAGCGTTATTCTTCTTTCCAGATTGATCGTTTCCAACCACTGTCAACCACTGATTACAGAAAGATCTCACGTACGAAGAGCTGCTAGACCATTTATTTCTTTGTAACTTTCTTCGCGCAGTCATTGTGTTTGTTGGACTGCTGGCAACACTATGGAAAGTAGAAGTGATTCCTTCTGCTGATATCAGGCGACCATTTACAACCATCCTATCCAATATTCTATGGCCCATCAGTACGTGAGGTCCACCTCGTCTTTATTTCGCTGTGGTAGTTACTTCGATTTCCACTTCGCACTCACATCACCAACAGTCGACTTGGGCAACTTTAGGAGGGATGGATTTATTACTCAGGTGACATCCAATGACTAGTCAACGTTCAAAGTCATTGAGCTCTCCTAACCGACCCATTTTGCTGTTACTTCTTCTCTACTGACAACAAAGTACCCCCCGCCTCATTTCATACTGACAGGTCATCCTCTCGCGACTGCCAGTGGTCAGTTTAGATCAGACAGTGAAACTCCTCAGTCGTTACAACGAAGATGAGTGAATTTCGTTTCAGTATTGCTACCAAGGAAAACCCTTGATAGTACCGGCAATTGACATCGGGTACTGCGGATGGTTGTCAGATGCGAAACTCAGCTATGGAGACGAATTATGTAAAGGATTTGGAGGACAGCAAGTTGGCAGGACAAGTTGAAAGACTGGCAACCGAAAAGATAAAAATAGGCTAATAGTTCTAGTTACCGGTTATACGTAGTTTTCGGATTCCTAAACATGCATCTGATTTTAATAAGTAGGAGTACTGCACTTTCAGAAAAGTGAGCGGCGGCAATAAATTATTTTTTTAATGAGATGAGTAAACTGTAAGATTGGTAGAGCGTTCTGGACGATAGTGTAATATGTCTGTTTGGGTTCAGTCACTTAAATATCCTGCTCATGATCAAAATTGTTGCTTAGAGAGTTGAGAGAATCATTGATGGTTCGGACACAATATTGTGTCCTTTCAAGGAATACAAGTACACTATGTGATCAAAAGTATTCGAATACCTGGCTGAAAATGACTTACAAGTTCGTGGCGCCCTCCATCGGCAATGCTGGAATTAAATATGGTCTTGGCCCACCTTTAGCCTTGACGACAGCTTCCACTCTCGCTGGCATACGTTCAATCAGGTGCTGGAAAGTTTAATGGGGAATGGAAGCCTATTCTCACGGAGTGCTGGACTGAGGAGAAGTATCGATGTTAGTTGGTGAGGCCTGGGACGAAGTCGGCGTTCCAAAATATCCCAAAGGTATTCCGTAGGATTCAGGTCAGGGCTCTGTGCAGGCCAGTTCGTTACAGGGATGTCTACATCTGCTTATCTACATATATACTCCGCTAGCCACCAAGCGGCGTGTGGCAGAGGGCACCATTTGCACCAAAGTCATATTTCCGCGCCCCCCCCCCCTTCCCCCACACCCTCTGTTTCAATCGCGGATCGCGCAAGGGAAAAACGACTGTCTGAACGCCTCAGTACGAGCTCTAATTTCCCTTATGTTTGACTGGTGATCATTGCGCGATGTGAAAGTTGGTGGTAATAATATATGCTCTACATTCTCGACGAAGATCGGATTTTGGAATTTGGTGAGCAGCCCCTTCCGTTTAGCGCTTCATCTATCTGCAAGTGCGTCCCACTTCATACTTTCGATGAGGTTTGTAACGCTATCGCGATGGCTAAATGTACCAGTCACGATTATTGCCGCTCTTCTTTGCACCTTCTCAATCTCTTGAATCAGATCCAACTGGTAAGGGTCCCATACAGACGATCAATATTCTAAGACGGGACGATCTAAAGTATTGTAAGCAATTTCCTTTTTTGAAGGACTGCATCGCTTCAGGATTCTACCAATAAACCGCAATCTAGAGTTCGCCTTACCCATTACTTGTGTACTTTGTTCATTCCATTTGAGATAATTTCGAATAGTCACACCCAGATACTTGACGGATGTCACCGCTTCCAAAGACTGGGCATTTATTTTGTACTCGTACATTAATGGGGATTTTCGCTTTCTTGTACGCAGTAGGTTACACTTATTAATATTGAGAGATAACTGCCAGTCATTACACCACGCATTTATTTTCTGCAGATCCTCACTGATTTGTTCACAACTTTAGTGTGATATTACTTTCCTGTAGACTACAGCATCATCGGCAAATAGTCTAATGCCGCTGTCAATACCATCGCTCAGATCGTTTATGTAAATCGTAAAAAGCAACGGACCCTTTACGCTGCCCTGGAGCACACCCGATGTTATGCTTGTTTCTGTTGAAGTCTCTCCATTCAGGACGACATACTGCTCTCTGTCTGTTAGAAAACTTTGTATCTCACCGCATATGACATCGGATAGACCGTAAGCGCGCACTTTTTGGAGCAAGCGACAGTGCGGAATTGAGTCGAATGCCTTTCCAAAGTTGAAGAATATGGCATCAACCTGGGAGCCGGTATCTAGAGCCTGTTGTATATCATGCACAAAGAGGGTCAGCTTTATCTTGCATGTCCTCTGTGGCCTAAAACCGTGCTGGTTTCTGCAGATGAGCTTCCCAGAGTCTAGAAAGATCTTTATGTTTAACACTAAATACGTTACATGATTCTACAACAAATCTATGTCAGTGAAATTGGTTGGTAATTATGTGCACTCCGATTTTGAACCCTTTTTATAGATTGGTATAACCTGGGCCTTCTTCCAATCCGGTGGAATTTTTCGCTGTTCCAACGATCTCTGTTAGATGAAGGATGAGAATGATGCTATATTTGTAGCATAGTCAACATAAAATCTTACGGGGCTACCGTCTGGGCCAGATGCCTTCCTGGCATCTAGGTAACTTATGTAACTTAACTGTTTTACGATCCCAGATACACTAAACACTACGTCATCCCTCCTTGTGTTTGTCCGATAACTGAAAGTGGGAATGGTGCTACAGTCCTCTACCGTAAACAAGTTTTTGAAAGCTAGGTTTAGAATTTCGGCGATCTGTTTATCATCAACCGTTACATTACCCGCATTGTCAGCAAGAGAAGGTATTGAATTATCGATAGCGTTCATAGATTTTATATAAGACCAAAATTTTTTGGCGTTTTTTTAGAATCTGCAGATAAAATATTGCTTTCAAATAAAGGCATCTCTCATAAACTTTTCACAGTTTGCTTTCGTTTCGCATAATTTCTGTTTGCCAGTGGGGCAGCGATTACGTTTAAAACGACTGTGCAAAATTCTCTGCTTTCTCTACAACTTCCTAATATGTTTGTTGAACTAAGGTGGATACCTTCCCTCCCCTATATTTTTGCTGGGCACATATTTATCTAGCACGTTGTGGACAATACCTTTTAATTCCGAGCAAAGATGCTCAGTATGTTTGTGCACCGCGGTGAATGCTTGGAGCTGACTATGTAGATATTCATTAATGACACTTTTATTTGCTTTCCATTGTCGTGCAGTATGAACAGGTCCTAGATCGTGCTGAAAGATGCACTTGCCCTCCCCGAATTGCTCTTCAACAGTGCGAAGCAAGAAGGTACTTAAAGCATCAATGTAGGCCTGTTCTGTGATAGTGCCACGCAAAACAACATTGGGTGCAAGCTCCCTCCATGAAAAACGCGACCGCACAATAACACCACCGCCTCCTATTCTTACTGTTGGCGCTACACACGCTGGCAGATGACGTTCACTGGGCATTAGCGATTCCCACACCCTGCCATCGGATCGCCACCTTGTGTACCTTGATTTGTCACTCCACACAACGTTTTTCCACTGTTCAATCGTCCAATGTTTACGCTCCTTACACCAAGCCAGGCGTCATTTGACAAATACCGGCGTGTTATGTTACTTATGAGCAGTCGCTCGACCATGAAATCCAAGTTTTCTCAACTCCCGTCTAACTGTCATAGTGCTTACAGTGGATCTTGATGCAGTTTGAAATTCCTGTGTGATGATCTGGATAGATGTCTGCCTATTACACATTACGACCCTCTTCAACAGTCGGCGGTCTCAGTCAATAGACGATGCCGGCCTGTACGCGTTTGTGCAGTACGTGTCCCTTCACGTTTCCACTTCACTATCACATCAGAAACAGGGGACCTAGGGAGGTTTATGAGTGTGGAAATCTCGCGTACAGACGTATGACACAGGTGACACACAATCACCTGACCACGTTCGGAGTCCGTGAGTTCCACGGAGCGCCTCATTCTCTCGATGTCTAAAGAGTATTGAGGTCGCTGATATGGAGTATCTGGCAGTAGGTGGCAGCACAATGCACCCAATATGAGAAACGTATGTTTTTTGGAATGTCCGGATACTTTTGTTCACATAGTGTACGTAAATATCGTTAAGTGAGTGTAGCTGAAGTCTGCCTATTACACATTACGACCCTCTTCAACAGTCGGCGGTCTCAGTCAATAGACGATGCCGGCCTGTACGCGTTTGTGCAGTACGTGTCCCTTCACGTTTCCACTTCACTATCACATCAGAAACAGGGGACCTAGGGAGGTTTATGAGTGTGGAAATCTCGCGTACAGACGTATGACACAGGTGACACACAATCACCTGACCACGTTCGGAGTCCGTGAGTTCCACGGAGCGCCTCATTCTCTCGATGTCTAAAGAGTATTGAGGTCGCTGATATGGAGTATCTGGCAGTAGGTGGCAGAACAATGCACCCAATATGAGAAACGTATGTTTTTTGGAATGTCCGGATACTTTTGTTCACATAGTGTACGTAAATATCGTTAAGTGAGTGTAGCTGAAGTTCAGCCACAATGCTCATAGCAGTCTCTTCTTACATCCACACAGTTAAACGCTGGCAAATAAATAATACATTCTGCGCAAATTTAGGCTTTCGCAATGAAAAAATTCTTTTCTGACTGTTGCTAAATTAAACTGCAAAATTATATCGCTATCACATACTGAGGCAAAAATACCTCAGTGTAACTGCTCTATGTCAAGGAGCATGACGTCCGTGAGATTACAACTGTTACAAGCATAGTATTTTCGATCGACAAGAAGAGTTTGTGTTATGTTATGCATAAACTAAACAGCCCACGGCACATGATGATACGTTATGGGCTTCTACGTTGGACTGGGGTTGGGCTGTGGCTTGTACAGACGTGTATTTGTTAATCGTAAATGACAACAAAACAGAAGTTAGTTGACAGTCTATCACAGAGTGTAAAGACAGGGCTTCAAAAGACACAGTGTAAACGAAATTCAAATCGACTTCGCCTCAGCAGACAGAATCAAGTCAGGAGTAGTTTAGAGTGTCTGTCCCCTGATGACAGGCAGAAAAGTGACAATAAAATTGTCACCGTTGACACATCAAGACAACAAACTAGAAGGCCGCTCTCTGATTTACTGAAGGCTACTTACATTAGTACGCAACCAAAAACAGAACCACCACTAAATATGGAACCACCATTACTTCCACCAGCAACTAGTCACAAAAACAAAGCTATTGTCCGCCATCTACACGACCACAAACGCAAATTTCTCAATATAATTTTCCGTACCTTGTGACATACAAAGGAGATCAATCCAACACTGTACAGGTAAGATAATTTGGCATTAACTAAGTCCGTCACGCTCAGAAGATAACAAGAACAAGCTTCTTTACAATGACACACACACCATCAATCACACTCAAGGTGTATAAATAACAAAATAAACATGATTTTCGTTCTTAGAGAAAACTTCCACAGAACAGCCGTAGTGTACGCAGGGACCATCCGTGTGTAATATTACTTATCATTCCGATACGCTAAATGGATAGCCTGTACACTATACTGTACAGTATGTTGCATCACTCGAACGACCGAAATACTGATGTCGGCTGGTGTTCGATTTGTAACGTGGAAGCTCCCGCCTTCGTCTCCTCTGGTATCGCCGTCCTATCGCGCGGGAGAAGAACCGGCAGGAACATTTGTTCACCAAACGCCGCCCACGGTATCTGAAAATGGTTATTGTAGGCCGAAACCGGTTCCTAATGTGTCAGAAAAAGTGGGTGTCTCAAAAACAAACAAAACTTCATAGTAATGAATGTGTTAGGGAGAAAACAGAAATATAGGGATGAACAATGAAAAGAATACCAAGATTTCGCGAAACAGCTGTAGAGGATCTCTCTTACTAAGCGTAGTTAGAGCCATAGTTTACGCAGATTTCTGATTCTGGGGCAGCTGAAGCCTTTACTACAGGACAAAAGGAGGACACACGGTAGTAGTATTCACAAGATCTTTCAAAATAAGGGTTTAAAAATAGAAGTTTTACCATCAGTCATAAAACTAAGAAAAAATTGTGAAGCGCAGTCAAGGAAGACAATAAAACCAAATTACAGAAAGTACTATAGAAGCTGAGATACACAGGAATCGAAAGTACGCGTAAGAAAAAAGCCATAAAATTAATCAGCAGTTCATAATTATCGTAAAACACTATACAACTCTTCTATCAGTGGGTGAAATTTTTCCCGAGCAATTTATTATGTAAGGCATTAGACAGTAACCCTATAAGCGCTCTCTCATTTTTCTAACGTTTATCTCGCTGTAAGAGCTCACTGTTTGAATGACATGACAATTTTTTTTAACTTGATCCCAGGATCGTCACAGACGTCAGGTAACCAAGGGAGAGAATTGGTGTACGCCATGTGGTTTAGAATCATATAAACCTCTTTCTGTGTCTTAACTAGTTTTAACATTTTATGTTTTGTATTTTCTGAGGATGAGATTTCCCAGCTTTTCTCTGAACTGATATGGAAAAACCTCTTAAAACTGCTTCCGGGCTGGCCAGTGAAGCACACCAACGTTAGTTAACTCGCCGTATAGATCCGATCTAGGCCTGAACATTATCTCCCTGTCTAGCAAGCTAGCGCGCATGGGTGTTACGTTATGTGAACAGGTAGTGGGACGCTAAGCAGAAAGTATTTAACGATTCATGCAGTGCGTCTAATTTCACACAGGCCTCTGTGTCACATTTGCTGAACTGTTAGCAACTGCAACCATTTCCCTCGCTCTTGTAAAAGGAAACGTTTACTCTCATTTGTCGCTGTTTTGCTGACCATTTTCTACCATTTTGTCGACGGCATGCCATCTGAGACGTGATATCAATGCAAATCTGTAAGCTGATATGAATTATCCCTTTTATAAAAGCATTCTTGTTTGCCTTCTAAATCGCATATAGCTTACGGTTTTAGAGCCCCTACATTCTATGCAGCCACACGCACACTACTGCTACCAAAGCTGTAGCTCTTGAGGTTTTCAGGCGATTTCAGTCAGACGTGGTGTAGGCGCTGATATAAAACAGATGATTACATACATTAAGGCACATTCTCATTAATCACACTTTTAGAAATGCATTATTTCAGCGTTGTTGGTTTTATCATATGACCTACAGTAATTCTATCTACAATAAATCTCACAACTGTAACAGAAAAAATAACGTCTTCAGTTTTACAGGCGGAAACGAGTTTCAACGCCGCTGCCCATTACCAAGACGATATACTACCACGCCGCCTTCAATCCATTAAGACAACATGAGAAGACAGTGCCACCAGGTCTCTGCTAGAAGTGAACTTTACCGTGTCTTTATGAGAAGTGAGAGATAATGCTGGCTAATGGTACTTCCTGCTATGTCAGATCTTCTTCAGAAGCACCAGCGAAGTACAACGTCTTCCCAATTGGCCTACTTTAGCCATTGATTTTAAGTAGTGGCTTACATTTAACCCGTAAACCCCGATTCAGTAAGGAAACGAACTCCACGTATAAAATACCTTCAAATGTCAGATTAATTTACAAATGAGTTAATGTGTTAAATATTTTAGCTTAAGCGTGTAAAGGAGGAAAAGTGCAGGAAACGTTACAAATAATGCAAAGAGTTTATAATGCTGAAAGTTTTTCGGAAGTCACAATTGCTTTCATCATGTAACACTGGATGAATATAATCTGGTTAATTTGCGCTTTTTTTTAACCAAGAGCCAGTTTTTCACGTATCTAATGTTTACTCAATCACGTCTTCTGAATCTGGTGTCATACAACGATATAATTTTGCAGGTACAGTCAGTGGTATATGTCGATACTGTCTGGGAACAGAGTTGGTAATAAAGAAAGTAATAAATCAAAACGTTACGCCTGATGCTGAAATTCGACTGCATCAACAGCGAAAATGTAAGCACTACATTTCCATACTTACATCATTTTGTGAGGGTTGTCAGTGACTAAAAGTTTTGCAAAGGTTTGGAATTATACGTAAAGTTTGTTGCAAGTTGCTAAGTACTCTAATCTCGGATACCGAAAGAACACAGTTCGAATATTTTCGCACTCCCTCAAGACGAACACTCATTTTCTAACTGTAATTCCTGCCCTACGTCGTACAGATTTTAACAAAAGAATGTACCTCTTAAAAGGTATATTATGACAGCATTTTAGCTTTATAAATTCGGTCAATAATTACGCGAAATATTGGAAATTAAAATTTTGTTGTCCCTGTAAGACGTTAGGTAGATAACCTGCAGCTAGTTCTGGATTTCGGGATAGTAGTGCAAGAATATACATGGTGTTCCAGGAGGAGTGTAAGTATTCAGGGATGGGCATTCGAAGCAAAAACGCCTAGTAAAGATGAGCTGCAAAACGCATACCTTAAGAGCTAATACTGTTGCACTTATTCATCTCCGCTACTGTGAAACAGATCACTTCTGCTGAACAAGGGTTTTTCTAATTTGATCGATAAAAACTCCTCTCAAAATATGGAAAGGAGGGCTAGCAGCAAGAGAGATTCGTCTAACAGTGCTCATTGCTTTTAAGGTATGTATTTTAAAACCCATGTTTACCAGACATTTTGCTTCCAATTATCGTTCCCTTCGTTTCCCAGAATATTGCCCATTCCTCCAGTGACATCCTGTAGGTTATGATGTTCTTGTCCCAATCAGACATGGCTCTGTTGCAAACTATTAATTTTCTCTTCCTAACATGATGCCCTAATTCTGTGATCTGCTGAGGCAGTATTTATCTTGAAACATTTGCTAGCCTCCCCCGGGAGGACCATTACCCGCCACTTGCGCTCGTGGAAGTCCGCATGCAACAATGTTCTAGCTTTCAGGGTGGTCATTTACGAGATTCTGGTGGCCTCCTTGATCTCCCTAGCCGCTCGCGGCCCCCACAGTGCCCACCACAATAAATAAAACTCACACAATCCAGGCACCTTGTTTCTTCATTGTATGTTAATAGGTGCACTGGAGGATTGTATCGTTACAACAAGACAAAACATTTGCTTCCATCTAAGAAACAATGAAAGATGTCATAGTGAAGGTGTCCTATGTATTCTAGCCTTATAAAAGTTTCTCGGGTTGAACGCCTTTCATTTCAACGATAATTTCGTTCTTGTGGGGTGTCAGTGGTTCAAACAGTTCCTGATGACCCCCAACAATTGCGGTCCACTACCACGACACCTTCGACACATACATTTGAGTTCATGACAGACAGTGAGAGATTCTGATTTTCCCGAGAAGTTGGAGAACAAAATCTTCGGTTCATTTGTGGCCACTGATTTGCCGATTATAGCCAGCTTAATGAAATATATCAATTATGGCTACGTAGTGAACTTGTGTTGAGTGTCATTAACGCTCACTGGTAACATAATTGAATACACAGATTTAGTAGCGCTTAGATCTCTCTTTTGCTCTAATGACGAGTGCTAAACCTCGTATCGTTGATTTCACAACACACCCAAGGCCTTGAGAAGCCATTTGATCCACATACATTCAGCCACATTCACTCAGCTTGTTCTGAGGTGAGGTCGAGACGTGTGTACGTATCTCCTTCGTGCCGTAGATGTGCTCAATAAGGCTGAGATCGGGTGACCTCGCAGGCCTCACAATTACGTATGTTCATAAGCGGGGAGCTTTCCTCAAACCATTCTCAGTACAAGAGTGATAGCCTGGTATATTGTCTATATGAAGTTATACATTATCTTTGGGATACTCTTGACCAATTGTAACTCTTTCTTCTACATGAATGTGCTGAAAATACTCCCGTCTTCCAAGATGATAAAAGCCCCGTTCGCGAGGCTGCACGGATACGCTCGTGGTTTAAGGAACAATCACGTACTGTATTGCATCTCTACCCGCCCGATTAATCACCTGACCTTAGTTCCATAAAAATGTTTGAAATATTTCGTCAGTGGATGAAACGTTCTGTTTGCACCCGGTATGCTTATTTAATTGTAATGATGTCGTATCTGATCTATGGAAGAAACGAGCGAATCTTTGTGCGACTCTTTGATTAAGTAATCGGTAAAGGTGATGTTAGTGTTAGGAGCGACTGTAATATCAAATAGTAGGGGGTTTTACTTTGATTATTTTATTTCTCTTTATTTTCTTTCAGTTATGTCATCTATGTTATACAATATACGTAAATTCCTTTGAGGGAAGCATTTTCCGTGTATAATTTCTGTAGTCTGAGTACTATACCCACAAGATTTAATATCGATGTAAAATCAGAGGAACCAAGAGGTGAAGACAGTTGAAACTGGGAAAGAAATAACGATGTTTGCTGGATTGGTCAGTGATTCGATGCACAAGAGGCACAAAAAGTTACATTAGAAGATACTAAGAATTAATTATCGGAGTGTAACGTGGAGAGATATCGGAAGTCGACTGGTAATGTTTAAAAGAACAGCTAGTGGGCACGGTACAGTACGCTACATTAACAAAAAGAACTTTGAGGTTTGGGATATTCTGTGTGTAAATATTGCTGTAGAATAAGTGCATAAGTACAAGTAGTTAGGTTGTGAGGACGTCATACATCTAATTTCCGTTAGTTAATAATCGATAAACGATTGCCTATAAACTAAAATATGAAGTATTTGATCTTATGAGCACAAACTGGGACTGTGTATTTAACATCCATCTTTTCTGGTCTAGTCTTCCAGATACTGCTAAATTATACAGGTCCAGCACATTTAGCACCGTCAATAATTTTAAGGAGGAATTACTTGGTATTTATGAAGGAAAATACGCCATATTGGGTATACCTTTAACAAAAGCAGAAATTGCAGTATCAGCCTCAGTCCCATTGCGCCCTATGTAAGGACAGCTTCCTGGCATACATCTTTCGTCATCGAAAAATATTGACAGCAGAATGAGTCCCCATAGCTCCTAAAATATATAGTCTAGAGCCCATGTGTACTGAATATTTTTTTCTAGTCTTGGTCCATTTTACCACCTCTCAAAATATGGAATAAATTTTTAACACCCTGCCTAACTAAAATAATATCTGCAAGGCAATTACTGTGTTTCTCAAGCGACACAGTCACCGAACACAAGCGGTTAGTCAAGTTTCAGGGCTTTTCCGTGACATTTTTCACGTGTTCCTCGACTGTCACGATACAAAAGTTGCAACTCTCAGGTCCCCCGTGGAAACAGGGAATATGCAGCAACGTTACGCGATTTGCAGTCCACACGTTTTCCGAGTCGGCTTCTGCCCGCCTGCCAAGGGGACAACATCGAAAACAACTGAAGATTTTTCAGGCTCTCCCATGTCTTTGGGATGTGACATAACAAGACTGCAAAATCAAATTCAAACATAGATGTGCCATGGAACATTTGCCTAAAAAATGCGAAATGTCACATTGCGACCTGCTGAAAAGGAAACACAACTTAAAATCAAAATTCAGGAGAGAACATAAGAATCAGTGTGCGTGACAAAGGAATTGATTTTTTCCGAAAGTGTCAAACTAGATACCACCACTACAACTTCTACTACAAGGCATGGAAGCCAGAGGAATACGGTATAGAGACTGAGATAAAGGCGATGAAGATAGACAGTGTATCAGTGAAGTAAGTACGTTTCATTTTATTTCGCAACATATACAGCATGGTACACTGTCTTTTACCTGTACTATAATGAGAAATATTAACTATGCACGTATACATACGTAAGTATCGTTTCTAATTCTGACTAAAAATTGTGTGTGTACATATTCAGAAAACTGAGATTGTCTCATCAATATGTTAGTACCACATATTACAGTAGATAAATTTGTACTATGAGTGTCATATATCTGATGTTTTTGCTGCTTGATCCTACTTATAGCATGTTGCTTTTAACATTTGCCAATTTATGAAGTGCGTCTGACTCAGAATGTGTAAGCGCTTGACTTTGTATGGGTACAGCCGTGATGCAATGTATCGGACCTGCCTGTATACACCGTCACACAACTTGGTTGCTAGGTGTGTTTGGGGCGGTATGTTTAGTCTAAATAACTTTTTAATTAAACAGGTCAACGATGGAAAAAGGTTTTGCTGAAAATATCTTATTCTTATGTTTTTTAGGGTGGGAAATCCAAATAAGATACTTAAAAAACTGGATCGCCCACCATTTCTTCACATTTTACAGTTAAATATATTAAATTAAGCTATTTTAAATAATTTAACAGCTTTTATATAGTTAAAATAATTTAAAAAGGAGATGTAATGAATATAGATGACTTTGGTAGCACTGCTTAAAAACATTTGCTGTCAAAAAAAGGTCTATTCTATTTTTGTGTTAACAGATGGTGTTTTGTTTACTGTCAACCTAACCTCACTTTCCCATTTCCTGTACATGTGCTCAGTAAAATGTCTAATCGTGGTTGTAAAAAAATCTGCTGACAGTTTTTGTTATGTTTGTGGTGAATTTTTGATTTAAAAACACCAAAGAAACATAACAGACATTACGAAAAAGGTTTATCAATTATATTTTGGAGCTAAGCTCGGTGATAAAGATAAATATTGGGCGCCGCATGAGGTATGTTATGTGTATGTTGAAGAACTGAGAAAATGGTCCAACATGGAGAAAAACGCCTTCTGATTTGCTGGTCCTATGGTATGGAGGGAGCCAAGAAATCATTCCGATGATTGCCACTCTTGTAGTGTTGATATTATTAGTCATAATTCGAAAAACAAGAAGGTAATAATCTACCCTAAACTTTCGTCCGCCATCCGAACAGTAGGGCATAGTGTAGATTTGCCGGTTCCTGAACCTCCAGATGATTTAAATTCCGTTCCAACAGAATTATTTTCTTATGTACAATCTGATTTAGATGAATCAAATGATGATGAACTCCATTGTCATACAGAAAGTCTAGAGCCCTAATTGTTTACTCAGACCGAGCTTAACAATTTGGTTAGGGATATGGGCTTAACGAAAGAAAAAGCAGAATTGCTTGGCTCTAGATTTAAAAAAAAGGACTTATTAGTAGTTGGAACCAGCATATACATGTATAGAAAGAGAGATCAGCAATTTTCCAAGTTTTTTCACCAAGAAGGTGATTTAGTGTACTGCTCAGACATTCCCAGTCTGAGTAATGAGTTTGGTATTGAATACAAAAAGGAAGCCTGAAGGCTGTTTATTGATTAATCCAAAACTAGTGATGGAAAAACACTACCAAGGCCGCTGGAACACCGACATGATGGGGGACTAATGTTGGTCACTTCACCGAGAAGTTCAGCAACTGACTCATCGTAGAAAAATCTTAACAAGAAGCTTCAAAGAAAAAAGAGAAAGAAAGTACAAACAAATTCCAACTGACAAGTGAAACCTCTATTAACACATATCATTGTTGCTTACTGTAAATACAAGCCATGCTTATGTTGTAACAAAGCGTTTCATTAATTTCGTCATTTCCCATATAGCATAGGTTTTTAAAACTACGTAATAAAAAACATATTGCTCGAAAACTATGGGTGATATAAAAAAACCCAAGGGTAGATTTGGATTCAGCTCATAAAAATCTATAAAGATCAGCTATCAAAGTAAAAAAGTTTTTCAAAAAAATGTTTCGTTGGCCTGTGTTTTCGACGCATGGCATTAAAACCTTTACTCGCAGAAACTATATCTAAATATAAACTCTGTAAACTTCGTTACCATGCAACCAAATAATAGACATCAACATACAACATAAATATTCCGATAATCCGACAACAGAACTGACGTAGGTTTTGATTCATATTAGGTAAATTTTTCGTGTTTGAATGTATGTCTGTTGTGAGTTCAGTTCTGGCATCGAAAAGATCAGTAGCGAAAGGCGATAAGTATAAGGAGAGGAGTACAAATATAGCTTCGTAGTCTCTTACTGTCGTTTGTTTCTAGCAATCTGCATGTTTTTGTAGCGTTATCAGTGAACGATGATTTGCTAGATAGAAACGTTAACTGGTCTTTGGCTTTCCCGCGACGGGTAATATTTTGTGAAACTTCGTTGTTGATGGCCATAAACTGCTTATTTTTATGCTCAATGCTTCCAGTTTGGATCAGTAGACCATTACCAAGCCGAAGCCTAACAGATAGACATAACCTTTACAGTGCACAGGTCACAATATGCTGACAAAATAAAAAGTATTGCGTTAAATAACGTAGAAATTACTCACAAGTCGTAACCAGCTAGTCACTACAGCATTTGAAGCGAACAACATCGGTGTAGGTAGAAAAACATAGTTTCTGTTACAATAAACAATAACCAAATGACACAGATATGTACGAGACCTTTAAGGTTATGTCAATATGCGGAAAGTAATGGTTTTTAATCATATAAATCAAACGAGCATTTAAAAAGTGGGGTCTCAATCAGTGCACAACATAACAAAGCTACGACTGTACACACAAAGAATCGATTTTGAATCATATTGATCTTTTAATAGTGTAAATAGTCGGGTAGCTATAGGAAAACGTATGAAACTTGTCGAAATACGAAACTTATAAAGAGGTGACTTCTATAAACAACTGTACAAAAATATAATTAAACGTGGTATAATAACCTACAAAGTCGTGTTTCATAGATAAAACGGTGAATATGCAAAGGATAGAAATTATATGTACAGGTCACAATATAAATTGGACATTTACAAACAGAAAAAGTAGACACAGTTTGAAACGCAGGTATGGGTGGGGGGAGAGGAGAAGGGCTGTGATTGAAATATGTAACGGTTAGAAATATGTCCCCCCATGAACCATGGACCTTGCCGTTGGTGGGGAGGCTTGCGTGCCTCAGCGATACAGATGGCCGTACCGTAGGTGCAACCACAACGGAGGGGTATCTGTTGAGAGGCCAGACAAACATGTGGTTCCTGAAGAGGGGCAGCAGCCTTTTCAGTAGTTGCAGGGGCAACAGTCTGGATGATTGACTGATCTGGCCTTGTAACATTAACCAAAACGGCCTTGCTGTGCTGGTACTGCGAACGGCTGAAAGCAAGGGGAAACCACAGCCGTAATTTTTCCCGAGGACATGCAGCTCTACTGTATGATTAAATGATGATGGCGTCCTCTTGGGTAAAATATTCCGGAGGTAAAATAGTCCCCCATTCGGATCTCCGGGTGGGGACTACTCAAGATGACGTCGTTATCAGGAGAAAGAAAACTGGCGGTCTACGGATCGGAGCGTGGAATGTCAGATCACTTAATTGGGCAGGTAGGTTAGAAAATTTAAAAAGGGAGATGGATAGGTTAAAGTTAGATATAGTGGGAATTAGTGAAGTTGGGTGGCAGGAGGAACAAGACTTTTGGTCAGGTGATTACAGGGTTATAAATACAAAATCAAATAGGGGTAATGCAGGAGTAGGTTTAATAATGAATAAAAAAATAGGAGTGCGGGTTAGCTACTACAAACAGCATAGTGAACGCATTATTGTGGCCAAGATAGACACAAAGCCCATGCCTACTACAGTAGTACAAGTTTATATGCCAACTAGCTCTGCAGATGATGAAGAAATAGATGAAATGTATGACGAGATAAAAGAAATTATTCAGGTAGTGAAGGGAGACGAAAATTTAATAGTCATGGGTGACTGGAATTCGTCAGTAGGAAAAGGGAGAGAAGGAAACATAGTAGGTGAATATGGATTGGGGGGAAGGAATGAAAGAGGAAGCCGCCTTGTAGAATTTTGCACAGAGCATAACTTAATCATAGCTAACACTTGGTTCAAGAATCATGAAAGGAGGCTGTATACATGGAAGAAGCCTGGAGATACTGACAGGTTTCAGATAGATTATATAATGGTAAGACAGAGATTTAGGAACCAGGTTTTAAATTGTAAGACATTTCCTGGGGCAGATGTAGATTCTGACCACAATCTGTTGGTTATGAACTGCAGATTGAAACTGAAGAAACTGCAAAAAGGTGGGAATTTAAGGAGATGGGACCTGGATAAACTGAAAGAACCAGAGGTTGTAGAGAGTTTCAGGGAGAGCATTAGGGAACAATTGACTGGAATGGGGGAAAGAAATACAGTAGAAGAAGAATGGGTAGCTCTGAGGGATGAAGTGGTGAAGGCAGCAGAGGATCAAGTAGGTAAAAAGACGCGGGCTAATAGAAATCCTTGGGTAACAGAAGAAATATTGAATTTAATTGATGAAAGGAGAAAATATAAAAATGCAGTAAATGAAGCAGGCAAAAAGAAATACAAACGTCTCAAAAATGAAATCGACAGGAAGTGCAAAATGGCTAAGCAGGGATGGCTAGAGAACAAATGTAAGGATTTAGAGGCTTGTCTCACTAGGGGTAAGATAGATACTGCCTACAGGAAAATTAAAGAGACCTTTGGAGAGAAGAGAACCACTTGTATGAATATCAAGAGCTCAGATGGCAACCCAGTTCTAAGCAAAGAAGGGAAAGCAGAAAGGTGGAAGGAGTATATAGAGGGTTTATACAAGGGCGATGTACTTGAGGACAATATTATGGAAATGGAAGAGGATGTAGATGAAGATGAAATGGGAGATAAGATACTGCGTGAAGAGTTTGACAGAGCACTGAAAGACCTGAGTCAAAACAAGGCCCCGGGAGTAGACAACATTCCATTAGAACTACTGATGGCCTCGGGAGAGCCAGTCATGACAAAACTCTACCATCTGGTGAGCACGATGTATGAGACAGGCGAAATACCCTCAGACTTTAAGAAGAATACAATAATACCAATCCCAAAGAAAGCAGGTGTTGACAGATGTGAAAGTTACCGAACTATCAGTTTAATAAGTCACAGCTGCAAAATACTAACGCGAATTCTTTACAGACGAATGGAAAAACTGGTAGAAGCCGACCTCGGGGAAGATCAGTTTGGATTCCGTAGAAATGTTGGAACACGTGAGGCAATACTGACCTTGCGACTTATCTTGGAAGAAAGATTAAGAAAAGGCAAACCTACATTTCTAGCATTTGTAGACTTAGAGAAAACTTTTGACAATGTTGACTGGAATGCTCTTTTTCAAATTCTGAAGGTGGCAGGGGTAAAATACAGGGAGCGAAAGGCTATTTACAATTTGTACAGAAACCAGACGGCAGTTATAAGAGTCGAGGGGCATGAAAGGGAAGCAGTGGTTGGGAAAGGAGTAAGACAGGGTTGTAGCCTCTCCCCGATGTTATTCAATCTGTATATTGAGCAAGCAGTCAAGGAAACAAAAGAAAAATTCGGAGTAGGTATTAAAATTCATGGAGAAGAAGTAAAAACTTTGAGGTTCGCCGATGACATTGTAATTCTGTCAGAGACAGCAAAGGACTTGGAAGAGCAGTTGAACGGAACGGACAGTGTCTTGAAAGGAGGATATAAGATGAACATCAACAAAAGCAAAACGAGGATAATGGAATGTAGTCAAATTAAGTCGGGTGATGCTGAGGGAATTAGATTAGGAAATGAGACACTTAAAGTAGTAAAGGAGTTTTGCTATTTAGGGAGTAAAATAACCGATGATGGTCGAAGTAGAGAGGATATAAAATGTAGACTGGCAATGGCAAGGAAAGCGTTTCTCAAGAAGAGAAATTTGTTAACATCGAATATAGATTTAGGTGTCAGGAAGTCGTTTCTGAAAGTATTTGTATGGAGTGTAGCCATGTATGGAAGTGAGACATGGACGATAACTAGTTTGGACAAGAAGAGAATAGAAGCTTTCGAAATGTGGTGCTACAGAAGAATGCTGAAGATAAGGTGGGTAGATCACGTAACTAATGAGGAGGTATTGAATAGGATTGGGGAGAAGAGAAGTTTGTGGCACAACTTGACTAGGAGAAGGGATCGGTTGGTAGGACATGTTCTGAGGCATCGAGGGATCACAAATTTAGCATTGGAGGGCAGCGTGGAGGGTAAAAATCGTAGAGGGAGACCAAGAGATCAACACACTAAGCAGATTCAGAAGGATGTAGGTTGCAGTAGGTACTGGGAGATGAAGAAGCTTGCACAGGATAGAGTAGCATGGAGAGCTGCATCAAACCAGTCTCAGGACTGAAGACCACAACAACAACAACATAGAAATATGTGTTATGGAAACCAATATAAGCTTGTCAAGGTATATGAAATATTAAAACATAAGAGGATATGGGCTGGGGGGGGGGGGGGAGAGGAACAAGTGTAGGGGGGTGGAGGAAAGAAGACATACTAAGTAACATACAGGAGACCCCTATTTAAGTTGCTGTAATATAAGATCATTAATTGGTCATTAACAGCCTACAGTCAGGGCAGTGGTCGAACGAAACAATGATATGTAACAAAGAAGAACAGGCCGCGCACATATGGCAGCATTAAGCCAAAAATGGTTTTTCACGAGTTGTAGCAACCATGACAGACATAAGGAAGGAATAAACTGTAACATTGGACTTTCTTACTCATCTAACTGGTTAAGAGAAAGGGGGATGCATGATAGTGTATCATAATATGCTGTGCTTGTAACAACATTTTTTAACACCCAGTACTAAACTCAAAGTATTATAAAAGTGTGTCATCACAGATGCAACAAATATATATTTAAAGAAAAAATTATTTTACAAAATCCAGTTTTAGAAAAGGAGAGAAGCAGAGGTCACATACATAAAGTGGCGTCTTACAAGCTATAGATTTACACACCTGCCATATACTGTATAACTAATTATTCCAATTAAACATCTGAAACTGACAACAACATTTACGTATTTTGACTATTTGTTCATTTGATAGTCAATATCAATAAAATGTGCACGAGCAGGCTTTCTGGTTTAACTAGAGTTCCACCTCTGCACTTTTTTCTTATATCATATACATTTAACGCACTTCGTTCACTTAAAATCGTTGTGGAACTACATAACCATTTCACATTTCAGTTGCATTATCACGACTTTAATCTGACATTATTCAAAGCATTTTCAGCATAGTATGAGCCGTATAAAATTTCTTAATCCTTGTTGCGTAAAACTTTTGTGTGTGCCTATGAGCTTGTACTCGACATGATTTTTGGTCAGCTCATTCTTAAAGTTTATCTATGAAATTGCTCTTCCATTTACAGAGTTCTGGAGTTTCACAGGTCAGTTCTTTAGTCTGTGCACTCCTAGTGACACACACACACACACACATTGCAGAAATTAATAGGAAGGTATTGTATGAAACGAAAAGTGCCCATGTGCGTATTAAGAGAACGGTTTCATTTTACATGAAGTTAAAGAAGGATTTTTGCTGTCCCTTGTATCACTGTTGAGACAGCTCTCCTGTTTTACCGCCCCTGGTACCTCCTGGAACGTGGACACTGGAACTATCGGAAAGCGAAAGCTATAGCTATTAAGCGACAATGAGTTGCGCTAGCGTGCTACCAGGCTGGGAAGGGCAGGCATTCCGTCGTTTTCTTGTAGTGTGGTGGCAGCCGCACTTGTTATGAGACAGCTCTCGCCAGTTTCTTTGTCCAATGACGCAGTTATTGAACTCTAATTGCAAGCTACCCTTTCTGTGTATACGTAACACGGACAAATTGCTTTCTTGTAAATTTAAAGTACTCTATGATTCCATTACTGACGCAGCAAATAGTTGTATTTTCCAATTAAAGACTTAACATTTGATCGGTATAAGTTACAGATACCAAAGGAAGCATAATTTCATATTTACGGGAAGGGACTACAGTTCTTACAGAGGTCGTTAACATTACACGTAGGACAACGTACAGCGGTATAATTGCGTAGGCTTCCTTGGCCAGAGCCACTCGACACAAAAGTTTTTTGGGTATTGTACCGTGTCATAATGTATAAAACTACAGCTTCTGGAGAAAAACCAACGTTTCGGCCACAGTTTCAGAGGCCTCCTTCTGGGTTTTCTCTCGCAGCAGTAGTCTTATATATTATGACGCGGTACCATACACAGAAAACATTTATGTCGAACGTACAGCCGGTTAAAATATCACTCTAGCCATCGTGATTCATATTAGTCCTGGTTTCCACAAATAACTTGGAGCGATTTCTTGAATGGTTCCTTACATAACGACAGGACAGTCTTTCTTTACAATAATTACTTAATCCTTTTGTCTTCATTTCCTTATTTAGGACTACTTTTCCAGGAAGGTACTCTACTTACTGACTGATATTTGTAAGTTCTTCGCACATATCTTGTTAAAGTAGTGTTCAGTTAGTCTCTTGTGTAATTTGATTAAGAATAAACGTAATACCAGCCTATTAGCTGATCTGACTCCATAAGAGTTGAAGGTAATGTTACAAGGTTACAGTCTGACCCTTACGTCTTCAGTCAAAAGATAACATTTCTGATTGCAGAAGACGATTCTGCTACTGAAATACGCATATTATGTTATTTAAACTCAGTTTGTCGTATACAAATAATTTGCTTGTATATACCAATAGACTTGATCGGATGATAGCAGACGTTCATGAATTGTTTTTGCTCTCAGGTCGTTGATGAAATTATATATTGCCGTTCCTAAGGATTGTCCTCTGCTGATATCATCAGCTTATGCATGAATTCCTTCAGCAAGGAGCCTAGATGTTACGACTGCATCACTGAGAATTCAATACTTCTCCTGTTTCGCATGTTCATCACGTGTCATCGCTGCAGTATCCTTTCATCAGAAGTAACACGAAGTTCAGTAATGAGTATGAAGTATACGGAACTCTTGTACACATGTGCGGACATTACTGGCTTCAGATATCTAAAATTAGGCGACTCTAGCAAACGTATCATCTGTTGCCACGGAGCGGCGTGACTATTACCGATCTAGAATTATCAACAGTCATACATGATTTCATAGACTGCAAGACTGCATTACGTCACGGATAATTTGTACTGCACTAACTTCAAAGAAAGTGAATAATTATCTGTGTTTTCCTACAAATGTTGTGAACTTACATGTGTTTTGAGATAGTAGCTTCTCTTCCGACGAAACTTCAGTCCTTATACCTTTATAAGCTGCTTGTAAACCATAAAACCTCCAAATAATTAAAATTTTTTTGCACTACTGTAAGCAAATGGTTCAAATGGCTCTGAGCACTATGGGACTTAACATCTATGGTCATCAGTCCCCTAGAACTTAGAACTACTTAAACCTAACTAACCTAAGGACATCACACACATCCATGCCCGAGGCAGGATTCGAACCTGCGACCGTAGCGGTCACGCGGTTCCAGACTGCAGCGCCTAGAACCGCACGGCCACACCGGCCGGCTACTGTAAGCAATTTCCTTAAACCAATAACCTTTTCTTTAACATTTGGCAGTGTAAGGATCGTCAAAGAGGCTATTTCATGTATATATTATTAGAGACTAGAAAGAGTACTTCCCAGAATGGATGTTCACTCCGCAGCGGAGTGTGCGCTGATATTTAATTCCTGGCAGATTAAAACTGCGTGCCAGGCCGGGACTAGAATCCTGGATTTCTGCCTAGGTTCCGGGTTCGAGTCCCGGTCCGGCACTTAGTTTTAATGTACCAGGAAGTTTCGTATAATGTACTTGTTTGGGTACTTCTTCCTAGTAAATGGAAACTTTTCTAACGAAATACAGATTTGTGCTGATTAGCGAAAGGATGAAGTATTCTCAACCAAAGAAATTTCCGACGTTTGCTAGATTGCGGCATTGAAACAATTCAGTGGCCATAGACCAAAATTCTTTCCGGACCAAACTCGGCCCTGGATTTTTCGGCTTTGCGTGAGCAGTCTGCTTAATAGGTTCGGCTATCCGAGCATATCTGCCGTCGGACCGAAATCTCCAGCTACGCACACTAAAGAGTCCGCTGTGCACTATTCCTCTTCGCTCGTAGGCTTCTTGTATTTCCACAAGAGGTCATATAATACTGTGCATCTCCACTGAAAGATCGATATGCCGTGACACGCAAACAATGATGAGCCAAAACATTACCACCACTGCCCACCGCGAGGCTGAATGCCTCCTGGTGGGGTTGTGGGCATATGACACAGTAAGGAAAGAATGTAAACGTAACAGAGACGAATGGGCAGACGTTATAGCGGAGATACCGGCCGTAAACGCGGAAATCCACCGATGTAAGCGATTTTGACAAATGGAACATTGTCACGGCGCAGCGGATGGAAACGAGATTCTCTTAATCGGCGAAGCTGGTCGGCTGTTCCCGTACTACTTTCGTGAGCACATGTGCGAAGTGGTCGAAGAATACGCGTAGGCACTGGATGTCCACGTCTCATCAGATAGAGATCGGAGGATTCTCCATTGCGCAATACACGTTAGGCAGCGATCAGTGGTAGATCTGACGACAAAGTACAATTCTGGTGCAGGCACAAGTGTTTGGGTGCACACTCTTCACAGGCCATTGTTGAACACTGAGCTCTGCATCACACGACCCGTAAGTGTTCCGGTGTTGACCCAACGACATCATCATTTACGACTGCAGTGGCCACAGCATCACCGTGGATCAGCAGAAACGTGTGCCCTGTCGAATGAATTGCCTGACACGGCGTCATCCAGACGAATCGCTGCTTGAAACGTGCACCGCGCCACAGGTGCAATCCGGTGAGAGGAGAATTATGCTATGGGTTACACAGGGTTAAACTTCAACGAGACTTATAATAATACTTGAAGACGAAGAAGGAGTGAACTACGTGAACATTATTGCGGGGCACCTCATCCCTTCATGGTTGAAGGGTTCCCTGATAGCTATGACATCTTCCAGTAGGATAACTCTCCGCAACACAAAGCCAGAATCGTCAGAATCGTGTTGCAGTGGTTTTACGAGCATGGTAGGAACCCACATTGATGTCTTAGCCTGATATGATACGTACATGGAACACATATTGGGGCCAGCTACGTGCCCACAAATCAACATCCCATAACTTGCGGGAATTTAATGACGTGTGAGTAAACATCTGGTGTCACACGTTTCTGGAAACCAATCAAGGAGTTGTAGAGTCTATGCGAAGCAGAATCGGTGCTGTACTGTGTTTGAAAAGTAGACCAACACTACGAAACAGGTGGTCATAATGTTTTCGCTCATCTGTGCAGACTCCATAGATGTGGTCTTTGTTCTTTCGAAAATGAGCAAAGACCAATGTGGAATTATTTTAGCGACGATACTGGCCGGAAATAGGAAATCCCACTGAATAGACGACTTTCACAAAGGGAAGATATTTGTAACACGACAACTGGGAACGAATATTTCGGAAACGGCGAAGCTGATCTGCGGTCCGCATTTTACTGTGTTGCTTTGCCATCGTTCTTCTTTGCAGTAGTTGTTATACTTAGCATTTTATTCCCGATTTCAGGTCCCCTTTGCCTTTATTTACCTTATGACGATAGGGCGATATTTTCTTACAATTTCTATCTCAATACCATACGCTGGTATTGAAGTAGGGGTGTTGGATCATCACCCACTTCGTACGTAAGTTCACAGTTATTGTCAATGGTAGAAACGGCTATACAGCCTGGAACATTGCCTCATACTACTCCTATCCCGCGTTTTTAATGTACATATGCCTCACAATGTTATTTCACAACTCTGGCTTAAGCTGAAGATGCCCCACAAAGGTGAAACGCATCAATGCTAATAAATAGATGAAAACAATTTCTAAGCAAGAGTGTCTTATTTCAAAAATAAGACATGGCGCTCGACGTGGAGTGGAACCATTTTCATTCGGGGAAGTTACAAAAGCCTCACACAAAATTTTGTAGACTCATATGATATCGCACAGACGAATGGACTGCATCAAAATACATTCCACTGTACATCCTAGGCAATGTTTGGCAAAATGATATGCTATGGGTGGTTTGCTGAGAGAGAACCTTTTGGAATGCCAACCAAGTCTATTTTTCTACAGAATCATAAAAACCATATAACTGTAAAAGTACGGCGCTTTAAAACGTGTGCAGTATGGCATGGAAATTACTGCTTCGTCTGATTTTACGATGAAAATCACCCCAGCACGTGTAAATCATCAACTGCAAAACATAAAGGTATCCATTTTATGTACGAAGTTTTCATGCACGCCGTAAAATCCCCTCCAGTAAATTTATTTGCAAGCCAAAAATTTTCCTTTGCCGTTCATTTCCTTGCCTTTTATGAAAATGTTAATAATTACTGATCTGGTGAAACTATATTTTCCTTGAGACGTGGAGGTTTCAACTTTATCTTCAGTTTCTATAAATATCGTTAGAAAATACAATGTATTGAGTATTATTTCGGCTTATTCGAATTTAAGTAAAGTAAAAACTCAAAATAAAATAATGTTTCCGCACAAGAGCTGGAAGAAAGGAGATAATTTTACGTCTCTTCGACATCGATGTCGCTATAGATAGTGCACAAGCTTGGACTGTTTCAAGGATTGAGAAAGAAATTGGCCGTGCCGTTTCAAAGAAAATATCTTGACATTTGCTTGGAGCGATTTTGGGAAATCACGGAAAAGCCACTTTAGGACTGTTGAACGCGGGTTTTAACTGCCGTCCTCCCGACTGCGAGTCTAGTTTGCTAACCGCTGCGTCACCTCGCTCGGTGCAGAGGGTTTGGACCCAGCGACCCTCGGATAGCCGTTCTGTGCTCCTTCCGCTGCGCCGTCTGCCGCCTGAAAATCGCCATAACGTAAACAGCTCATGCCTCACTCAGTCCGCTTGAAAAAAGATATTTTTTTGTCTAAACTATTAAGCCGCTGGAGTTCCAATTTCCTTCACTTTCATTTCTAACCATCCTGCATAAACCGTAAATTATGAGTAAGTCGGTTATAATGAGTGGGAGCGGCTTCTTGGCAGCATGTTTTATTTTGAGTAATAGTAAATCATAACATTTACAAATCCACAAAATTAACGTAAAACAATACTAAGGACTGATTAAAACACTAGATAGATCCAGAAGTCGTGAAATTAAATTTCCCATCCCGTTATTATATTTCTGCATTTCATTCGTCTCTTATGTAACCGCAGGCAAATGCAGCCGTAGCTGCTTAAAACAGACCGCAACCACTTTCTCCACGCACATTCGCTAAAAGAACTAGCATTCTGTCTCTAATAACCTCGACGTCATAGAGACGTTGGACTCTATACTTTCTTCAAACCTTTCTATTACTAGTGAAAGTGGAACACAGCGACCGAAGTTCACCTCCGGAAACTGTTTGAGTTACTCAAGTGCTACAGCACAGCACTCATATATGTTTTTTCGACTAGACATTCTCTTAAAGCAGGCATCGAATTCACCTCTGGTGTCTACGTTTACTATATGCTTTCATCCATCTTTACACACAGTACAAAAATAATGGAAAGAATATTAATGAATAACCTTCCGACGGCGACGATGTCGCTAGAGAATGAGCACAAGCTCATGGAGAAATGAGAAGGTAATCGGATGTGCCCTTTTCAGTGGCTCCCTTACAGAATTTGTGATTTAAGGAAGAGGAGTAAATCTAAATGTGGACAGCCGGAAGGCGACATGAATCACCAAAATGCGAATCCAGTGCCTTACTTTTTCTTCGCGAAAGGGGAGATCCGAGTTCGAATTCCAGTACTATACCACAATGCTCACCATCTACAATCAAATAAAATATAAAATAAATGTTCTGCGATTTAATACGACAATTGTTTCAGAAAATGAAACAAAATTTCCTGTGTAAGCAAGGCTTTCTGGTGATATCGTTTCCATCTGCGCGCTCGGTCTTTCACACAACGCACACTGAAATCGAAAGTTACGGGATGAAATATAATGGATAGAGTGAAAAGCTACCACTGTGATTTGATACTTCATCTCGAGAACAGATTCTAAATCTAAA
The DNA here is from genome assembly GCF_023864275.1 of Schistocerca cancellata. Lineage (NCBI taxonomy): Eukaryota > Metazoa > Arthropoda > Insecta > Orthoptera > Acrididae > Schistocerca > Schistocerca cancellata. The sequence goes on from NC_064627.1 coordinate 618,944,195, forward strand.
CTTGCAGTTTGAAAGTTTAGAGGCGAAAAAGAAGTTTGAAAGGTGCAACAACCTAATCCGAAAAAAGGTCTTTTGTATGAAGTAATGCAATAGGGCAGTCAAACATTTGTGCTGTAGACTATGCTGGAAACTAATGTGTACTATAAGTCACTTTTACAAGTGTTAAGTAAACGTGACTGTTGCGAATGCATTTTAAAGGCTTCTGTCTATTTATGTTGTTATTGGCAATGAAAGAGTATAAAAGAGTGCCAGGTTATAGACTATTCTCCAAATCTTGTAAATAAATAGAATACCAAAATAGTGAGCATGTCTATCATTGTGTAACATAGCTGAGTTTGTGTGTTCTGTTGTCACCCGCATCCTGGGGTCGCGTTACCCAGAAACGGCTGTAGCTGCTTCGTTGTTTGCGACGCTGGGAAGCTCCAGGTTGCCTCAGTAAGGCGAGCTTAAGTTTGAACACCTTTCCCGCTAATAACAGGTAATTCACCTGCAACTGCACAATATAGCACTTTTATGTTTTAAGTGTCAGATGTGCTGTTCGTAGTCTGCTGAGTACGTCTTTCAAGTGTTTCACATGCTCTGGTATACCCTTCGAGAATACGATGATATTGCTCAAATAAACCACGTAGAACTCCTAATATTCTTTGGAACGTGACTGGCTCATTTTTCAGTTTAAATCCCATTTGTTTATGCTGCAATGGTTCAAAAATGGTTCAAATGGATCTGAGCACTATGGGACTTAACTTCTGAGGTCATCAGTCCCCTAGAACTTAGAACTACTTATACCTAACTAAACTGAGGACATCACACACATCCATGCCCGAGGCAGGATTCGAATCTGCGACCATAGCGGTCGCGTGGTTCCAGACTGTAGTGCCTAGAATCGCTCGGCCACCCAGGCCGGCTATGCTGCAATGTCCCATGCAACTGTGAAAACGGTCTTTTGTGTATTCTCTGGAACCACCTCCACCTGATGGTATCCACCTATCAGATCCATTGTTGTAAAGTACTGGCTCTGTCGTGGGTCATCTAATTTTTCTGTAATATTCAAAATCGGATATGTATCCGTCACAGTCTTATCATTCAGATAGTGGTAATCAAAACAAAATATGTTCCTCCTTGTCCAATGTATCGACTTCTTTACATGAAGACATTTGCACCCCATGGCCTATCACCGTACTTTCACTAAATACTGATCTACACTCCTGGAAATTGAAATAAGAACACCGTGAATTCATTGTCCCAGGAAGGGGAAACTTTATTGACACATTCCTGGGTCAAATACATCACATGATCACACTGACAGAACCACAGGCACATAGACACAGGCAACAGAGCATGCACAATGTCGGCACTAGTACAGTGTATATCCACCTTTCGCAGCAATGCAGGCTGCTATTCTCCCATGGAGACGATCGTAGAGATGATGGATGTAGTCCTGTGGAACGGCTTGCCATGCCATTTCCACCTGGCGCCTCAGTTGGACCAGCGTTCGTGCTGGACGTGCAGACCGCGTGAGACGACGCTTCATCCAGTCCCAAACATGCTCACTGGGGGACAGATCCGGAGATCTTGCTGGCCAGGGTAGTTGACTTACACCTTCTAGAGCACGTTGGGTGGCACCGGATACATGCGGACGTGCATTGTCCTGTTGGAACAGCAAGTTCCCTTGCCGGTCTAGGAATGGTAGAACGATGGGTTCGATGACGGTTTGGATGTACCGTGCACTATTCAGTGTCCCCTCGACGATCACCAGTGGTGTACGGCCAGTGTAGGAAATCGCTCCCCACACCATGATGCCGGGTGTTGGCCCTGTGTGCCTCGGTCGTATGCAGTCCTGATTGTGGCGCTCACCTGCACGGCGCCAAACACGCATACGACCATCATTGGCACCAAGGCAGAAGCGACTCTCATCGCTGAAGACGACACCTCTCCATTCGTCCCTCCATTCACGCCTGTCGCGACACCACTGGAGGCGGGCTGCACGATGTTGGGGTGTGAGCGGAAGACGGCCTAACGGTGTGCGGGACCGTAGCCAGCTTCATGGAGACGGTTGCGAATGGTCCTCGCCGATACCCCAGGAGCAACAGTGTCCCTAATTTGCTGGGAAGTGGCGGTGCGGTCCCCTACGGCACTGCGTAGGATCCTACGGTCTTGGCGTGCATCCGTGCGTCGCTGCGGTCCGGTCCCAGGTCGACGGGCACGTGCACCTTCCGCCGACCACTGGCGACAACATCGATATACTGTGGAGACCTCACGCCCCACGTGTTGAGCAATTCGGCGGTACGTCCACCCGGCCTCGCGCATGCCCACTATACGCCCTCGCTCAAAGTCCGTCAACTGCACATAGGGTTCACGTCCACGCTGTCGCGGCATGCTACCAGTGTTAAAGACTGCGATGGAGCTCCGTATGCCACGGCAAACTGGCTGACACTGACGGCGGCGGTGCACAAATGCTGCGCAGCTAGCGCCATTCGACGGCCAACACCGCGGTTCCTGGTGTGTCCGCTGTGCCGTGCGTGTGATCATTGCTTGTACAGCCCTCTCGCAGTGTCCGGAGCAAGTATGGTGGGTCTGACACACCGGTGTCAATGTGTTCTTTTTTCCATTTCCAGGAGTGTATAAACTCCTGCCATGCTGCACGGCTCCTATAAACCTACACTTTATTCCCTGTACGTATAGGCTGCTGTGTAGCCGGTTTTTCTGTTAAATAAATCCCTAAACTCTAGTAGCAAAGCTTCTGTTGTCTGCCAAACACTACCTCACAAGGGACCCACTTTGTCTCACGCTCAGACTTCTACCAACACGAGCTGCAATACCGCTGGGTGATAAATCACAATCTCGATAGCGAACGATCCTGGCGGTATCGACTTCCGTGACACGCAGCAGTCTCTGTCCTCCTTACATGAGGCACTTCACAATCCTCTCACAGACAACCATATTTGAAATGTGGTTCCTGTATGAAAATCTCTTTTATATACATAACTAGCTGAGAATTTGGGTCTATCTGTCCATTAAAATTGCTACACCACTAAGATGACGTGCTACAGACGCGAAATTTAACCGACAGGAAGAAGAAGCTGTGATATGCAAATGATTAGCTTTTCAGAGATTCACACAATGTTGGCGCCGGTGGCGACACCCACAACGTGCTGACACGAGGAAAGTTTCCAACCGATTTCTCATACACAAACAGCAATTGACCGGTGTCGCCTGCTGAAACGTTGTTGTGATGCCTCGTGTAAGGAGGAGAAATGCGTACCATCACGTTTCCAGCTTTGATAAAGGTCGGATTATAGCCTATCGCGATTGCGGTTTATCGTATCGCGACATTGCTGCTTGAGTTGGTCGAGATCCAATGACTGCTAGCAGAATATGGAATCGGTGGGTTCAGGAGCTTAATACGGAACAACGTGCTGGATCCCAACGGCCTCGGTGCACGAATGGCAAAACGCCATTTTTCGGATGAATCCAGGTTCGGTTTACAGCATCATGATGGTTGCATCCGTGTTTCGCGACATCGTGGTGAACGCACATTGGAAGCGTGTATTCGTCGTCGCCATACTGGCGTATTACCCGACGTTATGGTATGGGGTGCCATTGGTTACATGTTTCTGTCACCTCTTGTTCGCATTGGCGGCACTTTGAACAGTGGACGTTACATTTCAGATGTGTTACGACCCGTGGCTCTACCCTTCATTCGATCCCTGCGAATCCCTACATTTCAGCAGGATAATGCACGCCCGCATTTTTCAGTTCCTGTACGGGCCTTTCTGGATACAGAAAATGTTTGACTGCTGCCGTGGCCATCACATTCTCCAGATCTCTCACCAACTGAAAATGTCTGGTCAATGGTGGCTCGTCACAATACGCCAGTCACTACTCTTGATGAACTGTGGTATCGTGTTGAAGCTGCATGAGTAGCTGTACCTGTACACGCCATCCAAGCTCTGTTTGACTCAATGCCTAGGCGTATCAAGACCGTTATTACGGCCAGAGGTGGTTGTTCTGGGTACTGATTTTTCAGGATCTATGCACCCAAACTGCGTGAAAATGTAATCACATGGCAGTTCTAGTATAATATATGTGTCCTATGAATACCCGTTTATCATCTGCATTCCTTCTTGGTGTAGCAATTTTAATGGCCAGTAGTGTATTTATTCCAATCTTGTATTAATCTATCTCCTCTTTCCCCACTTCTCTGTCCATTTCCTCCTCTCCTCCCTCTGCATCCTTTCCCCATTTATCCTCCTCCTACGCACCCCTATCTCCTCCTTTCCCCTCTCGCAGTCTGTCCGTCTCCTCCCCCCCCCCCCCTTTTCTCACTGCCCATCACGCTCGCCCCTATTGTTGGCTGGTGGCTCTTACGCTACAGTGTTCCTTTCTAGATTGTAACTAGTAAGTGTTCCAAATTAGATTCAAATCGTTCCAGGGTTTAAGGAAGAGCTTTTTGTCTGTGACTGCCCACAAACGCAGTCAAAGATTTTTCACATATATTTAAGACATTTCACACATACTTGTATGCATATTTCATCTTTCTGGCTAGCGAATTTAGCCCTTCTGTTTAATTTCTAGGCAGCTCAGTGTTTATGAAGTCGAATCTCCTGGATGACATAATTTGCAGTGTCATCTAGTGTTATATATGGCTACTATCTAAGAAATGTGTTTTGAATAGAGTTAGTGGCAAAGAAGTAATAAAACGTCATGCATGATGTGGCTGTTATCCACGCATCTCAGTATTTGACTTTATATCTCATGAACTATAAATCGTACAGCGATATGTTTTTCTACGTACATTCAGCAGAATACGTGGATACTGTCTGCGAAAAGTGTTGCGAATACAGGAAGTAGCAACGAAGTAATAAATTTAAACGTCTTGCATGATACGGTAGTTTCTCATGCACTAAGTGTCGTTAAATGATGAAATTTTTCTGGTCCATTCAGTGATATATGTGAATACTGTCTGCAAAATGTGTCTCGAACAGAATTATGAATTAAGCCATAATTAATCTTCTTCCTGTAATTCTCGGGTTTGCAGCCGGATTCCATCAACATTCTGCCACGATATTTCGTCCTAGAGACGTCCGGCCATCCTTAGGTGAGTAGACGAAGTACTGAAGAGACCTGATGCAGCGGTGGTATTTCTAGCGACTTCCGCACATGCGAATCGTACTGGCCGTTTACGGCTCATGCGTTAGGAGGTGAGATGAGGGAGGCAGCCAAATTGTGTGTGCTGCCCTCAGTGGTGAAGTAAGAACAATTTAATCGCTGAGTGTCGACTGAGCATGTCGATTCCGTTGTGACCGGATAATTTTAATAACTGGATTCCAATTTTTATCCAGCTGAAAGCCGTTATCACGATTCATTAAATTATCAGCAAGACGTATTTCCATGAATTCTTTAATTACAGAGTCCCAAAAGCTGGAAGCCCGTGCTAAAATTTCGGTATTATTGTATTCCATTGAATGTCCCATGGAAATGCAATGTTCTGCCACTGCTGATTTTAAAGGTTGCTAGAGACTGTGGTGTCTTTCATGTTCTACACAGCGTTCCTGTACCGTTCGTGTCGTCTGACCTATATGCGCAGAGCCACCCTCAGAGGCAATTTTATAAACACCCGCCTTCCTCGATTGTAAATCGTCTTTAACGGATCTGACTAAAGCCCTGCTCATTGCTGGTGGACGGAAGATGACATTAATATTATTCTTCCTAAGCACTCTGCCTGTTTTAGAAGACAAGTTCCCGGCATATAGAAGGAACGCAGTTGATTTATAGTCGTCATCAGTCTCCTCAGAGTGTTGCTTCTTGTTACTATATTGTGCATGGCCTTTCGTATTTGACGCGAAGTGTAGCCATTCTCTTTAGAAACCCTCCCCATACGCACTAATTCTTCGTGAAGGCTATCAGCATCCGATATTACATGTGCCCGATGAATTAAAGTACTGAGAACACCAGTGGTTTGTGCGATGTGATGGGAGCTGGAGGCCTGAAGATCTGTATGTGTGGGTTTTCTGTACACTGAATGTCCCAAAGATTCATCATTCTTACGGCGTACTAATACCTCTAGAAAGGGTAAAGTCACATCTATCTCAATCTCCATAGTAAACTTGATGTTGTCAAGTAAAGAGTTTAAATGACAAAGGAATTTTTCTAGTTCTTGTGTGTCAGGGGCCATACAACGAAAGTATCATGTACGTAACGCCAGAAAACCGTAGGCCTTAAGACGGCAGACTCAAGAGCTTTTTCCTCAAAGTCTTCCATAAAAAGATTCGCCACCACATGGAACAAGGGACTCCCCATGACTGCACCGTCAATTTGTTCAAAAATTTCGTTATTAAATAAAAAATAAGTTTTGGAGAGAGTATGTTCAAACAAAGCTGTCAAATCATAACTGAACACGTTACCAGTAAAATGTAGCGTGTCAAATAAAGGCACGCTGGTAAAAAGTGAGACCATATCGAAGCTAACTAGTACATCCGAGCTACTTAGCTCAACAGTCTTCAAACGATTGATAAAATCCTTGCCCATATAAGGCTTGAGCAAGGAGCCCACGTTTTGCAGTCGAATAGGTAGAAGCACCAATATTACTCGCTATCAATCGTAGTGGAACGCCATCCTTGCGAATGTTGGGCAGCATTGTGTGGCAACATTGTGTGATCTCAGCCCCTTGATAACTTGTTCAGGTAAAGAACTATCATTCAAAAGAGTAGTAGTTTTTCTGGATATACGGCTCGTTGGGTCCTTACCGATTTTGATTACTCTTAATAGTGAGTAGATCGTAAAATATAATTCCCAAGTGTTTTCTCTAACAGTGTATGATCTAATTATTCATCCCATCTTCTTGATGAATATGCTAGGAAAACGTCTTGCTTCAGGCGCCAGTTTTACTGTAAGAACAGCTAAAATGTAATAAGCGATAAACATTTTTCCTTACATCATTTTATGGGGATCGTCAGTAAAAAAAAGTTTGTACAGGTTTGTAATTATGTCCAAAGTTTGTTGCAAGTCTCTAAGGGATCCCATTCTCGTTGACGTCCATATGCAGCAGGATTTGAGAACATATATTGTGTTCGAACATTATGAATTACCTCGAAGAAACCGTCTATTGCCACACAGTCAACATGGGTTTAGAAAACATTGTTCCTGTGAAACACAAATAGCTCTTTATTCACATGAAGTGTTGAGTGCTATTGACAAGGGATTTTAGATCGATTCCGTATTTCTGAATTTCCGGAAGGTTTTTGACACTGTGCCTCACAAGCGGCTCGTAGTGAAACTGCGTGCTCATCGAATATCGTCTCAGTTATGTGACTGGATTTGTGATTTCTTGTCAGAGAGGTCACAGTTCGTACTAATTGACGGAAAATCATCGAGTAAAACAGAAGTGATTTCTGGCGTTACCGACCGAGGGAGGTGGCGCAGTGGTTAGGCACTGGACTCGCATTCGGGAGGACGACGGTTCAACCCTGCGTCCGGCCATCCTGATTTAAGTTTTCCGTGATTTCCCTAAATCGCACCAGGCAAATGCCGGGATGGTTCCTTTGAAAGGGCACGGCCGACTTCCTTCCCCATCCTTCCCAAATCCGATGAGATCGATGACCTCGCTGTCTGGTCTCCTTCCTCGAACAACCCAGCCCCCTGGCGTTCCCCAAGGTAGTGTTATAGGCCCTTTGCTGTTCCTTATCTATATAAACGATTTTGGAGACAATCTGAGCAGCCGTCTTCGGTTGTTTGCAGGTGACGCTGTCGTTTATTGACTAATAAAATCTTCAGAAGATCAAAATAAACTGCAAAAGATTTAGAAAAGATATCTGAATGGTGCGAAAAGCGGCAGTTGACCTTAAATAACGAAAAGGGTGAGGTCATCCACACGAGTACTAAAAGGAACTCGTTAAACTTCTGTTACACGATAAATCAGTCTAGTCTAAAATGTATCAATTCAACTACATACGTAGGTATTACAATTACGAACATCTTAAATTGGAAGGAACGTATGGAAAATGTTGTGGGGAAGGCTAACCAAAGATTGCGTTTTATTGGCAGGACACTTAGAAAATGTAACAGACCTACCAAGGAGACTGCCTACACTACTCTTGTCCGTCCTCTTTTAGAATACTGCTGCGCGGTGTGGAATCCTTACCAAATAGGTCTGTGGACTACATCGCAAAAGTTCAAAGAAAGGCAGCACGTTTTGTATTATCGCGAAAAATGGGAGAGAGTGGCACAGAAATGATACAGGGTTTGGGCTGGAAATCATTAAAAGAAAGGCGTTTTTCGTTGTGACGGAATCTTCTCACGAGATTCCAATCACCAATTTTCTGCTCCGAATGCGAAAATATTTTGTTGACACCGACCTACATAGGGAGGAACGATCACCACGATAAAGTATGGGAAATCAGAGCACGTACGGAAAGATATAGGTGTTCATCCTTACCGCGCGCTATACAGGATTGGAATAATGGAGAATTGTGAAGGTGGTTCGATGAACCCTCTGCCAGGCACTTAAATGTGATTTGCAGAGTATGTATGTAGATGCGAGTAACGGCCTTGCCGCAGTGGATACACCGGTTCCCGTGAGATCACCGAAGTTAAGCGATGTCGGGCGTGGTCGGTACTTGGGCGGATGACCATCCAGGCCGCCATGCGCTGTCGCCATTTTTTCGGGGTGCACTCAGCCTCGTGATGCCAATTGAGGAGCTACTCGACCGAATAGTGGCGGCTTCAGTCAGGAATACCATCATAACGACCGGGAGAGCGGTGTGCTGACCCCACGCCCCTCCTATCTGCATCCTCCTCTGAGCATGACACGGCGGTCGGATGGTCCCTGTAGGCCACTTGTGGCCTGAAGACGAAGTGCATGTAGATGTATATGTAGATGCTGTATGACTAAAAGGATGGGTTTCGCGCGTCGTAGTGTACACTGCTTTTATACCTCCAGCTGTTTGCTAGAAGTGTGGATTTTATCCCCACAGGGATTATTTCCAGACAGTATATGATACGTGTCCCAAGGTTGGTTGACATCGATCCAGTGGATTAGGAGGATGTGAGGACATACATATATATACATATACACTACAGAGATATATCCATCCATTTGTATAAAAAAAAAAGTTAAAATGTGTGTGAAATCTTATGGGACTTAACTGCTAAGGTCACCAGTCCCTAAGCTTACACTCTACTTAACCTAAATTATTCTAAGGACAAACACACACACACACCCATGCCCGAGGGACTACTCGAACCTCCGCCGGGACCAGCCGCACAGTCCACGACTGCGGCGCCTTAGAGCACTCGGCTAATCCCGCGCGGCCCATTTTTATACTTTGTATGGTTGCAGACTGCACTACTCCTGAGTTACAATGAAATGCTAAGCATGCATGTAGTACAGTTCATGTTGGTTAGACGATTGTTGCACGTCACCTGTACAGATTTGGAATTTCAACGGGCAGTAGCGTATTTCCAGCTCATGCACTGTGTGTGTCCCTCAAACATCAATTACTCTGGCGTGCACGTTTCAGCGTAATTATTAAGTTGTCTTGCCTTCACTGAAACACACTGTCCACGTTACGGTGCCACGCGGACGTGGATCAGTGAGAGCAGTTCGAACAGTCCACGGGTATACCGCCGGTTCATAGTGTCCAAAGGGCACAATATTTCGGCGATCAGATGTGTCACCATCGTCAGGTGCGCTGACGAACTGAGCTCCTGAGTGCTGCCGGTTCATAGTGTCCAACGGGCACAATATTTGGGCGTTCAGACATGTCGCCATCGTCAGGTGCGCTGACGAACTGAGCTCCTGAGGGCTGCTGGTTCATAGTGTCCAACGGGCACAATATTTGGGCTTTCAGACATGTCGCCATCGTCAGGTGCGCTGACGAACTGAGCTCCTGAGGGCGGCCGCCCTCAGGAGCTCAGTTCGTCAGCGCACCTGACGATGGCGACATGTCTGAACGCCCAAATATTGTGCCCGTTGGGCACTATGAACCGGCAGTATACCCGTGGACTGTTCGAGCAACAAATACGCCGGAAGAAACTGAAGAATCACAGTGAGAGGTGTGTCCGCGGCCGGAGGCGCTGTCGCCGCAGCCGCTCGCCTGCCCGGGGCCCGGCTTGGCTTCCGCGACACGTAGCGGCATAAAGCAGCTGCCGGCCGGCCTGCTCGCACCGCACAATGGGCGGGGCGGGCGCTGTGACGCGCCGTTCCCAGCACTGCAGGCCAGAGTGGAGCAGCAGAGCGCCGCGCCGCGCCGGCCTAATGCGATGCAGAAGCGGCGCGCAGTGAGGCGGTGCTGCCATTACTGCCGGCAGGGAAAAAGGAGCGTCCAGCCCGCCCGCCGCCCAACAAAGGAGGTACAAATACGGACGACAGGCCATTACCGCCGATAATGATCTCATAAATATGTCGCCGGCCGTATATTTCCTCTCACCGGCAGGATGAATCAATCGCCGACACATACGGCCGCCTCCTCGATATTGTATTCTGGGAAACCATTTCTCCTCGTTCTAATAAAGTGCTTGCTGTCTCTTCGCAGAAGTCTTGCGGCTTGTACTCGCTCCGACCGTAGGCGTGCGGAGCCGTACGGCAGATTACTCCGGTGTCACTGCTGCCGCCGCAGATGGCACCGTGCCCAGCTGGAGGTACAGTGAGCGCACTACCCACTTCGCTATGGTCCTACTGAAGTCACTGTCCAACGGTACGAACATGCTGTATCCACTTTGTCGTGCACAGGTCTCTGATCTTATCAAGACTACCAAGTTGCTGCTAAATGCTTCCCATTACGAAGGCGTTTAATAGCCTGTGGAGATCGGAGATTTGTTCTCATACCTTCAGTACAAGAAAGGAGGGTGACATTTTAAATATCTTATGACCTTGCTTAATAAGATATTTTCACCATTTACGAGAAAATCTTTTGACTTCGCCAGCAGCTATCAAGTTATTTGAACCCATTAACCGAGTGAGGTGATTCTGTTGTAAAATATTCGAGGCCCGACAATCCAGATTTGTGTGTTCCGTGATTTTCCAGAGTCACTTAGCTGGCCGCTGTGGCCGAGCGGTTCTAGGCGCTTCAGTCCGGAACCGCGCTGCTGCTACGGTCGCAGGTTCGAATCCTATCTCGGGCACGGATGTGTGTGATGTCCTTAGGTTACTTAGGTTGAAGTAGTTCGAAGTCTAGGAGACTGATGACCTCATGTGTTAAGTCCCATAGTGCTCAGAGCCATTTGCACCAGTCACTTAAGCAAGAGCCGAAATGGTTAATGTGAAACAGCACGGCTGCTTTCTTGCCCCGTCCTTCCCTTGTACTCCGTCAGTAATGACACTAAGCTTCGTTCCTCATTACTTGGAAAGACTGTTTACCACAACCAGAATTTGTTCCTCTTTTGCGATAAGTGTTCTTTTTTCACTTCTTCTGTTTATGAAGCGTGGCGTGAAGAGATTGAAGAATAGAGCGATTCACTGAGCGAGGTTGTGCGGTAGTAAGCCAAAAAAATGTCTCTGTGCACTATGGGACTTGACATCTGAGGTCAACAGTACCCTAGAACTTACAACTACTTAAAGCTAACTAACCTAAGGACATCACACACATCCATGCCCAGGGCAGGATTCGAACCTGCGACAGTAGCAGTCGCGCGGTTCCGAACTGAAGCACCGAGAACCGCTCTACCACACCGGCCGGCAGTAGTAAGGCGTTGGAGGACAGCGTTTCAACTCCCCGTCCGGGACAACTTGTAGAATAAAACAGAAACAGTTTCTTTATTGCGAACTTTCTTCTTTATTTAATTATCAAGTTCGATTGCTAAGACCATCATTAGCTCTGTCTGTTTTCCTAAGCTAGTGAACCTAACAAATAAAATCTGTAGCCAAGATTGGCGCTGTCGTAAGATATAAAAACCGAAGTAATAGTGTGATGTAGCACACACGACAGTTAATGAATTACTTGAGCAGCAGCTGCAGACACAGTTTGCTCACAGTGAGTCTACATTACGTGTCATGTCTGTTTATCATACTAGTTAAAGAATTTAAAACGTAAGACAGAAGAGTAACATATGTCAACAGGAACGAGAACGAAAGAAATACCTGGAAGATCCTCTGCAGCAAAAAACATTACTAGTAGCAGCGTATGTATCGGAACAGGCAGCAGGAGTTAATTTCAATTAAATGTGTAGGCAGACATTGATTTCACGCGTCATTTTCTGAAAATACATGTGCACTGCCCAGTCACGTTAATGTGACCACCAGTCAAAACCCTAAGTAACCACATCTCAACGCGTCCCGCTGCAAGACGTGCAGCAAGAGAGGAAATTAGCTTCTGAAAGGAATCTACAGAGATGTGGAGCCATGCCGACTCCAGTGCCCTGGCGAGCTGCGCTAGTTTTCTCGCTTCTGCATCCGTGATACGTACGCATAGTCCTGTCCCACAGATTCTCAGTTGTGTTTAAATCCGTAATCAGTGGATTACGGTAAACTAAACTTGATGCTCTTCGAACTATGCACATACACTACGAGCTGTGCGACGTCTTCCCGTGTCCTGCTGGTAGATATTATTGTGCCGAAGGAAAACAAACTGTGTATGGTCCCCAGATATAGATGCATACGAGGGCTGTTCAGAAAGTAAGCTCCGATTGATCGCGAAATGGAAACGACTATGATAATCCGATAAAGCTTTGCACAGATGTGTTGGGCAGTGTCTCTAGTATGACCCTAGATAGCATCACGTCACTCCTCTCATTTCTGAGCTCACAGTGATCGCGTAAAGTTGTCTAGACAATAGTGCCTCCCGCCAAGTACGAGGACCTGGTGAGAAATTTCGCCTGAAGCTATACAGCCAACATTACATAACTGTCGTGCAGTTTCTTCTACAAGGCAATATTCTCAGCCGCATTCTGAAGGGGCAATGAAGATGCTCCTGCATCTTTTTCAATTGGAAATGTTTGACTACCCACAATACAGCCCGTAATTGACTCCCCCTGCGTTTCATTTCTGCTCACATGAACCGCTGGCTATGAATACAACATTTTGGCACAGAAAACGAGCTGTACGCCAGCGTAGAGAATTGGCGGAAAGCACTGGCGGCTGTCTTTTATGATGAGGGTATTGGAAAGTTGGTACAACGCTACGACAAATGTCTTAGTCAGAACGGCAACTACGTAGAGAAGTAGCTGGATGGTGTAGCTAACTGTTAAAAATAAAACATTTCTAATTTTCACTGTGGTTCCCATTTCGCGATCAATCGGAGCTTACTTTCTGAACAGCCCTCGTAGTTGTATTGATCCATTGTGCCTTCAAGAATTACCAGATCACACACGGAACATTCTCCGGGCTAGATCTTTCCAACAATTGTTGCAGCGTCTTTGCTTCCATATGCTTCATTCCATACACGCCAACAGCCATCTGTCCGAATGAGCATGAAACGTGATTAATCTGGAAAGGCCACGCCGGGGCCGGTGTGGCTGGGCCGTTTTAGCAGCTACAGTCCGTAACCGTGCTGCTGCTTCGGTCGCAGGTTCGAATCCTGCCTCGGGCATGGATGTGTGTCACGTCCTTAGGTTAGTGAGGTTTAAGTAGTTCTAAGTTCTAGGGGACTGATGACCTCAGGTGTTAAGTACCATAGTGCTCAGAGCCATTTGAACCATTTCGAAAGGCCACCTGTCTCCACTCAGTGGAGGTACAGCTGCGGATTTGGCGTGCTAATTATAGCACTCGTCGTCAGTGGACAGCAGTCAGAAAGTGTGTACTAGAGATGGACAAACTGAAACACGTAACTGTTTCGAAACAGATGAAACAGTACAATGTAATGTTCCGATACGCTGTTTCGAAACAGTGAAACAGTTTGTGTTTTGTAATCTAATAAACCTACACATTTTATCATCTTAAATGTCTACTGTATAAGTATGTCCATATAAACACAAAACACTATCACTTAGGCGTCTTGGCAGTTTCGTATTTCCTATAGCAAATGCGCTGCTTTCGTGTCGCGTGACTTTCATACTTTTCAATTGGCTGAGGACAGCCATAGCTGAAGACAGAAGAACCACCACGAACGGAACTGGAGGTGGGAGCAAACTGCAGAAACAACGGATATTCTACTGGGAGTCCCACATTCCGTTAGTAGGGGTAATATACCCATCCTGCTAATTTCCCTCTACACAAAGGGTATCATTGTGGATAATAGGCATAGTGACACCAATAACGTCAAATAATTCGAATAAATAACAAAATAGAACAGAAAATTTTTTTGTCTTTCAAGGTGTTTCGAACCGTGCCCTTCCCGTACACCATTACAATATCAGTGATTTTTCAAACAGATTGCTTGCAATTATACCTACATCAAATTTATGTATATGTCTAATAACTGTCACTCTACGCCTTTTTTTATTCAAAATGTTGTAGGCTTACTTGCGTTTCTTAATATGATTACTGTACATGAACAGAGAAGCGTCTGTTATAAAAAAAAGTGTAATTTAACTGAATGATTTTCACATATTTATTATTTTGAATGTGAATAGTATGCGTTGTTTTATTGTTTGGTTAGTGTTTATAAAGCAGATGTTACGCCATTTCGAAACAGGACAGTCAGCTAGAAACGAAGCTTTATGTTCGGATATCTTAAGCTTCATGCTATTGCTTGTCAAAAAGATTTCGACACTCTTGAAAGAGTTTCATGAAGTGGTATGTTGTGTTTCAGTACCTGTGCCGAGCCCGAATCTCACCGACACAGAGTGGAATGAAACATCACTGTTTCGATACAATTAGTCCGTTCCAGGCACCGATGGACTGAAACAGCCTTATTTTGAAACAACGATACAGTTTCTGTGTCTGGCTCGAGATCGAAACTGGTCCGAGACAGGGGCAGAATAAAACACCACTGTTTCGAAACAGTGAACCACAACCGTTCCGAAACACTGAAACAGTTCCACGTATCGATACACTGTATCGAAACATAGAAACAGTGGCCAAGTCTAATGTGTACGAACCAGGCTGCTGCAGATGCCCATATGCTGCAACGTTCGCTGAACGGCCGTTGAGAAGACAATGTTGCTTGACAGTTGCACATCTTTTCGCCCTTGAAGATCTCCGCAGCTGTCATTCAGCCTTGTTATCTATGGCCCGTGGTGCAACACAGATATTTCGTAGCCGGTTTTGGATAGGGTCATTTTGACATGCACGGCACACTTTAACTACGTCGATTCGCGAACAGTTTACACACTTATCCGTTTCTGAAACGCTTCCAACCTTGGCCCGAAAACTAACGACTACGCCCTTCTGGGAGTCAGGTAAATCGCTCTGTTTCCGCATTACGACATCGACTGCTCTTATTTCCGCCTGCTTACGACACGCTTTAAAAATTCTCCACTGCCAGTGCTGTCACTTGTCGTCTTTGAGTGGTTATTGCACGGAACATGGGTGGCGGTAACATTATTGCGACACAACTGGGTATTGCATTTTAATTACCAATGGAATGTAAGCGTCACTTTCATTTTCCTAGAGTAGCTTCACCCGTGAAGCGGCTCGCGCTGGTGCTGTTTGCAGGTTTCCGCCATCTGTTGGAGGCCAGACGGTATCGTTTAGTTGGCATGGTTACGGTTGTTTGTCTTCTTCTCATGTTGAGTGGCGCCACGGTTTCGCAAGTTTTGCCTGTCCGCTGGTGGCAGTAGTGGCGGTTATCGATATGCAGTAACTGTTACCTTATCTTTGGGGCAAAATCGTGTTTTCCCGGAACGTGTGAGTGTGCGAGTTCGGTTGGGGACTGAGTAGAAGCCAGGTCGGCGCAGTGCGGGAACACACCAGGATCGCTGGCGTCACGCTTGGACTGCCGGATGGAAGGGCTGTGGTCACGAGGGTACACGACTTCGTCGTAAACCGGATCCAGCAAGCTTTAAGATGAGTGCATTTCAATCCAAGTAGCGAAACCTCCAACATTGTGATATCTCGCGATTCTCTAGTGACTTGGGTTCGTGTTGCTGCTCATAGTGTCGCTGAGGCGAAGAGCAGCGAGTGGAGTGCTTGGGGAAGGCGGATCTGATTAGCTTTCCTCGACTTTTTATTACTACTTACAGCGTTCAACTTGTTACAATTTGTTAAGTTCAACCTGCGGTAATTTTTCTTGGGTGGTAGCCGCTAACGCCCCAGTTACCTGCCCTGGGGGTTAGTGTATGTAGCGGCAGTGTACATTTCCTCACCTTTCCGCTTCTGTCCGGTAAGGCGTGTAGTTTTGACAGCTTTCTTGATTGTAGGCTGGTTGGTGATTCTTCTACACCGGTGGTAGTGGTTCCTTTCTCCTCCCAGGCGCTCTAAACACAGTACTCTGGACGTAGTGCTGAACCTCAGTTCTGGCTTTGGCGTATTGTTCCATCGTTGCATTTGGTTTATCGGACGTCAGGTAGCTTCAGCAAGATTATCATTAGTCATCCCTTGGACTGCCACTAGTCTGAGTTACCATCTTGTGAAGTGAATGCAACTTTTGGCTGCCTATCTCATCGCTCGCTTCTCAGAGGTCGATTCCTGGAGAACCGTCTGGATCAGTTGCTCGTTTTTTTTTAAATTAAATTTTGCTATTTATTTGCTGTTTTACAGCACGTTTCAAAATTTTATATATTATTGCCGTTTCTGGCGTGTAAGGCCTTCAGCCGTGATTGTCGTCACTTGCCTTAAAATTCTATTTTGGTATTTTTATTTACGCAGTAAGCCTGTAACACCTTAGTTACTGCCCTTCTTGGCGTCTGATGCTGTCTGCTGTGTTTGTGGCGACTTACCTTTAATATTTCAATACCTGTAATTTGTAAGTTGCAGCGAGTTTTATACAATTCTTAATTTATTGCCATTCCTGGCGTGTAAGGCCTGCTGTCCAGATCACAGTGGCTTGCTTTTAAACATTATCTGTTGCATCTGTATTTAATGGTGATTTTCTAAATTGTAAGGCTCTGAAAACACTATTATTTACACTGTTGTTTATTCCTTCATTAATAACGTGTGGTAGTTTTACTTATTGTTGAATCTGGAATTACTGATTTCAAATAAATTGTGTTTAACTGTAAAAGGCAACCAATAGTAACTGATGACGGCCCCGTTTACAATTTTAACCGTAATCTGCCTTCCCTTGACTACCAGGTTTCATAGCTATTGTTAAGAGAGGTTCACCCAATTAGTGTCCATTGTGTTGTTGGATAGAACTACTGTACTTAAACTGCTACTTGACATTAGAATTACAGAGATTAATATATACTTACTAGCTTATTTTGAATAGTTTCAGTTTGAATGTATTATTAGAAAATGATATCCCCGTCACATTAACATGGCCACCACTGATTTGGACTGTTCTCCGTTCTACATGGATTTTTCACTGACATGTGTATCTGGGACTAGCTTCACATCGTTGTACAAAGCATACGTCAAGAACATCGTTCGGAACTGTGTCAAAGGGCGCCTAAACTCAACCTTCAAGGTGTTGACTCATTTAACTGGCAACAACTTCCAGATTCAATTTAAGGTCAAGGAAATTCCAGAATACATTGCTCTTCAGAGAAACGAACTAGTAGAGAGCCACGTCCTGATATTACGTTACTAGTGAAACAACAATTCACGTGTTAAGTGGAAGAGTGAGTGGCGGCATGTGAAGGACAATGTGATCCCAATATTAACACAGTTTGCATACACTATGACGCATAGTGTAAGGTGACAGAATCAAGCAAAAGCCGTTGAACTGCATAAATGTTCCAGTCATGTCTCGCTTACTTCCTTGATCGTTAAACAGGGAACTTTAAAGTTTCCTCAATGACCAGCTCATAAATACACTGATAAGCCAAAAGGTATTGAACACTGCCCAACGCGACGTTGGATGCCACCTGGTGGCGCTGCGGGCACGTGACGTATGCCCAAAGTATGTAAGCGGAGCGGACCCGGACGGGAGCTACCTCAGCGAAGTTATAGGCTGCAAATGGGGATATCCATTGACTTTGACAAAGGACAGAGTGGGAGCAGTACCATGCTATGGAGACATTTTGCTGCGCTTGCATGAGACCCGTGGTAGCAATCGAAGACACACTAGCTGCGAATCACCCGCATACCTTCGTGCTTGATGTCTTCAACTGTATCATCATTCACCAGCGTAACTGTTTCTGCCCCGGAGCCAGAACAGTGCTACAATTGTTTGAGGACCATTATAACGAACTCCCGTTGATGTCTCGACGACCAAATTCGCCTGATGTAAATCCTATGGAACTCATCTGAGTCGCTTTGGCGCGCCATCATCTCGTACGCTGATCAGTGGCCCGTGATTTCAGCGAATTACCTGACCTGTGCGTAGACATCTACTTCCACAAACCTATCAACAAAATGTCGGATCCCTAATACGTAGAATTAGCGATTTATTTCGTTCCTAAGACGGACAAACGAGCTATTAAACTGGTGGTCGAATTGCTTTGTCTGATCAGTGTACTTTCCTTTTCAGGAGCAGCTTTAGGCTCTCCATCTGACCAAGTTTTCTTTTGTTTCCCTGCAGCGATTAATATGAATGCAGAAATACATTTTTGCAGAAGGACTCTGAAAAGTCCCATAGTTTTCTTTTCTGTTCTGGTCTAGCACACCGTCTCAGTGATCTCATAGTCGACGGTACATTAAACCCTAAGTATCGTTTTTTCCTTATAAGTTATCATCCAGTTACATATCTGTCCACATAACAAGTGTAATCGGCAAAACTGACTATGTTAGCTAATTTATGATACTTTCTTGAAGACTATAGCATCCTGGAAATTATAAAAAATGCATGCATGCGTGTGTTCCTACTGAGAAAATTAGTCCGTAGAATGTTTACATGTGTTGTATTCTATCAATTGTATCCCATATGAGCTCTATATTGAACTTTCCGTGGTTCAGAAAATAATAAATCCCTCAATTACTAAAGGGTACCGCAGTTAGTAGCAAATGATGTTTATTGCGTATCTAGATTTCGGTCACTGTGTGGCCATACTCACTGCAGTAAATGTAAATTAAAACATTAAAAACAATTGTATATGCATATAATCCCAACCGCACTGTTCCTGTCAGAGGTTGAGTTCACACCAACCTCCAACATGAACAGTCCAGTTGGGACCATCTGAATATGTGCATAGACCATATGTAATCCTTGCTTTTCGTTGAAATTAATATGCCAGGGATCGCTCTGTAGTTGCTATAGCAGGCGCCTGAGAAGAAATTTCACGTGGCCTTTCTTGATTTTGGGTGGTTAACTGTGAAGCGTAGAATGATGCATGTTAAGCGGTTTTGACGTAGTTAATTAATTAAGACGTGCATTTATGTGCAGAAAAGTAATTTAAGTTCAAAATTTTAATTGGTCCTCCAGATGTAAATATTCATATTTTTCTTTTTTCCATCGTGAAGACGTCTTTAAAGTAAATATTAGATGTGACAACTAACTCGCACGTTAATGATTGCTTTTATTGTGGAAGACATTTCAAATTAGAATAACTCTGCTGATATATACATAAAACTCGCATCATATTCTTGTTTTTAAGAAGAAAAATAAAAATTTGCTCTGCTATTCTATCAGATGAGTCAATCATGCTTCGTGCGCTGGCCAGACATGAAGTGGACCAATGATTTTTTTCGACTCGACAGGCTCGACATTTGTTCATAAACGGTGCCATATTTCATAAATTGTAATTATTCAACATGAGAGATCAAATACTTCGTCCTCAAATAATGTACGCAGAGTCTCATGAGCGTGGGTCAAGCGCAAATACAAATTGATACATAGGATCCACTTTGGCGTAATCAGTTTAGTGCAGGGCTTAACAACTGGCCGGTTTTGAGCGCGAGTACTCGCGTCTGCTCAGGCACGGGCACGCAAGAAGGTGCAAGGTCGCTGAGTAGGGAGGGAGGGGAAATGCGCGCGCACTTTTGAATAGGGCCGCAGCGTGCCTATTGAATTCGCGCCGACTGTGTAACGTTTAAAGTACTACGATCAGCTCTAACAGTCACTTCGCTGGTTAAGAATCATGGCAAGTCGCCGTTGTGTAACCCCAACCATGATTTCGCAGTTCAACCCCCATTGGGAGGAATTGTATCTGTTTACAGAAAAAGATGGTGTTGCAGAATGTTTAGTATGTCACAAAACGCTGAATTCTTTTGGGAAATTTAATTTGCAGCGACATTATATGTCGTACCACGCGAAAGACTACGGAAGTGGAAAATGCGATGGACCAGACCGTGCACAGGAAGTTATTAAACTTAAAAGGAAGCTATCCGAAGAAGATCTGGACGACGAAGAAAAATCAACTGAGGCAGCTCTCAGAGTGAGTTACAAAATTGCTTTGCTTTTAGCAAAATCCTTGCGCCCCTAAACTGATGGCGATTTAATAAAAGAATGTTGGTAGTTGCAGCGGAACATTTGTGTCCATCTCAAGTCGAACAGTTTCGGATTGTGCCATTATCTAACATGACCATTATGCGTCGCATACAGGACGTGGCAGACGACGTCCAGAGCCAGCTTGCAAATATCTGTAAAGATTTTATGGCGTATTCTCTAGCTTTGGGCGAAAGTGTTGATATCACTGGAACAGCGCAGCTTGCCATATTTATTAGAGGTGTTAATAGAGATCTTCAGGTGAGGGAGGAGCTGCTCGATGTAGTAGTCATTGAAGAACACTACAACCGGAGGTGACATTTTAAGTAGTGTTGAAGAAAGTGTTGAAAATATAGGATTGTTGTGGAATTCTTTAGTTTCAGTGTCTACAGACGGTGCACCAGCGATGACAGGGAAAAAATCAGGTTTAGTTGTGATGTTGAAGGAGAAAATGCAAATACTGCCCGTGCCGAATGAAATAAGGGGCATTCGCTGTGTGAGCCACCAGGAAAACTTATGTGCAAAGAGTATCACTCTAAAAAATGTGATGAGTGTTGTTGTTCGTACAACCAATTATATAAGGAACCATGGGCTACAACACAGGCAATTTAAAAGCTTTCTTGAGGATGTAGAAAGCCAGTACGGTAGCCTGCCTTATTACAGCGAGGTCCGCTGGCTTAGTCGTGGCGAATTATTAAATCGATTTTTTTGCCTATTAGATGAGATAAATATCTTCATGGAAATAAATAACACGTGTGTTCCTGAATTGAAAGAGCCTTCATGGAAATGTGATCTCGCGTTCTTAGCAGATTTAACTAGCCATCTGAATGCTTTGAACATTTCACTACAAGGTAAGGATCTGCTAATTACTCATTTCATAGATAGAATACGAGCTTTTAAAATGAAATTGACACTTTGGGTGAGTCAGCTGGAAACAGGAAATCTAGCTCATTTTCCTAAATTATCATCCATGCAAGATGTTCACAAAGACTGTGAACGTTATTCACATAGTTTAGTTGCCCTTAAGGAAGAATTTGATCAACGCTTTCAAGATCTGACAGCACTAGACAGTGATTTTGATCTGTTCTCCTCCCCATATTCAGCGAATATTGAAGAGATTCGTCCTGAGCTGCAACTAGAAATTATTGACCTGCAGTGTGACGGAGAATACAGAGACAAATTTCAGAACAAGAAAAACATTTTGGAATTGGCTCTGAGCACTATGGGACTCAACATCTTAGGTCATAAGTCACACTTAGAACTACTTAAACCTAACTAACCTAAGGACATCACACACACCCATGCCCGAGGCAGGATTCGAACCTGCGACCGTAGCAGTCCCGCGGTTCCGGACTGCAGCGCCAGAACCGCTAGACCACCGCGGCCGGCACATTTTGGAATTCTACAGACACTTCCCTCAGGGTTGGTTTCCTCGTTTGCACAAACTGGCGGCTACAATAATATCAATGTTCGGTTCCACGTATGTTTGTGAACAACAGTTCTCTGCAATGAAATGTAACAAGACACGCCTGAGAAAAGCATTGTCTGATCGAAATTTAAACTGCATGCTGCGCCTACAATGCACAAGAACAATTACTCCGAACATAGACGCAATTGTAAAGGTCAAAAAGTACAAGATAACCGAGAATCCCACACTTCAGTGACACCTTTTATTGTGTAACAGTTCATAAATTAATACGAATGTAGAGGCGTACACTAAGCTAATAAAATTATGTGGCACGCGTACATTCTCCTTTATTTGTTTCATTTGTCGCAGTAATAATTCGTGAGTGATATCCCTGCAGGTGGCCGCGGATTTACATTGACTGGCGGCAGCTGTAGTGTGCCCCACGTGGCTCTCCCCACTCTCCGCTCTGGTCCGGTAGTGGGGGTAGCGTGCTCGCGCTGCTCTGTGCTCGCGCCTTCCTGCATACAGCTTGCTCCGCGAGCACGTGTGTTGTGAAGACCTGGTTTTAGTGAGAGAGAGGACTCTCTCCATTCGGAGCCGCTGACAAGTAATTGTTTATTTTGATTGTGACAAGAAAATCTTCAACGTTTGCAGGTATACGCCATTTAAGAACATTCCAAGAATAACGAAATTTTGTTCGATTAATGTGACCATGTCACTATAATACCTAAAAATCCTTCTGACTCTGTAGATGTGCATCAGTTCAGCTCGTCTTCGAGACTTAACTTCGTAATACGGCAAAATAATTTGTTTACCTCTGCTAGATCAAGTTATCACACCTAAAGTGCTGGCGGCAGTGCAGAAAGCGATGCTGGGCGCGGAGGAACGGTCGAACCATCACATCGAGCAGAAAATTTGTCTCAGTAGCACCCAGAACAGGATGCAGTGTGGAGAATAATCCTTTAAACCTGTTATATGAGTTATATCTAAATGATTTGCTTTCCTCGCTGCCCAGCACATCTCATTCTGTGGTCTGTCTCATTCTGTATGAATGATTTGAGTCTTTAGTTCCTATTCTGTTATTACAACGTGACTGTATCTTCTAGTCTCCAATGTAAAGGACCAAGATATATTTCACATAAAAATGGTTCAAATGGCTCTGAGCACTATGGGACTTAACTTCTGAGGTCATCAGTCTCCTAGAACTTAGAACTAATTAAACCTAACTAACCTAATGACATCACACACATCCATGCCACAGGCAGGATACGAACCTGCAACCGTAGCGGTCGCTCGGTTCCACACTGTAGCGCCTAGAACCGCACGGCCACTCCGGCCGGCATTTCACCTAATTCCTTAAGTGTTTCTGTCAACGACCTTACATTAAGGTAAACCTCTTTTGGTCTTTAGTTTTCCTCTCGTCTTGAGACGCGCATATTGAGGATAAAAATTCCTTACAGTTCTATTTTACTTACCCCTGATTCGTCACAGACAGTATATTCTCAGTTACCCCGTTTAGTGCCTTCTCACCCACTCCAACCAAAGAAGGAAAGCCACCATCAAAGTTCAGTTTTTTTATTATTAAAGCATTAGATGCATTTCTGCTGACTGGTAAGGTGTCACTTTTCGCGTAGATAATGGGAGAGTGTTTGCAAGTAACCAGTGCCAGGTGATACAAGGACGTGTGTTGAGCACCAAAAAATAAATTGATACCATTTGGAGATAACGTTGGTGTACATTCTCTGATGAAAAATCGTCCTAAATTCCCAGTGCCACAGCTTCGATAATTTCTATTACTTTTTATGAAATGAAGGCTATGGTGGAGGTGTGAGGTTAGATTAATTTTCCATAGGGAATGGAGGAATAGTTCTAAATAGCCAGTGATAGGCGATAAAACAGACATGTGTGTAGCCCCAAAAATGAAATCGATATCGTTTGCAGATAACTTTTCGGTACATCTGACGATGAAAGATTGGCTTAAACTGCCAGTGCTACCGTTTCGACCATATTTTATTAATTGTCTAAAGTGAAGATTATGGTAATGAAGTGATGTTGTCCCGAGTTTAGGCTAGAAGGTGATAGTTTATCTTTGAATTGGCGAAGCCAACATTTTGCTGTCATGAGAAGAATCTCGTCTACAGCTGAGTAGCAGCGCGGAAGACAATGATTAGTGGTTGATATGGTAAATATGTCATTAATCTTTGGAATCACGATCGTTGTATTTCCAGTATATTGCGCATTCCGTGGTTTTATTGACGTCAAAATTTCACGCAAATGACTCAACTCGTTGTTACGAAGCAGGTCATACACTGTTCCTCTCTTATTATCCGCTACTGAACACCCTCTTGTGTGTCCATTACAAATCACCGCAAGCGCTGACAATGTCGGTAAGCAGTTACGTAAAGGCACTGCCTCTACAGCAGACACTGAGGATACCAACTACAGAAACACAACATAAGATTTTGTACCAACATTTCCAGTTAATAGTATACAGCATCTTACGATGAGTAAAGAACTTGAGAAGAGACAAAACGCATACGGTCGACAGCCTACAACTATTCTTGAGTATGCATAATTTTGGTAAAATTGAAGTTATCTGTAGTAAGAGATGCAGTGGAAAAATTGTATCACAAAGTAATATGCGCAGAACCTTCTCCAACTGGATGATTATAATTGCAGACTACGAGTTATTCTTCGACCCTGTGCTTTGTGCTTCTGAGATGAACTGCCGCGGTGCGTTACTGGATCATCCGGCGCCACAGCCCAGACCGCTGGCTCTTCTTCTTCCTTTTGCATTCCCGAGGGCGGCAGGTTCTTGCGTATGGCCTTCGCTCTTCGCCAGTTTCATCGTAGAGAAGAGACGCCGCCTGTTCTAGGTCCGGTACTGCCATTAAGTAATGACGCCATTAAGGCGTAATCTAACGGATTTTTTCGTCAATAATTGAGGGTTTCGGCAAGTTTTATAATGCCATGATTGCAGGTCATTATCTTGAGATTACATGAAATCAGAGTCGCGTCATAATAAGCAGAAATGTGTTAAAATTCCGGTCTTTTCAGTGATGGAATGACCTAATTCTCCTCTAAGCGATACGCTTAAGAGCTCTGAAAGGAACTGCGCACGTATGAGTTGAGGGTTTCCTTGTGGAAAGGAGAAGAGGACATGCTCCTAGATGAGCTGTCCTTACTGGATATTCTGTGCAAAAGAAAATGACTGAACCAGAGCGATCGCTGCAGCGGCAGTCTACTCATGACGTTCTTTGAAAGAATCTGGAAACCTGCATAAAGCTTATACCCTACTGAGTGATGAAGATTTTTCAAAAGGTAACTAGCGACTCCAGTGATTTTGGGATATCTTATCTTTCCTATAATTGGAAAGAGTCTACGTCCAGCTTCAACCTTTCCTTCCTCCTCAACGACGCATTTTTTCTGTGGTTTACAGTATGAGTTACGTTTATTTTATGTGGTAAAGGGAGTCAGAGGGATGGAAGTCTAACAATATCTGCCGAAGTATCGAGGTCCAGATTATGAGCTTCTGCTTCGATCAGAACTAATGTAGTTGAAAATAAAAACTGTTGGAGCTCTGTACAGTTACGAATGAAGGAATGCTAACTAGATATTTTAAAGATTTATTAGGACTTTCTAGCTGGATAATTCTACACTGGCACAAAACCTTGAAGCGTGAATCTTTCTTAATTTTCTGTACAGGTTGTATACTCTATCTATACGATGAGAACCATAAAGTTAGAAATTTATGGAGACGTATTTTTGGACTAGGCATATTTTGCCAGGTATAATCTGTCTTCAGCTACAGCGCCGACGCGAAATCGTGCAAGAGACGTCCATAGAGGGGTAGGATGTAATCATCTGAGATTGACAGCAGTCCAATTGTCGGAAACATGATGTGACACACCATATTCTGAAATGATTGTACACCTCTAGTGTGTGCTGAGACGACATTGTCATCCAAAGCATGTTGATTCTTTTCCTAAGTCTGGGAGCTGTGCTCTTCCACAAAAGGGGTGCCCTGCACACACTTCTCGCGTTTTCTGCCAACTCGACTACCACCGTCAATAATCAGTGCAGTGGTTAATCACAGAGTATCTATGTAATCAACAACATCTGTGTTCATGCACCTGAAGCAGGACTCTACGTGGCACTGGAAAGAAATCAGTATATTAAAGTTTCATTTACAAGACGAAATGAATCTAAATCTGCATCTACACCTATACTATGTAAGCCACCTGACGGGATCGCTATCTGATCCCCCTTCGACTTTCCATCAGCGAATATCAGATAGGAATAATTATTATAGGTAGATCTTCGCATTACCTTCAGTTTCTCGAAATTTCTCGTTTTGGTCATTTCCTGAGAGTAACTGAGAGAATGTAGTATGTTTTCCGACTCTTCCTGGAACGTGATCTCTGGAAGTGCCAATAGCAAACCTCTACGTGAAGCAGGACGCCAAATTGTTTGCTTCGATAAAATAATCACTGTGCCCTAATTAAAGGAAATACTTAAGCTTTGTAGTAGTGCCATTACCATCCATCTGCGATCCATTCCGTTGGAATGACTGTATTTCTGCAAAGTTCCACTAAGAACTCTGATTTGTCAGATCTTCAATACGAACAGTGTTTTAATAATGGAAGTGATCCTGCAAAACTTCCAGCCCATATTCTTCCTCTTCTTCTTCTTCACTTCACAAAAGCCACCTGTTCTATGGGAAGTGGCCGTGCGGTTAAAGGCGCTGCAATCTGGAACCGCAAGACCGCTACGGTCGCAGGTTCGAATCCTGCCTCGGGCATGGATGTTTGTGATGTCCTTAGGTTAGTTAGGTTTAACTAGTTCTAAGTTCTAGGGGACTAATGACCTTAGAAGTTGAGTCCCATAGTGCTCAGAGCCATTTGAACCATTTGAACCTGTTCCATGGTCTTCGTGTATCTCTATTTCCTACAGATCTATAGTCTATTACGTGTCTGACTATTCTTTCTGTCCCCATTCTTTCTACATTCTTCTTCCAATTATGTTATCTCCTTTTCTGTTTTTTTTTATTCATTCGGAATATATTTAATTCTTTCCTTATTTCAGAATTCTGCATTTGATCTCTCGGAATATACCATTTTACTTTCCTTAAAAATTTCATTTCATCTGACAATATCCTCCTTTCGTCTGTCTTAGTTATTGTCCATGTCTCACTTCCATATGTGAGCATAGGTATTGCCATCACTTTTTAGAGTTTTGTCTTCGTGTATTTCTTGGTTTTATTGGCTAATGTTCTACGGATATGTCACGTATCATTTGAAAACTGTTTAACTTACTGGAAAAGTCCTTATCATATTCCTGACTTATATATCACTTAGCTGAAAGTGAGACTCCTGTTCAACTGATTTTCCATTTAGCATTATTTTAGAACGTAAAGGATGTAACTTTGGTTTTATCTTCTGATATTTTCAGGTTACAGTGTTTACCTATCGAGTCCAAAGGAAAACAGCAAATGGTAAATCATCCTCCGTCTTTCATAAAATTATTTGATCAATTTATGTCACCATATTTAGTACTGGAAACACAGCTATGCCAACAGCCATCATGTGCCACAGCGCTGTATCATTTCTAGTTATGTCATTAAGATAGTCAACAGAGTAAAGTAGATGTTCGAAAATAAAGTGAGTTACAGTTGTCTGAAGTGCGACGGGCCTTGTTCGTTATACATTCTGCATCGCCGAAGAAAGCGGGCCGGCATAATCCTGTGCCCTCCGGCTGCGTCAAATTACAGTCTGTTTCGGCCTCGATCTCCCAAATCTCATTGAGGTTTCCACAATGATAATGTAATCCCCCAATCTACGAGGTAGCGGGAGAGAGAAGCTGTAGTTATATGGCGGTGACAGTTCACAAATTGCAGTCGAACTGAGGAAATTATTAAGTAGGGAGCTGGACTCACGTACTTCGGAGCACTAAGTGGGTACCACGGCTGAGTGGGGGCCGCGTCGAAATGTTGCGCCTCGTGGTCACCAATCACTTACTGCGTTTTGGTTGTTGCACTGGCCCCCCAAATGCGACGCCAAAGCCGTTAACGACGCCTTGCGTCCTTCAGTCGGCACTTTTTGCTGTACCAGTTCGGACGGTAGCCGCAGTTTTATTATATCATGCTCTCAAAACAAGACCAATTTTGCGGTGTACGTGCTTATTATTTGACTTAATAAGCCACAGTAATATGCCTCGCGGCAACGACATGCTTGAGCTTGAGCCACCGGATTGCCGTGAAGCCTTTTCAGTGAGCGAGAGAGTAGTACATGTCTCCAATAATGTGATGACATAAAGAAGATTCGGTAACCAAACAACACAAAAATGACAACAGTTGCAGCGTAGTGACAGCCTGAACTTACTTATCAGTCACTTCGTGGGGATATCGTACCGATATGTATGTCGTTGGGGAAGGATCGCTGGTCTCATGGTAGCGTCACTACCTAACACAGAGGTAGTAGTGACCTGGAGTCTCGTTTGCGCTGTGGGGCTGTTGCTTTGCATGTTCACTATACCTATCATGTACAGACATGTATGTTTGATAACAGGAGACAAAATTATAAAGAAACTGCGTTGAAACTGTAAATGCATTATGCATATGTACTGTCGAAAGATGACACCTAAAAACACGTAATGAACCAAATGCGCCGGACGGAGTGGTCTAGCGGTTCTAGGCGCTTCAGTCTGGAACCGCGCGACCGCTACGGTCGCAGGTTCGAATACTGCTTCGGGCATGGATGTGTGTGATCTCCTTAGGTTAGTTAGGCTTAATTAGTTGTAAGTCTAGGGGAGTGATGACCTCAGATGTTAAGTCCCATAGCGCTCAGAGCCATTTGAACCATCTTTTTAACCAAATACTATTTTTAAAGAATAATTTAAGTGGTCGATGGATATCAGGAACCGAATTTGCCTTTGGCAGAAAACTGGTTAACACAGCCAGCCAATCCAAGAATTAGATTCCCCACTATTACGGTGAAAATTACCGAACTATCAGTTTAGTAAGTCACAGATGCAAAATACTAACGCGAATTCTTTACAGACGAATGGAAGAACTGATAGAAGCCGACCTCGGGGAAGATCAGTTTGGATTCCGTAATATTGGAACACGTGAGGCAATACTGACACTACTGCTTATCTACGTTTCTAGCATTTGTAGACTTACAGAAAGCGTTTGACAATGGTGACTGGAATACTCTCTTTCAAATTCTGATGGTGGCAGGGGTAAAATACAGGGAGCGAAAGGCTATTTACAATTTGTACAGAAACCAAATGGCAGTTATAAGAGTCGGGGGACATGAAAGGGAAGCAGTGGTTGGGAAGGGAATGAGACAGGGTTGTAGCCTCTCCTCGATGTTATTCAATCTGTATATTGAGCAAGCAGTAAAGGTAACAAAAGAAAAATTCGCAGTAGGTATCAAAATCCATGGAGAAGAAATAAAAACTTTAAGATTACCGATGACATTGTAATTCTGTCAGAGACAGCAAAGGACTTGGAAGAGCAGTTGAACGGAATGGATAGTGTCTTGAAAGGAGGATCATAAACAAAAGCAAAACGAGGATAATGGAATGTAGTCGAGTTAACTCTGGCGATGCTCAGGGAATTAGATTAGGAAATGAGACACTTAAAGTAGTAAAGGATTTTTGCTATTTGGGAAGCAAAATAACTGATGATGGTCGAAGTAGAGAGGATATAAAACGTAGACTGGCAATGGCAAAGGAAAGCGTTTTTGAGGAAGAGAAATTTGTTAACATCGAGTTTAGATTTAAATATCAGGTAGTCATTTCTGAAAGTATTTGTATGGTGTATTGCCATGTATGGAAGTGAAACACGGACAATAAGTAGTTTGGACAAGAAGAGAATAGAAGCTTTCGAAATGTGGTGCTACAGAAGAATGCTGAAGATTAGATGAGTTGATCTCATATAATAATGAGGAGGTATTGAATAGAATTGGTGAGAAGAGGAATTTCTGACACAACTTGACTAGAAGAAGGGATCTGTTGGTAGGACATGTTCTCAGGCATCAAGGGATCACCAATTTAGTATTGGAGGGCAGCGTGGACGGTAAAAAGCATAGAAGGAGACCAAAACATGAATACACTAAGCAGATTCAGAAGGATATAGGCAGCAGTACGTACTGGGAGATGAAGCAACTTGCACAGGATAGAGCAGCATGGAGAGCTGCATCAAACCAGTCTCAGCGGTGAAGACCACAACAACAACAATAGTGAATGCGAGAAAGATTCTTTTGTAAATGCCACAGCGATGCTAGACCACCATAATTAAATTATGAAATTGACCCCTTTAAATCCTAGTTCATCTTTCACGTTAGTGATTTATCATATCGCTTGTTACAGGTAGATACGTAAATCACAAATAATTTTATATGCAGGTCATCCACAGCTGCCGAAGGTCATGATGAATGGAAACACCGCTGACAGCTGGTAAAAACAGTTTCAGATGCAACAAAAATTATTACATTAATCCGTCGTAGGTGAATCCATAACTAAGAACATCGGGTCATCTGTGATGGACTAATATGATAATTTTTGTTAAACCTGAAGATGCAGCTGTAATCCCATGAAACGACAAGTGGGGTCAATTAAAATCAAGTTTTAGCAGCTAAAGAGGTGGCTTCCTTCATCACGATCATTAAATATGACAATTATTCGCGACTGACAAAGAATAATAACAAGCTACCAAAATAATGAGTAAGGAAAATATGAAGACGAAACGGTATAACATACCTACTTAAAATATCAAAATTCGGTAAGCGAGATATTTTAATGTACAGCATTTGGTCACATCTGTCGGGGTTAACCCAGGAGACAAAACGCGAAGCCCAATAAGAACGAAGCTAACTTTCGTAACTGGTCACGAGGTGACAGGAAAAGCAATCACGGGTTTTCCGACTTGCCACACGTCGGCCACTGCCAGCTAGTGGAGTATTCCAAACCGAAGTGTGTGGTGTGCTACAACACCGCAGTGGTATCGTGGTTTCCAGCCAACTCAAGGTAGTGCCAAGTAAAATTCCATCACGCTGGCGATCGATAGAGACATTAAACACACGCCATTAAGGTGAAATATAAATAGTACAGTTACGGGGATCTTCTCACATCTTTCTGTGTATCGAGACATAGTCATAAAATCACTGAATTCCTTTCTGTAGTATATATTTTATTTAAAATCGGTTGGTTTCTGAAAGACAATGCATCCAATGAAAATGTTTGAAAATTAATATCATTTTCATTATCAACACTATACTCCTACAAAATACGTTGTTATTATAATACGTGTTCCTGTGCATATCTTGGTACGATCTCCAGCTTCCGTCAGTGAACAGGATATATGCCTTACCTTTACGCTACCTTATAACCCAGTACTTAGATGAGGGTCTACTTGAAATCCTGGGTGTAATGTATACTCGAAGAAATTAGGATTCAGTGGGAAGAAGTACAGTTCATACACTTACGAAAACGTTCCTGTTTTAGTGGTAACTACAAAATGCTGTTTGTTGTGTTACTTGGTGTTTTGAGTGAATGGGTATAGGGGCAGAAAGTATCTGCACTAACGAGGGGAAATCACTGACTTGACATCATAAGGAGAAAAAGGCACACTTGCAAGATATGGCCTCAGCAGTGGATATCGTCCGAGAAGATTGACCATTATTGTCATAGTATACAGTTTGGACCTTCTAAACGTACATCTCTTAAACTTAGGCTCTGTATCCCGATTCAGCCGCCTCATACCAGAACACGAAGTACAGCGGAGTGGCAACGAAATGTCGTATTCATGATCCATGGAACTAGTATTAATCTAATCTAATCTAATCTAACCTCCTATTTGTGGGATATTTAGGTCATTGGAAGGTGAGAGGGTGGTGGACACATCTGCCCAACCTGTTTCTAAATCTTATTCGAGAACACTCTACCTGAAAAATAGTAATGAATCAGAACTTTCGTGTTCGGGGGATGCTGAAGATATGGCAAGATCATGGTGCAGATGGACACATCTGCCCAACGTGTTTTGAATTGTCCGTAAACACATGATATTCTATGAGGAAAATAGTAAGTAATATAAGTACGTAATACGACAACCTCATGTGCATACAACCAGTACTATTTTAGCTGTATTCTCGTATTGAAATTCTGTAGCTGTACATAGCCTCAAATTGAAAAACAATAATCCCAAGCATTTGAAAATTATAATGAAATAAGGTTAATGATTTTCGATTTACAATTTGGTCGTGTCACTCACATTGAAGAACATCTTCTGCAAATGTACTTCACTTCAACAGTGCAAGCTTTAAAATCCAGAGAAAGTAACACACAGCAGCGATCATGATAATAATAATACAGCGATACGCTACTTATTTTAAGACTCCCTACTTCGTTTCATCCATTTACATTGTTTTTCTGAATCGCAACATAAAAATGTTTAAAGCAAAGATATCTCTCGCGCTAGCTGCAAATTAGAAACCGTGCGCATTGATACAATGAACAAAGAATGTTACCATTGTCAAAATAGTATTTTCTCAAACTTCTTACCCACTCCACTCTGCAGTGCTTGGCGCTCGGCCATTAAGCGACTGCAACGGGGCGGAGCGAGTGACAACCGGTGCACGCGCGTTTCAGTGCAGTGCTTTCCGGTCAGAGTTATGGTCCAGATTTTCGCGTGCGACCGATGGCTGACTGCGATAATTTGCACATGTGCTCGTTTGTACTTAAAATATGAGGTCAAGCTGCTGATGTTTTCTTGTAAGAGCTCAAAGATCAGATAATTCTATGTTGATAACTATCGAGATCACAGGAAAAAAATTGACTGTAATAAACGTCTACCAAATATCTTAGAGTACTGTCACGTGTAAACCGTATAAGGATGGAAAATAATATGTACTATTTACAACTTCAGGTATTTGTATAAAGGCAAAGTACTAATGAATGTGTTAGCTCTGACAAACCATTATGCATATATTTTGTAACTCTTATATATTGTTACATTCCATCTACGCGTACGTGGAAAGAGTGGAGGGGGGAATATCTCTTTCGTTGTTGATTTTCTTGAAAAGCTTCATTCTGTCAATGAACATTTAAACAAACTAAGTAATCCCACGTTCCCCTCAGCATCAATAGTAAAAGCGAAAGATCTACGAAGAGCAGTTTAACAATGTATTTTGAGGCATCTGGTGATGCTATTCGGAATAAAAGTGAACCGAAAATTGCTTACATTCTGTTTTCTCGAAAGAGGAAGTAAACGAGTAAATTATAAAAACTAGACTTGGAACCAGAAAGACCCAAACCAATACTAAATTGATGTATGTAGCGAGTCAGGAACCCCAAAGCTGATAAACTAATACAGTGTTGATATGAAATGATCGAGTATATACCGTTCCATATAAATTTTCTTTGACTAACGTTTCAAGGATGAATCGTTGAATCACTGGGGCTACGATAACCGTTGATTAAGTATAATACTACAAAAGGTGCTCAGAAACAGTCTTAGAAGCTTGTAAGGGTGTTTCAGTAAAGTCTAATCTGAGAAATAATTGTTAAGTAAAAGATTCGATGCGTTGCACCGCTTCCTAATTAATAGAAGTACTGTGCGATTGCTGGTCACTATATAAGAAGTCACCAACTGACAAACCAGTTTTATTTGAGACGTTTAAGGTAGATCCCGATTGTCATGAACATCTTGGTGATCAGATACAGAGGGCGTCCCAAGGAAAATATATATATATATACTCCTGGAAATTGAAATAAGAACACCGTGAATTCATTGTCCCAGGAAGGGGAAACTTTATTGACACATTCCTGGGGTCAGATACATCACATGATCACACTGACAGAACCACAGGCACATAGACACAGGCAACAGAGCATGCACAATGTCGGCACTAGTACAGTGTATATCCACCTTTCGCAGCAATGCAGGCTGCTATTCTCCCATGGAGACGATCGTAGAGATGCTGGATGTAGTCCTGTGGAACGGCTTGCCATGCCATTTCCACCTGGCGCCTCAGTTGGACCAGCGTTCGTGCTGGACGTGCAGACCGCGTGAGACGACGCTTCATCCAGTCCCAAACATGCTCAATGGGGGACAGATCCGGAGATCTTGCTGGCCAGGGTAGTTGACTTACACCTTCTAGAGCACGTTGGGTGGCACGGGATACATGCGGACGTGCATTGTCCTGTTGGAACAGCAAGTTCCCTTGCCGGCCTAGGAATGGTAGAACGATGGGTTCGATGACGGTTTGGATGTACCGTGCACTATTCAGTGTCCCCTCGACGATCACCAGTAGTGTACGGCCAGTGTAGGAGATCGCTCCCCACACCATGATGCCGGGTGTTGGCCCTGTGTGCCTCGGTCGTATGCAGTCCTGATTGTGGCGCTCACCTGCACGGCGCCAAACACGCATACGACCATCATTGGCACCAAGGCAGAAGCGACTCTCATCGCTGAAGACGACACGTCTCCATTCGTCCCTCCATTCACGCCTGTCGCGACACCACTATATATATATATATATATATATATATATATATATGCTACCAGTGTTAAAGACTGCGATGGAGCTCCGTATGCCACGGCAAACTGGCTGCCACTGACGGCGGCGGTGCACAAATGCTGCGCAGCTAGCGCCATTCGACGGCCAACACCGCGATTCCTGGTGTGTCCGCTGTGCCGTGCGTGTGATGATTGCTTGTACAGCCCTCTCGCAGTGTCCGGAGCAAGTATGGTGGGTCTGACACACCGGTGTCAATGTGTTCTTTTTTCCATTTCCAGGAGTGTATATATATATATATATATATATATATATATACTTTGATAGGTGGTTATACTCATCGAAACAAAAAAAAGTTAGTCCAATAGAGATGGGTCTGGAAACCCATACTTTCCGAGATAAACACGTGTTTATAGGTCGGGCTGCGCGACGCTTGGTTGCGGATATTAATACAGTCGCTGCATTGGCAGTTTCATATCAGTGCACACTCCGCTGCAGATTGCAAATCTCATTCTGTAAACATCCCTCAGGCTGTGGCTAAGCCATGTCTCCGCAATATCCTTTCTTTCAGGAGTGCTAGTTCTGCAAGGTTCGCAGGAGAGCTTCTGTAAAGTTTGGAAGGTAGGAGATGAGGTACTGGCAGAAATTAGTCTGTGAGGACGAGTTGTGGGTCGTGTTTGGGTAGATTAGATAGTAGAGCACTTGCCCGCGGAAGGCAAAGGTCCCGAGTTCGAGTCTCGGTCGGGGACACAGTTTTAATCTGCCAGGAAGTTTCATATCAGCGCAAACTCCGCTGCAGAGTGAAAATCTCATTCTGGACGCTGGAGTTATCGTCCGATGATGTCACACATGTGCTCGAGTGGATGATTAGGCCAAGGCAACATGTGAACACTCTGTAGAGAATGCCGTGTTACTACAAAGATAAGTGGGCGAGCGTTATCATTTTGGAAAACTGTTCATGAGTAGCAGCACGACAGGTCGAATCACCAGACTGACATACAGTTTTGCGGTCAGAGTGAGTGGGATAGCCATGAAAGCGTTGCTGCTGTCGTTGCAACCCATACGGTAATTCCGGGTGTTCGCCCAGTGTATCTGGCTCCCAGAAAGGCTGGTTGCAGGCCCTCATCTGGCCACCTTCTAACCAACAAACAGCCATATCTGGAGACGAGGCAGAATAACCTTTCATCAGAAAAACACAGTAGATCTCCACCCTGATCTCCAATGAACTCTCGCTTGGCACCACTGACGTTGCAGATGACGGAGGTTTACAGTCGGTGGAATGCACACTATACGGTTTCGGGCTCTGAGATGTTTGGAGATGTTTATTGTGTCACTGTGACGCCAACTGCTGTTCAGATTGTTGCTGCAGGTGCAGCGCTAGAAACATTCACCCAACACTTTAGTCTTCCTTCTCGGTAGTGCCACATGGCTGTTCGGAGACAGGTCTCCTTGTTGCTCGACATTGTCTTGATCATTGCTACGAGCAATGACGTATAGTGACTGCCAACTCTTTCAGCGATAATACAGGAGGAACATCCAGTTTCCCAATAGCCCTGTTACATGACCTCGTTCAAACTCAGTGAGGTTCTGATAATGGCGTCTTTGTCGCCTGAGGGTCATTCCTGGCTAACATCAACTCATCACGTCCTATCTCAAAGGCAACAAATGCTTACGACTGTTACAGCGTGTATTTAAAGCAAACCTGCATACTCGCAATGGCTTACACGACTGATACGAAATCTGAACAGACATTATCTTCCAGATGTAGAAACACGCCTACTAACCTTCATTTATGGACGCACGACTGCTTCTTGGTGTTGCGACTTTTTTCCAACAGTGTATATTGCTCTTAATACGGCAAAGAAGTTGCCGTCCATCCAAATGTTGAGAATTTTTCCTTATTTTATGGAACTGAAAATTTTTAGTTAAATACATTTTCAATTAAGTTATGTTTAAACGTTGGATTTGAGTCTGTTTCGCTATTCAAATAGGTGAACCGACCTGTAGGGTAATTTTTACCTAACTGCTTCGAGAAAAATTTTGCTTTAAGTGAGCCTCTGTCTAAACTTGGGACTTCAGTCTGTTTCGTTATTCAGACTGCTGAGCATGCCTATAAAATCGCATGTTGCTTAATTGTTCCAAGTTGAATTCTGCTTTAATTAAACCCCGGTTTAAGCATTGGATCTGACTCTTTTTATTATTTAGATTGCTGTTCCTGAGTGTAAAATAAAATTTTGCCTAATTGTTTCAAGTAAATTTCGCTTTAATTAATGTTTATCGAAATATTTTTTATGGGTGTTCAGATTGTTCAGCTTATCCGTAAAACAACAAGTTGCTTAATTGTTCTATGCATCTTACCACTGAAAATTCTCCCAAGTGTCTCAGAAACAAAAGAAAAAAATATATATATTTTGATGTATATCGACATTGTCTTAGTCCTTTTACTCCAGCAGCCCGTGTCCTGCTATCGTAACATATCAGAAATGATTGTCGGTAAAAATCCGTAGAAATCTCATTTTATTGTCGTGGTCATTTGCCGAAACTTATGTAGAAGGAAGTTATATGTTACCCGACTCTTCTAGGAAAGTGCTCCCTCGGAATTTTGATACAGGCCTCTCTCTATTGGATAACGCATCTGCCTTAGCGTCTACCACTGCACTTTACCGGGCTTTCACGCTGACCATATAGACCCATGACGAAACTCACAGCTCTGCCCTGGATCTTTTCTTTCTGTTAATCGAAGAATTTGGAAACAGTCCCAGACTTACGAAGAAATATTTTGTTAACATCTAACCTTGTGCATGAAGCATGAATTACATTTCCTCCCAATGAAATTCAACCTGGCATATCTTACTATTTGTTTTATGTAGTCGTTCCACTTTAAGTCACCCTGCGTAGTTACTCGAAAGTATTTTACGGCAGTTATTGTTTCCAGTGATTTGTCCCCCAATATTGTAATGAAAAAGTAATTCATTAATTTATTGTCTGTTTGCTGTGCCCAGGCGGCCTTTGCAAATAGTGTACATATTGTGATGGTATAGAGGTTAGGACCCTGTACCATGTCGTTGTGGTGTTGTGAAACACTGCGGCTGCGTCGGGGACGGAGCCTCTCCGTCGTTTCTGGGTCCCCGGTTAACATACAACAACCCTCTACCATCGACTAATCTCCACCACGCAGAACATAGATTGCATGTAGTCCTAAGTTTCCTTTTTTTGTGTCATCACTCTTCTGACTGGTTTGGTGTGACCCGCTGCAGATTCCTCTATTGTGCCAACCTCTTCATCTCAGACTAGCACTTGCAACCTAAGTTCTCAGTTATTTGCTGTATTTATTCCAATTTCTGTCTTCCTCTACAGTTTTGGCCCTCTGCACCTACCTCTAGTATCCTCTCCGATTTTGCGTAGAACCTCCACATTCCTTACCTTATCAGTCCACCTAATTTTCAACATTCGCCTGTAACACCACATCTCAAATGCTTCGACTCTCTTCTGTTCCGATTTTCCCAGAGTCCATGTTTCACTACCATATAGTGCTGTGCTGCAGACATACATTTTCAGAAATTTCTTCCACGAATTAAGGCCTACATTTGATACTCGTAAACTTCTCTTGGACAAATAGGCCGTCTTTGCAAAGGCTAGTCTCCTTTTGACGTCCTCCTTGCTCCGGCCGTCATGGGTTATTTTGCTGATCAGGAAGCAGAATTCCTTAACTTCATCTACTTCGCGACCATCAATCCTAGCGCTATGTTTCTCGCTGTTCTCATTTCTGCTACTTCTCATAAATTTCGTCTTTCTTCTATTTACTCTCAATCCGCATTCTGTACTCATCAGATCGTTCATTGCATCCTGCATATCATGTAATTTTTCTTCACTTTCACTCAGGATAGCAATGTTATCGGCGAATCGTATCACTGACATTCTTTCACCTTGAATTTTAATTCCACTCCTAAATCTTTCTTTTATCTCTATCATTGCTTCTTCGATGTATAGATTAAACAGTAGTGGTGAAAGGCTACATCCCTATCTTACACCCTTTTGTTATGTCCGCACTATAACACAACAAATATTCCGTGATAACCTAATTTATTTGACATTCTGTCACTCAAAACAAAACTTAAGTTCGACTGCACAACACTTCGCTGGCTATAGCGCCAAAGAGAAATCAGAGTGACTAGAAGAGAATACAAGTCCAAACCACTGCCAACCAGTCGATACCGACGCGTCGCAAGTTTCCCGCCAGGGAGGCCACAGTACGGTTCGGTCGTCGTGAATCCAGCAGTCGGGTAATAACACAGTCATCGGCGAAGATTGAACTGGTTAAACGGGCTCAGGGAGCTCCCTTAAATCCCCAGGTCCGGCCAATCAGAGTGTTGGTAGATGGCGCACGTATGCGGTTGCTCACTCTGGTGGCAAGGGCAGCGCCGCCAGGGTAATCCGTATCGATAGTAGTATGTGCACTGCCGCTAACCCCGCGATGACGCGTTCACTTGCGCCAGTTGTTGACATCGTGTGCGGCGCCAGCGGTACTCGATGTGTGCCGCGCGTGTTGTAGCACGCCGCGCCAAGTTGACGGCTGCTGTGCGGCGGCCGAAACGACACCTTTTTAAACCGAGCACTTAGTTCATGGTCGTCCACTCTTATTATTCCTTCTTGGCTCTTGTACGTATTGTATATTACCTGTCTCCCCCTACAGCTTACCCATATTTTTCTCAGTATTTGGAACATCTTGCACCATTTTTCATTGTCAAATGCTTTTCCACGTCGACAGATCCTATGAAGGTCTCTTGATTTTTCTTTAGTCTTGCTTCCATTATCAACCGCAATGTCAGAATTACCCTCTGGTGCGTTTACTGTTTCTAAAGTCGAACTGATCGTCATGTAGCACATCCTCAATTTTATTTTCTGTTCTTCTGTATATTATTCTTGTAAGCAACTTGGATGTATGAGCTGTTAAACTGATTGTGCGATAGTTCTCGCACTTGACAGCAATTGCGGTCTTCATAATTCTGTGGGTGATATTTTCCAAAAGTCAGATTGTATGTCCTCAGACTCACACATTCTACACACCAAAGTGAATGTCTGAGGAAATGTTATCTACCCCTTCCGCCTTATTTAATCTTAAGTCTTCCAAAGCCTTTTTAAATTCTGATTCTAATACGGGACCCCTACCTCTTCTAAATCGACTCCGGTTTCTTTTCTCTTACATCAGACAAATCTTCCACCTCTTAGAGGCCCTTAGTGTCCTCTTTCCACCCATCCGCTCTCACCAATGGTGAGTCAGCCCATGCACTAAACATTTCT
The DNA here is from genome assembly GCF_023864275.1 of Schistocerca cancellata. NCBI lineage: Eukaryota > Metazoa > Arthropoda > Insecta > Orthoptera > Acrididae > Schistocerca > Schistocerca cancellata. The sequence goes on from NC_064627.1 coordinate 618,983,761, forward strand.
TTATCGATTTCTTCACATTTTCCATGCAGCCATTCCGTCTTAGCTTCCCTGCACTTCCTATTTATTTCATTCCTCAGCGATTTGTATTTCTGTATGCCTGAATTTCCCTGAACATTCTTATACTACTTTCTTTCAACTATCAACTGAAGTATTTCTTCTGTTACCCATGGTTTCTTCGCTGTTACCTTCTTTGTATCTATGTTTTTCTTTCCAACTTCTGTGATTGCCATTTTTAGAGATGTCCCTTCCTCTTCAACTATACTGCCTACAGAGTTATTCCTTACTGCTGTATCTATAGCCCTAAAGAACTTCAAGCGTGTCTCATCATCCCTTAGTATTTCTGTATCCCAGTTACCTGCATATTGATTCTTCCTGACTAATCTGTTCAAAAAATGGTTCAAGTGGTTCTGAGCACTATGGGTCTCAACTTCTGAGGTCATAAGTCCCCTAGAACTTAGAACTACTTAAACCTAACTAACCTAAGGACATCACACACATCCATGCCCGAGGCAGGATTCGAACCTGCGACCATAGCGGTCGCACGGTTCCAGACTGTAGCGCCTAGAACCGCTCGGCCACTCCGGCCGGCGACTAATCTGTTGAACGTCAGTATACTCTTCATCGCTACTACATTGTGATTTGAGTCTATATCTGTCCCTAGGTACGCCTTACAGTCTAGTATTTGATTTTGGAATCTCTGTCTAACCATGATGTATTCTAACGGAAATCTTCCCGTATCTCATGGCCTTTTCCAAGTGTACCTCCTCCTCTAGTGATTCTTGAACAGAGTATTCACTATTACTAGCTGAAACTTGTAACAGAACTCAATTAGTCTTTCTCTTGCGTCATTCCTTGTCGCAAGTCCATATTATCCTGTAACCATTTCCTTTACTCCTTTCCCTACAACTGCCTTCCAGTTCCCCATTACTAATAGAGTTACGTATTGTATTACCCTTTCAGTGTCCTCATATACTGTCTCTATCCCTGTATCTTCAGCTTGGGACGTCGGCATGTAAACCTGAACTATCGTTATCGGTGTTGGTCTGCTGTCGATTCTGACAAGAACAACCCTGTCACTGAATTGTTCAGTGGAACCCACTCTCTGCCCTACCATGCTATTCATAACGAATCCTACAACCATTATACCATTTTCTGCTGCTGTTTGTATTACCCTATACTCATCTGACCAGAAATCTCCGTCTTCTATCCATTTCACTTCACAGACCCCTGCTGTATCTGGATTGAGACTCTGAATTGCCCTTTGCCCTACCACACTCAAGCTTCTGACATTCCACGCCCCGATTCGTAGAACGTTACTCTTTCGTTGATTATTCAATTTGTTCTCATGGTCACCTTCCTCTTGGCAGTCCCCTCCTGGATATCGGAGTGGGGAACTATTCCGGAATCTTTTGAGAATGGAGAGATCATCATGATACTTTTTCAGTTACAGACCACATGTCCTGTGGATACACGTTATGTGTCTTTAATTCAGTGGTTTCCATTGCCTTCTGCATCCTCATGCCATTGATCATTGCTGATTCTTCCATTTGTAGGGGCAGTGTCCCACCCCAAGGACAAGAGAGTTACACCGGAAGTCTGCGAATCCTTGACTGGAGACGTTTTGATTACAAATCAAAGACACTACCCCTAGACCACTGGGTTTTGTAACGGTGTTGAAATGAAAAAGAATTGTTTATTGTTTGTTTCTAATATGATGCTGTTGCACATCTTTGCTCTGTTTCCTGTTTTATGGTTGCAGCGTTCATTTTCAGATTTAGCCTCGAGCAGAAGAAATCTGTACATATGAGATATTCTTGTATAGGAAGCAGCAATTATACTGACGTGTAAAGATTATTGTAATATAACTGTTAGAGGGCAAAGACAATAATTTTGAAGATTTTTGGAGATGTACTTGAAGACTGATTTGTGATTGAGTGACTTGAAAAGCCGGTTGTATGTCAGACAAATGAGGTTTTGTAGGCGCTGAAGTTTCTTTTTTTACTTAGCTCAAGCGTGGATACAAGATAGTAAGAGCTTTGGCTTGATCAAATTACGTCCATGAGATTGTGTGTTTTACTCATGATAGTCTGAACAATAGTGAGCCGCTTAAGGTCTTTCTAAGGTTAAACGAACTATATATCCCTTCCGAAGTAACTAGAAGTGAAACCTAGTTTTCAAGCGACATTTCTAACTTACAAGACTGTGACAGTTTTTCCACTAATGCGAGGCTTGACTAGCTACAGTACCGGTAGTATTTCTAAATGTTGTAAGTTATGCTGCATACAATATTAATGTAAAAAGGGTATCGCATAAAGGAAAGAACTCTGATTAATAATATTAAGGCGTTAAAGCATGCACTAAGAAAGATAGCGCAAAATGACTGAAATCTTGATTGTGGATTAATTACAGAGTTTTCTACAAATAAATACTGATAGACCCTAGATAATTTATGACGTATTCCTCACTTGAAGTGAATGTTTATGTGTTAGCACGCTAACAAGATGTCAATAAGGCAGTGATTTTGTAATCACAAATATTTCCATGTAGTATCCTCATAACCACTGTACAGTCTTGTACCGTACTAAACAGGAGAGAGGATGTTATGGGTGGCCAGTAACCCTTTTCTACAACACAAAAGCACATGTGTATCAATACGGTTCTTTATTTACATGAACTGTAAGTTTTACTTAACTGGAAGAGAGTCCTTGTTCTGTGGCACAAGCACATCTTGCAGAGATTATTGGTAATCTGATTATTATCACAATTCTGGTCGCTGTGTATTATCGTAGCCAGTGACCCACTCTGCGATTGGACTGAAAGACGCCAAACTGGAGTCTGAGTTAGTGAGTCAGTGACAGTTAGTTGGTGAGGCCCTGCGGTGAGCGGCGGTGGCGGCCTAAGTGCATGATGTCGAGAGGGCGTTGGCGGCTTGTTGCTTGTCGGTATGTCTCAGGCCTCTCTCGTGATAGGCGCGCTTGATTCACCGCCTACTATCGATCTTCGTGCTACGTCTTTACCGACCGATGTGCTGGTGACAGCTTACGCCAGCACATTCCAAAGCTGTTGAAAACAACAATGATGTGCCCATGACGATCAAAAGTTAGTCTGTAAATTGCCTTGAAATTTATCTTATAAACTATTCAGCGGCTTGCGCCAGTGGTAGGAATCTCACATTATAGCAACAACACACACTATCATAGGTGCCGCATTTCGTCGACTGGTAAGATGAAATGTAAACCACTGTTTTGTATGTCCATCTTCTGATACTGTTCTTGTACTAAATAAAGTATACAGGGAACTCGTGTGAAGGAATAAAATGAAGATAAATTGGTCGAAAAACATAAATTATGAGTGTGGCTAACAGTATTCGATACTAAAAGATGGAAACGAAAGCAGCAAAGAGAACTGGTAAGAGATAAAAGCCTATGTATTACATTGGTCCTCAAAGCCAGGATGACCAAAACATCGAAAGGAAAATAAGGGTTCAGGGATGGTTCAGCTGGTAAGACAGCCATCGGGAACAGAGCAAAAACCAGGTTCCGAGTTCTAGTTCGTGGCACAGTTTTAACTTATCACCGATATTCATTACAGTGTTCAAGGTGCCGCTGAGTTAAAAGATTCATTCTGGAAGATAAGAACCAGTTTTTTCACCAGTGGTTGAGCTACAAACATTAATCACCTGCGAAGTAAGTGCTTCCACTCTGTACGTCTCACCGGAGCCTGAGACGAGCGCCCGTAACGACGGCCGCATTTATCGTGGGCGTGGGGCGTCCGCTGCGGGCCGGCGCGGCTATGCCTGAGCAGGCGCCCCCCAGATAGCGTCTCACTCCGTTAAACGTTTCGTGGCTCGTCCACGGAGTCGTTGACCGCGAAACGCCAGGCGTTCTCGTTTGCATCTCTGCGCGGTGTTCTCTTCCGCCCGCGGCACCGATGGACGTTGCGAGAGTTCGTCTTAAAATGGAAGAACTCGTTCCGAACCGGTGCCCGCCTCGCCATCCTCCCGGCCCGGGCGCGAGATGTTCGCCGCGATACGTCGCCAGCCTGAGTCACTTTTTCAATTTGTTCTGCGCCCTGGGCTGCTCCAGGCTGCGCCACATTCGGCTGCCGCACAGCCCTGGAACCGGCTGCCGGCAAGCCGCCCACGAACTATTCTCCCGCGTAACCTGATAAACCACCTACCGTCTCTAGAGGGAAAATTTGTTCATATATTGCGGAGGGAAAGATGGTGGTGCGGTTTACCAACGCAAGTACAAGGATAGCGTACCAACAGGGACAAGAAAGGAGGCATGAAGGGCGCCAAAAACAGAAATAACAATCATCCATTTATTGCACCATTACACACGCACATCATGATATATGAGACATTACAACTGGCATACTCAAATCTATTATGACAAACAATATGTATCACGAAGGGCACACACAATGGAGTTTAAGAAATTACAATGGCACATCAACTCCGCTGTGACAAACAGTGTGCATAATGAAAGCCGCACAATTTTACCAATGTAAGAAATTAAAATAATACCAGCATAAACTTAACTAAAGTGCCTTGAAGGAAATGTTTATGAGAAGAACACGACGGGGCTGCAAGCGCGGAGGCCACACAATACTTAACTCAGGTGCACCAAAACAAACAACGGACACCAGGCCGCGCCAACAACGGACACGTAAGGCACGCAACTACTCTCTCCGTTGCGATTCCGCGCGTTCCACCCAAGTAATAGCTACCTGAAACATTTATACTTAGAACAGTACACCAGTGATCAGCAAATTAAAAAAAAAAAACAAAAACATGACATAAAAATACGATAATTTAAGAAAATCATATGACTATGAGCTTAAGATCTTTCGGTAATTAACAGATTACGAAACAGGTAAAGGGGCATGTGCCACTATTAAATCTTCCGTAATTACACCACTAAATTTCTCAGTCTCCAAGTTGCAATTAACGCAACAAGAATTAAATAATTTAAGTGATACTGTTACTTTAAAATAATAATAAAATCATGGTACTCCACGGCTCCGAGCACACAGCCCCATACAAAATGCAACAGAACCACAGCGACCCGGCGTACTACCAGAAACACCAGGCAGTACACCAAAATCGTACTAAGCCAAAACAAGGACCGACTTTTAAAATAACGAGACCTAGCCCGGGCTGGACAACAGACCAAATGCTGGGAAATCCATAAGAAACCTCAGCCAACTTAATACCAAAGCAACAATTTATGAACAATATGCAAAACACAAGACCTCTCAATCCTGCTGAGGTACCAAGCGAAGTGCCGAATCAAGCTTAACCTTCCTTAACGGAGAGCGGAAGCACCACAAGACAAAATACGAGGTCCATTCAACTTCTAAGGCCTCCGACTTTTTTTTCTCCGGACTGGAAAGAGATAGAAAGATGCGCATTGTTTTAAAATGAGGCCGCGTTCATTGTCAATACGTCCCAGAGATGGCAGCACCGTACGGCAGATGGAATTTTACCGCCAGCGGCGAGAATGAGAACTGTTTTAACTACTTAAAATGGCGACGTTTTCCTTATTTGAACAGCGTGAAATCATTCGTTTTGTGAATTTGCGTGGTGTGAAACCAATTGAAATTCATCGACAGTTGAAGGACACATGTGGTGATGGACTTATGGATGTGTTGAAAGTGCGTTCGTGGGTGTGACAGTTTAATGAAGGTAGAACATCGTGTGACAACAAACCGAAACAACCTCGGGCTCGCACAAGCCGGTCTGACGACATGATCGAGAAAGTGGAGAGAATTTTGTTGGGGGATCGCCGAATAACTGTCGAACAGATCGCCTCCAGAGTTGGCATTTCTGTGGGTTCTGTGCACACAATCCTGCATGACGACCTGAAAATGCGGAAAGTGTCATCCAGGTGGGTGGCACGAATGCTGACGGACGACCACACGGCTGCCTGTGTGGCACGTTGCCAAGTAATGTTGATGCGCAACGACAGCACGGATGGGACTTTCTTTTCGTCGGTTGTGACAATGGATGAGACGTGGATGCCATTTTTCAATCCAGGACAAAGCGCCAGTCAGCTCAATGGAAGCACACAGATTCACCGCCACCAAAAAAATTTCTGGTAACCGCCAGTGCTGAAAAATGATGGTGTCCATGTTCTGGGACAGCGAGGGTGTAATCCTTACCCATTGCGTTCCAAAGGGCACTACGGTAACAGGTGCATCCTACGAAAATGTTTTGAAGAACAAATTCCTTCCTGCACTGCAACAAAAACGTCCGGGAAGGGCTGCGCGTGTGCTGTTTCACCAAGACAACGCACCCACACATCGAGCTAACGTTACGCAACAGTTTCTTCGTGATAACAACTTTGAAGTGATTCCTGATGCTCCCTACTCACCTGACCTGGCTCCTAGTGACTTTTGGCTTTTCCCAACAATGAAAGACCCGTGGCCGCACATTTACCAGCCGTGCTGTTATTGCCTCAGCGATTTTCCAGTGGTCAAAACAGACTCCAAAAGAAGCCTTCGCCGCTGTCATGGAATCATGGCGTCAGCGTTCTGAAAAATGTGTACGTCTGCAGGCCGATTACGTCGGGAAGTAACGCCAGTTTCATTGATTTCGGGTGAGTAGTTAATTAGAAAATAAATCGGAGGCCTTAGAACTTGAATGCACCTCGTAAACTCCAATCTAACTGCGCAAGGCACACTCTAAGGAGTGCCACTCGAAGACTATGCACTTGAAGATCAAACATAAAGCACCCAGATTAACGTGCAGCTTTTTTGCAGGAAAGCCTAAAAAACATTGTAAGAACTTCTGTAAAATATCAAAAATTTCCACTTTTTGTCTGTAATTATTCCTGGTCTTATACAAAACAGTGCATTTATTTAATACTAACACAGAAAAGAGATTACAGTCATTTTATTGCTCCATATATGGAGACGTATTTTACCTATAAATGTTTACTCTGGTTTTCCATCGGCTGTCAGCACAATTTCCTTTAAAACTTACAATCGTACGTATGTTGTATAAGACCTGGTGTAGTTCCTGAATAACGATTAAAAAGACACATGCCATACCATAGTCTAAAATTAAAGAAGATTTAGATCTAGCTCCAGAATCGACTCCCGAAATCGTGTATTCAAACAGCAAAAAAGATGTGACGTTCTTTAAACAATTCACAGAGGCTGCAGACCCAAGCTGCAAGAAATTAACAGCAATTACCTGAGATGAACTCATCGTGACTCGTTTTCCAATGCACAGGGTGATCAAAAACAGTCTGGAAACCATGTAAGGCTATTGCAGCACAGGCTGCGCTGAGAAATAGCTGTTAAGAAAAAAAAAAAAAATTCGATACATTGCACCGTTTCAAAAAATTGGTTCACATGACTCTGAGCACTATGGGACTTAAATTCTAATGTCATCCGTTCCCTAGAACTTAGAACTACTTAAACCTAACTAAGCTAAGGACATCACACACATCGATGCCCGACCCAGGATTGGAACATGCGACCGCAGCGGTCGCGCGGTTCCAGACTGTAGCGCTTTAATAGAACTGCTCTGCGCTCGGCGTAAGTCACTTGTTGGTACATAGAGAATCAGTCACGAGTCACCTCCTTCCACGAGAGCATTCATCTCGGTCAAAACAAGGGAGTACTGGTTTCTATTTCGGCGAGGTCAAAGTTTTGACCGGAGCCGGCCAATGAGAAAGGTAGGCGGTAGAGTTCGTCTTGGGTCCATCATGCTGTGAAACACAAAGGCAATCTCGTCGAGACACTCATTTTCTCTTTCAATGTGGCCAGTAAACAATAGCAAGCAGTACTTCAAACTTTTATCTTTTTTGAGATGGCCGCATTCCACCAGTTATGTTGATAATGGTGCGATTTCACCATGCAGCAAGCATTTCAGTTGCATTCGTATGATATGGGTCTATGAACAATTCAAGTTAGTTCAAATCCATCTGCTGACTCCGTGTGTTAGACTGTGTGCGCCTGTTCACATTTTCAATTTCTTCTAAACACCTGCTGAGCAGATTCCGTCTATGCAAGTGGTCCGTAAATTAAAGTGCCACGGCCTACAGAGAAACAGCAACGCTAGAAAATTGTAACGAAATGCAGAAGACCTGCGGAAGAATGACGCTTCGTGCAGTGAGAGGCGGTTGACCCTCGACATAAACAAATGTAACGGTTTGTGAATGCATAGTCACAAAGATCCATTACTACATGATTAGCGTACTTGCAGAAAAATCACTGGAAGCAATTATTTCCATAAAATATCTAGGAGTATGCGTATGGGCGTATGGACCCCCCCGCTCCATGAACCATCGACCTCGCCGTTGGTGGAGAGGCTTGCGTGCATCGGTGATGCAGATAGTCGTACCGTAGGTGCAACCATAAAGGAGGGGTATCTGTTGAGACGCCAGACAAACGTGTTGTTCCTGAAGTCTGTTCACTAGTTGTAGGGGCAACAGTCTGAAAGACTGATTGGACAGACCTTGTGACATCAACCAAAACAGCATTGCAGTGGTGGTACTGCGAATGGCTGAAAGCAAGGGGAAACTACAGCTGCAATTTTCCTCGAGGGCATGGAGCTTTACTGAATGATTAAACAATGATGGCATCCTATTGGGTAAAATATTCAGCAGGTAAAATAGTCCCCCATTCGGATCTCTGGGCGAGGACTACTCAGGAGGACGTCGTTATCAGGAGACACAAAACGGGCGTTCTACGGATTGGGGCGCGGAATGTCAGATCCCTTAATCAGGCAAGTAGGTTAGAAAATTTAAAAAGGGAAATGGGTAGGTTGAAGTTAGATGTAGTGGGAATTAGAGAAGTTCGCGTCAGGAGGAACACGACTTCTGGTTTAATAATGCATTAAAAAAATAGGAACACGGATAAGTTACTACGAACAGCATAGTGAAGGCATTATTGCAGCCAATATAGACACGAAGCACACACCTACTACAGTAGTACAGGTTCATATGCCAACCAACTCCACAGATGACGAAACACTGAAGGAATGTATGATGAGATAAAATACATTATTCAGATAGTTAATGGAGACGAAAATATAACAGTCATGGGGGAGTGGAATTCGATAGCAGGAAAAGGAACAAAAGGAAAAGTGTAGGGGAATGTGGACTGGGGATAAAGAATGAAAGAGGAAGCCGCCTGGTAGAATTCTGCACAGAGCGTAACTTAATCATAAGTAACACTTGGTGTAAGAATCATAAAATAAGTCTGTATATGTGGAAATACCTGCAGACACCGGAAGCAGGTTGATTATATAATTGTAAGACAGAGATTTAGGAATAAGGTTTTTTATTGGAAGGCATTTCCAGAGTCAGATGTAATCTCTGGCCATAATTTATTGCTTATGAACTGCAGATTAAAACTGAAGAAACTACAGAAAGGTGGGAATTTAAAGTGATGTGACCTCGATAAACTGAAAGAACCAGAGGTTGTAGAGCAGAGAGAGAGAGAGTATAAGAGAACAACTAACAAGAACAGGGGAAAGAAATACGTAGAAAATGAGTGATAGCTCTGAGAGATGAAATAGTGAAGGCGGCAGACGATCAAGAAGGTTAAAATGACGAGGGCTAGTAGAAAACCTTGGGTGATACAAGAGATACTGAATTCAATAGATGTTGTTGTTGTTGTAGTCTTCAGTACTGAGACTGGTTTGATGCAGCTCTCCATGCTAATCTATCCTGTGCAAGCTTCTTCATCTCCCAGTACCTACTGCAACCCACATCCTTCTGAATCTGCTTAGTGTATTCATCTCTTGGTCTCCCTCTACGATTTTTACCCTCCACAATGCCCTCTAGTGCTAAATTTGTGATCCCTTGATGCCTCAGGACATGTCCTACCAACCGATCCCTTCTACTAGTCAAGTTGTGGCACAAACTTCTCTTCTCCCCAATCCTATTCAATACCTCCTCATTAGTTACGTGACCTACCCACCAAATCCTCAACATTCTTCTGTAGCACCACATTTCGAAAGCTTCCATTCTCTTCTTGTCCAAACTATCTATTGTCCAAGTTTCACCTCCATACATGACTACACTCCATAGTAATACTTTCAGAAACGGCTTCCTGACACTTAAATCTATACTCGATGTTAACCAATTTCTCTTCTTCAGAAACGCTTTCCTTGCCATTGCCAGTCTACATTTTATATCCTCTCTACTAAAACCATCATCAGTTATTTTGCTCCCCAAATAGCAAAACTCCTATACTGCTTTAAGTGTCTCTTTTCCGAATCTAATTCCCTCAGCATCACTCGACTTAATTCGACTACATTCCATTATCTTCGTTTTGCTTTTATTGATTTTCTTCTTATATCCTCCTTTCAAGACACTGTCCATTCCCTTCAACTGCTCTTCCAAGTCCTTTTATGTCTCTGACAGAATTACAATGTCATCGGCGAAACTCAAAGTTTTTATTTCTTCTCCCTGGATTTTGGTACTTACTCCAAATTTTTCTTATGTTTCCTTTATTGCTTGCTCAATATACAGATTGAATAATTTCGGAGAGAGGCTACAACCCTGTCTCACTCCCTTCCCAACCACTGCTTCCCTTTCATGCCCCTCAACTCTAATAACTGCAGTCTGGTTTCTGTACAAATTGTAAATAGCCTTTCGCTCCCTGTATTTTACCCCTGCCACCTTTAGAATTTGAAAGAGAGTATTCCAGTCAACATTGTCAAAAGCTTTCTCTAAGTCTACAAATGCTAGAAACGTAGGTTTGCCTTTCCTTAATCTTTCTTCTAAGACAAGTCGTAAGATCAGTATTGCCTCACGTGTTCCAACATTTCTACGGAATTCAAACTGATCTTCCCTGAGGTCGGCTTCTACGAGTTTTTCCATTCGTCTATAAAGAATTCGCGTTAGTATTTTGCAGCTGTGACTTATTAAACTGACAGTTCGGTAATTTTCACATCTGTCAACACCTGCTTTCTTTGGGATTGGAATTATTATATTCTTCTTGAAGTCTGAGGGTATTTTGCCTGTCTCGTATATCTTGCTCACCAGAAGGTAGAGCTTTGTCAGGACTGGCTCTCCCAAGGCCATCAGTAGTTCTAATGGGATGTTGTCTACTCCCGGGGCCTTGTTTCGACTCAGGTCTTTCAGTGCTCTGTCAAACTCTTCACGCAGTATCGTATCTCCCATTTCATCTTCATTTACATCCTCTTCCATTTCCATAATATTGTCCTCAAGTACATCGCCCTTCTATAGACCCTCTATATACTCCTTCCACCTTTCTGCTTTCCCCTCTTTGCTTAGAACTGGGTTTCCATCTAAGCTCTTTATATTCATACAAGTGGATCTCTTTTCTCCAAAGGTCTCTTTAATTTTCCTGTAGGCTGTATCTATCTTACACCTAGTGAGATAAGCCCCTACATCCTTACATTTGTCCTCTAACAATGCCTGCTTAGCCATTTTGCACTTCCTGTCGATCTCATTTTTGAGACGTTTGTATTCCTTTTTGCCTGCTTCATTTACCGCATTTTTATATTTTCTCCTTTCATCAATTAAATTCAATATTTCTTGTGTTACCCGAGGATTTCTACTAGCCCTCGTCTTTTTACCTACTTGATCCTCTACTACCTTCACTACTTCATCCCTCAGAGCTGCCCATTCGTCTTCTACTGTATTTCTTTCCCCCATTCCTGCCAATTGTTCCCTTATGCTGTCCCTGAAACTCTGTACAACCTCTGGTTCTTTCAGTTTATCCAGGTCCCATCTCCTTAAATTCCCACCTTTTGGCAATTTCTTCAGTTTTAATCTACAGTTCATAACTAATAGATTGTGGTCAGAGTCCACATGTGCCCCTGGAAATGTCCTACAATTTAAAACCTGGTTCCTAAATCTCTGTCTTACCATTATATAATATATCTGATACCTTTTAGTATCTCCAGGATTCTTCCATGTATACAACCTTCTTTTATGATTTAATAGATGAATGGAGAAAATATAAAAAAAATGCAGTACATGAAGCAGGCGAGAAGAAGGAATACAAACGTCTTAAAATGAGATAGACAGGAAGTACAAAATGGATAAGCAGGAATGACTAGAGGAGAAATTTAAGGATGTAGAGGCGTATATCACTAGGGGCAAGATAGATAACGCCTACAGCAAAATTAAGACCTCTGGAGAAAAGATGATGACAAGGTCTGGTTTGTGGGATGCTCAATTGCGGGGTTACGAGCCCCCATACAAATTCCCAGTCTTTACGCAGTCCAATCTCGCCCTTGTCACTAATGATGATGAAATGATGAGGACAACACAAACATCTAGCCCCCTGGTGGAGAAAATCCCCAACCCCGCCGGGAATCGAAACCAGGACCCCGTGATCCAGAGGCAGCAACGCTAGCCACAAGACTACGAGCTGCGGACTGGAGAAATGAGAACCACTTGTATGAATATCAAGAGCTCAGATGGAAAAGCAGTTCCAAGCAACGAAGGGGGAGTGGAAAGGTGGAAGGAGTACATACAGGGTGAGGTACTAACTACTCCCACCTAGAAAAACTCAGAAAGCGTGATAGGAGCTGAAAAGTTTGTCGATCAAAAGTTGCATACGACAATGTGGGCCATAATATAACGTTGGTTTCTTGTCCTTGGGGTCGCTTCGCTTCAGTGATATGAACGTAAGCTTCGTTTTTTAAAATGTGATGCTATAGTTTGCTACGTATTTTCTGATAACGACCATCGAGAAGAATGCAAAGATGTGTAACAGTAAGGTCTTTGAAGGTCAACGAAGTTTACAAAGGTGGCATGAACGTCCATTTAAAGAAGGTGATCGATACCACTGGTATCAATGCAGTGTTGGAATGTTCTTATCACGGACTGAGTGCTTTCCCTTATCACATCGGCATTTATTGAAGCACATGCTCTAACAATTCTCTCTCGCATATGTTCAGGTGTAGTTGGAACGTCTTTATAAAGAATGTCTTTTATGAATCCCCACAAGAAAAAATCCAGAGCCGTCAAGTCTGGCGAACGAGCCGGCCACGACACATCTCCTCCGCGTCCAATCCAACGGTTTGGGAATTGTCTCTGCAACTCATTTCTAGCCATCAACGAAAATTGTGCCGGACACCCATCGTGTTGATACCACATTCTATTCCTTGTTCCTAAAGGTATTTCTTCCAATAACAGACCTAATTTTTCTTGCAGGAATGTGATGTACTTCCTACCATTAAGATTTCCCTTGATGAAATAGAATGTCCTCCAGAATCCCACACCATACATTCACCGACCATGGTTTTTGGTGTGCAATTTCCCGCAGCCAACATAGACTTTCAGTTGCCCAATTATGCTGTTATGCAAATTAACTTTACCATGGTTCGTGAATGTAACCTCGTCAGTATATAAAATCAAATTAATAATTGTGTCATCCCTCTGATCCTGAAGTTGAGCCCACCGAAAGAATTCAATGCGACGCATAGGATCCGTACCAGTTAATTCTTGGTGGAAATTGTATATTAAGGATGATATTTATGGCGATGCAGAATACAAACAACACGACTGGGTCTCATGCCAGATTCCCTTGCGATTTGACGCGAACTAATACACGAATCACAGTGACAAGAGTACCAATTTCCGTTTCCTCGTCAGTAACTTTCCTTTGCCGGAAATGTTTCCGGAGCGTTAAAGAGCCAGACGTTCTCAATTTATCACACACATATTTAAATGTAAGACGTGTAGGGTGAATACGCTGAGGATAACTTTCAGTGTATTAGTCTCTAGCTCTCACTGAATTTCGCTGGCATTCTCCGTAGATGATAAGCATATCGATTTATTCTTCGTAGGAATACATCATTCACATTCGCTTGATTCGACGATACTAGTCTTACCGTTCCTATTAGTGCTGTTTCGCTGCGAAACCGTAGAATGGTGTTTACATGTCAATGGCACGTTGGATGCACCCGACGTATTTGGCGAATATTTGCTATTTGCACGATATAAGAGAGACAATTGTCAGAGCATGTGCTTTGATAAGTGCTGAAATGATAAGGAATATCACTCAATCCATGATAAAAAGATTGCAGCACTACACTTATACCAATGGTCTTCACCTCGAACACCTATAAATGGACGTTCATGCCACCTTTTTGAACTTCCTTGACCTTCAAATACCTTACTGTTACACACCATTGGATCCGTCTCGATAGCCGGTATCAGCAAGTGAGCTCCAAAATATAGCATCCATTAAAAAAAAAAAAAAGTTGACGTTCATATCTCTGACGCGACCCCACCCTGCAACAAAAAACCAACGTCACTAAATGGCCCCCGTTGTCCAATGCAACATTTGTCCCACAAACTTTTCAGCTACTATCACACTTTCGGAGTTATTCTAGGTGGAAATAGTTAGTGACTCACCCTGTAGAGGGCCTGTACAAGGGTGACGTACTTGAGAGCAGTATTACGGAAAGCCGGCCGAAGTGGCCATACGGTTAAAGGCGCTGCAGTCTGGAACCGCAAGACCGCTACGGTTGCAGGTTCGAATCCTGCCTCGGGCATGGATGTTTGTGATGTCCTTAGGTTAGTTAGGTTTAACTAGTTCTAAGTTCTAGGGGACTAATGACCTCAGCAGTTGAGTCCCATAGTGCTCAGAGCCATTTGAACCAAGTATTACGGAAATGGAAGAGGACGCAGATGGGGAGATGTGATACTGTCTGAAGAATTTGACAGAACGGTGGCATACCTAAGTCGAAACAAGATCCCGGGAGTAGAAAGTCTTTGGAGAGACATGATAAAACTCTTCCATCTAGTGAGCAAGATGTATGAGACAGGCGAAATACCCTCAGACTTCAAGAAGAATATAATAATTCCAATCCCAAAGAAAGCAGGTGTTGACAGGTGTGAAAATTACCGAACTATCAGTTTATTTAGTCTCGGTTGCAAAATAATAACATGAATTCTTTACAGGCGAATGGAAAAACTGGTAGAAGATCAGATGGATTCCGTAGAAATATAGGAACACGTGAAGTAGTACTGACCCTACGACGAATGTCAGAAAATAAGTTAAGGAAAGGCAAGCCTACGATTATAGAATTTGTAGACTTAGAAAAAACATTTGACAATGTTGACTTGAATACAGTCTTTCAGACTGAGAAAGTGGGAGGGGTAAAATACAGGAAGCGAAAGGCTACTTAAAATTTTTACAGAAACCAGATGACAGTTTTAAGAGTTGAGAGGCACGTAAGGGAAGCAGTAGTTGAGAAGGGAGTGAGACAGGCTTGTGGCCTCTCCCCGATGTTATTCAATCTGTATATTGAGCAAGCAGTAAAGGAAACAAATGAAAAATTTGGAGAAGGAATTAACATCCAGGGAGAAGATGTGAAAGCCTTGATGTTTGCCGATGGCACTGTAATTCTGTCAGAGACAGCAAAGGACCTGGAAGAGTAGTTGAACTGAATGGACAGTGTCTTGAACTAGGATAATGGAATGTAGTCGAATTAAATCAGGTGATTCTGACAGAATTAGATCAGGAAATGACCTATTTAAAGTAGTAAATGAGTTTTGCTACTTGGCCAGCAAAGTAACAGATGATGGTCAGAGTAGAGAGGATATAAAATATAGACTGGTAATGGCAAGGAAAGCGTCCGTGAAGAAGATAAATTTGTGATCATCGAGTATAGATTTAAGTGTGAGAAAGCCTTTTCTGGAAATATCTGCTTGGAGTGTATCCATATATGGAAGTAAGACATGGACGATTAACAGTTTAGACAGGAAGAGAATAGAAGTTTTAGAGACGAGGTGCTACAGAATAATGCTGTAGATTAGATCGGTGGGTCACGTAATTAATCTGGAGGTACTGAATAGAACTTGGGAGAAGATAAATTTGTGACACAACTTGGCTAGAAGAATGGATCGGTTGGTAGGACACTTCTGAGGCATCATGGGATCACCAGTCTGTTTTAGAGGAAAGCATGGAGGTTAAAAATCATAGAGGTAGACCAAAAGATGAATAAAGTAGATTGAGAAGAATGTAGATTGCAGTAGTTACTCGGAGATAAGAGCCTTGCACAGGATAGAGTACCATGGAGAGGTGCATCAAACCAGTGTTTGGACAGAAAACTACAACGACAATGTGCGTATGGAACGATTGAAAGTGACACGACCACATAAAATCAGTACGGCCACATAAAAGCAATCGCAAGTACGGGAGATGCCAGACTGAAATCCATCGGAAAAATCCTCAGGAAATATAGACCATCAGTAAAGGAGGTACATATAAAATCCTCTTTCGGCCAGTCCTTGAATATTGCTCTTCAATATGAGATTCGTACGATGTGGGATTGATTGAGGAAATAGGGAAGATCCGAAGAAGACCAACACGTTTTGTTAAGGGTTCATCTAGTAAGAAAGAAAGCGTTACGCATATAATCAAGCAACTTCCGTGGGAGACGCTGCAAGAGAGCAGTTCTGGATCACTGTCTGGTTTCTTGTTGAAGTTCCTAGAGCGTACGTTCCTAGAAGAGCCAACAAATATATTACTTCCTTCTGAATATATCTCGCGAAAAGGCCATGAAAACAAAATTACAGCCACTGAAGCCCATACAGTGACTTCGCATGAACCTTTCACGACGGCAACAGGAATATGGAGAAGTGACAGTGGTACACTAAGTACCCTCCGCCGCCACACACGGCAAGACGACTACCGGAGTAAAGATGTAGATGCAGAAAGTGACTTATAAAGCGATTCTCTTACTTGCGACTATGTTTTTAAGTGATTTGTAACGTTATTTCTTTTGTAAGTAGATACATAGTTTGGAAGGGATGTTGGATATTCTTACTTGATGTCCCTCCGTAGCCATCATGGTTAGACTGCGTACCTTTATTACCCATTTTTATGGGCAATCCCGAGGTGCCGTCATAAACAGTTCCTCAGGCTGTTAACGAGCATGTTCGTGTGTAATGTGGATCACGGTGCAGTTTGTTTTTTCATGGAGCGTTACTTACATGAAACAGAAAGTATAACAAAAAAAAAAAAATGGTTCAAATGGCTCTGAGCACTATGGGACTAAACATCTGTGGTCATCAGTCCCCTAGAACTTAGAACTACTTAAACCTAACTAACCTAACGACATCACACACATCCATGCCCGAGGCAGGATTCGAACCTGCGACCGTAGCAGTCGCGTGGTTCCGGACTGAGCGCCTAGAACCGCTAGACCACCGCGGCCGGCAAAGTATAACAGTAAGTGCCAGTATTTGCCTGCTGTCATATAGTTGTTCCAAGTGCATCATTTAACATTATGTAGAAGAATCACCATCAACCGTGTCACGTACTTCACAGCCGTGAGGTTTGTGTCTGAACAGAGGATGCTGGCACTCATTCTGGTGCTCAGAGGCGATGAGCCACTGCCTCCACTTTCGTTGGTCTAACGTTAGTAGCGATAGGTTTTTGAACCATCACAATTCGATCTGGGTACTTTAAGGTCCAGAAGTACCAGACTACAGTCCGTTATCCACCCTGGACCTAAGACTGAAGAAAAGTATGCCATGTAACACCGATAAGCAAAGAATATGAACTATGTTAGATACAAACGACAAAATCGGTTGATTCGTGCCTTTAGAAGAAGATGTCTATGAAGAGAATTTGGTGTCATCCTGCATTATCTCATCTTGAAAAGCTATTCATTGCTGAAATATTGGCAGCAGGACTAGAAAATAGAATGGGAAGGCCTCTCTCAGCGCTGCATAATCGTCATATTATTCTTGATGCCAACGGGTGTTCCATATTCTCGTCATATCGACTGAAAACAGAACCTACCCATCTCTCTGCTGAACCCATTGGCTTGCCCGACTGAGACGTGCTTTGATACCTGCTTCGATATTCTTCTACGACCGCCTCGCCATCACGCTTGGGGCTCTGTACTGTTGATCGTAACGGAATCCTTGTCTTTCGGTGAAGACTTCTTCAGATTGTGTCGAGTTGTGACGTCGTCTTGTCGCAACTTTCGACATGTTTCCAACTCTTCATCTTAAGTATCGGAACATGACCAGTTCGTCCCTTTACAGCCATTAGACCACAGACTGCTTCTCTGCGCGCACGATGGGTGGCCCAGTCGCGTTCGTCCAGAACAGACGTCGCAGCTAATTATTGGGGAAGGGTAGCGGGTCGGGTGCAAGGGTGTCCAGGCGTCGAATCTTGTTGCTCCTGCTCGCTGCCTGCTAACTCCACACCACACTTAGAGCTGAGTTGAAAACCGCTGTCCTGATTGACAAGATCGTCATGCACTCTTATTTCCACGTCTTCTATGATAACCGAACGCGTTGGCACGGCTCAGCTACTTTGCCCAAGAAGCAAAAATCTATTCTTCGCTGATGTTGTGATGTGTCAATATAGATCTGTTGTTTTGCTGAAGCGACTGCTCCTCACATGTTCTCAACAGTGCTGCGAGACGCATCTCTGCGTCTGGTTGGCGTACTGCTTGCCGCATTCGCAAAAGATGGTGAAATCACACGTGTCTATGGTTTTACCATACTCTTGATTTTAACTCTAAGTAGGAAGTGGTTTTTATGTTGTGTTTCGCCACTGTCCTGACAGTCTTGGCTGCGGGCTGCCATACATACAGAAGAAGCTTCAGGATTGTTTCTTCTGGATCCTTTTTTCCCCTTCTTCTTCCGCTGGAGAGCGCATCGTATTTATGACTACAAATAGCCGTTCTTGCGCTTACCTGTATAAGTGACACTTACAGGAAACGGCATCAACGAAGAACACGTATTTGTCTCTGAACAACGGTTGTGTGCCGCCGTCAAAGACCCATTGGAAATAAGACTAAATGATGATCTCATCAGCTTGAACTACAGTTTCCAATTGATTTCCAGGTGGAAGTGTCGTTAGCCAAACTATGTCAGGAGCGCTCTTATGTGAGAGCGGCGCAATTGTGGGGCTGATTAAACACTCAGCACCAGAACTTAATATCTGGACCTTCGCCCTCCAGCGAGATCGCCCTATCATTGGTGGCGAAATTTCTTCGGAAGCATGGGAATGGTCCTGCAGTTGGGTCCACGGCAGAAGTCTCTGCGGTCCAGCGGCTATAAAGAAAGCATTTGAAAGTCAACACAACATCTAGCTTAAGATGACGAGTAGGAAGTCCATCAAAACATTGCTACTTGACGCCACTTCTCGGCTACTAACCACAAAAGACTTTATCAATGAAATTCATCGAAAAGGTGTACATTCCTCTACCTCTCTCTTCTTCTTCTTCGTCTTCATCTTCTGCGAAACCAGGCCTTGCGGTGTGTTCTGCCCTCACCATCTCTTCCTCGCCCATGTCACTCTCCTTCTTCCAGTAGGATTGGATTCCTCTGCTTGTCGAGGGATTCTGTGAAGTGACATACGCAGCACATGCTCTTTACAATCCTGTTTTCTTTGGATTACTTTTCAGTTAGTGGCTGTGCCCCCACTTATTTCATTATTTCTTCAAGACTTATTCTGATCTAAGGAACTTCATTATGATGTTCCAAATTGTCTTAAGTCTTTTGATTTTAATATCCAACTTTCTGTTGTCCTGTGGGTACCGCCACATTTATAAAATTTTTACATTTTACGCTTCAGTGTTCTTTCTATTTTCCAAAAGTTGTTAGGTCCTAAAACTTCTGATTTGTTAATATATATATATATATATATATATATATATATATATATATATATAATTTCTTATTATGTTATTGATGATTATATAGTCCTTACAGGGTACGTCTCAAAAAGGCCGTTGTTTTTGCTTGTGTAGTTGATATTTTGAGATTATAATTTAGGCTTTTACTGTGTAATCTATGTAACTTGTCTCCACTATCCTGTTTGATTACCAGATGATACGCAAAAATCATTGTATTTGGAAATTTGCATTGCCCAATATTTATATCCTTAGGTATTCTGTCCATCATCCATTCCCCGACCTGGTCGTCGATAGAGATGATGAACAGTATTGGTGACATACTACAGAAAAAACTTGACTTACTTAGAAAAAACTAGACTTACTTCCTAGTTAATCTTCATTTATGGTGTAAGCTCTTTAACATTATCTATTCTTATTTCTTTGTATGTCATATTTCTATTCGATATCTGGAGAAACCTCTTTCCTTCATGATTGACAAGAGATTCTTTCTGTGCATGCAGTAAATGCTCGATGTGTCCCAAAATTGGATTCTCGTCTTTTTTGTATGTTTTGTTTCAGAGTGAAAACATCGTCGGTGAAAAATCTTCCTTTACTGTTGTTTGCTGTTCTAATAAAAATGTATCAGAGATACGTCGAACCCTTAATTAATTATTGTGCAATATATTTTACAAGAAGCATTCAGGAGAATGACATCCCTGTAATTAACTGTGCTAATTCTGTTTCCCTTTTAAAATAGTGAAATAAATTTAACGCCTCCATTGCTCTTCACCTTTTGGTCGGTTGTTTTGAGGGAGGGGACCAAACGGCGAAGTCATCGGTCCCGTCGGATTAAGGAAGGATCGGGAAGGAAATCGATCGCGCCCGTTCAGTGGAACTATCCTGGCATTTGCCTGAAGCATTTAGGAAAATCACGGAAGACCTAAATCAGGATGGCCGGACGTGGGTTTGAACCGTCGTCCTCCCGAATGCGAGTCCAGTGTGCTAACCCCTGCGCCATCTCGCTCGCTCACCTTTATGCCAAGAAACATTATATAGTTGGAAAATACTGAGGTCTAGAAACGTTCCACCATAATTTATCAGTTCTGAGAAAATTTCATCTAATCCAGGTGCTTTTCTATTTTTCGCTTTTCTTGAATGCCTGTTTTAATTTTGTCAAATCTGATAACCCTGATCCTTCCTCCGCTTTCTTGACTTTGAGGCATCCGGATATTACCATAATTTAATGTACTGATATACCCAGTCTCCTGGAGGAATGATATTTATATTTGCAGCTTTGTATGTTAATTTTAATTGTCAGATCAGATAATATTCTGTTTCATGTCTGCCGTGTATGTCATGTTCAGTTCTGCTTGTAAATGTATCCCATGAGGATTATCAGCTCGTATTACTATTTTAAGGGGTTTAGTTTCCGATTTCATTAAATTTCAATTTAGCTTCCTCAGTTCATTTCTGTAAGAACTCCGAATATGCTTTATTTTTGTTTTCGATGGCTTCGTCTGTCTCTTCGTTCGAAATCCTAAATACCCTTCTTTTTTTATCTTGGGTTTTTCAGCTAGTACTTCTTTAGCAACCTGTATTAAGTATTTTTCAGTTAGATCTTCGCTTGAAGGCGTTTGTTGGAGTAGCTTAGTTAGCGTGCACTGATACAAATTATTACTTAAACTTTCTTCTTGGAGCAGATGTACGTTAAAAATTTTGATTCGGTTTCTTTCATTTTTCATCTTGTTCTGTTCCTTCCATCGTTCTCACAGCTGGATCATTAATATAGGGTGGTCCATTGATCGTGACCGGGCCAAACATCTCACGAAATAAGCACCAAACGAAAAATCTACAAAAAACGAAACTTGTCTAGCTTGAAGGGGGAAACCAGATAGCTCTATGGTTGGCCAGCTAGATGGCGCTGCCATAGGTCAAACGGGTATCAACGCAATAACCTATACCTTTCATGAATCACTTACCTCACAAAAATCTTCGTTACTCGAACTACTGCAATACAGCGAGCGCCACTACTGCCAGCTACAGAAAAGATTCTAACTACTGAAGCCACTAACTACTGATAGACATAGTCAGCAAATGAAAGATTTTGATAGAGAACAAACAATGCATTTACGCTAATAATCTTCAAAGTCATAATATATTTCATGATATCAAGTATTACAAATTTACTTTTTCTGATGGACACACGTCCAGATCGTCCGCTTTCAAAATTCTGCCATCTCTCTCTGCCCACATCCACCACTGCTGGCGGCTCACCTCCAACTGCGCAACGCTACGCGCTGTTCACATTGAACTGCCCAACACTACAATAGCGAATATTCCAACAATGCCAACCAGCCACAGACTGTACACAGCACAGCCAGTGATTTTCATACACAGCGCTACGTGGCGTTACCAACATAAAAACCTAAACAGCCTACTTACAAACTCTCGAGCTATGACTTTCAGCTACGTGGCGAGACGCAGTATTTCCTCAAATAAGGAATTATTACAGGCTTTGCTATTGTTCAGTTGCGTTTCATATTATGTTATGTTTTTCCTACAGTTTTTTGGAATGACATACGGAAATTTTTATGGGGCTTTTTATGCGTTTTTGTGTACTGTAGTGGACATTGCCAAAACTGGGGTCACGATATGATAGTCAATACATCCATCAGCTAGGCGAACAGGTTAGTGGGTGTGTGGTCAACATTATTTTGGGATAAATGTATAGTAACGACTGCGGCTGACCAAATTATTAGCAAATGTGCTTATAAAAAGGATGTTGCAACTGACGTAGGTGTAATTTTTGAAAGAAAAAAGATAGATACCTTGCCTCAACTTACTTTTCTCCATAATGTAAGGAGACGTCGGAAGAACGAAACGTAGGTGGATGTACTCTTATAAAATCTGTACTACACAGAAGTAAGTACAACACTGTAGCAGTATGCAGTTAGGAGTTTAAGGAATGTGGAATTCGTAGTAAGCAGATTGTTAACTGCGTTTCTGCACCTTATTCAGCGGTCGCAGATGGGCAAATATTGGAGCGCTGACGTGACGCGGGTAGACAGGCGACCACCACGCTGGGGAAAACATGTTGACAGGTGCACGTGTAGCGGGAAAAAGGGCGGCGCTGCGAGATTGACAGTGGCCTATTAGTATGTGGCGGCGGGGCTGCAGGCGAGGGCAGAGGCGCGCAGAAAGAACACGCGGTAATTGGTGGCGTGTGACGGCAGCGGCAGCCGCAGCCGCAGCCGCGGCGGACGCGCGTGGCCTGCAAGAAGCGGCGCCGCGCGGAATGCGGCCGGTCGCCGGAGGCTGCGATGCCACCCTGCCACTGCGGCCGCTCCCTGCGCAGATGGCGCTCTCACGCTGCCGCCGCGGCGGGCTAGACGCCGCGCTCAACACTAGCAGTACCTACGCATCTGTCATAGCGGGCACTACCAAGGTTGGGTGTGGGTGGACGGGGGAGGCGGAGAGGGAGGGGCAGGTGGGTTGGTGGTCTTTATGCTAAAGCTAAATTCGTAAATTGTTATTAAATTTATTTATTTGGCCTTCGGAAACATGGCGTATACAGGGTGCTCGGAAATTCTAGTTACAAAGTTCTTGAACTTGTAAAGGGTCCGGAAAGTACCGTTTCCGTGCGACATTCATTTGAAAACATGCTGGTAATGCGACCACTTTTACAAGTAATTTATTAGACGTGATCCAGTACATCAGTTGTTTATCAATTACACTTATTAATAACCAAGAAACAAAAAGGAAACTTAATCAGTTTTCACTAACACTGTAGTTTACACTGTGCCCCTTCCAGTTCGGGTGTGCATCTCTTGGAGCCCTATATGTACGCCTGGTGACGGTCAAGGTTGCCATTGCGTATATGTGGCAGCTTTTCCACTACCGTGAGCTCGGCCTACCGAAGGCTCATACCGATGTATACTGCAAACTGCAGCCGGCCGGAGTAGCCGAGCGGTTTGGTCCCTT
Source organism: Schistocerca cancellata (assembly GCF_023864275.1). Lineage (NCBI taxonomy): Eukaryota > Metazoa > Arthropoda > Insecta > Orthoptera > Acrididae > Schistocerca > Schistocerca cancellata. Next base: position 619,007,333 of record NC_064627.1, read on the forward strand.
AGAAATTCACACACATTTGAACATTTGAACAGCTGACATGGACCTGCAGGAAAACATCAGACAACGCCCGAAAGCCACTACCTTGAATACGTCGAAGTTGTGGGGAGTACGGGCAGGAGCCGCTGCTCTTATAAGTTGTTTTTTTACCTTTACAATTTTACAACTTTATTAATTTGATTTTAAAGTAGTAAGTGAACGTTCGTTGTCACGAACAGTAAGATCCTCAATATACTTTCTTAATGAAAGCTCCTCAACCATTGTTTAATCAACAGTCTCTTGAATGTCAACAGATCAAAGAACAGCTCCCAGAATCAATTCACAACGCTTAAAACTCAAAATCCTTTTTTTTAAAAAGGGAGAAATACAAACTGCACAACGCAAGGTTAAATAAAAAAATATAACGCCTCATGGCAATACCAAAATTTTCCCAGATATCACCTGTGATCTCTAAAGCAATAAAATATTGATCACAAAATTTTCATTAAAACAACAACTTAAATGCAATAAAATCTGATTACTGTCAACGTGCGCTCAAACCCTGTAGCCTCTACGATGCGCACCGTATCACAAAATATTTTCCTTCCTTTTAAATAATTTACACCATAAACCTCCCTACATCTGATGCAAATTACAAAATGGCTCTGAGCACCATGGGACTTAACATCTGAGGTCATCAGTCCCCTAGAACTTAGAATTACTTAAACCTAACTAACCTAAGGACTTCACACACAACCATGCCCGAGGCAGGATTCGAACCTGCGACCGTAGCGGTCATGCGGTTCCAGACTGTAGCGCCTACAACCGCTCGGCCACCGTGGCCGGCGATACAAATTACACCCAACGAATTATGGCAAATAATTAAGCATAGATGTTATTATTAACCAGGTATGTAAATCTTTTCTTTTCAAAATAAATAAAAAACCACAAAAATCAGCTCTTAAGCTCAGTGGTTATATCCGTTAAAAAAACACAATACATGTCTTTTGAATTCGTCCTGGTCATGCGCTGTTGTGCACAGTGCTGTCCTTCAGGATCACATGCCGCACGGCAAAGATTTCCCACGATATACGAAACGGTAACAGGGCGCACCAACGTACGCAAACTGCATACCGGGATTATGGGTGGATATGGATGCGGCTCGCAAATCTTAAAACCGGCGAGGGAGTCGATGCGGTATTATTGAACACTTCGACTAAAGCGCACCGCACCAAACAGCAGTACGGTGGGGTAGACAAGAGACAAATCAACAACTGTTGCAAGGCAAACTCAGCAAAGTCAGTAAGAAAATATCTGGTGCTTTAAACTCTTGGGAGGGCCATACTAAACCACAGAATGACGTCCCAAGTTAAATTATGAAAATACTATCGGCGATTTCGCCACGACAAGAAGAACCGTAAAATACCGTAAGAAGTGAACTCCAATTAAGACGATTCATAAGCGTCCGACTGAAAAGCTCCATACTCAATCTTTCCATTACTACAAACGCTTAGCAGTACCTCGAAAGTTCACCCTTGGACACTATCAGGGTCACAGTCTGGAACCCGGCGATCGCTACGGTCGCAGGTTCGAATCCTGCCTTGGGCATGGATGTGTGTGATGTCCATAGGTTAGTTAGGTTTAAGTAGTTCTAAGTTCTAGGGGACTGATGACCTCAAGTCCCATAGTGCTCAGAGCCATTTGAACCATTTGAACTACCAGAGTGTCAAATTTCTCGTTATAACTGTAGATAACAGTTTAACAAGCTGGGGGCCGACTTAGGTTCCTTAATAAGACAAGCAATGATTCGATCCCTCACTTGGATCCACCTTTGATCCAAAACAGTCATTTACCTTAAAGCAACTAAACAGATGACAATGCCGATACCAACGCTCTCCTTCTTCGCAGCGCTCTAACAAGAAACTGCAGCAAAGAAGCAAAGCTCACATCACTCACAAGTCTGATATACGCTCCATCGACGTGCACCTTTTTAGAATTCTTATGTTCACCTCATACACCAAACTTGCCGTAATTCTTCGTCGAAATCAGAACGAAGAAATTACGTCTCAGCTCTTGAATGACCACACGATGACCACCATCGGGACAACACCGGCCTTCCACACTGGGATCTTCGAGTCCACGGCGTTCCGTCCCCAACCGACTGATTCCACGGGGCCCACCGTCCTAGTGGACTTGCCCTCCGATACCGACGTCACCGCTCACACACAGTCTACACCTAATTCCCCGCAACGCCCTTCTTCTCCGCTCCGTCGCCTCGCGGCGCGCGGGAAGCCAACTCGTCAAAGATATGCGTCGACCAGAGACTCCAATCCGATCTCGATATTGACAACGCGGCGAGTACTGAGAACGCGGATTATTTCAAAAACAAAAGAATTTAAAAAGCGAGCAGTACCGGCTCATACGCGCGAATGAAGCTTGAAACAGGTCAGAGAGGGAGGACAGAGGTCGAATGACATCAGCCGATCCGACGTAAGCAACCGTAACCATGGCTCCCCTGTTCCATATCCTCTATGAAAAATGTTTTCAAAACGGCTATAACACGGAAACGACGCTTTTCCGGGCGTAGTTTTCCATTCAAAATATCATGCACTCACTCTCCTCTACAGCCCTTAGAAGTTCGTAATGCGAATTTCCGAACACCATGTGTAACAGCCCACGCCAACGTGGAGACTCTTATATTGGACAGACATGCCGAATCGTGAAGAAACGTTGTATTGAACGCCATCCTCATATATACCTTTGACAAGCTGATGAATCAGCGGTGGCGGAGCGTTGCCAGGACACAGAGTACCGCATGTTTTGCGATAAGACTGATGTTTTATCCTCAGCGTCACCTTCCTGGGACTGTGTTCTCAATCCGCAAGGCGAACAATTTCATCAACAGGGGTGCAGCTTTTCGATAAAGCGTTGCCTGGAATCCAGCACTGGCTGCCATTAATATGAATGCGTTATGTCTGTTCTTTCGGACATCTCCGAAAGAGTAGATACCACGCATTCATATAACTGAGTCATCTCGATCGTCTATCGATCCTCTATCTCCTGCGCGAATGCATAAGCACGTATGACCTCCTCCACGAATCTCAAAGTAGCGAGCTTGATGGAATGGACTGGGACTGTGGATAGGTAGCGCTAAGTGGGAATGTGGGTCGCCCGAGCGGCGTACCGAGGTAGTCCACGTAGACGCGATAACACTCTGTCCGAGTAGCGCAGCGTTTAACGCAAATGCCTAGTAAGCCGCAGAGCCCGGTTATGGAACCCAGTCCGGTACACATTTTCAGTCGGCGCAGCTAACTTTACGTAATATCCTGAGGTAGCTCATATCATGAGTTCCTTCCATTCCCTTTCCTTTCCTTTCCTTTCCTTTCCTTTCCTTTCCTCTCTCTCTCTCTCTCTCTCTCTCTCTCTCCCGCCCCTCTCCCCCTCCCCCCACTTTTCCCCGCACCCATACCATCTTCAATGTACATGACAGGCTGCCATTAAACAGAAGAAACAACGATTTCCCGTTCTTGACGTGACACAGCACACTGCAGAGATTTAATTCAGCTTTCAACCACAGAAGCATCTGCCAGTACAATCATTGCCCACAATACACCAGTGGAAAACTTTTATTCAGCTCCCACCAAGGGGCACAATGAGAGTCGATTTCCTACAACTGCAAGCATCTTCCCGCGCACGTGTATTGACTGCTTGTGGCCACATAAATGTCGACACGGCCGTGCAGTTATCATCAGTCACCACTTGCAGCAGTCACAACAGAAACTACCACCACCTTAAGATGTCGAGCAGTTGTATCGACCAAATATTGTGGTATATGCAGAACTGATCCAGCGACAAACTCGAGAAGCGTACTTGCATTAACAATACACTTTTTAAACAGGTACTGATGTGTTAATAGCGCCCAGAAAATAAAAATATCTTTTAGGACGCCGGCCGCTGTGGCCGAGCGGTTCTAGGCGCTTCAGTCCGGAACCACGCTGCTGCTACGGTCGCAGTTTCGAATCCTGCCTCGGGCATAGATGTGTGTGATGTCCTTAGGTTAGTTAGGTTTAAGTAGTTCTAAGTCTAGGGGACTGATGACCTCAGATGTTAAGTCCCATAGAGCTCAGAGCCATTTGAACCATCTTTTAGGACGCTCTTAACAACATCAGTGCACTTTAAGCAGCGTGTACTACCAACTAGGGCCGACGGGGACGAGTAAATCCACGATCATTATAAAAAATTTTAAAAAAGTGCAAATTTCGATAACTGTAGTTGACCTTTAGTCACAAAATACTTTTTAAAGAGATGTGAATGAGTAAGTAAGATATCGAATCTGAAAATACTGAATACGACTTTCGTTGGGGATAGTGATACAACTGAGTCTTCGGTTTTTGGGTTAAGTTTAACTGAAAAATTTAAAGCAAGTATGGGATCAGGTAAAAGAACTCATTTAAAACCATATATAAACGTTTTCAAGTATAAAACGTAAAGTAATTGACTAGATTACAATATTTTCGAAAGATAGACACAAAGTGTAATCCCCCCACCGCCTTTGATATTAGGATGGTTAATTGAAGAAAAGCTGCCCCAGTGATCTTCACAGATATCTGTATTTGCTTCTTTCGGCGCCTCTACAGCGCAACGTGGAAAGTAAATCTTAGGGCGGATTCATACGACTGTAGGAAGAATCAGCATTTATTTGTTTACTACCGCAGGTTGCGTCATCTCTCTGATCCTTAAACCTCTTTAACAAGATCGACTATTTTGTCTTAATCGACTACTCGTGCCAAGTGCAGCGACCATGGAGTTTTATTTCTGCACTGAATGCCGCTTTTCACGAGTGGTCGTTTTCGTTTACATGTCAGCGCCAAAACTGCATGTACTCTGGTGTTAAGTGGCACCCGGTTGGTGAAAGTGAGATTGTGAGGTACCATGCTTTTCACAAATAAATACCAAATTCAGAACAGAATGTATGAACAACCAATGCTAATAGAGTTTATTAATGACCAAAGCAAAACTCATAGCTGACGTTCTTGATAAAGGTCGTGAAGTAAATTCTCGACACTGCACAGAACTGGAAGTATACTATAGGAAATGTCTCGTTCAAACATTTCAAAACATCTAAATTCATTTGCGCCAGAAAATATGCTTACAAACTCATCGAACAATATTTAGAAGGCAGTAAATACACTAATTAGCCGGAACAGTATGATCAACGACTTGCTATCGATATAAACCCATTCAGGTGATAGCGGCGTACCTGGTGAGGACTGATTGCTTGTCAGACACATGCACGGTGCATGTAATATTAGTGAGGGTGCTGTCGATGTGTAGAATGGGGATGTGAGCGATCTATCTGAGTTTGACCGAGGGCAGATTGTGTTGGCCCGGAGGCTCGGCACCAGCATTTCAGAAACTACACGACTTGTCGGGTGTGCAAGGACAGCCGTGGTTACTGTCTTCAACACGTGGTGGAACCAAGGTGAAACCACATCCAGACCTCGCTGGGTTGAGCGGCTACGCCCCATTACAGATGTCGGACGTCGCAGGCAAGGCAAACTGGTAAAACAGGAAAACGTGGAAAACTATGGCGGAACTGGCATCAGACTTTAATGCCAGTGCACCAAACACTCCTAACGATGGATCTCCGAAGCCAAACTCATTTAATAATTTTTTCAAAATGCGGGGCCACAGTCATAATATATTTCTCATGTCGCGTAGAGACCATGAGAATAAAATCAGAGAGATTAGAGCCCACACAGAGGCATACCGACAATCTTTCTTTCCACGAACAATACGAGACTGGAATAGAAGGGAGAACTGATAGAGGTACTCAAGGTACCCTCCGCCACACACCGTCAGGTGGCTTGAGGAGTATGGATGTAGATGTAGATGTAAAGTCAGTACCGCCATTAGATTGTTGTTTATTTACAGTGTTACATTTACACTTACACAGTCATGATTTCGGCTTCAAAGTGCCATTATCAAGTGTTTTCAGTGTTATAAATTACCTAAGATGGTACACTGTCGTATTAAAATACGCTGTTAGATACACTGTCGATATTTCTGTCAGAGTCTGCTGCCTTGTTTCATTACTGAGTACACCATCAAAAGACATTCATGTGCCAATGTTAACTTTACGACGTCGGCAGCTACGACTGAAATAGGCACGTGACCATCGGCACTGGAAGTTGGCGCAGCAGGAGAGCGTTGGATGGTCTGATGAATCTCGATATATTCTTCATCATGGCGATGGGAAGGCGTGAATCCGTCTTCCAGGGGAACAGTTCCTCGACACCTGTACTGCGGGACGGGAAGAAGCTGGCGGTGACTCCATTATGCTCTGGGAAAAACTCACGTGAGTCCAGTGGAGCTCCTGAAAGACACCATGACGGCCAAGAAGTATCGTAACTGGTCGCACATCACGTACACGGCTTTATGATGATGAAGTTTCACGAAGGCAATGGCGTTTTTCAACAAGATAATGCGCCATAGAGTGGTTTGAGGAACACAGTAGCGAGTTACAAATGATGTACTGGCGCCACAAATAGCCAGATCTGTACCCGATAGAAGACATCTGGAATGTGATTGAAAGTGGCGTCAGAGCTCATTGTCACCTTCCCTGGAATTTACGGGATTTAGGTAACTTGTCTGAGCAGATGTGCTTCCAGCTCCATCCACCGACCTACCAAGGCCACAATGCTACCATACTATGACGCGTCACCGCTATTACACGCGCCAAAGATGAACATAACGGTTGTTAGGTATGTGGACATAATGTACTGGCTGATCAGTGTAGCTCCTTTATAGTTTACCCCTTATGTCTTCCTCCTAAGTGTCAAAATTGAAAATAACTTTTTCGTTAAACTGATGTCAGCTTTTCATTTTTGAAACAATTAACATTAATAATGTTTTCCTATTTATCTTCTTTTTTGTGCATAGTGTAGGCTTTTTGGACGTCTAGACACTATAAAGTGTGTTTACCATTTTGCTTTCAGATATTTTGTTATGCCCAGTACGCAGCATACTTAAGATTTCAGAACTCCACAATCGGCACAGTCAATTGATCACTGGCGTCATCGATGCATTCGATACCTGATGCCTGATTTACAAACAAGCACGTGACGTGCATCGGCGAGTAGTCGATTTCTACCAGAAAGTCACTTGTGTAGGACATGCGCTATACTACAAGTTGCCATCAGTGATATCAGTAGTGGATATCGCTATCTCACTCTGGCTCCGTTTTTCGCGAAAACTCTGAGGTATTCTCGGCATGAAAAATTCGTTTAATTGATCTTTAGTTGTATATCTATTTCTTATTTAATGTTTTCAGGGTGAATATAGGGACCAATCCTAGTTAAATAAGAAAACGAGGCTTCAATTAATAAATGTTTAATTATAAAATGAAAAGCAAAGTTCAAAAAACACAACATGGAATCCGAACAAATGTAGAATAATGCATTCTACTATTTACCCTATGCAAGACTGGCACAACACATGGCTGTCTAGAAGCGATCCCTGTTATGTTCCTTAAGAATACTGCAAAGGTTGGTACTCTGAACCCGCTTGTTAGTTATAAGCACCACCTAAGCTGCCGCAGACAAAGGAAACCTCTGAGTGACGAACTAGTGGAAATGGACGTATTTAACTTTACTGTTTCCCATGTTCGCTCGATGGGCAAGAATCACCAAGCTGATCAAGAAAGTGTGGATCTTCCGCGTCGTACAAGACTGGCGGCGCCGTGCAGATGCAGCGTGGCGCCCAGAAAATAAATACGGCTACACAATGGACGTATTGTTACGTCCAAAAACTGTTATGGTTGGAGATACTCAGTTATTGTAATCGTTTACGAAACTGTGCAGTTTGCATGCCTATATTGGTCAGGAGCAGAAGTGTCTCTCTAGTGCTCGAGCGTAAATGAGCTCAGTACTAACAGCGCCACACCTAAGTAAAAAGAAACAAAAAGCTCGTTCTTCAAGTAGTGCATACAGCACTGTACTAAGTAAGACAGAGACTAGTCACTAGCCACGCTGCCAGCAGTGTCTCAAAGCAGCCTTGCTTTGTCCTACTCGCCTCCCCTCGCTAGACTGGGCTGCACACCAGCTACCGAGCCTCCATTACTCCACTGTCCGTTTTGCACACAGCCAATCACGACTCTCCATTCTAAACGATTTCCTCCCACCCTTGTAGGATGTGAAACCACCCGTCAGCCAACACGACGCTTCCGGAACCTTCAATATGTTCCTCGAAAGAGTCAAGCAAATGCATGCTGTAACCTTCGACCATTGGCATCGTTTCACAGCCTCACTTTGGCGCGAAACGGCCAATGGCTACACGGTCACCGGACTGTCACTGTAACCTCGCCCTGGCCCGGCTCTTCTAGGGCGGCTGTCTCGGTGTCTCCCCACGGGGCTTCTTCGCTGCCCACAGCCCTTAGACACGCTCCCTCCATGCCTCTTCGTGGCTATGGCGAGCGAAAAATTTATTTTTTTCAGTGCATGGATTTCATTGAGTTAGGTAGAAGCTTGCCAGTATCAACCCTTTCTGTTAATGAAGTGACAGGCCTCCTAAACATTCATCTCTCTTGATACAGAATATATGTATTAATTAACATAATTCATGACTTTTGACTGATAATTCCACCATGTAAGGAGACCAAAATACCAGCGCCTTACAATATGTTTTGCATAAATGGACAAAGGCGCATCTGTAGCAGAGATCGTGTACATCGACGGCTTAGCGTCTTCGGTACAAGCGGCGGTAACTACGCCACGTGATCGGAGGCCATGCAATCAGGCCGCTTGATGAACTATGAAAATCATGCAGTCGGGCGCACAGGAAGTGCAAGTCAGTTACTCTGTGAGCAGCCACCTGACACAGATCACCGCGTGATTTACTGGGTGTAACGAGTATAAGTACAGATGTTTCAGTTTGTGACTGAATAACATTACATCAGAACTTAATTCATTCGCAGGCTAAAAATTATGGCTACTAGGAGTATTATGTTCGTACTTTGGCTCAAAAATGGCTCTAAGCACTATGGGACTTAACATCTATGGTCATCAGTCCCCTAGAACTTAGAACTACGGAAACCTAAACAACCTAAGGACATCACACAACACCCAGTCATCACGAGGCAGAGAAAATCCCTGACCCTGCCTGGAATTGAACGTGGGAACCCGGCGCGGGAAGCGAGAACGCTACCGTACGACCACCAGCTGAGGACTCGTAGTTTGGTTAGTTCCTCCAGGTACACGTGGCAAGAGTAAGCTTTTAATGCTCATTTTCTGCTGAGCAAATCAAGTGATGAGGTGTAGATGCATGGATGCAAAACGGTCAGTCTAGACGGACAGGTGTAGTCCACTTAGGCGTGCAGTTACGGTCATGCAGATAACATAGCGCCGTAAAGTTTGTGACTTGTTTGGGGGAAGACTGTTCGATGCAGAGAACAGAGAACGAACAAACAACGCATTGATGTTGTAACGAGCCCGGGAGTACCGACGGGGGTGGGGGGCCCTTAAACAGGTTGTCGTTTCTGCTTTTCTTGACCGTGCGCCCTGTCCATACCACGTACCTGGTAATCCCGAGGCGGTCGTACTGTTCTGCTCCACACTGCTGCTGGCATGCCTGAAATTATTTATCGAAATATGCAAGCGAATAAGGGGAACCACTCAACGTTAAGCACAACACTGTTCTGCGTCTGGTATGAACATCTATATTCTGAGACGATACGGAAATCACAGGTCGCACTGTTCACACTATAAGTCGTAAATGTTTATCCCAACTGACAGTCTTGATGATTATCTCTCCACTTGGACGAGCGTACGCGTACCGAACACGGCGCGGATGATTGTTGATGATGCTGAAGCCGAATGGTCGCACGAAAGTTCTTACGCTCGTCACGCATACAAAGATTTCTAGTACCAGTCCTCATTGACACTAGTAATGATATTTTAACACTGTTCACAAAGTTAAATTTACAGTTCACAGTTCTCAGTTGTACGAGCGTGCGCGTAACCGTCGCGGCGCGGTTGATTATTGATAATGCGGAACGCGATGACCGAACGCACGTCCTCACGCTCGCTACAAGACACTGGCACTTAAATGCTCTCTTTTGTGGTAAATAGTATTACTGATTCACGTTAGTTCATTCTTGGAGACCGAACACGGCGCGGGTGATTGTACTGTACGGTACGACACACAAGGAGAGGATACACAAATACGTTATCGACGGCACTGCTCATCTTTTAATTACTTCTTGACGCACTTTCCTCTGAATCATTTCCATATTTCATCACTTTACTGTAATAGCACTTGTAACAACACTTCAACTTCCACACTAACAACGCCTCTCACATGCAGAGCAGCCCACAACACAACATAACAGTTTCGTGTCCCGTGCTCGACTCTACAGACGCGGGTGCCCGCAAAGATACTCCACAACTAAGCCAGCGATATGACAGTACGGTTACAATGTGTGTACGTATTATGAACCATGCATAAATATATCTGCACTCATACTTATGGGTATAAGTGAAGATACTGTGGTCATCCTTACCTTGATATGTACCCACTTCAGTGTATCAGTTATTTTTTTATCTGCATTTAACAGTTTTCCTGCAAACACTTCACATAATTTACTACCTAATGTCCTTTCCACGGTCGTAACTACACCGCTGAGTGATTACAACTGTCTACTATGCGTCTACACTTCAACACGTGCTCCGATGGCTTATTGTCTTAATTGCTTGCCCTTTCCACATCTGTGTGCAAGTACTAACCAACCTGAAAACATACTACTCCTAATGACTATAAATATTAGTCTGAATATGAGGTAAATACTGACGTAAAGTTGTTCAGAGCACTGTCCTTATTCACCATTAAATATCTACACTGAAACTCCTAAAGCCATGTATGTATAAATCAGCTTTTATTATTTCGTATCATCCTGCGTGTGTGTGTGTGTGTGTGTGTGTGTGTGTGTGTGTCTGTGTGTGTACTGTTGGGTGATTAATATTGGAGTGCATTGCTCTCTTCGTTTATCACAACAATGGGTTGCGTTGAAGCGTGCACCAGCGTACTGCACAAGGCAGGAGTAGAATTGTCAGTACGGACGCGTAAATTGGTCGGGCGGTTGCATTGAGTAATACATACGTATTTTATGCGTCTCGTACTGGCACACGATTCAACAAGTTGCAGTAACTGTTACTATACATGCGTCTGAGGAATAGAGGAATAAATGTAGACTTTGTTCCACGTTGTCGACTTGTGTGTTCCTCTGTATCCTTCCAAACAAAGTCTGTGAGCTCGCTCTGTAGTAGAGGATAAAGCGGATACGCTTACAACCGACCGGATAACCACCATCTTCTAGTCGCCAATGCCGCTGGAATCTTGATTCGAACATCACTCCGCCCCACTGGATTGAGCCGAATTCGTTATCTCGCCCTACTGTTATCGGACTTACATTCTGTTAGCAGTGCTTGACTACATGCGGTAAAATCTGATACATTTCCACGGGATATCTGTCCTGTCAGGTAGAAAACAGATAAGGGCCTTTCACTACTTTAAACTTTAAACTGTGAGTTCATAAAACAGTATCGTCCTAGTTTTCAGTGCCCTGGAACCTTACCTCTTGATGTGAAATATGACACCTACGTGAACAAGCTTATTTTAACTTTGTTTTAGATTTCGTAGTGACAAGAAACTAACTCATAGCGCAACCGAATAATTAAAAGGGGACATTTTATTCCTGACTTAGTAGCTACGGTGACAGCTTTACCTAACAACTGAAAACGACGTATGTGCAATCAGCCAGTTGTGAGCAGTCACTGTGGAGCAGTTTAATTGCGACTGCCCTGTAACACAATATAATTAGAGGATAGTTGGACGTTAGTTAGGTTGTTAGATGTTCAGTATATCATTTGAACGATTCTTTTATAGAAACGATGTGGAACGATCTAGCTTACAGGATATGTATAAATGATTAGTGTCAACATTAAACTTTTTACAACTTTTTGTAAAGCAATTTGTCAGTGGAGTGGAACGAGTTGTCCAGGACAAACGATTTTAAATTAAATTTAAAACTTGTTTACTACCTGTCAGACATCTTATTTTATTGGTAAGACGATCAAAAACTCTTGTTGCTGCAGTTTGAATTTCTTTCTGAGTCACTGTAAGCTTTAAGAAAGGGGGAAAATAATGTTTGACTTGGGAAGTGTGCGGTCAACGTGGCAGATTTCTAACCGAAAGGGTCCGGGTTCGTTTCCACCGGAGATTTCTCCGCTCTGGGACTGGGTGTTGTGTAGTCCTTACATTCGTATCGTCGTAGCTGATATTATACCATTGAGCTGGCAGTATGGACACGTGCCGAGAACGAATAATAAAAAACGAAAGTGTAATAAAGATCATTTCTCCCTCTAGTCTTGTAGGTGTGGACATTACTGTTCTTGTCAAATGCAACACATTATTTATGACGCATCCCACCGGAGTATAAATATATTGTGACGGCGCTGTTAAACTACCTAGCGCCTTGAGGAGGTGCCTACATGACGCCCGTGGGTGAGCACAACATATTACTTTTACTTCTCGCTTTTGTGCACTCAATACTTTCTTTTAAGTGCATTGCGAGAAATCAGTAAGACAGGGTGGGCCTCATAGCGGCTAAGGCACGAGACGGTGTTTAGCTGACGATTTCCACGCATCAGGCCGGCCGGCGTGGCCGAGCGGTTCTAGGCGCTTTAGTCTGGAACTGGGCGATCGCTACGGTCCTGCCTCGGGCATGGATGTGTGTGATGTCCTTAGGTTAGTTAGGTTTAAGTAGTTCTAAGTTCTAGGGGACTGATGACCTCAGATGTTAAGCCCCATAGTGCTCAGAGCCATTTTGAGCCACGCATCAGCCATCATAGTGCGCGCTAATACTGATTAATATTCTGCAGCGGGTTCGAAGATCTCTGTATGTAAAATACTGCTTTTTTCATATAGAGACTGTCGTTTATACTTCAGTGTCATATCAAATTTAACAGGTACACCAGACATCTTACGTGTTAAGTGATTGCTTCTTTAAAAGACACAAAACTTTCTGCTTTTGTCCACTGCCTTGGTCCACAGTTTCACATCTTATATGATGCTACGCTCTATTTATTCTAAAGACCCATTGAAAAAGGAAAACGAGAGAGAGAAAGGCAGAGAGAGAGAGAGAGAGAGAGAGAGAGAGAGAGAGAGAGAGAGAGACGGTGGGGGGAGGGGGGGGGGGGAGGAGGAGAACACACAAACGAATAGGACGCGCGCTCTGAGGGTTCCTTACAAATTTAATTCTGCTTATTAATAGTTCATATTTAGGTTTTGGTGAGTAAGTTTACGAGTACCAAAATATGTGACATAAATAATCATGTCTTTTGACTACATTTACTTTGAAGGTTAAATTGTGTACACCGCCAAGGAACTGTAAACCATAGAGTTTGACATTAATTTCAACTTGATACCTCTACCCAATCCCGAGAAAAAAAGGTCTTAACAGAAGCACAATCAGACGGACTGAATGTGACTCTAAAAAAGATTAGTTGCAGACATGAAAACTACACCCCTTCCCCATCCCCAGCCGCACCTCTGAACGCTGCTGAAGTCTCTCGATAAGTGGGCACCTTAGTCTATCGCAACAACAACGGTGCCGAGAAACGTTAACATAAAAAGACAACTGTCTTGTTGAAAAGGTATTGGTAATAGCACAGATCGACGAGCACTACGCACGTGGTACACACGTACACAGCACTTATGGCATGCAATGTAGCGACGCTTGTATAGGATAGGTACGTGGCCTGTAGAGCGGACATGCGGGAAATTTGTAAGTCGCGGAGCCACGCAGAGTTAATGCTAATGTCACGGCGTGGACGGCAGCGTACATTCCCGACTGCCAGCCGTACAAATAGCGCTCGGATTGGTCGCTTTCAATAGCTCATTGGGAATGCGGCCCGAGGGCGCGGACACGCAGGGCAAGTCGCCGCGCAGAACGAATTTACGGGTGTCGGCGTCGCCAGGCCGGGATTCGCTGCGAGGGCAGACGCTGTTGCAGCGGCGCGCCGTCCCACGCTCTTGCAGCGCGCGCGGCCCTTCCGCTCCGCCGTCTCACGTCCTGTCTCGCGCGCTCTTGCCACGTCACCCTCTGTCGCATGCAGGCGAATTATTTGCGGATAGCGCTCTAGACAGGCGTACTACCGGGCGGTTATAAGTCACGGAAATCCAGTGTCGGCTGTAATTAACGCACGCCAGCGAAACGTGGTAGATATGCTAATGCGTTAATGCGGAACAGATTTACACTGGAAAAAAAAAATAGTTCCAGCTTTGGCCAGCAGGTGCAAATCTGGCGCTGGAGGAACATAGGAAAGACGTATAGAAATATTTCCAGACGTGAGGGGTTAGGAACAGGACGTGTGTATAAAAGCTGAAACAAGTGAGAAAAAAATAATGTTGATTTTATTATGAATTACTTTGCATGAAGACCTTTGTTCCTACACAGCTGCGGTCTTTAGATTAGATTTTAGATTAGATTAATTATTCATTGCATAGACCCTTAAAACAGGGAATCCTCCTGGGTGTGGAACATGTCAGATAAACACATTACAAAAATATAATTAGAAAAATTTGAGTTTCATTATAAACAGTAAAATTATGTAGATGATTTAAATTTAAACTTCTAATATTTACATGTTTAATACTTACATCTGCTTTCATTAAACCCATCATTCAGACGTTGGCTAGTTTCTTGGCAATTACAACCAAGTATTGTCAAAAATTAAAGTAAATTATGCATTTCAGTGATCCTCAGTTAAGAACAGTCAAATTGTGTACAAGATTTAAAATTAAAATTCCACTATTTGCAGACTTCAGATTTACATCTGCTTCCCATACATGGATCATTCACACAGTAGGTAATTACTCGGCTGTTACAACCAAGTTTGGTCAAAAATTAAAGTATAATAAATTTTTATTAAAATGGTCTGCTGCACTTGTTGAGAAACTCATGGATGAAACAGAAGGAGTTGGCCACCAAAAATTCTTTTAAATTATGTTTAAATTTTGCCTTGTCTCAAACTAAACTATTAATGGTTGCTGGTAACTTATTGAAAATATGCGTTGCTAGACTCCTTTCTGGGCAAGAGTAGGTGATTTTAAATCTTTATGTATATTGTTCGTATTCCTAGTATTGATACTGTGTACTAAGCAGTCAGTTGGAAAAAGAGACGTATTATTTACAACAAACTTCATTAACGAATAAATATACTGAGAAGCTGTGGTTAATATGCACAATTCTTTGAATAGGTTTCGACATGATGTTCTTGGATTTACACTACTCATTACTCCTATTATACGCTTCTGTACTCAAAAAAATGTTTCTCTGTTTGTGGAGTTACCCCAAAACATGAAACCATATGACATAATGGAGTGAAAATAAGCAAAAATGGCGGTTTTTTATATTTATATCTCCTATGTCTGACATCATTCGCATTGCAAACACAGACTTTTTTAGGCGCTTTAGCAGTTCATTAGTATGTTGCTCCCAACCGAATTTATTATCAAGTTGTAAACCCAAGAATTTTACACCTTCAACTTCTCCTGTTTCCATGTCATCGTATTTTATACACACACCAGAAGGATATCTCTTGGAAATTCTGAACTGCATAGAGTGGGTCTTTTCCAAGTTTAATGACAGTGAATTGGTTGTGAACCACTTACTAAAGTCAGTAAAAATTTGATTAGCTGCCCTTTCTAAATTTATATTTGATTTACTATTTATTGCAATGTTTGTATCATCTGCAAATAAGACAAACTTGGCATCTGGTAATGTAACAGATGACAGGTCATTAATATACACAAGAAACAGTAGTGGACCTAGTATGGAACCTTGGGGAACACCACATGTAATTTCTTCCCAGTCAGATGATGTCTGATTGTCTACTGCTGAAGTGTTACATACTGACACCCTTTGTTTTTGATTAGTAAGATATGACTGAAACCACTTTGCAGTACTACCAGTGACGCCATAATATTTTAATTTACTTAAAAGAATGCTGTGATTCACACAGTCAAACGCCTTTGACATGTCACAGAATATGCCAGTTGCCTCTAATTTGTTGTCCAAGGAATTAAGGACAGTTTTGCTGTAAGTGTAAATAGCTTTCTCAATATCAGAACCCTTAAGAATCCCAAACTGTGACTTTGACAGTATGTTATTTTCACTAAGGTACTTAACTAGACACTTGAACATAACCTTTTCAAAGACTTTTGTAAAAGCTGGCATAAGTGAGATCGGTCGGTAATTTGACGGCATTTCTTTGTCCCCTTTCTTGTGGAGAGGTAAAACATCAGCATATTTAAGCCAGTCCGGAAATGTTCCTGTGACAAGTGACTGATTGCACAAATAACTTAAGATGTGACTAAGCTCACATGAACACTCTTTTATTAACTTTGTTGATATGTTACCATAACCACTAGAATGCTTTGATTTCAAGGACTTTATGATGCATTTTATTTCTTTGGGTGAAGTAAGTGTCAATTCCATTTTACTGAGATTGCTTGTGTGCACTGGTCTCAGATATTCAATTGCATTATTTACTGAACCGGACATGCTATCAGTAACAGAGACAAAATACTTGTTTAAATGGTTTACAACACAACATGCGTTTGTCACCAGGGTTTCGTTTATTTTTAGAGCTATTTGTTCCTCTTCGGTTTTGGTCCTACCTGTCTCTGACTTAACTATCTTCCAAAGCAGGAATTGTTTGCTACACAACGAAATTTCCAATATCGTGCAGACTACACTGAACACCTGACAGGCCCTCAGGGTGTATTCTCATCAAATAAGAACATACTGAGAATAAACGTGCAACAGAATCCACACCACACAATGAAATACGGCGATTTCTAAGGCTCAACGTACACAACACGCTGTTTAACAGTAACAAATTAGGGGGATCTGCGTATTCATTGCACCCTATAGGGTACAATATGGCTCGCCACTCTACAGAATATGGTCCGGGCACAAGTTATCAACTTCGGTCCGTGCCAGAAACGGAAATTGAGAATACTGCTGCGGATAATCAGATTTCAGCTGCTGGACCGTCTGGGTCTTGTACAGGTATTGATAGAGAGATAAAGACAATTTCGTGTGACTACGCCTATTCAGGCTGTTTTAGTTTTATTTCTAGACCATGCCCTCATGGACATATTATAGAATCAGGTTTATCTTCTGAAGAAGGCTCAATTACTTGGACTGAAACCTAGGTAAAGGTTGCTTTCATTACCGTAATCGAGGCTGATAGTTTCTTATACATTAATTTCATGGGCGATTCTTTAGTATTTATATGTTATGAACGCGTAGGCGCTTTTGTACTGTTTGAAATTACAAGCGTTAAGTGTCATCAGAGACGCTGTGTCGCCTGGAGGCGTCCTTGGGCCATCTATGCTTTGCAAGATGCGTGGCAAATGATGCGCATTGTTAATCGAGAGTTGAGAAGACGCAGTAGTCAGCAGTGGTGTGTCATTAGTAGTGGCAGTCATGTTCTGGCAAAGTGGAACATACTGATTTACTGAGTAATATTTGAGATGAGGAAAAAGACTGAAGCATTTTGAGAAGAATATTGTATTCTGAGCCGGCTTTATGGCCGAGCGGTTCTAGGTGCCTCAGTCTGGAGCCAAGCGACAGCTACGTTCGCAGGTTCGAATCCTGCCTGTGGCATGGATGTGTGTGCTGTTCTTAGGCCTTAGGTTAGTTAAGTTTAAGTAGTTAGAACTCCTGGGGGACTGAAGACCTCATATGTAACCCTTTAGTGACCAGTGGGAACTATAGTTCCCACTTATTTGTTTTCGCTGTAAGTTCAGTGGTAACCCGTGTTCCCACTTCTAACTTGTGCTGTCAGCTCTGTTAGAGTATGCTAACTACAAGTATATTGTCAACGGGTGTGCGAAAGCGGTTGTATTTCTACCTTGTTAATCAATCAATGCAGAAGCGCAGTTTCCGCGTGAAAACGAGCCACTGTTTCGACCACCACAGCGTTTTTTGTACAGTGTGCTTTCCTTTTGCGTGTGAAGAGACTTGTGTCGTATTTATCTACTTTTACATTTGTGAGGTAGATAGTATTCGTGTATATTTGCTGGATTTGACTGAAAATTACGTAAATATTACAAGGTAAGTTAGTGGGAATTATTTTTCCCACTGAACTTGGGTGAAGTGCAATGCATATGGCTGCGTAATTGGCATCGTAGTTATTGTTTGTTTCTTATTGTTTAGAATGCCTGGACTGATGGCAGAAGATGTTTTCAGAATTTTGTATGCTTTACCAGAAGATATTGAAGATTCAGATAGGGATGCTGACTCTGATGATGATTTTGAGTCACCAAATACTTCACAGATATGCTGAAAGAAAATTCTAGACTTAGCAGGGGAGAATTCGAATTTTCTGTCAGGTCATGTGTTGCTGCAGTGAAGTGGCAGGATAGCAAACCTGTTTGTATACTATCAAATTACCACAATCCAAACACATTACAACTGTTTTGAGAAGAAACAAAGATGGAAGCAGATGTGAAGTAAGTATTCTGCCCATTGGCTGTGGCAGAGTATAATAACATAATGGGAGGAGTGGATAGATTTGATCACCTGCGTGAACGGTATGCTGTAGGCTATCGTTCATGGAGGTGGTGGCACAGACTGTTTTTTTTGCTTTCTTGTAGATTTGGCAGCTGTCAATTCCTACATTATGTGGAAGCTACAGAAGACAGAAGCAGACCAGCTAACATTTAGATTGCACTTGGCGAGGCAGCTTATCTCTAGAATCTCAGGTCTTAAGCGAAGAGGAAGGCCTGTTCATTTTCAAACACCAGAAAGGGGACAGGTCTGGAGTGCCAGATGAAGTTCATCTCGAGAAATTTGGAACTCATTTGCCTACAAAAGGTACAACAAACACAAGATGCAGCCAATGTAGCACAAAGAACCAAGAAAAGAACAAAACTAATGAGCATCAACTGTCGGGTACCTTTGTGTGTAGCACCATGCTTCTCTAAGTTCCATAGTACATCACCTTAGTGAACTCTAAGGACAATGTGAACAAATACTAATATAAATGTAATATTTAACATGCTGTTTGTACTAAAAAAAGGATATACATTTTTTTTTTAAATCAGCAAGAGAAGTTATCCCAGAGTTCGGTGGGAACAATAGGTCCCACTAATTTTTTTATACTCTTAGGCTAAATTCTCACTTTTAAGATTTAAACTATGATTTTATGAATGGTTCCTTAGCCCAATAAAGTGTTCATAAAAATTCTACAACTTATGGAAATAATTTGGTCACTAAATGGTTAGTCCCATAGTATTCAGAGGCATTGGAACCATTTTTATTGTATTGTGATTATTTTGATAAGTAACAAAAGAGGATTTAATTTAAAGTAACTGATTTCAGTTTTTGAACTTTATTGCAGAAGTTTGTAGTTGCGCATTCTTGGTTCAGACATCCAGAAATCTGAATATAGGGAAAGAGAAATAACCATGCATAATTTTGATGAATTACGTAAATCATATTTGTTTATTACGGTGACTTTCAGTACCAGTGTAAAACAGACCCCAAAACTTTCCGAACTGTTGACCACGGGATTCTCGTAACACTGCAGGAGCTCTAGCACTATCCAGGAAGCGTGTTGCATGGTCAGTTAACAGCAGCAGCGGCTGTGTCACTGGCTTCCACTGGTACAGGACGCCTACTTTTCCCACGTGCCACACCAGACTCACCCATGTTTTCTAATTTCATTACCATCTTCTTTAGAACATTTAATGACATCAGGGCTGTCTCAGACCTTTCAGTCGGCTATGCTCTCACAATGCAGCACTGTAACTGCTGCCGTTCACATAAAACAGTTTCGCTAACAGCGTACGGTCTCTCTTCTCGGTAGACGTACTGTTGACTCACGTTGTCGCTTGCCAAAGGAAAGCTTGGATGTACCGTCATACAAACAGTTTGCAGAACCAGATTTGCAACTGGTTGGCAAAATTGGAATTAATTTCTTTTCAGCATAAATCGCTTCCACATTAACGCGTTAGCTCGTCAACCAAGTTTCGCTGTTGGTTGGTTTGTTTTGGGGAAGGAGACCAGACAGCGAGGTCATCGGTCTCATCGGATTCGGGAAGGACGGGGAAGGAAGTAGGCCGTGCCCTTTGAAGGGAACCATCCCGACATTTGCCTAGAGCGATTTAGGGAAATCACGGAAAACCTAAATCAGGATGGCCGGACGCGGGATTGAACCGTCGTTCTCCCGAATGCGAGTCCAGTGTTTAACCACTGCGCCACCTCGCTCGGTCAAGTTTCGCTGTCATAGAACTATTACAGTCCACACTGCACTTCCGCGACTAGCTGCACTTTAATTATAACTACCCAGTAGTTCAGGTACCATGTCGAATCATGACAGGATATTTGTTTATGAGGAAAGTAACATGATTTACTCGTGCTCAATATATGGCAACAGGGAACAATGTATTTGTCTCTCTCGATACTCACATCCGTCTAAGTGATACTAATTTTTTATCTATATCATTGTGTTATTCGATACTGTAGTTGACAACCTTGGGCGGAAATATTTCCAGTTGTTGATGACAGTTCTTATTGTTTGTAAGCACTCTATTTGATGATTAGTGAGTCCACTTACATAAAAGCCGCCTGACAAAAAACTGAACCACCCATAATACTTAGTGGGATGACATTGTTACTTCGTACACATGCACACCATCGTCAGGAATTTAAATGAGCCGCTTGTGGTAGCCGAGAGGTCTAGGGCGCCTTGTCACGGTCCGCGCGTCTCCCCGCGTCGGAAGTTCGAGTCCTCCCTCGGGCACGGGTGTGTGTGTTGTCCTTAGCGTAAGTTAGTTTAAGTTAGATTAAGTAGTGTGTAAGCTTAGGGACCGAGGACCTCAGCAGTTTGGTCCTATACGATCTTACCGCAAATTTCCAAGAATTTCCAAATTTAAATGATTAGTGTTGCAGTTCACTGTGGCACGGAGAACGCCTACTGGACTACATTGGTATTGGTCGTTTTTAGTGTTGTTACCAGATAGTGTGAACAGCGTCACGTGTTGAATAATCACTGAAAGACATGGAGATGCTTCATTACTGTGTATCTGCAATCGGCCAGCAGGTGCGATACACAGCTTTGTGCGCTCCAATGTTGGGCTGCATACGCACTGAGAGCAGGCAGGCACCACGTATGACCGTCACTTAAGGGATCGCCGTACTGTCCGCTAAACACATCTTAACTCTTTCACATCTGCGTCTACCATCCGAAAACAAATTATGAACTCCCTGACAACAGGCTGCATCATCCCGCACCATAGGTCAGAGAACAGTAGCAGCCGGACTAAGGAACTATCGCCCCATGCGTAGGCTCCCGTTGACACCACAACGCTAACGGCTGGGTTGTCAGTGGCGCCGTGGCCGGGAAGGACGGACTGCAGATGAATGTGTTCATCGATGAATGGTGGTTCTGCCGTACACCGAATGACGATCTTTGGCGAGTGTGGCGGAGACTTGAGGAGATTTTTCATTCTTCTAATGTTTTGGAGAGGCACAGTGGTGTTACTTCTAGAGTCATAACGTCGGGAGCCATCGGGTATGACCCTGGGTCACAGCTCGTGGTGATTGAAGGAATCCTTACAGCCAGTGGGACGTCACGGACATTCTACATTGTCATTAGTTACCTCTCATACGATAGTGTTGTGGTTGCGCTTTTCAACAGGGCAATGGTCGGCCACACATAGCACTTGTCTCTATGAACCGCTTGCGTGATGCTGAGGTGCTGGCGTGGGCAGCAAAGTCCTCAGACCTGTACTCGGTAGAATTTGTGAGGTCCCAGCTCGATCGACAACTACGTCCCAGCGCCAACATTCAGCATATCACTCACAATGACAACAGTTGTGAGGCAGGTTATCTCAACAGAAGAAAAAACAGCTTTACGACATCCTTCCGAATGAATCAGTGTATGAATGAAGGCCAAAGAATGTGGAACGTGATAATGATAAGCGAGCTCGTACTGATTCTCTGTAAATTTTACACGGATTATTTGCTGAAATAACATCACACGCGTGAAATTTCATTTCGTACATGCTATACACTCGTAGTTACATGATGTACATTTACAGTTGACATTCATGGACGGTATCTTCAAAAAGGCGAACGCAAAAATTCGATTTTTCGGCGGATCATTTTTCGGGGTCTGTTGACCACAAAGGTATGGAAGTCAAGTGTTTTAAATAGCCCCTGGCCTAAACAACCATTTGTAAACCAGTCAGAAGAGCAGGTTTGCTGTTGTTTTTCTACAGTACAGAATAAAAATATAAACATTACATGCTTCCTCCAGCTCAGGTAAATTGAGAAAATCGTTTGGTTCTTTCCCATTACATGTGGTCTATGGTGGACCTTAGGTGGATAGTAAAAACACCATTTGTTTGGGGACGATTCTTGAGAAAACCGTGCAAAACAACGATTTTTAAGTTCTAAAAGTAGCAATCGTGTGGATGGCAAATTCTATCATTTCTATCAGTGGCAGGTCGTCGAAATTTTTACTATATGTTTTGAAGGTGATAACCTCGAGGATCGTCGAAACTTTTTTCGATATCATTATCCGTTACCGAGAACCAGAGGTTCGAAGGTAACGTACTTACATAGAAAATTAAAAAAAAGATTTTTAGCTGTCTTTGCACCGTGGGCTGCAATTATTTAAGTAACTAACTGTAGCAAAAGGCTCAAATTTTAACTGTGTTGGTAGCGCTGTGTAGCGGTTTGCATTGGATCTCTGACTGCGCTTTCTTTGTAAGAGACTCTATGGCTGGTTGCGTTCGTTGTTGGAAGTTAATCGCCAGTAGTATTGGGCAGCTGGAAGTTAGTCGCCAGCAGTGATGGAAGTACTGTTGGGCAGTCGGTGGTGAACAGCCATCAGTGATGGATGTTAAATGTGAGAAGTTAGCATTGATGGAGGGTAGAGGTCTGAAGTGTTAGAGTAGGCTAACGATCTGGAAGTATCCGACTTGGAGATTGAAAATTATCTTTGTATTGGATTTCAATGACGATTTATATTCGTGTTTCAACTGGATGTCACAATATTAAGGTAAAAAATACATTATTTAGTTTGAAACAAAATCATTCCTTTGCTAACCACATGCCTATTAGTAGTTAGTGGCTTTAGTAGGTAGAATCTTCTATTTATCTGGCAGTATTAACGCTCGCTGTATTGCAGTAGTTTGCTTAATGAAGATTTTTGTGACGCAAGTGCTTAGTGAAATGTATAAGTTATTGTTAGAATTGCTTCTTATTCAGGGTAATTTTTTTGCATTAATTAGTTGAAGTCAGGTTTTAATTTTTTTTCTGTGATTGCGCTGCTCTAGAATATTGTGGGTCAGTGTTGACATGATAAGAAAAAGTAAAGTAGGCTCAGTACGTTCAGTTTTACTCAGCTGTTTCAGAACCAAATAACGCAGTTTGAGAGTAGATTCACACATTTAAATAAAGAAGTTTCACGGGCACCTCACGCAGAATGGGACTACAGTAACAAAAAATGGACTAAGAAGGTCCTTAACAGACCTGAAAAGAACTTAAAATGACTGCCTAAAAATTACGTAAAACTGAAGAGACTGCAAATCCAGTAACATATTTATAATAACATTTTTACTCTTTTAAGGGAAAGATCTTAAGCCCGGTGTTTTCGGCGAACTGTGATCGATGAGCAAGGTATCCAGGAAACATGTAAAGCAAACGTTTTTGTGATAAACTTACATTATGTGCACTTTGTTGTCTATGTGTGACAAACAATATAAATGTATCGAAGAATGCTGTCAAAACTTCACTGACCTAAATTTTTCGTTTTACCTAAGGAGCGATCAAAGTGGTTACGTTTAAAGGCGTTGCCGCAGCGTATGCGCGACGTAGCACGACTCCGATGCAGGTACATAATCACCGGCATGCAGGTAAGGGGTTACTATGGCATTCTTGTCTTTCCAATGTGCGTGCAGTAAATGCGGAAACCTGAACTATATCGACGTTATTACCAAATGTGTCGAAACAGGACCAGCGTACTGTTATTCTTTTCTTGGCTGCCGAAGGACAAACAACGGTAGACATCCATCGAGAACGATGAATGAATATGGGGCAGCATGTCTGTCGAAAATACGACACGTCTGGGAAAACTGCTGATTCATGAGAACGCACGTCCCCATATCGCAAATGTTGTACAGCGGAAGATATGTCAACTCAACTGGGAGCCACACCAGCAGCCACCCTATAGTTCCGATCTCCTCCCATGTAATTATCACACCTTCGGTTCCCTATAAAAGGCCTTATAGTGTTGGTCATTCATGTCGGACGAGGACGTGTAGCAGGCAGTTAAGGACTTCTTCACGCAGCAGGACTCGGTGTTTTACCAAACGGGTATCTTCAAACTAGTGCGTCGGTGAGATGATTGCCTCAATGGTCACGGCAATTTTCCCTGACTGGTTTACCGATTATCGACTATAATGCCTTAGAAAAGAAACTTTTTGATCACATGTTACATAAGCAGACACCCTCCTGTAGTAGGGAAAAGAAAGGAACCAGTGGAAAAAACACTACTGACGGAGCGCAGTAACGCAAATACGTTACGCTTTAAAAGACTGAGACAGAAAAGTGAGTAACCATCTGCCTCAATCCTCAATCAGTCTTTCTCACCAAAAATTTTGACATGCGAACATATTCAACCTTTTTTGTGCTGAAAGAGAGTAGCAGAGAGTGACGGTGGAAGAGAGAGGACACAGTGCCATTGGAAGAGTAAGAGAGAGGAGCCGCTGATGGTGGCAGAGAATAAGTGGCAGTGAAAGAGAAATGCATGAAGTCAATAGCAGTGAGAGCCGAAGAGAGAGAGGAAATATATATGCCCAGTGAGAGACGCGGTAAAGGACGAAGAGAGATGGATGCAGATGGAAGCAGAGAGAGGAGACAGCGGAAGTGAAAAAAATAATAAAAAAACAATCGAGACCACACATATGCTTAGGTGGGATGGGACCCTCCCACAAGGAGAACTTAAACAACTTTAACATTTAGGTACAGTGGAGTTCGCATTTTGGGCCGAAATGTTAAATACGTTGGTATAGGGGAAAAAAAGTCGTATCCTCCTACCAGAATTTTTGAGCTGCTAAGATATGGTGCAGTCAGTAGCAGTAGGGAAAGAGAAACAAAGCGAGACAATGGCAGTGGTAAGCACTGTAAATCAATGGGAAAAAAGGGGACAGTGGGAGAGAGACACATGTAGACAGTGTTAGTAAGAGGGAGATGCTTAGCATAAAAGCTTAACTACAAAGAGAGAGTGGGTAAAAGGATTTAGAATGTTCAATGTTAAAAGAATCAAAATAAGTTCGCATTCCCAAAGCTGCGGTGAAGAAGGCAGAATGAGGGTTGAGCCACATGGTCCCCACTTTCCTGTTAAGAGTCTTTTAGACAGAAAAATATTCACTTTCTTTGTGCTCCGATAGATTATATACAGTTGATCATACTAATTTTTACTGTCTCTGACCACTTATTTTGATCATTAGTGAGTCCTCTTAACTATACATTGAGAATACTGACAGCTGAGGCAAACGAGTTGCGGCACGTTACTTGAGTAGTGCACGGGATCGGTTTCTTCCTGTGCTGCAACAATTCAGAGAATGCTGACAAACTAATAAAACATCGTTTTATGTCTCAGATGCCAACTACACTGTGCAACAATGAAAACGTAAATCGAGTGAAAGTAGCCAATTCCCATTAGTTCTAATGTGCTGATTGCCAATATCATAAAGACAATTCAAAATTAGATCTAGTTTTCATTTTACGCTGTTTTATTATGGTGAAATAATTATATACGAATTTTTATGTTAAGTTTAAAATCAAATATTATAATGGTTTGTCAAAGGCATAATAACTAGTAACAATGGATTATATTATTGTCCCTGGTATTACTTGTGTGCAATATTTTGGATATAAACATTCTGATAAAAATTTTTGTAATCTTTTAGTCTCCTCCTCTTCAACTTCAGTGACTTTATTAATACATGTAATAATTTTTGCACTTTTGTTTCCTGGCTAACTACCAGTTGTTCAAGTTGACTGCTGTTGAAGTAAACTAACAAAACTAACACGCCACGAGATTCTGGTAACAGTACTGACACATTTAGCTATATGTGCGGAGAAGTGGCATTTGCTTCACATAAACAGCAGATAACTCCATTGATAAAAAAGCTTACAGTTGATATTTTGGGTGCAATATAGGCGATCAAGATAAACCCAGGGCTCCACATGTGATCTGCAACACTTGTGCCAGCAATCTCAGGAATTGGGTGCATGGGAAAGGATGTTCAATGCCCTTTGCAATGCAAGTGATCTGGTATGAGCCAACTAACCATATCAGTAACTACTACTTTCGTATGATTCTTCCTATCAAGACGGAAATATATGAGACGAACAAGCGGACATATATCCTAACATTCCATCTGCCATATGTCTAGTTCTACATGGGGAAGGATTGCCAATACCTGAACCACCGAAAGAGTACGAGATTACTTCTGATGGGGATTCGGAATGTCCTGAACCATGTACATTACAAGATCCAGAGTGTCTTCCAAATATATCATCAACTGATGATCCACAAAAACTGTCTCAAAATGAGTTAAGTGATCTCATTAGAGATATGCTCTCTAAGGCTAAGGCTGAGGTTTTAGCATCAAGGTTGCAGCAGCGCCATTTTCTGGAAAGTAATGTAAAATAGTCTTGAGGCATGTGTAGACATAAACGGTGTAAAAGGCTCTCAGAATTAATTACAACCCTGATGAGTGGAGACTCCTTATTGATTCGTCAAAGTTGAGCTTAAATGCACTGCTTTTGCATTTTGGTAATGAGCTTCCTTATATACAGTTGGGCATAGTGTGCATATGAGTCATACCAAAACATGAAAATTTTACTAGAAGCTTTCAAGTATAATGACTCTCAGTGGCAGGTTTGTGGTGACTTGAAAGTGGTTGCACTGCTATTAGGAATGCAGTTAGGGTATACTAAATATAGCTGCTTTCTTTGTGAATGGGCTAGCCGAGTTCGTGCGTATCATTATAGTGAACATGAATGACCCACCAGAAAATCTCTTCAACCAGGTATAAGAGTGAACTTATAGTAGATCTTAAAAAGATTCTGCTCCCGCCCTTGCACGTTAGGTTGGGTCTCATCAAAAACTTCGTTAAGGGAATGAACAAAGATGATGACGTGTTTAAGTACTTGAGGCAAAAATTCCCTTACTTAAGAGATGCCAAAGTAAAGCAGGGCGTCTTTGTAGGCCCACAGATTAGAGAGCATTTTGGAGACCGTACTTTTGATGGAATCACACAAGATGATCAGAAACATGCATGGGAATGTTTTAAGACAGTCTGTTTACTGTTCGTAGGGAACAAAAGAGCAATAAATTACAAGGAGATTGTAGACAAAAAGCTGTCATCTTATGAAAAACTTGGTTGCAACATGTCATTGAAAATGCAATTCTTACATAGTCATCTTGACTTCTTCCCCAAAGATTGTGGTGCAGTAAGTGATGAAGTTGGGGAGTGATTTCATCAAGATATTGCCGCATTTGAGAAGAGGTAGGCCGGAAAGTGGGGACCAACTATTTTAGCAGGTTACTGCTGGACTGTCATAAGGGATGTTCCCGAGTATATGTATAAACGTCACGCCAAGCGAAAATGGTCGTCTTCTGAATTTATCTCTGAACAAAATATGTCATTGTATATACTGTACATATGACATTTAACATTTTTAATCTTTTATATACATTTGTGACCAGTTAATTTATTTATTATCTTTTGCTCTGCATAGTTCTGGTACAAAGTATTTTCATTCATGTAATATTATCTTCATTTTTTATTAATATTTTACTTTTGTAATTCCAGAATGGCACTGAAATTTGTCAATGCATAACACATAAAATAAATCAAGTAATTACTCACTTAAAATTTGCTATGCTGAATCTTGGAACATGAATGCATATTTAGTTGGTTAGTTACTTACACAAAAATGTAGATTACTTTTTTAAAAAACTAGAGCTGAATATTTATGAAGATAATGATGTATCATTTCATACTGAAATAAACAAAACGAACTCAAAATCATGCAATTTACACACTTTCAATTCAAATTTGTTGTTCAGTGTTA
Organism: Schistocerca cancellata; assembly: GCF_023864275.1. Classification (NCBI taxonomy): domain Eukaryota; kingdom Metazoa; phylum Arthropoda; class Insecta; order Orthoptera; family Acrididae; genus Schistocerca; species Schistocerca cancellata. The sequence continues at coordinate 619,035,537 of NC_064627.1, forward strand.
TATTTAGATGCCAACGTCATTAAACCTATTTGGAAAGAGGTGACCCATATTCTTATAGAAGGTAGAACTAGTCAAAGCTATAAACGAAATTATACAAGCCTTTGACTAGAAAGAAATACTGGTTGCAATATGGGCAATCTTATTTCTTAGAAGAAGGGCGACAGTTCACTGGAGTTGGATATTGCTCTTTTGTGATCGACAGAAGTAGAAGTAACTTCAGGCACGCCCTATTGAAGTATATCGGAAGCTTTGTTGTCTATATTTTGTATTAGCAACCTAGTACACAATATTAGTAGTAACCTCTCACTTTTTGCAGATTATACCAGTATAAGTATAGAAGAACTATTTGAGAGAAAGGTGCACAAATATCCCGGCAGATTTTTATAAGATTTCTAAGAGATAAAAAGTTTGGCAATTTGTTTGAAATGATCAGCAATGTAATATTGTGGACTATATTGAATCGAAACGATTTTAGAAAAAAACGATCCACTACAATTTATTAATAAAACGATGCTAAACATGTATCATGCCAAATAACATGCAGATCATGGAGTGCAGTTTAAATTTTGTAGACATTTTTCTTGGGGTAATACAGTGGGAGAAAAAAATTAGTACACCTGGGAAAATGATGTCGATTTTGATCCGCCTGGAGGATAGTAGATGTACTGATAAACACGGGCCAACAATGGAAAAACGTTTTTTTCTATCATACTTTGGATCTAAAGTTGGTGATCGAGATAAATCTTGGGCGCCACGTAAGGTATGCTAAGTGCACGTTGAAGATCTGAGACAATGGTCTAAAAAGGAAAAAAAAAGCCATTAAATTTGCTGTTCCTATGGTATGGAGGGAGCAAAGAAATCATTCCGATGTTTGCTACTTTTGCAGTGTTGATATTACTGGTCTTAATTCGAATAACAATAAGGTAATAAGCTACCCTAACCTTCCGCCCGCAATCCGACCAGTAGGGCATGGTGTAGATTTGTCGGTTCCTGAACCACCAGATGTTTGAAACTCTATTCCAATAGAAGTATTTTATGATGTACAGTCTGATTGAGATCAACCAGATGATGATGAATTCCATTGTAATAAAGAGTCTAGAGCCCAAATTGTTTACTCAGACCAAGCTTAACGATTTGGTTAGGGATCTGGGCTTAACGAAAGAATGAGCTAAATTGATTGGCTCTATAAAAAGAAAAGAACTTATTGGCAGTTGGAATGAGCATGTGTATAGAAGAGAGAGCAGCAGATTTCCAAGTTTTGTTCAGCAAGAATGAGATTTAGTGTACTGCTCAGACATTCCCATTCTGATGAATGAGTTTGATATTGAATACAAAAAGGAAGACCGGAGGCTGTTTATTGATTCGTCTAAAACCAGTTTAAAGGCTGTTTTACTACACAGTGGTAGCATGTATGCATCTATACGTGTTGGAAATCCTGTACATATGAAAGAAAGCTATGAAAACCTAGAAATAGTGCTAAATAAAATAGGCTATTCTGCTCATTGTTGGATGATATGTGGCGATCACTCAATTTTCCATGTTTCTTGTATGAATGGGACAGTAGGGCTAGGGATCAACACTGGTGTAGAAAGAACTAACCTGTGAGGGAGTCTTTAAAATCTGCTGAGATGAACATTCTACGCAAAAACCTTGTAGATCCAAAAAACGTACTCCTACCACCTCTACATGTAAAGTTAGGCCTAATGAATCAGTTTGTAAAGTATTTGCCTAAAGGTGGGCCATGTTTTAAGTATCTCTGCCAAAAGTTGCCACACCTTTCAGAAGCTAAACTGAACGAAGGTGTCTTTGTCGGACCCGACATTAGAAAACTGATGTTTGACGATAACTTTGAATACACAATGACCTTAAATGAGAAAGAAGCATGGATACCATTCAAGCAAGTCGTTACAAAATTCTTAGGACATGAAAAAGACCAAGAACATGTTTCAATTATAGCTACAATGTTAAAGAAGTTTTAAACTTTCGGATGATTAATGAGCCTGAAAGTTCACGTTTTGAACAGTCACCTTGATTACTTCCCGGACAATATGGGAGATATTAGTGAGGAACAAGGAGAGCGTTTTCACCAGGACATTAGGGCGATGGAAAATCGGTAGCAAGGCCGCTGGAACACCAACATGATGGGGGACTACTGTTGGTCACTTCACCGAGAAGTTCAGCAAGCGACTCATCACAGAAAAAGCTACACAAGAAGCTTCGATGAAAAAAGAGAAAGAAAATACACTCCAATTCCAGCTGACAAGTGAAACCTCTATTAACACATATCATTGTTTTAAGTAGCTTACTGTAAATACACACCATACTTTTGTTATAACAAAGCATTTCATTAATTTCCCCGTTTACCGTATAGCGTAGGATTTTTATACTAGCGGTATATAATAAAAATCATTTTGCTCAAAAACTATAGGTGATACAAAAAAACTAAGGCTAGATTTGGATTCAGCTCATAAAAATCTATAAAGATAAGCTATCAAAGTAAAAAAAAATTTTAAAAAATTTTTTCGTTGGCCTGTATAGTGGTTCTAACATCATCCATCAACGGATAGCATAGTGGCGTAGCTACCAGAGCGCCATCTGTGTCTAGCTTTTGGAAGGGAATGCTCGCAGCCAAAAAGCTCAGAGTGGTGCAACGTTTGAAGCAAGCAACCATGCCGTGTAGATACACTCGTGCTTCCTACAGCAAAGTAATTGATTTTTAAAGGCGTCAAATTGTGACCTTCCGAGTGGAGGTGTGCTCCTTTTAGAGAATTGCCACACAAGTTGAACGTGCTACCGCAGCACAGATTAGAGAGCTTGTGAGCCAAGACTTGTCAACATTAACTGTTGCGAATGGGTTATTAGCAGTGAGTCTATGTGCACGCTCACGTCTAGCCCGTCTTCCACTGACACCTCGACTTGTGTCTTCAGAGGATTACTTGGATGATGAAATGACACGCCGTGGTCTTCAGCAATGAAAGCAGGTTCTGCCTCAGCGCAAGTGATGGTCGTTCGCCTGTATGACGTAGACCTGGTGAACGCTGTCTCGTAGAGTGCATTCGTCAGGGATAAACTGGCCCCATCCCAGGTCTTGTGGTCTAGAGGGCGATAAGCTACAACCCTCGTTCACCATTGGTGTCTCTGTAGGTGCAGAATGTAGTTAGACCGGTTCTTTGGTCGTTCTTGCAACGAGGAGGTGATGTGTTGTTCCAGCAGGGTAATACTCGCCCACACACTGCCCGTTGAGCCGTGGCAGGATTGCTAGCGCCGCCTTTCAAATTCCTGCCGCCACTAGCTCCATCTGTCGTCTCGTGTTCCTCTGTTCTGAGACGGCTAAGATCTCAGCTCAAGCTGGTTGATGGGGACGGGGCATGGCGTGACGTGACGAGTTGGGGAGTGGTGACGGAGCGAGGAGGACGGTGTGGGAGGTCTGCCTGGAGAGTAAGGCAAATGGTGCCAACTCGTGCGTCTTTTACTTAACTGAAACATTATTGAGGTCCAGTCTGTTCCCTATTAATTAAATTAAGAACTATTTCATAGCATGGGTTGGCTGAAACACTTATTACTAAAGGCCTATCCGTTTTTGTTCCCCTATTATTAAGATTAGGTATCTTAATCTGTGTTCTGATTAAATACAGTTGTGATTGTGTAAGGCCTACCTGTTTCATAGGTATTTATGTAAATAAGGTGGTATCAGGGAATGACACATGATGGTACATGGGCTCTAAGCTTTCATCTTATATCCCTTCATCCATAATTGTAGGTTTCACCCGTGAAACTCAATGTCCTGTGACAGACGTGCAGCAAGTTTCCTGGACAGCACGATCTCCTGACTAGAGCACGTGTTGAATATAATGGCACGAGAAGTGACACGTGCGACTTGTCAAAGAATAACTCTTACAGATCTACGTGAAAAGGTCGAGTAGCCGGGCCATAATGTATGCCAGGACAGTACTCGCCATCTGAATGCCACAGCACCCGCACTGCCGCCTGTGGAAGATACACCATCTACTAATAGGGGTGTTTCAGGATGGGACGACGCCTGCTACCTCAGAATTGCTTGATCTTTTAATGTGGTCATTTCATGTACTCCATAAGCACTTTTGCAACAATAAATCTTTAGAGAATTGGAAGCCACTAAAAGGGTGTACTAATGTATTTTCCGCCAGTGTAGCATCTATTTAAAGAAGTGACCAAAAGGAATTAATATTGTCTCTGGGATATTCCATGCATCGATCACAGGGAGAGAATTGGCATTGACGGATGCAATTCACTGAAATAAGGATTGACAGAAGTGATATTCCCGAATATATTGCACTCACAACGAAGTAGCATTGCGCCAAATTGATGTCTTAGCCGTTTCATCACTGTAACTCATTTCACAAACAGAACTGGATAACTTCCTCTTGTAGATTTTTCATTTTTTCTTTAGTTAAACGTATTCATTTTAGTGTTACGTCATTTCATATTTCTCTTACCCATCTTACATTAAATCAACGATCGGGAATTTCGTATCTTCTACACTCATGCTCATAAATTAAGGATAATGTTGATACATCGTGAAACAACGCTCTGGTGTGCGGTTTGCGGGTTTAAATCACCTCGGGGTATGACCATGTGATGCATTTGACCTGCGGCCGTCGCACGGTGGCGCTGTCACCAGTCTACATACTCTGAGGTGTGTTGGTGGATGTCAGAGTATGGTGCAGCGAGTAAGTGTGCAGACGTTTTCAGACGTTCTAATAGTGACAGTGTGTTGAAAATGGCTCAATGAAAACATTGATGACGTTATGAGGGGTAGAATACTACGGTGACTGGTGGCTGGTCAAACACAGCAGGTCGTAGCACGGGCCCTCCGTGTGCCACAAAGTGTGATCTCAAGAGTATGGCAACGATTCCAGCAGACAGGAAACGTGTCGAGGCGCTGCAGTACGGGACGTCCACAGTGTACGACACCACAAGAAGACCGATATCTCACCATCAGTGCCCGCAGACGTCCACGGAGTAATGCAGTTAGCCTTTCTCAGGACCTTACTGCAGCCAATGGAACAGTTGTCTCCAGACACACAGTCTACAGACGATTGAACAGACGTGGTTTATTCACCCGGAGACCTGCAAGGTGCATTCCATTGACCCCTGGTCACAGGAGAGACCGTAAAGCCCGGTACCAAGAACACAGTACATGGTAACTGGAACAGTGGTCCCAGGTTACGTTCACGGACGAGTCCATGTATAGTCTATACAGTGAGTCTCTCCGGGTTTTCATCTGACGTGAACCAGGAACCAGATACCAACCCCTTAATGTCCTTGAAAGGGACCTGTATGGAGGCCGTGGTTTGATAGGGTGGGGTATGATTATGATTGGTGCATGTACACTCCTGCATATCTTTGACAGAGGAATTGTAACAGGTCAGGTGTATCGGAACGTCATTTTGCACCAGTATGTCCGCCGTTTCAGGGGTGCGGCCCCACCGAGCTGCCATCGTGGAGGAGTACCTTGAAACAGAAGATATCAGGCGAATGGAGTGGCCTGCGTGTTCTCCAGACCTAAACCCCATTGAGCACGTCTGGGAGGCTCTCTGTCGACGTATCGCTGCTCGTCTTCAAACCCCTAGAACACTTCAGGAGCTCCGACAGACATTGGTGCAAGAATAGGAGGCTATACCCCAGGAGCTGCTCGACCACCTGATCCAGAGTATGCCAACCCGTTGTGCGGCCAGTGTAAGTGTGTATGGTGATCATATCCCATATTGATGTCGGAGTACAAGCGCAGGAAACAGTGGCGTTGTGTAGCACATGTGTTTCGGGACGGTTTTCTCAACTTATCACTAATACCATGGACATAGATACCTGTGTCGTGTGTGTTCCCTATGCTATTAGCGCCAGTTTGTGTAGTGCAATGTTGTATGGCACCAAGTTCTGCAATTATCCTTAATTTATGAGCATGAGTGTAGAATACAGCAGAGGACATGAGGAGTAAAAGTGGCATGATTATATTCATAAACGCCACAAGCATGGTGGTATATTTATGAGAGGTTGACATTCCTCATTCTGCACGTTACTGACTAAAGTAAAAATCTCACTGAATTAGTATATTAGAGCCAAACAGAAAACTCGTTTACCACGAGACAGTTATTCCAAGAAATAAATCCTTTGCGTTGGCAGCTGTGGTTAAACTATATTAACCCTGTCTGTAAATCTTCATCTGATATAAACAACGTCAAGACAGGTCATCTGATGATCACATCGCGTGCCACGTGTTTTGATTAATTAGCTGTGGAGTCGCCGGGGTTAATACGCGCCTGCCTCGCAGCTTACGGCGTGACCCTGTGTACGTGATTGCTTGGTGGCGCCACAGCGCGTGCACTTACTGCTGCCGCGGAGAGTGGCGAAGGAGTAACGAGGTCTGGAAAAGCCTATTAACCATCCAATCAAAACCATTATTTTATTAAATAAAGTAATTATCTTGAGAAATAATGCTGAAGCGAAAACCGCAACATACACTCGCTGAGGTCATAGGTGCCACTGATAATGTAATGTTTAATTTCAACTATCAACAAAAATTACTGGAGGAATTTGAGCTGCATGGACAGTGAAAATTTCAGTATCGTGCAGCTTATAATGCCAAATAGCGAACTCCGTTTCCACGAAATTATTGAACACGCCATTTAATGATAATACAAGTACGAAATTGTTGAACGCGTCTTGGAAGTGATAACGCCATGTGTACTATACTGAAATGTAGTCCTGTTTTTGTAGATACGTGCCGAAGCTCTCGAAACCAAGATTTCGCGTTTGCACTAACTGATATGCACTATTCTTTTAACTGCATTTATGATTGCCTCCATTTCTAGAGTCGATATTTGTGACTGAATAACTTTTTTAATGGAGGCGATCATGAGCATGTTATTTTCTTCTCCTTCCTTCTGTGTAGTAAGTGACTGGGCTCAGTACATACAAAACTACACGCGAAAAGTACATCGGAGTTAGTCTGAGATTATGAAAGCTCCAATTGAGCAAATTATTAACGTGTTGTTTTTTGAGTGTTATTAAATACTCCCTCGACATTTATTTAATGTAGCAAATCTGTTCTTCTATTTCTGACATAGACTGTAAATGTGGCTAATTGCCGGCCGAAGTGGCCGCGCGGTTCTGGCGCTGCAGTCTGGAACCGCGAGACCGCTACGGTCGCAGGTTCGAATCCTGCCTCGGGCATGGAAGTGTGTGATGTCCTTAGGTTAGTTAGGTTTAACCAGTTCTAAGTTCTAGGGGACTAATGACCTCAGCAGTTGAGTCCCGTAGTGCTCAGAGCCATTTGAACCATTTTTTGTGGCTAATTATAATTCCACATGTATCTGGTTTTTACGTAAACGTACTTAATTTGTCTGAACGTAGTTATTCATCCTTTGTTTGGAGTACAAATATGACGTTCAATTCCGTTTCATTTGTATGAGGCAGGGCGCATATGTATTATGGGTGTGTTTTCTCGTGCATAAGAAAATGAATTTTTGTTAATGTTGCCAAATTGAGAGTCTAACAAGGATAATAGTGCTTCAATCATCATTTCTGCGTTTCGAAATCCTTTCTTCGTGGTAAAGTGAACCCCGCTATTTAAACGTTGGAGAAGCTAGAAGTGACAGAACCCCACCATGATCCTCGATTTCTTTTGCAGCCGGCTGACAATATCCTGTTTGACCTTCGGCGAGTTATCATTTCTTACATTTGAAAGCAGTGTAGCTTGCCAGGTACTTCAGTGCACCGAGCGCAGTAGGACAAGCTTAACTGTTGAAGTCAGTTTTTAGACGCAAGTTCTCTTATCTTCTGTCTTTGGCATCATTATACTACACGGTAGATGTTGTGTAATTAATCTTCATAATATAATTATTGGCCACATTCCGACTTCCCCGTACCTTTATAGAAGAACGTTAGCTGCCCTCAGTTAACAATTAATAGTTGTATGTAAATGTTAGAGATAATAGTATCTAACATTCTGCGTGGTGTCTGTTTGTTCTATATCGTGTCTCCCTAACACTTCCGCGCAACGACGCTCTGAGCGTGTTTTTTAGGGAATTGACTAGTTTGAACCTGGGACCTGCTGCTGGTAAGGAGACGCCAGACCACACATGACATGTAGAATTCAGAAAAGTTCAGTGAGACTAGCGATGGTATAACCAAATACTTAATAATTTCAGCGTCAGCTCCACTGCACTCCCTGTAAAAGAATTTTAATACTAACTAAATTTAGTGGAAGGGGTTCAAGGCTTTCCTATTTTTAGTTATATGGTAAAATAACGACGAAAAAGCAGTTAAGTTTACCATTGGAAATTTTATTCTACTCACAAAACATCGTTTGTAAATTGCACTATTGATAAAAGGAAATGTTTTAATACGTGATGGTAAAAACCAACTGCGTTCAACAAAAATGTGAACGAATATTCCCTGAATGGGTTTCCAAGTTCTGCAATGGATCGAAGGATGACCTATGCCATATCACATCTATAATCTAGGTTTAAATTAAGTTTCACAAAAGAGGAAACTATCAAAATGGTCTACAGTGACCCTCAATTATCTTTAATTACTCATCTAACTTGTCGTAAATTACAGTGGCTGATGTGGCTTCTCAATAACTATATAACAGAAAAATCATCGCGTTTCAGATTTTTACTTCAAGTGGCAAATGTGAACACCATGAGCTTCAATTGACGATCGACACTAGTATTACGCAAAAAGGGGGTGTAACAGATGAGACTTCTGTAGTTCTGAGTGAAGCTTTATGCACTGTTATACGGCATCGCGTGCATTCATTACCTTGTCGGTGTTCGTCAGGGGGCGGCGGACAGCACAGCTCCGCTCACCTTGCCCTCTCGAAAGCAACTCTCTCCTAAGTTCTCCTTACTACAATTTACCGAAGTTGGTTTAAAAAAACTATCTGGCTGTGTTTTCATCTGACCAATCAGGGTCTCAATGTTAACCTTAAGCTCCGCCTACAAAAATTCTGTCTATCCAATGAGAAACTTTATACTTTTCGTGGTGGGGCTATGTTTTTAAAGTTTGCAACGTAACAGAGACGCGAAAAAGTCTCACGCTAAAACTCCCAACTGGTGTGGTCCTTTTAATGTTATCATAAATCTATACTGTTCTTCTGGAGGGCTCTATCTTTTAACATGGGCTGGGGGTGGTCCTGACGTAACAGAGACGCGAAAATGTCTCACGCTAAAACATGCGGCTGGGGTGGCCCTTTTTGTGTTGTCGTAAGATCTATACTGTTCTTCTGGAGGGCTCTAGATTTAACATGGGCTGGGGGGAGGTCCTGACGTAACAGAGACGCGAAAAAGTCTCACGCTAAGGCTCTAGCTTTTAACATGGGCTGGGGTTTGGTCCTAACGGTTAGCTGGCGACGTGGGTGTCCGTCCCTTATCGTAGGTCCTTCTAACTTAACACGGTTCTACTCTCGGCTTCTGTTCTCGTTTCTCCCCTCAGAACTGCGTCTGTCTCACGGTGGGAAGGTGTGACATGCATTTAGGCATTCTTGTGTTAGTCTGTGGTATTCCATTTGCTAACTCGTTACTCGTATTACTTTGGTTAATTTAATGTCACGATTTATTCGGAGCTATGTGACATACTACTGGATTTGCTTATCATGTCAGGGTTTTCATGTAAGGTGTTGGATTTGCCTGACACCTTACAAGTATTATGTTCAGTAACATGGGCTGCAATTTTCATCCTTGCATCATACTTCCCCGTAAGAAAGTTGACACCTACCTTGCAGAAATTGGGCTTTAACATTTACTGCTGACAGTGAAAAAGATTTTGATAGAAACATAATATATTTTACACCACTATCAGAATTTTGTAGTCGTAGTCAACGTTCATCTGTGTAGTATTGCACTTCTCGGATTCGAGAAACTACAGTAAAGTCCCTGGGCGGACTTTGTAGTACCTATATCCCTGTATTTGGTTTTTCATTTCCACCTTGTATTGTTATTTAGGTCCCACACGACATCCACTCACTATGAGATATAATATTACATAAGGTTAACACTAAAATGTTGCTTTCATTGACTGAATACTTCATGGATGATATATGTTTTGGCAGCGAAGCTTTAGGCGGGACGTAAGAAGGGAAGCGCCAAGTAGTGTCGAATACGTTAAACTGAAGAGGATTTTTCTGCCGCTGGTAGTCAGACTTGCAGTGGTTGAATACAAATCTGAAAACATCAAAGACAACACACATTACCATGCCTAATATGATCTAGGAAAATCGTTCAAGTTGAGCAAAGCATCAAGTCCTCTTTGTGTGGATAAACATAGGAATCTTACAGCATCCTCTTTGCTAAACAGTAGCAAGTTGAGGTAACGGTGATGGAGGTGGATACCTGCCATGCACAATTTTGTCCAAAGTAGATAACAAAGGCTCAATAATACTGAAATCTGGTGACTGGTGGCCATGGGAATTGCGCCAGCTCGTAGTCGTGCTCATAAAACTAGTCCTACGTGTTTGAAAAGCGACGCTGTCGTCTTGGAACGCAGAATCACCATTGGAGAACAGGAGTTCTACCGCGGGATGGACCTGATCAGCCAAAATGACCACATAATCCTTGGTAGTAATGTGAGCTTACAGAGAAACCATGGGGATCATGGAATACTGCAGTATGATTATCTCTTTGGGCTTAAACTCGACGGGAAGTTGTAAAGTGTGTGGAAGAAGTCGTATCCGACCAAATGACTGTTTTCCCTTGCTCAGTAGTCCACGATTTATGATTTCTGCACCACGTTTCTTTGTTACGGACATTTTCATCAGTGGAGTAACGGTTTCGGAATTCCAGATCACCCTGCGATTCCCAGGTAATGGAGCTCCCTCCATGTTTCCTTGTTGCTGACAGGTTTCGCGAGTACTGTATTCAGTTCTACAACGACTTTTTCAGCCGTCGTCCTCTTATTTTTTATCAAATCTACTTCAATGACCGTCTGTAACGATCACGCAACAAACACTGTCGTAAGCGTTGTGACTTACCGGACGATGTTTTTCCGCTTTCCCTGTTTGCGGCGTAATCCTTCTATAGGGAGCAACCTGAAAATGCAAACTCTTCAGCTTCCTTGGTTCCGGAAGCACCAACCATCTGAGCACCAAACATTTTCCCACGTTCAGAGTCACTATCTCCGTCTGGTAAAACAATCACAACTATGCAGAAGAGTGATAGGGCCACGACTGACAGTTGCGAAGTATAAGGACATTACACAGGAGCCTCTCGTTAAAATAAAAGTACCACATGCAGACTTGGCCAGCATCTGCATTTATGTTCAAGCGTGCATTTCTCGTTATTTTTGTCTAGTTCCTCTGGTCAGTGTGAAAACTTTATTGGTTAAAAACAGTCTTGGTTGCAATTTTGGTTTCTTATTTTTCAATGAGGCGTTTCGCCTTATTTAGATATCTTCAGGTTATCGAAACGCGTGAATAAGGCGAAACGCGTCGTAGGAAACTATTGCATAGTTGTTTGCTATTGTAGTGTTGGGCAGCTGGATGTGAACAGCGCGTAGCGTTGAGAAGTTGGAGGTGAGCCGCCAGCAGTGTTGGATGTTGGGATAGAGATGGCGGAGTTTTGAGAGTGGATGATCTGGACGTGTGTCCGTCAGAGACAGTAAATTTGTAAGTCTGGATGTCATGAACTGATATATTAAGACGTTTGAACACTATTAAGGTAATACATTGTTTGTTCTCTATCACAATCTTTCATTTGCTAACTATGCCTGTCAGTAGTTAGTGCCTTCAGTAGTTAGAATCTTTTATTTAGCTGGCAGTATTGGCGCTCGCTGTATTGCAATAGTTAGAGTAACGAAGATTTTTGTGAGGTAAGCGATTCATAGGTTATTGTTAGTCAGGGCCATTCTTTTGTAGGGATTATTAAAAGTGAGATTGCGTTGCGCTAAAAATACTGTGTGTCAGTTTAGTGATGATCAGAATATGTAACGAGAGTAATGTCTGAGTACGTTCAGTTTTGCTCAGCTGTTTGAAAAGCAAATAACGTAAAAGGTTTTCCAGCACAGTAATTGATAAATTTTTCTAAGGAGACGTGTCAGTATATAGGACGAAAGGCGTGTATAGAAGTTTTGTTCGCATTTCGTTCGGACGCTACAGCGACTACCGCTATAAGTGTAGATCTGCCTTCAACAAGCATGGTAAACAGCGTCAAGCGAGTGTTACAGTGGCATAATGTCTGCAACTGCCTGTAAGATTGATATCAGAGTAGTCGGGGATTAGCGAGGACACTATTAACGCCAACATTAATAAAGATGTCAGTAACTGAAAGATGTTTTCATTATTTGTACTGTACAGATTGAGAATTGAGAATGATGGAAATTGTAATGACTGACATAGGTGTTCCCAGAAGCCGTTTACAGGGAATAAGAATTGGTTCTCCTAGCTAGATCAGGAATGGCATACACGACCATTACGACTACAGTGCCATAGGTGGCTGCATTGTGCATGTGATTTGAAGTGTGACATCATTGTTTACACACAATCCAAAAGCCAGCTCCACTGATAATTTTACCAGATATGATAATCTTACAGCGAGTAAAGGTAGCTTAGTTGAAAGTTTTTTTTCTGTTTTCCTTCTGTCACGAATAGATTCACCTAATCCACATGCACCTTGTATATTTTGTTTTTAGCATGGTTCCATTACTACCTGTAAAACAACAGACTTTGTGTTGTTTCATCCTCCATATGCAAGGCTGGCACACATTCAGGTTCCCCCATATCTGTCGTAATTTTGAGGGCGTCTTGGAGTATCTTGGGGAAGTTTTATACAACATACTGGAATAAACCCGTACCCTTCTTGTGCCCGGAGATATTTGACTGAAAGTAAATACAGTATGATATGTCTTAATTAAAAACCGGGCAAGTTTATGTAGGACATAAGCACTAGGTGTTTTTACGAACTTAATTATCTACATCTACATCTACATTTATACTCCGCAAGCCACCCAACGGTGTGTGGCGGAGGGCACTTTACATGCCACTGTCATTACCTCCCTTTCCTGTTCCAGTCGCGTATGGTTCGCGGGAAGAACGACTGTCTGAAAGCCTCTGTGCGCGCTCTAATCTCTCTAATTTTACATTCGTGATCTCCTCGGGAGGTATAAGTAGGGGGAAGCAATATATTCGATACCTCATCCAGAAACGCACCCTCTCGAAACCTTGCGAGCAAGCTACACCGCGAAGCAGAGCGCCTCTCTTGCAGAGTCCGCCACTTGAGTTTGTTAAACATCTCCGTAACGCTATCACGGTTACCAAATAACCCTGTGACGAAACGCGCCGCTCTTCTTTGAATCTTCTCTATCTCCTCCGTCAACCCGATCTGGTACGGATCCCACACTGATGAGCAATACTCAAGTATAGGTCGCACGAGTGTTTTGTAAGCCACCTCCTTTGTTGATGGACTACATTTTCTAAGGACTCTCCCAATGAATCTCAACCTGGTACTCGCCTTACCAACAATTAATTTTATATGATCATTCCACTTCAAATCGTTCCGCACGCATACTCCCAGATATTTTACAGAAGTAACTGCTACCAGTGTTTGTTCCGCTATCATATAATCATACAATAAAGGATCCTTCTTTCTATGTATTCGCAATACATTACATTTGTCTATGTTAAGGGTCAGTTGCCACTCCCTGCACCAAGTGCCTATCCGCTGCAGATCTTCCTGCATTTCGCTACAATTTTCTAATGCTGCAACTTCTCTGTATACTACAGCATCATCCGCGAAAAGCCGCATGGAACTTCCGACACTATCTACTAGGTCATTTATATATATTGTGAAAAGCAATGGTCCCATAACACTCCCCTGTGGCACACCAGAAGTTACTTTAACGTCTGTAGACGTCTCTCCGTTGATAACAACATGCTGCGTTCTGTTTGCTAAAAACTCTTCAATCCAGCCACACAGCTGGTCTGATATTCCGTAGGCTCTTACTTTGTTTATCAGGCGACAGTGCGGAACTGTATCGAACGCCTTCCGGAAGTCAAGAAAAATAGCATCTACCTGGGAGCCTGTATCTAATATTTTCTGGGTCTCATGAACAAATAAAGCGAGTTGGGTCTCACACGATCGCTGTTTCCGGAATCCATGTTGATTCCTACATAGTAGATTCTGAGTTTCCAAAAACGACATGATATTCGAGCATAAAACATGTTCTAAAATTCTACAACAGATCGACGTCAGAGATATAGGTCTATAGTTTTGCGCATCTGCTCGACGACCCTTCTTGAAGACTGGGACTACCTGTGCTCTTTTCAAATCATTTGGAACCTTCCGTTCCTCTAGAGACTTGCGGTACACGGCTGTTAGAAGGGGGGCAAGTTCTTTCGCGTACTCTGTGTAGAATCGAATTGGTATCCCGTCAGGTCCAGTGGACTTTCCTCTGTTGAGTGATTCCAGTTGCTTTTCTATTCCTTGGACACTTATTTCGATGTCAGCCATTTTTTCGTTTGTGCGAGGATTTAGAGAAGGAACTGCAGTGCGGTCTTCCTCTGTGAAACAGCTTTGGAAAAAGGTGTTTAGTATTTCAGCTTTACGCTTGTCATCCTCTGTTTCAATGCCATCATCATCCCGGAGTGTCTGGATATGCTGTTTCGAGCCACTTACTGATTTAACGTAAGACCAGAACTTCCTAGGATTTTCTGTCAAGTCGGTACATAGAATTTTACTTTCGAATTCACCGAACGCTTCACGCATAGCCCTCCTTACGCTAACTTTGACATCGTTTAGCTTCTGTTTGTCTGAGAGGTTTTGGCTGCGTTTAAACTTGCAGTGAAGCTCTCTTTGCTTTCGCAGTAGTTTCCTAACTTTGTTGTTGTACCACGGTGGGTTTTTCCCGTCCCTCACAGTTTTACTCGGCACGTACCTGTCTAAAACGCATTTTACGATTGCCTTGAACTTTTTCCATAAACACTCAACATTGTCAGTGTCGGAACAGAAATTTTCGTTTTGATCTGTTAGGTAGTCTGAAATCTGCCTTCTATTACTCTTGCTAAACAGATAAACCTTCCGCCCTTTTTTTATATTCCTATTAACTTCCAAATTCAGGGATGCTGCAACGGCCTTATGATCACTGGTTCCCTGTTCTGCACTTACAGAGTCGAAAAGTTCGGGTCTGTTTGTTACCAGTAGGTCCAAGACGTTATCTCCACGAGTCGGTTCTTTGTTCAGTTGCTCGAGGTAATTTTCGGATAGTGCACTCAGTATAATGTCACTCGATGCTCTGTCCCTACCGCCCGTCCTAAACATCTGAGTGTCCCAGTCTATATCTGGTAAATTGAAATCTCCACCTAAGACTATAACATGCTGAGAAAATTTATGTGAAATGTATTCCAAATTTTCTCTCAGTTGTTCTGCCACTAATGCTGCTGAGTCGGGGGGTCGGTAAAAGGAGCCAATTATTAACCTAGCTCGGTTGTTGAGTGTAACCTCCACCCATAATAATTCACAGTAACTATCCACTTCTACTTCACTACAGGATAAACTACTACTAACAGCGACGAACACTCCACCACCGGTTGCATGCAATCTATCCTTTCTAAACACCGTCTGTACCTTTGTAAAAATTTCGGCAGAATTTATCTCTGGCTTCAGCCAGCTTTCTGTACCTATAACGATTTCAGCTTCAGTGCTTTCTATCAGCGCTTGAAGTTCCGGTACTTTACCAACGCAGCTTCGACAGTTTACAACTACAATACCGATTGCTGCTTGGTCCCCGCATGTTCTGACTTTGCCCCGCACCCGTTGAGGCTGTTGCCCTTTCTGAACTTGCCCGAGGCCATCTAACCTAAAAAACCGCCCAGCCCACGCCACACAACCCCTGCTACCCGTGTAGCCGCTTGTTGCGTGTAGTGGACCCCTGACCTATCCAGCGGAACCCGAAACCCCACCACCCTATGGCGCAAGTCGAGGAATCTGCAGCCCACAAGGTCGCAGAACCGTCTCAGCCTCTGAATCAGACCCTCCACTCGGCTCTGTACCAAAGGTCCGCAGTCAGTCCTGTCGACGATGCTGCAGATGGTGAGCTCTGCTTTCATCCCGCTAGCGAGACTGGCAGTCTTCACCAAATCAGATAGCCGCCGGAAGCCAGAGAGGATTTCCTCCGATCCATAGCGACACACATCATTGGTGCCGACATGAGCGACCACCTGCAGATGGGTGCACCCTGTACCCTTCATGGCATCCGGAAGGACCCTTTCCACATCTGGAATGACTCCCCCCGGTATGCACACGGAGTGCACTTTGGTCTTCTTCCCCTCCCTTGCTGCCATATCCCTAAGGGGCCCCATTACGCGCCTGACGTTGGAGCTCCCAACTACCAGTAAGCCCACCCTTATGTATTATGTAAATAGATAATAATGTTAGGCCACGAAACAGGAAATGGGAAGAAAATTAAATTTAAGTTCATGCTAGCACAGCCACAGACGACGTCAGGCAGCTACGCAGTAGAAAGAAACAGTCAACACTGTAATCTGGTCACACACAGGAAGACACATTGCTACATCGGCACCAATCACCTCGCACAATTTACACATACAGAGGTATATATTTTTTAACTCTTAGTACATGATGCAACAAGCATTACCATAGACAATAATACATTTCACAGACTGGACTGTGCAGTAAGAGCCTGCCACAAACTGTTAAGCACACACAGTGGAACGAGGACCGATGACCAGTAGTAAAGAAGTGAGCCACATTCGGTTATAATGGAAACCTGTCTCCATAAATACTGTGGCTCTCCAGTTCCCAATTCAGTTGGTCGTTAGGATATATGGCATTCATACTAAAGCATTCGACCAATTATTATTACGGAGTATTGACATCCAAGTGTTAGATATTCCGGACTTCTCATACAAATGCTGCTTGCTGTTCCTGAAATGACAACATCCAAACAACCATGGATGTGCTACCGCTCATGGACTTCACATTGGCTGCCACCTAACTCATCGCTGATGGGGAGACTAAGGGTCTTCCAAGACTGGTATACCTTACAATTCTTTGGCACTGTTGGGTGAGAGGGCCTAGCTGCTCTGCCGTTGATACAAATCGACAGTTACTCTCGAGAATTTGCGACCAGACGAACTTGCATGCTCCACTTCTCTGGAACCGTTGCCTTAATTTCCTGACACTTCCCATTAGACTCAAATTCCCTAATGACGCTCACCACTTTCGTTGTGGCCCCATTCATTTTCCTGACTGCTCACTCACTGTATCCCGCTAGAGGACGAACGATGATATGCATCAGCGGTGAAACGTTTATATGCCCGTCGATGCGTAGCAATGTGTGGTGTGCTAAGCGTAGTACATGTGTGGTGTCTGTTCTTTCGGACATGTCGACAGACTTTACGCATATGGGGAAATGACCTGATATGACCCAGTGTCTTCGAAGTCTTTGTCCGGCGTTGGTGGTTTAAGTGATGGCAGACCTGCCTATAACTAGTGGTGACAACAGTTGACATTCAACAATGATTTAAAGTGACCCGTTTTGTGACAAAGAATCCACGCAGAAAATTGTTCTTTGCTATTTTTAGGATTCATGTGGCCGGAAGAATTTCACAATTCAACTAAGTTTACGATCATATGTAACGGCCTGATCAAGGAGACTAAGGACCTCAACGAGATGTAGATTCCTTTAACGTTAAACCCCTAGCTTTCAATCTCCCATGGACCACTTTTCATCTTTGTAGGATCTCCAGATACATTCTTGTACTCGTTCTTAGTGTAGCAAGCTGGAATGAAGCTCATGTTATGTGCATCGCTCACTGAAAGAGTATAAAGCAGTCCACTCACGCAAAACTGTAAGAAAGGACAGAATAGTGGTGGGTAAGACACGAGCGAAAAAATGAGCCACTCCTTTAACAATTCTATTTGTGGGAATTACTACACTGAAGTAATTCTGTTTATGGGAGTTACTACATTGAAATGACCAAGTCATGGGTACCTCCTAATATCATGCCGGACATCCTTTTGCCTGGCTTAGTGCAGCAACACGACGTAGTATGGACTCAACAAGTGGTTGGAAGTCCCTTGCAGAAATATTCAGCCCTACTGCCTCTATAGCCGTACATAATTTCGAAAGTCTCGCCACTGAAGGATTTTATGCGCGAACTGACCTCTCGATAATATCCCATAAGTTGAAAAGTCCCCTTAGAAAATTATGAATTACTGTGCTGGTAAACACCTTACGTTATTTGATTTTCAAACAGCTGAGCAAAACTGAACGTACTCAGACATTTCTCTCTTTACTTATTCTGATCATCACTAAACTAACACACAATATTTTTAGCGCAACGCAACCTGACTTTCAATAGTCCCTACAAAAGAACGGCCGTGACTAACAATAACCTATACATTTCATGAATCACTTACCTCACAAAAACCTTCGTTACTCGAACTACTGCAATACAGCGAGCGCCAATACTGCCAGCTAAATAAAAGATTCTAACTACTGAACGCACTAACTACTGACAGGCATACTCAGCAAATGAAAGATTCTGATAGACAGCAAACAATGTGTTTACCTTAATAGTGTTCAAAAGAATCAGTTCATGACATCCAGTTTTACAAATTTACTCTCTCTAATGGGCACACGTCCAGATCATCCGCTCTCAAAACTCCGCCATCTCACTCCCCACTTCCACCACTGCTGGCGGCTCACCTCCAACTGCGCAACGCCACGCGCTGTTCACATCCAACTGCCCAACACTACAATAGCGAATATTCCAACAGTGCCAACCAGCCACAGACTGCACACAGCACAGCCAGTGATTTTCATACAGAGCGGTACGTGACGTTACCAACATAAAAACCTAAACAGCCTACTTACAAAGTGTTCGATGGGATTCATGTAGGGTGATCTGGGTGGCCAAATCATTCGCTTGAACTGTCCAGAATGTTCTTCAGACCAACTGCAAGCAACTGTGGTGGCTCGGTGACAAGATTCATTGTCATTCATGAAAACTCTATTGTTGTTTTGGAACATGTAGTCAATGAATGACAGCATATGGTCTCCAAGTAGCCGAAAATATTTCTAGTCAATGATTGGTTCAGTTGGATCAGAGGATGCAGTCCATTCCATGTGAACACAGCCCACATCATTATCTACCACAAGCTTGCACAGTGCCTTTTTGACAACTTAAGTTCATAATTTTGTGGGGTCTGTGTTACGCTCGGGCCTCTAGCATCAGCTCTTATCAACTGAAATCGGGACTCATCTGACAGGGCCACGGTCTTCTAGCCGTCTGTGTTCCAACTGACATGATCACGAGCCCAGGACAGACGCTGCAGGCCATGTTGCTGTTAGCAAAGGCAGCCTAGTCAGTTGTCTGTTGGCAAAGCTCATTAACGCCAAATTTTGCCGCACAGTCCTAACGGATACGGTCGTCGTACGTCCCACATTTAACTGTGCGGTTATTTCAAACAGTGTTGCTTGTCTGTCAGCATTAACAACTCTAAGGCGAACGCCGTTGCCCTCGGTCGTTAAGTGAAGGCCGTCAGTCACTGCGTTATTCGTGGTGAGCACACTGTTGACACTGTGGATCTCGGAATATTGAGTTCCCTAACTTTTTCCGGGATTCAATGTCCCATGCATCTAGCTCCATCTACCACTCCATGTCCAAAGTCTGATAATTTCCTTGCAGCCATAACCGTATTAGAAAACTTTTTACGTGACTCACCTGACTACTAAAGATAACCCCGTTAATGCACTGGCCTTTTATACCTTGTGTACGCGATAGTACCCTCATCTGTACGTGACCGTATCGCTATCCCACGACTTTTGTCACCTCATTGTATCACAATACTAAAGCTTCGACTCGGTTTATAGAACTGCGAGACAACACTTGAATAACCTGGCTTCGTTTCATGGCTTCCGTAAACAAGGAACGAAAAGTGTGGAACAACAGGTGGACGAGAGTGATTTACAGCGACAGCGGAAACGTATTCTAGGGCAGACGGAGAGAATACTTACTGGGCCAATTACGAGATCTTCCGAAAGGATTCTCCGGGACGTAGTTACCCTTGGAAAATATATGTCCAATTTGGCTTTATCTGGTTACTTCCCTAGAAGGAGGGCTGCTGATGCCCTGGCATCCGGCACAGTAGCCTGGGCCGCCATTGAGGACGGGCGCCGTATTTCAGACGAGATACAGGGCGAGGCGACAGCGCAGTCGCAGGCCTGTGCCGGCTATCTGATGCGCGGGGCGGCTGTCGCCGGGCGCGTGCCTGCGCCGCGCCACGCCACGGCGTCGAGAGGAAAGGAGGCCCCTATCAGCGCGCTGCGCCGCCGCGGACGTAAATAGCCGCACAGTGGCGCGGTGCAGGCGCGGGCGCAGATAGCCGGCGCCGACTGCTCCGAGCAGCCTCGTGCTGCCTCCGGCACCTGGGCTCAGCTCGCCCCTCCTGCGTCCGTACTTCCTGGATAAGTGGTCACCGCCACTCGCGATTCGTTAAGGATTCACAGTACTGACAGCTCCATCGGTAAGATGAAAATGACAGGATAACCATTGAACGATCCATTCAGAAATCCGTAAATTTCTGTCGATTTTACCGTGGGAACTTGGTAGCACATTAAAATAAAGAATAAAACCACACTTTTTCGTAAATTATTTATTTTTGCGGCCTAGTTTTGAATTGTCAGACTCTTGTCTAATGTCACTAAAATGATTTGTATGCTGAAACATCCTGGCAGATTAAAACTGTGTGCCGGACCGAGACTCGAACTCGAGACCTTTACCTTTCGCAGGAGTGCTTCTGTGAAGTTTGGAAGATAGGAGACGAGGTAATGGAAGAATTGAAGCTGTGACGACGGGGCGTGAGTTGTGCTTGGGTAGCTCGGTTGGTAGAGCACTTGCCCGCGAAAGGCAAAAGTCTCGAGTCTCGGTCCGGTACACAGTTTTAATCTGCCAGGAAGTTTCATATCAGCGCACACTCCGCTGTAGAATGAAAATTTCATTCTAGATTTGTTTTATCTTTACATCTCCGTCATTACGTGCTACAACGCCTCTGTCAGTTAAGCTAGAGAAGGGGTTAATAACCCAAAAACTTGCTCGCAAAAATAAATAATTAGTGAAACAAGTGAGAAACATATGTCTATTTTCTATATGACGCGTAAATAGTTGCCCCCTAACCAAAATTCTTTTGTCTATGTAAGAAACGGGTTATCGCTGCTTAGAATTTGCGTGAGATTCAAATATTGGGTGATTCAAATGGCTCTGAGCACTATGGGAGTAAACTTCTGAGGTCATCAGTCCGCTAGAACTTAGAACTACTTAAACCTAACTAACCTAAGAACATCACACACATCCATGCCCGAGGCAGGATTCGAACCTGCCACCATAGCGGTCGTGCGGTTCCAGACTGTAGCGCCTATAACCGCTCGGCCTCTCCGGCCGGCTTAAATATTGGGTGAGTCCGAGCTCTACCGACATAATTTCGGTGGTTCTTGAGGATATTTTCGTATGAGGGTCCCGTGTTCTCCAGCAGCTAGTTAAAGCGCACTAATAATGTACACTCTAAGGAGAAATATTAAAAAGAAATAAAAACTACTCACCACCAACGAATTATCTGAATGGGACGAAAGTCAGCAGATGGTATGTACATGTACAGACAAACAAATTATTACAAATCCAGAAAAATTCGATGATTTTCTCAAGAGAAAGAATTTCACAAATTGACTAACAAGGGGACCCTCCATACTGTAACTATTTTTTTATTTCAAAGAATAACAACAAACAGTGTAAGGTGTGCGAAATTATAAAGATATATTCAGTTATAAATTTTTTCTGTCATACAATATTACATAATCTTATTTTTCATCGTTCACAATGCTTTATGTGCCAGAGCAATATTGTGGGTGATACTTACGATAGAAACAACCGAAGCACAAATTTTCGCAGCACCACGCGCATTTTATGAAAGCAACCGTCTTGCAGGCGTACGGTTTTATCACGACCGATACCGGGAAACATATTTCTTTTGCATTTAAAAAGATTTCTCTTTCATCCGCTAATTTCGATGCGAACCAAGCGTATCTAATCATGCTTTCAAAATTAGGTACGCTGAATTGATGTAGGATTAGTGAATGTAGTTTTATCGAATCTTTCCTAGAAGCGATCTCCCTGTTGTGTTTCATCAAGTCGGAAGCATTCTGAATAATTTTCGTGAAGATTTTCAGCTGTCGGTAAAAATAAACATCGCAGGGCTGGCAATAAGGAGTGCACTTTGGTGGGACCACTTTTAAGGTGCACGTGCTCGCCCTCCTTTCATCAGTGAATAGCGTATAAAGTTGAATCGGTTTGCCCTTCCCACGAATAGATAATGTACAAAAAAAATTTCTGTCCCACTTACGAAAGAATTACAGAATGCAAAAATTCTTTGTACACCAGTTTTGCGAACTTCCCGCATTTCGTGCAGGACACGACTACATTTTTGTATTTCCCAGTTAATTCGTCTACCCGTTTTTGAACGTTAGGATCAAATTTTCCGGACGGTCTTGCATGCATAAAAAAAAATCGGAGCAGGTTTCGAACACGGTACCTCCACTGCGGTAGCCGTGCATCTTAACCACTACGCTACGCTGACTTGCTGGGTTTACATCTAATGTTACGAGTATACACAGCACGCAAAGAACTTCAAAATCAATTTTCTGAAAAACCAAGGCCCGTCGCTAAAAACCCGGATAGTCAGATACTCAGGGTAAGTGCCTCTACAACATATTTGAAGCGCATCAAAATCCGTGATTTACATTATGGAGGGTCATCTTGTAAGTCAATAACGCATTGGTCCACCTCTGCAAGGGGTTACTCGACTTGGCACGTATTGATTAGTGGTGGTGGTGGTGGTTAGTGTTTAACGTCCCGTCGACAACGAGGTCATTAGAGACGGAGCGCAAGCTCGGGTTAGGGAAGGATTGGGAAGGAAATCGGCCGTGCCCTTTCAAAGGAACCATCCCGGCATTTGCCTGAAACGATTTAGGGAAATCACGGAAAACCGAAATCAGGATGGCCGGAGACGGGATTGAACCGTCGTCCTCCCGAATTATTGATTAGATGTCGGATGTACTCCTGAGGGATATCGTGCCAAATTCTGTCCATTTGGCACGTTAGATCGTCAAACTCTCGAGCTGGTTGGAGAGCTCCGTTAATGCTCCAAGCATTTTCAGCTGGGGAGGCATCCAGCGACCTTGCTGGCTAAGGTAGGATTTTTTCAGGCACGAAATCAACCAGTAGAGACTCTCACCATGTGCGGACAGGCATTATCTTACTGAAACGCAAACTCGAGGTGGCTTTCCAGGAAGGGCAACAAAGCGGGGCGTTAATTATCGTTGACGTACCGCTGCTGCTGTGCTGTAAAGGCGCGGCCGATGAAATCAAAGGGGTCCTGCTGTGAAATGAATTGGCATCCCAGACCATCACTCCCGGCTGTCAGGCCATATGGTGGGCGACAGTCAGTTTGATACTCCACTGTTATCTGGTGCGTCTCCAGACACGTCTTCGCTGGTCTAGGCGCTCATTTCGAAGTAGGATTCATCACTTCTGTAGCTGATGAGATTACAGGCTCAATGTGCCCGACACCACTGCAAACGGCTTACCTGGTGTACGGAGGTCAATGGCGGTCTGCGCAAGAGACGCCTTGAACTCAGACCCCTTTGCGTGAACGTCCTACTAATGGCCCTTGTGGGCCCTGAAGCACCAGTTGCACGCCGAATGCTGATAGTAATGAATCTGACTGCCTCTTTAACTTTTTCTCGGTCCTGCTGTTCTGTCGTCTCTCTAGATCTACTGCTTCCTTGTTCCCATTGTACTCAGCCACGGTTCACCCATTCGTGCCAATTCGTCGATAGTGGCATTTCTCGTATTAAGATGTCGAGAGGTTCGGCGGTTACTTCCAGCGGCTTCTCTGAGACAAACTACATGTCCTCTCTCAAATGCTGACATCCGCGTGTATTGTTCACGCGTCTCTCTGTGAGGAATAGTTGCTGCCCAGCTGAGTACACGGAGTGAAGTTCCTAAGAGCTTTATGGCCTGGTATCGGCATGTCCCCTGTTTCCAATCCTCTCCATCTACGCGGTGGGCTGCAGTGTCTCGCATTCATCCACAGGCTACTGAAGCTTACAGTTCTGCGTTTTACGTCGATACCTTTATGACTATCAACTTGTGATCCATATCCATAGCTGCTTCGTGATTCGTCATTCTTTATTTTTCTTAGAGCACATTTGTAATTTATTAGACTTGTTGCGGCAATTACCTTAGATACTGTGAAAGTATCTTCATAATAATTGCGGGGTTTCAAAATAAATACCCACCCTCTGACTCAGAGTTGCAATATTAGAGGTTTTGGCTGGTTTCGTTGTCTAGGGGCTGGGATACGTAGTTGCCGCATTACAGGCCAAATACTGCTCAGTCTACAGTATACGATAAGAATACACACATGACTCGAATGGTGGGAGGTTTCTATCACTCGGCGATTGTGAATCATGAAAGTAACATATAAATTTATAATGAAAGATTAAGATTAAATAAAATCTGCAGGTACTATCTTAACGACTTTAAATGATGACTACGATAGTAGAAGTACTTTAGAGAATGCGGTAAATTTCTGCAAAACACTTATTGGTGTCGATGGTCCAGCAATTAAATAAAATATAAGTTGAATAACAGGGAAACAATAGATTCCTACTGCACGTAATTAGTTATAAACAACAACATAGCTCGCGGGATACTCACTTCTAAACGCACACTACGTCTTCACTACAGAAGCCACGGAAATCTCACAAGTGCACAAGTCAGCACTGCGAAATATTTCTATCTCTCGCGACCACGCGCATACTGCTCTACACTGGCCAAGTCTTTCCGCGACTCTCCGTCCGTCTCGTCCAGCACTTCTCGTCACCTGTGCCGTACCCCCAGAACCGCCCCGTGTCCTCTCCAGAAACGATGCTCCTCCCCACTTCCATACAGTCTCTACACTTAATGAACTCTCTGATTTGCTAGAGCGCTCCCGCCCTGTCTTCAAGCCAACGTGAACCAACAAACATATTGAAACACATACGAGATACTGGATTTACATTTAAATAATTTTAAAGTAAATGAATTTACCTACGGCTGGACCATAAAAACGCTCTAACACACATTATTAAATACATAAACAAATTAAGTAAACATATATCAAAGGAATGGCAACAAAAGGTGGCCAGTAGCCTAATGTCTCTGTGATTACTAAAAGACAATAAATATTTAACCAATTTCTTGATGAATAGTATATATCGGATAAAAACAAAGACACAGATAAATAAATGTATTTACAAGCATTGTAAGACGTCGTGGTCTCCTGACCTTCATTCTTTACAAATTCCGCCCTTACAATCATATTCCGCACATCAAGACGCTTCATTCGAACTGAAACTCGATAAGTTAAGTCAATATTGTACGAATTCATGTAAACGATATGCAAATAACAAGTAAGTGGCCCGGGGTTGAAATACTCAAGGCTGGCGTACACACATACATTCCAGACACGACGGTCACACGAGCTTTAATTTTGGGAAAGAAACCGCACAACAGGACGCCGGTCCCTTCAGAGGACGACCCAACCTATCTATGTCAGCCAGTGACCGCCCGTGGAGCAGACAGCATGTGCCCGAGGGAAAGGAGGAATGACCCCGTGTTCGGCTTAAAAGCACATTCCGCTACATTGTGTGGGAGCGGCCAGCCTACGCATTCTTTACACATAGCACTCAGTTTCAGAGATTTTCACAGGGAGACAGCAAACGCCTAACGCCGATACTACAGATTTCCGGATTGGTCGCCTTAAACGAAACGTCATCCTACCGTTTTAGAAGAGAAATGCTGATGGACAGACGATATTTCTGACGCCTTGAGCTGAAGGAGTAATGGAAGTGACCGAAAAATATACCCCTTCACGTCTGGTGCGGAGAGGGGCCGTTCCGTTGTCGCTCTTGGAGCGAGAACACGTAACGAGAGCGTGCGCGCTCATACATGCACTCAAAGAGCAAGGAACATGTCTCTCCTCAGTACTTCACTGGGAGAGCACCTCTGTCGAGAGCGAATCGAAGTGCTACTCTATATTGAGTCCTTGCGATTAAGCGTTGTTCACTGCGTTGGCCGACACACTTATTGTGCGGTGTGAATGGACAGAGGTATAGTTAAACGGCTGCGAGCGAATTTTGGAGTGGCATCGCGGTGGACTGGTTATCTGATCGGTGTACCACACCAATAGTTAGACTAGGGGCGAATAGGAGTCTTTGACTTCATCAAGGCGTAGGGAGAGTTTGATTGGCGAAGGTCAATCCAGATAGAACGAGAGTTATCTTATTTGTCAGCAGCGAGTGGCACAGACAGCAGTCATCGCAGCTTACGGTATTGTGCGCTAGAGCTATTGTGAGCCCCATATTTCCTCCACAACAGAACCCTTCACTGCATTTCACATGCGACAGCCTCGACAGTACCTAGCAACATTCTGACTGATAATTATTCAAGTTGAGTTGACGCGGCTCTCAGCCATTCTGCCAAGTCAATAACAATCTTAAACTTTGTATAGAAATTTCATTATCGAATCCTATCCTTGAGAGGTAACTTCACATTCCGAAAAGAACCAGGATATAACTTGTTCAATTCCTAACTAAAAGTGCCACTGTGATTCCTCTGAATTTTTGCAAAATAAATAATAATTTTCGTTACTTTCATGTTTTTCTTACACTAACTAGCACTACTCCAGTACCCAAGTATCCCACCAGTTACGTAAGAAACTTTGTGAATTTTTGTGTCATTTCCTTACAGCAGACGACTCCAGAAGATATTTATTGCTGAAAGTATTTCAGGCATTTCTCTTTAGAACGTTACGAGCGTCTGTCTGACTTCGGTTGTAATGGGTGGGGGGTGGGGGGGGTGGGGGGGGGTGGAAATTGCATCTTGCAGGAGCCACAGGGTAAAGGGTACATCTCAGATTAATTCGTTGCGCTGAATAACAGAATAGATGAACCGACACGCTCACAGCATGCTGGTACCGTTTTTTTTTGTGTAACTGTGGAGTATTCATGGCCTGACGCGATCAATAGTAATCGGGCAATTTGAACTCCAATAACTCCGGTGCTATTCAAGTTACATGCCTGTAATTCATACCAATTTAGGTTTACACTAATAGCTTTCTAAAGACACGACGATCGACAGTATCGGATGAACCGTTTATATTTTGGAAATTGGTTGCTGTGTGTAACTTGTATAATTTACAGTCAGATACTAAACTTTAAACTAATAAAGGTATTGAAAATCTGATTACACCATCAGAATCGTCGTGCAAATAATGGTAATGTACATGTTTCTTTTTGAGGTGTCATGATACATCTGGCTACTATTAATTTCTATACGAACTGTGAAAGTCTGCCATGATGGTTTCACAAAGTCCGCCATCTTTGGCACTCCCAGCATAGACATCTCCTTCATCAACGCAAAGCACTGCCCTCGTCACAGCGGAATTCCCAGCCACGCGGCTGGACCGGCCGTTGTGTGGCATCACGCGGTTGCTAAGCTAACGTTTAGCACCACGTGGTCGCTGCCGGTTCGCGGCTTTGGCGAACCTCCTGTGCGGCCGCCCCGACTCCGAACATATAATATTTCCAGGGCGCCACAACTCGCCCGTTAACTCACATAATGAATTTTGTTAATACATAATTTATTTTTCAGTCTAACGTGCATATTTTTTCCCCCTTATGACTGGTTTAGATCTCCCTTGATCACCTTCTGAGCTACGTATTTACGTCAGCAACCCGTCGTGTCTGTAATGGAGCTGCACTTCAGAATAACCTCTGCTCTGATAAACACACGACAGGTTGCTGACGCAAGTGCATAGATCTGGAGATAATCCAGGGAGATCGAAGTTAGTCTTTCTGTAAAAAACCGTGTGAGTGAGAATGAAAAATAAACGATATATCAAACATTATTATAAATATCAATATAGTTGCTGATATCTTTAGCGACGAATGTGTTGGATATATTAACAATGAAAAATCTGAAATATTCTATCACCAAATTGTACGAAACAAAACACAGGACAATCTAGCAACTATCAGAAGAAAAGTTACTGTGATGTGATTATCGTGGCGGCGGGAAAAGCTCATCGTAGCGCCGGCGAGCCACTCTTCCACTACCGTCAGCAGACCTACGCACGGGTTAGATATATCCGTGAACTCTTCATTAGTAAACTAGAAACGTCCCCTTTTGAACATTTATACAGGACTGTGCTTAAACTGACACACAATATTTTTAGCTCAACGCAATCTGACTATCAAAAATCCCTACAAAAGAATAGCCCTGACTAACATTAACCTATACCTTTCACAAATCACTTACCTCACAAAAATCTTCGTTACTCCAACTACTGCTATACAGCGAGCGCCACTACTGCCAGCTAAATAACAGACTCAAACTACGGAAGTTACTAACTACTGATAGGGATAGTTAGCAAATGAAAGATTTTAATAGAGAAGAAACAATGTATTTACCTTAATAGTCATAATATATATAGCAGTTCATAATATCCAGTATAACAAATTTCAAAACTCCGCCATCTCTCTCCCCACATCCACCACTGCTGGCGGCTCACCTCCAACTGCACAACGCTACGCGCTGTTCACATCCAGCTGCCGCTGCCCAACACTACAATGGCAGACAACAATGCAAACTAGCCACAGACTGCACACAGCACAGCCAGTGATTTTCATATAGAGCGCTACGTGGCGTTACCAATAAGAAAACCTAAATAGCCTACTTACAAACTTATCCACATCTTCCCGATGCCAAGTAGTGTTCAACCGATAAAGACAATCAAACCAGCACTTATTATTTTGAAACTCTAAAGCAATGTTCACGTGTAATAACTACAATGAGTGGGAACAATTGCAACACCAAAAAATAATTAACGTAAAGTAATGAAGTTTCGGGAATACATTTGTCTAGGTAACATATTTAAGGTATTAAAATTGCAAGATCACAGGCAAGCGCGAGAAAAGCCCTTGCCAATGTGAAATGCTGGTACATTAATTACCGGTGTAGCCGCTAGCTTTAAGAATGCAAGCATGCAAACTTTAGTACAATGTGTTGTACAATTGTAAGATGTCAGTATGTGGGATGGAGTTCGATGCTTGCTGCACTTGGTCGGTCAATACAGGGACGTTTAACTCTGTTTGTGGATGTCGCTGGAGTTGTCATCCGTTGATGTCCCATTTGGGCTCGATTGCAGACCGATCTGGTGATCTATCAGGAGAAGGCAACATGTCGACACTCTGTAGAGAATGTTGGGTTACAAGAGCGGTATGTGAGCGAGCGTTATCCAGTTGGAAAACACCCCCTTGTATGCTGTTCATGAATAACAGCACAACAGGTCGAATCACCAGAGTTATGTGCAAGTTCGCAGCCAGGGGGCGTAGGATAACCACGAAAGTGCTGCTGCTCTCATACGAAATTGCAGGCCAGACCATAATTCCAGGTGTAGGTGAAATGTGTCCAGTTCGCAGACGGGTGGGCTGGAGGCCCGCAACTGACCTGCTTCTAACCAACACACGGCCGTCACTTGCACGGAGGCAGAATCACCTTTCATCAGAAAACGTAACAGACCTCCACCCTTCCTTCCAGTGGATGGATGGATGGAGAAGGTTGTATGGGCGCGCGACGGCAAGGTCTTCAGCGCCCGCTCAATAACAGATTGAGACGGGTGTCAAGAAAATACTCAGAACAGTAAGACAAAACAGAAGGTAAATCACAGGTAACAAGGTTGGAAAAATATGTGCCTACCCACACCGAAGCGTGGGACGGAGCATGCCGTCAGCAGTAAAACATGGACAACACAGGAAGAAAGTGGTAGAGGGATCTAAAACAATATAGCAAATGGAAGTGGCTGGCTGACCGCAAGGAAAAAGGAAGGAGCCAACCACTTTGCAATACACTAAAACTTCTAGCCTAAAAGTTTAGGCCAGAGTCAAAAATGGTTCAAATGGCTCTGAGCACTATGGGACTCAACATCGATGGTCATCAGTCCCCTAGAACTTAGAACTACTTAAACCTAACTAACCTAAGGACAGCACACAACACCCAGCCATCACGAGGCAGAGAAAATCCCTAACCCTGCCGGGAATCGAACCCGGGAACCCGGGCGTGGGAAGCGAGAACGCTACCGCACGACCACGAGATGCGGGCAGGCCAGAGTCCAGACGCATCACAAACCTTTGAAACCCTAGACACACACGTCTCATCATAAGCTAAAACACAGGGCAGATCCCCATCAACTTCTTCTTCTGCCCTTGCATCCCGGTATAAAATGCAGTCTGTTAAAATATGCCGGACAGAGAAGTGCACACCACAAGCATCACAAAACGGGGGATCCTCCCACCTTAATAGAAAGCTATGTGTGAGAGGACAGTGCCCAATCCGAAGACGCGTGAGGGTCGCTTCCTCCTGCCTGAGCAACCGGCAGGAAGAACGCCATGGCCGAGTTGTTAACTTCACCAACCACAGTTTATTGGCCGTCACCGCCAGCTATTCTTCCTCCCACAACTCCATGCACTTCTTGTGGAGTGCAGAGATGACAGACTGCAAGGGAATAGGAGACTGGACCACATCCTGCTCTCTGCAGGCCTCCTTGGCAGCCCCATCCTTCCAATGAGCTCCCGCTTAACGCGCCTAAAGTCGCAAATGGCGGTGGCTTGAGGTCAGTGGAATATACACCACATCACGCCTGGCTCGGAGCTATTCTTGAAGTATCTGATTTGTAACAATTTATTGTGTCGCTGTGGTGCCAATGCTTTTCAAATTGCTGCTCCAGATGCGCCAGAGCCATACGCCGAACGCGATGGTATTCCCTCTTGGCAGGGCCACGTGGCCGTTCGGTGCCCGGTCTTATTGCGATCGTACATTGCCGAGACCACTGCTGCCAACAGCTATGTACAGTGGCTACAGTTATGTAATATTAAGAGCGACAAAGCATTTCATCTACATGTCGTAGAAAGTTTCGATAAAAGCATACATTAATGTTGACATACACACACCTCGTGTATCTGCATTTCGTCGCTTATCTGTTACATTTGTCGAATATGACAAGTTGTGTGTCATATGTATTTCTAGTAAGCATAAATACGAGGGTTGTTTTTTAAGTAAGGGCCGTTCGCGCGTATAGTCCCGTAGTTCGCGCGGACGCCGCAACAAGCCACCGTGCCACTTGCGGCATCCTTCCCGTTCACACTGATGCAAGTTGCAGTTCTGTAGCTGAGGTGTACGCATCGCTGTGCTACTTTATAATGTTTACGATTAATGAATCGCCCGCCGCGTGTGAGATACGGTCAGTGATACGTTTTTTGACCGCGAGAAGCCTATCAGCTGCAGAAATTCATCGTCAGTTAACAGAAGTTCATGGTTTGAATGCAATGAGTGAAGGTAAAGTGCGTCAGTGGGTTAGAGAGTTTAAAAATGGCCGTCAAAACGTCCATGACGAAGAACGCTCAGGCCGACGCTCTGTGATCACTGATGATTTGGTGGCTGCAGTCGAAACAAAGATTCACAATTTCCACTCTTTCTTTGGAATTTCCACAAGTTTCAAGATCGGTTTTGTACAAAATTGTGTCTGAAAACCTAAACTTTAAGAAACTGTGTTCTCGGTGGGTACCCAGACTCCTCACAGAGGACCACAAAGGGAAGAGAATTGCCACTTCATTGGACTTTTTGATTCGTTACGAGGATGTTGATTCAAATTGTCACTGGAGATGAAACATGGGTATCCCATATCACTCCCGAAAGCAAGCGACAATCGATGGAATGGCGACACACAACCTCACCCGTCAAGGTCAAAGCCAAACAGACACTGTTAAAGCGCAAGATTATGGCAACTGTGTTCTGGGACCGGCGCGGTGTTTTGCTAGTGGACTTTATGCCACGAGGAACGACAATCAACTCAGATGCCTACTGTGCAACTCTAAAGAAGCTCCGCAGAGCAATTCAAAACAAAAGGCGCGGCATGCTGACAAAAGGAGTTTTGCTCCTGCACGATAACGCTAGGCCTCACACCTGTCAAATGATTCGGGATTTGATTGATTCTTTTGGCTGGGAAGTTTAGGACCATGCACCATACAGCCCCGACCTTGCTCCTAGCGATTTTCACCTTTTCCGGTACCTGAAACACCATCGTGGCGGGCAGCGCTTCAATGACGACGATGAAGTGAAAGCAGCAATGAACTCTTGGCTGTCGGAGCAGGCAGCCGAATTCTTTGAAGAGGGAATTAAAAACTTAGTTGTACGGTATGACAAGTGCTTAAATACACAAGGCAACTATGTAGAAAAATGAGTAAAAGTGTGTAGAATCAGAAAATAAAAGTTTTTTTA
This sequence comes from Schistocerca cancellata, assembly GCF_023864275.1. Classification (NCBI taxonomy): domain Eukaryota; kingdom Metazoa; phylum Arthropoda; class Insecta; order Orthoptera; family Acrididae; genus Schistocerca; species Schistocerca cancellata. The sequence goes on from NC_064627.1 coordinate 619,067,965, forward strand.
CGAAAGTATTTGTATCTTTTTTTAAAAAATAAAAACGGCCCTTACTTAAAATACAACCCTCGTAAGAGTTTCATATTCCAGGTAGGTGGGAAATCCTTTCTAGAATCGATATGATATATCTTTTAACAGTTAACATGAACAAAAGTTTTCAATACGAACCTAAACAGGAAAAAAATGCATTTTACTATATCCTATACTCATTTATCTTAAAATAATTTTAAAGACATCGGCTAAAATACCACCTGGAGAGCGGGGCGTGGAGTCACGCTTTGAGAATAACAACAAACACCGCTTCACAGAACTCTTTTCAGTAGCCATAAAACAAGTGATACGAGTTTTTTGATTCTGGAAGTTCCATATGAACCTTTATTCTGGAAATGTAATGTGAATCTTTTCAATTTTATTTGTGCAGAAACAGCAGATGGCTAACACCTAGTTGAAATGTTTAAAATCGTACCAAACGAACGAGGCCATGTACGGTGTGCAGACAGGATGGGCAATTTTCGCTTCGCTTATATGTGGGAGTGGACGTGCGGATGAGGCACATCGAGGTCCGAAAACGAGTTATGGTAATGTGACTTGTGGCCTTTCGATGATATTTTTATGGATTTTCATTAATATGCGTATTTTTATGTACCTACACGACACCACTGTTTCGAAATTTCCCACGATGGCGTGAGAGCGTTGAAGGACCTACCACATTGATGTAGGAGGAGACGAAACAGGTTCTGTCACAAGTTGCGTTCAACCTGTATACGTAAGGATGCTCTTTTAGCCGCGCTATTGACCTGGAAATCGAATATATATCAATTTCTCTGACTTTCAACAGAAGATTTAGGATTTACATTACTTCAGGTTGACAGCTGTGTGCAAGATAAAATGTATGACATGAAAAGTTTTTCTTTGCAATTAAATTTCTGACGTGGAAGTAGGAACAGGCAGTGATACTACTGAACTGCCACTGACTGAATGTCTAAATACGCCTTTGACAACAAAATAAACTATTATTACCATGGCGGATTTACATTCTACCAAACGGAGAAATGTATCACTTTTTAGTAACAGTCTTATTAATTGAGCGACGATGAAAATGTTGGCTTTGCCGAAGCACCTTTCGATATGAAGATAGATTTTCCAGTGAACCTATCTGTAAGACAGGTAAGTATTTCACAACGTCTGTACGTGTTAAGCGGTAAAATCTGACGAAAACTGAGCCACACACACTAATTCATTTTAAATTTTTTCTTCGGGAGAAATGTTTTGAAACAAATTTTTAAGGGAAGAGAGAATTCTGGAAACAGCCCTACGATCGCCAACTCATTAATGTTCAGTGGTAATGCAGCTGATGAGGCTTCAGTCTACGCCTAATGTAATGGTTTCTCCGAGTAACAGCTAAAAATGTAACGTATTATATTAGTGTCAATGCTCAGAAACTAAATAGTTCTCCCTTCTTCTGTACATATATCCGTAAAGTATAGACGCTATGTCGGCACAGTATGTACTGTACATACGTGTAATTCCCTTGTCAAAGATTTGTGTATTGCTTTCAAGCGGTACTCGTATCCGTCGCAGAGTCAGTAATTGTACCGGTTTAATGTGTTGAATTTACGCTTATTAAAGAACTGTTTCAGTTTCACGTAAGGAGATGTTTATGATTCGTATCATTCTAGATGTTTTATAACGAAATAATTACTTTTCGGGATTCCCTGCGTCCTTACTCAGCATAAACTAAATTTTACAGTAATGAGTTAATGGTTGTTTTGGTTAGATACATCAGTTTCAAGCATTGCAAGTATTTACCTGTGACTGAAAATCAGTCGCAAATTTGGTTTATTACTGATTCCGATAGCAGGTGCAGTTAAGCTCTCTTATTAAGAATGAATATTACCGGAGTATAAGCTGTAATAAACGTGTTACACATTTTCAGTTAGACACATTACAACTATCTACTAGATTGGGAACCAAAGCTTGGCCACGGGTAGCCGCGCGGTCTGAGGAGTCTTTCACGGTCCGCGCGGCTCGCCCCGTCGGAGGTTCGAGTCCTCCCTCGAGCAAGGGTGTGTGTGTCGTCCATAGCGTAAGTTAGCTTAAGTAGTGTGTAAGCTTAGGGACCGATGACCTCAACAGTTTGGTCCCAGAAGATCTTACCACAAATTTCCAAATTTTACCAAAGCCTGGGGTCGAGATGTTAGGCGAATCTTGACATCTCGGCTGATAAGAGCACAGCCAGCAGGCAAGGGTTCGAACCTTAGATCGACTGATAGTCGTCACTTCAGCAAATTTTGTCCTTACCCTCCTCACTATAACGTGAATATCTTAGATTGTATATCTAACATGTCAGTCAACACGCAGACCTTTTTTCCCGGAACGTGACATTGTTTTTTCTTTTCTCGAGTCTGGATACTGGGAACAATTTCGATGTTACACTACTTTAGGTATCTTTGTTAACTTGAATAGGTCAAGAAATACCGGGTCGTTATAGTGAAACTTTCGCTACTTGAGCTAGTGTGGGCGGAAAACTAGTTACCATGTGGTTACCCAACTTTATAGGAATGATGTTCTGAATGTGCGCTGCAGAATTTACGTTGGTAGCAGTGTTAGTGTCCTGACTTGCCGATAGGCGCCAGTACTAGTACGGTGACATAGGACTGCAACACAAGCATCAGTGTGTATTACAGCTGCAGACTGTCAACACTGGTCAGGACAAAGTGAATGGAGCTTTACCCGTAAAGCGGTCTTAAAACAACAGCAACAGTGCTGTTGCTCTTTGCTAGTATCGACGCGTTATAGGAATACAGGGACGTCCCCTTTATTCACCGGGGTTCAAGAACATGATTCGGAAGTTAGAATTCACCGTGGACTTAGGAATTACTGCTGGGAGAGGCCGACAGATAGCAGCACCAACAAACCCTTGAAGAAGTTATTGTTAGCATGGCTCAGAATGCCGGACGTAGTGCACAGACTGTGCCAGGACAGCTGAACATTCCAATGTCCACCGTTCGAAAAAAGCCATGAACAAAGTTTCAAGCTGAAACTTCCTGGCAGATTAAAATGTGTGCCGGACCGACACTCGAACTCGGGACCTTTGTCTTTCATGGGCAAGTGCTCTACCATCTGAGATGCCCAAGCATGACTCACGTCCCGTCCTCACAACTTTACTTCTGTTAGTACCTCGTCTCCTACCTTCCAAACTTTACAGAAGCTCTCCTGCGAACCTTGCAGAACTAGCACTCCTGAAAGAATGGACATTGCGTGACATGGCTTAGCCACAGCCAGGGGATGTTTCCAGAATGAGATTTTCACTCTGCAGCAGAGTGTGTGGTGATATGAAACTTCCTGGCACTCCGCTGCAGAGTGAAAATCTCATTCTTGGAACATCCCCAGGCTGTGGCTAAGCCATGTCCCGCAATGTCCTTTCTTTCAGGAGTGCTAGTTCTGCAAGGTTCGCAGGAGAGCTTCTGTAAAGTTTGAAAGATAGGAGACGAGGTACTGGCAGAAGTAAAGCTGTGAGGACGGGACGTGAATCGTGCTTGGGCAGCTCAGATGGTAGAGCACTTGCCCACGAAAGACAAAGGTCCCGAGTTCGAGTGTCCGTCCGGCACACACTTTTAATCTGCCAAGAAGTTTCATCAGCGCACACTCTGCTGCAGAATGAAAATCTCCTTCTAAAGTTCCAGGCTGTCGTGGATGTAGATAGTAGTCGCGTTGAGCAACGTTTGTAATCTGTAACATGAGCATGATACACAATTAACAAAAGTAGTGTTAGGTCTATGCTCTCAAATGGAAATCAAAATTATTTCTTTCAATGGTTTATTCGTTATTTCTCTTCCGTATGATTTCGTAAACATTTCCACAAAATTTCATTACGGTACGATTTATATCCCGTTTCCTTAGGTGTACCACTCGATAATGGAAAGCAGGTACACGCCGTCACGGTAGCTCAGCGTGTTCGGTCAGAGGATTGGCTACCCTCTGTAATAAAACAACTGAATTAATTGATCAACAACGAACGTAAACGGGTGTCTTACGACGTCCGCCCCAAGCAGATGCAACGAACGAAAGCGAAAAAAATGAGAATTAAGAATACAGAAAAAAAAAGATGGTAGAGCACTTGCCCACGAAAGACAAAGGTCTCGAGTTCGAGTGTCCGTCCGGCACACACTTTTAATCTGCCAAGAAGTTTCATCAGCGCACACTCTGCTGCAGAATGAAAATCTCATTCTAAAGTTCCAGGCTGTCGTGGATGTAGATAGTAGTCGCGTTGACCAACGTTTGTAGCCTGTAACGTGAGCATGATACACAAGTAACAAAAGTAGTGTTAGGTCTATGCTCTCAAGTGGAAATCAAAATTTTTTTCTTTCAACGGTTTATTCGTTATTTCTCTTCCGTATGATTTCGTAAACATTTCCACAAAATTTCATTACGCTAGGATTTATTTCCCGTTTCCTTAGGTGTACCACTCGATAATGGAAAGCAGGTACATTATTGCTTGTCTCTGAATGAGACCTAAGTCTTCAGAAAGATATTCTGTGAAGGCTTCACAGCTTGCCCAGTAACGTTTCATACAGAGAGAGTATTTTTTCTTTCAACAGTTATCGTGTAAGATCCCTGTTTGGTCAGTAAAGGCCAGTTAGAAACAGAGTAGATGCCTTGGAATTCCTTTGGCCTTTTACTTTAAGCCACTTCGACGTATGTCCCAAACACTTGGTCATTACCGTGGAACTGGTTATACAAGTGTCTCGTATAATGTCTCCTCTGCAAATGTAACACACTCTGTAAATCATAGACGTCCATTTTCCAGTCGTGCAACTGGTTTTATACGTTATTCTGATTTCATAACGTTTTGCTTCATTAAGATTAGATATTTGATGAGTGTGACCATCCACCAGGGAATCACAAAATACCGAATCAGTTACATTCTCATACTGAAGCGTATTTTGCGGCATTTACTTACATTTACAGCATGCTGCCACTCATTACGTTTATTAGATGTTTTGTCCACATTTACTTGCAGTCGCTATAGAAGGACCGTTTACTTATGATAACTAAATACATCAGCGCAGAAACTAAAAAAGCTCTTTAACTTGCATAAAGGCATACAGACAGTTATACTTCCCACACTTCATCCGTGGATGAAACGAGAAGGAAGTTTAATGCATGGTGCAATGAGGTCATGCTCTGCAATAATTTACGCAGATTTCGATGAGTAATTCTCAGGAAAAATATAGAGAATGCTTCTTACACTACGTAATATGTTGCTTATGTAGAATGCCCGTAGAAACTCCGGCAAGATACACTATGTGACAACGTTGCATGATGGAATGCAGTGTACAGCAAACACAAATTGAATTAGAAAACCACAAGTAGTGCATTAATCTTTTTTGTAATAGAGGACGACACATTGTATTCCTTAACAAATTTTCTCGCAGTTAGTATGTAAAGAGTTTCATATTAAATTCCTAAGTCGCATAGTTCGGCGAGGAGTTGCAATGTTATTACCCATTCACTGCGTAGTTTGGATAAATGATCTGTACACTGATGCTGCCCTTTCCCCATTCAACGTTATTTGACGTATTGAATATGATGAAAACTTCTGAGGTCACCAGTCCCCTAGAACCTAGCACTACTTAAACCTACCTAACCTAAGGACATCACACACATCCATGCCCGAGGCAGGAATCGAACCTGCGACCGTAGCGTTCGCGCGGCTCCAGACTGAAGCGCCTAAAACCGCTTGGTCATTGCGGCCGGCGCATCTAGTCATTATACTGCACTGTACACTAGCAAACTGATAAAGATGGTCATTCGTTACTAAATGAAGGAGAAACCAAGTATAGTAGTGAGAAGGATAGCAAAATCAGAGTTTATCCTTCACTCCAAACTGACATTATTAGTAGGCCGACGATGAGCAAGAAAATCATCGTAGTCTCATTTAAGAAAACATTTCCTAATCGCCTAACGCCATCAACAGAAAACCCCAGAAACACCTAAATAGACAGGAATCTGAAATTTGTTAAAGGCAGAAGTCATCTGTTTCAACCCTAAGATCAAATGGTTCAAATGGCTCTGAGCACTATGCGACTCAACTTCTGAGGTCATCAGTCGCCTAGAACTTAGAACTAATTAAACCTAACTAACTTAAGGACATCACACACATCCATGCCCGAGGCAGGATTCGAACCTGCGACCGTAGCGGTCACGCGGTTCCAGACTGTAGCGCCTTTAACTGCACGGCCACACCGGCCGGCCAACCCTAACATCATTTCGTCCAAATGAACGTATAGGGTCACATAAGCAATTAAATCTACAATGTTCCCAAATTTGTTGAAGGTACTAAAATATGGTTTGCGATTATCGACTGCATGCAAAGAGGTATTTTGTTGCATGGGTTACGCTCGTGTAAGATTTTTATCTATTGACGCACTGAAGGAACGTCATTTCTGATTATTTTAAGTAGATGGGTACCTACTCAGATAATGCTTGCTATGAATTGTAGATAAAGATTTCGGAAAAAAGTACATGAATTATGTTAAAGATAATGACTGCGAAGTGGTTGTTTGGGTCCCACTACCATCTCAAAATCACGTAACGCAGCCGAGAGTACAAATTAACACATTTCGCGAGTATTTTTGTAAAAAAAAAAAATTCTGTAGATATTATCGCGTCTTATATTTACTTCTGGTTTCAGGACTATTAAAATATTTCTTCGCGGATATGGTTGTAATAGATTTACGACCAGAATAACAATGTCCTTGGTGCATTTCTATGAAGGTGTTGCTGATAATGAGAAATATTTTTTCTTTTCCTTCTTTCTTTCCTTCTGCTTCATTTAATCCGTACACAAATCTTCGATGGTGTAGAATATTTGTGGTTTTGCTCTACAGTAAGAAAAATAGCTGTTTTTGCTTTACTAATGTTGATACAAGAATCTCTTTTAACTGTGTGTACAAATTGACAATGTACGTTTGATGTTTTTATAATGTTTTTGTGCAATGCTCCGTGTGGAACCAAATGTAACATACAGCATTGTTGTATGAATTGTGATGCGAGAGCGATATCGATTATTAGCACTCGAACTATTGACACTGAACGGTTCTGCAGCGTTGTGGCGTACGCGCCTGTGTTGTGTTATTATGGTAGACAAAAGATCGAATATATATGATCGCGTTCTTATTTTTAGGTCACAGTTTAAACCAGATTACGAGACAAAATGTCAAATTATGGATACTATGAGCTTCGTTGAGTGATATAAACAACAGTGACAATGCTTATACGAATGGATTATCGTGTTCGTCGTTACAACCGAAATGTTTTGCGCGTAACTGAGCTGCACGAACTGTTTTACTTTGAGGAGGAGGACGAAATTAGTGTTTAACGTCTCGTCGACAACGAGATATCTGAGACGGAGCACAGTCTCGGATTAAGGATGGATGGAGAAAGAAAGGGACCTTCTCCTTTCGAAGAAACAATCCCGGAATATGCGTTAAGTGTTTTTGAGAAATCACCGAAAACCTAAATCAGGATGGCTGGAGGCATATTTGAACCGTCGTCCTCCAGAATTCGGCTCCATAGTCCTAACCACTGAACTACCCTGCTCGATTATTGCTTTGTGAACTTATTACTGTGCGTACCTTAATGAAATGCCACGCATGCTAAAACGTTAACTGTCGTCTTGGAGAGTTTTAAACTGTCTGTGACGTGAGGTACTGTTTTCCTCCATAACTGTGATTCTGCGATCGAGATTGCTAAAAGCGGACGGAATGAAACTTCGAGATCGGTGAGTAAAAGTGAACTGCTTATTCTTTTAGAACTTTGTACTGGACATTAGGAACAGAAACGTGTATGATGATGATGTTTGGTTTGTGGGGCGCTCAACTGCGTGGTTATCAGCGCCCGGCAGAAACGTGTATGTAAAGAACGTTGTAACCTTACGCATGCGAAGGTGCAGCAACAACCTCGAACCAGCGTGTGACCACAGGAATGATACGGTAGATAATTTTACCGCCAAACAAGAGGACAGATCCATTGCAGTTTCATGACAGATGGGGCTACAATAATTACACCGGCAGCATCACGGAACTGCCGTCGACGTCAAGACGCAATGACGACAGAGACAGATACGCAGCAACTCCAAGCGATCTCGCCCTTTAAAAACTTGAAGCATTTCGTATTGGTTCACTTGTAATTCATTTCTCTTTTGTGGCCAAGCTTTCTCAGAATTTGTTTCCTTCAGAAATAAATGTAATATCAGTGAATCGTGTTTGCTGTCATCGTTGATTTTGTAGACCCGACATTAATAGTAGTTATTGCAGTTTACTACCAGTATCTTTTTCGATTATTTTACTGTAATTATTATTAAATGTACTTAACGTATTCTTTGGGAGAGGTGTGTTTTCATGCATGTGCGTAATTTTCCTATCGAGCTTATTTACGTGTTTTGTAGTGGGATGTACAACCACGCTACAGGTGAGAATTTTGAGTACGACAGAGGGCAGCCGGCCGGGGTGGCCGAGCGGTTCTAGGTGCTACAGTCTGGAGCCACGCGACCGCTACGGTCGCTGGTTCGAATCCTGCCTCGGGCATGGACGTGTGTGATGTCCTTAGGTTGGCTAGGTTTAAGTAGTTCTAGATTCTAGAGGACTGATGACTTTAGAAGTTAAGACCCATAGTGCTCAGAGCCATTTGAACCATTTGACTGAGGACACCTACGTAAACTGTGTTTACATTCAACAAGACGTCATATTACGACACACTCACGACTAAATGCGAGTTTAATTGGCTCTTACAGTTATAACTGAACGAAATTATAGCCACTTCCTAAATTATTTACTAATTGATTTAAGGGAGTTTTCGTGTTTTATGTTCTTTTGGTGCTCGGAGTTCGAAAAGTTCGGAGTTAAAACTGTTTCTTTTGAGTTTAAATAATCGAATTTTGCTGACAGAATCACTCAAAATAGAGCACTGAGATCCGTTTTCCTCACAGCACGACTTTCCAATTGCTTTTCAGTATTTTGAACCGTGCGTGAACCGGAAGTCATTTCTCTCGCCAGACGCGACTCGCAATGAGGCACGCCTTGACTGCCGCCCAGTTGGACTCTTAGCGTAGCGTAGCGGCCGCAGAGGTCACAGCGCTTGCTGCCGACGTGAGCGCCCCGGCGCGACATGTTTACAGCCGGGGCTGTTCTCTGAATGCAGGCACCGCGGCCGCTGGAACGCAATCATCCGTCGTGTTACGTGGGTCGATGAAGGACGTTAATTAAACGTGGCGCTGCGCTGCGCCGGGCGGCGTGGGTCGGGAAAATATTAGAGTTTTAATTAGTTGACAACAATGGCGGGGCAGGCGAAACTGGCCGTCCATTAGGCCCCGTGATCCTCCCCACCTGGCCGGCGTGGCCTTTCACCGCGGAAAACTAATCGCCGCGTGCTGAATTAAATCATGAGCGCCCCGCGTTCCCGTCCGTAATGTAGCTCCAAATTAGGGCAGCGCATTGCAAATGCAAATCCCGCGCCACAGATGTTGCCGACGCAGCGCTCTCTCCTATGAATAGCCCCTCCCCGCCACGGTGGGCCCAGCACGCTCAGCAAAGGCTCAAAGTCTGAATGCGGAACCGCTGTGTTCTCCATCTCCCTCAGTCTCCCTCTCTCCCTCCCTCCCTCTCCCAGTCTCTCTCCGCCTCCGTCCCTCCCTCCCTATCTCTCTCTCTCTCTCTCTCTCTCTCTCTCTCTCTCTCTCTCTCTCTCTCTGGGCGCACCTGAGACTTGTAGCCGTTGGTTTGTTTACGGTGAGTGAGGGAGGTGGTGCTGTTGGGAGAGCGGCCAGCGGCCGTGTCGGACTCGTGGATGTCGGCAGGCGGTGATCGGCGACCGCAGACACCGTCCCTCATTAGCAGGCGCGTGCTGCGGCGCACGATGGCCCCGGAGGGTCATCCGACCCCGGCGTCACTACGCGCTCCGTCTCACAGTACGGGGAATTACGTGACTACGGTCCAGGGGGAGGAGGATTCACTGTGAATAGGTGGGGGAAAGGATAAGTGACGGTGAATAGCCTAATCTCGTCAGGTTCGAGAGCAACCCAACACCAACAGCAAATTTCAGGCATATAAATGTTTCAAATGGTTCTGAGCACTATGGGACTTAACATCTGAGGTCATCAGTTCCCTAGAACATAGAACTACTTAAACCTAACTAACCTAAGGACATCACATCAGGTATATACATCGTCCTCACAAGCAGATGAAAAAATAGAAAAAAATGTTCAAATGTGTGTGAAATCTTATAGGACTTCACTGCTAAGGTCATCAGTCCCTAAGCATACACACTACTTAACCGAAATTATCCTAAGAAGAAACACACACACACATACCCGAGGGAGGACTCGAACCTCCGCCTGGACCAGCCGCACAGTCCATGACTGCAGCGCCTGAGACCGCACGGCTGATCTCGCACGGCTGAAAAAATAGAGTATGTCATGGTATTGAACAGGTAAGTCTATGAAGATGAGAGTCTAATAAGTGTGGCTGATTGGAACGTTAGAATAAGGGAAGGAGCGCAAGAGGTGCGGTAGAAAAAGTGTTCGGCAGTAGGAATGTGAAATGAGATGGAGTCCTTGAGTTCAGATATAAGCATCAGCTAGTGATAAACAGATCACCAATCGCAAGAGAAAATGGCGGAAGCCATGGGAAAAAAACCGGCTTTGTCACGTGATGCCGAAGTTGAGATTCCAAAATAAGAAATAGGTCGTACTCAGCAGCAGATACACACCCGAATCACAATTTAGGGATATGGAAAGGTAGGAAGAACTTAAAGGGAACAGTCAGGAAAACGAAGCTGTAGGATGTAAGAACTGTGGGGGAAAACAGGTATTCCGACACATCGGACACAGGATCGAGACGTTAGGTGTAAACACTACTCTGAGATGAAGAGGTTGGAACAATAGAAGAACTTATGACAAGCTGATTCCCCCCCGCCCCACCCCTCCTCCCGCCCTTTCTTCCGCAACAGGAAAATTATTCTCTTCGTGCATTACATGCCACAAGAAACATAATTAACCTATATTAGAAATTCTGTTTATCTCATTGACAAGAATAATTTGTAGTTTGTTTCGTAGTTTGTGACTATACACGTTTCACCTTTTTGCTTTAGAAGTTATGAACCTAGATAACTATCTGAAACAGAATGATGCAGCAGAGGAAATACAACAGAATGGTTTTAGTTATTTAAAATGCTGACAGTGATTCTGAAATAGTGGATCCGAAAGAACAAGCGCCATAAATTCATGATTCCGTGGCCGTATATGTACGTGATGACAGAGAAATATCGATGTCAGCCGCACTTTGGAACTGAATCAATACTGAGGAGGTAAGTGAAAATATTTGACGGAAAGAGACTCGAACGTAGGTTTCTGGCTTTACGCGAGCGGTCACCTTAACCGCGTCGGCTAGCCCAGCTTATCGTACACTACTACCGTAGTGACTCTCTGTCCATTATCCTCGTTGCGCACAGCATCTCGCATGATTCCCGCAAGAGGTCGAACCTTGGGTGCATCAACACTGACGATATCACGAATTTCCGTTAGCGTATATGTGTTACTATTATATGTGTGGAGTCTGTTCTTTCGGATACGCATCACCGCTTATGGTAAGTAGACAGTATGTAAATAAAACTAACTATTGTCGCTAAAATAAATATGAAAGAAATTTCAATTAGGCGTCCAGAAGTTTCGAAGCAGGACTTGTAGCGTAAGATTTCCAGAAATACTACACCGAAGAGCCAAAAAACTGGTACACATGCCAAATATAGAGTGGGGCCCGCGCGAGCACGCAGAAGTGCCGCAACACGATGTGGCATGGACTCGATTGATGTCTGAAATAGTGCTGGATGTAACTGGCAGCATGAATTCTGCAGGGCTGTCCATAAATCCGTAATAATACGAGGGGGTGGAGATCTCCTCTGAACAGAACGTTGCAAGATATTCTACATATGCGCAATAATGTTCATGTCTGTGGAGATTGCTGGCCAGTGGATGTGTTTAAACTCAGAAGAGTATTCCTGGAGCCACCCTGCAGCAGTACTGGACGTGTGTCGTGTCGCATTGTCCTGCTGGAATTGCCGCCGGAATGCGCAATGGAAATGATGGATAGATGTGATCAGACAGGAAGCTTAGTACGTATCATCTGTCAACGTCGTATTTAGATATATCACGGGTCCTATGTCACTCCAAATGCACACGCCCCACACCATTAGAGAGCCTCTACCAGCTTGAAGTCCCCTGCTGACATGCAGGACCCATGGATTCATGAGGTTTTCTCCATCCCGTACACGTCCATCCACTCGATACAATTTGAAACGAGACTCCTCAGACCATGCAACATATTTCCTGTTACCAACAGTCCGACGTCGGTGTCGACGGGTCCAGACGAGGCGTAAAGCTTTGTGGCGTGCAGCCATCAAGGGTACAAGAGCGGGCCCTCGGCTCCGAAAGCCCACATCGATTATGTTTCGTTGAATGGTTCGCTGACACTTCCTAATGGGCCAGCATTGAAATCTGCAGCACTTTGCGTAAGGGTTTTACTTCTGTGATGTTAAACGTTTTTCTTCTGTTTTTCATGGTCCCGCTCTTGTAGAATCTTGTTCCTGCCGCAACGATGTTAGAGATTTGATGTTTTCCGGATTCCTGATATTCACGGTACACTCGTGAAATGGTCGTACGGAAAAATCTCCACTTCATTGCTACTTCGGAGATGATGTCCCACCGCTCGTGAGCCGACTGTAACTCCTCGTTCAAAATCACTTAAATCTTGATAATCTGCCATTGTAGCACAGTAACTGATCAAACAACTGCGCCAGAGACACGTCTTATATAGGTGTTGCTGACCGCAGCGCCGTATTCTGCTTGTTTACATATCCATTTTTTGAATACGCATGCCTCTACCAGGTTCTTTGGCACTTCAGTGTATACGAGGTGCATTCAAGTTCTGAGGCCTCCGATTTTTTTTCTAATTAAATACTCACCCGAAATCGATGAAACTGGCGTTACTTCTCGACGTAATCCCCCTGCAGACGTACACATTTTTCACAACGCTGACGCCATGATTCCATGGCAGCGGCGAAGGCTTCTTTAGGAGTCTGTTTTGACCACTGGAAAATCGCTGAGGCAATAGCAGCACGGTTGGTGAATGTGCTGCCACGGAGAGTGTCTTTCATTGTTGGAAAAAGCCAAAAGTCAGTAGGAGCCAGGTCAGGTGAGTAGGGAGCATGACGAATCACTTCAAAGTTGTTATCACGAAGAAACTGTTGCGTAACGTTAGCTCGACGTGCGGGTGGGTTGTCTTGGTGGAACTGCACACGCGCAGCCCTTCCCGGACGTTTTTGTTGCAGTGCAGGAAGGAATTTGTTCTTCAAAACATTTTTGTAGGATGCACCTGTTACCGTAGTGCCCTTTGGAACGCAATGGGTAAGGATTACGCCCTCGCTGTCCCAGAACATGGACACCATCAGTTTTTCAGCACTGGCAGGTACCAGAAAAATTTTTTTGGTGGCGGTGAATCTGTGTGCTTCCATTGAGCTGACTGGCGCTTTGTTTCTGGATTGAAAAATGACATCCACGTCTCATCCATTGTCACAACCGACGAAAGGAAAGTCCCATTCATGCTGTCGTTGCGCGTCAACATTGCTTGGCAACATGCCACATGGGCAGCCATGTGGTCGTCCGTCAGCATTCGTGGTACCCACCTGGATGACACTTTTCGCATTTTCAGGTCGTCATGCAGGATTGTGTGCACAGAATCCACAGAAATGCCAACTCTGGAGGCGATCTGTTCAACAGTCATTCGGCGATCCCCCAACACAATTCTGTCCACTTTCTCGATCATGTTGTCAGACCGGCTTGTGCGAGCCCGAGGTTGTTTCGGTTTGTTGTCACACAATGCTCTGCCTTCATTACACTGTCGCACCCACGAACGCACTTTCGACACATCCATAACTCCATCACCATATGTCTCCTTCAACTGTCGATGAATTTCAATTGGTTTCACACCATGCAAATCCAGAAAACGAATGATGCACGCTGTTTAGAACTTAGGAAAACGTCGCCATTTTAAGTATTTAAAACAGTTCTCATTCTCGCCACTGGCGATAAAATTCCATCTGCCGTACGGTGCTGCCATCTCTGGGACGTATTGACAACGAACGCGACCTCATTTTAAAGCAATGCGCATGGTTCTATATTTTTCCAGTCCAGAGGAAAAAAATCGGAGGCCTTTGAACTTGAATGCACCTCGTAATATCTTGTTCGACTCTTCCCAGAAAGTGTTCTCTCGAAATTTTGGTAGTAAACCTCTCCGTCATGCACAACGCCACTCTTGTAACGTTATCCACTGGAGTTTGTCGAGCATCCCTGTAACGCTCTCGCGCCGACTAAACGGCCCCGTGATGAAACGAGCCGCTTTTCGCTCGATCTGCTCTCAGTACTACCTGGTAAGGCTCGACAATCGATCGAACAAGCCCCTTATACACCACTTTCCTCATAGATGAGCTGCATTTCTTTTCCTACTATCTGTCTTACGTGATCATTCCACTTATTCTCACTCTGGATACTTACTGCTAGATATTTTACGGTAGATATTGTTCTAACATTCTGCGTGGTATCTGTTTGTTCTAAGTCGTGTCTCCCTACCACTTTCGCGCAACGACGCTCTGAGCGTGTTTTTTAGAGAATTGACTAGTTTGAAGCTGGGACCTGTTGCTGGTAAGGAGACGCCAGACCACACATGATATGTAGAGTTCAGAAGAGTTCAGTGAGACTAGCGTTTATATATAACCAAATACTTAATGATTTCAGTGTCAGCTCCACTGCACTCCCTGTAAAAGAATCTTAATACTAACTAAATTTAGTGGAAAGGGTTCAAGGCTTTCCTATTTTTAGTTAGCTGGTAAAATAACGTCGAAAAAGCAGTTAAGTTTAACATTGGAAATTTTGTTCTACTCACAAAACATTGTTTATAAATTGCACTATTGATAAAAGGAAATATTTTAATACAGGATGATAAAAACCAACTGCGTTCAACAAAAATGTGAACGAATATTCCCTCAGTGGGTTTCCAAGTTCTACAATGGATCGAAGGATGGCCTATGCCATATCACATCTATAATCTAAGTTTAAATTAAGTTTCACAAAAGAGAAAACTATCAAATGGTCTACAGTGCCCTCAATTATCTTTAATTACTTATCTAACTTGTCGTAAATTACAGTGGCTGATGTGGCTTCACAATAATTATATAACAGAAAAATCATCGCGTTTCAGATTTTAACTTACGTAGCAAATGTGAATACCATGAGCTTCAATTGACGATCGACACTAGTATTACGTAAAAATGAGATGTAACAGATGAGACTTCTCCAGTTCTGAGTAAAGCTTTATGCGCTGTTATGCGGCATCGCATGCGTTCACTCCATTGTCGTTGGTTAGGCATTGCCAGCGGGCGTCGGTCGGCAGAGCTCCACGCACCTCGTCGACTCGGAAGCAACTCTCTCCTAACTTATCCTTACTACAATTTACCGAAGTTGGTTAAAAAAAACTATCTGGCTGTGTTTTCATCTGACCAATCAGGGTCTCAATGTTAACCTTAAGCTCCGCCTACAAAAATTCTGTCTATCCAATGAGAAACGTTATACTTTTCGTGGTGGGGCAATGTTTTTTAACGTTTGCAACGTAACAGAGACGCGGAAGTCTCACACTAAAACTTGCAGCTGGTGTGGCCCTTTTAGTGTTATCGTAAGATCTATACTGTTCTTCTGGAGGGCTCTAGCTTTTAACATGAGCTGGAGGGTGGTCCTGGTGGTTAGCTGGCGACGTGGGTGTCCGTCCCTTATCGTAGGGCCTTCTAGCTTAACACGGTTCTGCTCTCGGCTTCTGTTCTCGTTTCTCCCCTCGGAACTGGCTCTGTCTCACGGTGGGAAGGTATGACATACATTTAGGCATTCTTGTGTTAGTCTGTGGTATTCCATTTGCTCACTCGTTACTCGAATTACTTTGGTTAATTTAATGTCACGATTTATTCGGAGCTATGTGACACACTACTGGATTTGCTTATCATGTCAGGGTTTTCATGGAAGGTGTTGGATTTGCCTGACACCTTACATTGTTTCTAGCAGCCGGCCGCTGTCGCCGAGCTGTTCTAGGTGCTACAGTCTGGAACCGCGCGACTGCTACGGTTGCAGGTTCCACTCCTGCCTCGGGCATGGATGTATATGATGTCCTTGGGTTGGTTAGGTTTAAGTAGTTGTAAGTTCTAGGAGACTGATGGCCTCAGATGTTAAGTCCTATAGTGCTCAGAGCCATTTATACCTTTTTTTGTTTCTAGCAGTTTGT
The DNA here is from genome assembly GCF_023864275.1 of Schistocerca cancellata. Taxonomy (NCBI): domain Eukaryota; kingdom Metazoa; phylum Arthropoda; class Insecta; order Orthoptera; family Acrididae; genus Schistocerca; species Schistocerca cancellata. The sequence goes on from NC_064627.1 coordinate 619,084,335, forward strand.
CACCAATAGTGTAATTGTAAGGTAGTGAATTTCATTTCCTATGTATGCGCAGTGTGTTGCATTTACTTACGTTATGTGTCAACTGCACCTTTCATCAGTCCTCTGCAGGTCGTTCTGCAAATACTGCCTTCTGGCGTTGCGGCAACATGATCCCCATTGTCTACAGTGCATCAATCTCATGGAGGAACAGAGAGAGCTATGTTTCGCAAGATCTCTATTTGTGGAATCCATGTTGATTTTTGTACAGGAGAATTTCGTTCTCCAAAAAACGTCATGAATCTTGAGCATGAAACACGTTCCATAATAGTACAACCGACTGACGTCTACAGTATACGCCTATAATTGTGTGCATCTGTCCTGCGGCCCTTTCTTCAAAACGAGAGTGACCTATGCTTCTTTCCAGTCGTTGGGTACCGTTTGTTGCTCCAGCGTTCTTCGACAGACCGTTGTTAGAAGGGGAGCAATTTCCATTGCATAATCTTTGTGGAATCTTGCTGGATCTCTTCTGGTCCTGATGCCTTTCCACTACTAAGCGTTGTAGATGCTTTATATTCCGCGATCGATTATCTCAGTATCTGCTGTTCCTACATTCTTACGATGGTAGAAAGTAGCTCCCACGTTACGATCTTCCGCGGTGAAACATTTTCATAGACCGAATTCAGTCGGCCCTTTCTCCGATATCTTCCATCTGGGTGCCAATATGGACACTGAGTGACTGAACAGAAGATTTAGAAACTTTTCACTATTGCCTTGTCGTCTGTTACGTGAGACTTGCATACATTTCTCACTGACCGTTTAATGGAGTGTAATGTTGTGTCCTCCGGTCATATAATAACCTCTACCTTGCACACTTTCTTTTCCATCTGTGAAGCAAGTAATTCCTTTGCCTCCCAATCGCCAGAAGCTTCAAACACAGGCCATTGTCCAACGCGCGAAGCGATCTCTGGACACAGTAATGACCTTCTGCGTCACAGACACGCAGTTACATGGTGACCACAGTTGTCTTGCTGCTCGAGCTTACTAAATCGCTTTACAGCGGCAATTAAGTTGCAATTAGAAGTTCCGCGACAGGTACTCTGAGCTGTGAAACGGGTTTTTATCCTCTGCGTCACGTGTGGCAACCTGTGATTCGCATAATGTATAGACGGATACTTGCTTCCTGCTGTCCTCCTGTACATTAATTGCAATACTTTACGGTAACATAGTACGCCATAAATATGATGTGTTGTCCTTCCATGTTCAGGTAATTACATGCCAGAAGAGATTCTCTAGCCCACGGTGGATTGGCGGTGAGAGGATGCAACGGCTACTGATCAGAGGCAGAATACGCGTCTTCAAAGCTACGACAAAACGGTTACACTGTGAGTGGTTGTAGTCTACTGCGCTGATCCTCCGTTTACCCTGGTTCTTTGTGTTAACGTTCTACACCAATTTACTCTATGCCGAAAAGAAATGTATGTTATAGTGGAGGTAATGAAGAATAGACACACTCGAAGAATGATTTTATTTGGTCATATTACCACAGTATATCCCAACCCTTTTCCTCTGCTATCTTAGGTCAAGATCTATATGGCACAACGGTAGCTCTGACAGTGTTTCACACGATGCTCACACCAGGCGATGGGCATGCTTCACATCAGGACTGTTGATATTTTTAAAAATATCCGGAATCTGATATATCGATATTTTTAAAAATTATCTTTGTCGACCTTCGACATATCGTAAAAGTACAGATAACCGATATAATGACGGAAAAAGATTTCTACAAAGGCCAGAGACCTTGCAGTTGTGTCAAAATTGGGTGGTGAAGCTAAACGTAGCAGTTTATGTTATTAGCGCTGAACACCGATTACGTCGACATGTCCCCTCACAAGTTTCGTCCCACCGCAAAAACCATTCTTGACATTTAGTTATGGTCAACTTTTCCAGCAACTGTTTCTGAAGAAACAGCACACTAGTTGGGTTAAAATTGTTTTTAAAGCAAATGGTGTGCTATTTCCCCATATCGGAATTCGTGTTATTCCTTTTATGCCGTTCACACTGCCACTTACCGTTGCAATCGAACTTCTTTTTCGTGCCAGCTATAATTGCTTCACACATAGAGAAAGACTGGACGTGATGTGAGCTCAAAAAGTAGTAAGACTCCTCCACACATCGAAAGTAAAATTATGTTCTACTACAATTAAAAAAAAACAGTTTCATGTATTTAACAAAAATTGCGAAAAGAACACAATATAAAGTAATAAAATCGGCACTCGATATTGCCATTTCGATATCGACATATTGATAGGTCTGTGAAAAATATTACCGATAAATATCGATATTTTTTTTCAAAAAGTATCGACATAATCATTTTTTATCAACAGTCCTACTTCACATTAGACACTGGGTTCGACTACACGTCAGTTATTGGCAGTGTGCAAGACTCGATGAGTGTGTCAATAGGAACAGAATTATAGACATCTATGGCGCGTCAGCGTGCTGAGTCCACAAGATACAGAGAGCGGTGGGAAGCCATCCTGCCGCGTGACCGCTCAGCTGCCGTCCACAAGTGTAGGAGACTGGTGGATGCTGAGTACAACGCAAGCACATCTCTCTGAAAGCAAACAAAACCATGCGTTTGCCGTGTAGTCTTCCCACAGTATTTCCTTTACATTCAGCGAAACTCCTGTAACATTCCTGACTGTAGCCCTCTGAGAATAACAGAATGTAACCTCCGACATTTCTGTATGATGCTGGAAGGGACACTTCCGTAAGACCACACTCTGCAAATAATTATTATCGATAAAGATCTAATACAAATAGTATGAACATACTGTCTAACATGCTACTTCAACTAGGTTAATTTTGGCGAGACATGAAAATGCTCCAGACAAAGGTTATTTAGTTCTAAACACCGTATCGCCTTGTGCTAGCGAATATTAGATGAGTAACGTATCGCAGAAACTGCATCAGACAGTAACTTAAAAAAAACTGTACCATAATGTTCCTGATGTAACTCTTTTTTTCGATGTGACAATAAATTACGGAATACATTCAATACAGGTTTTTTTTACTGTTATTACGGAAAAGGTTACTTATTTTTATCTTATAACTGGCATTATTCAGTAGCTTGATAATAAAAAATAAAGTTGATTGAAAGCAAGTAGCTCTTTCCATGCTACTGCGTTTTTATGCTACCAAGTGGTCACCTGAACGACGTATGCTCATTCTTGCAGGAGGTCTTAGTGCATATGTCATTCCTGGAAGTGCGAAACTCTAGAGCTGTATTATCTGCGTGGGACACAGATTTGGAGTTCTTCGTTGGTGGATCACAGTACTCAAAAGAAGGAAGGCTAAAGTCTCGTTAGTCAAGGATGGGAAGAATATAATAAGTTTCAGCGGCCAACTCGAAAATTGTCGGTAGTGACATGGGGAACCACTGGAAATGGTAAATCAGGACAGATGTCTGAACCTAATTGCTCCCAAATATAGCCTAACAACTTAATCTCAGGTCCACTTCCCTCGGTCGAAGTACAATAGAACAGTGTCAGACAATGCTAAGGATGGCACAGAGACACAGTCACACTTGTGATTAGCGTGTGACTCGTTGATGCAGCTGGATTCTAGCGAAGAAAGGAACGTTCGAGGTTTATTTTAATAAAGATGACTCAACAAGAACATGTGAACTTGTGTCGAAGGCTAATTTTCTAAGCATTTTATACGCCTTAATACTTTCAAAGACTTGCAGTATTTCACGCTAGAAATCAAAGGGTCGTAAATCGGTAGATCGATGTACAGGCAAAGAAATGAGTACGATGACGCTCACAAATTGAGTAAATCAATAACGCGTTGCTCCACCTCTAGCCCTTATGCAAACAGTTACTCGGCTTGACATTAATTTATAGAGTTCTTGGATGTTCTCCTGAGGGTATCGGCCCGAATTCTGTCCAATTGACACATTAGATCGTCAAAATCCCGAGCTGGTTGGACAGCCCTGCCCATAATACTCCAATTGTGGGGAGAGATTCGGCTACCTTACTGGCCAAGATAGGGTTTTAAAAGCACGAAGACAAGCAGTAGACATCCTCTTCGTGTGCGGGTGGACATTATCTTACTGAAATGCAGGCCCACGTTGGCTTGGCATGAAGGACGACGTAACGGGGCGTACAATATCTTCGACTTACCGCTGTGCCATATGAGATCTGCGGATGCCAACCAAAGGAGTCCTGGTATGAAACGATACCCCACACCATCACTCCTGGTTTTCAGGCCCTATGGAGGGTGACAGTTACATTGGTGTCGAACCTTTGTGCAGCGCCTCTCCACACACGCCTTCGCTGGTAATCGGGGCTCAGTTAGAAGCGGGACTCATCACCGAAGACAATTCTACAAGGTTCGCAGAAGAGCTTCTGTAAAGTTTGGAAGGTAGGAGACGAGGTCCTGGCAGAACTGAAGCTGTAAGGACGGATAGTGAATTGTGGTTGGATAACTCAAATGGTAGTGAGGATAATAATTCCAAATTTTCCAAAAAAAAAAAAAAGGTTCAAATGGCTCTGAGCACTATGGGACTTACTTAACTTCTGAGGTCATCAGTCCCATAGAACTTAGAACTGCTTAAACCTAACTAACCTAAGGACATCACACACATCCATGTCCGAGGTAGGATTCGAACCTGTGTCCGTAGCGGTCGCTCGGTTCCAGACTGTAGCGCCTAGAACCTCTCGGCCACAAAATTTCCAATTTTGCCGGCACGGTAGCTAAGCGTGTTTGGTCAGAGAGTTAGTTGCCTTCTGTAATAAAAAAACTGAGTTAACCGATGAACGAAAAACCTAAACGGATATCTTACGACGTCCGCCCCGAGCAGATGCAACGAACGAAATCGAACAAAACGAGATTTAAAAAAGGTCCAGAGTGCGAGTCTCAGTCCGACATACAGTTTTAATCATCGCACACTCAGGTGCAGAGTGAAAATCTCATTTTGGAATTATACCGTAGTCAATGAGATTCCAGACCGAAGACACCTCTGGAGACGCCTCAGTCAGCTGCTGGATACCAACTTGACTGTTAGCCACCATTTGGCCGATAGCCGGGAGTGACGGTCTAGGATGTCATTTGTTTTCCTAGTAGTACCTCTTTGGCTGTTTCCGCGTAACCCTTATAGCAGAGAGTTACATCGACGATATTCCAACTCCCGTTTCATTGCTTTTACGGCATGCCATCCTGGACTTACATTTCAGTAAGTGCTCTTACTGTCTTTGTACTTTCCAAGTTCTACCTTGGCCATCGAGGTCGCTGGATATCTCCTCAAATGGGAACGCTTGAATCATTATGGGCATATCTCTCTAACCAGCTCGGGGTTTTAACGATCTAACGCGCCAGCTGGAAATAATTGGGTATGATATCCCTCACAAGGACATAAAATAATGTTCAAATGTGGACTGAATTCCTAAGGGACCAAAGTGCTGCGGTCGTCGGTCCCTAGACTTACACACTACTGAAACTAATTTATGCTAAGAACAACACACACAGCCTTTCCCGCGGGAGGATTCGAACCTCCAGCGGGAGGGGTCGCGCAATCCGTGACATAGCGCCTCAACCACACGGCCACTCCTCGCGGCAGTACATCCAATTATCGAGCGATGGCAAGCCGATTAACTGCCTGCTCAGTTTATGAAGCTCTTTCTCTTGAATAAATCATCCAATGTTTCTGAAATTTTAATCCTTTGTTTGTCTGAAGATGTGCATCACACATATCGATTTCCGTCCCATTCGAATTATTCCTGGCTGGTGCATCGGCTTTTTAGCGTAGTTTTATAGTACGTTTTCGCTCTTTCTGCTGCGCCAAATTAGGATGCAAACCAGCTTTCTATGATTACCTTTTCACAACCTCCGTGACGAACCACTGGCAGTCATAGTTGCTGCTGTGATGGTCTCACAAAGGGTGCTTGTTCGTTGCATACAGAAACGCCGCCTGTAAAAGGTACATATAATTTCCTGATGAAAATTCCGTTTCGTTTTTTGTTTGCCCAAAGTTTATTCAGTAACTGATGGCAAAGGTTTTGTTTACAAGAACGGCCTTTAGAAAAAGCGTGTGGCCAAAAAAGGTAACAGTACACGAATGTCGGAATAAGTGTACTGTCAGAGGAAATGTAAATTATTTGGTGAAGATCGTCATGTACTTTGCCACCAATGTGTTTCGTTTGACAAATGAGCTCCATGAAATATTTATAATGCGGTCATTTTACGTATTATTTAGTTTTATATTCTTCGGACTTCTTGTCTGTGAGCTCCAGGAATGTACCGATAGCTTTGTAGATATTTTTTTTCCTTCCAGGATTAGAGGCACATTGTGTGATTTCCGTACAGGTTGTAAAATCACCCTCTGTAACGAATAATCGGACAGTGATTGGTTCAGTAACAACGTGACGTCAATCCACCAGATATCAGTTCGATGTCTGTTACATAAAGTAACATAGGTGAGGAGGACCTGGCCACACAAGACGTGAAACCTATTTTCCAATGGTCCAGAAAGACAGAAGAAATGGTGCGTCTTGTTAAGGAAGCGGCTTGAGAGTCCCTCGAAATTACAACATGTTTTATCAGTGAGAATGCAACTATATCAATCAGTCAATAAACAGTTCCCTAAGTTGTGCAGAACATCAAAGGCAAATTAAAATCTATTATTAGATTATCAGGGGTTGCCGAGCTCAGGCTCAAGAATAAACTTAAAAAATTTGGTTTCAGGAGTTAACCTGCTGGGACTCTGTTTTCAAAACACCGTGGAGGTCAATCAATAATTATATCCCGTTTAGCGACTACATTCTTAGCTATAAATGGAAGCTGGTAGAAACGGGAGCCATGATATCACTGACTTCCCTACATCTCATACGTTCATATGATCTGTGGCACCATGACGTCAAGATGACGTAGGTCAGTCAATCACAGACCACTTACTGGTAACATGAGTCCAGCACAGCACCGGTTACAACAGGCTCCTGTTAAGGCAATGGAACTAAGAGTTAAAGACTGGATTTTTACTGTAATTTGACGTGCCAAGACGATCGAGAACGTGTTATGCATAAATCATCGCGGTAAAATTCGTTCTCTGTACTGGTATTTCTTCAGGTAAACGATTTAGTGCTAATGTACTCTCAGGCAGACGATACATGTTGCTCATCAAACAACACTAAGTTATTAAAATGTGGTTAAAATATTTGATCGATATCTTATCCGCGATCGATAAATTATCCACACCAGAAGACGTTTGTAAGTATTTATTCCTTTACTAATGTCGCTTAACTGATGTCACTTTACTAATTGACGCAGGACGTTGAGAGCAAAATTTATTAATTTCGGAATATTTAGCTTGTCCCAGTGTATGAAAAGGAAAGCAGCCTTCCGGATGCCATTAAAACAAACTTGCAGTTGAGACATAATATGCATCAGGCACGAGGCGAGTGAAATAATGGAAATACATGTGTCGTGGTATGGTGCGTAGCAGAGTTCGAAGCGAAGCCACAGTGACGACGATGGAACCATGATTGATAACTGAATAGCTAGATATTTCGATGAGGTGATGAGAGGCTGGAAAGTGCAGAAAATCAAGCCGATGAAGTAATCTGTCCGTCCCAACAATAGCCCGTATGACCGAGCGAATTGCTGAGGCCATGCAATCAGTAAATATTTAAAAAAATTAAAATCTACTTGTTCTAACACAGTGATAAAATAAACAGATCTCACCAAATTGTCCGTATTTACAAATATGCATGACGCACGCAAATGCATAAAGCTACAGTATGAAATAATACCTCAGAGAGAACGTACATCCTTCATTAACATCCAACGAACTGTTTTACCAGCAGAGTTCATACTTTGGCGTGACAATAGTGGTTAATATTACATGATATGCAAATTTATCCACATCTCTGAACTGAGTTTCAGCATCATCAGTAGGTCTTCATTCTCTTTCGATTGAACAATAAAAATGCTCTTTACTACTTGTACACATGAAAAACCGAGTTTTTCAAAAAGTTTATTTCTTAAAAGCTGGGTTTTGTATGTGTACAAGTAGTAAAAATCCTTTTTCATGTTGTTCAATAGAAAGGAAAATAAAAGCCCACTGATGATGGTGAAACTTCAGCGAAACGTGGCTGGGTAATGAAAGAAAAGAAAAATAAACTGTGTTTTGCTAAAGGCGAATCCTCTCCAAAAACAAATTTATTTGTAAGCACCCACAGACAGAATAGCTTAACTTTAAGATGATTATTTATGCGGTAATAATTTGTATGACTTGAATAAATGGTCATTCTGTAATTTTAAGGGAAATATTATAACTCTGGATACGTCCAGGTGAGAGGATGAACTACAAATGCCAGAGGTGTTCACATGGCCAACGTATTTTATTTTAGCTGTATAGTAGATGCACCTCTATTGTCAATAATGTATTTTAATGAATTTACAAAAACTTTTTCAAGTTAATTTTTGTTTTTGAGGTATCTGTTAACGATCTATCTCAATCACCTGCTTAATTGTCATTTGATACGAGACCAATGTTCAAAACTCTTAGAAATATTAAATGTTGAGAAATCCCTAGTTATGAAACACTCACACAGGGCAATCATAGATTCAATGATTTTGGTCGTGGGTAAGTCTGCAGGTTATCTTTCTCCACGCAGTTTGTATACAGGTTTACAAACTTTTCTGGCTTATAATTGACCTACAAGTAAAATTACTGAGATGGTCAGAGATCAAATGGCAAACTTTTAGGCTAGATAAACAGTGACATCTCCGTCAGACTGCTGCATATTACTCATCAAAGTGCCCTTGAATTGTCCTACTGAAATGTGACGTGGATTTGTCAGCATAAGAAGCAGTATTTCGACTCTAAATGCTCCTGCTCTGGTGTTAGCTGTTCAGACCTATCTCAGTAAGTAGCTTCGAGATTAAATGTGGCATCTAATGGCACTAAAATCATTCGTTATGTCGGCAACGTTAGGGATTACTAGACTGTATTTGCCCTGTTAGCACTGAACAGAGATGTCATTAACCGCCGCCGCAATACCAATCGAAATAAAAGTTCAAAATTGTTATTAAATTTCAGGATGCAAGATCATGAAAAGATCTGCTGATGACATTGCTGTTTTTAGTGAAAGAATTTACAAGACCTGTTGAATGAAAGAATAGTCTTTGGCGCACAGCACAACCAAAGAAAGACGAAAACAAGTAGTAGAAGAAATGAAATCAGCTATAAATTTAACATCATGTGTGGGGATCATATAATAGATGAAGGAATTCTGCTACGTTGTAATAAAAATGATACATGACAAACGAAAGAAAGGAGACTATCAAAATCAGATTATTACAGGCAATGAGGTCATTTTTCGATGAAAGTAGTCCTCTGGTATAAAATGTGATCCCTAAAATCAGGAAGAAATGTCTAGGAATGTACATCTGGAGCACAGAATAGTACGGAAGTAAATGTCCAACTGTGTGACTACCAGAACAGTAGCGTATGGACGCGTTTGAAATATGAAATTATAAAAAGATGCTTAAAATTAAACTGACCAACGAGGAATGAGAAAGTGATGCGAAGGGTGGGTGACGAAGGAACATACGTAAAGCATTGTGTATAAAAAGGGACGGATAAAAGATGTGTTCACAACAGGGAATAAATTCCGTGGTAGCTGAGGATCCACAGAGAACGGAAACTCAGAAAATACAGGGATGTGAAGATGTTGGGACGGGAGATAAAGCCTTGGCAAGCCACATCAGACCACTCCGAAGAGAATACAGGTGATCCAAGGGAAACGCCCGTGGACAAAAGATAGCGTTCATATCTTGGTGTGACTACATTAGGTGAACCAGTAGCCGCACACAAATGCGTGTGGCCTTTTTTCTATCCACCAGCTTAGCCGAAGTTGTTTTTGAGCAGAACATCAGTCACAATTCTTGGGGACAAATCATCTTGACCCCCTTTTGGATTTGTTCACTGATGACATTGCGCCCTTTGACGTGTGACATACTGACGTTCCCTTTCACGTTTACGCTTTATTTGACTTGTCTTACTGACTGAGTGTAGCGTAAATCTATCTTTTGCCGCCTCTGATGAGCCTAACTGTCTGCAGACTGTTATTTGTTGCCGGTATACAGTTCCAAGCAAACGCCTACTATAGTAGTACAAGTTTATATGCCAACTAGCTCTGCAGATGACGAAGAAATAAGGGAAATGTATGATGAGATAAAAGAAATTATTCAGGTAGTGAAGGGAGACGAAAATTTAATAGTCATGGGTGACTGGAATTCGATAGTAGGAAAAGGGAGATAAGGAAACATATTAGGTGAATATGGGATTGGGGGAAAGAAATACAGTTGAAACGTCCCCTTAGAACAATTGTACACGACTGTGCTTAAACTGACACACAATATTTTTAGCGCAACGCAATCTGACTTTCAAAGATCCCTGCAAAAGAATGGCCCTGAGTAACATTAAACTATACCTTTCAGAAATCACTTACCTCACAAAAATCTTCGTTACTCGAACTACTGCAATACAGCGAGCGCCACTATAGCCAGCTAAATAAAAGATTCAAACTACAGAAGGCACTAACTACTGATAGGGATAGTTAGCAAATGAAAGATGTTAATAGAGAACAAACAATGTATTTACCTTGACAGTCATAATATATATAGCAGTTCATGACAAATTACAAAACTCCGCCATCTCTCTCCTTACATCCACCACTGCTGGCGGCTCACTTCCAACTGCGCAACGCTACGCGCTGTTCACATCCAGCTGCCGCTGCCTAACACTACAATGGCAGACAACAATGCAAACTAGCCACAGCCTGCACACAGCACAGCCAGTGATTTTCATATAGAGTGCTAAATAACTTTGCCAATAAGAAAACATAAACAGCCTACTTACACAGTAGAAGAAAAATGGGTAGATTTGAGGTATGAAGTAGTGAAGGCAGCACAGGATCAAGCTGGTAAAAAGCTGAGGGCTAGTAGAAATCCTTGGGTAACAGAAGGAATATTGAATTTCATTGACGAAAGAAGAAAGTATAAAAATGCAGTAAATGAAACAGGCAAAAAGGAATACAAACGTCTCAAAAATGAGATCGACAGGAAGTGAAAAATGGCTCAGCAGGGATGGCTAGAGGACAAATGTAAGGATGTAAGGGCTTATCTCACTATGGGTAAGATAGATATTGCCTACAGGAAAATTAAAGAGACCTTTGGCGAAAAGAGAACCACTTGTATGAATATCAAGAGCTCAGATGGGAACCCAGTTCTAAGATAAGAAGGGAAAGCAGAAAGGTGGACGGAGTATATAGAGGGTCTATACAAGGGCAATGTACTTGAGGACAACATTATGGAAATGGGAGAGGATCTAAATGAAGATGAAATGGGAGATATGATACTGCGTGAAGACAGAGCACTGAGACACCTGAGTCGAAACAAGGCCCCCGGAGTAGACAACATTCCATTAGAACTACTGACAGCCTTGGGAGAACCAAGCCTGACAAAACTCTACCATCTGGTGAGCAAGATGTATGAGACAGGCGAAATACCCTCAGACTTCAAGAAGACTATAATAATTCCAATCCCAAAGAAAGTAGGTGTTGGCAGATGTGAATATTACCGAACTATCAGTTTAATAAGTCACAACTGCAAAATACTAACGCGAATTCCTTACAAACGATTGGAAAAACTGGTAGAACCCGACCTCGGGGAAGATCAGTTTGGATTCCGTACAAATATTGGAACAAGTGAGGCAATACTGACCTTACGACTTATCTTAGAAGGAAGATTAAGGAAAGGCAAACCTACGTTTCTAGCATTTGCTTTTGACAATGTTGACTGGAATACTCTCTTTCAAATTCTAATGGTGGCAGGGGTAAAATACAGGGAGCGAAAGGCTATTTACAATTTGTAACAGGCTATTTACAATTTGTACAGAAACCAGATGGCAGTTATAAGAGTCGAGGGGCATGAAAGGGAAGCAGTGGTTGGGAAGGGAGTGATACGGGGTTGTAGCCTCTCCCCGATGCTACTCAATTTGTATATTGAGCAAGCAGTGAGGGAAACAAAAGAAAAGTTCGGAGTAGGTATTAAAATCCATAGAGAAGAAATTAAAACTTCGAGGTTCGCCGATGACATTGTAGTACTGTCAGAGGCAGCAAAGGACTTGGAAGAGCAGTTGAACGGAATGGACAGTGTCTTGAATGGAGGGTGTAAGGTGAGTATCAACAACAGCAAAACGAGGCTAGCGGAATGTAGTCGAATTAAGTCGGGTGATGCTGAGGGAATTAGTTTAGGAAATGAGACACTTAAAGTAGTATAGGAGTTTTGCTATTTTGGGAGAAAAATAACTGATGATGGTCGAAGTAGAGAGGATATAAAATGAAGACTGGCAATGGCAAGGAAAGCATTTCTAAAGAAGAGAAATTTGTTAACATCGAGTATAGATTTAAGTGTCAGGAAGTGTATGGAAGTGAAACGTCGACGATAAATAGTTTGGAAAAGAAGAGAATAGAAGCTTTTGAAATGTGGTGCTAGAGAAGAATGCTGAAGATTAGATGGGTAGATCAGATATCTAATGAGGTGGTATTGAATAGAATTGGGGAGGAGTTTGTGGCACAACTTGACTAGAAGAAGGGATCGGTTGGTAGGACATGTTCTGAGGCATCAAGGGATCACTAATTCAGTATTGGGCGGCAGCGTGGAGGGTAAAAATCGTAGAGGGAAACCAAAAGATGAATACACTAAGCAGATTCAGAAGGATGTAGCTTGCAGTAGGTACTGGGAGATGAAGAAGCTTGCACAGGATTGAGTAGCATGGAGAGCTGCTTCAAACCAGTCTCAGGACTGAAGACCACAACAGCATACAGTTCTACACATTATACGAATTTCGACCCATTCTGAGATTTCCTTATAGCGTATTTCATTTAAGGTTAGTTTAATATCAGCGTAAATGGGGGAATTAACTCATCGGGTAGCCAATATAATTTTATGCGTACAGAGGAAACAAAGGAAGAAATAATACTAAAATACTTTATTTAAATCCCAAAACCACAATAAAAACACAATAAACAGTGTTGAATTCGAAAGGGTGTTTTTAAGATGCTATTTAATTAAAAATTTTTGCTTCGTTGTGCATATTATTATCATTTTTATTACGATATCTATTAGCAAATCTTTATGGGATTTGATATCCCACAGCTGCTCGGTTTGATGCGTCATGTCACGGACGCCTTGGCCACTCCCGCCGGAGGTTTGAGACCTTTCTCGAACATGGGTGTGTGTATTGTTCTTAGCATAAATTAGTTTAAGTTAGCTTAAGTAATGTGTAAGTCTAGGGACCTATGACCTAAGCAGTTTGGTCCCTTAGGAATTCACACACATTTGAACATTGGATCTCCTACACGAACAATCGGTTTTCCTAATCTCTTATACTGAGATCGTTCGAATCAGTTAATTTGTGAAAGATTATTCATTTTTGCACTGCGTCTAAACTTCGATAAAACATAAGCCACCTAGTGAACCGGTGCATGAACATTGTGGCTGTAAGATGGGGAACTCTAGATGAGTTGGGCAATGCTTTTGACTAATTCTGAGAATGTTCTTGTATTTTATTTTGTTGCTGCTGGTGTATGAACTGCTGTCTTCTTGAATCTCCATGGTAATTACCATTAAGTAAACAGAACGACATAAAATGACTAAATATAAGTCAATTTAATAAACAGTTTTCTTCTTTAACAGAAATCTTTTGAAGTGTCAGGTATACAATATACGAAGTTTCACTGCTTTGACATTCCTTGCATGCCACAAGACACTGGCTGCTGTAACAATCTTTAGTTCTGGAACTTGTTGAAGTTGCCTGGAGCATAATTTAAGGTACCATCACGTGAGGAAGCAGCACAAAGCAGATGAGGAGCAGGGTTGCTCTCAGTTTATCCTTTTTTCTGCTTAACAGTTCTTGTGATACTCATATAATAGTTGAAGCGAAATTTTTCTCTTGCATTGATCAGGATATGAAAGTGATTTACTTTTCAGAGTGAAATTTGTACATGGGGTAATGAAATACACCGATCAGCATTATAATAATTATAATAATATTACAAATTAAATAATGAGAGTAGGAGGAATCCGGTGATGGATGAGATGGTTAACTGGAGAAATTCGACCGAGACTACTCTGGATGTACGCGTCCGAGTCTCCTGTTACCAGGGTGCATTAGAAGTAAGAAATATAGTTACAAGCAATTTATGAAGCACGTTTTGAAGTGTATCAGTAATATAACGTAGTTTAAAAACAGAGACTGAGTCACGAAGTGACAGTATACCCTACATTTTAATGCAACAGTTAGAACTGTTTGCCCTAGCAATTAGACACCAAACCTTACATACCAAGACAAATAAAAGAAATCTCAAAATTATCCATGTAGGAACTGATACCGTTTGTACAGCCCTAAAACATATGCTGTATACACATTAACATATAACATTTAACGACTGAGGGAAACATTTTTCATTTCATTGTGTTCCCATTAGTCGTAGAAAACGTTGCAGCGACACAAAATGAAATTCCGAGAGGGGTGGGAAGGCAGCAAACTGAAAGGATGGCTAAGACTTTTACAGTAGAGGACAAAACTGTCCGACTATGTTCCGTATGGACACACTTTTCTGGTGAATTAAAGCAGTTGATGAACGAGGCCGACTGAATGTCACGTATCAGCATTTGAGATTACGTGACTTGATGTCACGCATGCCGTGCTCCTAGTCGCAGCGATTGAGTTGTCGCAGTGGCACCGGACTGGACTCGTATTCGGGAGGAGTGTGATTCCAGTCTCCGTCAGGGCATGAATATTTGGGTTCTCCGTGGTTTCTCTAAAACGTTAAAGCAAATGCAGCGATAGTTACTTTGAAATGGCACGGCCGATTTCCTTCCTTATCCTTCCCGTAAACTGAACTTGTGTTCCGCGTCGAACTACTTAGTGTACTTCTGCCTGTAGCTGCATGCATACTATGCAAACCACTGTGAAGTGCAGAGCATAGTTAGCGTAGTACCATGTGACGTAAGCAGCGCGAGAAGAATGCTTAAAAGCCTCTGCGAGTGCGGCAGTTTATCCTAATCTTTTCTTCGCAGTACACGTGATAGCGATACGTATGTACTTGTAGAACATCGCAAGATTCTTTCCTTAATGCTGCTTATTGAAACATTGTCAGCAGGCTTTCTCGGGATAGTTGGCATCTGCCAATTTAGGTTTCTCAACATTTCCTGTGAACAATTGTGCAGTCGTTCTTTGTATGCGTTCAGTGTCCACTGTCAGTCCTATGGGTCCAATATACTTGAGAAATGTTTTAAGGTGAGAGGTACAAGTAATTTGATCCTCTGTTGACTAACTATATTTCCTCAGCATCCTGCCAGCTAACCGAAGTCTGCCATAGGCTTACGTACGATTGAGTCTGTGTGATGATTCGATTTCATATCCTTACAATTTGTTGCACACAGGCATTCTTATGGCCTCAGTGACTCCCATCGTCAATCAGTGATTTTCTAACCATATTAGTTTTCTGCGTTTTGTGAAGCGCAAAATTCTACATATTATCTATACCAATCATGTTCTGAGTGGCGCGTCGCCGTCTTTCTTACTGAGTCATCGGTGTTCAGATTTTTTCACGCGACTCGCCACGAACTGCTGTCACTCGTCAGCCTCTTCATATGAGAGTAGCACGCGCGTTAGAATATTGCTGCGCGGTGTGGGATCCTTACCAGGTGGGATTGACGGAGGACATCGAAAGGGTGTAAAAAAGGGCAGCTCGTTTTGTATTATCACGTAATAGGGAAGAGAGTGTGGCAGATATGATACGCGAGTTGGGATGGAAGTCATTAAAGTAAAGACGTTCTTCGTCGCAGCGAGATCTATTTACGAAATTTCAGTCACCAGCTTTCTCTTCCGAATGCGAAAATATTTTGTTGAGCCCAACCTACATAGGTAGGAATGATCATCAAAATAAAATAAGAGAAATCAGAGCTCGAACAGAAAGGTTTAGGTGTTCGTTTTTCCCGCGCGCTGTTCGGGAGTGGAATGGTAGAGAGATAGTATGATTGTGGTCCGATGAACCTTCTGCCAAGCACTTAAATGTGAATTGCAGAGTAATCAGTAGATGTAGATACGTCCTCAGTTATTAGTTGGGTGCATTCCAATCTCTGTCTTCCCCTACAGTTTTTAGTTTTTACCCCCTAGGGGGGTCCCATGGACGTTATTCCCTGACGTCTCAGCAAATGTCTTATCATCCAGTCTCTTCTTCTTCACCGGTTCTGCGGAGAGCTTGCTCATTCCTTTTAAGTCTGTAGCACCACTTCCTAAACGCTCCGATTCTCTTCGGTACCGTATTTACATATTGTATGATTCATTACCATACCATGACCTGTTCCAGACGTACGTTCTCACCAATTTGTTCCTCAAATTAAGTCTTGATACTAGTAGACTTCTCTTGCCTAGGAATACGTTTTGTGCCTGTACTAGTCTCCTTTTTATATCATATTTCTTCCTCTTTATGGTTACTTTCGTTCCATGATAGCAGAATTCCTTAACTTCGCCTACATATAATTTTCATGTCAAGTTTCTCGCTATTCTCATTTCTGCTATTTCTCATTACTGCTGACTTTCTCCGGTTTACCCTCAATCCATGTTGTATGTTCATTAGGTATTCAACAGATTCTACCAGCTAATCTTGTCACTGACACCCTTTCATCCTGAATTATAGCTCCACTCTTGAATTTTTGTTTTTTACGTTCATCAGTGCTTCTTAGATGTACAGACTCAGCAGTTGGAACGGAATACCGCATCCTTGTTTTATGTCATTTTTAATACAAGCACTTTGTTCTTGGTCTTCCAACCGTATTATTATTCAATTTGGCTCTTGTATATATTGTATATCATCCGTGTTTTCCTACATCTTATCCCAATTTTTCGCTGAATTTCGAACATCTTGCACCATTTTACGTTGTCGAACGCTTTTTCTAGTGCGACAAATCCTATGAGCGTCTTCAATTATTTTGCGCAACGTCAGAACTGCCTCTCTGCTGCCTTTACCTTTCCTATAGCTACACTGATCATCAAGTAACAGATCCATAATTTTCCTTTACATTCTTCTGTACATTATTCTTGTCGGCAGTTGCGATGCATGAGCTCTTGTGCTGATTTTTGAGGATTGTGCGACAGTTCTCGTACCTAGCTTCCCTTATTGCCTTCGGAACTGTGTGGGTGAAATTTTTTTCGAAGCTCTGATGTTATGTCTCCAGTCTCATTGATCCTACACGCCAACTTGAATAGTCGTTTCGTTGCCATTTCCCTCAATGATAATATCTAGAAGGCATCAAACCCTAATGTTTGTTCTGTCTTTTCTGCGCTCCTGGACGCACAGCCATACCACGATGGCACGGCGCTCCCGGTGCACGCGCTCCAGTTCAACGGCCATGCCGAGTGCCTGGCGCTTTTTGCCCAAACTAATCGAACTGCCCGCGAGAAAGTATAGACCGCGGCCGCGGGAGGTCGCTCGCTGCGGACCAAGATTTAAAGTGAAAGCCACCGCCAGCGAGCGGTTATTAACATATCGGGTAGTGGCCTAATAACGCACTGCCCAGCCGCTCGTACATACTACCGAGTATAACATTACCCTGCAGCACACAGAGGACGCTCCACGTATACCGCCAATTTCGCGTGGAGGACCCTGTGATTACTCGAGGTAGCAAGTTATGCCGGCCCCCATCGGCACGTCCTCCCAGGCTTTATTTATTTGATCTTAATCGCGTACCGCGAGGGGGCGGCGGGCGCTCCGCCCGGCGATGCGCGGGGCTCGATTTTCGTATGGTACGTGATCGGGGGCTCGGGATCCTCCTCGCCCGATGATTTAAGCTGCCTGCCGCAAGTTAAAGATTTCATACGCCCCGCGTCCACCCGCTCGCCGTAGTCATTATCCCGCAACTTCCGCCTCGCGGCGGAGCACCACCACCGACCACGACGGCGGTTATACTGATTTATTATTCTGTAGTAACACCAGTCATCAGGGAAGTCACTATTGTGGATCGTTCCAAGGATATGGTGCTGTTCCCTTCAGTGCATAACCACTGAACAGCTCTGAGCGTTTCATTTTGATCAGAGAAATACAGTACATGGTGTTTCAGCTACCCCTACCGAATCCTTTTACGCAACCGACACTATGTTTGTATCAGAAACAGTTCCCAGGCATGCGACAGCTACACAATTGATATGAGTTTCCTCTCAAAGCTCTGGACTACTGTTAGCAAACGGAATGATACCGTAAAAACTACAAGTCGGTAGTGCCCGTTAGCAACCCGATATTTTAGGACCAAGATATGCTTTACTTCTGCCATATTTACTCAACTGTCTGCAGTCTTTCTTTGTTTAGTTAGCGGTGCAATGATAAAGGTTTTGGATGTCTCTGTAAATTGGTTCCATTTACAGTAAATCTTTCGTAAATGGTTCAGAGGTTATATACCGCAAAGTTGTTACTTCTGCATCTCCCATTTTGTTATCTCCTGTTACTTCAGTTGTTTCTGATGGCGCAAACCTCTTTATAAGGCTATGTTCCTAAGCAATTTACGAAAGATTAAGTAGTATAAACAGAAAAAACTTACACATACATACAAAACCTGTATGACTATACTGCTATACACATAAAGGAAGATTGGAGACATTTGGATAGGTATGGCAGATCTAAGGTATATCTTGGTTCAAACGTACGTGAAACTCACGGCCAATCCGCACTTGTATTTTTATGGTATGACCCCGTTTGATAACGGTCTCCCAAGGCTCTGAAAGGGAACATATACATGGATGTACTCTGGCCGGTTGCTGTTCCTGATATGGACCTAGTGTGGGTTGCATAATACGAATCGCTGGAGCAGCTGAACCACACTGTATCTTCCCATCGTTATCAGTTTATGAAGTCATAGTTTAAATTATTGCCTGAAAAATCATGGTGCGTAACTTTTTTTTTGCATGTCCTACTTGTACATAATGTGATGCCCTAGACACACCAGCATAGCACGGCACTAGAGGAGTCAAAGCAACTTGGCGAAGCCCACTGATAAAGTGGAGTATCGTCGGATACACTTTTTTCTGCATTTGAAAGGGATCAACGCTCCAACAACCGGTGCGAAGTTGGTCGTAGCGCACTGCAACAGCGCGCCATCGTACAGTGGTTCGAAGACGCTGGTGGTTCCAGTGTGGTCAGGCATGACTGAATGGCGAAGAAAGTAGTGGCAGATCACCTTTCTGTGAAGAATCGGAAATCCCAAGGAAGTTCTGACCATAGTGGTACAAGACTGCTATTTCACAATAGAGATACACTACTGGCCATTAAAATTCCTACACCACGAAGATGACCTGCAACAGACGCGAAATTTAACCGACAGAAGAAGATGCTGTGCTATGCAAATGATTAGCTCTTCAGAGAGTTCACACAAGGTTGGTGCCGGTGGCGACACCTACAACGTGCTGACATGAGGAAAGTTTCCAACCGATTTCTCATACACAAACAGCAGTTGACCGGCGTTGCCTGGTGAAACGTTGTTGAGATGCCTCGTGTAAGGGGGAGAAATGCATACCGTCACGTTTCCGACTTTGATAAAGGTCGGATTGTAGCCTGTCGCGATTGCGGTGTATCGTATCGCTACTCTGCTGCTCGCTTTGGTCGAGATCCAATGACTGTTAGCAGAATACGGAATCGGTGGGTTCAGGCGGGTAATACGGAACGCCGTGCTGGATCCCAACGGCCTCGCATCACTAGCAGTCGAGACGACAGGCATCTTATCCGCATGGCTGTAACGGATCGTGCAGCCACGTCTCGATCCCTGGGGACGTTTGGAAGACAACAACCATCTGCACGAACAGTTCGACGACGTTTGCAGCAGCATGGACTATCAGCTCGGAGACCATGACTACGGTCACCCTTGACGCTGCATCACAGACAGGAGCGCCTGCGATGGTGTACTCAACGTCTAACCTGGGTGCACGAATGGCAAAACGTCATTTTTTCGGATGAATCCAGGTTCTGTTTACAGCATCATGATGGTCGCATCCGTGTTTGGCGACATCGCAGTGAACGCACATTCGAAGCGTGTATTCGTCATCACCATACTGGCGTATCACCCGGCGTGATGGTATGGAGTACCATTGATTACACGTCTCGGTCACCTCTTGTTCGCATTGATGGCACTTTGAACAGTGGACTTTACATTTCAGATGTGTTACGACCCGTGGCTCTACCCTTCATTCGATCCCTGTGAAACCCTACATTTCAGCAGGATAATGCACTACCGCATGTTGCAGATCCTGTACGGGCCTTTCTGGATACAGAAAATGTTCGCCTGCTGCCCTGGCCAGCACATTCTCCAGATCTCTCACCAATTGACAACGTCTGGTGAATGGTGGGCGAGCAACTGGCTCGTCACAATACGCCAGTAGTTACTCTTGATGAACCGTGATATCGTGTTGAAGCTGCATGGGCAACTGTAGCTGTACACGCCATCCAAGCTCTGTTTGACTCAATTCCCAGGCGTATCAAAGCCGTTATTACGAACAGAGGTGGTTGTTCTGGGTACTGATTTCTCAGGATCTATGAACCCAAACTGCGTGAAAATGTAATCACATGTCAGTTATAGTATAATATATTTGTCCAATGAATACACGTTTATCATCTGCACTTCTTGGGGTAGCAATTTTAATGGCCAGAAGTGTAATTATGGAGGAAGTGAAAATCATTCGTCGAAGTTTTTCAAGTTTTGCATGAGATTTCGAGCACGATAACCTCTGCTGCATACGATTTTCTGCGATTGCTCACAACCATTAATATGGCCAGCGCAAATATCAATCCAGACGACTTCCTTAGTTAGTTAATCACTGTGGACGTTTGCTGGGCGTATCACACTGATCCCTACACAAAGGAGAAAGGCAGTACGTGGATTTTTATTTCTTTATTTTAACTTTTCTTTATTGATTCATCAATCTTCTGACTGGTTTGATGCGGCCCGCCGCGAAGTCCTCTCCCGTGCCAATCTCTTCATCTCGGAGTAGCACTTGGAACCACCGTTGTCGATTACTAGGTGGATGTATTCCAATCTCTTTCTTCCTCTACTCATTTTGCCCTATACAGCCCCCTATAGTACCACGGAAGTCATTCCCTGATGTCTGAACAGACGTCCTATCATCCTATCCCTTCCCCTTGGTAGTGTTTTCCACATATTCTTTTCCCTTCCGATTCTGCGCAGAACCTCCTCATTCCTTAGCTTATCAGTCCACCTAATTTCGAGCTTTCGTCTGTAGCTCCACATCTCAAATGCTTCGATTCTCTTCTGTCCCGGTTTTCCAACAGTCCGTGTTTCACAGTCATACAATGCTGTGCTTGCTCAAATTAAAGCCTATGTTTGATAGATACTAGTAGACTTCTTTTGGCCAGGAATGCTCTTTTTGTCAGTCTCAGTCTACTTTTGATGTCGTCCTTGCTCCATCGATAATTGAGTATTTTGATGCCTAGGTAGCAGAATTACTTATCTTCGTCTGCTTCCTGATATTTACTGTCTGCTACTTCTCGTTTCTTTCGTCTTTTTTTGATTTTCTCTCACTCCATATTCTGCACTCATTAGAGTGTTCATTCCATTCAGCAGAGCCTGTAATTCATCTTCACTTCACTCAGGATAGCAATGTCACCAGGGAACCGTATCATTGATATCCTCGCACCTTGAATTTTAATTCCACTCCTGAATCTTTCTTTTATTTTCATCATTGCTTCCTCGAGGTACAGATTGAACAGTAGGGGCCACAGACTACATCCCTGTCTTACACAATTTTTAATCCGAGCACTTCCTTCATGATCATCCACTCTTATTATATTCCCTCTTGGCACTTGTACACGTTGTATATCACCCATCTTTCCCTATAGCTTACCCCCATTTTTCTCAGAATTTCGAACATCTTGCACCACGTTACACTGTCGAACGCTTTTTCCAGGTCGACAAAGCCTATGAACGTGTTTTCATTTAGGTTTTCCGTGATTTCCCTAAATCGCTCCAGGCAAGTGCCGGGATGGTTCCTTTCAAAAGGGCACGGCCGACTTCCTTCCCCGTCCTTCCCTCATCCGATGAGACCGATGACCTCGCTGTCTGGTCTCCTTCCCCAAACCAACCAACCAACCCACGTGTTTTGAGCTTTCTTTAGTCTTGCTTCAACTATCAACCGCTAACTCAGAATTGCTTCTCTAGTGCCTTTACCTTTCCTAAAGCCAAACTGATCGTCATCTAAAACGTTCTCAGTTTTCGTTTCCATTCTTCTGTGTATTATTCTTGTCAGCAACTTGGATGCATGATCTGTAAAGATATTGTGCGATAGTTGTAAGTAGGCTGTTTATGTTTTCTTTATGTAAGTTTGATGTTTATGTTTTCTTATTGGCAACGTTACGTAGCGCTCTCTGTATGAAAATCACTGGCTGTGCTGTGTGCAGTATGTGGCTAGTTTGCATTGTTGCCTGCCATTGTTGTCATGAACTGCTATAGCTGGATGTGAACAGCAGATAGCGTTGGGCAGTTGGAGGTGAGCCGCCAGCAGTGGTGGACGTGTGGAGAGAGATGGCGGAGTTTTGATAATCTGTAAGACTGAATGTCAATTATGAATATTAAGGTAAATACATTGTTTGTTCTCTATTAATATCTTTCATTTGCTAACTATCCCTATCAGTAGTTAGTACCTTCAGTAGTTTGAATCTTTTATTTAGCTGGCAGTAGTGGCGCTCGCTGTTTTGCAGTAGCTTGAGTAGCGAAGATTTTTGTGAGGTAAGTGATTTGTAAAAGGTATAGGTTAAAGTTAGTCAGGGCCATTGTTTTGTAGGGGTTATTGAAAGTCAGATTGCGTTGCGCTAAATAATATTGTGTGTCAGGTTAAGCACAGGCTTGTATAATTGTTCTAAGTGGACGTTTCATATGTATAATTTGTTTTAAGGGGACGTTTCATAGTTCTCGCACTTACCAGCTCTTGCAGTCTTCGGAATTGTCTGGATGATATTTTTTGGGAAGTCAAATGGTTTATCACCAGACTCACACATTATCAACACAAACGTGAACAGCCGTTTTACCGCCAGTTCCCCTAATGATTTTAGAAATTTTGGTGGAATGTTATCTACCCCTTCTACGTTATTTGAACTTAAGTATTGCAAAGCTCCATTAAATTCTAATCCTAGTATCGGATCCTCTATCTTTTCTAAATCGACTCCTGTTTCTTGTTCTATCACATCAGACAAATCTTCCCCTTCATAGTGGCCTTCAATGTACTCCTTCGAACTATCCGCTCTCTCCTCTGCATTTAACAGTGGAATTTCCGTTGCGCTCTTAACGTTACCACCCTTGCTTTTAATTTCACCGAATGTTGTTTTGACTTTCCTGTATGCTGCGTCAGTCCTTCTGACAATCATTTCTTTTTTGATTTCTTCACATTTTTCATGTAGCCATTTCGTCTTAGCTTCTCTGCACTTCCTATTTATTTCATTCCTCAGCGACTTGCATTTCTATATTCCTGAATTTCCCTGAACATTTTTCTACTTCCTTCATTCATCGATCAACTGAAATATTTCTTCTGTTACCCAAGGTTTCTACACAGTTACCTTCTTTGTACCTATATTTGCCTTTCCAACTTCTGTGATTGCCCTTTTAGAGATGTCCATTTCTCTTCAACTGTACTAGCTACTGAACTATTCCTCATTGCCGTGTCTATGGCCTCAGAGAAGCATATCTCGTCATTCCTTAGTACTCCCGTACCACTGTCGAAAAAGGCAAGGTTGGAAGGGACAGCCCTCCTGATTATTGCTGTAGGGCAGAGTAATTTTTGATTTATTGTGATACACGAGACGCTGTACTCCTGTCTCTGTTTTTACTACAGTCTTTTACACTTTAAATGGGCAGATGTATCAACAAACCACCGTGGGGTTCGGGGTAGAGTCTTTGATCAATAACCATAACGTTTTCGGTGCAGAGTTCAAATTCCGTCGCTGCTTAAATTTTGATTAATAATAAGCATTGGCGACCGAAGACTTCCAGCATAAGAGGTTACCCTCATTCTGCTAACTGCCTTGTCAAAGAGGGCGGAGGAGCGGACAGAGTTTCAGGGCACTCTCTTTTCCTAGCGGTGGGAAGCTGCCCCCGAAGGCGGAAGAATCAACAAAGATCAACGGCATGAGAATACAGAAGACAATGGAAACCACTGCATTAAAGAGACGTAACGTGTATCCACAGGACATGTGGCCTATAATTGAGAAAGTGTCATGATGATCTCTCCTTAAGCAAAAGATTCCTGAATAGTCCCCCATTCGGATCTCCGCAAGGGACTGCCAAGGGGGAGGTTGCCATGAGGAAAAGATTGAATAATCAAGGAAATAATAACGGGGCGTGGACTGTTAGAAGCTTGGACGTGGTAGGGAAACTAGAAAATCTGAAAAGGGAAATGCCAAGGGTCAATATAGATATAGTAGGGGTCAGTGAAGTGAAGTGGAAAGAAGACAAGGATTTCTGGTCAGGTGAGTATAGGGTAATATCAACAGCAGCAGAAATTGGTATAACAGGAGTAGAATTCGTTGTAAATAGGAAGGTATTACAGAGAGTGTGTTACTGGGATTAGTTCAGTGATAGGGTTATTCTTATCAGAATCGACAGCAAACCAACACCGACAATGATGGTTCACGTATACACTTCGACGTCGCAAGTTCAGGATGAAGAGATAGAGAAAGTGTACGAGGATATTGAAAGGGTAGTTTAGTATGTAAAGGGAAATAAAATCTAATAGTCATGGGGACGGGAATGTAGTTATAGGCGAAGGAGCAGAAGAAAAAGTTACAGGGGAATATGGGCTTGGGACAAGGGACGAAAGAGGAGAAAGATTAAATGGGTTCTGTAATAAACTTCAGCTAATAATAGCGAATACTCTGTTCAGGAATCACAAGAGGAGGAGGTATACTGGCCAAAGGCAGGGTGATACGGGAAGATGTCAATTATATTACTTCATAGTCAGACAGAGATTCCGAAATCTGATACTGGATTGTAAGGAGTACCAAGGAGCAGATATGGACGTAGATCAGAAGTGGTGAAGAGTAGGCCGAAGTTTAAGATATTAGCCAGGAAGAATCAATGCGCAAAACAGTGGGGTACGGAAGTACTAAGGAATGACGAGATACGCTTGAAGTTCTCTAAGGCTATAGATACAGCGATAAGGAATAGCTCAGTAGGCAGAAGAGGAATGGACATCCCTTAAAAGGGCAATCACAGAAATTGGGTAGTAAAACATAGGTACAAAGAATTTAACTGCGAAGAAACCATGAGTAACAGAAGAAATACTTCAATTGATTGATGAAAGGAGGAAGTACAAAGACGTTCCGGGAGACTGACGAATACAGAAATAAAAGTCGCTGAGGAATGAAATAAATAGGAAGTGCAGAGCAGCTAAGACGAAATGGCTGCATGAAAAATTTGAAGAAATCTAAACAGAAATGATTGTCGGTAGGACTGACTCAGCTTACAAGTAAGCCAAAACAACCATCGGTGACATTAAAAGCAAGGGTGATAACATTAAGAGTACAACGGGAATTCCAATGTTAAATGCAGAGGAGAGAGCGGATAGGTGGGAAGAGGGGAAGATTTGTCTGAAGTGATAGAAGAAGAAACAGGAGTCGATTTAGAAGAGATAGGTAATTCATTATTAGAATGAGAATTTAAAAGAACTTTGGAGGACTTGAGATCAAATAAGGCAGAAGGAATAGATAATATTCGATCAGAATTTCTAAAATCGTTGGGGGAAGTGGCAACAAAACGACTACTCACGATGGTGTGTGGAATCTATGAGTCTGGCGACATACTGTCTGACTTTCGGAAAAATATCATCCACACAATTCCGAAGACGGCAAGAGCCGACAAATACGAGAATTATCGCACAATCACCTTACCAGCTCATGCATCCTAGTTGCTGACAAGTATAATATACAGAAGAATGGAAAAGAAAATTGAGAATGCGCCAGATGACGATCAGTTTAGCTTTAGGAAAGGTGAAGACTTGAGAGAGGCAATTCTGACGTTGTGGTTAATAATGGAAGCAAGAATAAAGAAAAATCAAGACACGTTCACAGGATTTGTCGACCTGGAAAAAGCGCTCGACAGTGTAAAATGGTGCAAGATGTTCGAAATAATGAAAAAAAAAATGAGTAAGCTAGAGGGAGAGACGTGTCGCATACAATATGTACAGCAGCAAGAGTGGACGACCAAGAACGAAGTGCTCGTATTAAAAAGAGTGTAGTCTTGCGCCCTTCTGTTCAGTCTGTACACCGAGGAAGCAATGATGGTAATAAAAGAAAAGATCAGGAGTGGAATTAAAATTCAAGGTGAAAGGATATCAATGATAAGATTCGTTGATGACATTGCTATCCTGAGTGAAAGTGAAGAAGAATTACATGATCTGCTGAATGCAATGAACATTCTAATAAGTAAATATTATGGATTGAGAGTAAATCGAAGAAAGACGAAGGTAATGAGAAGTAGTAGAAATGAGAACAGCGAGAAACTTAATATCGGGATCGATTGTCACGACGTAGATGAAGTTAAGGAATTCTACTTCCTACGCAGTAAAATAACGAGTGACGGACTGAGTAAGGAGGACGTCGTAATCAGACTAGCAATGGAAAAAATGGCATTCCTGGCCAAGAGAAGTCCTCTGTTAGATTAGCGTATCATACTCCTGTTGCAAGAACGGCAGAAGAATTGGTTGAATAGTATTCGGTAGGTATCGGCCGCTTGTCAACGTTCTCTCCACAAACGCCAATGATAAAATAGTGTTGTAACTCATCGCAATCCACACCGCCAGGGCTGTGATGGGGCCTGGTGTCTCTCGAACGAATGCACTGTTCGAGACAGCGCTCTTCAAGTCTACGTGGTACCCACAGGCCACCACCTCTTACATGCATTCAGAATCTGCTTTCATCGCTGAAAATAAAAAATCATGGGGAGCCATTCCATCCTCCGGTCCTCTGATAACACCAGAAAAGTCGTGCACGTCGATGCTGTGGTGCGAGTGGAAAACCAGTCATAGGTGAGCGTGGCCGTAGTAACTGATTCGCAACAGTTTGTGTTGATGCTTATGGGGACACATATGCTCTTTTCCGTGGTGTGGAAACTGTACCATCTGCCGCTGTTGCCCTTACAAAACGACAGTCTTGGCCGGAGTTTGTGCTGCGTGGACGTCTAGAACATCGTCTACGAATCTGAGGACGCTCACGTGTCCACTGTCGGCAGCATCGCTGCACAACCGATGTGGCAAGTGGAATTGATGTGGCAGTTCGCCGAAACAAACATCCCGCCATTCGAAAGTCTGTAATTCGAACCTCATAAAAGTCGCTTAGTTGGCTGTAGGAAGCAAGAGTACGCCTGTGTGCCATGGCTGCGTATTCGCTCTACACGTCTGCATCACAATGACCGTGGTCCTAAGTGGCATATGCTGTTATCGGGAGAGAATCAATAACCTCTTCCAAGGTGTTTCAATATTTCTTTTGCTACAATACCTCTCCACTTCCTTTTTTCGATTTCACGTGCTCCACGTTTTTCACTTTTATGCAATGTGCACTCCATACTTTTCTCAATTCGACGTCTATATCTGAAACTTCTTGCAATTTACGTTGAAGAAAGCTTTCTTCGCCTCCACTTGCACCTGTGACAAACCATATTCCCTGCTTCGTCCACTGATTCCCAATGCTGGTGTTACGCAAGTTGCTGGTCCCCTAGCTGCTACTCAGTATTTACATCGTCTGAGCTTCCAGGACCTCTTCTATGTCCTCAGTATCAATCAGAAAAAACTATGTAGTCTGTTAACCGTGAGCCGGCCGGGGTGGACGAGCGGTTCTAGGCCCTTCAGACCTCAACGGTCGCATGTTCGAATCCTGCCTCGGGCATGGATGTGTGTGATGTCCTTAGGTTAGTTAGGTTTAAGCAGTTCTACGTTCTAGGGGACTGATGACCTCAGATGTTAAGTCCCATAGTGCTCAGAGCCATTTGAACCATTTTCTTGTTAACCGTGAAAACGATACAACAGTGGGTCAGTTTGGAACTGTATCAATTGGAACTCACGATTCTGTTTTGCTGTCTGCTACCTTGCCCATTTCTCTCTCTCTCTCTCTCTCTCTCTCTCTCTCGCTTTTTATGCATATCCTTCCCACACGGCAATGATAGACTGTAAACCTTCTGTGCGCCTTTATGAAGAAGAATGTGCCTTTCTTGTTCTATTATTCTCACGCACTTTCTGTAGTCGTAGACTTTCCGTGACTGAATTCTGTAGCTACATTCATCGCGTAGCTACGGTCGTCTTATTCTGTCGTGTATTGTTGACAGCTTTCCCTAGGTTCACAAATGCTAGAGAATTATCTGTTTCCTTCATTATTATCTACACCACTATACGCAAAGTCACAATTTTTGCTCTGCTTTCTTCTCTGTAACAAAACTGATCTGCCTGCACCTTCTGGTCACCAGGTTATAAGCCAATCATTTTAAAATGAGCGAAAATTATCTTATTTATAGGAGCATTTGGATTCACATTACAACCGGAAGCTTTTTCCGAAATAAGTGGTCAACATGAGGATAGTGTGGTGGAATTCGTGTCTTGTAGATAGACATTTGTGTCCATAATGCACTGGTTTCATTGCTTTGCGCCTTTCTTCAGCTGATAATGATTTATTCTTCCAATTTTAGAAGTTTATAGAGTTGTTAGGCTAGAACGTACTCAGAATCTTTATCCACTTCCTCTTTTTCCAATGTGTTGCAAAAATAAGCCGTATGTCATAAATTTTAAACATATTTCAAGCCGTGATGGATCTGACTAGAGAAATCGGGTTTAGTAATGAAGGACGCTAACCTCTAGGTAACGCTGACCATAAAAACGACGCATCTTAAACATCAGCTAATTCGTAGATCCGCAGTGGATTCCTTTTATGGGTAATTTTCACACTCTAACACAGGCGCATGCTCCCGTGCAAATTACTGGCCATTTTTTCGAACCATTTATAGCGCCTCAACGGTGTATTTCAATCTGATTTTAATTATCTCGTTCGTTATATGTTCGCCGCGACATTTAAAGCGCTGTAAAATCCCCCTTAGCTTTTCCTGCTGGGTGTATGGTAGCGAGTGCCGCATCCAGACGTGAATGCAAACAAGCACGTTATAGTATGCATTACAGGCACATTATGTAAGCGGATCTCGTACAACAGGCTAAATCGCCGAACAACAGGCAGCGAAGCCGAGAAACCGCTCTCGCCGTGGCTGTATAACTAATCACACGCAGTAGCGCTAACGGCCTGTTGCCTCCTTTCCATACCTGATCTATGACACCTGCTCTATGACAGAAAGTCGGTCGCTGCCTGCATCAAATAACTGTTCCGTAATTATTCCAAGGCTGACTAGAACCTCTCTTCGGCTGCCCGTAAATTTCAATCTGCGGCGAAAGTGCGGAGAATATTACATGTTTTAAAATACGAATACCAAGGAATTTGTAGTAATATGACCCACGATTTTCATTGTTTATATGAATGGGTTAAGGCTAACGGCAGATAAATTAAGAAAATTCGTGAAGTCTTCTCCGAGAAATCTGAAACTGGCAGTGTCAATAGCTCCTTTTACGGCGTAAAACTCCAAATACTTATTGTCTTTCTACGAATCCGTAGATTCAGTTCTATGCTCAGAGTAATACTAAAGGGAACAGTATAAAAACAGGAGGTGTATTCAGGGCTGATAACTGCTGAATAATAATAATGATAAAATAGGGGTGATGTTAATTATGTAACTACACGGTATTGATGGAGAATCCCAATTGACACATATGAATAAACATATATTTATTTTAGCAAGCGCTGATTTGCTCTTCAAAGAACGCCATAGATGCCTCGAGAGAATATATAAACACCTTATCTTCGTTACAGTACTGTACATCCTAACACGGACTGCCGTATATACGTCAGTATTACGTCTAAGGAACGACACATTTGCTACGTATCTACATTTCTAACTAAACGAACTTAATCACAGCACATTGGAGGGATTTCTGGTTACGCTTACAATGCAACCACTCCTTACCTGCACACTTTCATGCAATGAGCTTTTTGATAATGTGTGGTCGGAAACTAACACTTTCGAGCCGCTTTCTGTAGCAGGGCTAGTCACATACGAGAAAAATATGTACATAACCTTAAAGTAATAACATTTACCGTGGCTGAAATTGTATTTGTATTTGAATAAACTCAGAACAAACACTGAATGTTAAAGGACTCTAAACTACTGGCCTCATCGACACTCACAGCACCATATGTCTACCTCTGACCTCAACCCAGATCTTAATGGCCTCGATATACGCTGCCGTCTTGTAGGCCATCTGAAGCGTTCTCCCGCCATTTCATGTGCTAATATACCAGTGTCTCCGCACACTAGTACATAAAAAAGGAAGAGATAGAGAAATGGAACAGGTGTTGGACAGTGGACATTTCAGAAAAGGTACCAGAGAAACTATTGCGAATTTGCATTTAGTGATGGAGAAAAGAATGAACGGTAACAGATATTTTTCCAGGAGTTGTGAACCCAGAGAAAGCTGTCAATAATATAAGAATATAACATTAAACTCAGACACTACCCGACTGTCATTAGACCGCAGATACTATATGCATCAGAAACACTGGCAAATTTTACATATGCAGAACAGATAGAAAATCGTGAAAGAAGAATTGTGAGGACAATTCTTGGACACAGGAAAATAACAGATGATCAAGGCAAGCCTGTATACAGACTAAAAAGCAACAAAGAAGTGTATACGAAGTGCAGCAAAATTACAGACGAAATTAGAAAAAGAAGATGCTCCTTTTATGCTCACATCATGAGGATGAACCCGAATAGGCTTACAAAACAAATATTTTCGTACATCGCAAATCTAAAAAATAAAAATTTATGGTTTATCAACACAGAAAGAGATCTAAAAGAAATGGACGTAGATCAGGAAACAATATTTAACAGAAACCCTTTTAGAAAAAAACTGAATTCATTCACGGGTTTCGGTGTGAAAATTAAGAAGACTTGTGGAACTAAATGGTCTGAAGAGAGAAAAGCCGCCTTCAGCGCAAGAATGAAAGAAGTGTGGACTGAGAGAAAGAAGACTTCCCAGAAGCGCAAGAAATAACTGTTTTCACGGTCTTTAACGGCCAAATTTGTATAATAATAATAAGGCAGAATAAAACGTTAGCACCCACGAGACGAATCTAGGTATGGAATATAGACAGGTGAGTAACCTACAACTACAAGAAGCACTTCAAAATAATAGGACAAGAAAGACGCGTTCTTCTTCTGAACGATGCACAGCATGTTTTCAGCTTAACACTGCCGTGTGGGAAGGATAAGCATTGTAGAAAAAAAAAAAAAAAAAAAAAAGATCAAAGGGAGCAGACAGCACTGCGGGTGTAGGTTGATGTAAATGTTTTAGTGCCAATACCGAATGGTCAGGAAATCAACTGAAGTATACAATAATTGTATCATTGTCAAGATTAATGACGGAAGGTACTGTGGAGGTAAAAGGCCTCCAAGCTAAAACAAAGGTAATATTAAGTAGTTAGAGGGAGATCAGTAAGCACCTAAACTTCAGCTTTGGGAATAACACAAGAGCAGAAAAATGAAATTAAATAATTCTCCTACTGTAGAAGGATGGTACTGTGGAGGTAAAAGGCCTCCAAGCTAAAACAAAGGTAGTATTAAGTAGTTAGAGGGAGATGAGTAAGTACCTAAACTTCAGTTTTGGGAATAACACAAGAGCAGGAAAATGAAATTAAATAATTCTCCTACTGTGGAATTAGAATTAAAGCAAGGAAGATAGTTTGGTGCATGTGTAAATGCAGGTAACGATGGTTTTATTCGACAAAAAGGCAAATGTAACCCGGGGTAGGCTTTCCTGAAAGTACGCATCTGAAGCACAACATTGCATTGGAAGTGAAATACATGGATTACGTGAAATCAGGGGAGGAAGTAAGTGGAACTACACTGCTGCAAAACAAGAACACGTCGACAGACAATATCGATCTTTATCTGATGATAGAATATGCCATCCGGGGGATGGTAGATATACTGATGATGATTTCAACCTCAACTGCTAGCAGATGGCGTAGTAATCATAGGTGCCAGAGTGCCGTCAGTGTCTATCTTTTAAAAGGGAATGCCCATAGCCATACGCTTCAGTATGGTGCAGACGTGTAGAAGAAGCAGCCAACATACGATGGACATGCACTCTTTGTTAACGCAGCAAACTTAGCGAGGAATCAAATTTTGGCCTTTCGAGTGGCAGGATGGTAGTTTCGGAGAATTGACACACAAGCCTGAACATGCCACGGCAGTTGTTCAGTTGTATAGTGGTTCTGGCAACAGTGGATACAGCATTCACACACTTGTAGAAGAGGTTCTGCACGTCCATGCAGCACAGACACACGCTAACACCGCTGCATTGCAAGGATAGCAGCAGCCTTTCATAGCACACATAAGAGCAAATGAGACCTCTCGTGTGTCAACACGAACTTTGGGGCACCGGTTACCAGCAGCGGGACTTCAAACACACACACACACACACACACACACACACACACACACACACACACACACACCTCTAGCCTCTATTCCACTCTCGCCACAGCATCGAAGTGCACGGTTCAACTGGTGCCGTCACGGCGTCAACTGGAGGATGAAAAGGCGCGTCGTGGTCTTCAGCGATGAAAGTAGATTCTGCCTAAGTGCAGGTGATGATGTTTCGAGGGTATGACGTACACGTGGAGAATGCTGTCTCGAATAATGGTTTCGTCTGAGATACACAGGTCAAATCCAGGCCTTATGGTTGACGCTGCTATAAGCTACAACTCCGTTTCACCAATGTTGTTTGTGTTGGGGGGGGAGGGGGGGGGGGAAGCTGACCAGCGCTCGATACGTAGTGACTATAGTACGACCAATTCTCATACCGTTTTAGCAACGGGAAGGTAATGTCGTATCCCATAGGACTATATTCGCTCACACATTTCATAAATCTCCCACATTCTTGGTTGTTTCTTTGGCACCGAGTAAACTGTATGCCAAAATAATTTAGAGCTAATAGGTTTAGTCTTCGGCCATTGTGGGCTGTGAATTAATGTCAGTAGTACAATTGCTGAGGTCAAATGAAAGCATTTCTTAACTGCTTTCATGGCAGTCCTAGAATGTTGTTCTAGCATGGTTATAGAAACTAGTAATTCACAAATATTTGCAAATACAGCGTGTTTTGTATGCATGTAGCGTCTAAAGTACAAGCCAGACAGACGAGGCGCTTACCGGAGCTTCAAAACTATATCTTTGCTTTCTGAATCCTTATTACAGAGCTGAAAGCAGGGTGGTCTGAAGCAGTAGTAGAGGCTTATAAGGGTGTTTCAGGGTAGGTTTTCCTGAGAAATAGCTGTTACGATGTGTAGTGGTGTAACCTAGTTAATTAGCATTGAGGTGAGACAATTGTGCCATTGCGAGCGCAAATTCAGGCGGTCCGCCAAAGATAGTATAACTAAGCGTAGTCTTCGTTTGGTTTCCTAAAATCGAGTAAGAAAGCGATGCACAAACCTGAAATGGGACGGTAATAAGGACAACGAAGTGATTGCTTTTGGTGACATCATTTGCAATAGCGACTGCGCGAATTGACGGTACCTCGTACTGAAAGAAAGAATAGCTGATGCTACTGAGAACTCGGCCGCGAGCATTTCCGATGACTTCTTGGGCTCTTAATCGTGATGGCATTCAGACGGGCAAGGGTACCGTCGATTGTTGCATACGAATGCGAAATACCTGCATTGTGCGTTTCCGTAAAGTGATTTTTACGCCAAAATTGCGATCGTCCTGTAAGTTGTATCAGATGTGCAGCGCAGAGCGTAGCAGTTACCGTGGTGTAGCGGTTATCACGTGTGCCCAACACGCAGAAGGTCCCCGGTTCGTTTCCGGGCGGAAACACTTTCTCGTCGCACTCAACAAGACACTTGCTACAGTGTCTACTGTGATCATTTAAATCAGTTTCAAACATTCCACCACCAGGGTGCAGATGGCTCAAATGATACATGAAACTCTTTCAGAACTGGCTACTTGGTTTTGTGCTTACTTGGAGGGCTGGAAATGCGCCAAACAGCCGTCGGCATGCTGGTAGTTTCCACACGTTTGCACAAAACGCAAGGGCTCGTCCGAGACTTGAACCCGGGACCTCCTGCACCCGAAGCAGGAATCACACTAGTTTTTTTTTTTAAATCTCATTTTGTTCTATATTGTTCGTTGAATTTGTTCGTGGCGGACTCGTTCAGGTGTTGGTTAATCCGTTCAATCAGTTTTTTTATTACAAAGGGTAGCTAAACCCGCTCATCAACACGCTGAGCTACCGTGCCGGCATACCCCTAGACCAACAAGCCTGTTCGTGAATGGCTTTTGGGCATACTTGTACAAACGAACTGTTGGACTAATTTCAATGCTAAACAACTCGTTAACGGCGAAACGTATAAAATTTTTAATGAATGTAGCTCCATCTTCTGGTGGACTATGGGATTACGGCTGTTCAATGTTCAATACCTGGAGCAGTTTAGGCCTGAAGATGACGTAGTGTAACGTCGAAACTGGTTGCTTAGAAATAAACCTAAACAACGGCGAATGGTATTGCTTTTATTGAGTATAAAAGTTTTGTCTTAACATTTATTTATCAGCACAACCTGCCACTCAACAACGGTACATGCTTTCCAGACTGTTTCTGACCAGCCACTATACGTTTTTCAATAATTCAGATAGCACTGACACACACACACACACACACACACACACACACACACACACACACAGTCTAATGGCACATACTACCAGATCCCTGACTGCCCTTCAGTGTCTAAAACGCCTGTACTTGGCAGACTCAGTAATTCAGAAGTTTCGGAACGCTCTCATCCACCTAAAAGTTAGGGGAAAGAGGTATCTTTCTGATGGGTGCTAGAACGCATGGTTATTAGGGGGAACGGAATGTAGCAGCCAAGGAGGCGTGCCGCGATCATTAGATAATTCAGTGTGTCATCCCCAAACACGCTATCAAGCTCACTCTTCTGGTTAGGATCATGCGTCTATGAAAAGAACAGTGGCTGGAAGTGACAGACAATCAGCAGCTTCTGATAAAACTGCTGCGATTGTGTACCTCCTTCCAGCCACGCAAACGGGATGAGGTCCTTCTCGCTCGTCTTCGCTGGGACACAAATCTATGACGAATGACTTGTTGCTCCGGCAAGAGTAGCCTCCAGTATGTGGTGCTTGTGGCGTACACTATTTTATTTGCAGACCAGAGGGCAGTTCATTTGCCGACTGATTTGCGCTCTATTTTATTTGACAATCAAAAGAATGTGTTACATCTTTTTAAGGGTTCTGTGAATTATCCGATATGTTCCGTAAAATTTTATGGAGAATTTGTATGCTATCAGGGTGGTTGGATTATCCATGCTCTTTGCAAGTGGGCAGCTTGTCCTATTTCTCCGTGTAAGTATTTTAGTTCTCCTCTTGCATAACTTGTTTTTTAATTACAGTCTTAGCACATTTCAGCGATTTTACGGTCTGTATCGATATCTGAGAGGTTACCGCCGTCGCGCGTGTTCTGCCTCTCCGTTAGGTGCGGGAGGGATTGCGCTAAGCCTTCAAGAGCAGTAAAAGAGACGATTTAATGGCAGCTGAATTTCGGCTCGCACGTGTGAGGCCGCGGAAACTGTGTCTGCACTCGGCTCTTTGACAGTCATCTCACTTTGTGAGAAGTGCTCCCCATACATCCAACGACATGCGAGTTATGTCGGTGAAATGATATGGATTTGGTGCAGTGTGCGCTCCGCAGTAAGGCAGAGTTGTGCCTTGGCTCGAAGTGTGCGCCAGAGCTTGGGTGGAGGGCGGAAGTAAACAGTATATTCTAGACATATGGGTGCGGCTTGGCAAAGTGTTGTTCCGTGCTCTCGGAACCACATGATCGCCGCGGCACGGAAGAAGATGCTGATCCCCTGTTTGAAATTTCCACCTGGCTTCGCCGTGGATGGAAAGCTTACATAACTGAACTGTATGGTGAGCATCCGGTCTTTTAATCTCACTGGAAGGAATGGCTGATGCCTGTTTACTAGCAATTTCAGTGGCCCATGTAACGTCGACTGGTTGCATAGCTCGAACTGACTTTTGCAATTTGGGTGCATTTCTTAGGGAGCAGTTGTCTTTGTTCTTTTACATTGCCTTAAACCAAAAGCACTGTAATGTTCAGCAATGAAATTTCACATCTGATATTCACTGCATAAGGTTTCAGTGAAATTTTACTTTGTGTTCATCTTTTGGACCTCATTTTAGTTAAGTACTTTTATTATTTTAATAAATACTGGGCACGTTAGTCCCCTCTTCATTTTTTAATTTTTTGGTCAGTTGGTAAAAAGAAAATAAAAGCCGTAAAGTTCACTCAATCATTACTTCATTTAAGTAACTGATGTTGTTTAAAATTTGGTATGTGTTAGGGTGTGAATAGTATCTTGTCTCTGTCTTAGATTAATTGCTATTTTAAGGTTTTTCTAATGTTAGCTGCCCGATGGGCGGCCGCTGTCGGCGCCATGTTTACGGGGCTTGTGGTATCAGCTTGTGATTAATGTGAATGCCTATTTGAATTGAAGAATATTTTGATTATTTGTTGTAAACCTTAATTATAATAAAAAGTTAATTTGTAAAATATGGCCTCCGGGAATCAGGTAGCTTCTAAATTTGAACTTAAATTTTCCTTTCTACTGTCTTTGTATTATTCCCCTTTCCTATTTTTAAATTACGCTAGTGACATTTAAATACTTGCTACTTGGCATTTACTTTTGAGAGTTTAAATTCTGAAGTGTGTGCCAGTTGAGTCGGACTGTTCATTTAGGGGTGTGAGATGGTTATATTACGTGGGTGATCTTAGTCAGGTTGGGAGTGTATAATAGTAATTCTGTCGTTTTACTCGTCATTGTTTGACGACATGTTTATCTATTTTACTATTCCTGTTAGTTTCTAGCGCTGATAACATTGCCGTTGAGTGAAAACGCACACACACACACACACACACACACACACACACACACACACACACACACGATACTCGAATTCATAAAGCGAATATACCTCGTTCAAACTCCTTTAAAGCCGAGTCTTACGATATAAACGCCCACTCATTAGGATAATACTTTGGACACTATACGTATTACCCGAATACTCACCATTTCTGCGGCCATAGCCGCAGTCTCTACTTCTCCATTGCAATTAGTTTAGCTGACGCATAAGCGTTGGGAGTTCCACTTGACCGCGCTTTCGTGAACTGCCCCAACACGCGGTTCCCATGACAGGGCAGTAGCCACCCTCTTCGATCGTGACGTTCTGATATATAATGTCGCTTGCTATTGCACCGAAGCGACAAAGAAACTGGTATAGGCAAGGGCATTCAAATACAGAGATATCTACAGAGGGAGAATACGTCGCTGCGGTCTGAACGCCTATACAGGGTGTACATAAAGTCCGGTAACACTTTCAATTATTTATTGCACAAGATCCAAACATTGTATAGGTATCATACATATGTCATTTTGAAGAGAAACCCTGAAAGTTTTTTTTTTCAAGTATACCGCTGCAGCGTAGTTTGGTAATTAGCCGATTGTCAGCGCTAGTCGTAAACATGGCGAATTCAGGTGCGGAGCGAACTTCCTGTGTGTTGGAGTTCGACAAAAACAAGTGTGCTGCAGCTGTTCAACGGATGTGTGACTTTTTTCTGTGGGGACACATTAAAGATCTGGTGTATGTACCGCCTCTACCACTTGATGTAGCAGAGCTCCGGGAGAGAATACGGGAAGCGACTGCCACAGTCGACGATGCCGTACTGGGACGGGTATTGCAAGAATTCGGTTACCGTATTGGCGTCTGCCGGTTCACTCATGGTTCGTATGTTTGTAAAAATGTTTGTAAAAAAATCTTTCAGAGTTTCTCTTCAAAATGCAATATGTATGACATCTGTACAGTGTTTAGTTCTTGTACAATAAATAACTGAACGTGTTCGCGGACTTTATGTACACCCTGTATAAGACTACAAGTGTCTGGCGCAGTTGTTAGATCGAATACTGCTGCTGCAATGGCAGGTTGTCAGATTTAAGAGAGTTTGAACGTGGGGTTATAGTCGATCCACGAGCGATGGGGCACAGGATCCCCGAGGTAGCGATGAAGTGGGAATTTTCCCGTACGACTATTTCACGAGTGTACCGTGAATACCAGAATCCGGTAAAACATCAAATCTCCGACATCGCTGCGGCCGGGAAAAGATCCTGCAAGAACGAGACATCGTTCAACGTTATAGAAGTGCAACCATTCCGCAAATTGCTGCAGATTTCAATGCCGGGCCATCAGCAAGTGTCAGCGTGTGAATGATTCAACAAAACATCATCGATATGGGCTTTCGGAGACGAAGGCCCACTTGTGTACCTTTGATGACTGCACGGCAGAAAGCTTTACGCCTCGCCTGGGCCCGTCATC
The DNA here is from genome assembly GCF_023864275.1 of Schistocerca cancellata. Taxonomy (NCBI): domain Eukaryota; kingdom Metazoa; phylum Arthropoda; class Insecta; order Orthoptera; family Acrididae; genus Schistocerca; species Schistocerca cancellata. Next base: position 619,122,972 of record NC_064627.1, read on the forward strand.
GACGTCAGATTGTTGATGACTGGAAACATGTGGCCTGGTCGAACGAGTCTCGTTTCAAATTGTATTGAGGGGATGGAGGTATAAGGGTATGGAGACAATCTCATGAATCCACGGACCCAGCATGTCAGCAGGAGACAGGGGGACACAAATAGCCTTCAAAAATGGTTCAAATGGCTCTAAGCGCTATGGGACTTAAAAGCTGAGGTCATCAGTCCCCTAGGCTGTTTAAGACTAACTAACCTAAGGACATCACCACATCCATGCACGAGACAGGATTCGAACCTGCGACCGTAGCAGCCACGTGGTTCCGGAGCGAAGCGCCTAGAACTGCTCGACCACAGCAGCCGGCCCTAAGTAGCCTATTTCTGTTTTGGGCAGTGCTGCAAACTGTACTCATTCACACGGTTTCACAGCACTTGAAGCAGGGATTTAACAGGCTATGTTTCGATTTTTACTACTCCCGAACTGGCCTTTTAGTCAGACAATTCGACATGCATTCACAAGAGGTTGTCAGCCAGTTGGTGCTCTTCTTAAGCTTTTGTATTCACAGTGGCAGCCTTATCATTTGCTTCATCAACTTATGTTTGCCCAGACAGCTCGCAGTTTGATAATTCTTCTTGACAAGTTTCAGTTAAGAGTAAATGCCTTTAAGATCCGTCGTAAATTATTTTAAATATTTGCAATTTTAACTGACCCCACTATTTTGGGTCTTCCCCACTCGTCTCGTATAGGGTACCTAAGGGATGCTGCGTTCTCGGAATGCTATATAAAAATTCAAGCAAACGACATTAGTAGTTTTATTTCTATGAAGCAGATTGACAATACTTATCTTGGAGATTTACATGGAGTAGTCGCAAACGATGGATGACATGCAGATAACAATACTCTTGGCTATGCAGTGTCCCTGCAAGTTGACACACGTCGCAATTACTACTCTGCGAATCCTGTCCACTAACGTTCGCTACTGAGCCGATCTGAGCGGCCGAGTCTGTCTGGAGCGGCGCTTATACAGGGTTATTACAAATGATTGAAGCGATTTCACAGCTCTACAATAACTTTATTATTTGAGATATTTTCACAATGCTTTGCACACACATATAAAAACTCAAAAAGTTTTTTTAGGCATTCACAAATGTTCGATATGTACCCCTTTAGTGATTCGGCAGACATCAAGCCGATAATGAAGTTCCTCCCACACTCGGCGCAGCATGTCCCCATCAATGAGTTCGAAAGCATCGTTGATGCGAGCTCGCAGTTCTGGCACGTTTCTTGGTAGAGGAGGTTTAAACGCTGAATCTTTCACATAACCCCACAGAAAGAAATCGCATGGGGTTAAGTCGGGAGAGCGTGGAGGCCATGACATTAATTGCTGATCATGATCTCCACCACGACCGATCCATCGGTTTTCCAATCTCCTGTTTAAGAAATGCCGAACATCATGATGGAAGTGCGGTGGAGCACCATCCTATTGAAAGATGAAGTCGGTGCTGTCGGTCTCCAGTTGTGGCATGAGCCAATTTTCCAGCATGTCCAGATACACGTGTCCTGTAACGTTTTTTTTCGCAGAAGAAAAAGGGGCCGTAAACTTTAAACTGTGAGATTGCACAAAACACGTTAACTTTTGGTGAATTGCGAATTTGCTGCACGAATGCGTGAGGATTCTCTACCGCCCAGATTCGCGCGTTGTGTCTGTTCACTTCACCATTAAGAAAAAATGTTGCTTCATCACTGAAAACAAGTTTCGCACTGAACGCATCCTCTTCCATGAGCTGTTGCAACCGCGCCGAAAATTCAAAGCGTTTGACTTTGTCATCGGGTGTCAGGGCTTGTAGCAATGGTAAACGGTCGGCTGTGGTACGTTTAGCTCCCTGCTTGCTTTATTCGTCGATTTCCGCGGGCTACGCGTGAAACTTGCCCGCACGCGTTCAACCGTTTCATCGCTCACTGCAGGCCGACCCGTTGATTTCCCCTTACAGAGGCATCCAGAAGCTTTAAACTGCGCATACCATCGCCGAATGGAGTTAGCAGTTGGTGGATCTTTGTTGAACTTCGTCCTGAAGTGTCGTTGCTCTGTTATGACTGACTGATGTGAGTGCATTTCAAGCACGACATACGCTTTCTCGGCTCCTGTCGCCATTTTGTCTCACTGCGCTCTCGAGCGCTCTGGCGGCAGAAACCTGTAGTGCGGCTTCAGCCGAACAAAACTTTATGAGTTTTTCTACGTATCTGTAGTGTGTCGTGACCATATGTCAATGAATGGAGCTACAGCGAATTTATGGAATCGCTTCAATCATTTGTAATAGCCCTGTATTCACATCTTGCAGAGGTCGCCCATGGACCGCCGCGGTCCTTGTCAGCGGGCTGTTGGCTGACGTTTCCTCAGCGCCTTCTCTGGTCTTCCTTCCTTCCTCTTCGTTCCGGCTGGTTACGCCAGAATTCACTATAGCTATTTTTGACCGAAACGAAATATAAAGTGATACACTCTTAATGATAACTGTAAGATGCCTACGGCCTACAGTTTGTCAAATGTTGAATCATGTGGTATCCGTAAACAGATGGAGGTGCATGCCGCAATGATATCTTCCCACTGGACACAGCCAATTTTCTACTCATCCCTCGTTTTACACGGAGATGTGCTCCGTTTCGAACGATACCGCCTCTGACGGGAGTCTGAACATATTGTAACGGACCGCTTGTATCCGTCACGACCTATTTTTAATATCTGAGTATGTGGCGTAGCCCCAGGTTTTTAACAACGCTATTACTGAGAAGCCCGCGGACTACTGGTGTGGGGGATTTTATGTATATTAAATGGGTATAAACCGTTCCAGCAAACTGCAATTACTGGAGCTAGGCTGCCACTGATGCGGCCGGTGGAACAACAAGTAACTTGTCTCGGCAGCGTAACTGGAGCAGTTACAATTTTCTGGAAAGTTTTCAATCCATGTAACATATAGAAAATCCCAATGTCTATAGTTCGTCGACTTATCAGCAGTTCTGTTATTAATAACCCGGGGCATGGGTCATGTACTTAGATATTAAAAATAGGTAATGAAGGTCGATATAAGCGATCCGTCACAATATACGAAATCTCTTCTTTCGCCGTATACTTACTCACACAAATGACGCTTGAAGTCGTTCACTGTTCTTTCTCATCTCTGCCAAAGTATGAAAGCAAAGCTCTGCTTTGTAGTTTTATATCTGTAAAGTTTTATATAAAAATAAAATTTAGTATCAGTAATAGAAGGCCTGTACTAGGGAGACAAAGGCAATGTTATAGAAAGGGAAGAGCACGTAGAGGAAGATGAGATGAGAGATATGATACTGTGAGAAGAATCTGTCAACGCATTGTAAGACCTAAGTCGAAACAAGGCCCCTGGAAAAAACGAGATCTCTTCAGAAGTGCTGACACTTTGGGAGAGCCATCCAAGACGATTCCATCTGGTGCACAAGATGTATGAGACAGAACGTAATAATTCCAATTCTAAGGAAAACAGGTGCTGAAAGGTATGAAAACTATCGAACTACGTTTTAATAAGTGGTTGCAAAGTACTAGCACCAATTATTTACAGTAGAATGGAAAAACGAGCAGAAGCCGACCTCAGAGAAAATTAGTTTTGGATGTGGAGAAACGTAGGAAAACGCGAGGCGAACTGAACCTCTCTCTTTTCAGACGAGGTTGGTCAAAGAAAAGCGAAACGACTTTTACGGCATCTGTAGACTTAGAGAAAGCTTTTGACACTGTTGACTGGAATACTCTCTTTGAAATTCTGAAGGTATCAGGGGTAACAGGGAGTGAAAGGCAATTTACAACTTGAACAGAAACCAGACGGTGGCTAGAAGAGTCGTTGAACATGCAAGGAGTGATTAGAAAAAAATTAGGCAGGGTTGGAGCCTAACCTCGATGCCTTTCAATCGGTATATTGAGCATGCATTAAAGGGAACCAAAGAAAAAGTTAGAGAAGGAATTAAGGCTTGTAGAGAAGAAATAAAAACTTTGGGGTTTGACGATGACATAGTAATTCTATCAGAGACAGCAAAGAAATGGAAGAGCAATTCAACGGACGGACGGCGTCTTGATAGGAGGAAGCAAGAAGAACACCAAAAAAACGATGATAATGGAACGTAATCAACTCTGAGGGAATTTGATTAGGAAATGAGACACTTTCAGTAGAAGATGAGTTTTGCTATTTGGGCAGCAAACTAACTGATTTTGATCGAAGTAGAGAGAATATAAAATTTAGAATGGCAATGGCAAGAAAAATGTTTCATAAACAGAGGAATTTGTTGACATCAAATACACACTTAACTGTTAGGAAGCCTTTTTTGAGGTATTTGTCTGGAGTGTAGCCATGTTTGAAAGTGAAACGTACATAAACGGTAAACAGTTCAGACAAGAAGAAAATATAAACTTTTGAAATATGTTGCTGCAGAAGAATGCTGAAGATATGCTGGTCATATCGCGTAACTTATCAAGAGGAGAAAAGAAATTTGTAGAACAAGTTGAGAAAAGAAGGGGTCGACCGATAGGACACGTACTGAGATATTAAGGGATCACCAGTTTAGTATTCGAAGGAAGTGTGGGGATAAAAATTGTTGAAGAAGACGAAAAGATGAACATAGTAAGCAGATTCAGATGGATGTAGTTTGCAGTAGTTATTCAGAAATGAAGCTTGCCTAAGGTGGGGTTAAATGGAGAGCTGCATCAAACCAGTTTCTGTCTGAAGGCCACAACGTGTCTGTAACCAGGACGACCCAGAGCTATTCGATACGATATTGCAGTGCCTGTGTTATTCTGATTGCGATACAAATTTCCTTTGGACATGCGTGCATGTTCTTCTCTGCCGATACCAGGCTAGCGACTTTCAAATACAACTTCTGACTTGTAGGGGAATATACATAATAGATGTACGAGTCCATGTCGTAGAGGATGGTTGAATGAAAGTTTGGGTTTGGCCGTGAGTCGTGCACAAATGCACGTGAATGGTAAGGCGACCGCTCGCGATAAGTGGGAAATCCGGGTTCGAGTCCCAGTCCGGCACAGATTTCCTTGTCGTCATTCCATTCTACAGCTGATGGTCGACATTACTCGCAATTGCGAATACATTTAATATAAAGATCTATTCAGGTCAACAGAGTGAATTGTCTTATACTGATAAGACAGAAGGAGCGATCTGTTTGCTTGACGCTTAGCGTGATGTCCAACATAAAATGAAAACGTTTCATTAAAATAAAGATTTTTTAAGATCTGGAGATAACAGCAAGGTCTGTCGAAACTGGTTGTTTTCTCAGAAGAAATATTTATGCGATCTAAGCTTTGAACGATTTTAGCCATCTAAACAGATTATGAGGATGCGTAATGCCTGACAGCTGCCACACAAAGGATGAAGTAATGTTTTTATTGATATGAAGATGGCACATCAGTGAGCTGAAACTAGTAACGAACAAAAATAATTTTACCGATCTTGATCCTTGATTTTCATCCACACATTTTATGTTTTTTCATATGTCAGTAACATATATCTTTAAGCGACAACCACTCAGATAGCCGCGCGCGTTAGCACGGCTCTTCCGAGACTCCGGGAGAAGTGACGGCCCTGGATTGACGAGAGCCGATGTGCCCGTCCAACTGCTTTTGATTTTTATTAAGTTTCCCAATTCCGGTTAGATGAGTATGGGGTTGGAACATACGTTCGGCCTTATTTACTTGATTCTAAAACATTCTCATACTTTTGCATAGGATAGCATTAGACGCAGAGAGATGTGGTACACAAATTCTGTCCTGGTGGGTGAAGGAGGAGGGGGGATGGTTTGGCGAAAGAAGGGCGTTTGGCCACCATAATCACCAAATCCCGATTAATATGCCAACACTGCGAAGATACAGGATAAGATTAGGACCTCTGCTGTTCCTGATCTATATAAATGACCTGGGTGACAATCTGAGCAGTTCTCTTAGGTTGTTCGCAGATGATGCTGTAATTTACCGTCTAGTAAGGTCATCCGAAGGCCAGTATCAGTTGCAAAGCGATTTAGGAAAGATTGCTGTATGGTGTGGCAGGTGGCAGTTGACGCTAAATAAAGAAATGTGTGATGTGATCCACATGAGTTCCAAAAGTAATCCGTTGGAATTCGATTACTCGATAAATAGTACAATTCTCAAGGTTGTCAATTCAACTAAGTACCTGGGTGTTATAATTACGAACAACTTCAGTTGGAAAAACCACATAGATAATATTGTGGGGAAGGCGAGCCAAAGGTTGCGTTTCATTGGCAGGACACTTAGAAGATGCAATAAGTCCACTAAAGAGACAGCTTACACTACACTCGTTCGTCCTCTGTTAGAATATTGCTGCGTGGTGTGGGATCCTTACCAGGTGGGATTGACGGAGGACATGGAAAGGGTGCAAAAAAGGGCAGCTCGTTTTGTATTATCACGTAATAGGGGAGAGAGTGTGCCATATATGATACGCGAGTTGGGATGGAAGTCATTAAAGCAAAGACGTTTTTCGTCGCGGCGAGATCTATTTACGAAATTTCAGTCACCAACTTTCTCTTCCGAATGCGAAAATATTTTGTTGAGCCCAGCCTACATAGGTAAGAATGATCTTCAAAATAAATTAAGAGAAATCAGAGCTCGAACAGAAAGGTTTAGGTGTTCGTTTTTCCCGCGCGCTGTTCTGGAGTGGAATGGTTCGATGAATCCTCTGCCAAGCACTTAAATGTGAATTGCAGAGTAATCATGTAGATGTAGATGTAGATGTAGAACAAGGACAAAGAAGATTTGTTATGCGAAGCCAGGAGCCTGTGTGTGCCGTATCATCAACACCATTGCCCGCGAATAAGATATGTCACAGGACACTACGTGCCGATAATAAGTTTTTAAACGGAGATATCTCTACTTTTAACTACGAGATCAGTGAGTAATAAGTATAAGAAACATTTTGAATGGTCATTGCTAAGAAGAACGTATGTTCTTGCACCTTGGACAGGCACATTCTATAATGGAGAACCAAATGTTTCTGTTCGAATGCCTTATAGTCCAGAATAAGTATGCCAATCAGGCAATATCTTCATGAGCAATGAAGCAACCAACCCTGGTGGAAGATACTTGTATGATAAAACACCGTGTCCAGCTGCGTGAAGAATATCATAACAGTCTGCTGCTCATCCTAGTCCGACAGGAATCGTCGACCCTTCAAGGCTATTCTTAAGGGACCAGAGGTGTGATAATCGCATTGGGAGAGATCAGCACCATAGGGCGGGTGCTGGAGTGTGTCCCACTTGAATTGGCGTAATTTCCGCTTTGCAACGTTTTAGAGATGGGACGTGCTTTATCAAGAAGCAACAGCACCCAGCACCATTCCACAACAGTATTTTTCGACAGAAACATTCTTCATTCTCCGAACGACGTCTACCATTGTTTGTCCCTCGGCAGCCACGAGAAGAAAAAAATGGTTCAAATGGCTCTGAGCACAATGGGACTCAACATCTTAGGTCATAAGTCCCCTAGAACTTAGAACTACTTAAACCTAACTAACCTAAGGACATCACACACACCCATGCCCGAGGCAGGATTCGAAACTGCAACCGTAGTAGTCCCGCGGTTCCGGACTGCAGCGCCGAACCGCTAGACCACCGCAGCCGGCCTACGAGAATAATAACAGCAATTAGGTACTTGGTTCAAATGGGTCTGAGCAATATGCGACTTAACTGCTGAGGTCATCAGTCGCCTAGAACTTAGAAGTAAACCTAACTAACCTAAGGACATCACACACATCCATGCCCGAGGCAGGATTCGAACCTGCGACCGTAGCGGTCGCTCGGCTCCAGACTGTAGCGCCTAGAACCGCACGGCTAAGTGGTACTGTTTGGACACATTCGGTAATTAAATTGCCATTGTTGATGTTTCCGCAATAGCCGCACGCACATCAGAAAGAGACGAATGCGGCACTAATACCATGCACACATGCCGGTATTAAACACTCGTAAGGAGATCGCGCTACAGTTGATATACGGTGCAACAACGCCTTCAAACGGAAACGTTTTGATACAAAAATAAAAATATGGCGTTTCAGTCTTTGATCGCTATCTTTTTATTTTCAATGACCTGTTTCAGGCTAGCTGCCCATCTTCACTGTCATGACAGTGAACTGATAGTTCTGTACTGAGAAGTTAGTCTGTAACTGCAATATATGATCTGAAGATGGGCAGCTAGCCTGAAACCGGTAACTGAAAATAAAAAGATAGCGATCAAAGACTGAAATGCCATATTTTTATTTAAAGAACGATCGCGGAAATCCCATTAAGACAATCATGTCTAGTTTTGGGAAACTTTTTGATCACCCCTTATAAATTAATAGTTTTCTTTTTAAAGAAACTTTCACACTCGGGTTTCCACCTATACGAGCGCCAAACTGGAGACTGGAAATGTCGGGCATAGATAACACTGGAGTTAGTAGTACGTGGACGCGTACTCAGAAGTCCGGCTCGGCGGCTCCCGTATGTTAAAAAATGACGGCGCGTTTGGGGATTTCCCGCTACCGCTCACTTATTGGAAGCGTTATCTCGGGTGTGGATCGACAGCGTGTCTTCTGAGGAATCGATTAACAGGAATGTAAATAAGGAACGGACGGGGCGGCAGGTGGGATGGGACCGGTGCGTGCAGCTGGAAGCGGCGCTAATGAGCGCCGGACAAGTCCGGCCCGGTGGTCACGGCGCCGCTGGCTGGTCCCCTGCTCGCGGACACCCACACTTCAGGGAGCCCGGCTCGCGGACACCCACGCCTCAGCCTCGCGGGAAGGCCACAGCTCACGTCCCGCTAGCTCAGGAATCCCGGCCGTGTTGGCTCCGTTCTGCCCTGCTCCGGTCTCGTCTGGTAATTACCTCGCGTGCATCCACGTATCTACAGTCAGCGGCCTTGCCCGGTAGCGCATTGGTCGACGAGATACCGTTAGATACCGTTACAAACGGCACTGAGATATCAGTAGATGGGAAACATCGATACATACTAAAATAGTATCGATATTATATTTTCGATATGTGGATGAGATTTTCACTCTGCGGTGGAGTGTGCGCTGATATGAAACTTCCTGGCAGATTAAAACTGTGCCGAAGTGGCCGAGCGATTCTAGGCGCTACGGTCTGGAAACGGGCGACCGCTACGGTCGCTGGTTCGAATCCTGCCTCGGGTATGGCTGTGTGTGATGTCCTTAGGTTAGTTAGGTTTAAGTAGTTCTAAGTTCTAGGGGACTGATGACCTCAGCAGTGCTCAGAGCCCCACAGTGCTCAGAGACATTTGATACTATCTCCACTAGTTACGCATGTCGCCCAACGCTAGGAGACCAAACGATGCTTCCCCGTAAGAGAGTACGCGTAAACGGCGTCGTAAGGGATAGACAGTAGGTCCGTGCTCGGCTTGTGGTAAGAAGGACTAGCTCGCAGCAGCGACAGTTGGAGGTTCGTGTTGACTGAGTAAAGTGCGAGACTCCATGTTGGCCGAACATTGCTGGAAGACGGCAGCCTCACCTGGGGAATATTATTGGCGCCGCCACGCCGGTTGGGAACCTGACTGTACTCTATTCGACCAGTTGAAGGGAGCGAGTCTGCCTCGGGAATTGTTGCTGCCCATATTGTGGACTATAGAGACATCGTTTGCTTATAGGCATTAATTTTGTACTCTGCTACGACAGCCTGGTTCCCTCCGCCCATGCTTGGTATGTGGGTCATTACTCGAGCATGGTGTTGTGCTCTAAGGACGATTGTCCTGTTATGAGCGTTTTTGAAAATTGTTGCAAACGTGCATAATATTTGTCGTGTACTCACCACTTTACTCAGTTTTCTGATTGGTGTAAGCACTGACATTCTGTACGTTTCTTTTCCAGATCTTTTAAAAATGTTACATTTCTGAGTTTTCTTTAAGGTGCTTGTATTTTATTGCCTTGCATTTTAACGAAAGTAGTCAGATTAGCCATATTCAGCTCCTACTGGCATTTCATTTACATTTAGAACTTAATTCCGGTCCAATTGATTTTATATTTTGGCCCACGGAAGCTTCTGTACTAGCCTATACCTAAATTGGGCGATATTTAATCCTATTTATACTCGTATACTGCAGAATTTTCCATTATTTAATGAATCGTTTGTCAGAAGCTTCAATGCGACTCATAAAAGGTACTCACTTTGGTAAGGAAACTGCACGGGTGGCTACCTCTGGTCCGTGTTACTTATATTTGCTACTTTGCAAAACTAACCGCGTGAGTAATATTATTTGCCGTGCCCGTATTTACCTAGCTGTCCTCTGTCCCTAGTATATTCTGTCTCTGATCGCTACTGCCCGTGTTAGCTTCCTTGTCGCCCCGAGGTTGGGACCTTATCTCACTTGAAGATTTTCAGCTATCGAAATTGTATGGTACACTACCAGCCATTAAAACTACTACACCACGAAGATGACGTGCTACAAAGGCGAAATTTAACCGACAGGAAGAAGATGCTGTGACATGCAAATGATTGCCGGCCGGAGTGGCCGAGCGGTTCTAGGCGCTACAGTCTAGAAAAGCGCGACCGCTACGGACGCAGGTTCATATCCTGACTCCGGTATGTATGTGTGTGACGTCCTTAGTTAGGTTTAAGTAGTTCTAGCTTCTAGGGGACTGATTACCTCTGAAGTTAAGTCCCATAGTGATCAGAGCCATTTGAACCATATGCAAATGATTAGCTTTTCAGAGCATTCACACAAGGTTGGTGCCGGTGGTGACACCTACAACTGCTGACATGACGAAAGTTTCCAACCGGTTTCTCATACACAAACAGCAGCTGACCGGCGTTGCCTGGTCAAACGTTGTTGTGATGCCTCGTGTAAGGAGGAGAAATGCGTACCATCACGTTTCCGACTTTGATAAAGGTCGGATTGTAAACTAACGCGATTGCGGTTTATCGTATCGCGACATTGCTGCTCGCGATGGTCGAGATCCAATGACTGTTAGCAGAATACGGAATCGGTGGGTTCAGGAGGGTAATACGGAACGCCGTGCTGGATCCCAACGGTATCGTATCACTAGCAGTCGAGATGACAATTATCTTATCCTAATGGCTGTAACGGATCGTGTAGCCACGTCTAGATCCCTGAATCAACAGATGGGGACGTTTGCAAGACAAAAACCATCTGCACGAACAGTTCGACGACGTTTGCAGCAGCATGGACTATCAGCTCGGATACCATGGCTGTGGTTACCCTTGACGCTGCATCACAGACAGGAGTGCTTGAGATGGTGTACTCAACGAGGAACCTGGGTGCACGAATGGCAAAACGTCATTTTTTCTGATGAATCCAGATTCTGTTTACAGCATCATGATGGTCGCATCCGTGTTTGGCGACATCGCAGTGAACGCACATTGGAAGCGTGTATTCGTCATCGCCATACTGGCGTATCACCCGGCGTGATGGTATGAGATGCCATTGGTTACACGTCTCGGTCACCTCTTGTTCGCATTGACGGCGCTTTGAACAGTGGACGTTACATTTCAGAAGTGTTACGACCCGTAGCTCTACCCTTCTTTCGATCTCTGCAAAACCTTACATTTCATCAGGATAATGCACGACCGCATGTTGCAGGTCCTGTACGGGCCTTTCCTGATACAGGAATTGTTTGACTGCTGCTCTGGCCAGCACATTCTCCAGATCTCTCACCAATTGAAAACGTCTGGTCAAATGTGGCCGAGCAACTGGCTCGTCACAATACGCCAGTCATTACTCTTGGTGAACTGTGGTACCGTGTAGAAGCTGCATGGGCAGCTGTACCTGTACACGCCATCCAAGCTCTGTTTGACTCAATGCCCAGGCGTATCAAGGCCGTTATTACGGCCAGATATAGTTGTTCTGGGTATTGATTTCTCAGGACCTATGCACCCAAATTGCGTGAAAATGTAATCTCATGTTAGTTCTAATATTATATATTTGTCTAATGAATGCCCGTTTATCATCTGCATTTCTTGTTGATGTAGCAATTTTAATGGCCAGTAGTGCATTAAATGAAAAGTTTGTCTTTAAATGTTTAAGTAAAGAAACATCGCTTACAGTCAACCAGTAATGTAAATTCTGCTGTGTCAGTGTGGCAGATTGTTAACCGAAGGGGCCTGGGTTGGATTCCCGGTCGGAGTGGAGATTTTCTCCGCTCAAGTACTGGGTGCTAAGTTGTACTTATCTTCGTACTGTCATATACGGCATGGAGATCCATAGCGTTACAAGTCTAACTAGGACTATGTAACTTCTCCCCAGGGTACAGCTGAATTGGCGAAATGCACTGAGTAAGACACCTCCAACCTCGATTTTTCTCGATTTCGTATGCGTATGAAAGCTGTGGGAATCCCAACCAACGCTAGCAGCAACCTCGCGGAACAACAAACGGCATTCTCGCTGGGTTACAACCCTGCCGCTGTTAAGTCCAACACGTGGTTGTGGCAGTTGCTTCACCTTAGAGGAGGCATAACACGAACATCTCACAAACAATTTACTTCCAAGCGGGATTTCTGAATGAAAAGCGCTTTGTATAATCTTTGCTAATCATTTGGAAATACAAGCGTATGGACCGCTTCAAGCCAGTTTGACGTTTGTTGCATGTCGTCTTCATAGCGCTTGAATTGTAATGCCTCTCCATGTTTATCAAGCGTACCATAAAATTTTTATGTACATCTACTCCGTGTATCGCTATGTAAGTTGTTAATGTCTCTCAAACATCCTGTCAAATGTTGTTCTTGTTCTGGTCTTGTCTAAAGACTGAACTGTATGAAGCTCTCCTACTTCCATTCCATCATCTCGGTTGATACAGCTAATAGTGTAACTGGAGTTCTAAATAATTTAGTTTGTTCGCGTCATTCACGATTTCGTTTGTAAATGACGTTACCGGGCTCACTTCTTAAATCCAGAAATTGCGTACAGAACGGAAACTGAAATGAATGCTTCGTTTACAGCCGAACACTATAAACAGAGCTAGAGTGGGTCCCCTCTTCTTGGGAACATGACTCAAGATCAAGCCCAGGTTTCTCGGCGTACAGCCGCGCGTGTAGTTTTTACTGGTGGTATTAATACACTCCTGGAAATGAAAAAAAGAACACATTGACACCGGTGTGTCAGACCCACCATACTTGCTCCGGGCACTGCGAGAGGGCTGTACAAGCAATGATCACACGCACGGCACAGCGGACACATCAGTAACCGCGGTGTTGGCCGTCGAATGGCGCTAGCTGCGCAGCATTTGTGCACCGCCGCCGTCAGTGTCAGCCAGTTTGCCGTGGCATACGGAGCTCCATCGCAGTCTTTAACACTGGTAGCATGCCGCGACAGCGTGGACGTGAACCGTATGTGCAGTTGACGGACTTTGAGCGAGGGCGTATAGTGGGCATGCGGGAGGCCGGGTGGACGTACCGCCGAATTGCTCAACACGTGGGGCGTGAGGTCTCCACAGTACATCGATGTTGTCGCCAGTGGTCGGCGGATGGTGCACGTGCCCGTCGACCTGGGACCGGACCGCAGCGACGCACGGATGCACGCCAAGACCGTAGGATCCTACGCAGTGCCGTAGGGGACCGCACCGCCACTTCCCAGCAAATTAGGGACACTGTTGCTCCTGGGGTATCGGCGAGGACCATTCGCAACCGTCTCCATGAAGCTGGGCTACGGTCCCGCACACCGTTAGGCCGTCTTCCGCTCACGCCCCAACATCGTGCAGCCCGCCACCAGTGGTGTCGCGACAGGCGTGAATGGAGGGACGAATGGAGACGTGTCGTCTTCAGCGATGAGAGTCGCTTCTGCCTTGGTGCCAATGATGGTCGTATGCGTGTTTGGCGCCGTGCAGGTGAGCGCCACAATCAGGACTGCATACGACCGAGGCACACAGGGCCAACACCCGGCATCATGGTGTGGGGAGCGATCTCCTACACTGGCCGTACACCACTGGTGATCGTCGAGGGGACACTGAATAGTGCACGGTACATCCAAACCGTCATCGAACCCATCGTTCTACCATTCCTAGACCGGGAAGGGAACTTGCTGTTCCAACAGGACAATGCACGTCCGCATGTATCCCGTGCCACCCAACGTGCTCTAGAAGGTGTAAGTCAACTACCCTGGCCAGCAAGATCTCCGGATCTGTCCCCCATTGAGCATGTTTGGGACTGGATGAAGCGTCGTCTCACGCGGTCTGCACGTCCAGCACGAACGCTGGTCCAACTGAGGCGCCAGGTGGAAATGGCATGGCAAGCCGTTCCACAGGACTACATCCAGCATCTCCACGATCGTCTCCATGGGAGAATAGCAGCCTGCATTGCTGCGAAAGGTGGATATACACTGTACTAGTGCCGACATTGTGCATGCTCTGTTGCCTGTGTCTATGTGCCTGTGGTTCTGTCAGTGTGATCATGTGATGTATCTGACCCCAGGAATGTGTCAATAAAGTTTCCCCTTCCTGGGACAATGAATTCACGGTGTTCTTATTTCAATTTCCAGGAGTGTATAAGACATCAACTTCCTCATAATGAATAGGTACAGAACAGTATTTATGGTAAGTCAGTGGTTTGCAGGCTAGGATGTACCCAATGTAGCGTTGAATATGTTGGACAAACGGGAAGAATGTTCAAAATCGGTTTTCAGGAATACTTACCCACAAAAATTTGGCAGATGAAACAACACACGCCATTTGCAGAACATCTAAAGGCGTCAGGCCATTGCCCGCCTAGTATCAATAATATGCAAATTTTCTATGATGCCCATAAATGACGGGAACTCAATTTACTTGAGGAATTTGAGATCACTAAACGCATGTTTTTTGTAGTTGATGGCCTCCTCAGTGTTCGGTTGACCAGAAAAAATCAATCATTGCTGGTATAATAATGTCCCTTTTTAGAGAAGTTCAGTCTTGTTGCTGTGAAATGTGCTGGTATTTCCTTCGCTATTTGCTCGACACTCTTATATTTAAGTCATAATTTTAATCCTTTTTTATGTTTATGACTACCTTTTCTTAAGGTATATTTATCTTATTGGACAGATGCCACTTTACTTTTATTTTTAGAGCTGTTATTTTTGAAATTATGTACACTGTGAGGTATAAGACTGCTTATGTTCTGTATGTGAACATGGTCCTACGCAATGGTTAATGTATGAGACTAGGCAACACCCCCTGTATGAGTCTACTGGACTACTTGTACTCGAGGCCCAATTACCATACTTTTCTACAATCTATGTTTGTCAGTGGGGACGCTCAAACATGCTGTGCTCCCTATCAATGAAGCTCTGTTGTGCTTCTATTCCTATCTTGTGTGGCGTTCTTTATGCATGGTAGCGAGAAAGGTAATTAACGGATTTTTCGGTATTTATTTTCACGGTCCTCTTAGCCAGCCCGTTCAAATCTAATCACTTCTAGTTTATCAAACCTTACAAACTTTTTCGCTGCCATTTTTCACCGTTCCGATACTTTCCAGGAAACGAGTCGACTAGCATTGTGCGTATTCAGCTTTTTGATATCCCATCACATTTTTCCTATGTATTTAAATTGTGTAAATTTTACGGAACTCGTCACTGAAATTTGAAAATAAAAGCTCTCGCAACCAAGACTGTATTTTTATCTCTCTGTGTGTAGTTTTACATGCTAATCTATCCTGCATAGGTACTTTCTGCAAACGAAGACGATTTGAAACTGCTGACAGTGTTGAACCCTTGATCTCCTTCAACATATTTCACTACATTACGTTTCATTCCATTACTAAAGTAACTAGTCCTTCATGCCCCAAGATGTATCCCACCTTCTTCTTTTAGTTATGTCATGCGGACTCTCTCTCTCTCAAATATGCGTTAATATAGTTTTATTGTAATTGATATCATTCGAAAGACTTATAGAGAAGTCCATACATTGATTCATCATAAAATTTTCGCAAGTGCCAAATGTGTTCTCAGTACGGTGAGTTGTTGAACCAGATGGTCTCTCGGCTTTGTCCGATTCCTTCTAGGAAACGACATGATTCTTTGTAACTACTCCTCCACTGTAGATAAACTTGTAAGCACACCACACCGGGATCCCTCTCGCTCTTCTCGTCTCCTTTTCTAAGAGAGATGATTGAAGAAATTTACGTAATCTGAATTTTATGTGATGGGGGAGGAGAAATGGGACAGTCACTTCGATAAAACATGCGTACGTAGTGGATTGGAAGAACTACATTAAACTAATCGTAGGAAAGGCCGATGCCAGACTCAGATACACTGGAGGATTTCTCACAAAATGCAAATCATCAAAAAAGGAGGAAGCTTAATCGCAGAGGTCCACCTGTGGCCCTTATGGAACGAGTTATTGGCTTGATCTCGGTTGACAGCATTGTTGTATGTTCTCCTGAGGGATATTCTGCACAACTGGCGCGTTAGAGCATCAAAATCCCGAGATGATTGGAGGGATGTTCCCATAACGCTCCAAACATCCTTAGTTGGAGAGAGAGACGGCAACCTTGCTGGCCAAGGTTGGGTTTTGGAAGCACGAAGACAAATAGAAGAAATTCTCGACTTGCATTATCTTCCTGAAGGGTTGCTTGTCGTGAAGGGCAACAAAACGGGACGTAGAGTATCGTCGACGTACTATTGTGCTATAAGGGAGCAGCGGATGACAATCAAAGGGATCTTGCTGTGAAAAGATTTTGCACCCCGGTCCGTCACTCCTGGCTGTCGGGCCTTCGGGGATCAAATCGAACAGGGGCTACTCACTGAAGACTATTGTACTCCAGGCAATGAGATTCCAGGCCGAAGTCATGCCTGGAGACGCCCCAGACAACGGTGGGAAACCAACCTGACTGTCGTACGCCGTACATCCCAACGACCAACAGACATGGCCTGGATTGCCATTTCATTGATAGCAGTATCCTTTTGGTAGTCATCCGCGGCACCCTTAGAGAAAAGTGGTACGTCGACAATATTCTAAGTTTCGCTGTCCTTCGTGGTAAACCATCTTGGACTTACATTTCAGCAAGATAATGCCCCCCCTGCACATGGTCAGGGTTTCTATTGCTTGTCTTCATATTTTCCAAAGCCTGCCTCGACCCGATCAGGGGATCTCTCCTTAGATGATAACTTTTGAAGGATTATGGCAGGACCCTCCAATTAGCTCGGGATTTTGAACATCTAACGGACCAGTCGGATGGAATTTGGCATCATATCGCCAAGGGGGAAAGCAAATAACTGTCAATCAATACGAAACAAACTAACTACAGGCATAAGGGCCAGAGCTAGACCAAAGCGTTGTTGACTTGCTCAATTTACGAAGCTCTTTCTCTTGAAGGAATCATCCAATTTTCTGAAATTGTAAATATTTGTTTGTCTGTACATGCACATCACATCTATTGTTTTCCGTGCCAGTCTGATAATGCCCTCGTGGTGAGTCTGCTTATTTGTTTTAGAGTAAAGCCTATATTGGGATGTACATATTTCATAATGTAAAGTTCGTAAAATTTCTATTGAGAGGGATTTAATGAATCTTTGCAGAAGGCATGGGAAATATACCAAAATAATGAACTTATAGGCATAGGGAGAGCTAAGTGGCCAATGTACGAGCTGAAGTAGCCAGATAGGGGCGCGTAGAACTGTAGTGTCCTGTTTCTAGTACTGAACTGTTTCGAAAGGAACTTTGAGTAACAGATGATTTGATACATGATGTAGATTATTGAGCCAAATTATGAAGCATGTGTACTGGAACCAGTTGGATGTTTTAAAATCAGCTAGCTTCAGGAAGATCGACTAATTTCTAAACCTGGAACCATTGGACTGTGTTAAGGGAACCTACCTGTTGCATCAGCTTCTCTTTATAAATCGGTTTTATAACTATTAAGAAATATTTTAAAAAGGTGTGGTTTTTGCACAGTGTTTTCAACTCGTTAAGTTTCTGTACTCTAGATAGGTTTGAGAAAATAATTTCTGAGCCTTGCTTTTGCAGCAGTGATTTAAGCTATTGTTTCTGGATCTGAAATTATGTTTTACAAGGTGTCAGGTTATTTGAATAGATGGGCACGAACTGTAATTGGGAACTGAATCAATCGGTCCTTGCTTTCTGTCCTGCCCAGTTCCTTGCCAACGGTGACAAGACGGAGATAGATCAAGAGGGAGGTGGAAAAGAGGAGATACTGGTTCACAAGGAGAGGGAAAATGTCTGCTGTTATACTGTTTAAATCAGAACGAGTATACCTGCTTATACACAACCAACGACGGTTTAATACGAGAATACACCAAGATATAAAACTATGAAAAGGCGTTGGTTTGTTCGTGTATCTGGAAGATGAATTGCCTACAGATTCACCTGAAGGAACAGCGAGTCAGCCGTTCGCGTCAGCACGTACGAATGACCGACAATATTTAGAGGTTGTAACCTCCCCCTCACTTATCGACCTTAATGACAGTGAAAAATTAAACCGCGTGTACCTAATGGAAATTTGGGAAAAGCAATCGTCACCGAAGTTAATTTGTCGGTAAAGAGGGAGGAAAGGGTTACATCTAAATGAAAGGAAAAATGCTAATGAAACTGGTGGAAATTAATTTTGAAAAGGGGTGAAGTTAATAAAGAAAGTAAATGTGCAGCCGTTACGTTAACAATCAACTAGCGGTAATTAGATATTTGAGATTTGGGGGAAATTACGGTCGCCAGTCCTAAGGACAATTACTATAGTAACTGAAAAAAGAAAGATTATTACACATATAATTAGCTCTAGAAGCGTGGCAACTGAAGGCTGACAAGTGTAGTGTGAAAACTGAAAGTTTGTCAGAAGTAATAAATTTCGCTACACTCTGACTTAATTTAGCAAAAGAATTAATAAAACCGGAAAATCGAAAGTTAATTTAGTGACTGAAGTTAATAGTGAGCTTTCTTTCTGAAGCACATCGAAATTCAGTAAAATACGGATAGTCTTGGACTACCTCAACAATCATTTCAAAAGCTACTTGAATCTACGCAATTTAGAAATAAGAGATTTAACTTTGAACTTGAATTAAATGATTCTGAACAATCAACAATAGTAAAATTTAGTACATACCAAGCTGAGCTGCAGTCACAGGTAAGCTAAAATACGGTAACGAAACTCGCACTCTTAATTTGTGCTTGTGTAATCTAAATATTGTAGCCAGCTATGAATACCTTAACTGAACTTCGAAATTAAAGCAATGAAATCGAATGATGCTGCTTTAATGCTGGCGTTTGAATTTCAACGACACTCGGGTTCATTCCGGAAAAGAAAGGGACCCTGCTTGGTAATGCAATTGGGACAATGAGCAACAAAGGTTCATGCTACGTTGCTGTAATTTTGTGATTTGAACAGTTTTAAAAGCTGAGGTCTGCCATACAGTTCTAAAACTTTACGTGCTTCCAGTCTTCCTCGTTGGTTGATTGAAGGTTTGAAGCCGTCGATCGAGGAGGTGGCGACAGTCACTCATTGTCGGCCGTCGCTGTTGCAGAAGCTGGATGTTGGCGCGCCTTCTTCTCGACACGGTCACCAGACGAAACGGGCTCTTGTTGTGCGCCAGCTAATGCTTCCCGTCCGCGACACCATGTCAGAAACTATCATCGCAAGTCGAGCGCAATTACATGCTGCCAAATCCCGAAAGCGCGGCAACTCGCGGGAGCTTCACACAACACACCTGCTCCACTCGCTACTCCAGCCAGACTCCCTCTGCCCGCGCTCCACGCGACAGAGTTAACACTACCAAAGATCCTACACACTTTGATTCTTCACACGACCTATCGACGTAATCGTTCGATAGCAGTCTTCCCTAGGCAAGACCCAGCGTAAAAATACAAATAATATTTACGAAACAAACCAATTATACATCGACATAAATGTATAAATATATATATACAAACAGTAAAACAATTACAATATATAAAGAGACAGAAGTGTCATATCTTGAGGTAACAAAGCAAGGAAAAAAAATAATATTACAATAGATGGAAATAGGAGGATATGCATTTCCGGCGTTACAAGGTGAGCTTAGTGATCCAACTATTAGAATCGGACGCTGAAATCGGGAACCCATTTGCGCTATTCGAAAGACGTACATCGCATAGCCATAATTAAGCAGCTTTCATATTTCGCTATTGTTCACGTCTCAAAACGTGAGTAACACGCGCAATGAGGAGACAAGAGGGGAAAGGGGTTGAGGTGCGCTTTATTTCAGTCCCTCATATCAACATAACCGTTATACAGCCGGAGCAAGGAGACATGTGATATTAGTCATTCGAATACATTTAAGTTTCGCATGTGGACTTGCGCACCTTTGTAGCCTCGGAGTCATCTTGAACATTGAGAATACGAGAGAAATTTCAACCACGTTGTATTGGGACGAGGTTAATATCCTCCGAAACAAAATTAAAAGTTCGGAAAATCTATAAATTCCCCTGCCAACACACATTAACACAGAGTTTCAACAGTAGTGAAATTAATAATTCAACCTAATGATTCTTTCAAGAAAGTGACATTAATCTCTGACTCTTCTGATCTTGTAATTATATCCAAATATAAATTAATTGTAGATTTAATTGCCTTAACTCCTTCTACAGAAAGTACTGCTCAAGCTCACATATCACTGAGTGTCTTTGAGGGCTATACTTTAACGATTTGTCGAATCTCTCTCTCTCTCCCGCTGTAAGCCCTTTGCACGAAAATTTTTTGATTCATAAAAGAATGTTAAGTAAAAATAAATGAAAAGCCCTGATGTTTTACTATGAATGATAATGTAATGTCAGAATATGCGCAATATAGTGCATTTGTGAATGGTTGTATTGTTTCCAACAGAAAGCCCATTAAAAATGAACCTTGTTTGTTTTTCAATCAGTACTAAACGTAGAACCGTATTAACAGGTTGGAAAAACACATGGTTAACCGGCTGCAATAGGACATGTTCAGTGCATCATTGGCGCATTTATGGTGCTACATCCGCAGAGTTCACTTACGGGGGGTAGGATAGGTTTTCATTTTCTATAGCTTTCTGCTTCCTTCGTAGAGTTAGATGTCAGAGATAGAACACTAGATAAGTTTATAAAACATCTGAACGACATATTCCGCCGTAATTTAATTGAAGTACTATGCTGGTATCGAAATAATAAGTAGACGAACAGCAAAAGCAACATAAATCTTAAATAAACTGTCCTCGAATTTCCAACCGCTACAATTGGCTAAATTTCCACGAGTTTCAGACCGATAATTTTCAGTTAATGCCGAGTGATAACCCACACTACATTCACATCACCGCGAGATAATGCTTTCGGATATGGAGGTAAGTCTTTTGGTGTGTGTTGCAGAACACCCTCCGAAGAGTCATTTAAACCTCAGATAAGCATATAAAATATCGTCAGTTGTTCGATTATTGCAATTTGATACTAATTACCACGTGAATTATACGGCAGTTAATAAGGAAGGTCTGGTTTGAAGCCAAATAGTAAGCTCTCTTGACTGTACCAGATTCAGATATACTTAATATTTACAATCAGTAATTGGTAGAATTTTTTAAAATATGGAAGCCACTAATAAGCTAATTTCTTTAATGACTACTAATGTTCACTAGAATTTACACTTGCCTCATATTCTGTTTGCATCGTATGCATTATTTCGTCAAAGTTTGCGGTATAATGGGTCAGCAATGTAAAACACTTGGAACATCGTTTGTAATTAAAAGAAAATTACGCAGTCCTTTGTTACAAATGTAAACATATAAAGATTTTGGAGCCCTAGCAATCATTTTGAACTATGTGGCTTCTATTAAATGAAAACATGTCTCATATGTGTCTCCAAGTTTATGTTAGGAAAAGGAAGTAACTCATATTTTGCTAATAAATTAATCAAATGTAGTTCACATTGTTAATTTCCGTATATTATCGTCTTTCACGCTTCTAAACTGATTATTTCACGAACTACCTACACACACTCAGTGAGAAATAATGTACCTAAATTACCCTGTTCACGGTTTATCTCTGTGTATTAATTTTCTTTTGTAATTTTGTAAATTTGCAACTTACGGAATACTACTGACCGTTATTAAAAGTATAAATAGACATGCAACGGCATTGTCATTACGCAGACGGTAGCCAGTTTTCAGAGAGTCAAGATGTAGTCAATTTGTAACGCTAATTGTTCATTGCGCATACCACCTACGCAGTAGTAAAAGAATTCGTTGCAACTCCTAAACTTTCATTGATGATTTATACTAAGTGGACAGCAGGACATCAGCAACAAATCACATATAAAGTTCTAAAAGTTGAGTGTTAAATTCAGCTGGCAAATTTACATCACCCAAGAACTTTTCTGACATTTTCATTCTTATTAGTTTCAGTCTAAATTTTCAGTACAAGCACATCGTGTTTTGTACCTGGTGGAGGAACCTTTTTTATTATTAATTTTTGGACGGACTACTCAATAAAATTTCAAAGTGAACGTTATTGTTCAGCAGTTTTGAATAATTATATTTACTCAAATTCTCAGCAGCAATGTTACAAATTGTTGGAAGGAGCTGGGATGTGTATAAGACTGTTAACAGTGCTGATGTCCGACAGTTTCAGGTTTCCATATTTTGGAACAATTTAGACGGTGGACGATTGTGGATGATTACTGAAAGGAACTGTGGACAATCGAGTGGACGTTAGTTTCGTGCCATACTGCTACCTGACATCGCAGTGCAACAAATAAATCTAAGTCATTTCATCAACAATGTTTTTCAGTTGGTTTCTTAGTGCCTGTTAAGTGGAGCGTAAAACTTGTGTTAGGATTGTACCATGTTTTGAAACTTTGCATGTGGCGAATTTGTAGAGCTTTTTCAAAATTAGCATCAACAATAGACGTGAGATAGCCCGAGTATTAGCACGGATCATAATAACGACGAAGTGGAGCAAATTCAGAGTTAATTATCGGGGAGGAAGATAATGCAACCAGCATTTGTTCGCCGCTTCAGGGGTTTCAGCAGCCAGATCCATTCAAAGACCTTTTTGATGATATAACAATAATCTTTGGTGATAAATTGTCACAACAAAATAAGAGTATAAATATAAATTTGGAGCAAATGTAGATAGGTCAAAAATAAATTAAGAAAGACTTAACACAGGTTAATAAAAGACTTAATTGTACTGCTGAGAGAGCTGACAAAAGTAGAAGCTTAACTTTGTGCATTTAAATAATTTACTGATTTCGAACTGAAATTAATGGACAAGAGGGTTACTATTGTTGAGGAGAGATTAAGAGAAAGAGAGGAAACGATCATTAAAGACCCTCAGAAGAATGGTCAGGATTTCAAGCATATGTACAGATTTTTGAAGTCACAGTCACGGAATTTAGACAAAAAACTGGAATTAAATAAAACATAAATAAAGAAAGAGTTAGCCACTGTAAGAAGGGTTAGTCACTGTAAGTGGAAATGTTGAGGACTGTAAGAAGAATACAAATGATGTTAACTTTAAAGTCAGGCTATTGGAAAGTAATTTTTACACTAATGATTTGAGTAATAATTTTTTCGTTCGGTAGGGTGTTCAATAATGATTTTAAATTATTGCCCAGGATATCGTAAGAGCCATCTGGTCGACTTTTGTACAAACGCAAAGGTAGTTTCACACCCAGTACGTCAGATAATTTCAATGTCAGTTTAGTAAAAAGAATTGTAGATGGAGAAGCTTTATCCGTGGCTAACAAGTATGTTAATCCAGACATGTCATTTGAATATTTTGAGAAACTGTTTCTTAGTAAATTTTGGTCAGAGAGCAAGCAGGCTTGGATTAAGAGTGAATTTTTAAATGGTTCCTGTTACAGAGAAGGGAACATGACAATGGGGGAGTTTTGTGCTGGGCAGTTAAGAACATTATCTCATTTGGATAAACTAGTAGATGAGTTTATTTAGACTGACACCTTAAAATGTACACTGGACATTGGTTTATGGACCCGGTGGTTCAACAAAGGATTTTTTAAAGTATTCAGTGATAAATTGGATAGGGCGTTGGAGAGAAATGACAGATGCAATAGTAATAGTAATGAGAGGGAGGATTATTACCAGAGAAGGGCGGGGTGGTACTCTCATAATGAACGAGATGACAGAAACGGAAGAAGAGTTAGCAATCATTTCAGAGGTAATAACTACGGAGACTACTAGAGACAAGCCAGAAGGGGTGACGCCAGATACCATATTATCCCCAGCCAAACTTCGGCGAACCTTGAAGGCTCCACTTATTATACATCAAACCCGATCAGCCACTAGTGGGTCTGTTCCTTACCAAGATTGAACTTGGCGTTTAATTCTGACCATCACGAGGCCCTTAATACCACCGCTAACTGACCTTTAGACAACTTATGGCTTGTTCATGACTTGCTTCGTGAAAAGGTGACAGCTGGCCTGATTCAGGAGACTTGGAGCACACGCCGAAAAATTAGTGCTGTCCACAAGAGTAAGGTGCGGCGATACAACTAGCAGCGTCGGGAGTTTACAGCTAAGATGGGGGATAGAGTCTTCGTCCGTAATTTTGCGATGAGCGTTCTGCTCAAAGCTCAGATTTCAGATAAGGTAGCTTCTCGTTTTGTTGGGCCTTGCAAAGTAACTGAGATCCTGAACCCATTTAGCCTATATCTTGAAGGTGTGCAGGCTACATGTCTCCGAAGTGAAGACCGAGGTCTAAGACTCCCCTTTCAGATTGTGCGTATGTTGTATCTTGGTGGTGGAGGGTGATCCATGGCACTCAATGCGATGGAATGCTTTCGTTCGGCAAGGAGATCTTTCCGAAACTCCCGAGAGGTCCAGTAGAGAAACTAGCCGGGGTTGTGGCGCGACCGAGGAGACGGGTTCCGAAGGCTGCTACGAGGGTGACTTGAGAAGAGTACTATGGGTGCGCACGGGGTGTGGAGACCAGCCCGGAATGCGTCGCTGGTGCAACCATAGTCGGCTACGACTTTCCTTCTCTCAAGTGGTCCGTGGGGCTGTGAAGTGGCGGTCTCGTCTCAATTTATGACACTGCGTACGCTGTCCGCCCCCGGTAGCTGAGTGGTCAGCGCGACAGAATGTCAATCCTACGGGCCCGGGTTCGATTCCCGGGTGGGTCGGAGATTTTTCTCCGCTCAGGGACTGGGTGTTGTGTTGTCCTTATAATCATTTCATCCCCATCGACTTGCAAGTCGCCGAAGTGGCGTCAAATCGAAAGACTTGCACCCGGCTAATGGTCTACCCGACGGGAGGCCCTAGCCACACTTCATTTCCACTGTGTACGCTGTCCCATGAAACGAATATCGACGATTGAAAACGGTGAACCTTGCTGCGCATCGGACAAACCTGAGTGCAACGACCGTTTGTTAAGTGGCAAGTTGAACTACAAGCTGTTTGTGAATGTTTCTTATGAATCGAGGGTAGTGCTTAGAGCATACGTTTCCAGGTGGCTTTATGGTGACTTTGTGGTACAGCTTGGTCAGCTAAATTGCATGACCTAACCTGTTAGCATTCACAGCTGCAAAGACTCTCTTGCCGTGTCGTGCTTGCTGTAATTACATAAACTGAACCTTATTAGTGTAGACTGGCATTGACTTGTCAGATAACGGAGTTCAACCGTGTGTCAGTGCTCATGTGCCAAGCACCCCTTTAAGCAATACAAGCTTTCGGTGAGGTCAACTGTTGCCCCCTGGTAATGTTCTAAACTTCGACTGTTTTAGTGCACTACTTCTAGGGTCTTGTAATTGGTCGCCTTTCCCTCCACTTTGGTAGGCAAGCAGTTCAAGCTGTTTATGGCGGTCAAATACTCTGAGTCGATCAACTGATGGAGGAAGGAAGCTGCCCTATGCAATAACCGTGTCTGTAATACTCCTGTTACAAAGGAGAACGGATCAGCACCGTGGACTAGGATTATTATGGACTAAGTTATGTACTTAGCAGTGGTGTTAAAGTTTTTATGATTAAAGGTTTGTTAAAGCACTTTCCTTAATTTGCCTGTCACTTGGCAGCTGAATTGTGTTAACTGCGTCCCTAGCAGTAGTTTCCTACATTTTGTGCGAATGCACTAAATTGTAATCACGTTTCAATCTCTGTAAATTAACCAGTTAATGAGTATTTTTTATTTTATTTTAGCCAGCTGTGTGTCTTGAGAAATGCTTGTTTTTTAAATGACCTGACTAATGGTCTTATAGGTTTTAGTATTTTTGTTGCTATAATGAGCCATTTTTTTAACGTCACTAATTGTTAGCCTCGAGCTTCGGAGCGAACTCACGAGGTGGCTAGTGGTTCTAGGTGTTGATTGCCTTAATAACGGTTAAATATCTAAAGCACACATCTTACTTGAAATACCATTTTTCTGGAATTTTGAAGAGGTCATTATTTTAAATATGAGATCGATCAAGCTGAGCGAGAACTAGAAAAAAGATTCTTAAGATATCGTTATCATATATACATGCATTATCAAACGCAAAAAAGACAGTTGTTAAACATTTTTAAACTATGAATGGTGTTGCTGTTGTTACCCTTGGGTTCCCCTTCCACTCCACAGCCCTTGTGCTTTACCTTCTCCCGGGTAAAGCACATTTCAATAGTTCTTGCCGACGAAGGACGGGAATCTGTAACGGATGTCTGTGTTTCCCGCCTCCGGGAAAGATAGGAGCGTTAAAATTAAACGTTATTAACGTTGCAGGGATCCTGGTCATTTTATGAACCGATTTCCAGTGTCAAATAAGTCACGAACGATTCAGACAGCAGTCTTTCATTGATGGATTATGATTGATACCCTCAGAATCGTAATATTTGCAAATTTCCCGCCTTGAAACCTGTCCGGCAGGGATGTTGTCCTGCCAGTGGACAGCTGTTGCCTCTTGTGGGTCTTTGAAAGCGAGTGTTTTTATACAGTGTTTCTCTTGTACTTTTGACTTTGTGGTCACAAGGCAGTTATATTATTGGATTAACCATACTTCTCTAATTTTGAATTCTTTCAAGACAGAATTTTCCTTTATGTTTTGCCGTCAGTGATAATTTAAGTTCTGTTAGTGCATGTTGGTTAAGGGGTTAATGTGGTCTTGAGCCATGATTGTAAATTTCAGTTGGGACACCTTGTGGATGCTTAGGCTCAGGTGTGTTTACGGGGTCTCGATAAATGCCTTGATGTGTTAATCGACAGACTGGACGTCACTAATACGATGAAATATAAGATTCGTCTTACCGATCACATTCCGGTGCGTCAGTCTCCTTAGCGAATGTCGGCCCCTAAAATGAAGATTTTGCGGCAGCTCATTCAGCAGATGCTCCGGGATGGCATTATTACGCTTTATAACTCTCCCTTCTTTTCACCTATCTTTTGGTACCTAAGAGCCAGAGATCGGGGTATCGATCGGTCATCGATTATCGGGTATTAAATAATAAGTTTGTTCGTGGGTCAGTCCCCTTACCCGACTTGAATCACTGTTTTACTTGGTTTTCTGTGTTGTACCTTAATGAAGCCTACCTCAGATACTGTTGACCGAGGATTCAGAACAGACTGTGGCGTTTTGTACGGGTTGGAATTGATTTGAATTTAACCACATTCCATTCGGCGTATCTATTCGGCCTAACTACAGCGGGGCAGCCCTTTCTAGATTTTTTGTTAATTTCCTGGGGGCTTTAAAGTATAAGTGTGTCTGTCAGTATCTAGATGACATGGTCGTCTATAGTGCCACCTTCGAACAGCACTTACATCATCTTGAGGAGGTTATCAGTAGATTTCGCGATGCCGGGATTACCATAAAGCCGTCAAACATCACTTTAGCTAAAGAGCAAATTTCCTTCCTTGGACATCTCGTCACGGCCGGGGGGCGAAAGTAAAGGCCAGCACAAGGGCTGTTGTGTGGAAGGGGATCCCAGGGGTAACAACAGCAACAATACTCGCATTTACAAATTGTAAAGTAAAATTTATTTAACAATTGTCAGGCTTAATTTGATATAGCATGTACTTATTACAATGAAATATTGTTCTTTTTTTCATCTCGCTCATCTTCAACAATCTCAGCTACAATGAAGATAATGATCACTCAATAAGATAAAAATTAGCTTCAACAAATTCCAGAAAAATGTTATTTTAAGTAATACGTTTGCTATAAATATTTAGCGATTATTAAGATAATCAACATCTTGAACCACTAACTACTTACTGAGTTCGTGCCAAAACATGAGATAACAAAAAGTGATGTTAAGAAAAAGGTTGAATAAATTTAACGTCAAGAAAACCAAAACCAATAATACCATTAGTCAGTTCATTTCAGAAACAATAATTTCCAAAACACAACTGGCGAAAATCGGAAAACTCATATTCAAAACTGGCTAGCAATAATCTGCAAAGACTAAAACGTGACGAAATGAATTTCGTCCACTCGCACAGAATGTGATAAACTGCTGCTACGCTCGCACTTACCACAGTTCAACTTCCAAGTGGCAGGCAAATTAACCGAGGCACTTTAACAAACCTTTAATCCTAATACCTTCAACGCAACTGTTATGTACGTAACTTAGTCCATAATAATCCAAGGCCAAGGCGCCGACCCGTTCTCCTTTGTCACAGGAATGTTACAAATACTGTTAGTGCACTGTATAGTTTCCTTTCTCCATCAGCTGGTCGGCCCAGATCATTTGGACCTCCACGAGCAGCTTGAATTACTCGCCCAACAACATGGAGGGAAAGGTGAACAACTACAGGACCCCAATAGTAGTGCACTAAGGAAGACAAAGTTTGTAATATTGCTAAGGAGGAATGATTGGCCACACCGAAAGCTTATGTTGCTTAAAGGGGCGCTCGGTACATGAGCATTGACGCAGAGTTAAGCTCCGTTACCTGACGACAATGAAAACAATGTACCAAGTTAATGGCAGTCTATACTAATAAGGTTCAATGTATTTAATTACCGCAAGAATGACAGGTCAAGGAGCGTTTACAGTAGTGAATACTAACAGTTTATATCATGTAATTTAGCTGATCAAGTTATACTACAAAATCACATGGAAACGTATGCTTCAGCCTACTACACTTGTGAGACCCTTAACCAGCGTATACACTCCCAAGCATTAAGATCGATTCATAAGAAACATTCACAACCAGCTGGAGATTCAACTCAACACTCAACAAACAGTCGCTATACTCGGGTTTGTCTGATGCGCAGCAAGGCTCACCGTTTTCAATCGCCGGAATTGCTCCCATCGAGCAGCGTACACAGTGGCATCAATTGACACGAGACCACCACTTAACAGTTTCACGGACCACATGAGCGACGGACAATCGTAGCCGACTAAAGGTACGTTGTCCAAGACGCGACGCAAACTTGCGACTGCGACGGGTCGCTACGTGACGTCAGAAGTTGCCTGCTGGCGCATGCGCAGTTCGAGTTTGGGATGCGACGTGCGACTGTTGCGGCAGCTGCCGCAGCACTGCACCAGTGAGCAGTGTTGCGACGGAAGTCGGACGACACAAAGACGTACGGCTGCCAGAAAGATGTCGAGCCAGTCAAGGAAAACTGAAATGAGCCACCCACAGGATGTGATGCTCTGTGAGCTGGTCTCGCAACATCCTTGCCTTTACGATTTGAAGAACCCTAAGTACAGAGACACTATGTTCAGAGACAGAACTTGGGAAGAAATTGGTGCACAGTTGAAACTGGCAGGTGAGTGAAATATATAATATTTTCCCATTAATGAAAATTTTTCAGGCCTGTTATGAAAATCAGTATAATCGATGCAGATGTAGAATTAGAGTGAAGAAAATGAACTTGAAGGTCAATTTTCGGATTACTCTTTTTTGTGACGATAAAAATTGAAACCGGCAAGTACATTATAAAATGAACAATCTAAAGTACAACGAGAAAGTTACATTTTACAATACCTTCACTTTGAAAGTAAACGGTAGATTGGTGTCTTGATGATACCTTCTAGTTGTGAAAAACCACCACCAGGTTGTTGTACAGCTTTCTGTAATCAATAGATGTTCGTTTTTGAGGAAGGCGTTTCTCAACAGATTGCGCAAACAGTATGCTGCAATAAGTAATTTGTCACATTCACTTCTATTCATTGGTAGAAGATGGTGCTCAAAAAACTTGTGCCAAAAGTGCACTACCGTTTTACAAGGCCCTTCTGGTCTGACACAGTTCACAATTGAAATTCATATTTTGTAAATCCTGGAGTTATCTTTTGACTGCAGCTTGGCAAGATTAAATGTTCATGTCATCCATAACGATATATGCTGTCAGAATATAAGAATATGGAAGTTCATTTGGATGGGAATAAAGAGTCAGTCGGCTATGAAAATTGCCTTAGCTTGTTCCAAAAGATTCTGCATGGGAGAAACTGACAAGTATAATTTGGGGAAATTTTGTGAACAAGCACGGACATTATTTCTTCCACATTTCTGCCAGTGTATATTGTAGACGTTCAGAATGAAAATTCTAGAGATGTTTAAGGTGTAACCCTATCTTGTTGTCAAGAACTTGAAACAATGCAATGACACTAGCGTGCGCTTATTGTTAATAAACTTATCTTTCATTGGAATTTTAGGTGAAATGTGCAAAAACAGATGGAGGAATATTCGGGACTCGTATCAGAGAAATAAACGAGAAAGAAAGCTTGGAACAGGTTCAGATGCCTCAGCAAAACCAAGAAAATTGGTTCTGCTTGATCACTTGGCTTTAAGAAACCTACATTTCGTGCATTTTAAATGAAA
Source organism: Schistocerca cancellata (assembly GCF_023864275.1). Taxonomy (NCBI): domain Eukaryota; kingdom Metazoa; phylum Arthropoda; class Insecta; order Orthoptera; family Acrididae; genus Schistocerca; species Schistocerca cancellata. The sequence goes on from NC_064627.1 coordinate 619,153,658, forward strand.
TTGTCAAGAGCATATGGACAAATATTAGTAACTCATAACGGAGAAATATATGACATAAAATGGTTTCATTAGGTCCAAATGTGTCAGCGAAGCAAAACAAATGCATTCTCTATCGTGTGATGACCACACGATTCTCGTTGCGCGTCGACAGAACTGGCGGCTAGTCGTGACGCTCCCGGAGATATATGAGCCCATTCTCGGAAACGGAGATCGATATCATTCTGATCTCAACTTTAAAAATAATTTCGATATGTTAGCTTCTTTTCATCGGCAACGATGTATGACCTAACGTGAACCATACGTAAAGTAGCCACCGACCACATTTTTCACTGTACACAATTCAAATTTTATGCAGTACATTACTTGTAAATTAAGTATCGGAATAACTGTGACGAATATCGGAAAAATAGACACCTCATTATCAAGCTGTGATGTGAAACTGTAAGATACGCAAACATCAATTTTTTGTGCCTTTTACTTTCCTCACAATTGATAGAGAAGTAATATACAGCGAAAAAAACGCGCAAAACCGGAAGAGACACTTTTCAATTTTTTAAAGTAAAAGGAGAATCTGTATGGAAAAACTAACTCTGGGAGCCGATGTAACTTTGTTGTATTAACATACAGTATTTTTTACAGCAAGAAAATCGGAATTCTTATTTTTCTTATGTATTTGAATCCGCCGCCGCCGACCGGAGCTTGGGAAACGGCGACGACTCTAGTCGTGTTGCGGCCGTGTCGCCGTCTGCCAGGGTGGGAAAAGAGGAGGGGGCAGCGTCGCAGTCGCAGCCAGCTGTCGCGTCTTGCACAACGTAACTTAAGGCGGCACCAGCAGACTGACTCCCGGGGCGGTCTCCACACGCCGCGCAGGCCCACAGCGGTCCTCTCAACACCCTGTCGTGACCGCTATCTGCACCAGTCTCCATGTTTGCGCCGCTAAGCCGACCTCAGCTCAGAAAAGTGTTCCTTTAGCCACTCTGTAGACATTATTGACGTGTGGGATGTCGCATTGTCTTGTTGGAGTTGGCCAAGTCCGTCGGAATGCACAATGGACATGAATGGATGCAGGTGATCGGACAGGATGCTTACGTACATATCACCTGTCAGATTCGTATCTAGAGTATGGGGGGCTCCATCTCAGTCACTCCAAATGCACACGCCCCACACCACTACAAAGCCTTCACCAGCTTTAACACACGTTCATCCGCTGGATACAGTTTGAGACTCGTCCGACCAGGCGACATGTTTGCAGTCATCAAAAATCCGATGTCGGTGTTGACGGGCTCAGGCTAAGCGTAAAGGCTTGTGTCGTGCAGTTATCAAGAGTACACGATATCGACGTTGTTTTGTTGAATGGTTTGCACACTGAAAATTGTTGATGGCCCAGCATTGAAACCTGCAGCAATTTGCGGAAGTGTTGCACTTCTGTTACTCTAAATGACTATCTTCAGTCATCGTTGGTCCCACTTCTTCAGGATTTTTTTCCGGCCGCAGCAATGTCGGATATTCGATGTTTCACCGAATTCTTGATATTCACGGTACACTGGTGGAATGGTCGTATGGGAAAATTCCCACTTCATCGCTATCTCGGAGATGCTGTGTCCCATCGCTCGTTCGACTACTATAACACCACGTGCAAACTCACTTATATCTTGATAATCTGTAATTGTAGAGCAGTAATCGATCTAACAACTGCGCCAGACACTTGTTGTCTTAACTAGGCGTTCCCGAACGCAGCGCCGTATTCTTCTTGTTTACATATCTCTGTATTTGAATACACATGATCATATCAGTTTCTTTGGCGCTTCGCCGGCCGTTGTGACCGAGCGGTTCTAGGCGCTTCAGGCTGGAACCGCGTGGTAGCTACGGTCGCAGGTTCGAATCCTGCCTCGTGCATGGATGTGAGTGATGTCCTTAGGTTAGTTAGGTTTAAGTAGTTCTAAGTTCTATGGGACTGATGACCTCAGATGTTAAGTCCCATGGTGCTCAGAGCCATTTGAACCATTTTTTGGCGCTTCAGTGTATATATAGTGTAGCTGAAGAAACAAATGTCACAGGTGTGCCGCCCTGCGTAAGCTGTACATACAATACACAAAGAGCGTGCGCTCCCTGAGGTATAAATTTCAATTTTAAAACACATTATGGATGGTATCGCTTCAGTTATGTAGTATTCCTGAGACCATACAGTTCCCTGGATTTATGCTAAGTAAGTCTGCAAGCATTATGATGAGAATCTTCTGAATTTCAAATGGTCCTATATAAATGTCAAAAAAATTTTAATCTCTTTATTTACAACCTTAGATTTCTCAAAACGTTTTGTCAATATCAAATCTCCTACTCTAAACTGTTTAGCTTTCAAGTATCTGTCATTTCTTTGCGTTCTCGTACTGTGACATAATTGCACGTCTTTCATAACCACTTCTTCTTCCTCATCTACAGACAACATTGTACAAAGAGGTTGACTAATCAGTTTGCTTACCAAATTGGCAGGCTTCTTGCTATAGTGTACTTCATAGGGTAAAAATCCAGTTGTAGAACGCTGTAAACTGTTCAGAATATTTCCAGACTGAGATTTTCACTCTGCAGCGGAGTGTGCGCGGATATGAAACTTCCTGGCAGATTAAAACTGTGTGCCCGACCGAGACTCGAACTCGGGACCTTTGCCTTTCGCGGGCAAGTGCTCTACCATCTGAGCCACCGAAGCACGACTCACGCCCGCTCTCAAAGCTTCACTTCTGCCAGTACCTCGTCTCCTACCTTCCAAACTTTACAGAAGCTCTCCTGCGAACCTTGCAGAACTAGCACTCCTGAAAGAAAGGATATTGCGGAGACATGGCTTAGCCACAGCCTGGGGGATGTTTCCAGAATGATGGTAGAGCACTTGCCCGCGAAAGGCAAAGGTCCCGAGTTCGAGTCTCGGTCGGGCACACAGTTTTAATCTGCCAGGAAGTTTCTGTTCAGAATATCTTTAGACTGATTGATGTAAGAATACCAATCAGTGTGATCTTTGTAACAATATGCCCTAAATAAGCATCCAATTTCCCTCATACATCTCCCTCTTAGATTATATGAAGGTGAATAACCAGAAATATGTATGTCCTTTATATTCCTTTCTCAAACTAAATCTTTCCAGACACTTGATGTGAACTGATTTTCATTATCTGACAAAGTATCTTTATGTGTACCTACCTTTTCAAAGAAATCTTAGTTAATATTTAATCTTCTTGCTTGTTGCCTATTTGAAAATGATAAAGTGTAACTTATTTCGAAAATAAATCTACCAGAACAAATAAATCAGTACAACATTGTAGGATGTGAGGTCCGCCAGTTACGCAAAACACCGTTTTTCCTCAGTACCCAAACATGTTTCAGCACCACTGTCCCATCATGAGTGGGTTTCCGATTTATTTATGTGGACTTTTTTTATTAAATGATTACAAAATTATGTGGATATTTAGTTCAAACAATAGTTCGTTTCTTTTTGTTAATACCTTTACACTTGGTGTGCATGATTTTTCCGGATCGCCTGTGTATTATTTAGTACAGGTAGCTTGTCATCTGCAACCAAACGATGTTGATGAGGAATTTTGCTGGGAGTTAACCTATCATCTAGAATTTCATTTAGTTTGTGGCGATAGTTCGCGCCTATATTCGTTTTTACTTAAATTTTCATGTGGCAAGCCCTTTTATTCTCCGCATCATGGTTAGGTGTCGTGATGGACACGTAAATATAACACGTATTTTCCACAAATAAGGTCGTTAAAGCACTTTTCACTTCACCAAAACACAGTGTGCTTGTGGTTGTGGTGTGTCCCAGCTCAGTCAGTGTTCATTTGTTCACCAGAGAGTTCGGCGCTAAATCTGAATTTTGTTCACATTTTATCTTTGTCCATGTGTGTACGCATTTTAGCTGTTTGTGTTGTCTTTTACATGGTGTTCCTTTTGTGTGTAAATGGTGAGTCTTTGCTGATTGTAGTGTATCCGTTTTGTGTGTGTGTGTGTGTGTGTGTGTGTGTGTGTGTGTGTGTGTATGTGTATGTCTATGTGTGTGGGTAGATTTTTTCTGTTTGTGATTCTTTTGTATAAAGTTCCTTCAATGTCTTAAATAGTGTGCTCTTGCAGAGTGTAGTGTATTCATTTAAGACCCGTTTTCCTTATGCTGCTGCCTTCTGTATGTGGGAGTTTTCATCAGTAGCGAGTTTTCTGTATAGGCTGTGGCTGGGTTTTAGTATTTTTAAGTCTGTTTCTATTGTAGTTTGGTAGAGATTGTGGGCTATATGGTGGTCAGCAAATGCGCTATGAGAGCTGTTGCTTTTTAAAGCTCTGAGATGCTCTGAATATCTGGTTTTAAAGTTTCTGCATGTTTGTCCTATGTACACTGACTGGCAAGTGTTGCATGTGGGTCCATATATTCCTGATCTGTTAAATTTATCCATGGATGTTTCTTGTTTTCTGATCTTTTCCTGTGTTGTGTTCTCTGTTCTGTATCCTATTTGGAGTACCTCTTTCTTTAATATGTTGCCTATTCTGGGAACATTCTTGTTATTGTAGGTGAGTATGTGCCATTTCGTTTAGTGTTTGTATTGTTGCTCTGTTGTTTCTTGTGTGTGGTCGTTGTTTGCGTTTTGTGTTGTTCTGTGTTGGGTGAGGATTTGTGTGTGTTTGGTATTCTCATTTTTGTACTGTTTTCGTATTTTTTTCATTTAACTTGTCTACCAAATGGAAATAATAACCATTTTCTACTGCGATTTGTTTTATTGTGTTTAGTTCTTGTGTGTAGTTCTGTTTGTTCATGGGTGTTCTATTTAATCTATGCAGCATGAATCTGAAGTTTGCTTGCTTATGTGTCAATGGGTGCTTCGATAGGTTGTGAATGGTGGTGCTTGTGGTTGTCAGTTCCCTGAATATTGTGGAGTTGTGTGCTTTGTTTGTTTTATGTAATGTGAGATCTAGAAAATGTAGTGTGTTGTTAGTTTCTGTTTCTAATGTGAAGTTAATTTCTGGATGTAAGTTGTTTATTTCATTGTGTAGCTGTTCTATGTGTATGTGTGGTTCATCAGTCAGGCATATTATGTCCTCGACATAACGGTACCAGTATATATCTTTGTAGTTTTTTGATTTATTATGTGTCTGAAGGTTATGTTCTCCAGGTTGTTCATAAATATGTTTGCTACGAGGCCACTAATTGGTGATCTCATTGGTAGTCCTTCATGTTGAGAATAAAATTCTTTGTTGGACACAAAATAATTTTGTGATGTTATGTTCTTGAGTACGGTTGTTATTTCATTGATGTGTGAGTTTCGTGTGGTTCCTTGTTGTTTTAATCTTTATGTGATGATGTTGATTGTTCCATTTATTGGGATACAAGTGTACATTGATGTGATGTCAAATGGTATGTGGGTTGCTGTGTCTGGTATGTGAATGTTCCCTCACAAGAAATAAGCATTTCCTTAATCTGCTACTAATGTTGTTAAAACGGACAGTTTCCTGGATTTCCTGAATACATTTCGTAGTACTACAGTGACCAAAACTCTGGTGTATGTGTTTAAGTGACAATGTTTTGCTCTTGCAAGCGGATTTTATACATTGTGTCCCATTTATATATCTGATTTGTTCAAAACATGAGTTCTCTGTGTTCTGACGTTAAATTTGTGTTTGCCACATATGAATATCCAGAATATCGATACAAATATAGTAATTTTTTGTTGTAGTACTGCATTTTCTTTTAGGCATGAAATACACTCCTGGAAATTGAAATAAGAACACCATGAATTCATTGTCCCAGGAAGGGGAAACTTTATTGACACATTCCTGGGGTCAGATACATCACATGATCACACTGACAGAACCACAGGCACATAGACACAGGCAACAGAGCATGCACAATGTCGGCACTAGTACAGTGTATATCCACCTTTCGCAGCAATGCAGGCTGCTATTCTCCCATGGAGACGATCGTAGAGATGCTGGATGTAGTCCTGTGGAACGGCTTGCCATGCCATTTCCACCTGGCGCCTCAGTTGGACCAGCGTTCGTGCTGGACGTGCAGACGAACGATGGGTTCGATGACGGTTTGGATGTACCGTGCACTATTCAGTGTCCCCTCGACGATCACCAGTGGTGTACGGCCAGTGTAGGAGATCGCTCCCCACACCATGATGCCGGGTGTTGGCCCTGTGTGCCTCGGTCGTATGCAGTCCTGATTGTGGCGCTCACCTGCACGGCGCCAAACACGCATACGACCATCATTGGCACCAAGGCAGAAGCGACTCTCATCGCTGAAGACGACACGTCTCCATTCGTCCCTCCATTCACGCCTGTCGCGACACCACTGGAGGCGGGCTGCACGATGTTGGGGCGTGAGCGGAAGACGGCCTAACGGTGTGCGGGACCGTAGCCCAGCTTCATGGAGACGGTTGCGAATGGTCCTCGCCGATACCCCAGGAGCAACAGTGTCCCTAATTTGCTGGGAAGTGGCGGTGCGGTCCCCTACGGCACTGCGTAGGATCCTACGGTCTTGGCGTGCATCCGTGCGTCGCTGCGGTCCGGTCCCAGGTCGACGGGCACGTGCACCTTCCGCCGACCACTGGCGACAACATCGATGTACTGTGGAGACCTCACGCCCCACGTGTTGAGCAATTCGGCGGTACGTCCACCCGGCCTCCGCATGCCCACTATACGCCCTCGCTCAAAGTCCGTCAACTGCACATACGGTTCACGTCCACGCTGTCGCGGTATGCTACCAGTGTTAAAGACTGCGATGGAGCTCCGTATGCCACGGCAAACTGGCTGACACTGACGGCGGCGGTGCACAAATGCTGCGCAGCTAGCGCCATTCAACGGCCAACACCGCGGTTCCTGGTGTGTCCGCTGTGCCGTGCATGTGATCATTGCTTGTACAGCCCTCTCGCAGTGTCCGGAGCAAGTATGGTGGCTCTGACACACCGGTGTCAATGTGTTCTTTTTTCCATTTCCAGGAGTGTACGTCTCAATATATATTCATTTGTATTTCAGCAAAATGACCATTAATGTTCCGACATTTTGCTTATAGATGTTTTCATTTCATCATTATAAAAGCAATCCCATGTTCTCTGAATTAGATCCATTATCATCTCATAACAAATGGAAACACACAAATTTTTCCTCTAGTGTGTACTTTCTAATGTGGATGCAAATGAAAGTTACTTGAAAAGCTCTAGCTATTTTCATATTTGAAATTCTTATCCCCACACAAAGAGAAGTAACAAGTGCTGTTATGCTTTTAAATGAGCTCTCAGGAGAAGCATTAGCGAGGTTAGCTTCGTCTTTGGTAGTCCTACCTGTGGCAACAGACACTATGACCCTTGAGCATATAGTTATAATTTTCTGTTCATTTTTATCTGACGATGTGTTTAGCAGTCTTTCATCGATTCTCATTTGTCTTACAAGGTGTTGTGTGTCCCCTAATTTGTATCGCCCGCAACAATGTAATTCAGCGTATTCTCTCCTTTCATACGCACGAGAAATGTCTGTGTGACGACAGCTGACTTTATTCCTAATTTTCAGCCATTGTTTTCAGCAGTAAATTAAGCACAGTTTCTGATAGCTCAACCGGTTGTACAAGTACATCTAGATCTACATTTATACTCCGCAAGCCACCCAACGGTGTGTGGCGGAGGGCACCTTAAGTGCCACTGTCATTACCTCCCTTTCCTGTTCCAGTCGCGTATGGTTCACGGGAAGAACGACTGCCGGAAAGCCTCTGTGCTCGCTAAAATCTCTATAATTTTACATTCGTGATCTCCTCGGTAGATATAAGTAGGGGGAAGCAATATATTCAATACCTCATCCAGAAACGCACCCTCTCGAAACCTGGCGAGCAAGCTACACCGCGATGCAGAGCGCCTCTCTTGCAGAGTCTACCACTTGAGTTTGCTAAACATCTCCCTAACGCTGTCACGCTTACCAAATAACCCTGTGACGAAACGCGCCGCTCTTCTTTGGATCTTCTCTATCTCCTCTGTCAACCCGACCTGGTACGGATCCCACATTGAAGAGAAATACTCAAGTATAGGTCGAACGAGTGTTTTGTAAGCCACCTCCTTTATTGATGGACTACATTTTCTAAGGAGTCTCCCAATGAATCTCAACCTGGCACCCGCCTTACCAACAATTAATTTTATATGCTCCTTCCAATTCAAATCGTTTCGTACGCATACTCCCAGATATTTTACAGAAGTAACTGCAACGAGTGTTTGTTCCGCTATCATATAATCGTACAATAAAGGATCCTTCAATCTATGTATTCGCAATAAATTACCTCTGTCTATGTTAAGGGTCAGTTGCCACTCCCTGCACCAAGTGCCTATCCGCTGCAGATCTTCCTGCATTTCGCTGCAATTTTATAATGCTGCAACTTCTCTGTATACTACAGCATCATCCGCGAAAAGCCGCATGGAACTTCCGACACTGTCTACTAGGTCATTTACATATACTGCGAAAAGCAATGCCCGCATCTCCTGGTCGTGCGGTAGCGTTCTCGCTTCGCACGCCCGGGTTCCCGGGTTCGATTCCCGGCGGGGTCAGGGATTTTCTCTGCCTCGTGATGGCTGGGTGTTGTGTGCTGTCCTTAGGTTAGTTAGGTTTAAGTAGTTCTAAGTTCTAGGGAACTGATGACCATAGATGTTAAGTCCCATAGTGCTCAGAGCCATTTGAATCATTTTTTGCGAAAAGCAATGGGCCCATAACACTCCCCTGTGGCACGCCAGAGGTTACTTTTACATCTGTAGATGTCTCTCCATTGAGAACAACATGTTATGTTCTGCTTGCTAAAAACTCTTCAATCCGGCCACACAGCTGGTCTGATATTCCGTGGGCTCTTACTTCGTTTATCAGACGACAGTGCGAAACTGTATCGAACGCCTTCCGGAAGTCAAGGAAAGTGGCATCTACCTGGGAGCCTGTATCTAATATTTTCTGGGTCTCATGAACAAATAAAGCGAGTTGGGTCTCACACGATCGCTGTTTCTGGAATCCATGTTGATTCCTACAGAGTAGATTCTGGGTTTCCAGAAATGACATGATAGGCGAGCAAAAAACATGTTCTAAACTTCTACAACAGATCGATGTCAGAGATATAGGTCTATAGTTTTGCGCATCTGCTCGACGACCTTTCTTGAAAACTGGAACTACCTGTGCTCTCTTCCAATCATTTGGAACCCTCCGTTCCTCTAGAGACTTGCGGCATACGGAGGTTAGAAGGGGGGAAAGTTCTTTCGCGTGAGAGAATCGAACACTTTAAGATTCAGGCTGTTCACGCGTTCTTCATCGTCAAAATTTAATGCACCATTTTCCCAAATTACATCATTATTGTAAACAAATGATACTTGCTGATACATTCTAATAGTTATCTCCATTTCGGTACACAGAAAACAATCAAAGTATGCATTTCCGATAGGCGAAGTCTCTGTCAGCCCATTTTGAACATTCAAAGCTGCTGAACTGTCGCCTATAGATAATAAAGAAAATTTTAGTAGTGTCAGATCTACAATTCCTGCAGCGTAACTACCGAAATTTATGGAGAGAGAATTGTGCAAAGAACTTTTGTGAACACTAGAAAGGCAGAATTTTTTAGGTGGGTAAATAACTGGAATTGCACAAGCCAGATACGTCTGAAGCTCTCTGAAACTATTGCATGCGAGTGGTGTACGTTTGCATTCAAATCTTAATATGACACACATGCTCAATTTCATGATCATGTGGACATTTAATTTCTAGTAATTTATACGATCTGCTTCCGTTATCTACTTGGAGGGAGAGAAAGGTCTTTATAATTTCTTCGCACTTAATGGCAGTAGTTTGTCTTGTACAATGGATTTACACTCAGAATAGCTACGTTAACAGTACATGAAATTTACCTGAAAATTGCAAATAGTAGCGTTTACTAGAAACACATGAAAATTTGTGCCACACTGGGAAAGAAACTTGCATTTAAAGCTTACTGCGAGCGGTTGCCTTAAAATCTTCGGTTATCCGAGCAGGACTCCAAGAGCGACTGAAACTTCCATATGTCCCAAGGTCTTGTCCTATTCTGTTGCGCACGTTATGTGATTACCGCAGAGGTAGAGAGAATGTTTTGCACTTCAGTTTACCTTTGCAAAGCATGAAATACAGTTATTACATTGTCTGCATTTTACAGTGTGTGTAGATCAATTCACACGTCCTCCAGAAAGGCATGCACATCTGAAGGAATAGACACTGCTGATAATCCACAGCCGTATTAAAACTTGAAATATACCAGCAATTTCCGAATACGACTATATACCAGCTGTAATATTTACTAGAAAGACATGAAAATATGTGCCGGACCGGAACTCAGACATGCATGCAAGTTTGAAGGATATCTGCATCGAACTACACAGACACTGTAAATTACAGACACAATAACTGCATATTCCTTAACAGTTGCTCAAACTTTATGCATCTCTGCGAAATCAGACATGAAATACCTAAAACAGTAAGTTCTTACTGTCTGTACCAATTACACTACTGAAAACCATTCTGTGCTGATGAGAATCAGTAGGTTAGCTATACTGCTCCAATTATCATGTACTGTGTTCTTGGCACGAGGCTTTACGGGCTCTCCTGTGACCAGGAGTTAGTGGAATGCATGTTGCACGTCTCCAGGCGAATAAACCATGTCTGTTCAGTCTCAGTAGACTGTGTGTCTGGAGACAACTGTTCCAGTGGCTAAGGTCCCGGGCAAGGCTACCTGCAGTACTACGTGGCCATCTGCGGGCACTGATGGTGACATATCGGTCTTCTTGTGGTGTTGTAAACTGTGAACGTCCTGTACTGTAGCGCCTGGACACGTTTCCTGTCTGCTGGAATCGTTACCATAATCTTGAGATCATACTTTGTGGCACACGGAGGCCCGTGCTACGACCTGCTGTGTTTGACCAGCCTCCAGTCGCCCTAGTATTCTACCCCTCAGAAGGTCATCAATATGTGTTCTTTGAGCCATTTTCAACACACAGTCACCATTAGCACGTATAAAAACATCTGCACACCTACTCACTGCACCGTACTCTGAGATGCACCAACACACCTCTGCGTATGTGGACTGCTGCCAGCGCCACCGTGCGACGACCGCGGACCAAATGCACCGCATGGTCATACCCCAAGCTGATTTAAACACGCAAACCGCCCACCAGAGCGTTGTTTCATCATGTATCGGCATTATCCTTAATTTATGAGCATGAGTGTACAATGGCTGAAGAGGGAATATTCCACAATGTTTCACAACAGCCCGCGTCAGAAAAGCCGCCAGATCATTCCATAAATTATTCATGGAAAATATGTCAGTTGCTATGCCGATCATGCCCTGATGGGGGATAAAGACACAAGAGAATGAAAGAAGATTCAAAAGTTTATACGGTATGACATGAGCGTCGTTCGGTGTTGTCTGAGAACTGGAGATGCACGCTCGGAAGGAGTGGAAGAGTACTTAAACCACTCTCAAAGCTTCTTGGTCAAGAGATACAGAGGTAGAGAGGGCTCCAAAATTATGGAAAGTCCATTATGGAAAGTCCATCTCGCGTAGTCTCCCGGCCGTCCATTTCTAACTGCGGTCACGTGCCGCTCCGTCGCTGCTAGGAATAGAAATGGACTCGTGGTTTGAGGAGGCAGGTGATCAGGCCGTTTCGCAAGTGGCTCCCGTAGGCCGCCGCCACCGCCGCCGCGCTGCCACTTAGTCACACCGTTTGTGGAGGCGACCGCAAGAGGCTGGCACCAGAGTGTGCGGAGCTGTCAGACGAGCGGTGTCGACCGACCGCGCGAAGGCCCCGTTTTTTGAGGCGCTAATCGCCGTCCGTGCATTGTGCGCGCCGCTCAGCCGGCATTCCTGCGGTGGCCGCTACGCAAATGTCAGCCACTGGCGGCGACACCTGGGCGAGGACAGCCGCGTCTTAAACAACCCAGGCATTAGCGAAACCTCCTACTTACTTTCTCATGTGTAAACTTCCGCAATAGTGCAGTTTAACGTCCCGTCGACCACGAGGTCACTAGAGACATGCTCGGTATGTGTGTTTGTGAATGTGTTTGTGTCTATGTTCAGGAGCGAGGTTAAATGGCTCTGAGCACTATGCGACTTAACTTCTGAGGTCATCAGTCGCCTAGAACTTAGAACTAATTAACCAAACTAACCTAAGGACATCACACACATCCATACCCGAGGCAGGATTCGACCCTGCGACCGTAGCGGTCGCTCGGTTCCAGACTGTAGCACCTAGAACCGCACGGCCACTCCGGCCGGCGAGCGAGGTTATCAGCATCCTTTTGACAGTTAGTCGTAACGAATGTGGTTAAAATGTCGAAAATATGATAGAAAATTAAGAAATAATCAGTTACAAAACTGCACTCGCTCTCTCCCACTCACGAACACCCACACTATCACACTATCTCACATAGTCTTAAAATAGTCATGTGTCCTAAAACTGTCATGGTATCGTCCAGAGATGTCGGTGTCACACCAAAGTCGGCGGCACAAATCGATACCACAGACATTAGTGACGGCTGACTTCAAACTGCAACTACAAATAGCAGGCGCTTCTAAAGGCCACACATCCGGTCTCAGCATAGCAGCGCTAGCCGGCCAATGTGACCGACCGGTTCTAGGCGCTGCAGTCCGGAACTGCGCTGCTGTTACGGTCGCAGGCTCGAATCCTGCTTCGGGCATGGATGTGTGTGATGTCCTTAGGTTAGTTAGGTTTGAGTAGTTGTAAGTCTAGGGGACTGATGACCTCAGATGTTAAGTCCCATAGTGCTTAGAGCCATTTGAACCATAGCAGCACCCTCACGCTGAGATCAACGTAGTGCAGAGCATGCAAAAGCTTGGATCTATTTGGATCTCTGCTTCAGCGGTCAACATCGTCTACTAGGGCAGTGTTAGACGAAGGTGAATCTGTAGTTGTGTTAATGATGAACGATGTGCTTCAAGAAAACATTTTGTGATTATATGAATCAAATGATACTTTCATCGACAGTGATAGTTGTAAATAGTCTATGCTCTCTTATGGCAAAGATCTGTCTCAGTTAAATCTCTTTATCCATCCATGTAATAAAGTGAACTAATACGTCATCTCTTGTAGTTACAAATGAACGACCTCCCTGAACACTTAAAGAATCCATAGTTGTTTAGTCTGGTTACAAAATGTTCAAATGTGTGTGAAATCTTATGGGACTTAGCTGCTAAGGTCATCAGTCCCTAAGCTTACACACAACTTAACCTAAATTATCCTAAAGACAAACACACACACCCATGCCCGAGGGAGGACTCGAACCTTCACCGGGACCAGCCGCACAGTCCACGACTGCAGTGCCCCTGACCGCTCGGCTAATCCCGCGCGGCGGTCTGGTTACAAGCGCCTATTTAAACACAAGTAAATCAAGAGAAATATATGACTGGCTAATTACTTGTAAGAAACACAGATGAGCCGGCCACCCTGATAACACACTGAAAACTCGTCCATATAATTTTAGGGAACGAATCGGACACTTCACAAAACCCCAAATTACGTACCACATTCGAATCATTGTTAGTAACAATGAGGGCAAATCTGACAGCAAATGAACTGCTGCCCTCGTTTGGGGAAAATAGAAAACAGTCTACAAAAGTGTGGCAAATAGTGATCTGTATGCCACAAGCACCACTCATCGTAGGGCCCTCCTGCCGAAGCATAAAGGCCTATGCGAAGACGAGTGAGAATAACGTCAAACCGTCTTGTGGCTAGATGGATGTACGAAATGGCCGAGTTGTTGACTTAACAAGGCGCAGTTTGTTGTATGTCACTTCTAGCCGATCTTTTCCCATCGACACATGGCTCCGTACCTCTGAATAGGAAAGAATGAGAAAGGGAGTTGGCCATGCCCTTTCAAAGACACAGAACCATGCTAGCATTCACCTTAAATCACACAGGAAGATCGCGGGAAACCTAAAGTAGGACGACCAGACAGCGAGCCGCCCGAATAAGCGTCTTGTGTCTCACCATGGCGCCACCTCGCACGGTAGGCGTTGCTAGATGTTCAGTTAACAAACTACATCGTTTACAGTGTGAGCCAGGATGAAAGGTACCGTGCTTTAAATTTTGATAATATCAGTGATTGTGCAAAAACAGTTCATACTGATATATGCCCTTTCCCGAATGTCTCCCGAGATAGAAGGCATTTAATGTACATCGTTATTTATTTTCTGTATTATTCGTACATCGTCTTTGTTCATAATGTACCACAGTAGTATTGAGGAAGTTGAAACGAATAATTTTATGCTGGCCACTTTTTGTCTATCAAGTTGGAAAACTGCCACAAAGCGGCCTACAAAAACTACCTAAGCTACAGCGCACGCCGTACGAGGTTTTCTAATTCTCACGCTCTCTGCCTGGAAACTACTGGCCCTAGAGAAAAAATGAATAGGGCCATTTTTGAAGGAAACTTAATGCTTTGTAATTTTGTAATGTGATGCATTTTCTCTGGAGGGTGTGTTTTCGAGCTATTCAAGAAATATATACGAAAGTTATATTAAATGACTTCCGTCTCGGGAATCATTCGGAATACGCATATGTCCGTATCACGTTCCTTTTTCCAGCGTCACTAATATTATCGCTACTCGAAGCATGTGCCTTTCCTCGTGACTCACACTGTTCTGACACGTGTAATCACAAGGCGATTTCAGCTTTCCTTTCATTAAATGTGTTTTTTCATCTAACTTTTCATGTTCCCGGGAGTGATCTAAATTAAAGTGTCACGATAATCCCACAAATCACTATTTACGCAATAATATTTGTGAAAAGTAGAGCACTAAGAATGCTACAGACTAAAACCTTAGAAAATACATTACGGACTACAAAAGAACTTGGAATTTGAAAATTTAGTGCCTCTAAACATCATGCATTGGGAATAAGAAGTATCTTAATACGCCCCTACAAGTTTCCTTCTGTATGAGTTTAATTTGCAAATCCACAAAACATTGGCTGCTAAAAAAACAGCGAATATCAAGTAACTGACAGATAAATGTTCAATGAACTAACGGCAGACCATCTCTGAAATAACTCTTTATGACTTTTATCCCTTTATCTCACCTGATAGCTGGAACTGTAGTGATTACATACCGGGTAGTGGGCTACCTCGTCGAATACAACAAGACAATGCAAGGCCACACAGTGCCAATATGTAGATGCTAGTGTTACGGAGACGGTTGTTACCATCAAGAAAACCTCACATATCTGTCATTGACGCACTGGAGTGTGTGCTCTTGCATTGTCCTTTATGGAATAGTGTTAGGTCTTTTTATTAGTTGTTAGCCGTCTGAAAAAGTGTACAGCATGAATTCACATATTCAACAGACCTGTGGTTCCCAACCTGTCGTAGACCATTATCGCTGAGGACGAGCACACATTAGCTACTGTACTATTCCCACTCTTCCTTCTCCCCAACCCCCCCCCCCCTCCACACCCTGCATATCTGCCGTCTGTTGGCCTCTGCCCCACATTACCACCAACTTCAGCTCCTAACTACACTGTAGAATGAAACACTTTTCTTGGAACACTCTTATTTTTGAAATGATGAAAGATGTATGATACTTTGTGTGTGTGTGTGTGTGTGTGTGTTAAGATGAAGGAATTTGCGGTGCACTGCAAGTGATATCCAAACACCTTCTCAGATAAGAAAGCTAACTATCCACAGTGAGGATAGACTCTTGTTATAAAACATATTTCCCCTGGATTACTCGTCCCCATTGCGGCACTTGCACTACCACTTAGAATCAGTTTCAGATGAGTGCACTACTCATACTGTTTGTAAATCACTTTATTGCTGCACTCATTGCTTCTGAACTGGCAGAAACCGAATGACTTCAGGCTCTTAATGTTATATGTCTAACCACTCTAATAATAATAATAATAATAATAATAACATTGTGTACAGCACTATAGTAGCTCTTACGTACTTACTGCTGCGTAATGCTGTCAATTAATTTATCTGTCTCGTAGTGAGTAATGAAGCAATTTGTGGACTACAGCATTATTATCTACAACTTGCAGAAGCCATTTTCTTGAGATACGAGTATGTAGCTTTTGTTAGGTATATGTCTCATTTTTACCTTCGCCGATGTACGGGACAAAGCATAACTTACGCGTGTAGTGGGTGGACTATGTGAGGAACCTCTGATATCCGCCGGGTCAATGTTACTAACTAGGCAAAAGTAATTATTGACAACTTACATAATCAGTAGTAGAGTCTTACAGAATTGTGATAAATAATAATGATCTTTTGAAGATAATTTAGTTTCGTAACTGAAACAGAATCAAATAGTTTAGTTTTTAACGCTCACAAAATTTCATCTTACCCGACAGGGGATAATTAACTCCAGATTGGAAATCACTGTAATAGATACTATAGTTTAGTCGAAAGAGTCGGTCTCATAATTGTTGTTGTACAAATTTTACACCACATTCCTGTTTTCACAAAATACGGAGGCTCTTCATGTAAATGCCGAAGACTGTCAGAACCCCTAAGTGGATTCCTTAGCGAATTCACATACCCAGATAACTGCACCCACGCTTCATCAGATGAAAGAACGTGCAGTATCGATATCTTTCCATTCACGAAATTCAATAGCTATTTGCAGTTCAGGCATAGAGCAACAATATGTGAATTGATCAGTCGACGTACTAGCTTTACTTTGTGAATTTTCAGTACCCGTTTCTGAACAGATCTGTGAGCAATTGCTGCTGGCACACCAATCTGAACTGCTAAACGGACCACGATTTTTTTGACATCCTTCAAAGACACTATTCTTAATGCGCTCTTCGACTATAGGCGATACCCACGTGTCCGAGGAAAGGCCCTGAGAGTATTCGGTAATCTGAGCTTGTCTCCATGGTATTTCTTCCCCTGCAACGCCGGGCGCAGTGTTTGCATCCTACACCTTGTATATCAGACGCACGCTGGTAACTCTCCGACAATATCCTCTGTACGCATGGAGAACGATTAATCGCACAACTGTTCCGAAACGCAGGTAGGTTTACGGGTGATCAAAGGTTGTATATGTGAGTGCACTGAAAAAATCTTCTTGGATGATCAGCCGAGTGGTGGCGTCGTCTTATCGCAACGTTTCATCCAGTTTACCACTTATCATCTTCAGGCGAAGTTGATTGGTACGAACTTTTTGAGAGAAGACGACTCCACGACTAGGCGGACCACCCGAGCAGCTTTTCTCATCGATCAAAGGTCGGTTTAAGCACTCGCGGCGTAGATAATTGTAATCTAATGTAACGTGCACAACTGTATAAAAAAATTGGATAGTGTTTGATTGCAGAACTGTGAAGTAACAATTACTTCTGGCTGTATTACTTGTGGACAACAGTTCAATGATCTTTGAACAACACTTATCGTGAAACAGGGAAAATCTGCTCTCAGACCTATCCTTCAGTAAAAGATGTGTACGGTGAAGACTGTTTATCATGTACGGAAATTTCTGAGTAATTCAAACGTTTCAAAGAGGGCCCAAAATACGTTGAAAATGACTCGTTCCCTGGAAACCCTTCAACATAAGAAAAGGATGAAAATATCGAAAAAGCAGGTAATTTGATTCGATCTGACCATCGGTTGGGTATTCGATATATGGCTGAAACTGTTGGAATTGACAAATATTGCGGAAGAAAAATTTTACATAATCGTTTTGACATGGAAAAAAGTGTGTGTGAGAATGGTGCAGAAGATTCTTATCAGTGAACAAAAAGAAGCACATGAACATGTTTTTCCTGCCACTTTGAATACTATTTAAAATGATCCTAATTTGAAGAATCTTGGTGTTTCACTTAAGACTCAGAAACTAAGCGTAAGCATATGCATTGGAGGTGCCCAACACCATAGAGATCGAAAATAGCTCGAATAAGCCTATCAAGATTCAAAGCAAGGATAACTGAATTTCTCGATATTTATGAAATTATGTATCTTCACTGGATTCCTGAGGGCCAAACCATCGACCAAAATTACTACCATGATATTCTTGCTTAGCTTCGTAAGAAAATAAGAAAAAAACGACGGGAATTCTGGAAGAACAGATCATGGGTTCTGCATCAAGACTACGCACCGGCTCATATAGCATGGTATGTATGAAGTTTATAGCGACGTACAGCATCCCCGTGTTAGACGACACACCTTATTCGCCTGACCTAGCACCAAGGTGAAATCTGTATTAAAAGGAACAAGATTTCTGTTCGTTGAAGCAGTGAAAGAAAAATCGCCACGTGTTATCAGGATGTTCACAGAGGAAGACTTCCTCTGTTTCCATCAATGGAAAATTCGTATTGGGGCGTTGTAGGCATAGAGGAGGGGAACAGATTGGGGGTGACAGTAGCTAAGTATATATTTTCTTGAAATAAAATGTTTTACAGCAGATTGCCCCATTATTTTGTAGCCACAACTCGTAGACCACAGACACTTTTGTGGAATTTTCTCCGTCACTCTGTGACTTACGAATTTGTATCCTAAGAATGACTTTTTTTCCCAGACATTTCTCTTAATAGCCACGTCGAAACATTGTACCAACTTCACTTTGGTTCAACTGAACACCGGCACGGAACGCAGAAAATTCTTGGAGTTTTAATGCATCGAAATTGAGTACTTTGCGACATGTGTTCAGTTAAGCTGTCTGAAGCATAATATTGTCCTCAAGATGCATCACGATATCTGTAATAGATAACCAACATACTTGTCTAGCTTTGTGTAGTAATCCGCTGTAAACATCTCGTTGATATATGCATACCACGGTAATGCATTCTCCCATCGGGCACTGCCTTTTATGCAGAGTGTCGTCATGAACATGGCACGTGTATTCTCACAAAACAGAGGCGAAAGTCCAGAGTCCTGGTGCAACCTGCCAGCCTTGTAAGATACGGTGCGGAAACTTCCTCACGACCAGCCCCTTGTCCAGACAACCGTGGGTTCTGACGCAACGCTGAGGTTTGGCGCAACGCGGAAAAAGCTGTGGGCAGACGCTGAGACAGAACATTGTTTTTGTAATCGTTCCGAGGGCTCTGCGGCTTGGGCTGAGTGTTGAGCCACCGGAGGTGAGCAAGAAAAACAAGTGTTTGGGCTTCTTTGAAAGCTAATGGAAAATTACTTTGTAAAAATGAGATCTCGAACGTAACCATTTATCTGTCATTATGTTGTTCGATTCATACTGCTTCTATAGTAAGACTGCATACACAAACTTAAGTCTAAAACTGAGTTTTAGCTTTCCAATGCATAAGTGGTGTGTAACAGGAACATCTTTATAACTAAGTTTCGTATCTAAATATTTCAGTATTAATTTACACATGCATCTGTATTAACAGTCACTGTTTCTTTCTTTCTTTTTTAACTTCTGAACAATAAGCTCACAGAACACAAATTAAGATGCTAAGCTGCTAGATATCACCTTGCCTGTCACAAAGTGGCAAATGATAGAGAGCACAACACTGTCCTTAAATATCATCTTGAGAGCTGAATGTAAGGCTGTCTTCCCATCATCATTTTCCCTGCTCCTCATCCTCTTCATTATTTCCTCTCGATTCCTCTCGATTCCATCGTACCTACAATCTATGAGACCGCTACATATTTGATGATATTATCGGATATTCCTAAGGAAGTTCCTTTTATGATCGAAAATCCTCTTTGTTGCCCTCACCAACACAGCAACTAAAGCGTATGTGGTCAAGCAACTAATTCTTCGCGACGTAACATGACGATTTAATAGGTCTGTTTATAAATAATTCTTCTGCTACTAGTCACGTTTTTCTTTATTTTACGTTTCACACGACTCGTTTTGGGGAATGATTTCCATTTTCAAGTGCGTTTATTGTGTTTATTATGCCATTTCTATGTCATGTTGTCGATGTGGGAGAATCTGCTTCATTTCGTTGACTTTACTGCAATATATAAGAAACACACGATTTTTTAGTGGTTATCGATCTTTTTGTGAAGTTAATGGCAAAATTTAGAAGAATTTGTACTTACAGTTTTCTTATGGTCTATTTGTGCAGAGAGTCACACACACCAAACATCACACACAACTTGCTGTACGAGTACACTTTAAACATCGAAAATATCTTACATAAAGAAAACATTTATAAAGATGTTCCTACAAGTAGTCTACAGAGATAACATTACAGGTCTCCCACAGAGTATGGTATTCTTTTGTGCAGAAGTTATTTATCTTAACAATTTGGATCATAATTTACTTATATCGATTTTGAAATTGTGCTTATTTCTTTCCTTTGCTTGTGCCTTTGTCCCGCACTTCCGCACGGTAGGCTTGGCTACAATCGGATGTGGCATGGTTAATTTGAGGGGGTAGGCGGGCGTCCTTCATGACGCCACTCCTTATCCCCTGGGACGGAAGCAGTGTACCCCATCTTTCTGCATCTAGTTTAAATCCTGAAATAGTTCGAACGTGTTTAAAATGTCTGGAAGTCGGGTAACTGAGACGGGACGCGGGAAACAGCCCGGTATTCACCCTGTGGGTTGTGGAAAAATGCCTAAAAACCACATCCAGGCAGGCTGGCACACTGGTCATCGTTGTTAATCCGCCGGGCGCATTCGATCTGGGGCTGGCACGCCTACACAAGTCGAGGAGTCCAAATGGGTGACCTGTGTTATGAATGTGTGTTGCTATGGCTGGTGTAGTGCGCCTGTAGTGTGTGTAGGCTTTAATGTGCTCTGTGTACCTGGTGTTGAAATTTCGGCCTGTTGGTCCTAGTTAGAACATGGAGCATTCCGGCATGTTACCTTATATATTTCAGAGTCTGAATATGGACAATTTATAATGGATCAAATCAGATGGCAGTTTAGATCTACAGCGGATTGTACATGAAGGAGAGTAGTTGATAGAAGTACAGATGCTAGGTTGCTGCTGCCTCTATGGGAAGGAAAAATCGAGTAAATATATCCAACAAATATAAGGTGTCTCATAGTTAATAGCGACAACTGATACGGGTGAAATTATACGTTAACATAAGCAAAAAAATCACAGTACAGTTTGCAAGATTATTGCAAGTATGTGGCTACGAGCTGACACTGGTTTCGATATGAAGTACAAATCTAGTTACGATAAATGTACGTAAAATGCATACTTTTCAATGAGGCCCTCGTCTTTGTATGGAAAGTTACGACGCCATCTCAAGTGAACGTACACGCACCTTTAAATAGTAGGGAAGTCAGGCCTTATGGTAGGGTAGTTAGCAGCACAGACTGCACAGAGCTCGTCGTCGTCCACACTTCCCGCGAATTGTTTTGATGCAGATCACGATCACAAACACCTCTCCACAAGTTAACATTACATTTGTCCAAAGGTTGCACCACACAGTGGGTGCTGGTGAACGGTTCTCTTCAAAGTTTCCAGGTCATCTTCTTCAAAGCCAACCGGTCGAAGCGAGCGCAGCCGGCTGAAATTCATTCTTGACACCTAATACTGGACAGAAAAACAGAAAAACAGAGAATTTTTTTTCAATATGTCACAATACTACTAAACAGTCATCATAATTTAACCAGTAAAGAAATAGCGCTTTATTGTACAAACAGACTAAAATAAAACAAAAACATCGCCACGGGAAAAATACTATACCTTTCCCCAAGCGATTTACATATTTTTGGAGCCGTGAAGAAAAATATTCGTAACCGCGAGTTGCTTCGGACGAAGAGGTGTGCGCCTGGTTACAGTCATGTTTCCGCTGGCACACACAATCATTTCTCCATGAAAACATTGGCCGCCTTGCCTCAGAATCTGACAACTATATTAACTGTTACGGTGATTACTTTTGAAATAGTAAAGAGTTTACTTTCTTTATCACATCTCTCTCTTTTTCGTTTGGCTGACCATTACAGCTACCTACGATTCCTAACTGATTCCTCGGAAATGAATACCTAACGTATATTTTATAGTGTTTTGTAGTAGGGGGAAAAAAGTAGCAAAATAGTTAAAGCCCAGTTAACTGAATATCTTAATTTATCAACAGTGTTCTGCGCTGATAACTAAATAACTTAGATTTTATGAAACATACTTCTTAAACATCTAAAAAATCATCTAAATAATATTAAATTACAAAACATAAAACCGTAGCGATCGACAAGAAATATGGTTCAGATTCTCTACAACACAGACACATTTATGGAACACTACAGTAGAAGAAATCCATCATGTAATTGCTGACTTAACTGTCGTAAGTCATTTCTCATACGACAAAACGTAGAAAATAGGAAGTTACAAGTGTATTCATCTAGTGCGTCGAAGAATCTGTTCCCAATAAACATCTGAGTGTTAAGTGACACAGTATGGTTTGAAACAAGTATTTAAAACCTACGGAACTTCGCACACCAGAATCAAAGCACACGGGTGAATAACGGGAATATACTAAGGCGCTTCTATGATGTAGGTCGAATGTGAATGTAAGTATCAGAATGATGGTTCTCGGTAAAGAATTCCAGATTGTTACCCTTCGCATTGCGAGGAACAGGGAACTTCATTACGTAGCAGAGTAGCCGAAGATGAGAAAACTTTGTAGACAACGTGGAATGATAGTGCAACTATAATGCTGTTGAAGATGCTATTAACATGAACGAAGGAAGCAAATAAGATTTCCAGGCAGGAGAAACATTCAAAAAAGAAAACGTTTTTGCCATACAAAAATTCATTTGTGCTACTTATCCGCATATTAGTGTAACCTGTCTCTCATAAGTTGTCACGAAATAGTGCTTCATAGTAAGTGTTGTCACTGGTAGTGAGGCACAAAAAGAACATATGAATATCTGGAGAATACACGGATATTATTTATTCGATACGGCAGGAACCAGTGGAGACTCGTGATGTGGAAGAACACAAAACGACGGAGCTGTTCTACCTGACAATAAAAACTGTAACTACTGAAAGTATTCCATCCGGACTGTGAGGAAAACTCCCACGTTTTTACGAACTGCGACATTTCAGCTGTGCAGATAATTTTCTCACTCCTCCCTCTGTGCGATTTTATGTAATTTTGCTGCTTGTGTAAGGCAGCAGATGTACCCTTCATGGACCTTTCCAGTGTCACCTCGACGGAGTTATGCAGCGTTATTACACATCTTATTCTTTATGTGTTTAAACAAGCGTTTTAATTAAGTAACAATTCTTTCGTTGCTCCTCACTGACCCTAAACGACAGTAAGAACCGAAGAGAGATGGGACGGCCCGAAAAAAGACAGGCATCTGTATTTTGAGTTTCACACTAACCACCGTTGTTTTATGTTACGGCTAGAATTAAATATTTTTACCAAGGAGGTGCGAATAGCGAAGCCGCTCATTCTGTAATATCAGCTGAAAATGACGTCAAGGTACGCTGTCGAAATGTCGGGTTCCGTGAAGGAAAGAACCCGACTGAACACCCAAGAGCAATGTTAACAGTAGAATCGCCGGGAATGCTTAGGATCGTACAACTAATGTAATAAATACGCATCTCTAAACGAGAGTCAAGCAACATGCACTGAACTTGGAAACGTCCCCCTAGAAAAATTTAGAGATGTCAGTGCTAGAAAACCTCTTAAGTTATTTGATTTACAAACAGTTGAGCAAAACTAATCGTACTTAAACAGTTTTTCTTTACTTATTCTGATCATCACCAAAACTGATACACAATATTTTTTAGCACAACGCAATCTGACTTTCAATAATCGCTACAAAAGAATGGCCCTGAGTAACGGTAACCAATACCTTTCATGAATCACTTACCTCACAAAAATTTTCGTTACTCGAACTACTGTAATACAGCGAGCGCCAATACTACCAGCTACATAACAGATTTACCTTAATAATGTTCAAAAGTCATTATATATATAATTTTGTGACATCCAATTAAACAAATTTCCTTTTTCTGACGGACACACGTCCAGATTGTCCGCTCAAAACTCTGGAACCTCTCTCTCCACATCCACCGTTGCTGGCGGCTCACCTCCAACTGCACAACGCTACACACTGTTCCCATCCAACTGCCCAACACTACACAAGCGAATACTCCAATAATGAGTCCAACCAGCCACAGACTGCACACAGCACAGTCAGTGACTTCCATACAGAGCGCCGTGTGGCGTTACCAACATAAAAATCTAAACAGCCTACTTACAAATTCAATGCCAAATTTTGATGTTTACTTGCTTGGAAATTAGTGGTAGAATCAAAGGTAACAAATATTTTATTATTGAGCACAAATAAATTGAAGGACTGAAGAGGTAAGTGGCCCATGTTACTATTTGTGGTTGAAGCTTCAGCGTTTGAACTCGGTACTAATCGAGCAACATGAACTGCTACTCAAAAAAATGGTTCAAATGGTTCTGAGCACTATGCGACTTAACTGCTGAGGTCATCAGTCGCCTAGAACTTAGAACTAATTAAACCTAACTAACCTAAGGACATCACACACATCCATGCCCGAGGCAGGATTCGAACCTGCGACCGTAGCGGTCACGTGGTTCCAGACTGAAGCGCCTTTAACCGCACGGCCACACCGGCCGACGAACTGCTACTCAAAACACTGATGAATTCTTCCTAGGGAAGAAGTTGTGGAATGACAGGAAGGAAACAAATCAATTGTGGAAGTGATGAGGGCACTATCTCGTGTGAATATTAGGAGATGGAGTCACAACATCCGAGCTTGCTACACAGCTCAACTCTTATATATGGAACTTCGTTCGCATTCATATATCGATGAACCAATTTGCGTGATATTATGCCCAATTCTGTACGCCAGGCAGTTTCAAGGGCGAAAACGACGCAAAAAAATTGAAAGTTTATATTTTTTCTGAGTATATGGAGATGCAGGCATTAAGGCACCAGGTGTGGAAAAGCACTCTCCCACAGCACTAGAACAGGCGATACGAAACGTCGACTCTGCAGGTTGATACCAGTACCAGTTAAACGTGTCAGAACCGGGACCCAAAAACGCATCTGCAAAGAAATTCCTGTCTCACTATCACGATGCTTGAGTGGCGTACGCAGTCGCCTCCAAGTCTAGTGCAGGCGGCGGTAGAAGAAAACAACAAGGCCTGTAGAAGCTGGATCCACACTGCACTATTATGACAGCCTGAAACGTCCCCTTAAAACAATTGTACATGACTGTGCTTAAACTGACACACAGTATATTTAGCGCAACGCAATCTGACTTTTAATAATCCCTACAAAAGAATGGCCCTGACTAACATTAACCTATTCCTTTCACAAATCACTTACCTCACAAAAATCTTCGTTACTCGGACTACTGCAATACGGCGAGCGCCACTACTGCCAGCTAAATAAAAGATTCAAACTACTGAAGGCACTAACTACTGATAGGCATAGTTAGCAAATGAAAGATTTTAATAGAGAACAAACACTGTATTTACCTTAATATTCATAATATATATAGCAGTTCATGATATCCAGTATTACAAATTTCAAAACTCCGCCATCTCTCCCCTCACATCCACCACTGCTGGCGTCTCACCTCCAACTGCGCAACGCTACGCGCTGTTCACATCCAGCTGCCGCTGCCCAACACTACAATGGCAGACAACAATGCAAACTAGCCACTGACTGCACACAGCACAGCCAGTGATTTTCATACAGAGCGCTACGTAACGTTGCCAATAAGAAAACATAAACAGCCTACATACAAGCCGAGTTAATTGTAAGACGCAGACGTCCATAGCAGACACAATAGTCATCTCTTCTGGTAGTGTGTCTGCCCTAAAATTGATTAGAAATCATCATAATAATTGTACGAATCCCGTGCTTGCAGATATTGACGACGGTGTGTTTCGGGTGCGGAGGAACTGTAGCAACATCGTGATGGTATGCATTAAAGGCCACTCTAGATGCCCTAGCAAAGCAAGAGCTATTAAATATGATAAACTACCTCTAACAGACAAGATATCTACGCTCACAAAGCAGCTGCCCTCGTAATAGTCGCGGCCATAAAAACCAACGGCAGTTACTACGCTTTAGTTCGTCCCACGATTACAAGAGTACCGTAGGCACAAACATCAAGGAGCTTCACGACAACTGTAGCATGGCTGAAATTTAATCATTAGAAGTACAACAAAGGCAGAAGATCCAAACCAAATATTTCTATAATGTCCTCAGATCACAAACCTATGTCAGTAACCTTCGACCTCTTGGTCATCAGTTCCCAGGCAGCCTCCAAACCTTGTAAGCATCCAGCAATGTAGCAAGGATAAGCTACTGTACGAGTACGTCAACAGTGCCAACATCAAGATACAGTTCCTTGCGCTGCTAAAATAATGCTCTCGGTACTTGGAACGCCCGGCGGAAAACTAAGGCTCAAGTAACTGACTCTATCACCTCGTGCCACTCTGCATAATATGGAACGTTCAGCGTCTAAATGCATGTCACTATGTACCTCCCATGTGTACGTGTCTGAATACTGGTGTATCTATATGTGTCTTGTAACAGTCCTCTTGTTTTGTCTATTTGGGACTATCCCAAATGTTTACCAATGGAAGTTTATCATTTCTTGTTGTGGTAGCAGTAAGATTTGTGTTGTATACTACCACTATCTACCCTATATTCAATTTTCGTATTGTGTACTCGTGTTCGCATACTCTGACTGTAAGTCTTGTTTTATATCGCATCAGTCGTTTGTTGATGCTATGTTACATCGTGCGAAGGTGTGACGTAAAATAATGTCTACCATGAAGTGGTACTTACAGACCTGCACAAAAACTTAATCCTCTCTCCGACGCCTTTCAGACAATTCTCACGGGATACAAAATGGTTCAAATGGCTCTGAGCACTATGGGACTTAACAGCTATGGTCATCAGTCCCCTAGAACTTAGAACTACTTAAACCTAACTAACCTAAGGACATCACACAACACCGAGTCATCACGAGGCACAGAAAATCCCTGACCCCGCCGGGAATCGAACCCGGGAACCCGGGCGTGGGAAGCGAGAACACTACCGCACGACCACGAGCTGCGGACACACGTGACACAAAGAGAACATCTTACTGTTAATTTAGATACATAGTCATTAATGTATACTGAATTGGGACTATCCCAAATGTTTACCAATGGGAGTTTATCATTTCTTGTTGTGGTAGCAGTAGGATTTGTGTTGTATACTACCACTATCTACCCTATATTCACTTTTCGTATTGTGTACTCGTGTTCGCATACTCTGACTGTAAGTCTTGTTTTATATCGCATCAGTCGTTTGTTGATGCTATGTTACATCGTGCGAAGGTGTGACGTAAAATAATGTCTACCATGAATTGTTAAAGATAACAGTAACACATTTCCTATGCTGAGATGGCTGTATGACTTCGGCCCGAAAGCAAATAAGTTAGAACAAAAAATTTAAATACATTAACAGACGTTAACTACGAGTGAGAAAAAAAATCACTGCAGGTTTCGATATAAAAAATCTGACCGTTCTCATGTGAGATTTAGTCCTACTACTTCTGCGTCTGTTTGTAACAGACGACATATGAGTAGACTAATACAAAGCGACTTTGCAGAGATAACAGCACTTTAATGCACCGAAGAAATGATCGCGTTTTTCCATTGTACTACGAGATGCGTTCAATAATGCAACACATTTCTTCTGGAGCAATTTCGGTCGAAAAAATTGGGAATTTGTTGTGGGACATCTTGGAATATTCCCGCAACAGCCCCTGTGGTGTCATGAAACTCCCATTTGTCACAGAGCTATACGTGACCTTCAAAATGGCACCTGTAACGGAACGGCTTTTCAAACAGAGAGATGTCACTGAGTTTCTTTTGACGGAAAACCAGAGCATCGCAGCGATTTACAGGTGCTTGCTGAATGTCTACGGAGGCCTGGCAGCGAACTAAAGTACGGTTATTTGTCGGGCGAGGCATCTGTCATAACCACATCAAGCTCGCGCAAACCTGTCCGGTCTCTCGCGTGCCGGCTGACCGCACACACCCTCGGGAAATTGAATAAACGACTTCAGCGTGTTCGTCGACACAAAAATGGACACGAACTTCTCCTTCTCCATGGCAACGCAAGTCCTTGCACCCGACAGGAACTCATAAAACTTCATTGGAATGTTCTTCCTCACCTACCCTATACCACGGAACTTGCACTTTCCGTCTTTCATTTGGTAGGCACAATAATGAATCCACTCCGCGCGAAGCAGTATGTGAATGACGGGGAAGTTGCAGCAATATCTTGGATCCGAAGTCGGTTAGTAGAATGGTACCCTGCGGGCACACAGACCCTCCCAGTACACTGCGATGAACAAAGTCTAGGGATGTCTCTCAGTATCGTGTTGGAGCTTATTCTGCACGGCGTAGTGCAGCAACTCGACGTGGCAGAGAGTCAACAAGACGTTAGAAGTCCCCTGCAGAACTATTGAGCCATATTACCTGTCTAGCCGTTCATAACTGCGGAAGTATTGCTGGTGCAGGGTTTTGTACACTAACGAAACTTTCGATTATGTCCCGTATATGTTCTATGGGATTAATGTCGGGCGATCTGGGTAGCCAAATTATTCGCTAGAACTATCCACAATGTTCTTCAAACCAGTCGTGAACAGCTGTATCCCTGTGGCATGGCGCACTGATATTTATAAAAATTCCATCGTTATTTCGAAACATGAAGTGCATGAATGGCTGCAAATGGTCTCCAAGACACCGAACGTGACCAGAGGACCTAGTCCGTTCCATTTAAACACAGCCTACATTATGGAACCACCCACCAGGTTGAACAGTGCCTTGTTGGGTAAGTGCATCGATGACTTCGTGAGGTCTCCGCTATATTCGAACTCTACCGTCAGCCCAAACCAACTGAAATCGGCACTCTTCTGACCAGGCCACAGTTTTCCAGTCGTTTAGTGTCCAACCGATATGGTCAGGAGCCCAGGAGAGGCGCTGCAGACGATGTCGTGCTGTTAGCAAAGGAGCTCGCGTCGGTCGTCTACTGCCATAGCCCATTAGCGCAAAATTTCACAGCACTGTCCTAACGGATACGTTCGTCGTACGTCCCGCACTGATTTCCGCCGTTATTTTCCGTAGTGTTGCTTGTCTATCAGCGCTGTAAACTCTATGCAAAAGCCGCTGCTCTCGGTCGTTAAGTGAGAGCCGTCAGCCACTGCGTTTTCTGTGGTGAGAGACAATGTCTGAAACTTTTTATTCTCGGCACGCTCCTGACACTGTGGATCTCGGAATATTGAATTCCTAACGACTTCCGAAATGGAATATCCCATGCGTCTAGCTCCAACTACGTTTTCACGTTGGAAGTCTGTTAAAAGTCGTCGTGCGACCATAATCGCGACAGGAAATCTTTTCACATGAGTCACTTAAGTACAAACGACAACTCGGCAAATGCACTGCCCTTGTGTACGCAGTGATACCGCTTTCTGTATTTGTGCACACTGTCATGTCGTGCATTTTGTCACCTCGGTGGAAGGTGGCATAAGGCCGCATTGAACAGAGATTGTATTGAAAAATAGGGTTATGTAGCCAAAAGAATGGAGAATAATACAATGTATAGAAATCCCGAATAAAACCAACCTTATTGTGAAAAAATATGTTGCATTCCTTACTGAACGTCCTTCGTATCTGTGCAGGAACCGTGGTATCGGTGTGTGACGGGAATGTCGTGTGGTGCGGTCATGCACGGCTGACGCAGAGGCGGCGAGCAGCGACCGCTGGTGCGCACTAGCCCCATCCCAGCCCCGCTGGCTGCCGCGCGCCGCCCGGGCGTGGGTGGCCGGCCGCGCCGCTAATGGCGCCAAAGTGGCCGCGTGCTGCAATTTGGGGGCCGGCGCCGCCCACCGCCGCCCACCGGTATCGCACGAGCCATCAGCGGCGCACCACGCGCCGCCACCTTTCACCCCAGGCCCGACAAGACGCTGTCAGCGGGCGCCGGAGCGGCTATCTTCATACGGCGCTCGAGCACTGTCGCCGCAGATCCGTACCAGAGTCGCCAATTTATTTCGGCGGTGTCTATCACCGTGAACTTTGGAGCCTCTAGAAACCAGTTCCAGTGAAAACGCAACATTCATTTGGTACAAGTTCTTTAATGCAAACTACAACATATCATGATGAAATAAATCTAGGGTGAACAGCCTAGTATGAGTGTGCGAAGGACACAATATTTCGGCAATCGACCACGTTGCCATCATCAGGTGCGCTTATGTACATCAGCGCACCTGATGATGGCAACGTGGTCGAATACCGAAATATTGTGTCCTATGCACACTCATACCAGGCTGTTCACCCGAGATTTATTTCGTCATGAAATACGCCTGGAGAAATTGAAGTATCATACAACATATCATTTTTGCGATTTTGGGATCGCCCACCAGTAAAATGGCAGGCTTTTAAACTTATCAGGATGTATACGCCCTCGACTACCTGTGATGAGTTAAAATTAACTTGTCATAGATGTTCATCATGGTATACTGATGTACTTCGTCGAAAAAAAAAAATAACCAAGTGCAAGTGGGACTCGGGCACTGAGTGTTCCGTGCAAGCTTAATTACATTAATAAAACCGACGAACCGCAGGGACCAATTCCTGACTGGAAATGAAGGAAAAAGAGGCCTACGAACATATGTCCAGATACGCATCGTTGCCCAGGTAAATGACGCTGACGACGTGAGTTCCTTGTGTGTTGCAGGCTGTGTGACTGACGCATCGTACTGTAAGCCGCAGAATGTTCCGGTATTCACGTCGGGAGCGAGCCGAGATGGTGTCTGTGTACGGCTATGCAGATGGAAACGGTGTCGAGGTAGCACGGCTTTACCAAAACAAATACCCTCACAGACACCATCCACGTCACACATCATTTGAAGGCATGTTTGGCCGTTTGTGTGACACTGGGTCCTTTCCGATTACGAACGTGCAAGGAGGCGGAGATTGTGCGTACAGAAGATTTGGAGAACGCATTCTTTAGTATGCTGAGACAAACCTTAGTAGAAGCTCCAGGATAGTGGCCCACCAACTTGGTGTAATCCGAAGTACAATTACCCGTATCCTGCATGACAAAGCGTTTGTTGCATCCCGTGGAGATCACTTTGAACTTGTCCTGGGACTTGGATGCACTGCAGCGCTGTGCAGTGTTCCGGGACCATTTGTTGTCGATGCACGCACACCATCCATTTCCGGACACGTGTTCAAAGGACGTTTTCCCACCATTTCAAATCAGGAATCATTTACTGGAGTTTGTCGGTATGTATATTGACTGTGGATATTGTACCACAGACATGGTCCCTTTGACTGTTCTCAGATGTCACTAAACCTGCCCAAACATGTAAAAAATCGCGCATGAGCTGCGCCTATTAGACGGAGGGGGTCCGACAGCTGATGTTCCAGTCATTCCACCAGGAAGGAGGTACACGGCTCCTGTTGTCTGTAGTTCAACCATGCCTAGACGGTCAATACCGCGGTTCGATCGCGTTCGCATTGTTACTTTGTGCCAGGAAAGATTCTCAACATGGAAAGTGTCGAGGCGTCTCGGAATGTACCAAAGCGACGTTGTTCGGACATGGAGGCAGAGAGACAGGAACTGTCGATGACATGCCTCTCTCAGGCCGCCCAAGGGCTACTACTGCAGTGGATGACCGCTGGCTACTGATTGTTGCTCCGAGGAATCCTGACAGCAACGCCACCATATTGAATAATGCTTTTCCTACAGCCAGGGCTGCAACTTCACTTTCGATGTCCATGGCGAAGCCCATCATTGCAACAACGACACCATGCAGAGCATTACAGATGGGCCCAAAAACATGCCGAACAGACCGCTCAGGATTGGCATCACGTTCTCTTCGCCGATGAATGTCGCATATTCCTTCAAACAGCCAATCGTCGGAGACGTGTTTGGAGGCAACCCGGTCGAGCTGAACGCCTTAGACACACTGTCCAGCTAGTGCAGCAAGGTGGAGGTTCCCTGCTGTTTTGGGGTGGCATTATGTATGGCCGACGTACGCCGCTGATGGTCGTGGAAGGCGCCGTAACGGCTGTACGATACGCGAATGCCATCCTCTGACCTATAGTGCAACCATATCGGCAGCATATTGGCGAGGTATTCGTCTTCATGGACGACAATTCACGCCCCCATGGTGTACATCTTGTGAATGACATCCTTCAGGATAACGATATCGCTCGACTAGAGTGACCAGCATGTTCTCCAGACATGAACCCTATCGGACATGCCTAGGATAGATTGAAAAGGACTGTTTATGGACGACGCGACCCACCAACCCCTCTGAGGGATCTACACTGAATCGTCATTGAGGAGTGGGACAATCTGGACCAACATTGCCTTGATGAACATGTGGATAGTATGCCACGACGAATACAGGCATGCATCAATGCAATAAGACGTGATACTGTGTATCAGAGGTACCGGTGTCTTCAGCAATCTGGACCATACCTCTGAAGGTCTCACTGTATGGTGGTACAACATGCAATGTGTGGTTTTCATGAGCAATCAAGAGGTCGGAAATTATGTTTATATTGATCTCTATTTCAATTTTCTGTACAGGTTCCGGATCTCTCGGAACCGAGGTGATGCGAAACATTTTTTGATGTGCATATATCATCCGTCCTGGGACTCGTGAATCTAAATGATTTCTACCGGTTTTTGATATGTATACTGCCAAGATACCTGTCACGGGAATGTCAGGAGAGTATAAAAATCTCTGCTCCTCACACTAGTCGAGACTTAGGAAAAGAAGTGAGAGGGGACCTTCAGTTTATACACATTGCCGGAAAAAATTAGTACACTCTTTTAGTGGTTTTCGAATGACTCAAGTTTTATTGTTACATGAAATGTTTACATTTAAAGATTTATGGCATAAGCAGTTCAGTGGTAGCCGGTATCACCCCATGCTGGAACCTAATGGTGTAGGCTCCACTGGAGGAAATGAAAGCGCTGATCCTGACCTCCAGTCGATCGTAGAGATGAGGTATACTGCCTGCTCGACCCGTTCACGTAGTTCTGGAAGTCGTGCGAGTCACTTCTCGTCCCATCACGTCCCTCACGTGCTCGATTGGAGACAAGTCAGTATGTAGTGCTGTCGAGGGAAGTTGCTGCGCGTCTTGCACAGCACATTGAGTTCCACGGGCAGTGTGTGGGCGAGCGTTATACTTCTGGAACAACACAGCACCTTCCTATTGCAAGAACCGCAAAAGCACGGGTCCAACAGCAAGCTGTACGTACCGAGAGCTGGTTAGCGTCCCCTCCAGAAACAAGGTGATCGAGAGTAGTAGCTTACCGCACCCCGGACTGTAAGGCCTGCGGTGTGCCAGTTTACCCTGTACGAATGAACTCTACGAGACAGCATTTACCAGGTCTACGTCGTACGCGCAAACGACCATCGCTTTGATGCAGACAGAATCTTCTTTCATCTCCTAAGACCATTGTGCGCTGTTCAAAGTGAGCCTCTGTTGGCACCAGTCGAGCTGTGCACGTCGATGTTGTGGCTTCAGTGGATGACGGGACAGACGTGTGTACCCACCACTGCTAATAAAAAAATTTGCAATAGTTCGTGTTAACACCACACAAGCCCTCTTATCTATACTGTGGTAGCTGCACTGCTGCCCTCACAATAGGACGATTCTGGCGAGAGTCTTTGGTACTTGAACCTAGTCAATGGGTGTGAAAAAGTTCAAGCGACCACTGATACCAGCATCGTTGACAACTGACGCATCGCTTCTAGCTTCTATGGCAGCTCTCTGAAAGGTTCATCTCACCACTGGGAGGGCCTTAATAAGACCCCTTTCAGACCCAAATAGTGGGTTGTATCATGGCTGCCTGCTTGCTTCACACGTTGGCCAAAAACTGAGTCTTGTGTCTGTGGGGGCCAGATGGCCCTCTGGTAGCTATGCTACTACATTATCTATTGGCGGATGACGCTGAAATCATTCCCCCATGAGGCATATGCCGTCATCGGATCAAAATTGACGTCTTTCCAGTTGCACCAATTGTTTATCAAGTAGTATGAGTGGATACATAAAATTTAATAAAATATTTTTTTTTACTCATAAAAAATTACTATAGTTTATATTTTATATTTAAATTCAGTAAGGTTCGCCTGTTATGTTTTCGACTGATGATGAATGCAATGTATGTTCTGCCGCGAAAAAAAAAAAATATTTTTGTGTGACATAATTACTGTATAACAATATTCAGACTTTTTTTTTTTTTTTTTTACTTTACTCGGGTCGACAGAAGCGTCCGATCCCACGCGTCAGCTTTGACCCGTGACGTAAGGGTGTTGTCGTGTGTGACGTCATGACGGCGCGGAGTTTGGTTTGAGTGTGGCTGTCTCCAGCTCTGTTTTATCTTATTTTATTTACTTTTCTGATCTGTTCGTTCTATCTCGTGAGATTTTTTTAAATTTAAAAACACTTATTATTTATTTTAATTATCTGTTTCCTCGAATTTCTGTTTTAGTTTATTATACTTATCTTTCTGATCTGTTCGTTCTATCCCGTGAGATTTTTTTTTAAGACAAAAAACACTAATCAGCTACTGAAGCATCTTTATCTTCTATGCGTTGCAGGGGTTACGACCCCTGGGTAGGTGGGTGGGTATTCATGCATGGCTGTCTTCACTTACACGTTGTAGCTACGCAAGGCGTCTAAATTTGTTTATATTTAGTTTGCCCCCCACCCAAAACACCCCATTTCCCGCGCTTGTCCCGTTAGTGTCATTAGGCTTCTTGTGGAAAGTGTGTGTGTTTGTTTTTGTTTCCGCCATATTTGTGACGTCATGGGTCAAAGCAGACGGGTGGGATCGGACGCTTCCGTATTTCCAGATCTGCTAGGAGAAGAAGATTTTCAGATAGCTTTAGTATTGGTGTTTACAATAGATATGACCAACTGTCAGAGTCTAGTGGAGAGGAATCTCTAGTAGCTGTAGATGTAGGAAGTATGCAGCAGACCTCAGTAGTTACTGTGCCTAGAACAGTTGCAAAGTCGAAGAGGAAGAAGAAGGTTCTGCTGTTAGGTAGTTCTCATGGCAGAGGTGTAGGCCAGCAGTTGCAGGAAGTGCTGGGGAGTGAGTACCAGGTCACCAGCATTGTGAAGCTTAATGCAGGGTTGGCTCAGGTGACTGTTAACATAGGGGGGTTATGTAGGGATTTTACTAAAGAGGATCAGGTAGTGATTGTGGGTGGGGCTGGTAATAGTATTGATAGGGATGGGGAGTATAACATAGATGGTGATCTGGAAAAGATAGCCACTCAGACTGGCAACACGAATGTGCATTTCGTGGAACTGTTTCAGCGTCACGATCGGCCTCATCTTAATACAGCCGTCAGGCGTAATAACATGAGACTTGGGGGTGCGCTGGTGACAGAAAGCATGGGTCACATTTCTGTGGTGTCGGTGGAGTCTATCAGCAGGACGGGTTTCACTAGACACGGCCTGCACCTCAACAGGTATGGGAAGGGGAGGTTGGCAAAGCTTATAGGTGACAGCATAGGTGGGGTTGGTGGGATCACTCATGGGAAATTTCCTGCAGTAGTGGGTGTTAGAGCTGCACCTTTTTTAGATTGAAGTCAGCTGATAGGTATTCCTGCTTAAGGGAAATCTCTCTAACAAAGAAACCACTTTCGACAAAGATTAGGTATCCGATAAATGAGGGAATTAGTATATTTCATCAAAACATACAAGGCATTAGAGATAAAGTTAGTGAACTGCTTATAGATGTTGACTCTGAAATTATTGGTATATCTGAACACTTCTTAAATAAGGAGATAATTCAGAGGCTTCCTTTACCAGGATACAGGTTGGCTGGCTGCTTTTCGAGGAGCTCTTTGCGGTGTGGGGGAGTAGCCATGTATGTGAAAAACGGCATCGCATTTGAGTCAATTGATGTTTCAAAGTACTGCACTGAAAAGGTGTTTGAATGTAGTGCAGGTGTGGTTAAATTTAACGGAGCTAAACTTGTAACTGTTGTTATTTATAGATCCCCAAACTCCGATTTCACAACATTTTTGCTAAAGCTAGAGGAGGTTCTTGGTTCACTTTACAGGAAATACAAAAAGTTAGTTATATGTGGTGACTTCAATATTAATTGTATAAGAGATTGTGCAAGGAAGAGGATGCTAGTAGACCTCTTTAATTCATATAATCTTATGCAAACCGTATTCTTTTCAACGAGAGTGGAAGGGAACAATAGAACAACCATAGATAACATTTTTGTTCATTCCTCATTACTAGAAGGGCATTCTGTTAGCAAAAAGGTGAATGGCCTTTCAGATCATGATGCGCAAATTTTAACTTTAAAAGATTTTTATGCTGCAACACGTGTTAAATATAGTCATCAGCTGTTCAGGAAAGCTGATCCAGTTGCTGTAGAGACCTTTGTAAACCTTATAAAGGAACAAGAGTGGCAAGATGTTTATAGCGCTGATACAGTAAACGATAAATATAATGCTTTTCTCAAGACTTTTCTCATGATCTTTGAAAGTTGCTTTCAGTTAGAACGTTTAAAACAGGGTACTAGCACAAACAGGCAGCCTGGGTGGCTGATTAGAGGGATAAGAATATCTTGTAGAACAAAGTGGCA
This sequence comes from Schistocerca cancellata, assembly GCF_023864275.1. Taxonomy (NCBI): domain Eukaryota; kingdom Metazoa; phylum Arthropoda; class Insecta; order Orthoptera; family Acrididae; genus Schistocerca; species Schistocerca cancellata. The sequence continues at coordinate 619,190,246 of NC_064627.1, forward strand.
ATTATATCAAAACGTTAGAAACAGTCAAAATCTAAATGCAGCAGCCCATTACAAACAGTATTGTAAGGTGCTTAAAAATGTTATTAGGAAGCAAAAAGTATGTGGTATGCAGATAGAATAGCTAAGTCTCAGGATAAAATTAAACCATATGGTCAGTCGTAAAGGAAGTTGCTGGTCTGCAGAGACAGGTCGAGGATATAGAATCAGTGCGTAGTGGGAATGTCCGTGTTACTGATAAGTCGCATACATGTACAGTATTTAATAATCATTTTCTGAATATAGCAGGTGAACTAAATAGAAACCTAGTCCCATCAGGGAATCATATAGCGCTCTTAGAAAAAAGTGTTCCGAGACTGTTACCTGAAATGCTCCTCCATGATACTGACAAGAGGGAGATTGAGTTAATAATTAAATCACCAAAGACCAAGAACTCTCATGGATATGACGGGGTATCTAGCTGAATACTGAAGTATTATTCTATGTATGTTAGCCCAGTTCTCAGCCATATCTGTAACTTTTCCTTTAGGAGTGGTCGGTTTCCTGACCTATTAAAGTACTCGGTAGTGAAGCCACTTTATAAAAAGGGAGACATTGGTAATGTTGACAATTTTAGACCTATTTCTATGCCATCGGTGTTTACTAAAGTTATCGAGAAGGTTGTATATACAAGGTTACTGGAGCATTTAAATTCACATAGTTTGCTGTCAAATATTCAGTTTGGTTTTAGAAATCGTTTAACAACTGAAAATGCTATATTCTCTTTTCTCTGTGAGGTTTTGGACGGATTAAATAAAAGGTTGCGAACGCTAGGTGTTTTCTTTGATTTAACGAAGGCTTTTGACTGTGTTGACCACAAAATATTACTGCAGAAGTTGGACCATTATGGAGTAAGGGGAGTAGCTTACAATTGGTTCGCCTCTTACCTTAAGAACAGAAATCAGAGGGTAATTCTCCGCAATATTGAGAGTGGTAGTGATGTTCAGTCCCAATGGGGCACTGTTAAGTGGGGCGTTCCCCAAGGGTCGGTGCTGGGGCCACTGCTGTTTCTTATTTATATAAATGATATGCCTTCTAGTATTACAGGTGATTCAAAAATATTTCTGTTTGCTGATGACACCAGCTTGATAGTGAAGGATCTTGTGTGTAATATTGAAACAGTAACAAATAATGTAGTTCATGAAATAAGTTCGTGGCTTGTGGAAAATAATTTGATGCTAAATCACAGTAAGACTCAGTTTTTACAGTTTCTAACTCACAATTCAACAAGAACCGATATTTTGATCAGACAGAATGGGCATATTATAAGCGAGACGGAACAGTTCAAATTCCTAGGCGTTCGGATAGATAGTAAGCTGTTGTGGAAAGCCCATGTCCAGGATCTTGTTCAGAAGCTAAATGCTGCTTTATTTACCATTAGAACAGTATCTGAAATAAGTGACACTTCAACACGAAAAGTAGTCTACTTTGCATATTTTCATACCCTTATGTTGTATGGTATTATTTTTTGGGGTAATTCTTCTGATTCAAAAAGGATATTTTTGGCTCAAAAACGGGCTGTTCGAGCTATATGTGGTGTAAGTTCGAGAACATCTTGTCGACCCTTATTCAAAAATCTGGGAATTCTGACATTGCCCTCACAGTATATATTTTCCTTAATGTCGTTCGTTGTTAGAAATATTAGCCTATTCCCAAGAGTTAGCAGCTTTCACTCAGTTAATACTAGGCAGAAATCAAATCTGCATGTAGAATGCACTTCCTTGACTCTTGTGCAGAAAGGAGTGCAGTATTCTGCTGCATCCATTTTCAATAAGCTACCACAAGAACTCAAAAATCTTAGCAGTAGCCCAAACTCTTTTAAGTCTAAACTGAAGAGTTTCCTCATGGCTCACCCCTTTCCATTTTGTCGAGGAGCTCCTGGAAGAGCTAAAAAATTAAGCAAATTCCAGTGTTACATTGTTGATTGTCTTCATTTAAACTTACGACTTGTCACCTGAATATGTTTTTTTTATATTTCATTTTATCTGTTTCTAATATCGTGTTATAATTTCATGTATTGGCTCGTTCCATGACCATGGAGATTTCTCCTTAATTTGGTCCCACGGAACAATAAATAAATAAATAAATAAATAAATAAATAGAAAACAAAGAGAATCATAAGGAAAGACGTTAGCATTGATTGCTAAAAGAGTCTATGTACAAGTCTGTGTGCCATTTTGATATTAAATTGATAGACAATTTAATGAAATTGATCAATTAATTGCCTCCCTCCCCCCCCCCCCCCCATCTATCAAATGCGCTGAATCTGTAGAATAGTTGGTTGTGAGTGGCTGATTTCACTCGAGAACAGCGCTATACTATACCGTCCAAGTAATGGGCTGTTCTATCTTGTATATAAGAATAATACGAACGACTGTCTACATCCCTCCAACGAATATACAGCACGAAAAATAGCTGAATTAGGATGATCAGGTACCGACATTGTGGATCTTTAAGAATACAAAACGAGGTGTGATAAACGCAGCAGGATGGCTTGGTCTGTTGTTATTGCTGGAGAATTCAGGCAATATTGTTACGAAATATCCGTAATATAACTTGCTTCGAATATGTTACGCCCTTTGGCAGGGTCAATTTGAATGTGCTTACATCCCCTACACAATCGTTTTTTGAAGTGTTTTTCGCTATTTACGGGGCTGTAGCACTGCCGACAATAACGAAAGAGCAGTTGAGGTCGAGACCTCGCAACTGGTAATATGTATGCGGAGTCTCCACATATACGAGTATGTGAGTAGTGCTGTCAGAGGCGGACATATGCGGTTCGAATGCATAGATTGCTAACTGTTTGTCTATAAATTACGTTGCCGGGGTGCACACTCTGTAGGTACTGGAAGGGGAATCTCTCACGTTCCAGGATGCGAAGTGCAGTCCACACACTGTCAACTAATGAATAACTTGCTACTAGGATAAAAGGAAAACACCCGAAACTTACAGTTTCTAGATGTCCTGACATGATTGTGAGGACGATTCAGAGTTGAAGGTGTAAATAAAAGTAGCGAAGGTCATATGGTAAGCAATAAAAGCGTATAATTATGGGAAAAAATATCAGAGCGCCAGCAGAAATCAACTCTGCACACAAGTCAACTACCTGTTGCAGATCTCTACACAGTAAATCGGTAGTCAAACGAACATGTAGAACTGTGCCAGACTTTGAGTTCCAATCACGTTCATGGCTAAAATGGTTCAAATGGCTCTGAGCACTATGCGACTTAACTTCTAAGGTCATCAGTCGCCTAGAACTTAGAACTAATTAAACCTAACTAACCTAAGGACATCACACACATCCATGCCCGAGGCAGGATTCAAACCTGCGACCGTAGCGGTCGCTCGGTTCCAGACTGCAGCGCCTAGAACCACACGGCCACTCCGGCCGGCTAGTTCATGGCTGCATGAGTCTGCAGACAAGCTCTCTGATGTGTCGTATCAGTGCACGGATTTGTTTCCTGACTACGGGTTTCCAATCTGCGCCACTGGTTGCGTCTCATCTAGGTACGAGGCGAGTGTTACTATACTTTTCATGGTCTTCCTATTTAAAATGCATGCATGTTGTTTATCGGGAACAGGGGAACACTTAGAATTTTTTAGTAGCGTGGTGTATAAGATACGCAGATACCCTAACATAAAATCGAACAGCGCATAGGTATGTCAGCAGTATGACCATAAGCATACGGAAAGATATCGAAAAAATATGAAAAATGACGCAAAATTGGTGAAAATCAAGGCAAAAACTGATGTAATTACGACAAATTTATGGGAAATAATTAAACTTTAGGGAAATGAAACGAATGCAAAATCAAATTTACCTTGGAGGTTGAGAGTGAGGTCGGTCCCCCGTTCCTAGATGTATTGATATACAGAAGATATGATATCACTCTACGTCACAGAGTGTACCCAAATCCGGCAAACACAAACAGGTATTTAGATGCCGCTTCGCACCACCACCCAGCCCAGAAGCAAGCAGCACTCAACACTCTGTCTTCACGTGCCTTCCGTATCAGCGATGACAACTTGGAATCGGAGTTGAATTTTTTAAAGAGTGCATTGAAGGCAAATGGCTATGATAGTTGTTCAATCGGCAGGGCGTTTAGGCGGAATATTAATCACGCTAATAAGAATTACAAGAACAGCGTTCTCACCCCGTTAGGTTACCTTTCGTATCTGGTATCTCTGCCCGCATAAGCAGAATTCTAAAGTAAAATGCTATTCAGGCATCTATATTTAGTCGAAACAAAACAAAAGATTTTTTCCAACGAAAAACGGATGTACCTGATTGCCTCCACAATGCAGGCGTCTATAAAGTGACATGTGGCTGTGTATACAGACGAAACCGGGAAGAACTGTTAAAGAAATCATTGAGGAATATGAAAGGTACACAAGGCTAAAGAAAAGAATAAAATCGACAGTGGCGGAACATCATGAGAACTGTGGCTCTGACAGCGATTTTAATAACGTAAATGTGTTAGTTAAGGAAACAAACACTCATAGAAGAAAGGTCCGAGAAGTGGTAGAAATTTCCAGGAACGCATATAAATTCAATGGACAGGACGGCTATAGGCTTCCGTCATCGTGTCTCCCCGCCATCAAGGAAGTGAATATACGGTCGCGGTGTGTGATCAACATAAACAACGCGCTGAAAGTCACCTCAGCGAACAATAATATTTTGTGTAAACGTTCCCCGGCTCATCTCTGTCAATAGCCAATGATGACGGTCGACTAATAGCAGTAGGAGGAAAATCAAACTATAACCCCTCTCCAGCATAAATGTGGAATAGTGCCTTTCTACCCAATGTCGCTGGGCCACCAACAGTATCCAGAAGAGTTCAGCCAGTAATGCCCTTTCTTCTGTATCTGTGCGGGAATATTAGCCTATGACGATGGCCCACCAATGGTGGCCGCTGCGATTTTAAACAATACTACCACTTCTCCAGCACGAACGCAGGAAAACTCCCCTTTATTAGAGAACGCGAACTGGTCTCTGGCAGTGTTCTAGCACTAGTGGACACCGGAAGATCGTGAGGAAGACCTCAGCAGAGAGGTGAGAAACATCGATTAGTTTAAAGGAAATATGGTGCGGCCTAATTACCAAGAAGATTTTAACTTCAGTGACAGTGGTCACGAATGCCTGCAGACTTACATAACGAGGTGCACTTGGGGCAGCCCTCATTTATCTCACATTGTTTAGTTGGATTTTCATTCTTTTGTGTTGGCAAACGGCCGATGCTTGGAGCATTGTTTTGAGTTGAACCGGGTGTGGCCAGCAACTGTAGGGGGATGGCGGTAGGCCGCAGAAAAACCATGCGGCGTGCGGTAGCAGGTGACCATTTGAAAAGCCCTGTGTCCCCACTGTAGGTGGAGACAAGGAGGGAGGGAGGGGAAGGGAAGATTGGACATAGGAGTGCCTATAATATTGCTAGTGACTAGACGAACATAGAGAACACATGTTCAGCTGCCGTCCATCTGCAATCTTTTGGTATGACGATTTTCCCCAGTACATGTGTTGCATTATGACCCACTGTATTGTATTGTACTGTATTGTAACAGGCCACAGCAGTCCCACTTACCTCACTACCACCTCACACCGAACCCAGGGTGGTTCTCCGGTTCAGCCCCAAGTGCACCCCCCACGGGAATTTCTCGTACCAGACGAGTGTAACCCCATATGTTTGCGTGGTAGAGTAATTATGGTGTACGCGTACGTGGAAACAGTGTTTGTGCAGCAAACTCCGATATAGTGTAGCTGAGGCCGAATAAGGGATACCGGTCCGCCGGCCGCGGTGGTCTCGCGGTTCTAGGCGCTCAGTCCGGAACCGCGCGACTGCTACGGTCGCAGGTTCGAATCCTGCCTCGGGCATGGATGTGTGTGATGTCCTTAGGTTAGTTAGGTTTAAGTAGTTCTAGGGGACTGATGACCTCAGATGTTCAGTCCCATAGTGCTCAGAGCCATTTGAACCATTATTGGTACCGGTCCGCATTTCGCCGAGGTAGGTGGGAAACCGCCTTAAAAACCATCCAAAGGCTGTCCGGCAAATCGGAACTCGACACAAATCTGCCGGGCGGATTCGTGCCGGGGTCCAGCACTCCTTCCCACTCGGGAAAAAGCGCGTGAGGCCGCGCGGCTAGCTGGGCGGGCATGACCCATTGATTACGAGTGCCTTTCTTTTTCACGACAGTTTCGATGTGTAGTTAGAACTGTGAAGCACTTTCCACCAGTTGTGGTGTGTGTACTGGCTTTACTTACCTGGGCTGCAGTGTGATTGTCGAACAGGTGTCTGTAGCGTACTTCCGACCAGCTTGTAGGTGAAGGGTAGGACTAAGTACGTCTGCCACTAGTTTCGAGTGGTACTACGAAATTTTTTCCAAGCAGGATAACGCCATTTGCAAAACATCATCAATTTTTGAGCTGTATTGCATTTTTAGCCACCCCTCGTGTAGCGTTATGCATGTAGTTGTGTAATTGGGACCGATATTTATGGTTGAATACATAACTAGAACGGATCTCTACTTCAGTTTCCCAACGAAAATAAGTACACTAACCTATCCCTCCTCACCCGCATCTGAACAATTTCCATATGTTGGGGGTGGACTTGGGTTCCTCTGTCCAGAAGGACCAGGGTTCGAGTCCTCGAAAGAACACCCCAATTTTTAACTTCTGGTGAGTTCCCAAGTGCGGTGGGATGTAAGCACAGCACTTGGACAGTGAAATTCCTAGCAAAATTCGCAATTCACACCAAAATTCGAAATTTCCACCAATGGGGTAGGTGTGGGAGGGGTAGGGGTAGGGAGTGAGAGCAGGCAAGGACCCATGTGATGGCTGAGGAAAATACATAACACCGTCCGGGGGGGTGGGGGGTGGATGGGGGTGGAAGTGAGGATAGACAGGTGGCAGGTGGGGGTAATTAATCGAGTAATTTAATTAATCTGTATATCAATTTGATATAAAAATTGCACCTGGAGCCTCATCTCCCTACCACTAACGTTGGCATTAATCATATAAATGGCTTCCTCTGCAACACCTAGTTTTAATATTTAGAAATGAGAATCGGAAAACTGTCGAAGATAAATTTTCATGTCTGTTTTGTTATTTTCATTGTTAAAATTCAGATGTCTTTGTTTCATAGACTAACTTTCCTTTAACTCAAACTGTACCATCCAACTGCTTCTCTGTCGGAAACGTGCACTAAGTGTGCAGAAGCCTATAGAGAACACCGTCTGTGTGCCATTAGCCTGTGGAATTAGGGTATCATAAGGATGATACGCAATATTTTTCTAAGAATAAGAGAGACATGGAAGTTCGTTGTGTAACTGTTGGGGTTAAAGCAAGATGCGCACTATATGGAAGTTTAGGCAGCAGTGTTTTCATGAGTTGTTACTTACATGCTTCGTATCTGTTTTGTGACCTGTCAGATATTTTATGTTATTGAGCAAATGATCAATACTTTTTGTTGCTGCATATTGAACCCCTTTCTGAGCCACTGGCAGCTTTAATAGTGGATAGTAAAAAGCATTTTCCCTCCAGTGTTGTAGGTATGGGCCTAACTGTTCTTAAATTGCAGTGGATTAGTTATGACGAATTTCATTAGCGAATATATGTACTGCGATGGCAGATTTGAAAGGCATGCTTACTCGAAGAATAACCTACAAGACGTCCATGGTTGAGTGCTGCATATTGTTCTTACCGCTCTCTTTTATTTAGTGAATATTTCCATTCTGAAAGGTGTATTAAACCAGAAAATTATTCCATAAGACATTACTGAGTAGAAATACGTAGAATATTTCAGAAGATTAATTCACTTTTTTCCCAGATTAGCAATTACATGAAGAGCAAAAGTAGCTGAAGTTAACTGTTGCAGAAGCTCAGTAATATCCTTCTTCCAGTTGAAGTTTCCATCATTTCGTACACCCAAAATTTTGGAGCATTCTATCCTAATTACTGACTCCTGCTCATGTGCTAAATTAATTGTTGATATTACTCTATTTGCTGTACAGAAGTGAATACGGTGTGTTTCTTAAAAATTTAGGAACAGCTTTATAATTCATTGGAAAATATCATTTACAATCTCTTCTGTTGTTTTCTCTCTGGTGGGACTTGCTATAACACAAGCAGTGTCTGCAAGAAGTACCAATTCCGTTTGTTTAAAATTAAGTGGAAATTGATTCACGTTATATAAGGAATAGGAGTGAAACAAAAATGAGACCTGCGGTATTCCCTTTGTGATTTCTCCCCTGTCACTAAAATTTTCTAGCGTCCAACATCTTTTGAATTAATGAGCCCAACATTTTGCGTTCTGTTTGTTAGGTATGATTCAAACTAGTTGTACGTAAAGGCCGGCCGTTGTGGCCGAGCGGTTCTAGGCGCTTCAGTCTAGAATTGCACGACCGCTACGGTCGCATGGTCGTATCCTGCCTCGGGCATGGATGTGTGTGATGTCCTTAGGTTAGTTAGGTTTAAGTAGTTCTAAGTTTTAGGGGACTGATGACCTCAGATGTTAAGTCCCACAGTGCTCAGGGCCATTTTTTGCGCGTAAAGGCATCAGTTCATCTACATCTACATCTACATGGATACTCTGCAAATCACATTCAAGTGCCTGGCCGAGGGGTCATCGAACCACCTTCACAATTCTCTATTATTCCAATCTCGTATAGCGAGCGGAAAGAATGAACACGTATATCTTTCCGTACGAGCTCTTATTTCCATTATTTTATCGTGGTTATCGTTCCTCCCTATGTAGGTCGGTGTCAACAAATTATTTTCGCATTCGGAGGAGAAATTTAGCGACTGGGATTTCGTGAGAAGATTCCGTCGCAATGAAAAACGCCTTTCTTTTAATGATGTCCAGCCCAAATACTGTATAATTTCTGTGATAATCTCTCCCATATTTCGCGATAATACAAAACGTGCTCACCTTTTTTGAACTTTTTCGATGTACTCTGTCACTCCTATCTGGTAAGGATCCCACACCGCGCAGCAGTATTCCAAAAGAGGACGGACAAGCGTAGTGTAGGCAGTCTCCTTAGTAGGTCTATTACACTTTCTAAGTGTCCTGCCAATAAAATTCATTCTGTGGTTAGCCTTCCCCACAACATTTTCTATGTGTTCCTTCCAGTTTAAGTTGTTCGTAATTGTAACACCTAGGTATATAGTTGAATTTATGGCGGTATTCCCTTTATATTAGACTGATTTATCGTGTAACCCCAATGTAACGAGTTCCTTTTAGCCCTCATGTGGATGTCCTCAAACTTTTCGTTAATTAGGGTCATCTGCCACTTTTAGTACCATTCAGATATCTTTTCTAAATCGTTTTTCAGTTTGTTTTGATTACTTTATTAGTTGATAAACGACAGCGTCATGTGCAAACAACCGAAGACGGCTGCTCAGATTGTCTCCAAAATCGTTTATGTAGATAAGGAACAGCAAAGGGCCTATAACACTACCTTGGGGAACGGCAGATATCGCTTCTGTTTTACTCGATGACTTTCAATAAAAAACCTGAGTTTCTCTAAGACAGTAACATCCCCGACACAATCAAAAGACTCGAAAGATCACCATAAATACCGACTGGCGATATTTCATTATTTGGGGTTTATGCTGTTTGGTGAATGAATGTATAAATAGCAATGGCAGTTAGTAATGGAAGTGGCGAACTGAAAACAATCATTGCAGCATTAAGCCTAAGAAATCAACTGGCAGAGGAACTAAACGCCAGAATCAAAACTAGACATGATTGTCTTAATGGGAATTCCGTGATCGTTCATTAAATAAAATATGGCGTTTCAGTCTTCGATCGCTACTCTTTATTTTCAATTACCGGTTTCGGGCTAGCTGCCCATCTTCAGATCTGTTAGACAAAGTTAAAAATATAATTAATAAGAGAGATACAGTTAGCAATAGAAATACCTTAGTTTACAAAAAGAAAATCTGGAACGTATTAAATGTCAACATACAATATATTGCAGTTACAGAGTAACTTGTCCTTACAGAACAATCGGTTCGCTGTCATAAGTAAAGTAAATTTTAATCTGTTAAAACCTTATATCACAGTTTTTAAGAGAAACTTGATTGGTAACAGTAAAAAGTGCCCTCTACCTATAACATTTGTGCATCTGTTATTATTTCACCGTATACAGGGTGAGTCACCTAACATTACCGCTGGATATATTTCGTAAACCACATCAAATACTGACGAATCGATTCCACAGACCGAACGTGAGGAGAGGGGCTAGTGTAATTGGTTAATACAAACCATACAAAAATGCACGGAAGTATGTTTTTTAACACAAACCTACGTTTTTTTAAATAGAACCCCTTTAGTTTTATAAGCACATCTGAACATATAAACAAATACGTAATCAGTGCCGTTTGTTGCATTGTAAAATGTTAATTAGATCCGGAGATATTGTTACCTAAAGTTGACGCTTGAGTACCACTCCTCCGCTGTTCGATCGTGTGTATCGGAGAGCACCGAATTACATAGGGATCCAAAGGGAACGGTGATGGACCTTAGGTACAGAAGAGACTGGAACAGCACATTACGTCCACATGCTAACACCTTTTTATTGGTCTTTTTCACTGACGCACATATACATTACCATGAGGGATGAGGTACACGTACACACGTGGTTTCCGTTTTCAATTACGGAGTGGAATAGAGTGTGTCCCGACATGCCAGGCCAATAGATGTTCAATGTGGTGGTCATCATTTGCTGCACATAATTGCACTCGCTGGCGTAATGAATGTCGTACACGCCGCATTACATCTGGTGTAATGTCGCCGCAGGCTACCACAATACGTTGTTTCATATCCTCTGGGGTTGTAGGCACATCACGGTACACATTCTCCTTAAACGTACCCCACAGAAAGAAGTCCAAAGGTGTAAGATCAGGAGAACAGGCTGGCCAATTTATGCGTCCCCCAGGTCCTATGAAACGCCCGTTGAACATCCTGTCAAGGGTCAGCCTAGTGTTAATTGCGCAATGTGCAGGTGCACCATCATGCTGATACCACATACGTCGACGCGTTTCCAGTGGGACATTTTCGAGCAACGTTGGCAGATCATTCTGTAGAAACGCGATGTATGTTGCAGCTATTTGGGCCCTGCAATGAAGTGAGGACCAATGAGGTGGTCGCCAATGATTCCGCACCATACATTTACAGTCCACGGTCGCTGTCGCTCTACCTGTCTGAGCCAGCGAGGATTGTCCACGGACCAGTAATGCATGTTCCGTAGATTCACTGCCCCGCGGTTTGTGAAACCCGCTTCATCGGTAAACAGGTAGAACAGCAACGCATTCTGTGTTAATGCCCATTGACAGAATTGCATTCGATGATTAAAGTCATCACCATGTAATTGCTGCTGTAGCGACACATGAAACGGGTGAAAGCGGTGACGATGTAGTATGCGCATGACACTACTTTGACTCAGTCCACCGGCTCTCGCAATCTCCCATGTACTCATGTGTGGGTTCATGGCAACAGCAGCTAACACACCAACTGCACCCGCTTCTCCTGTGAAGGGCCTGTTACGGACCCGTTTGCGTGCTACGACCATACCTGTTGCATACAGTTGGCGGTAGATGTTTCGCAATGTGCGGCACGTTGGATGCTCTCTGTCCTGGTACCGTTCTGCATACATCCTGCAGGCTTCAGCTGCATTTCGTCGACACTCGCCATAGATGAGTATTATCTCCGCCTTTTCAGAGTTCGAATACACCATGGTCACAGTTCCTACAACACTACACTATCACAGACGTCTGGTAACACGGTGTACTACAGTTGGTCTGTGTGCGGAGACGAATGCAGAATAACAATAGCAGCAAGCGCTACATGCATACGCTGCGACAGCTAGACCAAACCACAACAGTGCACTACAGCCACACTCGTAAACACGGTCGTCATCGTAAACATATCCCTGCAGATGCTGCTCACCGACCGTGGCCCGTGTTTGTTACGACACGCAACTGAACGTCGGAGGTTTAAAGCGTCAACTTTAGGTTACAATATCTCCGGATGTAATTAACATTTTACAATGCAACAAACGGCACTGACTACGTATTTGTTTATATGTTTAGATGTGCTAACAAAACTAACGTGGTTCCATTTAAAAAAACGTAGGTTTGTGTTAAAAAACATACTTCCGTGCATTTTTGTATGGTTTGTATTAAACAATTACACTAGCCCCTCTCTTCACGTTCGGTCTGTGGAATCGGTTATTCAGTATTTGTTGTGGTTTACGAAATATATCCAGCGGTAACGTTAGGTGACTCACCCTGTATATTAATGGCGAATATTCTTTTTAATAAAACAATTTTTAAAGTAATAACATATGGATAATCTTTTTTTGTGTGGACCATGAAGCGAAAAAATTTACACTAATTTAAAATTTCTTTATAAAGAAACATAAAATATAATTAAAATGTAGATACTATTTCGAAAATGCGCGTTTCCTCTTCTTTGTTTTGATTGGTGGTGGAGTGGATTTCCCTACGTCAGAACGTATACAACACCACGCCAAATCCTCTTCCGCACATTTTCGAAAGAATATCTACATTTTAATTATATTTTATGTTTCTATATGAAGAAATTTTAAATTAGTGTAAATTTTTTCGCTTCATGGTCCACTAAAAAAAAGATTATTCATATGTTATTACTTTAAAAATTGTTTTATTAAAAAGAATATTCGCCATTAATATATACTGTGAAATAATAACAGATGCACAATTGTTATATGTAGAGGGCACTTTTTACTGTTACCAATCAGGTTACTCTTAAAAAACTGCGATATAAGGTTTTAACAGATTAAAATTTACTTTACTTATGACAGCGAACTGATTGTTCTGTACGGACAAGTTACTCTGTAACTGCAATGGTTCAAATGGCTCTGAGCACTATGGGACTTAACTGCTACAGTCATCAGTCCCCTAGAACTTAGAACTACTTAAACCGAACTAACCTAAGGACAGCACACAACACCCAGCCATCACGAGGCAGAGAAAATCCCTGACCCCGCCGGGAATCGAACCCGGGAACCCGGGCGTGGGAAGCGAGAACGCTACCGCACGACCACGAGATGCGGGCATCTGTAACTGCAATATATGGTATGTTCGCATTTAATACATTCCCAAATTTCTTTTTGTAAACTAAGATATTTCTGTCACTATCTGTATCTCTCTTATTAATTATATTTTTAATTTTGTTTAACAGATCTGAAGATGGGCAGCTAGCTCGAAACCGGTAATTGAAAATAAAGAATAGCGATCGAAGACTGAAACGCCATATTTTATTTAAACTCCAGAATGACCAATACTAATTAACCATGAGATATTCTCGTCAGCTTTTGCACAGAAACTCCGTCACCGCTCAAGCGTAGAGAAAAGTGAGTGATCTTTCGGGAGGCTATAAGACTAGATTTCGATAATCATAGTAAGGAATGAAGGATATCGCTTTGATTGTTATCAGTGTCACCAGTTAGTCTTTCTCGTCGAAGTTGGTGCTTTTGCAGGCGAACGGTATACACCCTGTTTCCGGAGCACTAGACTGTCATTAACAAACCATGGCAGTCCATTAATGTCGTTAGAAGGATCGAAGGACATTCTAAATCATATTTCCAAAGTATTGTACATACCTCCCTGGTAATGAATCTGCCGTTTGGAGCGTATGCGATTCCGGCTTCTTATTCATTGTTATCTGTACCCTCTGCAGACGGTGTCTATTTGCGATGTATTGCACATTCAGTCTGTTGGTCTGAATATCTGTTCTTTTTTGAAAACAACACTCAGATGTCTCATTTCTTTGGCTAGACATTCTTTATTAGACAGCGTACGAGCTCTGTGGACCAGTCTTCTACACATCGAATATCTCTGTGGTGGATGTTAATTGCTCGTGGCACGCTAGAGACCATTATGGGAGCACTGTCTGTCGGCACCGTGCCCAACGGATATGTCCATTTTTCTCTTCATCAAAACGTCGAGATGAGGTAGCTACCGGTTGACTATTTCTTCTGCGAATTTTACACTCGGATGGCTCAAGCTGATATGCTGTAAGCGTTCAAGAAGTTGGCCTTTACCATGTGTGCAGACTACAACATTTACCATCCACAATTTATTGGAGCCCAAACAGCGGCGAACGAGGTCTGAGCAGATGAAACCAGCTAGGGTATTCGTTGAAATACCGTGTAAAGATGGCAACTCGACTTCAAGCCCAAATAACTTTAAACCAATTGCGTCATTTGTCTCTTTGCTAATAAAAGAATGTCGCTGTCCTTGAGATGGGTTTCGGTTGAATGCGTGTGTGTGTGTGTATGTGTGGTCGTGAAAGAAGTCTGATGTACAGTATTTGCATCGATATATTTCTCCACTGTGTCCAACAGTCTCCAACAAACTTTCATATTCACATACTCCTTTACCTTTACACCAAATGAATACAGACTCATTAACAGATATTTTTCTCTTATTACGAGTATACAAAGACAAAGCAGAAGTCGACATATAAGCTGATTTACCAAAGTTTTTATTAGCAAGTTTAGCTACGTGATAGGTGCATTAGGCAATAATGGTAAACGATATTTTGTACCTTATTTCTTATTTGCTTTCCCGGTCCACTCAAAATGTTGGTAATTTGTGACCAATCTCGCTTTAGTAACTGACTCAAGTTGTAAATCAATGGCAACATTTTCTCTGTCGCACTGTATGTGGCATTCATCTGTGCAGGTGTGGTTGTGGAAGCAGCCTTCTGTACAGTATTACATACTTATCAAAATAGTGCTCCGTTGTTTAATGTATGGCGGAGGATACTTTTACTTTCTTTGTTATTTACTTTCCTGGTCCATTCACATGTCGATATGGCGTAACCAATCTCGCTACCATGGTCGACTCGCGGTTTAAACTTGCAGCCATTTCATCTCCATACCGTGCGACCTCCACAGATGATCTCCCGCTTGCTGTTGGACCGACACTCTTTGATGAAACAGTGTCATGGGAACGTCGATAAAGCCAAAGTGTCAGGGGTATCACATATATCACGTCATTTTGTAGTTCTGTCACTCGTTCTCCAAAAATGGAACCCATATGGCATTGCTTACAGTCCGTCTGTGTATCCTTCTGTCTGTCCGGCTGTTAAGAATCCTTTCCCTCGGGAACGGGTAGACGTGTCAAGTTCAAATTTAAGTCAGACGTTAAAGTCTATGATCCATTGTCAGTGTAAAAATATTGAATTTCTACGTCAATTCAATCAAAAGATACAACCATTTATGTTATACATTTTGGTACTCGAAAACTCACTCGTCAGTGCCTATAGGGTACTTACCGTTGACCTACAATCATGAAATTTGGAAAGAACCAACGTTTCACAGTACAAGTAAATGAAAAATCCAAAAACTGGTAATCTGTAATTATATAACACAAAAACATTTTTTTTTTAATTTTTCACCCACGTGTTTGCTTGTCTGTCCGTCTGTTACGACCCTTTTTCCTCTTGAAAATATTGGGGTCTCAAGTTCCAATTTATACTAATTTATAATAAGATCTGTGGTCCCTTGGCAGTGTACAAATTTTAATCTTCTAAGTGAATGCTGTCAAAAGTTTCGGTCATTTATGTTACATATTCTGACATTCACAAACTCACTCATCAAAAGCTGTACAGAACTTCCCGTTAACATAGAGTCATGAAATACGGCAAGACGCAAGGTTTCACAGTACGAGTAAAGGAAATACGGAAGCGTCCGATCCCACCCGTCTGCTTTGACCCATGACGTCACAAATATGGCGGAAACAAAAACAAACACACACACTTTCCACAAGAAGCCTAATGACACTAACGGGACAAGCGCGGGAAATGGGGTGTTTTGGGTGGGGGGCAAACTAAATATAAACAAATTTAGACGCCTTGCGTAGCTACAACGTGTAAGTGAAGACAGCCATGCATGAATACCCACCCACCTCCCCAGGGGTCGTAACCCCTGCAACCCATAGAAGATAAAGATGCTTCAGTAGCTGATTAGTGTTTTTTGTCTTTAAAAAAAAATCTCACGGGATAGAACGAACAGATCAGAAAGATAAATATAATAAACTAAAACAGAAATTCGAGGAAACAGATAATTAAAATAAATAATAAGTGATTTTAAATTTAAAAAAAATTTCACGAGATAGAACGAACAGATCAGAAAAGTAAATAAAATAAGATAAAACAGAACTGGAGACAGCCACACTCAAACCAAACTCCGAGCCGTCATGACGTCACACACGACAACACCCTTACGTCACGGTTCAAAGCCGACGCGTGGGATCGGACGCTTCTGTCGACCCGCAGATCTCTTGCCAACAGCCAGCTCCCATTCACCAACCCCCTTCTCCTCCTCATCCTATCTAGTTCCTCCTGTGCGTATTTCAACTGTACCTGAAGGGCACAGATCTTACGCTCCTGCTCATCTATCAATTTACTCTTGCTACATAACCTGCAGTTCCAGGAGAGGATCTCACCAGAATTCCCACTGGCTTCCCCACTGCATTCCCTCCAGTGAAAATACTTCGAACAAGTCTCACACCGCAATCCACTACTCACGAACCTACGGCAAAGCCCACACTTCTCACTCATGGTAAAATTTTACTTTTTCTATGTTCCACTACTACAATAAGAAGATGTTAAAAACCTGGCTACAATAATCACAAACTTACTCTACAAGGGAAGTAACTACTATTATTAACAGTATTAATAAACAACAAATGTGAATATAACAAAAGACTAATACAGAAAGAGAATCAAACGTCTAATGACACAGTGACGAAGCAGTAAACAGTTCCCAAAAGGTTCTTCTGAAATTATTTCACCAGAAAACCCCAAGAATACCGGTTGAAGACTACTAAAGTTCCTAAATAAACCACTATACACAAACAATTAATTAGTACTTAGCTTTCGATGCGCCGCTACAGCTGCAACTGGTCAGCGCGGAATGTAAACACAGGCAAGAGGTTAAGTTGCTCGATACGAAACACTCACAAATATCAGGTCACAACACAAGAAAGGCAGAGGTGAATGAAGAAACCACTAATACGTCACTTATATAGTAAATAGTATCACAAAAACCGTTAAAATATGTATCTGAAACCTAAAAATATATGAAAACTTAGAGAGCGATCTCACACGCAGTCACTCGCTTATGACGTCACACCAAAGATGGTGACCGGGCCAAATATCTCACGAAATAATCCCTCCGATAAGTCTCCTGAAGCAATTCGTGTCATTAACAGTGTATTTCTTGCTTTTGTATGTTATACCTGTGCGATAATCGTGTAATCGGTTATTAAGAGGTAACCGCGCGAGGCTTTATAAGTTTTCTCTCTCTCTTATCACATTACACAGACAAAAGCCACAAAACCCTACCTCACTTGGGAAATCCTGCAGGTTTACACTGCCTAAGCGATATAGTATAGACAAAGAGTTCTACTTGCGTCTTTTAAACGTTCAATTTTAAAATAGGCTAATACAGCTACATGTTGTCTTAGGCAAATAACATTTTCTTTACACACGCGTCAGGATGATATCCAGCGCTTTCTCAGACATCTCGTGAAGTGAACGTCTGAACTTGAGGAGTTGGATTTAAGGTGTTGTTGAAAGAGTTGCTGTTGGATTTTATAAACAGATTTTGCAATGATGGCACGTCGAGGATATCTGGTATTGTGAAAGATGTACATCGAACAAATTTGTTGAAAATAAAAGTCTACGAACGTGACAATCACATTAACTGCTAAAAAAAAGTTTTTACTGGACACGTACCCATTGATTTATACAAGCTCTATTGCACTGGCGCAGTTACATTGAAAATTCCGTAACAATTGGCACTCGACCGGACTGGACCAGCGCGCTATAACGCGTAATATCCCGCAATAAAGTTAGTAAATGCGTCCACGGACACAGGTCAGCCATTATTTCTCTTCCAAGCTCCAGTTACATGCCCTAACTGGCAATTTACCGGCAACGAGCTCGCAATAACTCTTGCGCACTCGACGACTGCCGCACAGAGTGCATTGGGAAATAGTAAGTTACTATTCAGGATGTAATTTGCGAACGAGATGACGCACGCTTATGACAAAAGGATTGAACACTAGCTGCGTTTAGCTTGAATACAGTCTCTTTGTCTCGGTGCGATACAGTGCCAGTAAATTGCTCAGCAGGCTTTCAGCTCACTTTGTTACTGTTAATTATATTTTTATTGCCTTTATCCGGTACCAGATCGAAAGTAATGTGATGTTTCCCGTGTTGAGTACTGTAAAAATAGTTGTAATATGTGTCACATCCCAAGATATATTTAGACGAACTGCTAAACATATTTATATAAGTACACCCCAAGCCATAGTAGGCCTTATGGCGCTCATGATGGGGTGACCTTATGGCACTGTTACTTTTGTTGTGCTGTAAACAGGGAGTAGAGGCTATTCCACACTTTTCACTTTCCTATGACCATCCGTCACCTACACTAATACGGCGAGCTGCATTACTCAGGCAGGAAACATCAGCAACAACCAACTTGTGCATCACACGTTCTTGGACAGCGCTAAATAAACCTTAAAATTCCTACTACATATCATGACCTGTTTTTCTTTCCAAATAAACACAATTAGTCATTTACGTAACCATACAAATGCTTGCGCACTTTTGTTCAGGTAGCAGCAATACAAAACATCGCTATCAGTTCTGTCCCATATAGTACAATTATTCCTCTTCCGATTCAATACTTTTAAAAATAAATTCTTCTCATCCTCGAAAACCTTCGATAAGGCGCTTCACAAAGTGTACACATAAAACTGCAGGAATCGGCCTTCATTATCTGAAGTAAACGAAATGCAGTTTTTACAGTTATATATTATCTAGAAACACCCCCGCGTGTGTAAATAGGGTTAATTGAATGTAAGTTAATCATGAACCCCCCACATCCTTGAGGTGCAAAGCTGAAATTAATGTAGGCAATGGATTTACTGATGGAATAATTTATTTGAGTTCCTAGCATTGTATCTGAAGGTAAGGAATTGACGTAATATTTATCTTGCGAAACTTCATTGTAGATGGCTACAAGTGATTGTCACTACAAATGTTCTAGCGACAAGCTGGTTACACTTTGCTTCGGCTTAATAATGGTCTACTAATCGAAACCGGTAGCATTGAGCATAAAAGTAAACAACTGACGGTCATCTACAGTGAAGTTTAACAATTGTTTGACAGCAGCAAAACCCAACCTCGTCACAAGTCTAAATAATATTTATCATTGATAAGGACTGAATGTGATAATAAACTCAAGATTTAAACGCTCTCTATGGTCTATTAAAAAAGACATTTGGAAAAATTAAGCTCTGAAAGCAGTTAGGTAGATATCAATGATCCACTGACATAATTTATCACGAGGACTATAAAACTAAAACTACGAGTTGGCAAAGTTACTCAGTAAGGTGGAGTTGCTTAACAATCTAGTATCTGCCTCTGTGAAATGACTGTATGATGAACATTGTGACTGTTTGTCTGCAACAAGAACCTGAGAATCCAAAAGATCTAAGGATCCATTGAAGAATATGAGACAGTCAAACCTAAGCATACGTACATGCATACATTAATTAATACTTGTTCCATAGATCATGAATACAAAATTTCGTAATGGTGTGGAACGTGTCGCTTTAACATAAGTTGAAATAGACCTAAAAACTTTCGAGTGTCCGAGTAATATGTCAGATGTTTTTATCACACTTACCATAACCATCTATGTAATACGTGAAGATTGGGGACACCGTGCCTCACGGCTGAGGACTCCTGACGGTTCAGCAAAATTACTCCCTCCTCCAGGTGCACAATTCCAGTTATTATTTTGATTACTGCATCGACCTTGCCGTCCGTGGAATGGCTCGCGTCCTTCGGTGATACATAGCCGTACCTCAGGTACAACCACAATATCTGTCGACACGCCAGATAAATGTGTGGTTCCTGAAGAAGGGCAGTAGCCTTTTCAGTAGTTGCAGCGGCAAGATTCTGGATGATTGACTGATCTGGCCCTGTAACATCAATCAAAACGGCCTTGCTATGCTGGTACTGCGAACGGTTGGTAGCAAGGGTAAACTACAGCCATGTCTCCTGAAGAAATACAGCTCGACTGTATGGTTAAATGATGATGACGCCCTCTTACGTAAATTATTACGGAGGCAAAATAGTCCCCCATTCTCCCGGTGGGAACTACTCAGGAGGATGTCGTCATCAGAAGAGACAAAATCTTCATCCTACGATTTGGAGCGTGGGATGCTAGATCCCATAATCGGGCAAGTAGGTTAGCAAATTTAAAAAGGGAAACAGATAGGCTGAAGTTAGATATAGTGGCAGTTACTGAAGTTCGGTGAAAGGAGGAACAGGGCTTCTGGTCAGGTGAATACAAGGTTATAAATACAAGGTATGGAGAATGCAGGAGTGGGTATAATAATTTGTAAGTTAATGGGAATGCGGGTAAGCTACTGTGAACAGCATAGTGAACGCATTATCGTAGCCAAAACAGACACGAAGCCCACACCCACCACAATAGTAAAAGTTTATATGCCAACTAGCGCGGCAGATGAAGAGATTGAAGAAATGTATGATGAGACAAAATAAATTGTTTAGACAGTTAAAAGAGATGAAAGTTTAGTTGCGATAGTGGACTGGAATTTGATAGTAGGAAAAGGAGGAGAAGGAAACAACAGGTGAATGTGGGCTAGGACAGAGGAGTGAAAGAGGATGCTGGCTGGTAGAATTTTGCACAGAGCAAAGTACAGTCATCGCTATCACTTGGTTTAAAAATCATAAAGAAGGTTGTATACGTGGAAGAGACCTGGAGACACCGGGGGTTTCAGATCGGTTATATAATAGTTATAGTTTTAAGAACCAGATTTTAAATTGAGAGACATTTCCAGGGGTGGATGTGGACTCTGTCAACAACCTACTGGTTACAAATTTTAGTCTAAACTTGAAGAAATTGGAATGAAAGTACGAAATTAAGGAGATGGGACCTGAATAAGTTGAAAGAACGAGAAGTTGTTTATAGTTTCGAAGGAAGCATTAGGCAAGGGTTGACTAGAACGGTGGAAAGAAATACAGTAGAAGAAGAATGGGTGGCCTTAAGAGATGAAATAGTGAAGGCATCAGAGGATCAAATAGATAAAAAGACAAGACGTAGTAGAAATCCTTGGATAACACAAGAGATACTGAATATAACTAATGAAAGGACAAAATTTAAAAATGCTGCAAATGAAGGAGGCGAAAGGGAACACAAACGTTAAAAAATATAAGACTGATAGAAAGTGCTAATTTGCTAAGACGGATGTAAGGCTTTAGAAGCATGTTTCACTAGGAGAAAGATAGATACCACCTACAGGAAAATGAAAGAGGCCTTTGGGGAAAAGAGAAGCAGCTGGATGAACATCAAGAACTCAGATGAGAAACCGGTCCTACGCAAAGAAGGAAGAGCTGAAAATTGGAAGAATTATATAGTCTATACAAGGGAGACGAAATTGACAGCAGTATTATAGAAAGGAAAGTAGACTTAGATAGGGATGAGGTGGGAGATATGATACTGCGAGAACAATCGGACAAAGCTCTGAAAGATCTAAGTCGAAACAATGCCCCGGGGATAGACGATATTCTATTGGAACTACTGATGGGCTTAGGGAGCCGGCCATGACAAAACTCTTTTACCTGGTGTGAAAGATGTATGAGGCAGGCGAAATACCCTCACACTGGAAAAACGAATACAGTAACTCCACTTCCAAAGAAAGCAGGTGGTGACAGGCGTGAATATTACCGAACTGTTAGTTCAGTAAGTCATGGTTCCAAAATATTAACACGAATTCTTTCGAGAAGGATGCAAAGCCTGGTAGAAGTCGACCTCGGGGAAGATCAGTTCGGATTCTGGTGAAACGTAGGAGTCGCGAGGCTATACAGACCCTACGACTTATTACTCACAGTGTGATTTATCTTAGGAGACGGGTTAAAGAAAGGCAAACCTGCATTTGTAGCGTTTGTAGACTTAGTGAAAGCTTTTGACAGTGATGATTGGAACACTCTCTTTGAAACTCTGAATGCTTCAAGGTTAAAATAAGAGCGTGAAAGGCTATTTACAACGTGTACAGAAACCAGACGGTAGTTAAAGGAATCGAGGGGCATGGGGAGGCAGTGGTTGAAAAGGAATTGTAGCCTATCCCCGGTGTTATTCATTGTGTAGGTTGAACAAGCAGTAATAGAAACCAGAGGAAAATCTGGAGTAGGAATTAAAGTTCACGGACAAGAAATAAAAATTTTGAGGTTCCCGATGACATTGTAATTTGGTCAGAGACAGTGAAGGCCTTGAAAGAGCAGTTGAATGGAATGGACAGTGTCTTGAAAGGAGGACATAAAATGAATGTCAACAAAAGCAAAAATATGATAACGAAATGCAGTCGTATTAAATCGGGTGATACTGATCAGATCAGGAAACGAGACACTTAAAGTAGTAGATGAGATTTGCTATTTGGGCAGCAAAATAACTGATGGTGATCGAAGTAGAAAGAATGTAAATCATAGAATGACGATGACAAGAAATGCATTTCTGAAGAAGAGAAATTTGTTAACATCGAAGAGTTAGGAAGTGTTTTCTGAAGGTGTTTGTGTGGAGAGTAGCCACATATGGAATTGAAACATGGACGATAAACAGTTTAGATAAAAAGAAAACTGAAGCTTCCGAAAGGTGGAGTTGCAGACAAATGCTGAAGATTAAATGGGTCGGCCACGTAACTAGTGGAGAAGTACTGAAGAGAATAGGGTAGACAAGATATTTGTGGCAGTACTTGACCAGAAGTAGGGATCGTTTGATAGGGCACGTTCTGAGACATCAAGGGATCGGAAATTTAGGACTGGAGGGAAGTGTGAGGGGTAAATACCGTAGAGGAAGACGAAGGGAAGAATACAGTAAGCAGATGCAGAAAGATGTACATTTGAATAATTATTCAGAGCTGAAAGGCTCGCAACAGAATAGTAGCATGGAGACCTGCGTCAAACTAGTCTTCCAACTGAAGGCCACAAGAACAACAATACCTTAAGGGAAAACAGTCGCAACCAAAAAATAGTTAATGTAGAGTAATGAAATTTCGGGAATACGTTTGTTTAAGTAACATATTTATTCGATTAACATTGCAAGATCACATTTTAATGTATGTGAAAGGTAAGCCATTTCGAATGTTAAATGCTGTTACATAAATAACCAGTGTAACCGCCAGAATGTTGAATTCAAGTACGCAAATGTGCTCAAATGGTTCAAATGGCACTGAGCACTATGGGATTTAACATGTGAGGTATCAGTCCCCTAGAACTTAGAACTACTTAAACCTAACTAACCTAAGGACATCACACATATCCATGCCCAGGGCAGGATTCGAACCTGCGACCGTAGCAGCTGCGCGGTTCCGGGCTGAAGCGCCTAGAACCGCTCGGCCCGCAAATGTGCACGCATGTGTTGTACAGGTGCCAGCTGTCAGTTTACGTGATGGAGTTCCGTGCCTGTTGCAGTCGGTCAGCAAGACCGAAACGATTAATACTGTTCGTAGATGTCGCGTGCATTGTCGTCCAATAATGTCCCATAAGTGCTCGTCTGGATACAGACCTGGTGATAGAGCAGGCCAAGGCAACATCTTCACACTCTGTAGAGCATGTTGGGTTACGACAGCTATATGCGGGCCAGCGTGATGCTGTTGGAAAACACCCAGTGTAATGTTGTACAAGAGTGGCAGCCCAACAGGTCGAATCAACATAATGACTGCTGTCAGGGTGCGTGGGAGGACCACAAGAGTGCTCCTGCTCTCATGTGAAATCGCTCCCCAGACCGTAACTACATGTTTAGGTCCAGTGTGTCTAGTCTGCAGGCAAGTTCGTTGCTGGCTCTCAACGTCCTCCTTCTAACAACACACTGCTGTCGCCTGGGACCGAGGCAGAACCAGCTTTAGTCTGAAAACACAACACATGTCCACCCTGCTCTCCAGTGAGCACTTGCTTCAAACCAATGAAGTGGTTTGAGGTCAGGGAAATGCTCACTACAGGGCGTCTTACTAAGATGTGTCCTTGATGTAACCGATTTGTAACAGTTGCGTCACTGTGGTGTCAACTGCTGCCCAAATTGCTGCAGCAGATGTAGTACAATAGCCAGAGCAATACACCGAAGAGGATGGTCTTCTCTCTTGGCAGTGGCTTGTGGCTGTACATTCTCGTGACCACCAATGTCAGCAACCATGTACATTGACTACATTCCTCCCGAGACTTTCTGCAACACTGCAGAAGGAACATCCAACTTCTCGTAGTCCTATTACAAGACCTCGTTCATACTCATTAAGGTGTTGATATGGTGTCTTAGTCACCTGAAAGCCGTTCTTGACTAACATCAAACAATCACGTGCAATCTGAAAGGCAGCTCACAACCACTCCATATTTAAAGCAAACATGATTTGCATCCTTGCATTGGCGGTACTAACGCCACTCTTATGCGACTGGCATGAAATTTGAATATACATCACCTTTCAGATGTAGAAACATGCCTGACAACCATTTTCCGTCAGTGTATTATAGCATCACAGAAGTCTTTAGAATTACTCTCGTTCTCTCTCCTTCCGTCCCCAGTACTGTGTTTGTCGAAAGAAAATTCAGGTTTATGCAGTGTATTCTGAAATGCTTCTCGATCTTCGTTTGACCGTCCTGCTCGTACTTGCTGGTAAAACGTCGCTGCAGTGTCTTGCAGCAGTAATACCAAATGATTTCACTCGGATACAAGGAATGTCTACGAATTGACTCTTTCTATTCATAGCTTCAGAGAATTTCACTGGACTCGTGCATCGTGCTGCTAAAGAGTCCTTGCACTTTATTATTTTGTGTTTGATACATTGTTGCATTTCTTATGACTAGTAATTCTTGAGAAAATCATCTCTAAATTCACAGTATGCAAAAGTGAAATTAATTTAGATGCCAGAGGCCTAGAAGGCGGTGATGACAGATCATATCACATAATCCAAGTCTTATCGTGAAGTGTATTCCCATTATTTTCACAGTTTTGTAACTTTTTGACTAAGAAAAAGTATTTAAAATCGAATGTCTCATTCTGTCTTACAAGCGACATAAAACCGCTGTTGCTGTTGGTCTCCTTATTCTTTCATATTGGTAATCTCAATGAAAGTTTACACTGCCACTGTGCCCGTAATTATATTCGAAAAAAAGTCTGCTGCATATTTTATCTGATTTCTTGTATCTTCTACACTGCTGTCAGGTATACTTTCCTGTTTTCTTCTGATATGCAAGGAGTGACTGTACATTC
Source organism: Schistocerca cancellata (assembly GCF_023864275.1). NCBI lineage: Eukaryota > Metazoa > Arthropoda > Insecta > Orthoptera > Acrididae > Schistocerca > Schistocerca cancellata. Next base: position 619,215,626 of record NC_064627.1, read on the forward strand.
TGGGTTGGTGCTACTGATCCCGGGCTAGTAACATTTAAGACTACACTACTCTTCTGTTTTCTCATGATTCTGTACTTGTAATTGATTTGTGGCTTCCGCTATCTGTTTTTAGGTCTGTTTATCGGTATTTTCAACTTGCTATTCTGTTTTATCTAATTGCTTTTCGACCTGCCACTCGCGTAACCTCTTTTGAGCAAGTTTCAAAACCGCACATTGATTCTGCACCTTTTCAAAGTTTTTGACTCTCCCAGCCAATTTCTTTATCTCTTCCCAGAGAGTCTTCCATCTGTATTTTTAGGTTTAGTAATCGATTCTTGTGCTGTTTTCTTGGCTTCTCGCGCTTCTAACGATCATTGGGTTGCTGTTAACCTAGGCTTTTCTGCTTAAACTATCACGTTTTTCCTAGTTTCATATACTTTTGTATTTTATCTGTCCATTTTTGTATTTCATCTGCTGTTTCTCTACTGCTTTTGTTTCGGTTTTATTTTGTCTGTTCATTTCGTTATGTCGTTTTTTTTTAATTTTTTTTCGACCTCTTCTGTGCTTCCTCGCCCATTTTCTATAAAAATTCAAAGATTCATCTCTATTCACTGTGTGTTCATTTAGAGAAGAGGCGTTTGAACTGATTTGACCATCTTGTTTCTTTGGCATTTCTAGCCTGTGAGTATCTTCTACCCCATAATTTCGAATTTTCACTACTGCTCAACATGCTGTAAAGCAACCTCACTTTCCTCCTTCTTATTACTACTATGCGCGTTATTTAAATTATCGTCTGTTTGTACAGCGTCTAATTCAGTTACTTCATACCGCTGAAGTTTCAGCTTGATTGTTTCCCACGAAAAGACCAACTGTTATTCTCCTAAATCACTATCTACCCTACCTAGGCTTTTTTTTTTAAATTCTTCTCCTGCTCTTTTCCTATTACCATCTTACTCCTTGCTTCTTCGATGTACAGATCGAAAAGCGGGGGCGAAAGCCTACGTCCCTGTTTTACATCGTTTTTCATCCGAGCACTTCGTTCTTGGTCTTCCACTCTTATTATTCCCTCTTGGCTCTTGTACATATTGTATATTACCCGTCTCTCCCTAATGGTTGCCCCTAATGTTTCTAGAATTTCGAACATCTTGCACCATGTTACATTGTCGAACGCTTTTTCCTGGTCGACAAATCCTGTGAACGGGTTTTGTTTTTTCTTTATTCTCGCCTCCATTATCAACCGCAACGTCAGTGTTGCCTCTGTGATACCATTACCTTTCCTAAGGCCAAACGTCGCCTAACACATCTTCAATTTTCTTTTCCTTTCCTCTATATATTATTCTTGTCAGCAACTTGGATACATGAGCTGTTAAGCTGATTGTGCTATAATTCTAGAACTTATCAGCTCTTGTATTCTTCAGAATTGTGTGGATGATATTTTTCCGAGAGTCAGATGGCATGTCACCAGACATACATTCTACACACCAACGTGAATAGTCGTTTTGTTGCCACTTCCTGCCAGTGATTTAGAAATTCTGCCTTATTTGATCTTAAGTACGCCAACGCTCTCTTAAATTCTAATACTGGATCCCCTATCTCTTCTAAACTCACTCCTGTTTCTTCTTGCATTACAACAGGAAATCTTCCCCCTCATAGGGGCTTTCGGTGTACTCTTTCCATCTATCCGCTGTCTCCCCTGCATTTAACAATGGAATTCCCGTTGCTCTCTTCATGTTACAAACTTCAATTTTAATTCACCGAAGGTTGTTTTCACTTTCGTATATGCTGTGTCAGTCCTTCCGACAATCATTTCTTTTTCAATTTCTTCACATATTTCATGCAACCATTTCATCATAGCTTCCCTGAATTTCCTATTTGTTTCATTCTTCAACGACTTTTATTTCTGTATTCGTGAGTTTTCCTGAACGTTTCTGTAGTTTCTTCTTTCTTCGATCAACTGAAGATCTTCTGTTTTCCATGCTCTCTTCGCAATTGCCTTCTTTGTATCTATGTTTTTCTTTCCAACTTCTGCGATTGCCCTTTTTAGAGATGTCAATTCCTCTCCAACTGTACTCCCTACAGAGCTATTCCTTATTGCTGTATCTATAGCCTTAGATAACATCTTGATTATCTCGTCATTTCTTTGTACTTCCACATCCCACTTCTTTGCGTATTGTTTCTTCCTGCCGAATCTCCTAGACTTCAGTTTACTCTTCATCGCTGTTACATTGCGATCTGAGTCTATGTCTGCTCCTGCTTACGCCTTACAATCCAGTATCTGATTTCGGAATTTCTGTCTGACCGTTATGTCATGTGATTCAGATCTTCCCGTATCACCCGTCCTTTGCCAAGTATACCGCCTCCACTTGTGACTCTTGAACAGAGTATTCACTATTACTAGCTGAAATTTATTACAGAATTGCCGGCCGGTGTGGTCGAGCGATTCTAGGGGCTTCAGTCTTGAACCGCGCGACCGCTACGCTCGCAGATTCGAATCCTGCCTCGGGCAGGGATCTGTATAGTGTCCTTAGGTTAGTTAGGTTTGAGTAGTTCTAAGTTCTAGGGGACCGATGACCTCAGAAGTTAAGTCCCATAGTGCTCAGAGCCATTTGAACCATTTGCTTGCCTAAATTTCATGCTGATGTTATATGAGGTGGGAGTTTGGAATTTTAATATCGATCACTTTGAAGAGAAGTCTCGAATGTTAATAACAATTAAAGATTCCAGCTGTGATAATTTCACACATTGAATCCGTATAGTATGGATATAGCTGAAACATATCACAAGTAGGAAGTCATTTCAATAGAACAATGTAAGTAATTATTTAAAAACAGAAAAAAATTAAGTGAAAACTCCCTCATATTAGTTTATCCTTTACTTTCACTACAAGAGGGCTGCAGCATATGCCAAGACTGTACATAACAACTCTAATATCTACATGTACTTTTCTAAAATGTTATTGTATTGCTATAGTAACATTAAGATGAGGTTTGTACCTCAAAACAAACTGCATCATTAGTAAGTCAAAAAACTTTTGTGGCTTTTGATACTAATAAATTACATGTCGACATTTCATTATCACTTAATGATCCTCTCTTTGACTGCTACATGTTTGTGTTTTAATTTACAAAAACTGTTAGAGTAACTAAACACACATCTTCCGTCACAATGGTATGGCTGCATCTCTGTGAGCTTTCTGTCCGCATAATACTTTGTCGCACTACCGAGTACTGGATTAATCTTTATTCCTATTATGTCAAACACCTCTTCAGACAGAATATGACCGGCCTACCTTGAAATCATTTACTTCCACCCTCCCGCCCCCCTATTTCCACCATCATCAGTCAATTAAGAACAGCTTTTCATAGAAACTTGCCCCTTTAGAAAACAAATCAACTTTGTTTATGAATATATTTGAATCCTTCGTGGCAGGAGTGAACATGTTCCTCGCTTGACATAAAATCTGGATGTTTCACAATACCCTTTCGTGCTATGTATGTACACTTTCATCCAATATCACACTCACCCTTTTGACTAGACAAGAGCCTAATACTAAACAAAACACGTTACATAAAAATGTATGATTAAAATTATTGTGAGACGCGGAGATGATATTTGACAATTAGATGTGATATCTGAACTATGTGCTAATAATATGATTAGCTCACAAACTTCCTGCGAACGTGTTTCCTGCATATTACTGTTAAATATGTATTTTTAGATAAACTTCAATATTTCAGTAACAACCGAAGGTACAGATTTCAGATTTGTACACAGGATTGTTGATGTTACTTCCAATTTGAGGTTAAACTTCATGATAATCAATGTATTATGAAGGGTAGAATTAATGAAGAGATACAAATTATAGCGACCTTAGAAGTGGCACATTAGCTCGTTAAATGCACACGATCACATCATCTGTCGTTTCATGGTGCGTGAGAACGAATTCCCCGTTTTGCTGCGACAATGTAGAATGCTAGGCTGTCTATATCGTACTTAAGAGCCCATATTACTCTCCTTTAAAATGCGCAACGGAACCCTGAAGTGAACGGGGGAAGTCGACCGTGGTCAGACGCGCCACATAGCACATATCAGTACTGCACGCACAGAGAGAAGGCTATCATGGCGTCGAGTGCTGAAAATATATTAGCAGTTCTTGCTTTTACAATGATTTCCATTCCACCATTTCGGCTAATACAGAAACCAGTGTAAAATTTGAGATAAAAATACGGTCTTGATTGCGGAGGTTTTTATATTCAAATTTCAAAGATGCGTTTCGCCTGCAGTAGACATCTTCAGATTATAGAAATTGGTCACTTCGCACGCCGTCCGTAAAACAATTACATGACGGAACTACATCTGCAAAATGCGACTGGGGTGTCAAAACGTTGGCGATGTCAAACTTTTTGATATACCAGTCACATTTTGCCGATGAATTCTCACCGTGTAATTATTTTACGGATGGCGTGCGCCGTGACCCGTCTCTATAGTCAGAAGATACCTACCACAGGCGATACCCGTCACTGAAATTTGAAAATAAATCCTCTGCAACCAAGACCGTATATTTATCAAAGTTCTTGTTTTTCTGTGGTCATTGCGTTGTACGCAAAACTCGAAAAGAAGAAAACGATCATCATGGGTGAAAAATTCGAAGAGCGGAGAGGAGAATCTTGGCATTACTTCGAAACTATCCTCTTCTAAAGGATGAATATTCATTTCGGAATTAATGTGAACAAGAACAAGTTACGATAAATATTGATTCCTACTGGAACCTGCGCAATGGAAATTGATGAAGAACACTGTGTTGATAGAAGCAATTACTTATTCCGAGAAGTTATCGGTCACTCTAAGATTCCATGTCTCTGGTGAATAGAAGTCTACGTAAATATACACTCCTGGAAATTGAAATAAGAACACCGTGAATTCATTGTCTCAGGAAGGGGAAACTTTATTGACACATTCCTGGGGTCAGATACATCACATGATCACACTGACAGAACCACAGGCACATAGACACAGGCAACAGAGCATGCACAATGTCGGCACTAGTACAGTGTATATCCACCTTTCGCAGCAATGCAGGCTGCTATTCTCCCATGGAGACGATCGTAGAGATGCTGGATGTAGTCCTGTGGAACGGCTTGCCATGCCATTTCCACCTGGCGCCTCAGTTGGACCAGCGTTCGTGCTGGACGTGCAGACCGCGTGAGACGGCGCTTCATCCAGTCCCAAACATGCTCAATGGGGGACAGATCCGTAGATCTTGCTGGCCAGGGTAGTTGACTTACACCTTCTAGAGCACGTTGGGTGGCACGGGATACATGCGGACGTGCATTGTCCTGTTGGAACAGCAAGTTCCCTTGCCGGTCTAGGAATGGTAGAACGATGGGTTCGATGACGGTTTGGATGTACCGTGCACTATTCAGTGTCCCCTCGACGATCACCAGTGGTGTACGGCCAGTGTAGGAGATCGCTCCCCACACCATGATGCCGGGTGTTGGCCCTGTGTGCCTCGGTCGTATGCAGTCCTGATTGTGGCGCTCACCTGCACGGCGCCAAACACGCATACGACCATCATTGGCACAAAGGCAGAAGCGACTCTTATCGCTGAAGACGACACGTCTCCATTCGTCCCTCCATTCACGCCTGTCGCGACACCACTGGAGGCGGGCTGCACGATGTTGGGGCGTGAGCGGAAGACGGCCTAACGGTGTGCGGGACCGTAGCCCAGCTTCATGGAGACGGTTGCGAATGGTCCTCGCCGATACCCCAGGAGCAACAGTGTCCCTAATTTGCTGGGAAGTGGCGGTGCGGTCCCCTACGGCACTGCGTAGGATCCTACGGTCTTGGCGTGCGTCCGTGCGTCGCTGCGGTCCGGTCCCAGGTCGACGGGCACGTGCACCTTCCGCCGACCACTGGCGACAACATCGATGTACTGTGGAGACCTCACGCCCCACGTGTTGAGCAATTCGGCGGTACGTCCACCCGGCCTCCCGCATGCCCACTATACGCCCTCGCTCAAAGTCCATCAACTGCACATGCGGTTCACGTCCACGCTGTCGCGGCATGCTACCAGTGTTAAAGACTGCGATGGAGCTCCGTATGCCACGGCAAACTGGCTGACACTGACGGCGGCGGTGCACAAATGCTGCGCAGCTAGCGCCATTCGACGGCCAACACCGCGGTTCCTGGTGTGTCCGCTGTGCCGTGCGTGTGATCATTGCTTGTACAGCCCTCTCGCAGTGTCCGGAGCAAGTATGGTGGGTCTGACACACCGGTGTCAATGTGTTCTTTTTTCCATTTCCAGGAGTGTATATATACTTTTAACATGTATACATCTTCACTGCCAGTCCCACCTCCCTTACAAGTGTCAATTATATGTCTTCTTCGGCTGTACTGTGAAATAATACACTTTTTCTTCTTTTCTTAGTTGTTTTCGGCGCTAAAATCTTTTAACACATGGCGTATTTCGTTTAATTCTATATCAGATAGGAGAAATCCGTCGAAGTCTTCCGTCTTCTAGTTTTGAACTGTCTCATTTACTTCACAATATGAGAGATTCTCATTCCTACGCCATCTTACGGTGTGCAATCGAGCAAAGCTACTTACTGCCTACGCCATTGGCCTCGCATTTGAGGGAGTCGGGTTAACGCCATCGGGAGTTCAAATTCAGGGTTTCCATATTTTCCCTAGGTCGATTAGGACGAGTAAAATCATGGCTCCTTTGAAAAGGACACAGTTGATTTGCTTCCAAAGTTTTTTCTCCATGAACATGTGCTCGGTTCCTAATGACCTCGTCGTCGACTGGAGTTATCAACTTTAACTTAGAACGTTCAACCATGTCAGAGTACTGTAACTGTTTTTCGTGGATGATGTTTTAAACAGTGGTTTCAGAATTCGACGAGAATTTTATTTACTGTCGAAGCCTTAGTACGCTGTACGCTGAGGTAACAAAAGTCATAGGACAGCGATGTGCACTTATACAAATGGCGGTAGTATCGCGCACACAAGATATAAAAGGGCAGCACATTGTCGGAGTTGTCATTTGTAGTCAGGTGATTCATGTGAAGGAGTGTGCGACGTGATTATGGCCGCACGATGGAAGTTGATAGCCTTTGAATGCGAAATGGTAGTTGGAGCTAGACGCATGGGACATTACATTTCGGAAATAGTTAGAAATTCAATTCGATGATCTACAGTGTGACGAGAGTGCCGAGAATACCAAATTTCAGCAATACATCTCACTACGGACAACGAAGTGGTCGACGGCCTGCACTTAACAACCGAGAGCAGAGGTGTCTGCATAGAGTCGGTAGTGCTGACAGACAAGCAACACTGGTTGAAATAGCTACAGAAATCAATGTCCAACGTACGTGGAAAGTATCCGTTAGGACAATGTTTCCCAGACGACTGGATAACCGTGGCGTGGTCAGGTGAGCCCCATTTCAGTGGATAAGAGGTGATAGTAAGGTCCGAGTGTGGTGCAGAGCCAAACAGTCCATGGACTCTAGTTGTCAACAATGCACTATGCAAGCTTCTGATGGCTCGACAGTTGTGTGGGCTACGTATATATGGAATGAATTGGGTCCTCTGGTCAAACGAAATCGACCATTGACTGGAAGTAGTTATGTTCGACTACTTGGAGACTATTTGAGGCCGATCATGAACTTGATGTTTCCAAGCATCGATGAAATTTTTATGAATGACAACGCGTACGCCACCGGGCCGTAACTTTTCTCGATTGATCGGAAGAAAATTCTGGAGAGTCGAAGAGAGTGATTTGGCCACCCAGATCGCCCGACAGAAATCCCAACGAACATCGACGGGCCATAATCGACAAGACAGTTCGTGCATAAACTCCTGCACTGACAACACTTCAGCAATTATCGACTGCTATAGACGCGGTATAGCTCAAGATTCCTGCTCGGGAGTTCCAAAGACTTGTTGAGTCCAAGCTACGTTGAGTTGCTGCACTACTCCGGGCAAAAGGGAGTCCGACACGATATTGGGGGCTATCCTATGACTTTCAAGGCCTTGATGTATAATTCTACACAATTATAGCAGTTATTCGGACTTGACTAGAGCATGTTACACTATAAAAACTTTATAAGCTATTTGTTCCATAGACGAGGTGTTTCGTTCAACATAATATTCTTTTTCTTTATCCCGCTGTAAATAAGAGCAATAATATAAAGGTGCAATTAGTGAACATAAAGGTTTTCAGTGTCTGGCATCTAGAGATACTTTGCCCCGTTTCCTGGAGTATGTTTTCCAGCTTTACTGAACAATAAGCTAGGAAGTTATTTGCTTTGCCTTTAACTCTCATTACGTAGCTGTGTGGTCGCTTCAGTCTTATTCGGATTGTAAGGCAATTAGGAAGTATGTCACTACTTGTTCGCTTCATTTCCAGTATTTTTTTTATATGTTTACCCCGCCAGTCACCGTAAGGTTGTTTGTCGGAGGGTACATTGTACCAATACTAGTGATTTGTTTTCTTGATCCACGCGGTACGAGCCTTAATGTTTCTTATCTCGTCTTCGCAGTCCGGATGCTAAGTGTTCGTTGGCAGCTGTAGAATCCTGTGTAGTTAGCCGTAAATGTCGGTTCTCAAAATATTCTCAACAGTGTTTCGTGTAAAGAAAGTCGTTTTCTCTCCAGGGACTCCCATCTAAAGCGATCAATCGTCCCCGTAATACTCGCCTGTTCAAGAAAAACAAAAAATGTTTCAAATGGCTCTGAGCACTATGGGACTTAACATCTATGGTCATCAGTCCCCTAGAACTTAGAACTACTTAAACCTAACTAACCTAAGGACATCACACAACACCCAGTCATCACGAGGCAGAGAAAATCCCTGACTCCGCCGGGAATCGAACCCGGGAACCCCTGTTGGTAACAAACCTAGCAACACGCCTGTTATTCGCTTACATGTATTACACTCCATATCCTCAATTATTTGGTGGAAGTAATCTAATATCTGTCGTTCCATGCAGTTTTTACCGTCTACAGCTCGCTCTGGCACCACGGAAGTTATTCCCAGGCCTCTTAATACATGTGTTATCACACTGACACTTCTTCTTCTATGTGTTTTCCACATACACCTTTTCTTCCTCATTTCTTAACTTGCTAGTCCACCTAATTTTCAGTACCTTTGTTTATCAGCACACCTCAAACGCTCCAAATGTTTTCTTTGCCGGTTTTTCTACAGGCCACGATTCACACGTTTGGAATGATTTACCCCGACCTACTTTCCCAGAAATTCCTTTCTCAGATCAAGACCGCTGTTTCATATTAATAGTCTTCTTTCGGCAAGGAAAGCCTTCTTTGCCTATGGTAGTCTGCTTATCTTGTCCTTCCTGCATTTCCGTTATGAGATCCACTTTCTCCAACTCGGGTCTGGTCGTCTAGTGGTTAAGTGCTAGCCGACAGACCGTAAGGTCGCGGTATTGAAACCTAGCGAGACACTGAAACTTTTCGGTCTGCTTTGACGCTAACCGTCACCTCCCGATGATGTAAAGAGGCGGCAGAAGCGAGACTTGGTACACATTCCCCTCTCTCCTGTAGGATTATTGGCGTAAGTTAGGGGTGTGTAAATAGTGGAAGCAGCAATAAAAGAACTTGCTAACAGGTGGCTGAAGGGAATCCAAGCACATCATGCCATATGAATCTACTTTTACTTCCAAGATGGCAGAAACGCATCGTTTCATCTACTTCTTAATCATCAATTTTGATGTTAACAGTGTTTCAAATCTCATTTCTGATGCACTTCATATCCCTTCTTTTCTTCGTTTAACTCTCAATCCACAGTGTGTGCTCATTTCTTCCATTTGAATTGTTCATCACTTTCGCTAACGATAGAAGTGTCACCATTGAATCTTACGCTGCTCTTAAACGCTTCTTTTATTTGCGACTTTTCTTCATCGACTGAACAGTAGGGGAGAAATATTGCATCCCAGTGTTCCAATTTTTTAAAAATCAAACACCTCGTACTTGATCTTCCAGCCTTATTGTTTCCTCTTGCTTCTTGTTAACCTCAGCTTTCATTTCCATTTTTCTGTAAATTATTCTAGTCAGAAATTTGGGTGTACGAGCAGTTAACCTGAACGTGGGACGGGTCTCACATTTATCTGCCGACTTATAGAGTTTACACACAAACTTGAATAGTAGCATGGTTGTCACTTATCCTAAAGAAGTTAGATCTCTGAAAGAACGTTATCTATCCCTTTTGCATAATTTGATCGCAAGTCTTCCAATGCCATGTTAAGCTCAGACTTACGTTGGATCCCCTACGTCTTCCCTATCGATTCCTGTTCCTTCTTCAATCACGTCATCAGGCAGTTCTGACACTCGCGGAGGCCTTCAGTGTACTCTATCCAACTACCTGCTCTCTCCTCTATCTTAACAGTGAAATAACCCTTGCATTCTTAATGTTGCCACCAATTCAATCAATTTCCTGAAAGTTGCTTTGACTTTTCTAGACATATCAAAAAATGTTTATATCACCTCGGTTCCCAGAACTTCTGAAGATAGACGTCGACAGTGGATAATGTATCACAGACACAATCCCTTTGACTGTTCAGAGATGTCACTAAACCCGCCCAAAGACGTAAACAACCTTGCATGACCAGCGCCTATTAGACGGAGGGAGTCCGAGAGCCGACCAGTTCCAGTCATTCCACCAGGAAGGAGGTGCACGGATCTTTTAGTCTGTAGTTCAACCATGCCTAGACAGTCAATACCGCTGTTCGATCGCGTCCGCATTGTTACTTTGTGCCAGGAGGAAGGGAAGTGTCTGGCCGTCTGGAAGTGAACCAAAGCGATATTGTTTGGACATGGAGGAGATACAGAGAGACAGGAACTGTTGATGACATATACTGCTCAGACCGCCCAAGGGATACTACTGCAGTGGATGACCGCTACCTACGTATTATGGCTCGGAGGAACCCTGATAGCAACGCCACCATGTTGAATAATGCTTTTCGTGCAGCCACAGGACGCCGTGTTACGACTCAAACTGTGCGTAGTAGGCTGCATTTCGCACAACTTCACTCCCGACGTCTATGGCGAGGTCTATCTTTGAAACCACGACACCATGCAGCGCGGTACAGATGGGCCCAACAGCATGCCGAATGGAACGCTCAGGATTGGCATCACGTTCTCTTCACCGATGAGTGTCGCATTTGCCTTCGATCAGTCAATCGTCGGCGTCGTGTTTGGAGGCACGCTGTCCAGGGAGTGCAGTAAGATAGAGGTTCGCTGAAGTTTTGGGGTGGCATTACGTGGAGCCGACGTTCGCCGCTGGTGGTCATGGAAGGCGCCGTAAAGGATGTACGATACGTGAATGCCACCCTCCGACCGACAGTGCAACCATATCGGCAGCATATTTTCGAGGTATTCGTCTTCATGGACGACAATTCGCGCCCTCATCGTGCACATTTTGTGAAGGACTTCCTTCAGAATAAGGACATCGCTCGACTAGAGTGGTCAACATGTTCTCAAGAGATGAACCCAATCGAAAATGCCTGGGGTAGATTAAAAAGGGCTGTTTCTGGACGACGTGACCTGCCAACCACTCTGAAGGATCTACGGTGAAACGTTGTTGACGAGTGGGACAATTTGTGCCAACAGTGCCTTGATAAACTTGTGGATAGCGTGCCACGACGAATACAGGCAGTACATGCTACTGGGTATTAGAGGTACCGGTGTTTACAGTGATCTGGACCACCAACTCTGAAGGTCTCGCTGTATGGTGGTACAACATGCAATGTGTGGTTTTCATTGGTAATAAAAAGGGCGGAAATGATGTTCATGTTGATCTCTATTCCAATTTTCCGGACAGACACCGGAACTCTCTGAACCGAGGCGATGCAAAACTTTTTTTGAAGTGTGTATAAGCGGAATCAGTCCTTCCGACCGTCATATCTTTCTTTCTCGATATCTTGTCTTCAGTCCTTTCGTTTTGACTTCCCTGAACTTCTTATTTATTTCATTGCTATATATCTGTCATTTCTGTAATCTTCTTAATGATCAATGAAATCATCCTCAGCTGTTTTTTCCCACATTCATTGTGTTACGCATTGTGTTACTACTGGTTCGTTTCTTTTAGTGCTGAAGTCAAAACAAAGATAGTCTGGTTGGCGTATATAATGTTAAAGATAACATCCAAGAACACCAATCCCAAACAGTATGTTTACGGCTTGGCGGAAATATAGCGAGTCGATACGGCTTGCTGAGCATTTTTGTACTTCCTTCATTCGTCGATTGGTTGTATTTTTTCTTTTACTAACTACAGTAAATGTTTTCAAATATTTCGACCGGTAACATACGACAGAACAACTCCTCGCCGTTAGAATATTTACCTGTAGTCCACGTAGAAATGTACAGTACGTGAACAACTGCAATGCACACTCGAAGATTTCTTTCCCGTCCCTGCTTTGACGTAAGGAAATTTTCATCTTCACAATATCAAGTGTGCTTAGACGCATTATCACTAGTAAATATTATCTGCAATGCTGTTGACCGCATGGTCACTGGTAAACGGCACCTAGTTGCAGCAGCTGGGGAAGTAGTGATAATCTTAAGGAAGTAGCTAAGCGTTCTCCTAGAACGGTTTAGAGAAACTTTGAATTACCTTGGAATGGTCAGGCAGATTTCGAATGGCCATTTTGCATTAGTACAAAAAAAAAAGAAAAAAAAAACGCAAGTAGAATAGGGTGTAACGTAAAGCCGACGACAAGGTCATTAAGGAAGCTTGGAAAGAGGAAGGAAATAAACCTTATCCTTTTTAATGAAACTCCTCCTGCATTTGCCTTAATATATTTCGAAAAAATTTAGAATATGTTGATGGTTGAACGGCTTTTTGAACCACCGACCTCCTGAATTGGAGTACAGTGCGTTACCAGTGCGGCACCTCGCTCGGGCCGTAAGCGCGGGTACATATTTCTGCAGTGAAGCACCAACTGGGATACTATTCTAGTAATGTTGGTTTACGCAGAGGTCCGTCAGTTTAGAAACTACGCAGCTTTATTTAAAACTTGTACAGAACCAGATTGCAGTTGTAAGAACCGACAGACATCAAAGCGAAACAGTAGATGGTAATAGGTATTTGGTTTAAAATTTGTTTAGTTTTGGTATGTACATAACACAGGACGTTGTTAGACATCATTCGTAAGCTGCAGCTGAGTGAAGGACACATACCGTAAGCGAAAAGCTGGCAATCTGTCGAAACGTGTGGATGATTGCTGTTATTTAACAGTTGTAGGTGAAGTTTAATACCCTAATAAAGAACTGAACTACAGCCAAGCACCTATTTTCGTCCGGATGACGGTGACGAATCGTCGAGTCGTGACTCCGCGGGAGACTGAAACCGTTCGGTAGCTGTGCTAATACATGACTACTCGACCAGTGTTCACAATTCACGAAGATTGGTTCGAGACACGCAGTTCTCGTTCGACCACGTCCTAGATTTACTTATCTCAGAAGGTGGCCTTATGTGCCACAAAAGTTTCCCTATACGTGAGGGGTGTTCCGCTAAACATTCTCGCACAATTCGTTAGCGACATAGTGGCGCATTGTCTCGCTCGAGACACATATGACGCGGAAGATGCTGAGCAGAGGTTCATGTATTGGCTTCGGTACCCGATGGCGGTTTAGTATGATATGACTGTTCAATAGTTTTTGTTGTCCACCATTGAACTGCCAAGCGATTGTCTAAATTTTTTCGCGCAACAGGCAACGATCTTTGTCAACATGCTACTCGCAGCAGTTAATTCTGACGTTTTCTCCGAATCAAAGTACTCATGATACACCACTTACACGGTGATACTTTAAAGTTCTTCGACCCTAGAAATGAAGTGTACAGTGCGCAGGGCAACCGTAATATGCCTGTGATCAAACGCGCTGATGCTGCGCTCTTTCCAGTCCTACACTCAGCCCCCATGTCAATGGCCAGTGCAAGGTTCGACAACATCACAGTGTGCTGACAAGCGGAACTGGCTTGTGAAGTGTGTTCCAAGCTGTAAACGTCTTTGTACAGAGTGTGACATTACGGTGGTCCCGAAAGGGTTTGATGTGACAACTGTTCTGTATGAAGTCCATGAGCGTGGAAAAAGCATGCTGTTCTTGCTTGTCTGCCTAAAATGTATTAAAATTTATATACAACAAAACATAAAGAAGGAACTTTATTTTAAAGAAAAAATATACAGAAAAAGTATCTCAGACTGAAGTCAAATGCTCTTTATAGTACTACACCTTGATAGATTTCGAGACTTCTATTTTCATCGTGAGATACGTACACATGGCATACGAGGTATCTGAGAAAAGTAATATGACTGATAACACTGCGAGCGATGTAGCAACACTGTGTTGTTCTACTTGTGTAGACCGGTGTGTTCATCCCTTCCATATGCTCAGTCCAAGTTTCAGCTCCGTACAGACCTCATGTGATTTTACAGACTTAAGTTGTGTTGTGTTCCGAAAATGTAATAGTACAATTTAGAACAAAGTTATGCCATAAAGATTTTGTTAGACTTGTTGAATCTGCGAGTGTTTTCTTTGACAAGTTGGACAGGTCTATGGGGAATATTCCTTATCAAGAGCATACGGGCGAGAACACGTTGACGAAGAAACTCGCTCAAGGACACTTTCAGCTGCGCGATCTCGTGGGATCAGATCGACGTTTAACAATAAATGATGGGTGACCTGTTAAAAACTTTCACCGTGACCCAATTTGCAGATGCGAAATATTTCTGCCAAAATAGTGATGAAAAAAATCACAACGTAGCAGAAGGACAATCGAAGAAACGTGTGTTTTGATTTTCTTGGGAGGACTGCCAGTGACCAGGAATGGTTCGTAGGTGACGAATCCTCTATTTTTGACGACGATCCTCTGACAAAGCGGTAAAGTGAGGAGTGCGCACTGAGATATCTCTTCGACCGAAAAATGTTCGAAAGAGCAAATCAAAGATCAAAACAATGCTAATTTGCTTTTTTCACAGTAGGGGTATCGGGCATAAAGAATTTGTTCCTTCAGGACAAAAAGTCAACCAAGTGTTTTACAAAGCTGTCCTTGAAGAACTGGAAGAGCATTTAACTGCAGCCTGAGGCAATTTATTTCTCCCTCATGAATCCTACGTCTGTGTTACACTTAGCAACGTCAAAGATGAAAAGTTGAGGGTAAGTATAAAATTATTTACTGTTGCTCATTTCAGAATTCGGCGACTATGTGTCTGTAACAGGGAAAAGAGGTAAGTTACACCACACATGTAAGCTGAGCATCGCTTGATTTCAGATTAACCGATGCAGTATTTCCAAAGCTATCCTATGTATAATGGACTTTACAAAACACTTAGTAAAAAGTAATGATTTAATTTGAGCTGTTAAAACGTTGTATGTTTTATTATTTTAAAGTGTCTAGCATTCTTCATTGTCACACAAACAGGAGAAATATCTACTTCCGAAAGAGTCATGGCAGACCTTGGTTGTCAGCTCAATGGTAAGCCGCGCGGGATTAGCCGAGCGATCCAGGTCGCTGCTGTCATGGACTGTGCGGCTGGTCCCGGCGGAGGTTCGAGACCTCCCTCGGGCATGGGTGTGTGTGTTTGTCCTTAGGATAATTTAGGTTAAGTAGTGTGTAAGCTTAGGGACTGATGACCTTAGCAGTTAAGTCCCATAAGATTTCACACACATTTGCATTTTTTGCTCAGTGGTAAAATGATAGCTCGCCCAAAATGGACGGCAATTTGACGGGTGCACTTCAGTTGTTTTGCCGTCCCCCATGAACCATGGACCTTGCCGTTGGTGGGGAGTCTTGCGTGCCTCAGCGATACAGATAGCCGTACGTTAGGAACATGTGGTTCCTGAAGAGGGGCAGCAGCCTTTTCAGTAGCTGCACGGGCAACAGTCTCGATGATTGACTGATCTGGCCTTGTAACACTAACCAAAACGGCCTTGCCGTGCTGGTACTGCGAACGGCTGAAAGCAAAGGGAAACTACAGCCGTAATTTTTCCCAAGGGCATGCAGCTTTACTGTATGGTTAAACGATAAAGGCGTCCTCTTGGGTAAAATATTCCGGAGGTAAAATAGTCCCCCATTCGGATCTCCGGGCAGGGTCTACTCAGGAGGACGTTGTTATTAGGAGAAACAAAACTGGCGTTCTACGGGTCGGAGCGTGGAATGTCAGAGCCCTTAATCGGGCAGGTAGGTCAGAAAATTTAAAAAGGGAAATGGTTAGGTTAAAGTTAGATACAGTGGGAATTAGTGAAGTTCGGTGGCATGATGAACAAGACTTCTGGTAAGGTGAATACAGGATTATAAATACAAAATCTAGTAGAGGTAATGTAGGAGTAGGTTTAATAATGAATAGAAAAGTAGGAATGCGGGTAAGCTGCTACAAACAGCATAGTGAGCGCATTATTGTGGCCAAGACAGATACGAAGCCCATTCCTACCACAGTAGTACAAGTTTATATGCCAACTAGCTCCGCAGATGACGAAGAGATTGAAGAAATGTATGATGAGATAAAAGAAATTATTCAGATAGTGAAGCGAGACGAAAATTTAATAGTCATGGGTGACTGGAATTCGATAGTAGGAAAAAGGAAGAGAAGGAAACGTAGTAGGTAAATATGGATTGGGGGTAAGGAATGACACAGGAAGCCGCCTGGTAGAGTTTTGCACAGAGCGTAACTTAATCATTGCTGACACTTGGTTCAAGAATCATAAAAGAAGGCTGTATACATAGAAGAAGCCTGGAGATACTGGAAGATGTCAGATACATTATATAATGATAGGACAGAGATTTAGGAACCAGGTTTTAAATTGTAAGACATTTCCAGGGGCAGATGTGGACTCTGACCACAATCTGTTGGTTATGAACTGTAGATTAAAACTGAAGAAACTACAAAAGGTGGGAATTTGAGGAGATGTGACCTGGATAAATTGAAAGAACCAGAGGATGAAGAGAGTTTCAGGGAGAGCATTAGGGAACGATTGACAAGAATGGAGGAAAGAAATACAGTAGAAGAAGAATCGGTAGCTTAGAGAGATGAAATAGTGAAAGCAGCAGAGGACCAAGTAGGTAAAAAGACGAGGGCTAATAGAAATCCTTGGGTAACAGAAGAGATATTGAATTTAATTGATGAAAGGAGAAAATACAAAAATGCAGTAAATGAAGCAGGCAAAAAGGAATACAAACGTCTCAAAAATGAGATCGACAGGAAGTGCCAAATGGCTAAGCACAGATGGCTGGAGGACAAATGTAAGGCTGTAGAGGCTTATCTCACTAGGTGTAAGATAGATACTGCCTGCAGGAAAATTAAAGAGACCTTTGGAGAAAAGAGAATCACTTGTATGAATATCAAGAGCTCAGATGGAAATCCAGTTCTAAGCAAAGAAGGGAAAGCAGAAAGGTGGAAGGAGTATATAGAGGGTCTGTACAAGGGCGATGTTCTTGAGGACAATATCATAGAAATGGAAGAGGGGGTAGAAGCAGATTGAATGGGAGATATGATACTGCGTGAAGGGTTTGACAGAGCACTGAAAGACCTAAGTCGAAACAAGGACCCGGCAGAAGACAACATTCCATTAGAACTACTGATAGTCTTGGGAGAGCCAGCCCTGATAAAACTCTACCATCTGGTGAGCAAGATGAATGAGACAGGCGAAATACCCTCAGACTTCAAGAAGAATGTAATAATTCCAATCCCAAAGAAAGCAGGTGCTGACATATATGGAAATTACCGAGCTATCAGTTTAATAAGCCACGGCTGCAAAATACTAACACGAATTCTTTATAGACGAACGGAAAATCTGGTAGAAGCCGACCTCGGGGAAGATCAGCTTGGATTCCGTAGAAATGTTGGAACACTTGAGGCAATACTGACCCTACGACTTATCTTAGAGAATAGATTAAGGAAAGGCAAACCTACATTTCTAGCATTTGTAGACTTAAGGAAAGCCTTTGACAATGTTGATTGGAATACTCTCTTTCAAATTCTGAAGGTGGCAGGGGTAAAATACAGGGAGCAAAAGGCTATTTACAATTTGTACAGAAAGCGGATGGCAGTTATGAGAGTCGAGGGGTATGAAAGGGAAGCAGTGGCTGGGAAGGGAGTGAGACAAGGTTGTAGCGTATCCCCGATTTTATTCAATCTGTATATTGAGCAAGCAGTAAAGGAAACAAAAGAAAAATTCGGACTAAGAATTAAAATCCATGGAGAAGAAATAAAAACTTTGAGGTTCACCGATGACATTGTAATTCTGTCAGAGACAGCAAAGGACCTGGAAGAGCAGTTGAACGGAATGGACATTGTATTGAAAGCGGGATGTAAGATGAACATCAACAAAAGCAAAACGAGGATAATGGAAGGTAGTTGAATTAAATCGGGTGATGCTGCGGTAATTAGATTAGGAAAGGAGACACTTAAAATAGTAAATGAGTCTTGGTGTTTGGGGAGCAATATAACTGATGATGGTCGAAGTAGAGAGGATATAAAATGTAGACTGGCAATGGCAAGGAAAGCGTTTCTGAAGAAGAGAAATTTGTTAACATCGAGTATAGATTTAAGTGTCAGGTAGTCGCTTCTGAAAGTATTTGTAAGGAGTGTAGCCATGTATGGAAGTGAATCGTGGACGATAAGTAGTTTAGAAATGAAGAGAATAGAAGCTTTCGAAATGTCGTGCTACAGAAGAATGCTGAAGATTAGATGGGTAGATCACGAAACTAATGAGGAGGTATTGAATAGAAATAGGGAGAAGAGGTGTTTGTGGCACAACTTGACTAGAAGAAGGGATCGGTTGGTAGGACATATTCTGACGCATGAAGGGATCACCAATTTAGTACTGGAGGGCAGCGAGGAGGGTAAAAATCGTAGAGGGAGACTAAGAGATGCATACACTAAACAGATTCAGAAGGATGTAGGTAGCAGTAGATACTGGGGGATGAAGAAGCTTGCACAGGATAGAGTAGCATGGAGAGCTGCATCAAACCAGTTTCTGGGCTGAAGACCTCAACAACAACGACATCAACCTCGGACACAATTTTCAGGGATAAAACGGCAGAAAACACCCTTTACCTTCTCCTATCACAATACAATACAAACATGAAACTACACAATACACACATCTATTGCAACCACCTACACCTAACTGATAGACTTATTAAACAGCACTTCCACACGGCGCAGGAAGAGCCGTACTGCGCGGAGGATTAAAACAGGTTTCTGTTGGCGGCTGCAGTTACCCATTACGGCCTCACAACCAACAATTCTACACGACTGTTTTTCTTTTGCTTATAACTTCGGTTAATTTTCTTTCTGTGTGTCTACCAGCAGTGTCATTCATTCTGACGCTTCTAATCTGTATTCTACCAATAAGCGTCGGCTACGAGAATTCATTAACGGACCAGAGAAAGTGTAAGTAGGCTATGTAAGTAGGCTGCTTAGGTTCTTATATTGGTAACACCGCCGCCACGTAGCGCTCTCTGTATGAAAATCACTGGCTGTGCTGTGTGCAGTCTGTGGCTAGTTTGCATTGTTTTCTGCCATTGTAGTGTTGGGCAGCGGCAGCTGGATGTGAACAGCGCGTAGCGTTGCGCAGTTGGAGGTGAGCCGCCAGCAGTGGTGGATGTGGGGAGAGAAATGGCGGAGATTTGAAATTTGTAAGACTGGATGGCATATATACTGTATTATGATTATTAAGGTAAATACATTGTTTGTTCTCTATTAAAATCTTTCATTTGCTAACTATGCCTATCAGTAGTTAGTGCCTTCAGTAGTTTGAATCTTTTATTTAGCTGGCAGTAGTGGCGCTCGCTGTATTGCAGTAGCTTGAGTAACGAAGATTTTTGTGAGGTAAGCGATTTGTGAAACGCATAGGTTAATGTTAGTCAGGGCCATTCTTTTGTAGGGATTTTTGAAAGTCAGATTGCGTTGCGCTAAAAATATTGTGTGTCAGTTTAAGCACAGTCCTGTATAAATGTTCTAAGGGGACGTTTCCAGGAAGGAGGTATAGATAGGACTTTTTGGGAATAATGATGAATGAAGGGAGATCTCCAAGAAGCAAAGAAAGTTTTGTTTGCAAAATACTGCAATAAAACAAAACCTGTCCTTTCCTTGTGTTATCCCACTATGTGTTTGTGTATCCTTGTTTATTTATCCTTTTCCTGTCTTTATGTGTTTAGCTGATGAGAGCTATGTTGTAGAATTTTTCTGATAATATGCTATTTACTTTGTAAATATGCTTAAACATTAGTTATTCTGTTTTGTTTTAATACTCATGTGTGAAGTTGATGTTTGAATAATTATTCTGATCTTTTATGTATTTACTTATGTCATAATTCCTGTAACACTGATGTATATGTTATTTCTATTCTTTTTTAAAGCCTGTATTACTACAAATGTTATCTGTATTGTTATGTTTTTAATGATGTATTCTGTACCTCTGGAATTGTATTCTCATATTATAATATTGTAATTGACACCAGTTCATCAAATTAAGTAACTTGTAAGCATTCATTTCACTGCACACATTTCTGTTGGTCATAGTATATGGACAATATGTGAGAAGTAGGGACTGTTAGTGTTTGCACGTGTGTTAATAATTCAGCAAGGGACTGGTTAACAGCATTGCTGGTTCTAAGGACAATTCCAAAAAACTTTGTGAGTGCACAAGCGGTGGTTCATGGACTTGCTATATTCTCCGCAAGACTCTTGGATGGTGAATGTGCACCTGCACAGTCGCAACAGATGGCTGCTGGCCGTCTCTACAAGGACTTTGATGGCCCACCAATACCATAATTTCTACAAGGACTGCAGTGGGTCTGCACCTCCACAATCTCTACCAGGACTACAGTGGGTCTGCACCTCTGGTGGCCCACCAATACCGTAATCTCTACCAGGACTACAGTGGTCTACTCTGTGATGACCTACCTACCAATATTCTTCAAAAGTTCGAATGACTCTGCTGTGGGTTTGCTCTGTTGTGGCCCATTACCTGTCTGCATGTCAAGAGTCAGCACTGTCTTCCCGTTGGAAGGACAACACTACTTCTTCAAGACTGAATGGAAATCCACTACTTCTGTGTGCAATTTCTTTTACTAATGAGGCTTTGTGAAAAAAAACTGTAATTACTATTATGATGAACAATCTGGACTGTCTTTACGGACTGTGAGAAAATTTTAGCTTTTGACCAACATTGTATCAATAAGTGTGTGCATTTGATATCTTTGTTATTGTAATTATGAAAAATTTTATCAAATCATTATTGGCCACTGCCCAAAACAATTTGTAAAATTTTTTGTGGGGGCATGGGGGCTATGTAAGTAGGCTATGTAAGTAGGCTGTTTAGGTTCTTATATTGGTAACACCGCCGCCACGTAGCGCTCTCTGTATGAAAATCACTGGCTGTGCTGTGTGCAGTCTGTGGCTAGTTTGCATTGTTGTCTGCCATTGTAGTGTTGGGCAGCGGCAGCTGGATGTGAACAGCGCGTAGCGTTGCGCAGTTGGAGGTGAGCCGCCAGCAGTGGTGGATGTGGGGAGAGAAATGGCGGAGATTTGAAATTTGTAAGACTGGATGGCATATATACTGTATTATGATTATTAAGGTAAATACATTGTTTGTTCTCTATTAAAATCTTTCATTTGCTAACTATGCCTATCAGTAGTTAGTGCCTTCAGTAGTTTGAATCTTTTATTTAGCTGGCAGTAGTGGCGCTCGCTGTATTGCAGTAGCTTGAGTAACGAAGATTTTTATGAGGTAAGTGATTTGTGAAAGGTATAGGTTAATTTAGTCAGGGCCATTCTTTTGTAGGGATTTTTGAAAGTCAGATTGCGTTGCGCTAAAAATATTGTGTGTCAGTTTAAGCACAGTCATGTACAATTGTTCAATGCGGACGTTTCAAAAGAAACCACCGGAATAGTTCTTAGCCGTTTATTGACGTACTGCCTGTGGACACGGGATCTTCGACGATATTTTTAACGAATTACCTTTCATTGAGAAGAGAGGTGCGGCGATGCCGTGGTCGGTGGCACGACGCGTCGTTCCTGGCACAAAGCTGCCGTGAGGATTGGGAAGCGGAGCTGTAACTTATAGCTGCCACCACTACCCAGCGTTAGCGTATCGACTGCACTGAGGCGTTTTATGACGCCAGCTCTAAGGGTATTACCGCAGTTCGGTTCACTCATAATATCGCCAAGAGAAATGGAACCATAAAACTTGTTATAAGGAGTAATTCTGCGACGTGTGTCATATTGCTGTTCATTATAAATATCTGTTTGTCTGTTATAATACGATTCGAGACAAAAGACACCCAGCACATAGTATAATTAAAGGTACTCAAGAACAACAGGGAAGAATACTGTCAGTATTATGTGAAGGGATGGAATGTGATATTTGTGGCCAAGATTGCCTTGTGCGCACACAAGGCAACAGAAAGGACCGGACTGCGAAGTGTGTGACTTTCTTCCACTGTGATCAAGTAACTGATGCTCGTTCGTGGTCTCCAGCTGCTGACCAATGGATTAAGTTCCAAGCTCTGTACAGTGTCTCATGGAATGGGAGCAACGGGCAGTATCGATGGTAATCCGCCCTTGGGGCGGAAATATTAACGTAGATGTCCCTTCACTTCACACCAGCAAACTACCTGAATGGGGTCGCGTCAAAAAGATTGCAACAGCCTTTACGGCCATGCAGAATGTAAGTTCATAAACTTTATGTAAATTCAAAGCATCTAAATCATCCCAGTAATCGTAAGTATACTGTAGACGAACTAAGATTTCTGGTATAATAACGTGTTCATCAAAAACCAATGAAGCGGGTAATTTATAACTGGTGCAGGTATTTGATGTTACCATATGCCCAGTGAATCCTCACAAAATAAATGAAATTAAAATATACATACAAATCAAAAAATTTTTTGCATAACCTCGGTTCCGAGAGTTCCGGAACTTGTACAGAAAATTGGAATACAGATCAACATATACATCATTTGCCCTTTCTATTGCTAATGAACACCACACGTTGCACGTTGTAGCACCATACAGCGAGACCTTCATAGGTGGTGCTGAAGGAAGCGATACCTCTAATACCAGTAGCAAATCCTCTTGCATTAATGCATCTCTCTCTCTTCGTCTTGGCATACTATCCACAAGTTCATCAAGGTACTATTGGTCCAGATTGTCCCACTCCTCAACGGCGATTCGGCGTAGATCCCTCAGAGTGGTAGGTGGGTCACGTCGTCCATAAACAACCCTTTTCAATCTATCCCAGGCATGTTCGATAG
The DNA here is from genome assembly GCF_023864275.1 of Schistocerca cancellata. Lineage (NCBI taxonomy): Eukaryota > Metazoa > Arthropoda > Insecta > Orthoptera > Acrididae > Schistocerca > Schistocerca cancellata. Next base: position 619,238,880 of record NC_064627.1, read on the forward strand.
TGTTCATGTCTGGAGAACATGCTAGCCATTCTAGTCGAGCGATGTCGTTATCCTGAAGGAAGTCATTCACAAGATGTGCACGGTGGGAGCGCGAATTGTCGTCCATGAAGACGAATGCCTCGCCAATATGCTGCCGATATGGTTGCACTGTCGGTCGGAGGATGGCATTCACGTATCGTACTGCCGTTACGGCGCCTTCCATGATCACCAGCGGCGTGCGTCCGTCCCACATAATGCCGCCCCAAAACAGCAGCGAAACTCCACCTTGCTGCACTCGCTGGACAGCGCGTCTAAGGCGTTCAGCCTGACCGAGTTGCCTCGAAACACGCCTTTGACGATTGTTTGGTTGATGGCATATGCGACACTCATCGGTGAAGAGAACGTGATAATAATCCTGAGCGGTCCATTCGGCATGTTGGAGTGGATTGGGTTGGGCTGGGTTGTTTGGGGGAGAAGACCAAAAAGCGAAGTCATCGGTCTCATTGGATTAAGGAAAGAAGTCGGCCGTGCCCTTTTAAAAGAACTGTCCCGCCATTTGCCCGGAGCGATTTAGGGAAATCACGGAAAACTTAAATCAGGATGGCCTGAGGTGGGATTCAACCACTGCGCCATATCATTCGGTAGGCATGTTGTTGAGCCCATCTGTACCGCGCTGCATGGTGTCGTGGTTGCTGAAATAGACCTCGCCATGGACGTCGGGAGTGAAGTTGCGCATCGCGCGCACAGATTGAGTCGTAACACGACGTCCTGTTGCTGCACGAAAATCGTTATTCAACTTGGCGGCGTTGCTGTCAGTGTTCCTCCTAGCCATATTCCCCAGGTTGCGGACATCCAGTACAGTAGTTGCCCTTAAGCGGCCCTTGCGAGGGATGTCATCGATAGGTCCTGTCTCTCTGTCTCCACGTCCGTTGGTTCACTCCGAGACGCCTGGACACTTCCCTTGTTGAGAGCCCTTCCTGGCACAAAGTAACAATGCGGACGCGATCGAACCGAGGTTTTAATCGTCTAGGCATGGTTGAACTACAGACAACACGAGCCGTGTAACTCCTTCCTGGTGGAATGACTGGAACTGGTCGGCCATCGGACCCCCTCCTCCTAACAGGCGCTGTTCATGCATGGTTGTTTACATCTTTGGGCGGGCTTAGTGACATATCTGAGCAATCAAAGGAACTGTGTCTGTGATACAATATCCATAGTCAATGTACGTCTTCAAGAGTTCTGGGAACCGGGGTGGTGCATAAATTTTTTCGATGTGTGTACGTTACAATTGCTTAGAAGAGGTTGAACCACGTTTGATCTCTACTTCGAACAGATGGGAAATAAGTGGCCGCAGGTTCGAGTCCCGTGGAGGGCAGTGAACATTCATTATATACGAGACATACTGTATTCTCTTCTCCTGCAGTTCTGTAACGGTGACCACAAAGTACTGGCGACACCTGGTGCGTGATTTACAGGATGTGAGAATATCTCGTGATCGACAGCTGACTGCTGTGAATTACAGTCAACTGGCGTTTATATCATTATCACATATTAAGTGGACAATACTCATAAAGCGACAAGTAGCTATAAACGGATATCAATGACTACCGCCCAAGCACGACGCAACTTTGCTGGTTTCATTAGAACAGGCACTGGGCACAGTCGCTGCAGGTGAAGGCAGTACATTGCTAGACTATTACACGTTTACCCCATTTTCCCGGAAGATGCGTTAATTTGCGAAATTAATAACGATTTCTTCTGCATTTTATAGTCACAAAATTTCTCTTCGCTTAGTTAGCACAGATCAGTATCCTCGTTATACACTATGTCATCAAAAGATGGCTGAAAATGACTTACAAATTCGTGGTGCCCTTCATCGGTAATTCTGGAATTCAATATGGTGTTCGCCAACCCTTAGCCATGATGACAGCTTCCACTCTAGCAGTCATACGTTCATCCCGGTGCTGGAAGGTTTCTTGAGGAATGGCAGCCCATTCTTCACGGAATGCTGCACTGAGGAGAGGTGTCGATGTCGGTCTGTGAGCCGTGGCACGAGATCGGCGTTCCCATACATCTCAGAGCTGCTCTACAGGACTCAGTTCAGGATTCTGTGCAGACCATTCCATTACAGGGATTTTATTGTCATTTAACCATTCCTCCAAAGACCGTGCATAATGGACAGGTGCTCGATCGTGATCACAGATGCACCCTCCATCCCCGAATTAAACTTCAACAGTGGGAAGTAATAAGGTGCTTAAAACATCAATGTAGGCCTGTGCAGTGATAGTGCCACGCATCAAAAACACGACTGACTTTACCATAACACCACAGCCTCCGAATTTTACTGTTGGCACCACACACACACTGGCAGATGACGTTCACTGGGCATTCACCATACCCACACACTGCCATCAGATCGCCACATTGTGTACCGCGATTCGTCACTCCACACAACGGTTTTCCACTGTTCAATCGTCCAACGTTTACGCTCCTTACAGCAAGCGAGGCATCGGTTGGCATTTACCGGCTCATGTGTGGCTTATGAGCAGCTACTCGACCATGAAATCTAAGTTTTCTCACCTCCCGCCTAACTGTCATAGTACTTGCAGTGTATACTGATGCAGCTTGGAATTCCTGTGTAATGTTCTGGATAGATGTATGCCTATTACACATTACTTCTCTCTTCAACCGTCGGCGGTCTCTATCAGTTAACAGACGATGTCGGCCGTAAGCTTTTCTGCTGTACGTGTCCCTTCACGTTTTCACTTCACTATCACATCGGAAGCAGTGGCCCTAGGGATGTTACAGGAGTGTAGATATCTCGCATACAGACATATGACACAAGTGACAACCAATTACCTGACCACGTTCGAAGTTCGTGAATTCCGCGGAGCTCCCCCATTCCGCTATCTCACAATGACTAATGACTACTGAGGTCGCTGATATGGAGTACCTGTCAGTAGGTGACAGCACAACGCACCTAGCATGATAAACGTATGTTTTAGGGGGTTCCCGGATACTTTCGATCACATAGTGTATATACTGACCGATTTCTTCAATAAAATGTTAATGAGAACGTTCTGATAATTTAAAGTGGACCGTGTTATTTTCGGTTGCCTTTAAACTCTCCAAAAGAAAAATTAATTGTGGAGTGGGATTTGTGAGTACTTCCAGCGAAATATTTCGCAAAAGGAGTAATATACACGATCACGTGTGGCGATGAAGCCACTAGCCCACTACGCCTATGGCTAACCAAATTTTCACGTCTGCATCAAAATGAAATCTACAGTGCCTGATCCAGGGCTGTTTGAGTCGCAAGCCACGACCACACATTGTCTAGTTTTAATTGCGACGTAGCCCGCGTCTCGTGGTCGTGCGGTAGCGTTCTCGCTTCCCACGCCCGGGTTCCCGGGTTCGATTCCCGGCGGGGTCAGAGATTTTCTCTGCCTCGTGATGGCTGGGTGTTATGTGCTGTCCTTAGGTTAGTTAGGTTTAAGTAGTTCTAAGTTCTAGGGGACTGATGACCATAGATGTTAAGTCACATAGTGCTCAGAGCCATTTGAGCCATTTAATTGCGACGTACTTATTGCAGCATCTCGTGTTGTGATTTTTGAAGCCGTACTCGGTTCGTAGTCAAGTGTAACTCTTAGGACGAGATGGCCAGAGTCGCCGAGCGGTTCTAGGCGCTACAGTCTGGAACCGCGGGACCGGTACGGTCGCAGGTTCGAATCCTGCCTCAGGCATGGGTGTGTGTGATGTCCTTAGGTTAGTTAGGTTGAAGTAGTTCTAAGTTCTAGGGGACTGATGACCTCAGGAGTCCAATAGTGCTCAGAGCCATTTGAACCATCTTAGGACGAACACTTACTCACCAACCTTGGTCAGAACTTAGCTTTTTGATCCGTCGGCTGAGCCTGCTAGTGGTTCTTTGCCGATTCTCCTGCTGCTTTAGTTGTAAAAAGTGCATCTGAGATCGAAGTCTGGCTCTTTTGTCGGTAAGATGGAAGTGGATTCATCCAGTATATAAAAATAATGACAGAATTTAAAAAAATAAAGATTAGGAATTTCAAATAAAACCACTACTTAATTACACTCGTTACCAGAAGAAGAATGGTATTCACTACTAATCCACTCTCAGAAGCCAACGTCTACAAAGCCTGGTAAACAACAACTGCCGACTAATTGACAGCTTCCCTTTGGCTGACCCTGGTCTTCCTCCCTCCCTCTCCCCCCCCCCCCCCTTCTGGCCAACTCCATATGCTCTTCCTATCATTCAAAGTACGAAGGCAGCTTTGCATGTCTTTTACCCAACAAGGGGAATTCTGCATAAGTAAGATATTTTATCAATCTACGGACGTCAACGCTGATTCAGTCTTTCAAATTGTACGGCTGTGGAGACGGCCTCATCGTAAATTATGCCTTGCGCGGCGCAAGTTCTCTGTTTCAGGTTATTAGACAGCTTAGACACAAACGCCAAAAACATTAGTCACTGCATAATTTGGCCCATAGTGCGTGATTTCTCACTTTAAGACTGTGTAGTATGACGTTTGCAGTTCATTTTCAAGTTCGGAAGTCAACTGTGCTACTTCCGAGTCAATTCTCCATCTCTTCTCCCCCTCCCCGGATAATGCTTTGCGTAAAATTTGCCATGTCCTATTTCTACTCCAAAGTCAGTCAGATCACTTTATTAATGCGACATATGCAGTGTCTGTAGGTAATTTTGTACGAACACTCGGGTATAGTTTAGATTGGACTTGTGCCTTAGATATTAAACGGGTAATTCAGTATGTAAATGGCGGTGATTATCTAATAATCATGGGGGACTGGAACACGGAAGTTGAGAAAAGAGTTACGGGAGAGTATGGGCTTGGATATAGGGCTAAAAAGTAGAAAGCAGAATTCAGTTCTGCAATGAATTTCAGCTCGTAATGGGGAATAGACTGTCGAAAAAATCACAGGAATGAAAGGTATTCTTGGAAAAGGCTCCGAGATATGGGAAGATTCAAAATGGACTACATCATGGCCATTCAGATATTGAATTGTAAGGTTGAGCTAGGAGCAGATGCAATCTCAGATCACAATTTGGTTATAGTTAAGAGTACGTTCAAGTTGAAGAAAATCGTCTGGAAGAATCAATGTGGAAAGACATGACACGCGTTTGAATTTCTGTAAAGCTGTAGGTACTGCGATAATAAATATTACAGTAGGCAATCCACGTGAAGAGAAAAGAGCAGACATTGAAGTTGGACAGTAAAACATAGGTGAAAAGAGGGTAGTTGAGAAAAAAGCCTTTCGAACTAGATGAAAGCCTTTGACTAATCTACGAAAGAAAGAATCGCAAAAACTTTCAACGAAAGGCAAGATTGCAGCAATATGAGATTCTATCAAATTAATTGCATAGTAATTGCAGGGAAGCCAAGGAAAAACGGCTGCAGGAAAGACGAGAAGAAATCGAGAAGAGACATGGTCGCCGAAAGGACTGTTCCAGCATGTATAAAAGTTAAAACAACCTACTGTGAAATTCAAAACAAGGAGGAAACGTTAAGAATGCAACGGGAATTCCACTGTCAAACGAGAAAAGAAAGCCAATAAGTGGAAAGAGTGGAGTGTAGGCCTCTGCGAAGCAGATGATTTCTCTGATGAGAGAAAAGAAATCAGTGTCGATATGGAAGACATGAGGAATGCAGTATTAGATGCAGAATGTAACGGAGCTTTAAAAGTATTGCAAACAGGCAAGGCAGAAGGGACACAAAGCGTTACTTCCGAGTTTCTAAAATCATTGGCTGATGAGGCAACCACACGACTATTCAAGTTCATATGTAATACCTACGAGACTAAAAGTCCTACCATTAGACTTTCGGACAAATATCAGGCACACAATTCTGAAGATAGCAAGAGCAGATAACCACGAGAACTATAACACAATCAGCTTAACAGCCCAAGCATCCAGATTCCTGACAAGAACAGTATACCGAAAAGCGGAAAAGTAAAGTGAGGGATCTGATCGATGACGATCAGGTTGGGTTTCAGAAAAGTAAGGACAACGAGATGCAGTGGTGACGTTGCTACTGACTTAATGAGAATCAAAACACGTTCATAGAATTTGTGTACCTATAAAAAGCGTTCGGCATGGTGAATTTCGAGTAGGTTATAGAGAAAGGAGGATAATGTGCAACGTGTGGAAGATCTAAGAGGTAAAAGTAAGCTCAGAAGATCAAGAATGCAGAGGCCAGATTAAAAGAGGTTTCTGAAAGGGATGAGGCCTTTCGTCGCTACTGTTTGGTCTACACAACGAAGAAGCAAGGACGGATAAACAGGTTCAAAAGTGGGACCAAAATTCGCTGATGACATTGCTATCCTTCCTTAAATTAACGAAAAATTACATCTGTTGACTGTAATGAACAGTCTAATTAGGAGAGAATATGGATTGAGGGTAAGCCGAATAAATACGCAAGTACTGAAGAGGACCGTAAATGAGCTCAACGCTAGACTTATCATCAAAATAGTTGAGCCGAAGTAGATCTGCTACCTCGGGAGCAAAATAACATGTGATGTACGATGCGAAGGTGACATAAAAAGCAGGCAGGACATCCCTAGCCTAAGGAAGACCTCTTACAAGAAACTATTACAAAGAATGTGCTTTTGGTGCACAGTATTGTATAGTAGTGAATTGTGGACCGTGACAAAACCGGAACAGAAGAGAAAGAAGCGTTTGTAACATGGAGCTGTAGGAGGATGTTGAAAATTAGGTGAACTGAGAAGATAAGGAATCAAGAGGTTCTCCTCAGAATCGCCGAAGAAAAGAAAACATGGAAATCACAGACAAGAAGGATCAGGATGAGAAAGAAAAACTTCCATGGTGCCAGAGGGAGCAGGAGAGGGTGAAAACTATTCTGTACTACCTCTTACACAACTGTAAGGAGAGGTGGGCTACAAAGTGGTGCAGCAGCTCTCGTCATAGAGGAGCTGGCGAGGAGCAGAAGTGATTAGCTAACACATAAATACAGTAAACAGAAGTCTTACTTGAAACTTCCTGGCTGATTAAAACTGCGTGCCGGACCGATACTCGAACTCGGGACCTTTGCCTTTCGCGGGCAAGTGCTCCACCAACTGAGCTACCTAAGCCCGACTCACGCCCCGTCCTCGCAGCTTTACTTCTGCCAGTACCACGCCTCCTACCTTCCAAACTTTACTGAAGCTCTCCTGCGAACCTTGCAGAACTAGCACTCCTGAAAGAAAGCATATTGGGGAGACATGGCTTAGCCACAGCCTGGGGGATGTTTCCAGAATGAGATTTTCACTCTGGACCGTGCGCTGATATGAAACACAATTTTAATCTGCCAGGAAGTTTCATATCGGCACACACTCCGCTGCAGAGTGAAAATCTCATTCTGGGAACGTCCCCCAGGTTGTGGCTAAGCCATGTCTCCGCAATATGCTTTCTTTCAGGAGTGCTAGTTCTGCAAGGTTCGCAGGAGAGCTTCTGTAAAATTTGGAAGGTAGGAGGCGTGGTACTGGCAGAAGTAAAGCTCCAAGGACGGGGCATGAGTCGTGCTTGTGTAGCTCAGTTGGTGGAGCACTTGCCCGTGAAAGGCAAAGGTCCCGAGTTCGAGTCAGGGTCCGGCACGTAGTTTTAATCTGCCAGGACGTTTCATATCAGCGCACACTCCGCTGCAGAGTGAAAATCTCATTCTAGAAGTCTTACTTAATTTATGGCTTCCTCCAAGTGTTCTAAAAGAATTTACAAAAGAACAAACAACAGCAAAGTGCAGCTATCAGAAAGAGCGCACTGTAGTGTGAGGCTGCTGTTACTGTTGCGTGAGCGAACTGTGGAAGACTGACTGCGGCTGGAGCTGGAAGTGTAGCCGACACTGGCCATGCTATATCGGAGTGACAGAGGACACTTTCAATCGGAGCCACTGAAGGCGTGGCTCAGTGGGCGCGCATCCTTGGGACCACTGTGCCTTACGCCACTGCTATTGGCGCGTTTCGGAAACGTGCGTTTCCGTTGCCAAGTATGCGAGGCCGGTGGGGGTACTATCGATGTATGGTACCGTAAAAACTGTAGGGGAAGACCGAGATTGGAATACGTGCAACAAGTATTTTAGGGGTTAACACGAATTTAGAGGTGGCTATCTCAGCAACGCAATACATGGTGGCTAATCGTGAATAATACGAGGTACTGCTTCGTTTCAAGCAACCGTGGCATCAATGAGACTAATTCATAGTGTTCCTAGTGTCTTACAGCTGATTTGTCACGAGCTTGCGTCAGTTCTTTCCTCGCTACACAGGGGTTGCCGCGGAAAGTCGGGGACCGGGCGGGGCGAGACTGGCGCCGAGCACGTCTGCTTCAGCGGTTGCTCCAGTTCTGCGGGCCGGGAGAGGTGGCGCCGCGTTGCGTCACGACGAACGGGCTTCATTAGCGGGCAACAGCGCCGGACACCGGCGCAGACACAAACACACGGACGCAGTGCGAAGAGAGTCCGCCGCCGCCGACTTGGGGGACGGCTTACGCAATGCGGCGCGTGCTCGGGAGAAAGGTGCACCATAGCCCGCCAGGTGGCCGCCGCCGCCTCCGCTGCCGCTACCGTTCACTTTCACGGCGCGCGCCTCGCCGGACACGAGACGGGCGCGGCGCGCGACAGATGTTGGCCATCCTCCGTCTTCTAGCGGAGCCGCGGGATGTGGCAGCAGCTGCCTCAGCGTCAGTATCAGTAATTTACACTGTCCGGTCACATTAATGGGACCACCTGTCGAAAGCCAGAACAACCACTTTTTCAGTACGGATCGCGCAGGAAGAGAGTAATGTTCTGGAATGTACCGACAGTGATGTGGAACCATACCGATTCCAGTGCTGTGGCCAACTGCGCTGTGTTCCTCGGATTCAGAATCCATTCCGAGATCAGCCCTATCGAATTGTTACCACAGGTTCTCCATTGGGATTAAATCCGCGGAATTTGATAGTCAGGGCAGTACACTAAACAGATCCTGATGCTCTTCGAACCACGCACGTAAGCAGCGAGCTGTATGAAACGTTGCTTTAGCCTGATGGTAGATGCCACAGTGCTGAGGTAATACGAACAGCCTACAGAGGTGCACATGGTCCCCGAGGACAAATGAATACCTGTGTCGACCAGTTGTGCCTTCCGCAATGACGAGATCACCCAGCAAGTGCCACGAAAACATTCCTCAGATCATAACGCACCCGGCATTGGCCTGAACCCTTCCGAAGGTTGTTGCAGGGTGTTTGACTCATCTGAAAAGACCCGCCATACAGTGTACGTCCAATTGCACTACTGGTTTGCAAATTCCAGCCTTCGTCGATGATGAACAGCAGCAACGTACGCTGAACATTCGTTCAGGATACGCTACTGGTAGTCCCTTGGTTCATCTCCGCGATTAGTTGCTCCACAGTTGCACGTCTATTCGCTTATACACATCTCCACAGCTGTCATTCACCCCTGTCATCTATGGCCCGTGGTGCACCACAGTTTTGAATAGGGCCATTTTCCCATGCATGGTGTACTTTAACCATAGCGACCAGCGAACAGTTCACAAACTTAGCCTGTGGCCAGAAAGGCAATGATCATTTCCCTGTGAACGTCAGATAAATCGTTCCGTTTCCTCAATATGAAACTACTGCACTCTTTTCGGGATCCCCTCAACGCACTTTGTAAACATTCCCGTGCTAGTACTGTCACCTGCTATCTTTGAGTGGTTATTGCACATTGACGCCGAAATTGGTTCAAATGGCTCTAAGCACTATGCGACTTAACATTTGAGGTCATCAGTCCCCTAGACTTATAACTACTTAAACCTACCTAACCTAAGGTCATCACACATATCCATGCCTGAGGCAGGATTCGAACCTGCGACTGTAGCTGCAGAGCGTTTCCAGACTGAAGCGCCTAGAACCGTTGGGCCACAGAGACAGTCACTGACGTCTGACATAGACGGTTGTCACATTAATGTTACTGGACCGTATGTTTGCGCAAGCATCATTTTCAGTGTACAGTCTATGCCAATCTGCTCAAAATGTGACAAAATTAGTTAATGTAAATGAGTAGGAGAAACAACCCTGTATTTTTCATATACTGTACAGGGTTTTTCGTTAAATACCTCCGGGGCTATACACGACAATTGATCGAAGACAACACAGGCAGAAAAATGATATATTACTGGCTGGAACATAGGGTTTCGACTCGAAATACGCGCCATGAGTGAGCCGTGGCTAGGTTCCTTGGGTCGCATTTCGAATTCCTGGTGCCAAGAGCTCGAACTTCGGGTTTGAGGCCACTGAAATCTTTCCTCGAGGTTTTTGATGTGGTCGGGGGGTGGGGGGGGGGGGGTTTGACGTAGCGAAATGGGGGTCCGGTAGAGGTGCGAGGAGGACGATGTGAGAGGTGCGCCCGGCGAGCAAGGTGAGGACGTCTGCAAACGTCTTGGGCACGGAGTCCGGCCAGTGGTAGCTGAACAGATTTGTAGGCTGATTTGAATCCGTGGCTCATTTCGAGTGCCGTCTTCGTGCGTAGCCTGGGCAGCCAGCCCTGGGACGTGGCACACCGATGAGAGAGCTGAAGCCAGTTTCGCTGAGCTGAATTCTGGGCTCTTTTCGGAACCGGCAGGCTTCAGCTTCGATTCGTGAACTTCAGCTGTTTTGGATTTTGAGGTCTTAACTGGCATTCTCTTGTAGATACCCTACTTTTTATTTTGTAGTATTACTTAACTGAAGCTGTTATTAAAGAAAGCCTTCTTTTTTATGTTGGTGATTTCACTTAAATGAAGCTGTTTTCTACCTGGTAATTTTACTCAACTGAAGATTTTATTAAAGAAGGCCTGCCCATCTTTTATTTGGTGATTTCATTTAACTGAAGCTTTTATTAAAGAAGTCCTGCCCGTTTTCTATTTTGTGATTTCATTTAACTAAATCTATTATGCGCTTTTCCTTTAGACTTTTCACACTTTTCATTACACCCAACCTGACACATACGCAGATCACTTTTCGAGCACGATCACGGTAATACGTCCCTATTACACCTTCCCCCTCTTCCCTTCTGTATGTCTGAAAAACTGAGTCGGATCCTCTCAAGATAAGATGTTGAAATCAGAAATATGGTGAAACATTGACATTGTATAATAGTAATCAGCGTTTTATTATTATTATCTGTCAGTCGGAGTTCTATAAATAATTTTAATTGTTTAATATGAAATATATTTTAACCTCCCATTCAATTATGGAAATGTTCGACGTTTTCCTTCGCGAACGGTACTAGCGTAAAGGAGAATCAGCCTATCGGAATACACGTCCCATTGAGATTTGAAAAGTCATTTCACATAAACGCGTGGTGGGTTTGAATCGCTATAAACTTCCATGAAAATCACGGGAATAGTTCATTGTATTTATGAGCGGATGGCAAATACAACTTATTTGTGCATTTCGAAATAGTACAGAAACTAAATGTCATACATACACGTTTCACTGGCATTAACACAAGGGGAACATTGAATCTAACCTGCAATAGCACCAATAGTTCCTCGAGCTTAATGTCATTATCCGGCGTACGGGGCCCTGCAACAGTTCCACATGCCTTCGCTCATGAGAAAGTAGAGAGAAGTTATGATTATATTTTCTGTAGATTGGTAAAGTCTCTGTAATTTGATTAAAGTAGGAAGTCAAATGTGCTTGCCAGACAATTAAATACTTTATGTTTTGTCTCAGAGACAGTTACACGTTATAAGCATATCACATTATGCTCCGAAAATCATGAAAGTCTGAATGCTATTGTACACTTTTAATAGGCTTTTAATTAATTACAAAGGTTGTCCCCACTGGCAAACAAGAAAATTATAATCAGTTTAGGGGTCCAGGAACAAACACAATCATATCAGACTTCAGAGCTTGTTGGGCCTCAGCCTATTACGATACCATGCAAAAGAATTATCAGTAATTGTACGTGTTCCTGTAAATGCAGAGCCGGCCGGAGTGGCCGAGTGGTTCTAGGCGCTACAGTCTGGAACCGCACGCCCGCTACGGTCGCATGTTCGAATCCTGCCTCGGGCATGGATGTGTGTGATGTCCTTAGGTTAGTTAGGTTTAAGTAGTTCTAAGTTCTTGGGGACTGATGACCACAGTAGTTATGTCCCATAGTGCTCAGAGCCTGTAAATGCAGAGAAACCGCCGAGGCTCTAAATACACTTCCGTGTCCCCAGCTGGACGCAGCATATGCAGCGAGTGAAGTGCTGCGTGATAGGGAGGTTGTTAAACGTGGCGAACACTGCCCCGAGCAGCTGCACCGCTACCAGGACAGGCATTGTTTCGCTGAAGCCGACATCGCCTTCTAGTCTCACGAATGGCAGCACAATGCTTAAAAGCAGTCGCGTGCCCTTCTGTTTGACACCTCCCCAACAAAGGCATACGGAAAGCGTACCTCGTAGCACCGTACACAGCAATACTCTCACTTCCTTACACCCGTGAGATTACACTGATTAAGTTTCCTGCACAAAACTCATTGCGGGCCGATAGAATGAAACACTCATGAACACATGGTTACCCTTGTTATTTTGCCACGACAGACATTACGCTGAGCTGAAGTCATAAAATCAGTTTCACAAATGCACGCGTTTTCTTGCGAAGTTCAGGTAGCCTGTCAAGTAGAACCGAATTCAGAACGTGAATCAGTCAGTATTCGTAAACTTACACCTTTTCCACTCGTCTTTCTTGACATTTCCCAATCAGGTTCAAATGGCTCTGAGCACTATGGGACATAACATCTGTGGTCATCAGTCCCCTAGAACTTAGAACTACTTAAACCTACCTAACCTAAGGACACCACACACATCCATGCCCGAGGCAGGATTCGAACCTGCGACGGTAGCAGTCGCGCGGTTCCGGACTGAGCGCCTAGAACCGCTAGACCACCGCGGCCGGCTCCCAATCAGGTCAAAAAGCATAGTGACAAGGCATACATCTTGGCATAATTAATGGTTTCCTAAACTTAATATTTCCTTGGATTAAGTTGCCTTTCAGCAGGTAACTGAACAAGTATGAAAATAGTAGTACAACACTGAGCTACCTATCACCAAGTAACTGGTAGCAAGTTCTTTTGTAGGAGCACAGAAAATAGTGACAAAACACTCGCAGAGCTATCTTTCCGAAAGACTTAGTAGCTTTTCTCCTTAATGTTGTACTACAACGGTGGCGCGTTTGCTCTTTGCTGCGAGCTTAAATGTCTCATGTACCACATTTACAGCTTTCTGTCGAAAGAAATTCTCATTCTGAATGTGACTCCAGAAAAGTACGAAGGTGAACCTGCGTTTAAAAAGTAGGAGAAAGGCACTGTTCGAAGTAAAGGTCTGAGAGCGGGCCACGAGCATTGCCTGCGAAAGGCAAGATTCCAGGTTCGATTCCCGGTCCGACGCACTGTTTTAATCCGCTATGAAGTTAATCCGCTGCAGACTTAAAGATTTATTCAGGAAATCTTCTTTATTGCTTCTCAAGTTATAAGATCGATCGATCTGCAGAAGATTACAGTGTCCCGGTTCGATATCCCGTCTCTGATTCCCTGGACTCTCCCCTCCAATCTCAACAAAACAACAAACATGGGTGCAGTACATGTAGCCAAACTGCGCCACCAATTTCTAGAATGAGGCTCCCTCCCTTATGCCCTCATTCACCTTCCTCCTCCTTCTGTTCTTGCTCCAGGCAGCAACAAATTGGTAGTGAGTGTGTAAAGGTTCGTAGAGGTTCTCCAGGTTCCAGTCGCATTATACAATTTTTCCGGGTTTTCCGGGTATTCTTGAGTACGTGATAAATTGCTTTTTCGACCTTCTCCATAACTGGGCAGAACATTTCCATAGAACACAGTGGTGTCTCTGTTAACTGCCTGACATCTTAAAATTGAAGACGATAGGCTTTACTAGTGTAGACGAGTGAGCATAGATCGTTTCACATAAGCAGTTTTAAATGTAGAAACAGTTGAGAACCTTTCAGTGCGATAATCACGATTAAAATGCGAAGACCTACAAGTAATATACGTTCACGTGTGGATTTTTACAAACAAACAAAGTTACAAAGTATAGTGACAAAAGTCATGGGATACCTCCCAATATCGTGTCGGACCTCCTTTTGCCCGGCGCAGTGCGGCAACTAGACGTGGCAGGAACTCAACAAGTCGTTAGAAGTACCCGGCAGAAATATTAAGTCATACCGTCTCTGTAGCTGTCCATAACTGCGAAAGTGCCTGTGCACGATGCACGAACACGAACTGACATCTCGATTATGTTCCATAAATGATAGATACGATTTGAGTCGAACGATCTGGGTGGCCAAATCATTCGCTCGAATTGTCCCGAATGTTCTGACATGCCACATTTTGGTCCGTAAAACATTATGTCGTTTTTAGGAAACTTCATATATCCGAATATAATCATTTCCCAACAGTGATCGGTTCAGTTGGACCGGAGGACCCAGTCTAATCCCTGTAAACGTAGTCCACACCTGTTACGTAGCCACAGCCAGCTTGTATAGTGCCTTATTGACAACTTGGGCCCATGGTTTCTGTGGGATCTGCCCCGCACTCTAACCATTACCATCAACTCTTACCACCTGAAATCGGACTCGTCACATCAGGTAACGATTTTCCATTAGTGTAGGGTCCAACTGATAGGGTACCGAGCCCATGAGAGGCGCTGCAGGCGATGTCGTGTTGTTGCAAAGCCACCCGCGTCGGTCGTCTGCTGCCGTAGCCCATTGACGCAAAAATTTGGCGCACTGTCCTAACTGATAAGTTCGTCATAAATCCCACATTTGTTTCTGCGTTATTCGGCGTTAACACCGGCAACCCTATGCAAACGCCGCTGCTCTGGGTTGTTAAGTGAAGGCTGTCGGCCACTGCACTCTCCGTGGTGAGAGGACATGCCTGAATTTAATACTCTCGCGGCACACTCTCGACACTATGGATCTCGAAATATTGAATTCTCTTATAATTCCGAAATCTAAAGTCCCATCGCGTCTAGCTCCAACTACTATTCCACGTGTAAAACCTGTTAATACCACTTGTGCGGCCATAATCACATTAATCACCTGAGTACACGTGACAGCTTCACCAGTGCACTGCCCATCTGTGCCTTGTGTATGTGACACTGCCGCCGTTTCTATATGTGCATAGCACTATCCCACCTCCCTGTACAGCCGTGCCAGAAATATAAGGGAAGTCAAATGAATACGAGATAAATAGAAATTAATTAAGTTAACTGTTTATTCTTGAAAAATTAATCGTCATAACTGTCAATACATTTATTGCATTGTAGGACATTACTGTCAAAACCTTCACGGAAAAAAGTGTTAGCTGTTGCCTTCTGAACAATAATTGTATCCAGGAGGGTGCTTCTTTGTCACAGGCAAATCGATGGCCTGAAATGTCTTTCTTGAAGACTCCAAAAATTAGGAAATCGCATGCGGTGAATCGGGTCTTTATGGATGATGTGTAAGGGCTTCCCAGCTGGAGATTATTCGAAATAACAGGCACACAATCTCCAGGAGGTCAAGATGACCCTTTTCTTTGACTGCAAGCGCCAGTTGCTCATTGACATTTGGAACGCTCAAAAATGTTGGACGACATTATTCTGTCGCAGCATTATGCGCGCGCAGATGATGCCAAAATTGTTTCGACTACACTGCAGAAGTTCCACTGGGAAGACCTCACATATCCTCCACACAGTCTCTAACTCTTCCCAAACGATTTCCGTGTCTCTGGAGCCCTGAAGAAAGACATTCGTGACCCTCGATTTGCTACGGATGAAGAGATGCGTGCCTAGCTATAGACATGCTTCCGTAGGCAATCGTAAATAAACATTTTTCCATGAAGGCATTGACCGTCCTGTCTCAAAGTGGGTTATTTCTATTAACAATTATGGCGACTACTTTTGAAATAATAAATAGTTTACTTACTATTTTCCCGTCTTGTTTTCACTTGACTGCCCCTTATACGTTTACAAACAGTCGAGAGTCAAGTAGAGAAGTGCATGTGAACTTATATCCAAAAATACTACATTTTTGTGTTGTTCGTGTAACAATACTTTTTTTCAGAATCTCTAGTCTTAAGTGACGTCTCAGATAGTACTCCAAAGAAGTGAGGTCCAGGAACCGTGCAGGTCATGAGACTGGTCCTCAACTACAGATGCATCTGTCATGGCAGTCATCACCCTGTGCTAATTGAACAGTTTGACTGAAATGTGCTGCAGTGCATTAACGAAAGAATCGCGTGTTTCAGTTCATTCTTGGGAATCTGTCCCGTAGTACATTTTCTAGAGTGGTTCTTGTAGAGAGCACAGGAAAGACGCGATAGAGGAATAAAAGAATCCACCAGACAAACACCAACAATTCTCACCACGATGTTTACCTGACACAGCTGTTGGTTCTAGCCCAGTTATGGAAGTACCATGCTGTTATCCATTTAACAACAAAAATGGTTGTGGAAATTACCTATTGTGTCTCATCCGTTTCCTCAACTGTGAACAGGACTGAAGATTCAAAAAATGAATGACAATTTGTGAAACAAACTGTAGGTAAAGGTTCTATGATCCGTCACTGCCCAGTGAAAGACCATGTACACGTTTCAGACCATACGGATAAGTGGACTGTCCTCCACGTTGTACTATAAAACGCGTCAATGACGTCGCGTCATGTTCATGTGCACTGGCCAGCCAGAACATTATGACCATGTTCCTAAAGGCGGTTACATCCATATTTGGCACGGGTAACAGCGGCGACGTATTGTGACACTGAAGCAGTGAGGCCTTTTTGGGTCGATGTCCGCCCCGATAGCTGAGTGGTCAGCAGGACGGATTGCCGTCCAACGGGCCCGGGTTCGATTCTCAGCTGGGTCGTAGGATTTTGTGTTGTCTTCATCATCACTTCATCCTCATCCGGCGCGCAGTTCGCCCTTTGTGGCGTCGAATGTAGTAAGACCTGCACCAAGGCGGCCAGACCTGCCCCGCAAGTGGCTTTCCGGCCAATGACGCCAAACGCTCATTTCCATTTCCATTTAGGTCGATGGAGGAAATTAGCATCACATCTGCACACACAAGTCACCTAACTCCTGTAAATTTTTGGATGGAGTCGTTGAACTCTGACGCCACTTTCAATCACTTCCAAGATGTGTTCGATCAGGTTCAGGTCTGGCGAGTTGGTGAGAGGGGGGTGGGGGGGGGGCAGCACATCAATTGGGATTCGCCACTGTGTTCCTCGAACCAGTCTGCCACACTTCTGGCACTGTGATATGGCGCATTATCTTGTTGAAAAACGCCACTGCCTTCGGGTAACATGTTCATCATGAGGGGGTATACATGTTCTGCAACAATTGTACTATACTCCTAGGCCTTTATGATGCCTTACACGAGCTCCACTTGACTCATGGATGCGTACGTGAATGTTCCCAAGAGCATAATGGAGCCGTAACTAGCTTGTCTACGTCCCGCAGTACAGGTGTCAAGGAGCTGTTCCCCTCGACGGATTCTTGCCCTCCCGTCGGCATGATGAAGAAAGTATCTGGATTCATCAGATTACGCTACGGTCTGCCACTGCGCCAACGTCCAGTGCCGATGGTCCCTTGTCCATTTCAGTAGTAGTTGCCGATGTCGTAGCGTTAACATTTGCACATGCATGGATCGTCAGCTGCAGAGGCCCGTCGTTAGCAGTGTTCGGTGCGCTGTGTTTAGACACACTACTACTCTGCCCAGCATGAAAGCCTGATGTTAGTTTCGCCACAATTCGCCATCTGTCATGTTTTACCAGTGTTCCCAACCAAGACGTGTGGACGTGGGTTCACCTTCGTTTCGATACATGTTGAAGACACTCACCACAACACTCTTCGAACACCTGACAAGTTGTGCAGTTTCCGAAATGCTCATTTCGAGTTTCTGAGTGATCACAATCTGTCCTCGGTCGAGCTCAGATAGATCGCGCACCTTCCACATTCTACACAGGGACAGCACGCTCACTGATACTACATGTGCCTTCCGTGTGTCTGACTAGCAGTCATTTCTCGGCAGATGACGCTGCTATCGCCTGGACTTCTATCGATAGTATGTCGGTGGTCATAATTTTCTGGCTGATCAGTGGATGTGTATCCTTTTTGATAATTTGCAGAATGCGTTCTACCTGATCGTAGCAATGGCACCATAAAAAGTAGCCAAGAACGCTTAATCGATTATCTTTCTCTTTGAAAACATCATTTTACACTACTATGCAGTCTCGTGTCTGTTATAATCGTAACATGTTATGTAGGATTTAAGTGGAATTCAGACTGGGCTTCATGTAAACGTGAGAGTCAATTCAATAATTGATTTATTAGACGGACAAAAACTTCTGGATAACAGAAGAGTAATACAGTTTTAGTGAAACAATATATCCTTCTGTCGCCCATAAAGATCCTGAAGCAGTGCTCAAAACAATCAATACAACAAATTAACTTCGACCACAAAATACCTTCCACACAATAAACATTTCCCTTAATACATTACAGGAGAACACATTAGCAATTTACAATGCCTAGCTCTTAACCGTTAGCAACAATGATGAAGAAGACGACTTCAGCAATAAAACAGAAGATGGCAAAGCAGTTCATAGAATTAGCTAGGATCAGTTACATGACACATTGATATACACTGGTTTACTGCTACTACTATTGCCATCGATACTTGCCACAAACCAAGAGAGGTGGCGCAGTGGTCAGCACACTGGACTCGCCTTCGTGAAGACGAAGGTCCAAACCCGCGTCCGGCCATCCTGATTTAGGTTATCCGTGATTTCTGTAAATCGTTTCAGGGAAATACCGGAATGGTTCCTTTGAAAGGTCACGGTTGACTTCCCTCCCCGTCCTTTCCTAATCCGATGGAATCGATGACCTCACTGTTTGGTCTCCTGCGCCAAATCAAGCAAACAACTGCAGGGCGTTCCAAAAAGGACTTTACAACTTTGAAAAATCATATAAATTAATTCATAGTATCAACAGAGTTGATTGTAGTGTCAATTTGTAGGAAAATACATCAAGTTTCGTCTCGCGTAGTTCGCTAGTGCCGATTCCCCCAGTAAGGAGAGATAGCGGCAGTTGCGCTAAGGATGGCTGCCTTCACAGTACCCGAGTGTGCTAGCTGTGTGTTTTGGTTTGAAGAATCGACGTCGGCGACAACAGTTCAGTGCAAATCTACATCTAATATTGCAACATGTTCGTGATCTAAAATGAACGTTTTTCTGTATTGAGGAAGAACAACTTTTTTT
This sequence comes from Schistocerca cancellata, assembly GCF_023864275.1. Taxonomy (NCBI): domain Eukaryota; kingdom Metazoa; phylum Arthropoda; class Insecta; order Orthoptera; family Acrididae; genus Schistocerca; species Schistocerca cancellata. The sequence continues at coordinate 619,258,135 of NC_064627.1, forward strand.
GGCTAAATACTGGTCGTCGAGTAAACAAGAGAAATTAAGAAAAGAGGTTTATCAACCTGAGTATTTTAACAGTAAAAGGAGTACTTTAAGGCAATATTTTGAAAATTACATAAATAAGACACTTTATTGGAGTGATCCAATTACTCACAAGGAAGTGATCAGAATTTTGAAGGGAAGGTTGCCCATAAATATACGTGAAAAGTTGATAAATGTTCCTGACCACGATGTAGAACAATTCTTGTCGGTGATTGACTCTATAGAGATGATTATGGAAGACGCAAGACAAATGAGTAGTAATCAAATGTCGACACACACTCATAGTAATACGAATAATTATAATAATAATTTAACGTATAGAAAGTACATTCCTAGTTGTTCCTAAAATGACAGTACCGTGTATCTGGGGTTTGGATTTTTTATGTGAGACCGCTGCAATCATTAATTTAGAGAAAGGTGAATGTATATTTAATTCCAATGGTAATGTTTTGACAGCCACCCTGAGAAAGGGCCGAGTAATTCCAAATCAATTGTGTATGAATCTAATGGTAAAACATGTCAGTATTGATGATGAAAATGTACCGAAAACCAGGTCAAACCCGCATTACAGAAGCGTGGACAATCTTCGTCCTATGGTTGCAATAAAAACAATGATTATAATAAATATAGAAGAGATACTTACTGTGCTAGAGGTAAACCTCGATATGGTGACGCGAATGTGCATAGTAGTGATATTAATAAGAGTAAAAGGTACCTAAGTGATGAACCCAATTGTATTCGACCTTGGGAAGATAATTCGAAGCATAATGTTCATCGGCAGGATGGAACAAATGCCTCGAGTCCTCATCCAGCACAAGGAGTTATAGCAATGGGCGAAGGAGCCTCCAATGTGCGACGGGGCGAATACCATAACTGGGATCATACTGTACGGATTGTGGAAGTTCATGAACCCCCACCGATGACTCAACGAGATAGATTAAACTAATACCTGTCACCAAATGCCTTCCTAGGATGACTGGAAAGGAGAAGGAAGGCAGGCATCAATTTGAACTGAGAGTATTAAGGTACAATAATGATCAAGATATAAGGAATGAATTAATTGAAGAAAAACCTGAAGTTTCTAATAAATGCGGACAAATTTTACAGGCAATAATTCCAACCAGTATAAATAATGTTGATACTGAAATATTAATTGATACTGGAGCGACTATTAGTGTCATGACGCTGGACTGTTTAAAACAGATAAGCCGAGGGGTAAAAATGCCCACTTTTCCTATTGCAGGATGTACCGTGTCTGGCGCGTTCAGCGCAAAAATGCAAAAAGTTGTGAAACAGGTACGTGTCGACGTTACAATACGGAGGGCTCAAATGGAAAGTACATTACTAGTTGTTCCTAAAATGACAGTACCGTGTATCTGGGGTTTGGATTTTTTATGTGAGACCGCTGCAATCATTAATTTAGAGAAAGGTGAATGTATATTTAATTCCAATGGTAATGTTTTGACAGCCACCCTGAGAAAGGGCCGAGTAATTCCAAATCAATTGTGTATGAATCTAATGGTAAAATATGTCAGTATTGATGATGAAAATGTGTATGATATCTGCCTTATTGAATGTTCTGAAGAAATGATGGATAAAATGTCATTGCAGGAAAAGGTGTTAGAATCAGAATATTTATCTTTTATCCAAAGGGACGAATTGTACTATTTGTTGGAAGCATATCAGTCGATTTTTAGTAAACGTCCGGGTATAGTAAAAGACTTTGAATACCATATAAAGACGTATGCACATAAACCCTTTTGTTGTACTTCCTATTCTATCCCATGGACAAAGAAAGAAGTAGTCAGAAAGGAAATCAATAAAATGCTAGAATGGGGTATTATTGAGCCCTCACATTCCGAATATTATAACCCTCTTCTGGCGGTAATTAAACCCAATGGTGACATCAGATTGGTGTTGGATGCCAGAGAGATCAATAAGATCATTATACCTGTACAAACGCGACCGGAGAACTAGAAGAGTTAGTACAAAAGTTTTATGGTGCCCGCTTCTTAACTCCTTTGGATATGCGTAGTTCATATTGGCAAACTAGAATATCGAAAGAATCTCGAAAGTATACTGCATTCGTTTTTCTGGGCCGAAGTTACCAGTTTACCGTCATGCTATTTGGGTTGAAAATAAGTGGTGGTGTTTTCATATCGGCATTAGATACCGTACTGGGCAGAGACCTTTTGAATGAAGTTACTTTATATGTGGATGATTTGCTAATTGCTTCTGAAACTTGGGAGGAACATTGGGACTTATTAAGAAGAGTTTTTGGGAAATTTTTGGAATACGGAGTTACTGTAAATTTGAGCAAATCCAAGTTTGCTCATAATCAATTGAAATTTCTTGGACATGTAATTACTCCTGAAGGGATAAAACCAAATCCTGAAAAGATGGATGCAATTAACAGAACGGAAGACAAGAAAAGAATAGAACGGAATTAAAGTCATTTATCGGCTTAGTTTCATTTTTTCGACGATTTTTACCCAATCAGTTAGGAAGCCAAGACTGTTTGTTACGGCTGTTAAGAAAAAATGTCATGTGGGAGTGGAATTCCAAATGCATGCAAGCTTTTGATAACATCCGCAATGCTTTGACTAATGCTCCACTGTTACATCATCCGAGACTTGATCAAGATTTTTATATTGCTGCAGATGCTTCTGAAACAGGATTGGGTGCCACTCTTTTCCAGATGGACAATCCAGAAGATATCAGTACCATCAAAATAATTGGGTTTGCCAGCAGAACACTCTCTAGCCGTGAACGTGCGTATTGTACTACTGAACTGGAAGTACTGGCCGTGGTCTGGTCCCTTAGAAAGTTTCGCTATTTTGTATGTAGAAAGAAGACCACAAAAAAAAAGAAAAAAATTGCAACCACAAAGCTTTATCTTTTATTTTAACAGGAAGGATGTTCCATTCAAGTTTAACCCTGTGGGCCTTGCTACTGCAAGAATATGTTATTACGCTCAAATACATCACAGGGAAAGACAACATCATAGCCGATGCTCTTTCAAGACTACCGAAAAGAAAGAATGACGATGAGTGTGAAGAACGGACTATTGACTTTAAAGTCATGAATTTATCAAGGCAATATTGTGAGAGGCAGATTTCACAGCTATGTCGAAGTCTTCCACAACTGCAAGAAGATGATAAGTTGTGGAAAGCCATTAGACATGCTGTTGAAAGCAAAACGCTAAGTCACTCTTAAGAACAGTATCAATTAAAATCCGGAATATTGTATCGGAGGAAGGATGAAGAAGATGTTTGGAAAGTTTGTGTTCCAAGTAAATATTTAGAATCACTAGTATGGTACACTCACTTGAATTGGGGTCATTTTCGTGCCGCTAAATGTACGGCCAAAATAGCACACTACTGCTATCATCCAAATTTGGGACGTCTAAATACAAATATTCTTAAGAAGTGCAAAATATGTCAGAAGGCAAAACCCATAAACTATTGTCGGAAGATAGAATTACATCCGATCATCCCACAACAACCTTTAATGTTGGTGACATGTGATGTCTGTGATTCATGTCCCATGACACGTGGATGGTTCAAATATGTTTTGGCTTTCTATGACCTCTTTTCAGAATATGTGAAATTATATCCTTTGAAAAATCTCCACGTTCGACCCATGTTATGCAAATTTATCAACAACTATATAACTGAGCTCGGCAAAACTATAATGATCTTGACAGACAACGCTGCTTATTATACAAGCAAAGTATGGAGAGACACTATGAAAGAACAAGGAATCCAGCACATTTACATCTCAAGATTTTACCCTTGTGGAAATCCGGTTGAGAGAATCTTCCGAGAGTTGAACCGATTTTTACGGACGTACATACCCAAACAACTTTATAAATGGATCGATTGGATTTATAAATTTGAGAAAGGGTATAATGACTTACCACACTTATCGACAGGTTATTCACCTAACCAAATAGTATTTGGTGAAAGTATTGTGCCAGAATGGATGAAGAAATTACCTGCAATAGAACAAAAGATTACCAAGAAAGAAGATATGGTGAAGAAGGTCTACGAAAACCTGAAGCATCAAGCACAATTGAGAAAAACCCGTTTTGATAAAAATGTGAAGAAAGTAGTCACATATGATGTAGGGGAAGAAATTTTATTGAGAAATCACCCAAAAGCATCAACCAGGAAAAGACTGAATAAGAAATGGCAATATTTACATACAGGTCCATACAAAATAATGAAAATATCTCATGAAGGGAGCTACCTCCTGGCAGATTGTGATACTGATGTAATTAAGGGCTTGTTCCCTCACATAGACCTGAAGAAGTATTATCAATAATGAGCAAAATATAGATTCAAGAAACACTGAATGATATCAAGACTACACTCAGAGTGGACTAAGTAAAAGCACCAGTGGATAAATACGTAGTTATACTAACTTACAAAGAAAATTAAAGAATGTACCGAAGATTTCCATGAGATACCTTCTTGGTATCAGCAACAATGACGACGCTGAAATACGATTTATCCTCTCACCGAACAGCGAGGATGGATGATTTAAAAGTGGAATTACGAGGAAAAGAAAAGGACCAAATCCTCTCTGGTTAAGCAAGTGGCTTGATAAGGGTTTTGGCCTAGGATGCCAATCGTCGAACCCAGCTGTGATCCCTGCCTTGCACAGTCGGTTGAAGAACTGAGGGCTTCATCCAAAATAAATAAATAAATAAATAAATAAATAAATAAATAAATAAATGAATAAATGAATAAATAAAAAATAAAAATGTGGTGTGAATATGAAGTGATAAGTGCGAAGAATTTGTAAGACAACCTATAAACAAATGTGGAATTTAGTTAAGGGCATTTTGTCTAGGCCCATTAACTCAACTTAAACATTGTGGAATGTATGTACTAACTTGTTGAGTGAATCTGAGAGTGAGTGTATTCGCCGAAACAAATACCCTCTCCTGTCACAGTACACAAAAAAAAATAAGCCTGTTCTGTCTGGAACCCTCTTCAAGACATCACAGTCTGGGGGGCCGTGTAACATTACGAGTCAAGATAGCTGTAACGGAACTTGAGTAGCGTAAAGTTATCGTTAAAAACGCACGCTGCGCGATTTGTTACGATTTGGTCGGTCATAATAATTGTAACATGTTTTTAAATACAATTAAAATATAACGGCGATACCTGTTTAGTGTTATTGAAAATAATATGTAGTACATTAATGAGTAGGGTATCCGATCCTATAAGAAGAGGTAAAATTGGGGATATTAAGGTGTTTTGCTTTATATCGACTAAGCCGATGACACGGCGTCTTTTTTTTCCGTTTACTTCTCGTACTAAAGAAATGCTAATTGCGCGTTGTGAAAAATATAGGGGCGAATTTTAAATAGCTGCAGTGTATAATCAGACTAACAAATAGACATTCAGTTACGAGAAATAGCGGATAGCGAAGTGTGGTCATTAAACTGAGTACACCTACAGGGCAGTCAATTCCGGGATAAGTCTATTCGCATCTCACGAGGGACGCGGTATTGAGACCTTTTTTTTATTTTAATTATATCGCGGAGAGCGGGCTTCAGTTTATAAAAAGGAGAAAAGCTGTATCATTATCATTGACTGTTGGTGTCAAGCGACCAAAACTGTTCATCAAAGGGTTTCGGTGAGTGAGTGGTGAGTGCGAAATGAAACTGTGAACGAAGTTATGTTAAATAAAGCAGAAGATACAAGACAGTTTGTACGTATCTGTTATTATTCAATAAACTGTAACATTTCTTCTCGTTGTACGAAGCCTTTATAGACGATCGTTATGACAATTTGCTTTGAAGGGATCTCGTTACGAGTTAAGATTTGGGGACATGGTCAAGAGGGGATACTTCGTAGATCCTAACTACTGCAGCTATTCTGGAATCAGGTGCTACCGTGACCGTTGTATGTTGTCAATGGCTTAAGGTCATCATATCTCATGCTCTAAGATCGACGCGCCTTTCCTCTTGGTATAACGGTGTCTCACGCCGACGGCGAAGGTAGATACGGTAGAGTGTGTCAATAGAAAATCCGTCCTACCACGAAAAATTGCCCGGAATATTTTATTAATCGTGACATTTTAGGCCGCGAATGTTTCCGTTTTACAGAATATGATTCGCTGCAGAAAAATTGTAAGAACAAATATTCAGTGCGGACATTTCACGGCAACTCACCTGTAAACCAACGTGAAATGTATTTTGACGAAAGCATGAAAGCCTTCTGATGATGAACTGTAATCAGTCCGAAACCGATGACACTACATTTTCTGTAAAGTAACGTAAAACCGATTTGTGGCTAGTTGCTGCTGGACACCAACAACAGCATGTCTTTTGTTTGCCTCGACTTCCTTGCCGGCCGTGGTGGCCAAGCGGTTAAAGGCGCTACAGTCTGGAACCGCGCGGCCGCTACGGTCGCAGGTTCGAATCCTGCCTCGGGCATGGATGTATGTGATGTCCTTAGGTTAGTTAGGTTTAAGTAGATCTAAGTTTTAGGGGGCTGATGACCTTAGAAGTTAAGTCCCATAGTGCTCAGAGCCATTTGAACCATTTTTCGACTTCCTTCCCGCCTCTGTATTTGATGATAACTTGTTTTGCTCTCGTAAACGAAACGCGTGAGATACATTTATATTTTGATGTGACATGTAGGTACGTTTCTAGGCAAAGAAGTTCACCCCAGTAAGACAAATAATTGAGAATTTTGAATGCCTGTTACAGTCAACGGCCTGCCGCGGCTACTTGGGCGTCGTGCGGGACTGGCCGGTCACCTTGTGCGCTGCGCGGCGCAGTCGCAGGCGCACCCTGGCGACGTGCCAGCGCACAGCCTGGTCAGGAATTAGCCTTAACGAGCGGAGCAGCGGTCGCGCCTGGACGCGCCGCTGGGACGCGCCGCCGCCGCCGCTGCCGCCGCCGCAGCAGACCGCAGTCCAAGGCGAGGTGCGCCCATTACGGCCGCCAAGGAGACTCCGAGGAGCAGAGCGGGCTTTTTGCGGACGCGGCCAGCGCGGCCAAATGGCCCGTGCAGCGGCAGGAAGTTATGAAAGGCGCTTACATAAAGCCGCGCCCTCCCCCAGGAAGTTGCTCCAGCCGCCCGCATTGTGTTCCGGCGTGCCACTCCAGCCCCGGGCTGTATTGCGCGGTCAGCCGGGAAGTGGGGCCCGCCTGCACCCCGCCCTGACGTCACGACGTGGGAAGCTCTCGTACTGACCGCCTTTTGCCCATTCGTTCCACAGTCGTTGCGGAAGAGATTGCTAAATTCCAGCTGCTAAGGCTGTCAGCAGAGAATGTCTTCAGTCTCCTGATTCTTGACAGACACTGCACTGAACAAATGTTCGAATGTTGAGCTGGGTCAGTTGAATTAATTTAGTGAAACTAAACTTCTAATTGTTGTTGTTTATAGGTCCCCTAATTCCGACTTCAGAGCATTTCTGCTCAAGCTAGACAGGGTTCTTGATTCACTTTGTGGGAAGTACCAGAAATTAGTTATATGTGGTGACTTCAATATTAATTTTGAATATGATGACGCAAGAAAAGGTTGTTGGTAGATCTCCTAAATTTATGTGATCTGATGCAGACTGTGTTTTTTCCAACTAGGGAGCAGGGGAACAGTAGCACAGCCATAGACAATATTTTTATTCATTCTTCATTACTAGATGGGCATTCTGTTAGTAAAAGCGTGAATGGCCTTTCAGACCGTGATGCACAAATTTTAACACTAAAAGGCTTCTGTACTCAAAGCAATGTCATATTTAATTACAGACTATGTAGGAATGTTGAAACATCTCCTTAGAAAAATTTATGAATTACTGACATGGTAAACCTCTTACGTTATTTGATTTTCAAACGGCTGACCAGAACTGAACGTACTCAGACATTTCTCTCTTTACTTATTCTGATCAACACTAAACTGACCCACAATATTTTTAGCGCAACACAATCTGACTTTCAATAATCCCTACAAAACGATGGCCCTGACTAACAATAACCTATACCTTCCATGAATCACTTACCTCACAAAAATCTTCGTTACTCGAACTACTGCAATACAGTGAGCGCCAATACTGCCAGCCAAATAAAAGATTTTAACTACTGAAGGCACTAACTACTGATAGGCATAGTTAGCAAATGAAAGTTTTTGATAGAGAACAAACAATGTATTTACCTTAATAATGTTCAAAAGTCATATATGGACGTGTGTTCATCAGAAAGAGTAAATTTCTAATACTGGATATCATGAACTCAGTTCATGATATCCAATATTACAAATTTACTCTTTCTGATGAACACACGTCCAGATCGTCCGCTTAAAACTCTGGCATCTCTCTCTCCACACCCACCACTGCTGGCGGCTCACCTTCAACTGTGCAACGGTACCCGCTGTTCACATCTAACTGGCCAACACTACAATAGCAAATATTCCAACAATGCAAACCAGCCACAGACTTCACACAGCACAGTCAGTGATTTTCATACAGAGCGCTTCGTGGAGTTACCAACATAAAAACCTAAACAGCCTACTTACAAAGTTAATCCAGCAGCAATAGAGAGTTCCTTAAACCTTGTTGAGGAACAAGAGTGGCAGGACGTTTATAGTGGCAATAACATAGTTGATAAATATAATGTTTTCCTTAACACATTTCTCATGGTCTGTGAGAGTTGCTTTCCATTAGAACGTTCTAAAGGGGGGAACTAGCAGTAATAGGCAGACCTGTGGCTGACTAGTGAGATAAGAATATCTTGTAGAACAAAGCGGGAATTACATCAAAATGTTAGAAGTAGTCACAATCATGTTACAGTAGCCCATTACAAACAGTATTGTAAAGTACTTAGAAATGTTATTAGGAAGGCAAAGAGTATGTGGTATGCAAATAGAATAGCTAATTCACAGGATAAAATTAAAAACATATGGTCAGTTGTGAAGGAAGTGTGTGGTCAGCAGCACAAGGTCGACGATATAAAGTCAGTTCGCAGTAAAAATATTTCTGTTACTGATAAATCAGATATATGTACAGTATTTAGCAATCATTTTCTGAGAATTTCTGTTGAATTAAATAAAAATTTAGTTTCTACAGGAAATCATATAACTTTCCTGGCAAATACCTTTCCGAGATTGATGTCTGAAAGACTCCTCTGCGATACAGACAAGAGGGAGATTCAGTTAATAACTGAATCCCTGTTGACTAAGGACTCTCATGGTTATGATGGAGTGTCTAGCAGAATATTAAAGTACTTTTCTGCACATGTTAGCCCTGTATGTAGTCATATTTGTAATTTTTACCTTAGGAATGGTCAGTTTCCTAAGCGATTGAAGCACTCACTAGTAAAGTCGCTTTATAAAAAGGAAGAAAGGGATAATGTAGATAATTTTAGACCCATTTCTATGCCATCAGTGTTTTCAAAAGTTATAGAAAAGGCTGTGTATGTGAGGATAATTGATCATTTTCTATCATACGATTTGCTATCAAATGTACAGTTCAGCTTTAGAAGTCGTTTAGCTACTGAAAATGTTATATTCTTTTCTCTCTGTGAGGTACTGGATGGGCTAAACAAAAGGTTTCGAACACTTGGTATATTTTTTGATTTAACTAAGGCATTTGATTGGGTTGATCACAAAATATTGCTCCAGAAGTTGGACCATTACGGAATACGAGCAGTAGCTCACAATTAGTTCACCTCTTACACAAACAACAGGCAGCAAAAGGTCATTATTCACAATGTTCATAACGGGTGTGATGTGGGGTCTGAGTGGGGTACTGTCAAGTGGATGGTGCCCCCCGGATCTGTGCTGGGGCCACTATTGTTCCTTATTTTGTATAAATGATCTACCCTCTAGTATTACAGGTAATTCTAAAATATTTTTGTTTGCTGTTGACACTAGCTTGGTAGTAAAGGATGTTGTCTGCAACATGGGCTCAGTTTCAAATAGTGCAGTACGTGACCTAAGTTTATGGTTTGTAGAAAATAAACTAACGCTACATCACAGTAAGGCTCAATTTTTACAGTTTCTAACACACAATTCAACAAAACCTGCCTTTTTAATTTCACAGAACGGGAATATGATTAGTGAAACTGAACAGTGCAAATTTCTAGGTGTTGAGATAGATAGTAAGCTGTCGTGGAAAGCCCACGTTCAGGACCTTGTTCAAAGACTTAAAACTGCCATTTTTACTATTCGAGCGGTATCAGAAGTGAGTGATCGTTCGACACGAAAGTTTGTCTACTTTGCTTATTTTCATTCGCTTATGTCGTATGGTATTATATTTTGGGGTAACTCTTTCCATTCTAAAATAATATTCTTGGCTCAGAAACGGGAGGTTCGGGCAATAAGTTGTGTAAGTTCACGAATCCGTTGTCGACCCTGTTCACGAGTTTCGGCATTGGCCTCTCAATATATATATATTCCTAACTGTCCTTTCTTGTTAACAATATTAGCTTATTCCCAAGAATAAGCAGCTTTCACTCGATTAATACTCAGCAGAAACCAAACCTGCAATTGGATTGGACTTCCTTAACTCCTTTGCATAAAGGTGTGCAGTATACCGCTGCATCCATTTTCAATAAGCTACCAGTCGAATTCAAAAATCTTAGCAGTAATCCACGAGTTTTTAAATCGAAACTAAAGAGTTTCTTCATGGGTCACTCCTTTTACTGTGTCGAGGAGTTCCTTGAAAAATTAAGCTGATTCTTATTGTGTTGTTGACCGTTTACTTAAACTTATGGACTGACTTTTTTCGGGTTCATGAACATTTATTTTTCTGTTATGTCGTGTACTGACACGTTCCATGACTTTGGAAATTTAATTTAATTTTACAAAAATTAAGAAATGTTTTTATTCATCATTTTATAATTATAATCGAGCTGATAAATCTTACAAAAAATGAGAAACGTAAATCAGTAAATTCAAGGTGCTTGATTCGTACCGCATTTATTGGGGTGGAAACTGTACATATTCTAACTTGAATTAATGCCTTTTACAACGAAAATGGAAAATCCGTCCGACCACGGAAAAATTTCCCGGAATATTTTATTAATCGTATGAACCTTGCCGTTGGTGGGGAGGTTTGCGTGCCTCCGCGATACAGATAGCCGTACCGTAGGTGCATCCACAACGGAGGGGTATCTGTTGGGAGAGGCCAGACAAACGTGTGGTTCCTGAAGAGGGCAGCAGCCTTTTCAGTAGTTGCAGGGGCAACAGTCTGGATGATCGACTGATCTGGCCTTGTAACATTAACCAAAACGGTCTTGCTCTGCTGGTACAGCGAACGGCTGAAAGCAAGGGGAAACTACGGCCGTAATTTTTCCCGTGGGCATGCAACTTTACTGTCATTGAGAGCAGCATCAAACCAGTCAGTGGACTGAAGAACGCAACAACAACAACAACAACAACAACAGACTTCATTTACATGAATCCGCCGTGACGCCAAATTCTGTTCAGATTGAATCTAATATGACTAGGTACACCGCAAACTGTGGTTCAAGCAGAACAGTGATCTGTCAATATCATTTAATAGCCCTACGATACGAGATTTATGGCCCATAATCCAGCTTTCTCCCTGTTCTCCGCGGCCTCCACCACGGCCCCTCGGATACAGGTTCTCTACAGGCTACACATGCAGTTATAAGAACATTCTGCTCACAGCTTCCTCGTGTAAAAAGTCATAAGCCACACATACCAACCGTAGCACTGGGGAACACGGAGATCATGGCCTAGAATATGAATATTAATCTGACCGACAGAGTAGTTAAAATGAGAGAATGGCTTGCCACCTGTGCTCGTACATCCGCTATGTATATTCCCATACAAATGAGACATTTTACTTGAAAGTCGCTTACCCGGTGCCGGCGGATAAATACGATATTGCATGCCTGTGTTATTTTGATTACGATGCAAAGTCCAATGGAACAGGCACTGAGGTCACTACGAGCGTTACGAAATACACGGAACGTATTCGCAGTGTCTAATATGGGCATGCGTCAGCTGTGTAATGAAATGATGGCAATGAAAATTTGTGCCGGACCGGGACTCTAATCTGGATTTCCCCGCTTTTCGCGAACGGTCGTCTTACAATTTTTTTCTAAGGAGAGCGAAAGAAGGGCATGGTGCAAAGAGGGCAAGGGTCGCCTTCCGAGGCCTGGCCTGAATGTCCCCATCCCGACCTCCAAAATGGTTCATATGGCTCTGACCACTATGGGACTTAACATCTGAGGTCATCAGTCCCCTGGAACTTAGAACTAGTTAAACCTAACTAACCTAAGGACATCACAAACATCCATGCCCGAGGCAGGATTCGAACCTGCGACCGAGCTTTATTTGAACAGATGTATTTATTTGTTTAGAAGTACATACTATAATTATTTTTTCTTTTTACTGCGATTAGGCATTTGAGGACAACGTTCCAATTCCAGTTCTTCGTTCCTTGTTCTTTTATTTTCTTCCAGTATGCCTTCATCCGTCCACTATGTTTCTTCTTTCTGTCTTCAGGTCATTTTGAACCAGTCTTTTCAGCTGCCCTGCCTTGGAATTCTTCCTTTTTCAGTACTTTATCCCGAAAGGCTTATCTGTTGTTCATATATTCTATTTTTATTTTGTGTCGTTCTCAATCGATTTTTACTTCGTTGACTCAGTTTGTTGTGGACTTCTTAGCCAACAAATATTTGAAAACCTTATTAAAGAGCGATCGCATAAACAGCGGCCTCACTTTATGTGAGCGCTCTAAGCTTGTTGATACCAGTGCCTACCAATTTTAATTGTATATTACAGGTATGTTCCTACCAACTGTTATGTTCATACGCAGGTGTAGTTGTGATTTTCTGTTTCATACTCTCTGATCGTTATGTGAAATTTTTAACTTCTGGCACTGAGGATGGTCACTAAGTGACCGAAAATTGATTTTGCGGATGATAAAACAAAAAAATACGACCAATGCTGACTCTCCTTCCTAGTGTGTATATCTTGTTTTTGCATTTAACTGATAGGAAAAATACACTCTCTGAGGTCGATTTAAATTATGTAACCTCTCCTATTATACTTTCATGAATTTGGAAAGCTGTACCCAATAATTCCATCTGATTCATAATTTTGATTGCTGGTCTACCTTTGAAGATTCTCTAGTTACAAGTATCTGCTACACTTTCATTTGGGAACCTCGTTTCTTGAAATGCTAAAATTTGAATTTTGTTTCCCCTAAAAGTGCTTCTCATTCTTTTTGTTTATCAGTCTAGATTAGAGAATTTAAATGTAAAGAGCCTAGAAAGAATTTCGTTTTGAATTTTATTTTAGAAGGATTCCAAAGTTGCTCCAGTTCGGTAGCAGTTGTTGGGACTCCCCAGAACCCTTGTTCCCAAAGCACTGCTTGGCGCAATGTTGGATTTCTCTCTCGAGTTACCACTTGGGGTAGGGCATTCATTTTGCGGACTATCCAAACTGTAGTTACAATTGTATTACATTCAAAGTAAGAAATTGATTCCAGTATAAGCTCGGATTATTAATTCGAAATTTGATTTTTTGTTCGTGGTTCCCTCCACTAAGCTCTTCCGTTCTCTCCGTATTTGGGAATTAAATCAGGCTTCCTCTTCCGCCTTCGAGACCGTTGGCCGAGTTTCACCTGTATTCCTAGGAAGGGGTCCTCACAGGCTACTACCATCCGGAGCCAGATGGTCCGTTTCTACTTCTCTTCCTCCTCCTTCCCTGTCACTAGCTAGATAGGGCCCCGGGCATGGGACCTGTATTTTATTTACACATAAAAATGGCTGATGTATTTAATTATATATTTTTATTTTATTTTATTTTGCTTTATTATTTTTAACCGGATCCTACTACCGCCACAAGAAGCTTCCGAGTTGACTTCGCATAAATTAATGGAGGGAGATTCCGTCTAAACCGTTTCCTCGGAGGATCAATCATGTGCCCTGAATCGTCTTAAAGTGTACCTGCTAGTATTCGGAACGCCCCAGTGGACAGAAGGATTCTCAGATAATGCGCCTTAGTAATTCGATAGTCGTGTCCGGTACAGTCCATGGCGGCGGAAAGCCGCATGAGTCATCGTCAGGCGGAAGCACACGTCGAGGGCGCTTTCGGGCGCGGCCTGCTCCCTATTTGGTAATTTTACTTAACTGTGGAGGCCTGCCTGTTTTCTATTACGTAATCGTGCTTAACTGAAGCTGTTGTTAAGGAAGGTCTGCCTGTGTTCTGTTTTGGTAATTTTATTTAACTGAAGCTGTTATTATTGAAGGCCTGCCTGTTTTGTATTTGGTATTTTTACTTCACTGAAGATGCTATTATTGAAGGTCTATCTGTTTTCCGTTTGGTAATTCTACTTAACCGAAGCTATTATTGAAGCCCTTCCTCTTTGCATTTGGTAATTTTGCTTAACTGAAGCTGTCATTCATCATTGAAGGCCTGTCTGTTTCTATTAGGTAATTTTACTTATCTGAAGTTTTTATTAAGTAAGGCCTGGCTGTTTTCAATTTGGTAGTTTTACTTAACTGAAGCTGTTATCAATGAAGGCCTACTTGATCTCTATTTGGCAATTTTACTTAACGGAAGCTGTTATTATTGAAGGCCTGCCTGTTCCCTTTTAATTAAATTACGAGCTATTTCACAATTTGGGTTAGTACAAACCCTTATTAATGCAGGCCTACCTGTTTTTATTCTCCTATTATTGAGATCAGATACCTTAGTCGATCTGTGTTGTAATTAACTGAAATTGTGATTACCAAGGGCCTACCTGTCTCAGTGGTTTTTATGTCAATAAGGTAGTAACAGCAAAGTCACACGATGCTACACGGCCGCTAGCATTTCGCGTTACATCTTTCATCCGTAATTGTAGGTTTCGGTCGTCCTTGGCAGATGCAGTAAGTCTCCCATGCTCAGCGTCCTCATCGCCGGTAAATTTTCGGGCACGCAGCTCAGTTCGACCACGAAGTCTCGGATGTGGGCGAGAGACGAAGCTATGTGGTCCACGACGACCGGCGGTAGAAGATCTCGGGGCAAAATGATCTGTCCTTGTCTAGCTGTTGCTGGGCCGCGTCCCATGCGATTCTCGTCGCCCGTAGGAATAATGCCGGCACGCGGTTGTGGACATGAGACAACTCCAGGTCTCCCACGAGCGGAAATCTCGTTAAAGTAGTGTAGCGTACTTTAGATATGTGACCTGTACTGACAAAATTACATATGCTGCCTAGAAACTATGAGCCATGGTGGCTATTAGGGGAAGAATGTGTGCAAGATAATGAAGTTTAGATGCTACGTAAGTACTGATGTAACACGTCCAGAGAATCATATCCATCCACTGCACTGGAGCAGTGGACGTGTCCATTGTAGTAGCTGGCGACATGAGGCTGCCACAGTTCGGCGAACTGTATTGGAGAACTGCACTCCCAGTGCCTTCAGTGAGGGAACTTTCTGGAAGAGGATCGCTGTCGGGTGGAGAAGGCCTCACGTGACAAACATGTACGTCGTCTTGCGCATGTTGACGAGGCAGTAGCAACACAACCACTGAAGCGCCATTGGATTTCTGGATTTCGCCACCGGACCACACCAACAGCACCATGTTATCAGCGACGGTTCCACATCGGAAGGTCATATCTCGAATGCAGATGTCTTCCAGTCGTTGGCGATGGACTTGCAGTGCAGGTTTGAGGTTGGTTGGTTGGTTTGTGGGATTAAAGGGACCAGACTGCTACGGTCATCGGTCCGCAGGTTTGAGGGCCGCCACGAATAAGACTGCTGATAAAAGACACCACTGTCAGACTGACCGTTCAAGAGTGTTGTGTTTGGCCTGGTGGCCGTTGACCACAATCCATGAGCGCGCCCCATGGGTCGTAGGATCACCCTTGCTGACGCCTGCGAGATGCCCATGCGTTCGAGCAGTCGCGGAAGGAACCGTGATCGATACGATCAAAGGCGTGATCAACATCGACGGTGACAATGGCGCCTCTGAGGCTGCAGGCTGCCGCCAGCGTCGCGGTTGGCGCCAGGTGCCTTATGGATGCTGTTGTCGCTTCCTAAACATATATGCTCCGCATGGGTCATGTGTCCGATGGTGGCCTGAAGATGTGTGTGAAAAATACAAGCGAAAAGTTCATAACCCTCATTCAGGAGTGAAAGAGGACAATAGTCGTGACAACGGTGAGAACCGTTTGGTTTTGGAACCGGTATCATGATCCTTTCGACAAAATCTGTGGTGACATTAAAATTGTCACGCAGAAGGTCTTGAAACATCTGAATCCACTGAGCGCCGATCAGAATTAGTTCGGCAAGTTGGCCGGGCCTGGTGATTTGTTTGGGGCGCCACGTGCCAAGGTCACTTTTGAGTCTTTAGAAGTTATGGGACGCAGCAGGGTTTAGTCCTGGGCCACTACTCTGGGATCAGGCAAATCGCGCAGAATGGTGTGTGTGGTGGTTAGTGTTTAACGTCCCGTCGACAACGAGGTCATTAGAGACGGAGCCCAAGCTCGGGTTAGGGAAGGATTGGGAAGGAAATCGGCCGTGCCCCTTCAAAGGAACCATCCTGGCATTCGCCTGAAACGATTTAGGGAAATCACGGAAAACCTGAATCAGGATGGTTGGAGACGGGATTGAACTGTCGTCCTCCCGAATGCGAGTCCAGTGTGCCAACCACTGACGCGCAGAATGCGTTCGTACCAGTGGACGGTACGTGGGTCCTCGGCATAAAACGTCCTATAACGCTGGATGACTGCTGCAGCGATGGCACACAGTATGTCGACGCGTTCACCCGCTTCTGTTGCAGATGTTATAAAGCGGCGCTTGTGGTGGTGCCTCTCTATGGCGACGTGATATACGGATGCCATTTCGGTGGGGATGGTATCCTGCATTCTTCCCCAGACTCGGGTTCCATCAAGCTGTTCCTCAATAAAATGGAGCAGGCTAGCTTTGAGACGATTGACCGCCGTCTGCCCGTCTCGTGATGCCGGCTATATCATTAGTTGCCTGAGCGCTGTGTAATAAAATTCCGATGCCGACCGACGCCAGCAAGCTCTGCCACAGCCATATCACATGGCTTGCGCGGTCGAGATACCAATGTAAGGTGGAAGAATGTACTTGAAGACTCCGGCGGCAGCTGTTCCACGTAGCAGCGATCACCCGCTGACACGCGTCCTCGTAGAGTAGGAAGCGTTCGGCGTCCATGGAGCGGGGCTGCTGTATGTGAGTTATCGGGGGGAGTGTGACTGAACAGATATATGCCAAATGGTCGGTGAAGGTTGTCAGACACAGATCCGCATCCCTTGTCGCTACTAGAAATCCTCTGGACACGTATATCCGTTCAAGGTAGCTGCCGAAGTGGTCGGTCAAGTATTTTCAGCCACAGAGGTCTTCGTGAAGGAGAAGCCACATGCCTTGTATTATCAGAACCCGCACGAGTGCCCGTAGTGCCAGGCAGGTAGAGTTGCCCAACGTTTGGACCGTTGGATCAAAGATGCTATTTAAGTCACCGCCTATGATGTAGTGTTCTGTATTCCCACTCAGGAATGGGCAATTTCGTCGAAAGAAGAAGGTGAGCCTTTCACTGTGGTGAGATGTCCCAGAGGGCATATATATATTTCTAATAGCCGCATGGGGTAGCTGCGTGGTCTGGGGCACCTGGCCATGGTTCGCACAGCTCCCCCTATCGGAGGTTCGAGTCTTCCCTCGTACATGGGTGTATGAGTTGTCTTAGCGTGAGTTAGTTTAAGTTAGATTAAGTAGTGTGGAAGCCTAGGGACCAATGACCTCAGCTGTTTAGTCCCATAGGAACTTTCCACAAATTTCCAAATTTCCAATATTAACAGTATGGACTGTTTCCATCATAAAGGCAAGGCCTCGGGAAGATGGCAGATATGTGACGTCCGATGTCTCGATGCCATCACGTAAGAGGATGGCGGTTCCGTTGACACTGTTACAGGATGGGATGCTGTAGGCTGTGTACCCATAAATGTTCAATTGCAGCCGCAGGTGTACTTCTTGAAGGAGGGTGATATCCTGGTCTGCCGCCCAGATGCGAGCTTTGATGACAGCGTCTGTGCTATTAACGTTGATTGTACCCATGTGGCAGGACCGGGACATCTTGATGCTAAGTATATAGATGAAAATGGCAGCACCTCGATGGTAATGGGTCACTTGGCTACCAATCCTTGTGGCAGGCATGTTTAACGCCGCCCTTCTGCCGGTGTTAGGCTTTCCCTAAGTGCGGCGCCAGTCTCATGCAGCAGAGAAGCGTCAAGGGCATCTGGTAAGTGTTCTGCCTCTACTTCAGCAGCCCAGTCACCGAGTGGGGAAGGGGTCGGTAACGGCATGTCGTCCCGGGGCTTCGGTCACAGGGATGTCTGGGGTGAGCAAGTTCGCTGTCCTGTCCGTGGCGTCGGAAGCCTGCCATCTGTACTGGTAGAGTCTGTTGGCAACGACGAGTCAGAGACGGTGTCGGCAGCTTCCTCCCTGTCTCCACCCCGTTGGTCATCTTCTGTCGAAAGGTGGGGTTTCTTATGACGCATCGGCGACCGTTATTTCCGGGTTCGTGGAAGCGCGGGGGTCAGCACTTTCGGCCATGAGGCCGGCGTCAGGAACCGATACCCTGGTACAACGACGGTGGTAGTGGTGGCAGGTGTTGTGTCCTGCAAGGACGTCTCGTCATGCGTCGCCGCCGTGACGGTGTCATCGGTGGCTGAGCTCGCGGTCGTGTGAAACTGCGTCCTGTGCGTGGCGTCTGTGCACACCGGCCGCACCGCCTCCGCGTACCGCCGTCTGTAGTGGTTCTGCACGAGGCACCTGGACAAGGTTGCGCCGGAGGCCTTCCTGTCCACAGCCGGCTCTCGTCTACGGTTGTCAGTCATAGATAACGATGGCTGGGCAACCGCTGATGTCACACTGACGATGGCACGTGTTTGCGGAGTTTGATACATACCTGTCGGACGCCATTGAGAACACAATAGGTTTCAAAGGTGTTCCACTTCTCTTCAGCTTAGGATCAGCCATAAGGCCGTAACGCGTCAGTGACGTTACCGTCAGCATGGAGAAAGCGGTAGCCGTTGGTGGGACGTCGGACTAAGCTGTCACACATTTCCACCTTTTTTATCTTGAGGCTGACTGTGCTGGATGTGATAGACAGATGGATACATATCAGCTCGTGGGGATCGACATGCATGTCGTCTCTCAAAAACCGTTCGATTTCATAAGCCTTTGGACGCGCGTAGGAATCGTCGAACGTGAGTTCCACCGTAGCCTGGGGGTAAGAAAACATCATATCTAGTGCGAGCTCGAAATCACAACAACGAACGGAGTACCTCGCGCAACGAGTAAACCCTACGCGCCACGCGTCCGAGCCATGTCACGGCTGAATGTCGACTGTTTCTTTGGACATGTTTGCATGTGAGAGGGGTGAGACAGGCACTGCGGCGATAAAGGCCGTTATGAAATACATTAAATGTATTCGCAGTTCCGAATATGGGCACCTGGCAGCTGTATAATTAAATGATGACAATGAAAATTTGTGCCGGACAGGGACTCGAACCAAGATTTCCCATTTTTGGCGAGCGGTTGTCTTACCGTCAGGCTATTCTAGCATGACTTACACTCATACTCAAACTTCCGTATGTCGTCAACCATGTGTCTACAACCTCTATACGTAGTCTCATGGTGCGTATGTGGACGAGGAGGTGCTGTCACCAAAGCATGGCACTCCGCGTTCGTTATTGCGAGGACCGAGCGAGGTGGCGCAGTGGTTAGCACAGTGGACTCGCATTCGGGAGGACGACGGTTGGATCCCGTCTCCAGCCATCCTGATTTAGTTTTTCCGTGATTTCCCTAAATCGTTTCAGGCAAATGCCGGGATGGTTCCTTTGAAAGGGCACGGCCGATTTCCTTCCCAATCCTTCCCTAACCCGAGCTTGGGCTCCGTCTCTAATGACCTCGTTGTCGACGGGACGTTAAACACTAACCACCACCACCTTATTGTGAGGATCTGGCACGTCAGATTTTTGTATAGTGGAGACGAACGTGGCCAGTCCGCACTACTTTTACCTTCCAAGCAGAACTAATTAGACGCCATATTCTTTGAAGATAAGCTCCATATTCGGCGTCGTTTTCCATTGTACATTAAGTGGTATGAATGTAAGCTGTTTCAAAGAATAAGGACATTGATGATCTCTCGGAAGGGTTGGCTTCAGGCATAATTTTCATAATAAGATGACAGTAATGTACGTCTCACTAGTCAGAGTGTTTCCTTACTTGATACTTTTAGTGTTATATGTTGCGTGCTTAGACAGTATACCCTTACAGTGCTAAGGCAAAGCGATGATCGATCAACTCCTTTGTTAGCTATGGTCTTACAAAAGATTCTCAGTCTTTGTTATTAACTCAAAAGCAGTTTTATCTGCTTTAGGCTATGTAATTTATTATAAATAATGTATTTTCCTGCAATTCTTGTTTCCGAATGGTCAGAATCTGGGGAAACATTCGAGTCGTTACCACAGATACGTGGCGCCGTTGGCGCCAGTCACATCTCTGTATTCATTTAAGATCTCTGAAATTGACTCTGTATCGCGTGGACACGGTTTCCTCTTTGGTCTCTTTTCGGCTATTTAAGCACACGACGCTGTGGGGAGATGGCTGGTTTTGGTCGGCTGGTTGGCGCTCCGGTGTGCAGTCTAGTTGTCGGCGGTCGGTCTTTACGCACGCTCTGCTCTTTGTGCCACGTGGACAGTGGGGCTGCGGACGGAGACGTGCGTGCGGTCAGCGAGTGTGTACTGCGTCTAGTGAGAGAGAGATGGTCTCGTCCGTGCTGCTAAACGATGTAAACATGTGAAAGTGGCTTTGGGATGTATCAGCCTGCAACCGGATACACTACCGAATCAAACGGTGTGAATTATTCAGGTTCTTAAGGTCCTGCTGTATATACGTATATTGAATTTCGTGCTGTTTGCAATTAACTGCTCTCCCTGTGTTTGGACGCCCATGTCATCTGTTTCGTATTGACCAATCGTGCTAAACTTATTGAAGATTACCTGTTCCGGACGCACTTGAGATATGGACGTATCTGTGCACTCTGAAATAACCACAGGTTCCATTTTCTGCTGGCTGTCTGCTGGTATTTAGGTAATGTGTTCGGAGGTAAACAAGCACGGGGTTAATGGTGAAAAATTTATTCTGTGCTGGAGTCCTGTCGTATTGCAATTATTGAATGTGTATTTAAGGAATATATAGTCTATAGTATAATTAATTGGCTCTGGGGTTATGTTATGAGTTAAGTTACGAGTGCGTGATCTAACATTATGATCAGCTTTCATATATTTCAATATATTATCACTCCCTGCTCTGGCGGTAATAAGTCTGTCAGCACCTATTATCAATGACAAAGTAGTGCAGATATTTAAAGTAGTTAATTCAGAATGTGAACGGCTTATGGCTCGCTTGTGGCTGTAATCTTGTTTTGAAATTTTTATAATGTTTTAAGGATTGTGTTACTCTGGATACTGCCGAGTTTCTGTGTGGTGTTTTGTTGTTATTTCAGTGGTGTAATCAGCAGTGGGCGTCGTCCGTTGTAGCTGGTCGGCCAACTGGGGGACGACGCCTTGGCGGCAGCCAGTGAATTGTAACCGATAGCGCGGTCACTGCATTTATCAGTGGAGTCCAGTTTTTCGTAGAATTTAAGTTGAGTATTTTATTATTTGTCCCTAGTGACGCCGATGAGTCCGTCTCCCTTTCCGCACCCTCCCTTTCAGCTTTCATTCAGGCTCGATCTGAGTTGTACCCCGCGAACCTCTGATGTGCCATTACTTGTCACAGAAATTTTGTAATAATTGGAAAACGCCTTTCATTGTACTGGATTTTTAGTATCTTATTCAGAAAGAGAAATTGTCATTTGCTTCTGCTGTTATATCTTAAAAGGTGTCCTGCTTCTGTGGAAGTTTTTCTCAGTAAACCATCTGATGTTTGTATGGTTCTTAAGATTTATGTAAAGAGTGTTTTAAAATTATTTACCGTTTGGGGTGGACTTTGACGCCCGTAACATTTTGTCTGTTTAGTAATGTTTCAAATTCTAGGGCAATTATGTATATTATTCTGGGGTAACAGCAGTTTGTTGTTGTGACTCAACTGTTAAATAAAATCTGTTGGATATTACAAGCCAGATTTTGTGTTTGACTGGTAATTACTGCCTTTTCTCTATTGAGTTGAAGTATTTTTGGGCGTGTGTCCCACGTCTAAATCACATCTAAACTATGTGTGATATACACTACTGGCCATTAAAATTGCTGCCCCAAGAAGAAATGCAGATGATAAACGGGTATTCATTGGACAAATATATTATACTAGAACTGACATGTGATTACATTTTCACGCAGTTTGGGTGCATAGATCCTGAGAAATCAGTACCCATAACAATCACCTCTGGCCGTAATAACGGCCTTGATACGCCTGGGCATTGCGTCAAACAGAGCTTGGATGGCGTGTACAGGTACAGCTGCCCATGCAGCTTCAACACGATACCACAGTTCATCAAGAGCAGTGACTGGCGTATTGTGACGACCCAGTTGCACGGCCACCATTGACCAGACGTTTTCAGTTGGTGAGAGATCTGGAGAATGTGCTGGCCAGGGCAGCAATCGAACAATTTCAATATCCAGAAAGGCCCGTACATGACCTGCAATATGCGGTCGTGCATTATCCTGCTGAAATGTAGGGTTTCGCAGGGATCGAATGAAGGGTAGAGCCTCGGGTCGTAACGCATCTGAAATCTAACGTCCACTGTTCAAAGTGCCGTCAATGCGAACAAGAGGTGACCGAGACATTTAACCAGTGGCACCCGATACCATCATGCCGGGAGATGCGCCAGTATGGCGATGACGAATACATGCTTCCAATATGCGTTCGGCGCTATGTAGCCAAACACGAATGCGACCATCATGATGCTGCAAACCGAACTTGGATTCATCAGAAAAAATGACGTTTTGCCATTCGTGCACACAGGTTCGTTGGTGAGTACATCATCGCAGGCGCTCCTGTCTGTGTTGCAGCGTCAAGGGTAACCGCAGCCATGGTCTCCGAGCCGATAGTCCATGCTGCTGCAAACGTCGTCGAATTGTTCGTGCAGATGGTTGTCTTGCAAACGCCCCCAACTGTTGACTCAGGGTTCGATACGTGGCTGCACAATCCGTTGCAGCCATGCGGATAAGATACCTGTCATCTCGACTGCCAGTGAATCGAAGCCTTTGGGATCCGGCACGGCGTTCCGTATTACCGTCCTGAACCCACCGATTCCATATTATGTTAACAGTCATTGGATCTCGACCAACGCGAGCAGCAATGTCGCGATACGATAAACCGCAATCGCGAAAGGCTGCAATCCGACCGTTATCAAAGTCGGAAGCGTGATGGTACGCATTTCTCCTCCTTACACGAGTCATCACAACAACGTTTCACCAGACAACGCCGGTGAACTGCTGTTTGTGTATGAGAAATCGGTTGGAAACTTTCCTCATGTCAGCACGTTGTAGGTGTCGCCACCGGCGCCAACCTTGTGTGAATGCTCTGAAAAGCTAATCATTTGCGTATCACAGCATCTTCTTCCTGTCAGTCATATTTCGCGTCTGTAGCACGTCATCTTCGTGGTCTAGCTATTTTAATGGCCAGTAGAGTATATAAACCGATCTCTCAGTTTTGTGGACTCCCTCTTGTTTGTGTCTTTCCGGTAAATATCTTTTTCAATGATGGTGAGCAGCTTCGAAAAATTGTCTTCTTCTCTTCGAATGATATTACGAAACGAATCCTGGTTTTGAAATCTATGTGTTACGTTACTTCAGAGTGATGGCAGTCAATACAATATCTAGAAATGTATACCAAGGATGTGCAAACTGAGATTACATGCTACATTTCAGACATACTCAATATAAACGGAAACGAGATGGACATTCAGTTGACTTAACAAATAACCTCTACTAGTATTTGCCTCAGTTCATTGTACAGCATTGTGTAATGTCTCTCTACTAGCAATTCGTTGTTCAAACCATTCACAAGCCCTGAATCTCTCCGCAGTTTTCTCCGTTCTTCTTCGATAATCGCCAAAAGAGCTAACGCAGCTATTTTACGCACGTCCATTCAAGTAGAAAAAACTGTATAATTGCGCTGGACAGTGCCTCAGTCGCAAATCCCGATGAGCAGCACGTTATATTCCGTGAGGTGTAGCAGGCCGTTTCAGAGCGTGCAGCAACCATGACGGACAGCACGTCTGCGGTGCTTCGAGATGAGATTGTAAGGACGGCTTAAGCTACGGCGCACTCACGCCCGCGCCAGATGTTGTCTAAAATCGTCCTTGAGCGTTAAAAAACCACTTGGTCTTGCGCTTACAAAATGTAAAATTGACGCTTGTGTAGATTTTACGTTAAAATTTTTTGAATTCTAGCACCATAAAATTATCAGTTTCATCTTTTTGCTTATCTGGCCTTAGACGTGGTATTAACTACTGTGCTTGTACGGATTAAGTTCTGACCGTATTGTAATGTAATTAGCTTTTTCATGATATTAACATAAGTTTTTTTTTCTTTCACTACCCTCAAGAGAACAGTTTAAATTAATAATTCTCGTGTAGTAACTGTATATATCGGTGAAGTAAGAGAGCGAAAGGAGGGGAGGTGCGCTTGTGCTGTGGCTTAGGCGGCTTTTGTAGGCCATTTTGATTTTGTTCCCGTGCTTTATAGACCGCGAGTGTCCTGTATCACATTGTTCGTCTCAGTCTTTCCTGCATCACTAGGGTACGTTGTAAACATTGTCGTTTACACACTATATATGCTGAGCCTCAACAACGTAAGGTTCAAGTGACGCATATAAACGCGGAAGAACCGATTATCGTTAAATTTCGCACTCAAGATTAATCACGGGAAACAGTCAAATATTTCAAATAGACTGTGAGACACAAAAGAAAACGTCGCATCACGAAGAAATTACTCTTAAGGGGTGGAAATCAGTATACATGTGCAGACATACGAATGATAACAGTTTCAGAAAAAAACTAGATGATATATTCAGCAGAAAAAACTTGACAAATTGAGCAATTCAATACTGTGTTGGTCGGACTCTGATCCTTATGCAAGCACTTATTGGGCATGCCATTGATTGATAGAGTTGTTGGATGTAGTCCTGAGTGATATCGTACCCAATTGGCATGTAGGTCGTCAAAATTCTGAGATATTTTTGGAAGTCCCTGCCCATAAAGCTCCATACGTTTCCAATTGGGGACAGATCTAGCGACGTTTCGGTCCAGGGTGCCTGCAGACAAGTCATCGCTATCACCGGTCTCGGGTCGAAGCGGCACCGACCACTGAAGATAAATCTACTCCAGTAAGTGAGAACCCAGGGCTAGGTGAAGGCTGCCCAGAGACGTCTTCGATAGTCATCGGGGCTCAGTTCGAAGCGGGACTCATCGCTGAAGACGATTCTACTCCTGTCAATGAGATTTCCGGCCGAAGACGTGTCTGGAGGCGATCCAGACAGCGGCGGGATACCAACCTGACTGTCGTCCGAAGATCGGTCCTACAGGCAGGAGTGATGGCGTTGTTGATTAAGAAGAAATATACACGTTTTAAAGCCAATAATCCGTGAGTCTCCGCACTGAAAGGTCCACATTATTATGAGGGCCACACCAAACTATGGCAACATCCTGTTGCAAAATTCGACGAAGAATGACGCTGTCCACCCAAAGGTTTGCTGAAAAACATCTTGCACGAGTCCTTCAACTTCGTGCCAAGACTTTCGTCGTGATCTTCATGCAAGAACTTTCATAGACATTGTGTGAAAATAGTGGTCGAAATTAGGTAAAGATCAGTGTCAGACAGTGAAAAAGCTGCGAAAAGCATAACATTTAACATAGGAATTGGATTTATTAATATCGACTTTGATGCACTTTACATCTCTCTATACAATACGTGTAAGTGTCTGAATAAGAACTGTATAGTCTTTCCATAATCTTTGTTTCATGAGTCATGCAGGAGAAACCATTTTGTAAAAGAAGTTTCATATACTTGTAGTGTTAGGTAGTATAATATGTTAAAAAGAAAACCTACATATGTATATTATTAAAGCAACATTTTTGTAAAATCAATTTGCTGTCTGTGAGTGTAATATTTTAAAATTTTATCGATGCATATTTATTAATGTGACATTTCTTAAAACCTAGATTCTCTATTATAATAACAGTTTTTAAGAGTAATATGTGTGAATAACATTGTATATGACGACAATATTTATTTTTGTACTATTTTTAATAACTGACTGTAGACATTGCATTGTTTGTATAATGTGTTAAATCTTTTAAAATTTTAGGTTAATTTACTGATCAGAAAGAAAACTAGAATTTAAAGTCGTTAGCTAAAAGGTTGAGATTAATATGTCAAAGCCTACTCATCTTCGGCATAAAACCTAAACACACTCAACACATTTAAATAAATAAAGAAAAAATTTGATATCAGTATTAATAACAAAAATTATAGTCTTCACTTAAGGGAGATAATTAAATCATTAATAAAATTAATCATGTTAAAAAATTAAAGTATACAAACCAACAGAATTAAACAGAATAAGGACTAGACCAAGTGGCTGACCAATACTCAATGCTTGAGAAAAAGTATAATTTTTGACTGACTTAAACACCATCTCAACCTTTGTCTAACTTCAGTACCAAAATTATCGCGGAAGGTGGTGATATGTAAGGTGTCAGACAAATAACACACCTTACATTGACTTCCTGAAACATTTCCGGCTAAATCGATCTGTCACATGAGATAGTTATGTGAAAATGTACGAATTTTATTGATATGCATATCGAATAAACAAGCCGACATCTCGTGAATATAAACCACTAAAACTCACACTATTAAATGCATGCAACTAATTTCCCAGACCCGAGCTACGAGATGCAGTTCTGTAGAAAGGAGAATTTTATGATGGCAACGCCCGTCCAATATTAGGCCGAATTCTTCACAGTGGGACATCCAGCGGACACAATGCGAAGCCGCGGCCACTGCGCAGGCCGCCGGTAAAAGCCGCCCTTGTTCCTGCTTTTAATGACAGAGCCTTACTGCAGGAACACGGTTGGAGATGGCAGATAAACTTCCCGAGAAATTCAACTCAAAATATTGTTGAATCACCGTGGCCACCTGTGTTAAAACCCACGTGGAAAAAAGCGGTTTGTCTCAGTATTATGTAGCTCAAGTTAAACTCTGCCCTACGAAAGATACGATGCTTTTGATAGGCTCCAGAAACACTAGTGGATGGATTTATAACAAGTACGAGCGCTCTGATCGGCCAGAAAGAAAACTAGTGGTCACCATCTTTGATATAGGCAAATGCAGACAGAAAAATTTGCTCTTCTTTCGTAGTAAATTGTCGAGTGTTTGAGTAAGGTGACTTGCACCAAGCTGAGACGATTGCGAGAACAATTACGTGAACACTCGTTCACAGGCTCGTCTTAAGTTTTAACGAGTTAAACTGCAAAGTCTCCAGGAACGGAGAAGTGCACCGAGCACTGACAGTTAACGCTTGCGAGTGATTTGAGGGCAACGGCGTACGTGCTATTCCAGCTAAGTACCGTGCACCGTGTCAGTTAACTTAACTAGGGAACAACTAGGAGTCTCGGCTTCACCGAAGACGTAAGAAATGTATCAGAACGTAGGAAATGTATCAGACTGGTGTTAACAGTTGAGAGAGACTTAGAACAGATTCTCAGGTTCACAGCCACTGCCGCCGACAACGAAAGGTAAACACACATGCGCTCGCACTACGGCAGCAAGTGATATTCAGTTGACACTCAGAGCGGCCGTCGTCTCCGTCTTTCCAATTTTTTCGTACATTCTACCATGTCCTGTAGTTGCACATATTCACGATTATCAGGCTTAGATGAAGCAGAAACTTGAGATGTCCGATTTAACGGAAAGAATTGATCTTCCACTGTAGAGTGCTTTATACTCGGAAGTTATAGACCTGTTTTAACTGTGCAGTTATATCTGCAATGATATACAAGTATCCTATACAGACCCCATTCATTTTTGTGTATTTTAGCTTAATTGATATCTCTGGCCCCAATTGTATTTAATTTGTTTGTATTTTATCTACTCCCAGCCATGGTCATCAACCATCTTACTATTAAAGAACCATAGAATAGCTAGGAATTTCGCTTCACAGTTGTGAACACCTAACATGAATATTTTACCATCCTGTATATATTATAATTATCACTGATATATCACAAAGTCATACTTAGAGAGAAAATACACCTTAATAATGGAAATCTAAGATTTTCATTTATTGCTAACATATAGTTACGCCTGAATCTGAACACTAATGTCTGTTAGCGGTAACGTTTCCCTTACAGGGAGTGTAGTGGAGCTGACATTGAGATCATTGTCTGATTACATCACTGTTCGTACTGCTGCACTCTTCTGAACTGTGCATGGTGAGCCAGTATCTTCCTACCTTGCTGGACGTAGGTTCAAAACAAATTCCTAAAACACTCACAAAGCGTCCTTGCGCAATTGTGGTAGGAAGACAGATCATAACCAGTCTCACACATGTTAGAACTTGCTCAGTTTGTGAAGCTCTTTCTCTTGAATAAATAATCCAATTTTTTCTGCAATTGTAATCATTTATTTGTCTATTCATACATCACATCTATCGACTTTGCGTCCAATTCGGATAATTTCTTCGTCTTGGAGTGTATATTTAAGTATGTTCCGTAGTTATTTAAAACTACATAAAACTAGTCACGGTAAAGGTATGGAAATGCCTGGCTCATTTAATTTTGCATTTGGGAAGACAGCGATTCATATCTCCGTCCTGCCATCCAGCTTTTGGATCTCCATGTTTCCCTAAATTGCTTAAGTCGTACATCAGGATTGTTCCTCTTGAAAGGGACGGCCGATTTTATGCTAGAGATCCGTCTTTAATGACCTGGGCACGTCAAACCCCAGAGTTTCTTGTTTACATTTTGTTAATGTAAGCCCAAAGAAATGAACACACAAGAAATAACTTTAAATTTTTTACGTTCGATTAGTGAACTTATCTTATAAAACGGATAACATTATGAGGAATTATTAATACAGGAGACAGATGATTTGAAAGAGAACTCCGTCTATCGTCAGAGCATCCTCTAGTTATACAGAGAGACGGAGAGAGAGAAGCGCCGAATTCCTCAAAAAACTGCAAAAGCAAATGTAGGTGAAGATACTACTACTAAAACTGTCAAACTTCGCTCCAGGCATCGCTGCTGTAACTGACAGGGAACGCCTTGAGTTCTTTGGTAAGGCTCATTTGAAAGTGTTGTGTTGAAAATAAAGACACTAAAAATATTAGTTACTAATGACTCGCCATGTGCCTCAAGAGGAGACAAAATATGAGTGTTCGGGAGGTGCAGAGATCAACTTTTTACGGTATTACATTTTACAAAATGGACATCGTCGACATTCAAGAAATGTTCAAAGCAAACCATAGCATGCACTAAGAGCACTGAATGAAAAATGGTGCATTTGTGGTCACAAAGTTCACACATCAAGATCAAAGACGAACTCCTTGGGAGTTACAAACAGTACAGGACCTTCAGCTAGAATGCTTATAGAATCACAGTGGTGTAATGTGGTGATGAGAACTGATGGAATTTGATGGCATGTAACCGAATGCGAAATATTCTTTTGTGGAGCTTATCGCGAGACTGGCTATCCTTTAAGGTGTAGCTGCAGATAGTTCAATAATATGGTTGTTAGGCACGGAAAAAGCAAACATCCGGATACCAAATTTGTTCAGTGATTCCCAGAGAAATAAACTGCAATGTATACGCAGACGAGTAACCGTGCAAAATCAAGTTATTTTGAACAGTTATTGGCCAAATGCAGTGCTCATACAATAGTTGTATTTCTCTTACGACCATTTTCCACTTCTCGCAAAACAAAAAATAACTTGCAAGCCAATTTATCGTCCAGATTAACAGTCGGCATAATCGTATACGGGTGCGTTAAGGCATTGATATTAGTTGATCTTGATACAACTCTCTTGGTGCCTCTGATTTCCAGGGTTCCTTTCGTATGTGTTTCCTCTTAATACCCCGATTGGTCGGAAGTGAAAACAAATTCCTTGCAGAACGGTGGGATAAGTTTGTTCATCTCATCCACAAATTTTCGGGCCGATTTCGAAGTTTGCTGTGCATCGTCAAGTTTACCGTCTGTTTGGAATTTCGTTACTTTACATCCTCTAATTCTGTAGCACACTTTGAAGTTATGCGACCATATACCGCTTCCCTTGAAATCTGTAATCTGTGTCGCTCCTAGTCTGACATGCGTAACGTAATACATCAGTTTCTTGTGCATCCTGTAAATTGTATCGGCCGTCTTTGAAACGAGCAAAAAACAGTTTTTGTAACAAGTGCGCCTGGTCCTCCCTTCAATATCCGTAGTTTTTCTACTGTGTGGACTTATTCAAAATCTGTTGATAACTGTTTATTTACTATGCTGCAGGTGTTCTTCATATACGTAATTATTTTTAGTACCCGCTCTTTGGACAACGATTGCCATTTACTACATTTCACTGGGGACGGGATTCGTGGCTCCGCGTCCGTCTAGGATGATGAACTACATGGCTAGACACCTGCTTCAACATCACTTCCAATTGTTAAGCACGTATCGTCATCATTGTACTCCTCATGTACATTGCCCGCTCAGACAAGCGTATGTGACACCACACATGCCACTGACTCATCTTGCAGTAATGCTAATATTTCATCTTCCACTTCTTCCTCACCCTGCGAACTACCTTCGGCAACTGTTGTAGTAGATATAATGCAATGCTTGATTTATTTATCTTACTATTGCTCTGCTTTGCATCAATACCAGTAGCACTGTAGCACTGTTGTATGTTAGTCGTCGTCTAAGCAGTTCAACTACGCACCATACCCTTATGCTGCTCACTATTGGAAACCCCCAGTCCCGCTCCCTGTTGCCATTAAAAGCCAATATTGTGTTTACGTGGTAGATAATACGTGGGGCGTCGAATACCGTAAACATCATCAGACTCTTGGAACCTCGCACTCAAGGGGTTCCTTGTTAGAAATATTCCGACGGGGCATCTTTTAGTTACTTCAGGCCGTACTGTTGACGGTTGGTCACCCTAGCAGAACATTAACTGTAGTGACGTCCAATGCATACGTATAGGCCTAGTGACAGATTTTAGAACCGGCTCTCTGATAACAGCGCACTCTGCTGATAGGCAATGAAAACAGACATATAACCGAGCTACCGAATTCGAAGGGAAGCTCTTTAGTCGATCTGATTTAACACGTCGAGCGTCCGTTACCACATCTCTATCGAATCTGTTTAACCTATGCTTGTTTGGATCAAATTTTCACTTAAGCGGATGTGAACGACCTGTTGATAAAACATAGAAGAAGAAGCAGTAGTGAAGATAATGGTGTTTTCCTAGTTCTTGTACTTACACCGCACTCGGCAGCCACTGATATAGAAATTTACCTAAATCGAGAATGGGGCCAGGTTTTCCTCATCGTGGAGTGTAGGAGGCGGTCAAATAATTCACTGCGAAATAAAAAGTGTGAAATGCGATTTATGGGACATACGACTACATTGATAAACAGGTGACAGATTGTTATTTCTAGGACTGTGCTGATTACAACGTTTGGCTCCTGAACAGTGGAATATCTCTGTTTTTAAGAAAAGCGCTTGTGAACGAAGTGAAGATTACAAAAGAATTCTTCTATTCACTATAAAATATAAATTGTGCGACGAACTACGTGGGAACGCATCGGAAAGAGACACAATTTAATAAAGGGAACAACGTCTGTTCGTACATTGTGTGAAATCTCTTGAGCGGGTGGTCAGAATAAAACAATTGCTCTGTATTTAATGAAGGAATTACAGGACATAGCCAGAAATATGTATACAGAAAGGTGATGGAAGATTATTAACAGTAAAAAACAAAATCTTGCGCACAAGACGATGGTGCAGTTTCCAAGCCATCATTTTCAGGCTACATTTTGAATCTGTCATTACAAAACTTACAAAATTGAAGACAGGAATTTATGTTAATAATTTTATTTCCACCATTCACCTTGCAGAATCCATGTTTCCCTATAATACTTCTGAACCACTAGTCCGTCCCCATGATATAGAGGAACTTCACCCAAAAATTAAGGGTTTCTAGAATTCTTTGGTGTCTTTAGATGTGTACGGAAACTGAGTTTACATTCATTACTGCGACTGCAGATTGCTTGATCGACTTCTTTTTCCTGGTGCTATTTGAAAGGTACTCTGCAGTCGAGGAATATTCTTACCCCTACCCCTACGGGAGGTGTGCGTGAGGAAACCATCGATTCTCATTGTTCATGCTAACGGGTGACCTTCCTTTACCTTCTTCGAATATATCGCCTTGCCTGAGTGCGTCTCCATAACTGTGAAATTACACTTTGAAATCGTTCGGTGGCATTTGTTGTCGTTCCTTTGAGCAGAAGCTACAGAGAACTTTTCTACATAATAAATCAGAACGACGCGGATGTCTTAAGTTGTTCAGTTCAGGCTACTATGTTTTGTAAGTTATTTTAAATTTTCTTCTGGTTGGTTTTTTTAAGAAATTCTCATCACTGTACCTGCACAGAAAGCACAGGCAGTGCAGGATAATGTTGGCGGGCCGCGGCTTTTGTACTCGCAGAGCGCTGGCGCCTTGCGGGCCACTTGGGGTATCCCCCGTACCCATAAATGTCTGCAGCATCGCCTTGTGCTCCTGAACCAGTTTTGTCTCTAAAAGGACCGGAGTTGGTTGATCCATCGCCATTTGAAGGTGAAAAGTCGTCTCTATCCAATGTCAGAAAGGAGGATTAGTGTTGAAAGTAACGTGGACGGCGAGGTCATTAAAGATGGGGCGCAAGTTCGAACTCGAGAAGGACTTGGAAGGACATCGGCGTTCCCCTTTTAAGGAAACCGTCCAGATATTCGTGTTAAAAGAGTTAGGGAATTCAGGAAAAAACCTCAGTCTGAGTAGCTGGACGGGGATTTGAAAAGCCTTCCTTCCTATTACCAGCGCAGTCTCTTATCACTTGCCATGTCGCATGACGTCACTGGGCGGAAAAAGCGTGTGCGAGTAGTCTTAGACCTTAACTACAGCAAAAGGTTCGTTTACCGTCGCTGAAAAGTCAGCACGATTTCGCTTATCCATTGGGTTCGACACTGATATTCCTTGGAGATCGTAAGTAGCAAAAGGGCGGGGAACGATAGTTATTTGGGGCTCGGATATTCGGTGTGTAATACAGTGTCCTTAGAAATAGCAGCAACATTGAGAAGTGTACAGGCTGTCACTGAGCGCACAAACAACACAGGTTGCAAGTCTTATGGTCTCGTTTGCTCGGCGCGATTGACTAATGGTGTGCTTCAAGATGTTGCTTCCATTTCAAGCACAATCGATCTATTTCTTGATTCTGATAACTGTTTGTCGGGTGGCTGAAATGATAGAGACCACTATCATCCGAGATTTCTTGCCTTTTTCTGCCGGGTGGGGTTATTTGGGGCCCTCTCGAAAGGACCTGGTGTGCGTTACATTAATACAAGTTTTTTTAAATTAGCGAATATCCTGCTTTGACTTGTGGATCACGGAAGCATAATGGCGCCTTGTGAAACGAGTACGCCGTAATTTGAATATGTTGGAGAATACAAGTCGGTGCCAATCAGAGGAAGAAAAGACGGAACTGTTCAGTATACTCTCATTATCCCCGCAAAAGCACAGTGAAATAAATATTGATTGACTGGTAGAGTATAGGCATCAAGATTAGATCACAAATATTAACAGTTTTAACGAGTATCTGCATTAGGAACTGAATCGGCTTCACAAAAGCTCGGAAGTAGCGCATGTGAATTCTCCGATCATACATACATAAATAGGCGGAGACTTCAATCTGGTAGCAACAAAAGATGGCGCACGCGCTTGGCACGAGTGACAGGGAAAAAGGTAAACAAG
The DNA here is from genome assembly GCF_023864275.1 of Schistocerca cancellata. Lineage (NCBI taxonomy): Eukaryota > Metazoa > Arthropoda > Insecta > Orthoptera > Acrididae > Schistocerca > Schistocerca cancellata. The sequence continues at coordinate 619,292,166 of NC_064627.1, forward strand.
AAGGAGAACAACGTGGAAAACGATTATAAGGAAGAAGCCCACAGGAAGGATACAAAGAACAGGGGTGGCAGGCGAATAGTGAAACGTGTAGTATGCCTGTAAAGCACTAATGATGCAGAGTAACCATTGTTCCACTCCTAAATTGATGTATTTACATGCTTCAGTACTGTCAACAATGTGTATCGAGGAATTTCTCCTGACATGACGTTTAATTACCCTGTCACGCTAGATGAATATCAGATAAAATAGAAGAGAAAAAACAGCCGGATGTCGCCAGCAGCGACCACAGTGGCGCCAGTAATTATGCAGGCGGTCGACCCGTGCTCGGCGGTGTAATTACAGTCTGCACGTCTCATAATTCGACGTGCCGAAGATGACTGCTGACGCGGCAGTAAGAGATCTCTTAGAAGCAACAGCTCAAAACAGTAACCAGTGCGAAAAAGTGGTTGATCTACAATAACTTATTTATTTCACTGCTTGTTGAGCTGTGTGGCTGTCAGTTATGTTAAGAAATATACCAGCCAGCCACTTTTTTACATATTTTTATTCAAGCGAATACGCGTTTCGGGTTTTCTCCCATCTTCAGTTAGCGTACTTCAATCTTCAGTAGATACATTGTTAAAACAGAATACTGGGTGCGGCAGCTGCCGTGTGCAAAATAACCGTTTTGTTTATACACTACACATCGCGAGTTGTGTGTTTACGATATATTACTGGTTAGATGTACTTATTTTCTACCCTGCAAACCAGCGCAGTGATACATCGTAAATATACAACTCGTGAATTGTAGTAGCTTTTTTTTTTTTTTTTTTTTTTTGCACAGGACAGCTTCAGCATCAAATTTTCTGTCGATGTTTTAACGATATATTTACTGAAGATACTTTGACTGAAGTTGGGTGAAAGTACGAAACGCGATTTAGCTTCAAACAGTACGTCACTGATCTGCTTCGTGCCATGCAGTGGTTAGAAATCATGTATGAGCTGGTATTAAATATAAGGCTAACACCACAAAGCAACGAGCGCAGCTTGAACATATTTTGTTAGACAGTAAGTTCTATGTCTTTTTTTTCCTTTCCTTCTAAAAGAATACGTCTCACAGGAGTGAGAATGTTGGCACGGCTTAACAAGACAAATCATGGACGTTTAACCGTTAATAGGATATACACGTTTTGTCATAACACATATTTATTACAGTTCTGTCATAACATGTATTTCATACAATTAAATCGAGCTCCCCATTATGGTTTTCATGTAGAAGCCTATTGCAGTGTAAAATACTCTAATCCAGTACTCTGCGTTGTTATTATTGCACTGTAAAATGTGCGGCACCGGCAAAGATTTTTCTAAAGAACACATTTTTGAAGAGATATTAACACCACCCACTGGCAAAATGTTGCGAGAGCCCTTTGAGAGGTTCTGATTTTTTTTTAATTGTGGGGAATGTTAAGTGAGGATAGAGAGCTGTATACTGCAGTAAATGGCATAGATACACACATCTGCATTTCACTACTATTCCTCAAGTAATCTCAATTGCTCTAACTGCATCACGTTTCAGCTACGAAATTAACAAATGAAGAAAAAGGACGGTTTTTTTCCCCTTGAAGCTCTGGTCTGAGCTGATACGAAGAATGCAACATTCTGATTTTCCTGGTAGAGCTATTTATGTGTACTTTAAAAGTATAAGCGTTAGATTTTGATAGTGCGGAGATACAAAAAGACATAAGCGAGTATGTCGCATTGCTACCGTTTAAAGAAAACCATAAGTCAACTGCTTCTTTGTATTTTTGAAGGGTACTCATTACTCTGGGTTTGATATCATCCACTTTACCGTGACAAATATTGCTAAGTTTTTAATTCCTATACACGTGTTACCCCCACCATAATCCACAATCGTATTTTGTATATGGTTACCTTTCCATTCCCGTACAATTACTTCCCTATACTGATTTCTCAACATCCGAGCTAAGTACCGACGAATGCGTTAGCATGCACGTCACTACCTTGTGCTTTCTTGTGCTAAGGGCTTTTCCAAATACTTGTATCACTACTTGTTCGCTCTAATTCCTCTTATTTATGTTGTATATGTATTTAACATCGATCTGTAGCATCAGATTTCAGGTGTTTCCAGTTTCTTCTCCAATTCTTTTGCGTTTTATGTATCTCTCGATTACTGACACAGACAATTCGCTAATCTCCATTTTATAACAAACCATTCGTGATTCTGTAAGCCACGGTTCTGGTTTCCTCTCACTTTTCGGCTGGTGTCGTTATTGGGGCGTGCGACAGGCCCTAGTGTCAATAAGAGGACAGACAACCTGTCTTAGTGTGGTTTTGCACGGTGGCTTTGTTTGTCAGTCACTTTGATAGACAGCAGGATTCGATAAAGCAGTCACGATTTGAGCACGTGCGTTGAGAGAGAGCGACCACAGCTGCGGCAGCAGAACAGTCTCTTGTCATACCTGAGCGTAAGCCTAAGGTCAAGGGTGATTAGGCAACAATGATCTATCGAACACCTGAAATCAGTGATATTGGTCCTGGCCCACGCCATTGGCTTTCGACTAAGGCAGTTGCTGAGCCAGTACGAATGTAATCTGGTGCGCGTTCGCAGCAAGGTAGCAATTTAGACCGAATGAAATCACACGATTCCAATATTGTCCTCATCGAAAGAGGCGATAGTGTACGCTACCGTAGCTACTTCCTGGATTTCTGTGAAAGAGAAAGTACGAAATTTTTTTCTTTTGTACAGTACATTAGCTCCCTGCAGCATGTATTTCACAAACGCAAAGGTGACTTCTTACACCAAATACACACATCAAAAGAAGTTTTGCGACATCGTCCGCAGCTCGTGGTCGTGCGGTAGCGTTCTCGCTTCCCATGCCCTGGTTCCCGGGTTCGATTCCCGGCGGAGTCAGGGATTTTCTCTGCCTTGTGATGACTGGATGTTGTGTGACGTCCTTAGGTTAGTTAGGTTTAAGTAGTTCTAAGTTCTAGGGGACTGATGACCATAGGTGTTAAGTCCCATAGTGCTCAGAGCCATGTGAACCGTTTTTGCGTCATCCCCGTTCCAAGAACTCCTGAAGATAGATGTTGACTGTGGATATTGTATCACAGACACAATCCCGCCCAAAGACGTAAACAACCATGCATGAGCAGCGCTTATTAGACGGAAGGTGTTTGACAGCCGATCAGTTCCAGTCATTCCACCAGGAAGGAGGTACACGGCTCGTGTTATCTGTAGTTCAACCGTGCCTAGACGTCAATACCGCGGTTCGATTGCGTCCAGATTTTTATTTTGTGCCAGGAAGGGCTCTCAACAAGGGAAGTGTCCAGGCGCCTCGGAGTGAACCAAAGCGATGTTGTTCTGACATGGAGGAGATACGGAGAGACAGGGACTGTCGATGACGTGCCTTCCTCAGGCCGCCCAAGGGCTACTACTGCAGTGGATGACCGCTACCTACGGATTATGGCTCGGGGGAACCCTGACAGCAAGGCAACCAAGTTGAATAATGCTTTTCTTGCAGGCGCAGGACGTCGTGTTACGACTCAAACTGTACGCAACAGGCTGCATAATGCGCAACTTTACCCACGTCCATGGCGAGGCCCCTCTTTGCAACCATGACACCATGCAGCGCCGTACAGATGGGGCCCAAGAACGTGCCAAATGGACTGCTCAGGATTGGCATCACGTTGTCTTCACCACTGCTGGTGGCCATGGAAGGCGCCTTAACGGCTGTACGATACGTGAACGCCACCCTCAAACCGATAGTGCAACCGTATCGGTAGCCTTTTGGCGAGGCATTCGTCTTCATAGACGACAGTTCGCGCCCCCATCGTGCACATCTTGTCAATGACTTCCTCCAGGATAACGACATCGCTCGACGAGAGTGGCCAGCATGTTCTCCAGACATGACTCCTATCGAGCATGCCTAGAATAGATGGAAAAGGGCTGTTTATGGACGACGTGACCCAACAACCACTCTGAGGGGTCTACGCCGAATTGCCATTGAGGAGTGGGACAATCTGAACCAAAAGTGCCTTGATGAACTTGTAGATAGTACGCCACGACGAATACAGGCATGCATCAATGCAAGAGGGCGTGATAGTGGGTATTAGATGTACCGGCGTGTACAGCAATCTGGACCACCATCTCTGAAGGTCTCGCTGTACTGTGGTACAACATGCAATGTATGGTTTTCATGAGCAATAAAAAGCGCGGAAATTATGCTTATGTTGATCTCTATTCCAATTTTCTGTACAGGTTCCGGAACTCTCGTAGCCGAGGTCATGCAAAACTTTTTTTTTATGTGTGTAGAATGCAATGCTAAAATTCTATGCGGAAAAATACCATTTTAATTGAAAATAATACATGATGAACTAATGGACCAATCCATAGCTGCGTTACAATGTTTCATGGTTCTCTGTTTCTCCTTTTTTAAAAATAAAATATGCATCAAAAAGTGTTTCTATCCTTACTGTTATTAAATCACTACGTATGACCGTAACGCGGAACCTAATATCGACAAAATGATGACATAAGAGGAATGAGGTATTCTATGAGTTATATAAATGGCTAAGATACATCACTAAATACTTCTCTAGGACATAATTTGATGAGAAGCATTGCCGACGTGTATTTCATTTAATGTGAAACGTCTGAGGGCAAGGGATGAGGGTGCTCAGATATGTGGGTACACACAGTTTACAAGGCAAATGTGTTTGCTGTTTTTTTAGTGATTCGTAATAGGCCGAGGTTGAAATAAGATAATTAAATGTGGCTCTGTAAACATTCCCTGCGTATTAATTGAACTGTTCCGGAGAGTTAGTGTGGCGGTTTGCTCAGCTGAAGAAGGCGGCCGAGTGCACCGCCGAAATATTGTGTCAAGATGACGTTGTGTTCGGGCTGGAGACCCAATATGAACATCAATATACTGGGAGATCAAAAAGTCAGTATAATTTTGAAAACTGAATAAATCACGGAATAATGTAGATAGAGAGGCACAAATTGACACACATGCTTGGAATGGCATGGGGTTTTATTAGAACAAAAAAAATACAAACGTTCAAAAAATGACCGACAGATGGCGATTCATCTGATCAGAATAGCAATAATTAGCATAACAAATGGTTCAAATGGCTCTGGGCACTATGGGACTTAACATCTTAGGTCATCAGTCCCCTAGAACTTAGAACTACTTAAACCAAACTAACCTAAGGACATCACACACATGCATGCCCGAGGCAGGATTCGAACCTGCGACCGTAGCAGTCCTGCGGTGCCGGACAGAAGCGCCTAGAATCGCACGGCCACCGCGGCCGGCTAATTAGCATAACAAAGTAAGACAAAGCAAAGATGATGTTCTTTACAGGAAATACTCAATATGTCCACCATCATTCGTCAACAATAGCTGTAGTCGAGGAATAATGTTGTGAACAGCACTGTAAAGCATGTCCGGAGTTATGGTGAGGCATTGGCGTCGGATGTTACCTTTCAGCATCCCTGGAGATGTCGGTCGATCACGATACACTTGCGACTTCAGGTAATCCCAAAGCCAATGATCGCACGGACTGAGGTCTGGGGACTTGGGAGGCCAAGCATGACGGAAGAGGCGGCTGAGCAGACGATCATCACCAAACGACGCTCGCAAGAGATCTTTCACGCGTCTAGCAATATGGGGAGTTTTTTTTTTATTCTAATAAAACCCCATGTCATTCCAAACATGTGTGTGAATTTTTACCTCTCCATCTACATTATTCCGTGGTTTACTAAGTTTTCAAATTTATACTGATTTTTTGATCACCAGGTATTTAAAACTCGACCAAAATTCTTCTAAGTTTTACCCAGTTTCCTATTCGATAAATTAATCTTCCACTTCAGGCGTAACCTTGATAACTATTGTGAGTCAGACTCTCCCTAGGGTGGCAATGTACAGGGATACTCTTTCTACTGAGGTTAGGTTTTTGAATTTGAAATTGACTACAGATTTGCATCTTTCTTACATCTTTGCCCTAGTGAGTAGCTAGATACTGGTGGAAGGTGCAGACCACTCATTCTTACAGCAGTTGGTTTCTGTCTTTTGTTAATTTTTTCAGTATGTTATTTACTTTTGCACTTATCCCGTTCCTATACGGGATCAGCATTGTTATTATCGGATTTCGCATTGTTAAAGTTAGATGCTGGTCGTATGCCCTTCTTGCCGCCAGCCAGTTACCGCCCGAGAGGGCAATTGTGTATCCCAACTCTCTGCGTGGAGTTTTATCCGAGTGAAAGTGTACAAACCATGTAAATCAGGTGGGACGTGGTTACCAGCTCGGTATTCACCTAGTTGGATGTGAGAAACCACCTAAAAATCGCATTCAGGCTGGCTGGCTTGTTGGCGGACCTTCGACGTTAACCCGCCTCACGGATTCGATCGGGGTCTGATGCGCCTACCGGAGCCCAAGAAGTGGCTTTTTAAACACGCTATTCCGTCCGGGGAGATTTGTATTTAACACTATTATACCAGCAAAATGTTTTTCTTTCTCTAAATTTCAGTAGGTTTAAATAGACTGGCACCCCTCCACCTGCCTCACCCTTGGTACATTACTCTTTACATTTTTGCCTCGAAAGTACACGATATAAAAACGTTCTCTACCAACACAACACATAATGTTGCGTTTATCGCTGTAAAAATCCAGAGAAGTGGTCAAATCTGGGCGTGTCAACTCTCCTACTAAGTAAATCCTAATCGTATCTTTCTGTTAATGGGAACTTGGAAAGCATGCCTGGAATCTCAGCGAGAAAGCTTGAGACAGATATGTACTTCTTTCTACTCAGGAACGAAGGATGTGAAGTTAGAATTTAATGTTTAGTTGACCTCGTGGCCATTAGACGGACACCTACCTTAACTGGAGAAAGGTGAGGAAAGATAGGAGCGGTGCCTGTTTAAAGGACCATCCCGACATTCGCCTTAGACGACTTAGGAAAACAATAGAAAAGTGGAAACCATCGTTTCTATGACATCCGGGTGACTGGTGCTGTATCTGCAGTAAGTGAGCTTGGGATATTTCAACGCTTATAACATGAATTTATATAGGCAGATGTGCTAACCACTACGCCACGCTGCCACAGTATTTTTTCACAGCTACAAGAACTACCCTATCACACCTCCCTCCTCAAGCCAACTTCCCATTCATGCCATAGGGCACTTGGTATTCCCTTTAAACTCGAATAGCATTGCAGAGGCTCTCCAACCATACTGAAATAACATCTCACTATCAAACGAAACGAGGGATTCTGCTTGATACCGTGGCATAGGTGCTTTAATCAAATGAAGCTATACAGTGATAGAGATCAAGTCTTAAACATCTGTGATGTACATATATCATAGACGTTTGAGACTTGGAAAGGTCTCTGGAACCATATAGTTTCATTTAATTAAAATGAATTTTCCATATCCTGCGTACAATGCAGCCTATCTCAGACGGGACGAACCCTAACAGAAAGCAGAAGAAAACAAGATTTAAAATTTGATGAATCGGGCAGTCGATGGGACGTTTTAGATCCAAAATCTCATGTCAGACCTCGATAGATCGTTTAGCAATGGTCGGCTGTTATTATCACTCACCGTCTTCACCACGGAACTGAAAAATCCACTAAAGTCGACTCTAAACAGACAAGCATTTCAAGCTACTCACAGCATTTATTTATAACATGGGGCCGCTGTGGAGTGCTGCCAATCTATGGGGCAACTGCTCACTCCTTTGTTAATTTAGATAAGATGTGACGACAGAGGACTACAGCAGCTTACATGCTTCGTGCTATCAAACATCAGTGCAGCGACACAACTTTCCGTCTTCTTCTTCTCTTTCTACTTCTGCTGCTCTAATCATCTGCTATGAGTACTACTACCACTATTTCTGCTTACTCTGCGACTATAAATTCTCAACCGGTTCCTTCTCAAACCCTATCCTAACTGTAATAATTAATTCGTGTAATGTGTTCTGCTGATTGACGTACGCAGGCCTTTACCGATCTCAGAAATGAAGATTCCAAACTGTTGTATGATCTCTTTATATGGGACACGGTCAGTAGCCTTAAGAACCATATTTGTATTGCTATCATCCTTTTCTCACTAAGTGAAAAATTTTCGTTCTAGTACGTTGTAAACGTACTGCAAGTATTCTGTAAAGTATCAGTGCATTTTTTTCACCTCACTCCATTTCTTAATAGTTTCAAATCTTACAGTCTGTGCCCAGAAATACCCTTTCCCAAGCAATTAGGTGACCTAACTAACAAAAACACTAACTTACTATGTGTCTTTTTGTATTACACTATCTGTGATGCAATTGAATATTTGCCTTAGAAAGAAGTACCTCGTAATCATCATCGCATCTTCCTTTCAAGGGCTCGGTCAATGCTTGCTCCGAGCCCATAAACAAAATCATTCCCATCTTTTTGAGGTTTTCTAGTATCTGCTTTTAGTTCAGGATCTTCTCGGGAATTCTGTGGCCTGGCATTCTTATGAAGTATTGTCTCTTATATCCACGATATCTTTAATTTTTTTTCATTTATGTTGTAATTTATGTTGTAATGTTATCTTCATTTACAATCATGTTTGGTCTTGTGCAGCCCTTCGTCCTTACACCACATAATTTCGTGATAATTCCTTTTTGTACTTTATGGCCCATTGTTCTGCTAAAGGTACCACAGACAGCTTGGAATTTGTGTATTTTATTTTAATTGTCAGAGTCAAAATCCATACGTATAGCACAGCCTAAATAATGGATTTTAAAGAATTATCCGAAACAATTTTTGATCTGACTAGATGTTTTCCTCGGAATACCATTATTTTCGTTTTATTACTAGAAACTTTAAAACTGTATTTACTGCATATTTCGTTCAGCTAGTATACTGGTCTTTGGAAGTATTCTTAATTCTTTTGAATAATAACAATATCATCTGCAAACAGAAGCACATTCGGGTATTCCTCATTGGATATTTTAATTCCATTACCTACTTCACGTTTCCACTTACGAAGAATATTAAAAACGATAGCTAATAGCCCACACCTTTGACCTACAATTTGGTTAATAATTAATTCTTTAAACCGATTCCTGCCTGTGTTAATTACAATGCGTGTAATTTCGTTAAGACTTTACACTACCTGTATTAGGTGATAAGTATGTCCACTCTCAGACATAATTTTCCATTGGCTATCACGGCTTACACAGTAAAATACAAAAAGCAATACGTTCTGTGTTTTTGAATTTTCTTATTTGTAGAAAATGAACAGATTTCTGAAAACCATTTCCACTTACTACAAAAGTAAACAGCGATATACTCGTGGAGCAGAAGGCTTTAAGTTTTAGTTTATTTCTTAACGAAGAACATAGTCATGTGAAACAAAATGGTCACCTTGAAGTTCAAGTTATGAAAGCCGCCTAACATTTCATGAGGTATTTGGAGCGGTGACTTTGCGCAGGACACGGAGATCTGCAGTATTGCTGCACTAATTGCAACTCTCCGCCAGGAAATGGCAGTTGTTCTCCATGAAACGTCACCCGCTAACCAGTGTGACTGTGAAACTGGGAACAGGGAAGGGAGATTACAGTTTTACGTCTCTTGACAAAGAGGCCATTAAGCACAGAGCGCTATTTTCGTTTGAGAGGGAACGGCCAAGGCCTACTGAAATGGAAGTGGACGCTGTCATAACGACTAACTTAGCATTAAAACGTATTGTATGACACTGGCTTACGAGCAGACATCTACTTACGCCAACACCAGTAAATGGTAGCGGAGATCACTTAACTTAGCATGGCGTACATCCTGACAACCGTTTTGCATTCCAGAAAAAATGACTCATATGTAGCTCTATTGAGTAAAGAGTGAATTTCTTCCACCTGTGGGCTCGTGTTCCCTGTACGACTTTAATGAATTTTTCCTCGTACCACCCAATTGGTTTTTATTTACAGACCATTACGAAATGATAAGAAAGACTAAAAGAACTGATCTGATTGGTGTTTGGTAAACGATACATCGTGGGAGTTCCGAAGGCATCAGCCTCCGAAAGTTCTGAACTCCTAATGTGTTTATGAACGCCTTTAGTTTAAGTTCTGTTCTGCAAGCGAATAGGAACTTATCAATATGTTTTAATAGGCCTACCGTCGACCTAACCGTGGAGGACAGAGAAATGTTGCCAGTCGAGGTACCGTGTGCATCAGCGATAAGTACTTCCTAACTGATCGTCTGGAGCAGCTGACCAGCAGCATTTTAGGAGCAGTTTGACAACACCTCACTAATGTCTGACAGCCCACATCCTCTAGAGGTTCACTCTACCGACGTGGAGATCTCGGATTTAGATTTTCGTAACCATCTAAAGATTGAAAATTGTCGAACGGGGTCGACTGAGTTTCTGTTGCTCGAAAAACTAATAAACTGCGACATTTATGACAACTAATCGAAGCTGTGAAAATATAAATCACACTTGGTTTTTTAAAGTAAAAGGATTCAAAACTGGTAAACAGTAAATTGCAGGATATAATGGTAAAGAATTATTCATTATAAGTGTAACGAAAATCAATTGTAGCCTTGCGAATGGATGATAGATTATCCAAAGCCTTTCATGCTGGATTCCAAGAGATAATGAAAAACTCTGAGACGACGTCTGAGCTGACGTAAGTTTAGCGGATGACATTAGAAAACAAATGAGAGCAGCATCACTGTTTGTCGTCGAAGAATGGTAGGGCAATCGTTCGTCCGGTAGTGGGGATCAGATTACAGACGATGTTCATCAATGATGACGGTGGTTCAGTTGCTTTTGGTCTGTTGCGATGTCACAAGTCAAGAGTGGAAGACAACTCATCATATTCCTTAAAAAAGCGAAAAACAAAAATCAAGAAATACCAGGTCGTCGAAGCTTCCTCTGCCTACGATGAATATCAATGCTTGACCAATTTAAGAATGGCTTTTTATCTACACTTTACGTTCGCAACGACGTAGTTGCAGAGAATAGAGATAATATACCTTCTTCCCTCACTAAAATTCTCTGAAATACCTGCCCCTAATTTTCTTGTATTTTCTGTGTCCCTTAGCGCTTGTTCAGTTACAAATTATTAAATTCATTCGCTCTTCAACCAGTCACGTAAACCTTTCTTAAAATGCAAAGGAGGATTAGGGAAAGACTGGCTCATCATCTCTTAGCTGCAGAAAGCATTCTTCATTCTTCGCCCGGGACCGGTAACTACCCTAGCATGCGCCAAGGCAAAAAAAAAAAAAAAAAAAAAAAAAAAAAAAAAAAAAAAAAAAAAAAAAAAAAAAAAAAGGGGGGGGGGGGAGACGAAATGAAACTTCACGAGAAAGCATGGAGTAATATTGCGATATTGCAACGATTACAAATGAATCTCAAATTTATAAAGAACTTGATAGTTAGAGATTACTTATCACCATGACGTTGCACCCATTGCCTGGATGTATTAACTGATTCCGCTTGTATCTTTTTCTGAAGTAAGCTGGCACACAACTGATGTAACGGGTCTGAATACTGGCCGTGCGGCGGCCGTGACGCCCAATGTGTCCCACACATGTTCTATCGCGAACACATTCATGGACATTGCTGGTGACGGGAGTACGTCAATGTAGAGTAGGGTGGATTTCGCCGGCTGTTACGATGGTGACGGTGATGGGCAAGCCGACGTCAGGATGTCAATGAACAACAACCCCAGGGGATGGGTGAGCGATCGTGTCCCGATGATGCAGCACTAAAACCAGTATTGGCGAACCATATACAGGATGGTCCATTGATCGTGACCGGGCCAAATATCTCACGAAATAAGCGTCAAACAAAAAACTACAAAGAACGAAACTTGTCTAGCTTGAAGGGGGAAACCAGATGGCGCTTTGGTTGGCCCACTAGATGGCGCTCCCATAGGTCAAACGGATACCAACTGCGTTTTTTGTAAATAGAAACCCAAACTTTTCATTACATATTCGTGTAAAACGTAAAGAAATATGGATGTTTTAGTTGGACCCCTTTTTTTACTTTGTGATAGATGGCGCTGTAATAGTCACAAACATATGGCCCACAATTTTAGACCAACAGTTGGTAACAGGTAGGTTTTATAAATTTAAATACAGAACGTAGGTACGTTTGAACATTTTATTTCGGTTGTTCCAATGTGATGCATGTACCTTTGGGAACTTATAATTTCTGAGAACGCATGTTGTTACAGCGTGATTACCTGCAAATACCACATTAATGTAATAAATGCTCAAAATGATGTCCTTCAACTTCAAAGCATTTGGAAATACGTGTAACGACATTCTTCTCATCAGCGAGTAGTTCGCCTTCCGTAATATTCGCACATGCATTGACAAAGCGCTGACACATGTTGTCAGGCGTTGTCGGTGGATCACGATAGCAAATATCCTTCAACTTTCCCTACAGAAAGAAATCCGGGGACGTTCGATCCGGTGAACGTGCGGGTCATGGTATGGTGCTTCGCCGACCAATCCACCTCTCATGAAATGTGCTATTCCGTACCGCTTCAACCGCACGCGAGCTATGTGCCGGACATCCGTGATGCTGGAAGTACATCGCCATTCTGTCATGCAGTGAAACATCTTGTAGTAACATCGGTAGAACATTACGTAGGAAATCAGCATACATTGCAACATTTAGATTGCCATCGATAAAATGGGGGCCAATTATCCTTCCTCCCATAATGCCGCACAATACATTAACCCGCCAAGGTCGCTGATGTTCCATTTATCGCAGCCATCGTGGATTTTCCGTTGCCCAGTAGTGCATATTATGCCGGTTTACGTAACCGCTGTTGGTGAATGACGCTTCGTCGCTACATAGAACGCGTGCAAAAAATCTGTCATCCTCCCGTAATTTCTCCTGTGCCCAGTGGCAGAATTGTACACAACGTTCAAAGTCGTCGCCATGCAATTCCTGGTGCATAGAAATATGGTACGCGTGCAATCAATGTTGATGTAGCATTCTCAACACCGACGTTTTTGAGATTCCCGATTCTCGCGCAATTTGTCTGCTACTGATGTACCGATTATCCGCGACAGCAGCTAAAACACCTACTTGGGCATCATCATTTGTTGCAGGTCGTGGTTGACGTTTCACACGTGGCTGAACCCTTCCTGTTTCCTTAAATAACGTAACTATCCGGTGAACAGTCCGGACACTTGGATGATGTCGTCCAGAATACCGAGCAGCATACATAACACACGGCCGTTGGGCATTTTGATGACAGTAGCCATACATCAACACGATATCGACCTTTTCCGCAATTGGTAAACGGTCCATTTTAACACAGGTAATGTATCACGAAGCAAATACCGTCCGCCCTGGCGGAATGTTACGTGATACCACGTACTTATACGTTTGTGACTATTACAGCGCCATCTGTCACAAAGCGAAAAAAGTAGTCTAACTCAAACATTCATATTTCTTTACGTGCTACACGAACATGTAATTAAAAATGGGGGTTCGTATTTTAAAAAACGCAGTTGATATCCGTTTGACCTATGGCAGAGCCATCTAGTGGGCCAACCATAGTGCCATCTGGTTTCCCCCTTCAAACTAGACGAGTTTCGTTCTTTGTAGTTTTTTCGTTTGATGGTTTTTTCGTGAGATATTTGGCCCAGTCACGATCAATGGACCACCCTGTATTTTTTATTCAGAACTTATGTTTACAATTAACAATCCAATGGACTGGCACTACGCTGGCCAGCACATGGCTCGTAGCCGCACGCGGGCTGCGGCGAAGGAAGCAGCAGCGTCAGCACTGGCGACGCTACAAGTCCGCCGGCCCCAAAGAGCCGACTCGCTGCGTCACCCTCACGACCCAGTGGCAGCTAGCAGCCTCGGGAGCAGGCGACCAGGGCAAACATGGCCACGACCTAGAGAGCTTACAGACGGAGCAGCCCCCAGCAGCGGAACCTGTCCACGCGACCAGTGTAGGCGGCAAGTAGTCTGGCCGCAAAAATAGGAGTCGACGAGCAGCTGGACGAAACAGAGGTCACCAAGGGGCCTCGGTGGCACAGCGCCCTGGTTAGGAGTGTCCAAGTCCGCGGGAGAAGACGTGCATACCCAGAGAAATCAATCAGTTGACTCGAAGACCACCGTAGTTTTTGTTTTCGTCCGGCTTTCGCTCGTGGAGTGGCTGCTGTCTGCGCTCTTCAGAGTAAGTATGGTAAAACATGTGTTTTGAAATCTACCCTACCTTGGATTATACGCTGGAGAAAATCTTTCTCTATGTATTTCTAATTTTCAGCCAATATGCCCTACCTAGAATTAATCACTGATGTTGGTTTGTGTTCAAGTACGTGTATGAGAATGAGTATAGCATTGTGGTCACTGTATATTGCTTTGTCCAGTACTTCCAATGTGTTACCTCTCTTGTCACAGTATCGTGGGTCAATTTTTTCAATAGCTCAACGCTCGTTCATACGTGGCACTTGTCTCTATGAAGTGTTGAGCCACATAATAAAGTACTTTCTCGACAGTGCACACTCGAAGGAGTAATCCTAGCATTTGCCGGGTTCGATTTAGGGATAACACAGAATATCTAAACCTGGACGGCCAGACGCTGACCTGAACTGTCGTCCTTCCGAATCCGAGTCCAGTATGTCAAGCAATGCCTTTTCCTCGTTCGGTCACCTGCTACTCGGGCACTCAGCCGCGCAGAAGAACCGTCACAGCAGAAAGACGGGGCATCCATGCCGCGGACAGCCTCATTACCTTATGCTCAGGCCGAGGTACTGTTACGACATGAGTGGAAGAAACCAATACGGTATACGGTAGCTAAAGAAGCAGGGCCTGGCTCATATATTCCTCATTTTCAGCTGGATATGCAGTATCTGAATGTGGTTCGCATTGAGCTGGGAGGATGGAGCTGTGATGGTCCGCTAAACGACGTTGCACAGCAAGGAAGAGTCCCTTCTCTTAGGAAAACAGGTCATTGTTCAGAAAGCAGATCACAGGGACCAAACTTACACCAAAACATACAGGTCAATCTGCACCTCTAAACACATTGGCTAAGCTACAGGAGCGGCTCCTTGACATAAGTCCACACCAGTAAGGTTTTAGGGCAAAAAGATCAACAGATGAGACAATGACGCGACAAACGATGAATATGCTGTTGCAATTTTAATCGTCATCTCAGGTGCTTTTGATAACGTTTGGTGGCCGGAATTGTTGGCTATGCTGAAGGCGATGCAACTATCAACTGCCCTTTATAACAGTTCACAAGATTATTGCAAAAATAGGACAAGAGAATGTGAAGCAGAAAACGAGAAAGTAGCTAAAAAAATGACCAAAGTATGCCAGCGAGGACCGATCTGCGGGCCAACATTTTGAGGCACTATTATGGAGCCACTCCTAAGCAGCTAGGATGCGGTAAAACGGGTTAGTTGATTATGATGATGACTTATTTGTCGTTGTATTAGAAGACTCACAATTATACCTACAAAACGAAACTACACAACTTCTCGTAAGCATAAGTAGCTGCCGTAGTCAGAACAAACTCAAAACAGCAGCAAACAAAACAGTATATCTACTAGTCAAAGGAGCACTGAAATGGAAACTAATTATTTAACTGGATAAAGAGGGAAAAGTAATACGGTATTTAGGAATACGTGTTCACGAACGATTTGACTTTCAGCAACAGGCCGAGCGGTTTTAGGCGCTTCAGTCTGGAGCTGCGCGATCGCTACGGTCGCAGGTTCGAATCCTGCCTCGGGCATGGATGTGTGTGATGTCCTTAGGTTAGTTTGGTTTAGGTTTAGCGTTTAGCGTTATACTACTAGGAATTGCGGTAGGGCTGTGAGTATAGTTTTGGTATGCACTATGTTGTTACGTAATTTATCATGCACTCGCTTTCCTTGATCGGCTTGTAGTTGCTTTTAAACACAGAAAGGCATACATCTGCAGATGACATGCCGTATGCCGAAGAAATGGCCACAAAAACACAGGAAGTATGCCTGAGAAGACGGCAAAAAACGTGAAAATCATGCTGTGATATACAGTAAATAAGATATTACGAAACCGTTCACAGAATACAATATTTGGAACCAAACAGTACACATGAAGTAACGTTTTAAAATCTTTATATGATGCTATTTTGATTGTTTTAGAATAAAGAAAAAATCCATTGGTGATGGCGATTTTGTCGCTGAAACTCGTCTTATAAACAAAATAAAATGAATAAAAACAAAAGTGTTTCTCATCAACGCGGACCCACAATCCAATATTGTGGTTTTTTATGCAAAATCGAACGAATGGAAGAGTTTGAAGATAAAATGATTGACTTACTTTCATTGTGCACACCAGAATGGCAGTTGACAAAGCGACGAAATTGATGCATAAACCTGCAAGGCTAAACACTACCCAATAAAAATACCTTTTTGACGTATCACACAGCTCTCGTAGAAGCCAAGGTATGCTTTGCAGCGAGTGCTTGGTTGCACCGCCTGTATCAAAGGATCTATAGAAACACACTGAGGCGAGGACAGAGGAGCATACTTCTGAGAATGTAGCTTGCTTTTGATACCACAATAGTAGGAGCCTTGCGTGTGGTTCTGGGGACTTGCCCTATTGACATTACTATCCGCCACAGTGTAGCGGCAGGACATCTCATATTGGCTTCCCACGCAGACTGTTCGCGAAACGGCGTGACGTCATTAACTCCCAAATCCCTCTGTTGAAATACATAGAATGCAGTTGCTTGTTAGCCGATGTAGTTGCTGGTCGTTTTGTGGTACTATGGGCAGAAGTCGAAATCATTCTACTATTGCTGGATCCTTATAGTACTTCACCTATACCTTACCACTAAAGACACAGATTCTGAAATACAACTGCTGAGGAATGAGAACTACGCTATGAAAAGAAGTAACATGGTCCTGAAAGCCAAGTGTTCGAAGTATATTGGTGAAGTAAATAGATATGCTTCTTCCGCAATAAAATGACACATTAAAGGTAATGTAAATAGCATTCTGTCTGTGTTTCACAGCAGGCCAGATTCGGACTTTACTTAGTAATAAAAAGAGAGTGAAGTGGGGCCCGAAAGATATTGCTAATGTTCTCATCCTAAGAGCTTTCTCACGCAAAGGTTACACGCACTCGCGGAAAAAGAACTACCCTTTTCTTTGCCGGTGAGCACTTCAGGAATGGGCCAACCAAGAGAAGTGCTGACTTGCAAATCTGAAATAAGTGCTGGATATTATGACAGCTAAGACAAACCCATTCAAATCTCTGGGAAAATAGGGGTCCTATGTTTCGACAAGACGAATATTGATGATCGGATGTGCTATGCCTCATCAGATGACGTAATTATAGGATCAAATGAAAACGTTGTAGTGGTCATTGTTCATACTTCGTTATAATTACGGAAACATCCTGCAAATTTGGGGCCGGCCGCGGTGGTCTAGCGGTTCTGGCGCTGCAGTCCGGAACCGCGGGACTGCTACGGTCGCGGGTTCGAATCCTGCCTCGGGCATGGGTGTGTGTGATGTCCTTAGGTTAGTTAGGTTTAAGTAGTTCTAAGTTCTAGGGGACTTATGACCTAAGATGTTGAGTCCCATAGTGCTCAGAGCCATTTGAACCATTTTTGCAAATTTGGACTTTGATAGTACTATGACTAATGAGCTACTCCTGGACGTAATAAGGCAGTTGGGACCGCTGTGGCCGTGCGGTTCTAGGCGCTACAGTCTGGAACCGCGCGACCGCTACGCAGGTTCGAATCCTGCATCGGGCATGGATGTGTGTTATGTCCTTAGGTTATTTAGGTTTAAGTAGTTCTAAGTTCTAGGGGACTGATGACCTCAGAAGTTAAGTCACATAGTGCTCAGAGCCATTTGAACCCTTTTAAGGCAGTTGGAAGCAGCTGGAACATAATCTGGAGCAGTACTTTGTGATGTGGGAGGAAATAACTCAAAGATTTGGATGTAGCTTGCAGTTTCCACAAAAAAAAACTACTTTAAAAACCATATGGATCCATATAGAGTGTAGGTTGTCTTTGATATTCCGCGTTTGCTTCAATTGTGTGGACACCTTTTGTAAGATGATGGAGTAACTATGCCCAAAATCATGATCTTGGACAAAAAGTTTTTTGAAAATCTGTTAGCAAGACAGACCAGGTATTTAGCATCATACATCTCACTACGGAAGCTCATGTAGAAGTAAGATGACAAGCTCGCCAGCACTTACGAATGGCAGCACAGCTGTTACCGCGCCGTTGTTTGTTGTAACATGCATTGCGGAAAAATGCAATGCCTGCTGCCATTCCAGAAGGGCTTCATAATTTCAGTAAACTCTCACTCTGAACCTTTTCTTTTCAAACACCAGTCTTCTGAATGGTTTGATGCAGTTCTCCATGAATTCCACTCGCGTGCCAATCTCTTTACATCAGAGTAGCACTTGCAACCTACGTCCTCAACTATTTGCTGGATGTATTCCAATTGTCTTCCTCTACCGTTTTTACCTCTCTACAGCTCCCTCTAGTTCAATGGAAGTTACTAAAAATGGTTCAAATGGCTCTGAGCACTATGGGACTTAACATCTCAGGTCATCAGTCCCTTAGAACTACTTAAACCTAACTAACCTAAGGACATCACACACATCCATGCCCGAGGCAGGATTCAAACCTACGACCGTAGCGGTCGCGCGGTACCAGACTGAAGCGCCTAGAACCGCTCGGCCACCAACGGCCGGCATGGAACTTACTCCCTGATGTCTTAACGGATGTCCTATCATCTTGTCCCCTATTCTTGCCAATGTTTTCCTTAAGTTCTCTTTCTTGCCAATTCTGCGCAGGACGTCCACATTCTTCACCTTATAAATCTACCTAAGTTTCAACGTTCTTCGGTAGTACCACGCCTCACATCGATTTTGTTTTGTTCCGATTTTCCCACAGTCCATGTTTCACTACCACACATTGCTTTGCTCCAAACATACACTAGCAGAAATTTCTTCCTTAAACTAATCCTATGTTTGCTACTAGTTGACTCCTCTTGGCCAAGAATGACCTTTTTTCCAGTGCAAGTCTGCTTTGAATGTCCACCTTGCTCCGTCCGTCGTGCGTTATTTTGCTGCCCAGGTGGTAGAACTCTTTAACTTTGTCTACTTCGCGATCCCCAATTCTGATATTAACTTTCTCGCTGTTTTCATTTCTGCTACCTCTCATTACTTACGTCCTTCTTTGATTTGCTATGTCCTTATTCTGTGCTCATTAGATTGTTTATTTTATTCAACAGACAGTATAATTTTTTTCACTTTCTTTGAGGATACCAATGTCATTCGCGGATCCTTTCACCTTTAATTTTAATCCAACTGTAAAGTGCAACGTAAGAATTGTCTCTGGTGTCTTTACCTTTTCGAAAGCCAAACTGATCGTCATCTAACACATCCTCAATTTTCTTTTCCATTCTTCTGTGTATTATTCTTTCCGGCAACTTGGGTGCATAAGCTGCTGATTGTGGGATAACTCTTTCACATAGATGCTCTTGCTGTACTCCGAATTGTGTGGATGAGGTTTCCCGAATGTCTGATGGTATATCGCTAGTCTCATACATTCTACACACCAACGAGAATAGTCGTTTTATTGCCAGTTTAACCACTGATTTTAGAAATGCCCATGAAATGTTACCTATCCCTTCTACTTTATTTGATCTTGATTCGATTAAAGCTTTTTTAAACTGATTCTAATACTCGAACCCGTATGTCATTCCTGTCGACTGTTATTTCCTCTTGTATCACGTCGTCAGACAGCTCTTCCTCCTTATAAAGGCCTTCAACATATTCTCTCCACCGATCCGCTCTTTCCTCTGCATTTAACAATAGATTTCCCGTTGCACTCTTAATGTTACCGCCCTTACTTTCAGTTTCACCGAAGGTTGCTTTGGCTTTTCTATGTGCTGAGTTCGTCCTTCTTTTTCGATTTCTTCACAATTTTCAATCAGCATTTCGCCTTAGTCTCGCTGGACTTTCCATTTATTTCATTCCTTAATGACACGTATTACTGTATTCGTGAATTTATGTCACCATTTTTATACTTCTTTCGTCTATCAGAAGTATTCCTTCTGTTATCCATGGTGTCTCCTCAGATATTTTAGTTGCACTTACGTTTTTCTTTCCAACTCCTGTGACTACTAATTTAGGTATGTCCAATTTTCAACCAAACTGCGTATTCATTATCGCAGTATAGCCTCAGAGACCTTCAAGCCTATCTCTTCATTCTTTAGTACTTCCGTACGCCACATCTCTGTGCCACTTCTCTGTATAGTTTCTTAAACTTCAACGTACTCTTCATCATTACTAATTTGTGATCTGAGTATACATCAGCTCCTGTGTACGCCTTAAATCCAAGACCTGATTTAGGACTCTCTGCCCGATCATGATGTAATCAACTGGAATTTTCTCGTATCTCCCCTCCTTTTCCATGTATTCCTCCTCCTTTTGTGATTCTTGGACAGTGTATTCGCTTTTGCTAGTTGAAATTTACTGAAGAACTCAATTATTCTTTTTCTTCCTTCATCCTGTTACCAGGCCCATGTTATCCCGTTACCCTTTTATCTACTCGTTACCGTACAAACGCATTACAATTCCCTTTGACTGTTAGATTGTCATCTTCCTTCACGCATTTAATTGCCCGTTCAATATCCTCATATACTTTCTCCAGCTCTTCATTTTCTGCTTGAGACATCGACATGTATATCTGATCTATTATTGTTGGTGTTGATTTGCTGTCGGTACTGGGGAGAACAACACTATCACTGAATCGCTCACACTAACGCTCTCCCGTTATACCATTTTCTACTGCTGTTGACATTACACTATACTCGTCTGCCAGAAATTCTTGTCTTCTTTAAGTTTCACATCACTGACGCATGTTATATGTAAATTGAGCCTTTGTGTTTCCCTTTCCAGGCTTTCCAGCTTCCCTAAAACATTCATGACCCGACTCGTAAAACGCTACACACTCGTTGGTTATTAAATCTTTTTCTCATTGTCACCTCCTCGTTGGCAGTGCCCTCCAGAGGAATCCGAATGGGGGGACCTAGTCCTAAATCTTTTGTCAATGGATAGATCATCATGATACTTTTTCGATTATAGGCCACATTTCCTATGAATACACATTATTTGTCTTTAATGCAGTTATTTCCATTACCTTCTGCATCCTCATGTCGCTGATCATTGCTGATTCTTCAGCCTTTTAGGGTCATTTAATCCCAAAGGCAAGAGGTTGTCCTGAATCTCTGTTAGCTCCTTCGCAATCTTTGACAAGACCATTGGCAGAACGAGGGGACTTCATATTCTGGAAGTCTTCGGCCACCAATCCTGCTGGACGTTTTTATTACCATCAAAGCCGCTACTACTAGACAACTGGTAACATAAAGAACATAGCAGTCTCCTGCATTTTGACTTCCAGGCTAAACTAAGACTGTTCGCAGAAGTTCTTTTTCTCTGAAAGTTGTGGTCTCGGTGCATTTTATAACAGCCCAACATATTTCGAAATAAAAATTTGAGTGGGGCTTCTAATATTGACTGGAAAAACAGAAGATATCCTTCGTCGGTAAATACATCCATTTTTGGGAGAGCTAGTGAGGTTGACGTCACACGTTTCTCCAACAGAAAAAACCGAGCAGTACTTCATAAACTTAACTGGAAATATGATAGCAGATTTGGATTGCACCAGTTGTAGTTTCCTAGTGATGAACCAGCAATCAGTGATAAGTGCAAATTCCAAGAACACTAAAATATGTTGCGGGTTACATAACATTTAAATGCAACCACATTGACGTTCTCTGAGTTCAGTTTCAGAGAAACTCCTCCCGGATTCACATTACGTCACCGACAATGACTGGTTCTCCATAATCTTCAGAAACGTGCTCAAAAATGATTAGTTTGAAGTGATATTCTCCGCTTTTGTGAACGATATTTAGCTAAATATGATGGAGTGATGCATAACTTAAATCGTACAATAACCTCAAAGTTCCCCGAAATGAATGGCGAAATGTTTTCTCTCTACGTAAGTACAAGAACCTTCATTATAATAAGGCATCTGCACACAAAAACTAAAATAGGAAATATGTACAAAAATATTGGAACCAAGAAAAATCTTCGATGGGTTGCCGCCACCTTTTTCTTGAGCTACAGTGAGTATTTATGAACACAGTAAGATGTTCTGGCTCTTAATATTAAGCCTTTGAAGTTGGCTTTAATTATATTAACATTGTGCGTCGGTACTTAACAACACACAATTCACGTGGCTGGTGTTAAACGCTCACAGTAGAACAGTGTTTACGAAGACGTCATAGGCTTTGGCCAATTGAGCCCCTCGGAATGCCTCGCCTGATTGTTTCTATTCGCCTCGTAGCAGCGGCGTTCTCGGTTAAGAGGGGTAGATACTACAACGTTTTTGAAATAACGGGGTAAGACATTTTAGACACGCTTCAGTTAAACAGCTTGTGCCTTGACACATGGCAACGGGTGTGGGAGACGACTGACAAAGGCTGTCTCCTTTTCTCCTTCTCCCACAATATGTGGGAACGATTGAAGCTGAATCATGCTGATCCAAGCCTTGGCATGGCTCACTTTCTGGCCGGCCACAGCCCATGTGAAGCAGATCTGAACCGCCTGGGCTTAATCACAACGCTAGATGCATATGTGGGGCACGTGGGTCTTCTAAAAAAGTAGTACTTCATTGCAACAGGCTCACACACGCAAGATCTACAACAGGATACAATGACATCACAGAAATATTACGAGCTCGGACAGATATGCTCTAGGCCAAATCGCTAATAAGGTTTCAAGAACGCAGCATGTCTTCTAGAGGCAAGAAAATCCGTACGACAGAACTCGAACAGACACGCAACAACCCCTACAAAGAGTCACTGAAAGAACTCTAACTCAAACACAGACACAGATACTGGTGTAGATGCAGACACAGAAAATGGCACAAAAACAACGACGTCAGACACAGACTCGTCAGGAGTATAGCACCTAAAATAGATAAATCTGAAAAGTATAAGAAAATTAGACATGCCAAGTGGTTGGTCCATGCATCTAAACTGCGTTATAAATATGATAACTAAATAATATTGAAAAAAATTACTACTGTAAACAATGAGACAATCATAACATCCCGTCTATGCACTAGTGAAAGGAAACAATACCATGCACACAAACATACAACAAATGTCCTATATAACAACTTATAACGCGTAATAAGTTATTTTTACACAGTAGAAACTAACACATACAGAGCCATTCATGATTTATTTCATCTGATAAAACAAGAAGACATAATTTTTCGTGCTGCTTCAGGTGGGACAGGCTCGATATCAAATAGCAATTTGACACAGCAACAAGCCAAATCTTAATTTATATGCTATATTTCGTTTTAACAGTTACAAAAAATTACTAATATTTATTATTTTAAATCCTTCGTTTCCTACACCATTTTTTTCTGTTTTTCTATTTTGCTTTGTAAATCTGTGTTATTACTGTTGTTTTTATTGCTCAAAACAAATTTTGCTCGTAAAGTGGAACAATATACTATTAATTTAAAATTCTAAAATGTGCGGCCTGCTTTTTAAAATATAGTAGCTCTTTAAATATGCAATGAATAAGATAAAATGAAATACTTCTGGACGTGGGTGGTCTGTGGCCTACCACTGTTCTTTCAGACTTCCTTCAGTCACTACGAGCCATGACCTGACGAAATTCCCGATGCGTCCCAACGCCAGCATAAAAAGGTCTCCAAAACAGTCGAATAATCGGACCTCTCCCAGGGTCGCCACCTCACCACTGACGATAGTCATCCGATATAGTGTGGACAGCGTGATTTGTCGCTGAACACAGTGTGACGACATTCGTCAACAGTCCATGCTTTCCGGTCACGGCACTGGCCGTTTGTGGTGTGATGTTAATGGTTGGCTAGGAATAGGGCGGTAACTAGTTAGTCTGGCTGCTGCCAGTCTCCGACCGACCGTGCGGGATGACAGAGAATGTTGCAGGGGGAACTATTACTTATGCTCGGATGCCAGCCACAGATGTAAAGGGTTTACGATGTTCTTGGTGCAGAATGCTGGGTCCTCCCTTATGGTGGTCAGACGTTATCGATCTGATCCTTGTTCATGTATATTCAGTCGATCACGTCTGCTCTCACTTTCCCATCCAGCCCGACATCAAGCCACGCGTCCGAATGTCTTACAGATATGGATACTGCACGCTTCGACCAACCGGCCAAATGGGGACACGCAGTGAGGCGACTTTCAAGCTCAGCCAGGTGTTAACAGCAGTGTCTGACTTGAGTATATGGCATCTTCCTATCCTTCATAGTCATCACCCAACATCTTATACTGTTAACATCCATTAGATACCCTTCCAGCCCTACTTACTACATTAAAAAATAATGCACTCTGGTGGCCAGGACATGGCTGCTGTATTCATTTAAATACCTCGCATCCCTCCACCCTCCTCAAGTGGTGTTAAGTGTACGAAAGTGCAATGACATGTGACCACATCTTCTACGTGCTTCTCTTGTTTTGATCAGGCAATAAATTACGAGAGGAGAGGAGACATTCAATTCTGGGACTACATCATCTTGACAAGAATTATAAAAGGGTGGTCCTTGCGTCAGTCTGTGCAATCGACAACTTTCTCGACATGTGCAGCGTATCGACGTCGCTACGAAATGCAAACGATGCATTTGACGGCGACGCATGATCTACACCTACAGCTAGTCAGCTTCAAATGCCGGTTGTCTAAATTTTCTTAGTAGTGTTCCTAAAAAAGAAAAAGGGACGCCTTCCCTCCAGAGGTTTCGATTTCAGTTCCGGACCCACCGGTAATAAATCAAGCAGCCTGTCCCTGAGTTGCTTGGATGTCTAGCTTTAATCCGACCTGGTAAGGATCCCAAAAGCTCGAACAGTACTTAAGAGTAGGTCACAATACCCTCCTCCTAGATATAGTTTCCTTTACTGATGAGCCACACTTTCTCAAAATCTTCCCAACAAGCAGAAGTTGCCCATTCGCCCTCCCTATCAGTCCCCACATCCTCGCTCCAGTTCATTTCGCTTTGCAGCATAATGCCCAGAGATTTTAACGACGTGACCGTGTCGAGCGGAACACTACCAATGCTGCCAACCGCCGGTGGCCGAGCGGTTCTAGGCGCTTCAGTCTGGAAGCGCGACCGCTCCGGTCGCAGGTTCGAATCCTGCCTCGGGCATGGATGTGTGATGTCCTTAGGTTAGTTAGGTTTAAGTAGTTCTAAGTTCTAGGGGACTGATGACCTGAGATGTTAAGTCCCATAGTGCTCAGAGCCATTTGAACCACTACCAATGCTAGAGCCTAAGATCGGGGGTTTGTTTTCCCTATTCACCCGGATTAACTTCCATTTTTCTACATTCAGAGCTAGCTGACATTCATTACACCGACTACAAATTTAGTCTAAATCATCTAGTATCGTCCTACAGTCATTCAAATTCGACACCTTGCCGTTCAACACAGAATCATCAGCGAAAAACCGCCCACTGCTTCCCACTCTGTCAGCTAGAACGTAATATGTAGGAAATGGTAGCTTTCCTTGAGCACTCCTGACGACAGCCATGTCTCAGATGAACACTCGCCGTAGAAAACAACATACTGGATTCAAATACTGAAGAAGTCTTCAAGTCACTACCTTTCCTGGGAAACTACTCCATATTCTCGTACTTCCGGTAACAGTCTGCAGTGCGGCACCGTGCCGTGCTACAACGACGTGAAACTGTTGTGCTGTTTACACAGTGATGGAAGCGGATGTATGCCGAGCACAGTTGACGCAACTGCACAGAAATTTTCGACGCCGGTACACTTTCTCTGACTCTCAGACGGGGGAATGAATTGATCCTCGTGTGTCAGATCGCCTTGAAAGATACGCAGCACGTCGTTGAAACACTCCGAATCCGCCGGGTGGCAGCTGGGATTGGTGCGGAGCCCACACCGGCGGTGCGGTTCCCGCCCAGATCGACAAACGCTGGGAGTGGCCGTCGCCTCTGGCCGTGCAATTACACACGCGGCACGCGCGGTGAAGGGTGCCGCGCCGCGCCGCGCCGCTCCTCCCACGCATTGCGTAAGGGGCACGCATTGTGGCGGCGCGCGCGCGCGCGGCCCGGGCCATTAGCGGCCGACCTGTCGCTCGTGATGGCCACGGGAGCCGCCGCGGCTGCGGTCCGCAGCGCCCGCCTGATTGCTTCGCGCAGCCCGGAGCAGGGGGAGGGGCGACGCGGGGGGGGCGAGCGCCCGTGTGCTACAAAAAGACAATGACGTAATAAAGAACTAGCCGCGGCGGCCACCATTGTTCTTTGCGGACATTGCTTTTTCGTATGATACCCTGTGGGGCTCCTTTTCATACTGGCCATATATTATAATGGTCCGCATGCGCCGCCCGCCTACACACACAAAGGACTGTAACACGGACACATGACTGCAACAAGCAAAAGCAAAGCGAGAAAGGATGTGAGGGGGAGCGGAGCGTGGAAGGCTTAGGTCAGTGGGGAGGAGGAGATCAGCCACGGGCAGGGAAGAAAAAGAACGAGAGGCGAGCAAAGTGAAACGGCTAGTCATGTCGTGTGAGCCGGCCGCGCCGCTGGTGTGTATCGACCGTCTGCAGACGCAACGCCATTAAATATGTCGTAGTTAGCGACTGAAAAACGACGCGGCGATATCATAAAACTCATTGAAGTGCGTATTTTACGGACCACACGCACTGTGCGCGGTGTCAGATGCGTTACTCATGACACAGGAAGCCACCTGTGTGACTTCCGAGAAAAACGGTAAGGGGAACTAACGGCATATTGCTTTGCCGTTCGCAGAGAGGATTCGCTATCTCTGTCCATGTAAATAGTTTGCCTAGTAAGTTAGATGAACCGGAACATAATTTTTCGAATGTCACAAGGTATTTGGTTACCGAAAAAAGAATTCGTAAGGGGACTTACAAACATAATATGCTTACGAAATATGAAGAATAATATCCGAGTACTTTCAAAAAGAAAAAAAAAAAAAAACGCAAGAAACGCACCACGAAGGAATTATCCGAATGGGACGGAAATCAATAAATGTGGTACACTTATAGAGACCATTTCAGAGAAAACTGGACGATTATTGAAGAGGAAGATCATCTCAAATTGAGCAAGTCAATAACACTTTGGTCCACGTCTGGCGCTTATGCAAGCAGTTATTCAGCTTGGCATTGATTGATAGAGTTGTTTGATGTCCTCTTGAGGGACGCTGTATGCAGGCGGCCATTATCTTGCTAGAATTTAAGCCCAAGATGGCTTGCCTGAAGGTATCTCTTTCGCAGCACAGTATTTCATTAACTAGAGTAAAATTGTCTTCACTGATGAGTCCCACTTCGAATTGAGTCCCAATTTCTGTCGCATTCCGATAATTTCTCCGTCTGTCTTTTTTGCGTCTTAGAGTGTATATTGAAGAAAGACACTATGTCTGGGTGAGTTTTCACGTCTATTTGGGCTGCTGCTTTTGATCATTTTCAAATCCACATCCAATAAAAAAGACACCTGCACGGTAACATAAATCTGATGGTAATGTGACGCAGGAATACATAAAGAAGTAGAATGCAATTTAAAAAAATTCGGAAAGCTATTCATATCAAATTACTGCGAATTGTATTCCGTCAGTAGCGAAATAGTTCACATAAAACTGGTGTCTGTCTTTCTCCATTATATTTGTAACGGAGCGACAGCTGAGTGGTAGGACATTGTTTATCAGGAAACAAACCAGTTTCCGCAATAGTTACCAGCACCACGTCCCAGGTAAAAACAATAAAATAAAGTATCACTACCAACCAAAAGAATTTAAAAAAATTCATCAAATTTGGACAGACGTTTCTTGAAATCAGAAAGACATTTGTCAGCATGCTTTTAACCAACCTACTGGTCGCCATCAACAACTCCAGTCCGATAAGAAATCCAAAAGTTCCTCGCAAGTACCTTGTAGGTTTCTCACGACTTGTGGTGACATAGCTGTGGTATGGGAATCGAACCACATTCAGCAGCACTTTCAACTTGGTCGATAGGCAAATTCGTTCCTCTCATCCAGCTGCGATTACGGGCCCGGCCGCCTGGGCGATGTCGATCAGTCTCGCGCGGCGCTAAAGACTCTGCTGCCGCGGGCGCCCCACTGTCTTCGGTAGAGCGGGAACCACCGTCCCTCTCCTTACCTCTAAGCTGTTGTTCGACGCAGCTGCGGAAAATTCAAACGCCAACAAAACAGTAACCTCAGTCCTCATTTCTTCAGTTATACAATATGAAAAGCACTTGCCAAGATTTTGAATTCTGACGTCTAAATGCAGGCCGACTTCTTCAACCTTCTTTTGCATTGTTGTTGTTGTTGTGGTCTTCAGTCCTGAGACTGGTTTGATGCAGCTCTCCATGCTACTCTATCCTGTGCAAGCTTCTTCATCACCCAGTATCTACTGCAACCTACATCCTTCTGAATCTGCTTTGTGTATTCATCTCTTGGTCTCCCTCTACGATTTTTACCCTCCACACTGCCCTCCAATGCTAAATTTGTGATCCCTTGATGCCTCAAAACATGTCCTACCAACCGATCCCTTCTTCTAGTCAAGTTGTGCCACAAACTTCTCTTCTCCCCAATCCTATTCAATACCTCCTCATTAGTTACGTGATCTAACCCACCTTATCTTCAGCATTCTTCTGTAGCACCACATTTCGAAAGCTTCTATTCTCTCTTTGTCCAAACTAGTTATCGTCCATGTTTCACTTCCATACATGGCTACACTCCATACAAATACTTTCAGAAACGACTTCCTGACACTTAAATCTATACTCGATGTTAACAAATTCCTCTTCTTGAGAAACGCTTTCCTTGCCATTGCCAGTCTACATTTTATATCCTCTCTACTTCGACCATCATCGGTTATTTTACTCCCTAAATAGCAAAACTCCTTTACTACTTTAAGTGTCTCATTTCCTAATCTAATTCCCTCAGCATCACCCGACTTCATTTGACTACATTCCATTATTCTCGTTTTGCTTTTTTTATGTTGATCTTATATCCTCCTTTCAAGACACTGTCCACTCCATTCAACTGCTCTTCTAAGTCCTTTGCTGTTTCTGACAGAATTACAATGTCATCGGCGAACCTCAAAGTTTTTATTTCTTCTCCATGGATTTTAATACCTACTCCGAATTTTTCTTTTGTTTCCTTTACTGCTTGCTCAATATACAGATTGAATAACATCGGGGAGAGGCTACAACCCTGTCTCACTCCCTTCCCAACCACTGCTTCTCTTTCATGTCTCTCAACTCTAATAACTGCCATCTGCTTTCTGTACAAATTGTAAATAGCCTTTCGCTCCCTGTATTTTACCCCTGCCACCTTTACAATTTGAAAGAGAGTATTCCAGTCAACATTGTCAAAAGCCTTCTCCAAGTCTACAAATGCTAGAAACGTAGGTTTGCCTTTTCTTAATCTTTCTTCTAAGATAAGTCGTAAGGTCAGTATTGCCTCACGTGTTCCAACATTTCTACGGAATCCAAACTGATCTTCCCCGCATAGCCTTATCAATAATTACTTTGGATGAAAAAGTGTTAGTGAGAGAAACAGCTAGCCTTCCATTTGGACGCTCTTATAAATGACTAAGATTCAAATTTATGAAGCCTTACGTTTCTGTCGTCGTTATTAAGCAAAGTGATAGCACTTCTTCACGGTTAAGTTGGAATAAAGAAGTTCCGAAAGCAGAATGTAAATACTGACGAAGATCCTTTTCGTAAGGTGCTACATGACGCAAGACTGTGAAACGTGAATATTAACGCAAGACCTGCAATATGACACAGGTATTTGTATGTTATTGCCCAACTGATGTTGTTTTACGTTACAATTAATTCAGTTTACACATTAGCGGCTATTGCTACGAAGGCGGGTGTTACGCTCTGTTTCCCAAAATACAGTGTGTGACGTTCTCATGCCTACATTTAGAAACTGCCACCAAAAAAGTATAATATAGCCTACGTCAAACTTCGTGTTTCACTTCTGTGATCAAAAAATTGTTCAGATGGCTCTGAGCACTATGGGACTTAACATTTGAGGTCATCGGCCCCCTAGAACTTAGAACTATTTAAACCTAACTAACCTAAGAACATCACACACATCCATACCCGAGGCAGGATTCGAATCTGCGACCGCAGCAGTCGCGCGGTTCCGGACTGAAGCGCCTAGAACCGCTCGGCCACCGCGGCCGGCTCACTTCTGTGAATGAAGAGAGAAATGCCCAAACAACACGCTGATAATTCTACATTCCGTTAGCAAATTCTCCTTGAAAGTCCATTTCACCACGATTACTCGGTTTGATATCAGTTCGCTTTGTGGTATTTATGCCGCATTTCAACCCACGTTTTAACACATTTCACCATTAAATGTATGGGGGCTTATGCTGCTGCATGGCAACTATCGTGCAAGTTTGGTAGATGGCCGGAGAGCGTGTGAACGGAGTCGAGTCGCACAGAAGTGTACATAGAAAACTGTGATTCCCCCTTTAGCACTGGCTCAAAGAGCGTAACATTATTTGTACACTGACGGAAAAGTATCGCAGCGCCAAGAAGAAGTTGTGCGAGATGAACGAAAGTTAGTAGGCGTGTCTCTACATCTGAAAGATGATGTCTGTTCAAACTTTGCACCCAGTCACTTAAGAGTGGCCCTAATCGCGCAGATATGAGGATGTGAATCAGGTTTGCTTTAAATACACTCTCTAACAGTCGTGAGCTTTAGTTACCTTTGAGACTGGACATGGTGAGCTGATGTTAGAATGTCTTTAAGGCGACAAAGACGCCATTATCAGCACCTCACTGAGTTTGAAGGAGGTCGCGTAATAGGGCTATGAGAAGTTGATGGTTCCTTCCGGGATACTGCAGAAAGACTTTTGAGGAGTGTAGGCACTGTACATGGTTGCTGGCACTGGTGGTCAAAGAATGAACGGTTGAAAGGAGACTAAGCTCCGGACAGCCATGTGGCAGTACCGCGAGGGAAGGTCGTCGTGTCCGACGTATGGCTCTGGTGCATAGTAACTGCATCTGCAGCAGCAATTT
Source organism: Schistocerca cancellata (assembly GCF_023864275.1). Taxonomy (NCBI): domain Eukaryota; kingdom Metazoa; phylum Arthropoda; class Insecta; order Orthoptera; family Acrididae; genus Schistocerca; species Schistocerca cancellata. The sequence continues at coordinate 619,323,268 of NC_064627.1, forward strand.
GAGCAGCATTTTCCACCACAATTAAACAACCGACTTTTACTGTTACTTCAAGGGCAGCTCCGATCCAGACACCCTGTAGCGTACATTCCACTGACCCCAAACATCGCAATTTGCGGCTTCAGTGGCGTCACGCGAGAGCTCATTCATGGATAGGGTGGAGATCTATTGTGTTTCCTGATGAAGTATGGTTCTCCTTCGATGCCAGCTCTGGCTATGTGTTGGTTAGGAGGATGGCAGTTGAGGACCAGTAAATAACCTGTCTGGCTTGCTAGATACACTGAACCTGCACCTCGAGATACGGTCTGCGGTGCGATTTCGTACGGCACCAGGAGCACTCTCGTGGTTATCCCACTCTCGCTGGCTGCAAATCTGTACGGCCATCTGGTGATTCGACCTGTTGTGCTGCCATTCATGAACAGCATTCCAAGGAGAGTTCCCAAAAGGATAAAGCTCGCCCACATGCCACTGTTGTAATTCAACATGTTCTACGGAGTGTCGACATGTTGCCTCGGCCTCCTCGATCACCAGATCAGCCTCCGGGCGAATACATTAAGGACATAATCGGATAACAACTCCCATGTCGTCGACAAACGGCATTAACAGTCTCTGAATCGACCGACCAAGTGACTGAGGCATGGGATTCCATCCCACAAACTAACATCCAGCACCTGTGCAACACAATGTACGCACTTTTGCGTGTTGGCATTCAATATTCTGGCGGTTACACTGGTTATTAATGTACCGGCAAATTTACATTTCCTATGGCTTGTCTTGCGGTTCCATTAACCTGGGATCTTGCAACGTTACCTAGATAAACGTGTACCGGAAATGTCATTACATTAATTCTTTTCTGGTGTTGCGATTTTTTTCCCGTCAGTCTATTAACTGTTTAAACGTTTGTGCAGAGTTACAACTATGCTGGTAACATTATCCGCACTGGCAGCTTTCAAATTATGATTTCAGTAAACCTAATTACACATTCAAACCTTAGTAAGACTTCATTTAATTGTGCTTATCATTGGAGGAATGATCAGTTATGAGCGCCCCCTGAGAGGGAAGGCGCGAAACTGAAGGCTGGGTCGCTAGATAGTCTGCAGTTAGTTTCCTGAGAGCCAATTCCTGTGTTCGGAGTGTGTTAAGTTACTTAGTGAATTTTTGATTCAATTTGGCTGGGGAACATTTATGTGTGATTTTCATATGTCAACGAACTTGTGTGATGACAGTTGTTACATATTATTATGGTGCTCGGTAAGTGATAATTTGGTTCCATGATCTTTGATTTAAACCGTAATACTAGACTGCCTCTTAGAAAATATAGATTATAACATATCGTATTCTGAGTTTGGAACTGAAGAAACACAAAATCAAGTGGTATCATAGTTTTCCAATTTTCACTATCGTTGTGTCGAAATATTCCCACAAGTTTCTCCAACGATTCATTGCTTCTTGCTTCAAGTTGGGCATCTGCGCCCGACTGAGGAGAGATATAGTGGGTATAACGAGACCGCCATAGAATGCACTAGGTAAGCATATCTCTCTCAAAAAACGCTAGCAGACGATCTGTAGAAAATGCTGGAGTATTTTCCCACCAAATCCCCAATGTGACCCTGCTTGCCACAATTCGCACAGAGAAAGTCGCGATATTAGTATTTCCAATAGAATAACGTGTTCCGGCAGAATATTCCATATCAGATTCTCATTACTTTGCTGGTTAGTTAGTTATTAGTTAGGAAGGGGAAGGAAACGCTGTAGTTCTACAACATAGTATCTCTTAACAAAGGAGGAGCCACTTGACGTGAAGATATTTGTTGCGTGGAAAGCAATAATTCCACTAAAGTATTATAGGCTAAATTCTCAAACTTATATCAATTCCTTTTCGTCTTCGACAGGGAATCAAACAATGCATTTTGACAAATGTCAATCATACGTGAAACTCCTCGGCTCATGAACAACACCATATGAAATTTTCTTCCGATATCACTACATAACGATGTTCTATAATTTCAGATGAACAGTGCGTTATTTAGAGTGAGCTATGAAGTATTTTAAAAATTAATTTTCTCCTTTCGATTCCAAGATTTTTTCGTACTAGATCTCATTATGTCGAAAGTGAGGTAGATATAGAGCTGTTGACGGATGGCATACTATTTACGTACCACCGAATTAGGGGTTAAGTATACATAAAGCGAAGACAAGACGTAAACGATGGAGAAGCAAAGATAAAGCGACTTCCTTAATATAAAAAGAGGAAGATGCAGCAGAAGAAGAGAATGGATTCTCATGTGTAGGAAGCACGATTACTCAAAGTGGCCTTTGCAACGTAGGTGTCAGAGAATGATGTTGTATGGAGACAGACATCTACAAAATAAGAGTTTTACTGATACTGTATACTGATATGGAACTGAAGCTGAAGTTTCTAAAACGTGGCGATGGACCAAAAATGGCTCTGAGCACTATGCGACTTAACTTCTGAGGTCATCAGTCGCCTAGAACGCAGAACTAATTAAACCTAACTAACCTAAGGATATCACACACCTCCATGCCCGAGGCAGGATTCGAACCTGCGACAGTAGCGGTCGCTCGGCTCCAGACTGCAGCGCCTAGAACCACACGGCCACTCCGTCCGGCGATGGAGGCAGATGCTAAAAAACGAGACATAACAGACGAGCTAGTACATCAGCGGAAACCATCACCTATATCACGGACATGCTGCTGGGATTAATCCTATAGAAAGTGGAAGAAACTTTACGGAACATATCCGGCAGATCAAGTTTACAACAGGAAAAATGGAATTGGTGAATTTGGGACGTATTATACATTCAAAATAGAAAATATTGTCGCAGAGAGGGAAGAGAAAAAAGACAGCAGAGAGCAGTAGAAGACTGGTAGTTTAGGAACAAAATTAATGGAGTACTTTTAGTCTTCACGTATTTTTCATTAAAGGGATTAAGTTTTCTTAGAATTTCTTGTTAACAGCCGCAGTACCATGCAACTGTGCCTTTATTTTCACTTTTTTGTGTCTTGCTAGTATTTACATATTCGTTTCCAATTGAATTCTCTAGCAATACTGCTGCTGCCATTCCACTGCCTCTCGTAGTGTGAGAAGCTATTGTATCTTTCATATCCCTATGCTTCCTGCCTACACGATTACATATGTGAAAAATTCATAGCAATGTAATATATGCTCAAGGGATTTCATGTTTGCCCAAATAATTTTTTGTCTATAACAATATTATAAGTGACGCATGTTTAACATGTCGTTGTTTCTCTGTTTCATGTCGAAGCGGCCCAACACGCCGATTACAGAATCTTTACTGCAGAAGTCACAGACGCTGAGCCGGCCACCGTCTTTACTTAGGCGACTACCTGTGATCGTGAAAAGATCTCGCCCTTCACTGATACAGGCCTCTGACTGTACTGTATATTTCAAAACTCCATTCGAACCGAATGGCTAACTAACATATAACAAGTAAATATGTACTGCTGCAATGCTTTCTTTATAGTTTAGTTACCGTCAGTACACACGCACTGAAATTATGTGTCATTGTACATAAATATTATTAAATGAGAAACTTCCATGTAATGTTAATACATTTCCGTGCGGAAAGGAGCGCCTGGTCACCTGCACGAATCCGCGCGTCGGACTTGTGTCGAGGTCCGGTGAACCGACCAGTCTGTGGATGGTTTTTAGGCGGTTTGCCATCCGCCTCGGCGAATGCGGGCTGGTTCCCCTTATTCCGCCTCAGTTACACTATGTCGGTGATTGCTACGCAAACAAGTTCTCCACGTACGCGTACACCATCATTACTCTATCACGCAAACATAGGGATTACACTCGTCTGGTGTGAGACGTTGCCTGGGGGGTCCACCGGGGGCCGAAACGCGCAATAACCCTGGGTTCGGTGTGGGGAGGCGGAGGGGTGAAGTGGACTGCGGTAGTCGTCATGGGGTTGTGGACCACTGCTGCTGCGGCGGGGACGGAGCCTCTCCGTCGTTTCTAGGCCCTCGGTTAACATACAATACAATACTATACAATGTTAATACATCTGATGAAAATGAATTGTTTTGTGTGTTGAAAGAAAATATATCTTGATGGATTCCTTAACAGATAATGTTATTGAAAGAAAGAAGACAATATGAATACATAAGAGTCGTTGTGGATGTATAAAGGTTATTTCCGAAAAAGTAGCAAAATACACTATTTAGAAGTAAAGAGAGAGTTCCATGCCATACGTAGGCCTACAGCTAATTAAGGGGAACCGGATTGTTTGCTTTTCCACTCTCTGCTTAAGATACTACATTAAGAATCGGAAGAATTAATGCGACGTAGGAGCTAGTGGAAGTTATTGTTTGGAGCACGATAAGCAAATCAGAAATTCGGTAAACCGTGGTACCACCGCTGCCGGGAACATTGCAGAAGTGCCTAGAAAGTCTCGTCGTAGTCTGGTGTAATTTAGGGAAGTAATGAAGGAGTATATAATTGGGGCGATCTCGACAACATTACAGCATCATACCACCTTTTCATTCCTCCACGTACCCTCTGAGAGACCTTTAATCATATTAGTTTGAGCTGTAGGTCTTAGATTTCTTTTTTTTTTTTCATTTCTGTTTTCATTGTCTCACCGAGCGCTCTGTTAATCTGATCCTACTTGGAAGAAACGATGGTCACATACTGTAGCTGCCATGAATCAGTCCTCCTTTCCCGGTGCAGGCGGTGCTTGTGAAGCAGAGAGGGAACCTGATCACACATCCCCATGTGTTCATCATTTCCTCACTTCCACATTCAGCTACAAAGTAGTATTTCCTTTTCAAGCTGCGTGGCTTGCACCGGTATTAATGCTGCGACGTTTCAGACTTAATGCAGCTGTCGATATTCCTCGCAGGTACTTCACATCCCTGGGGCAGTCGTTCAGTGCACCCGCATTAGATTCTCGGCTGACCTGTTAGTATGAGCTACGCCCTGCCGTTTAAGCGGTGATGTGACGGCCAGGTATTAGAAACCTAGTCGGGTCGGTGTGAAATCTGGTCACGGGAGGCCAACTGCCCGGCGACTGCTGCGGCCTTTTGCGACGTCTCTGTGGACGCGAGCGCCGCTTTTGGTAGGCGTCCTTCCCGAGCGGCTGCTGAAGATGGGGGCCGAAACAGCGGAACAGCGCGGACGCCTGTCAGCCGCCAGTGTGTCGCCGTGGGCTGACACGAGTGCCGACGTCGGGCCGTTCCGCGGAATCTCCAGACGTAGCACCGCCATTTCCGGACACATATTTCCAGAACGGGACACTCATGTATGATGCAGGGCCCGTAGCTGTGCACCTGAAGTTCCCATTTCATCAGAGCTTGTCGTTCCCACAGCGTCTCGCCATTTCTGTCGTCACGCCGTTTCTTACTGCTGTGTCTATAGTTTTAGAAACATCACTTTCGATAATAAGTAGACACTTTTAGAGCCATCTACGATACCTCTGTAAGATCACCTTGCAACGACCGTGCTTTTGTAACCAATAAACGAGTAAAAAAAGTTGGCTTTTCATGCGACACAAGTTCTGGTTTCGAATTTCAAACACTTCAGTGTAGCCACTTAAATTTTATTACCTATTTTACCTTCTGAATCATAAATGTTTAGAATAAGTTCTTCACATAGTGTCTATTAACAACTTTACCATGTAGAGGATACAAAACAATTTAAAATCTTCCTCCGGCTATTCTGATCAATCGAGGTGAAGGCCAGGATGTTTTCTTCAAGAAGGCCACGATCGATTTCACACCCTTCCTTAAAATTCCTTGTGCTTTTTCTCTCACGATCTCGATATCGATGCAACTCGAAGCTCTAACTGTCCTCACCATTTATTTTAAGTATATCAGTATGCCTAAATGGCTACCCCACGCCCGTGGTTCATACCTCATGGCGTACTGTCGTATTTACAGTTTATCTATTTAACTGCTTTTCTAAACTTTTTCTTGCTTACATACTCAACGTCAAATACTTCGCACATTAATTCATTTGTAAAGTAAGCAGAAGGTTGATGCTGTTTTGTACGTGGGAGTTCGAATATTTAAAGAATCACGTGTTTATGGGTTAACAATAAATCACTAATTATCTTGCAACTAATAATCTTAAATTTGTTAACTGTATGCGCCAAAACCTCTCGCTAATAACGTGCAGACAAGTGCCCTTAAATTCCGGTTACAGTGTCTGATCTAGAATCACCTTTGATGCCCTACTTTTAAACACGAACGTAAATGTCCAAATTACTTTTGATGTGTGTGACATCAATTAATCTCAACAGCATCTTACTGTTTGTAAATGTGACTGAATATAAAGAACGGTTATCAATAATATTCAAAATGCCTCTCATGAAACAATCACACACAATCCTTAACTGTTCCTTAATAAAGACGAGTCCTGTTCTCATCTATCGAATTTATACGAACTTTTGTAAATTTTTAATTTTGTTGGTAATTTTTTCTAAAAATGTTCAGTAAAGCCTTCTGATGGATAATAACCTTGGAACGGATAAATCTGCTCCAATCTGCTAACACACTGCGAGAATGTGAAGTGCTGAATAACTGCTTGTTCTTGAAATTAATCACTGCACGCAAACTTCCTTATCTTATGTGTTTTATTTTTCAGGCCGAAATTAAACTTGTATTCCTTTCCTGAAAGTGTGTTTCACTGTCCACGCAGCAGTGCTAGGCGTGACACGGCACGTTTTACCGAATCTGTCCTTCACTTAATAGTGGGAATGAGCTTCTTGAAATATTTATAAATGAATCAGAAAGAATTACGAAATTATACTGAACCCTTTTAATGAGACAGAGAAGACAAACTAATATGAACTGTAACCTTTTTTTACGGTGTGAAACACCATAAAACTACTTTTGTACACAATGTTTAAATTATATAAGATTCACTATTGGCCTTTCTTAATGAAATATTTTAACTAACAGTGAACGGAAGTAGTTAGTTAGGATGCTAAACTCATGATTTATAATTCAAGTTGAATACCAGCACTAAGATATTGTTAGACACAATAAAATCTTTGTGATATAATACTTCACGATTAGCACTTGCGGCAAATAAAACTTAATCGACGTTACGTTCTCACAAAAGCGTCCTCTCTCTATGAGATCATGTCAGAATCATTTTTCATGTTCAGTCACATCTCAGTTTTATGTGCGGTACGTCCGCCGTTCGACCTCCTCATTCTACCATGACACAATAGTCTCTCTCCCTCTCTATCCTACCATTGCATGTGTCTCCGTTTGCTGCCTCTCAATAAAACTACAACCTCTAGTAGCCAAAGAATACGTACCACTCATGTATTCAACCATGCAAACATAGTGGTAAACTTTCAAATAAACTGTCAAATATACCAAACAAACAGTCATTTCACATGATATGTACATCTTTCATAACCGTTTCTCGTAATATGTACTTCTTTCAACCTAACGGAACGAACTGTTTACTGGAAAAGGTTGGTTTAAATATTGGTCCTGCTATTCTAACCGTTGTGAGTTCCTTTGCACGCTGTATCGTCCTTTAGTGGAAATAGGGGCGAGGAATACATGCCGTTAATGAACAAAGATTTCACATATTAATTTATTCTACATCTAAAATCAAATAGTGTTTTACTTTATTTCTGTTCTTGTAGTGTCAGTTGCTAACAGTAGCTTTGACACTTGGAACGTGTACAGATACAAAAGATTTATAAAACTGTCACACTTCAATACAATGTCTATTCAGAAGATCACGATGCCCGGCCGCTATGGGAGTCTGCAAATGTTATTCAACTGGTAAACACAAAATGGGGTCAATGCATGAATGTTCGAACTTAAATACACCCACCGCTGGAGCTCCGGAAAGGGGAAGCTTGCATCTCATTGGCAGCGGCGTAATCATTCGTGGCAATGCACTCCAGCTTTGGTGGCGGCTGTAGAATAATCGGCGGCGTAACTCGTGGCGCATGTATTCGAAAGTGTGGCCGGCCGAATAGCGGCCGACACCACGGTAAGAAGTGTTCTCAGATGTTTCCTCCCATAGAGCCACTTGTACTACTTTGCCCATTCTTCTCCAGTACAAGGTGCTCATCTCTTATGACTTTGACTTCCACTTTAAACTACTTTACTTTTATCATTTTATGTTTAAAAAACGTATTTTCACACGACATATATTTAAGGCTGTAAAAAGTGCCTAGCATAACACTTTTTCAACAAACACAGAACATCATTATTCTCCTGGCTATAAAATCGAATATTCTGCGTACAAAGTAAATATCAAGTTTCAATATTTCTACTAACCTTACTAATAGCCTCCCGACACAATAAAAACGTTGCCAACATCGTTTTGAACCGAAACACTTAATCAATATTCATTTTAATACACTACCTGACAAAAGACGTGAAGCGCTGAGAAGATCCGATCGGATGTCTACCGTGACTTCGTACACATACACGTCAGCGGCCTTTAAGGGGAGTTAGAACGGAAAAAAGATTTTTCTTCACATTTTCGGATTATTGTCTCATTATAAAATTTGCAAATTTCCCAATAAAATTATATAAGTGAGAAGAAGATTACAATAAATTGCAATAAAATGATATCATTTTATTCGGAAAATTGCAAATTTTATAATGAGCCAAAAATCCGAAAATGTGAATAAAAATCCTTTTTCTGTTCTAACTCCCCTTAAAGGCCACTGACGCGTATTTTTACGAAGTGAGGATACATATATCACTTATAAACTCTCATGGGAGGTTGAAACCTTCCCTTTGAAAAAAATTAATGAATGACTGTGCTGATAAACCACTTACATTATTTGATTTTCAAACAGCGGAGCAGAACTGAAAGTAATCAGACATTTCGCTCTTCACCTATTCTGATCAACACTAAACTAACACACAATATTTTTAGCGCAACGCAATCTGACTTTCAAAAATCCCTACAAAAGAATGGTACTGACTAACAATAACCTATACCTGTCATGAATCACTTACCTCACAAAAATCTTAGTTACTCCAACTACTGCAATACAGCGAGCGCCACTACTGCCAGCTAAATAAGAGATTCTAACTACTGAAGGCACTAACTACTGATAGGCAAAGTCAGCAAATGAAAGATTTTGATAGAGAACAAACAATGTATTTACCTTAATAATGCTCCAAAGTCATCATATATATATATATATCAGTTCATGATATCCAATATTACAAATTTACTATTTCTGACGGACACACGTCCAGATCGTCCGGTCTCAAAATTCTGCCATTTCTCTCCCCACATTCACCACTGCTGGCGGCTCACCTCCAACTGTGCAACGCTACGCGCTGTTCACATACAACTGCCCAACACTACAATAGCAAATATTCCATCAATGCAAATCAGCCACAGACTGCACACAGCACAGTCAGTGATTTTCATACAGAGCGCTACGTCGCGTTACCAACATAAAAACCTAAACAGCCCCCATGCACCTCACAAAAATTTTACAAATTGTTTTGGGCAGTGACCAATACAGATTTGAAAATATTTTTCATAATTGCATTAACAAAGATATCAATTGCACAACTTATTAATACAATGTTGGTCAAAAGCAAAAATTGTTCTCATAGTCCATAAAGACAATCCTGATCATTCATCACAGTAAAATTGCAGTGTTTATTTTTCTCAAAGTCTGAGCAGCAAAAGAAAATGCACACGGAAGTAGTGGATTTCCATGCAGTCTTGAAGAAGTAGTGTTGTCCTTCCAACGGAAAGACAGTGCTGACTCTTGATATGCAGACAGGTAATGCTCCACAACAGAGTAAACCCACCGCAGAGTCAGTCGAAGTTTTGAAGAATATAGGTAGGTAGGTCATCACAGAGCAGACCAACTGCAGTCCTTGTAGAGATTATGGTATTTGTGGGCCATCAGAGGTGCAGACCCACTGCAGCCCTTGTAGAAATAATGGTATTGGTGGGCCATAAAAGATGCAGACCCACTGTAGTCCTTGTAGAGACGGCCAGCAGCCATCTGTTGTGACTGTGCAGGTGCACAATCGCCATCGAAGAGTCTTGCGGACAATATAGCAAGTCCACAAACCACCACGTGTGCACTCACAAAGTTTTTGGAATTGTCCTTAGAACCAGCAATGCTGTTAACCAGTCCCTTGCTGAATTATTAACACATGTGCAGACACTAACAGTCCCAGTTTATCCATATTGTGCATATACTATGACCAACAGATACGTGCGCAGTGAAATGAATGCTTACAAGTTACTTAATTTGATGAACTGGTATCCACTACAGTTTTATAACATGAGAATACAATTACAAAGATACAGAAAACATAATAATACAGATCACATTTGTAGTAATACAGGCTTTACAAAAGAATGGCCCTGACTAACAATAACCTATACCTTTCATGAATCACTTACCTTACAAATATCTTCGTTACTCGAACTACTGAAATACAGCGAGCGCCACTACTGCCAGCTAAATAAAAAATTCTAACTACTGGGGGCACTAATTACTGACAGGCATAGTCACAAATGAAAGGTTTTGATAGAGAACAAACAATGTATTTACCTCATGATAACCAATATTACAAATTTACTATTTCTGATGGACACACGTCCAGATCGTCAGGTCTCAAAATTCTGCCATTACTCTCGGCACATGCACCACAGCTGGCGGCTCACCTCCAACTGTGCAACGCTACGTGCTGTTCACATACAACTGCCCAACACTACATTAGCAAATATTCCAACAATGCAAACCAGCCACAGACTGCACACAACACAGTCAGTGATTTTCATACAGAGCGCTACGTGGCGTTACCAACATAAAAACCTAAACAGCCTACTTACAATGTGTTTTATTTTATTTTTTAAATATAAGCTACATCGGTTGAAAGTGTTAAAATTTTTACGTTTTTCAAGATCTAATAAAATAGGTAATTTTTTTATATAGAAGGCTGCGGATTGCTGTGTTATAAAGGTTAAATAATGTGTTTGTATTGGTCATATGCAGAAAAGGATGGGCACCAGGTAGAGGAAGTTGAAAAAAAATTGAGAGACAAGGAACTTTCTGATTGTTAAACAATACGGGGCAAGCTGACAGACAAAATGATTGATGAACTGCGCCAGTATTATGGGACGGCCATTGAAAATAATACTGAGGATTTGTTGAAAATGAAGCAGGCAGTATGGCTACCTTCTTTCACAGACTGTCAACTGATGAAAAGCCAGTACACCACATTTTCCCTCCTGGACCTGTTTCATGGTGTAATTACCGCAATGTCCAGTATTCAAACAATTCATACAGCTATAAATATTCCATCCCAGCAGCAGTCATAGATATCATACAACCTGTTTACTGAGACATGGCAAATCCTGAATGAGAGAAGAAGGGTCTGCATGGTCAGACTCGAAATCCAAATGAGTCGTTTATTAATCTTGTATGGGCTCGCTTACCAAAAAATGTTTTTGTTGGAATGAAGACACTAAAGTGGGGGGTCAGAAATGCTGTTATAGCTTTTAATGATGGCAACACTGATAGGGTGAAAGAGCTACAACATATGGGAATTAATCCTGGAACAAACTGTATAAGAGAACTTGAACGGATGGACATGATTCACATTGATAAAGCAGAGTATGCAACAAAGTTGGGCACTAAGGAGTCCAGATAGAAGAAAATAAGAAAAAACATGGAAAAAGATCAAGAGGATGATATACGGTATGGTACAGGGCGTTCCTGAGTGAATAAAAAAAATTAAGCATATATTAAGTGAGTTACAGTCTTGAAACTTTAGAAGCCGTTCCTGAAAATTTACATTTTCTGTTGCATTTTTCCTTAAATTGCAGAAACCACTTCGAGTAGAGTATTCAAATTTTCAGAGAGTAATAAAATACATATCCTGAGTCTACTGAACTAAAATAAGAATTTAACATTACGTATAATTAAAATTATTTACGATAAGGTAGAAAAAAGTACAAAAAATTTTAATCGTGTAATTAAAGAATTATATTTCCGAAGGCAGTGGCTAAAATGCAATTGTTGTAGTTCAGTAGACTCAGAACATACAGTTTAATGTCCTGTAAAAGTTTCATGTCAATGGGTACAGAGTTTCCTGAAATACAGGGAAGCCAAGACACTAAATTTAACATTGTCGGGATAGGGCGTTCCAACTCCCCTTAAATGTCTGGAATTAAAATTCTTTGTGACATGTAGTATGACCACCAGAGATCAATAGCGTTATTCGTGGGTAGCGTAGTTACCAGGTCTGTCGTCAACAGCGCCAGATGTCGAGTGATCACTGTGTTAGATACGACCGTGCCGCATATTCCTGTGAACAGTGCTATCAACACTGAGAGGCCCAACTTTGGGTCTCCACTTGGGCGATTGGTCCAATGTTATCTAGAGGTGTGTGCCATCCGGTTGTGACAGTGGCTCCATGCTGGACCGCAAGGGAACGCGAATGAACACCTCCTCGACATCTAGGTTCCGCTCGACTTCGTCCGACAACCGCCTCTTCGCGCCTGTGCCTGCCATCCAAGAACAAGTAGTGGGATCGCAACAATATTCTGTTTGATCCCGCACCATTGATCGGAGACTAACAGTAGCCAGACTGAGTAATCACAGTCCAATGAATGGGCTGCCTTAAAACACCACAGTACAACAGCACAAACGGATGAGTCTGGAGTCGTACCTAATCGGGACACATAGGCCACTGACGAATGGCTATGAATCACGGTTCTGTATTAGCCTGGACGACCTCATCGTCGAGTATAGTGTCGACCTGGAAAGAAGTCCACCGCTTTCAAACGCAGAACGTTGCTACTCCCACGGTCCTGGTGTGGGTAGCCATCAAGTACGACTTCCGGACACGACTAGTGATGATTGAGGGGACAATGACGGCAGTACTGTACGTTACGGACATCCTACATTCTCATGCGATATCTTCTCACGCCACAGCGGCGTGGTGTCATTTCTCAGACGAAGAATACAAGTCCACACATGCCGCGTGTCACTATGAACTGCCAGCGTGATACTGAGGTACTCCCGTGGCCAGCAGGATCCTCAAAGCTGCCCCCGACGGAACACCAGCTCCGACATCAGCTCCATCCAAATACCACTATCCAGGATAGTCAACACCAGTTACAACTACTGTAAGCCAACTTGCCCCAGGGGAGGATACAACGGCCTTATGACATCCTTCCTAACCGAACCATTGTATGCATCCAGGCCAGACGGGCTGAAACGTTACGCTGATAAATGGGCTCATATTACCAAAAATAATTTTTGTAATCACTGAAATAACACATCATCAAATTTCATTTCGTTGTCTCCACTCCTTCTGTATGCTTACTTGTTATGACAGACAGCTTATAGGCTATATGTAAGTTACTTAGGGAAAACAATTAACACTGGTCAGTAAAATGTCTTTAATCTCAGAAAGCTTCTAAATTTGCACGATAATTCAGATTCCAATGTCAACTACTTTCGTTGATTACTAACGATATGAAATTCTGCACAAATTCGTCGAGGTGTACTATCATGCACGTGAACATAGCATCTAAGAAAGGCCTTGTTTTCAGCCTTAGATTCACCTGTGAAACTGCTCATGTATTTGATGAACCTTTAAACACAATCCTGGAAGTTCATTTCATCATATCGGTCAAGAGGTACTTGGGATGTAGCGGTTCCTTGGAAAATCTTATAAATAGTGACATAAAATTAAGAGCCTCTGCTTTCTTTTTCGTTTACCTGTGTGCTGAAGATGATGTTCAGTGAGTTGCTGCATATGCAGCAGCTTGCTCTTTTGATGCTTTAATGGATTTAAAATCCATCGGTGAAAACAGGCGAGAGGATACCTGAGAATTACGATTGACGAAGGACTCCCTTTCAAGACACAGATACAAACTACAGCAAACATAGCTGAAAACAGCTACAAAACTGCCACGAATAAACACTACAAATTACAGTCTTCCAGTAACACACATGAGAATACACAAATGTGCAGTATTTGAATACAATATACGCTTTGCAGCAAGCACACGGGCACATAAACTCCGCCTGGATGCTAACATAACTGGTGTGAGGCACAGGCTGAGGTGTGTACCCCTACGGTTATCAGGCACCCTTAACAGTACACATCTGAAAGCCCTTGTGTAGTCTTGAGCGTCTTTCCGATCGACATCGGCATTAAGTATCGTGTTACAAAATATAGGTGAAAGTGGTGCTCGGGGACAAAATGCGAGCAATCAAAAATGAAAATAGCAACGTCAGTTATGTCAAAGGTAGTGGGACACAGGCGGAGGGAGTCTACGAGTTCTTCCCGAATGCAAGTAAAAGATTAGGAATAAAACACGCCATTCCAAACAGTGAAATAATACATTTTCTAACCGGACTTGCCCCATATCCAAAATACTGAGATTGGTTGACCATTAGTCCGAGAGAAAGATTAGGAATAAAGCACTCCATCCCACACCGTGAAACTCCTAACCGGACATATCTCATTCTAAAATACTTCGATCAGTTGAAGACTCGTCTGAACCAAGAATGCGCATTTGGTGAAATTGGCTCCCCCGAACCTGTACCACTGGACTGCACCGCGAGTATACAGGTCAGACGGCAAACGATGACACACGACAACATATACAGCTCAATGCACGGACCTAGACAGGACAGCAGACACTATTAAAAGTATATAACCAGAAGAATGCACAAGAGAGGCCGTATAGAATCGCATCCAGGCAAAACATCGCAAAAATGGGAAATTGGTCCCTAAGCCTACAGACTACTTAATCTAACTTAAACTAACTTACGCTATGGACAATACTCACACCCATTCCCGAGGGAGGACTCGTTCCTCCGACGGGGTGAGCCGCACGGACCGTGACAAGGCGCCCAGACCGCGCGGCTACCCCGCGCGGCTAAAGCATCGCAAATGGCAGCAGTGGTGATAGAGGAAATGAAACATCATATAGCGCAGCGAAAACTCACGGAGACAAGGTAAGATACGCAACATCTGACCAATTTCTCCATACACTAGTGTGAGGGAAAAACAGTTGTGGATCACACGTCTACGACGAAGGCGAAAATGGGAACCAGCGCTACCCAGTCTTAACTACTCAGCTGAGTGAGCAATGGATATCTTGTTTGTTGACCCACTCATTCTAACAAATCCGGACACACAGCAGAAGGTGTGTGCTTGGGCTACGGGAAGCTCCGACGTCAGACGGATAATGGAGCCCGTCAAGAAGGCCACTGTGTGCAGTATACACTGATCAGCCAGAACATTATGACCACCTACCTAACAGCCAATATGTCCATCTTGGACAGGAATAATAGTGTCGATGCGTCGTGGCACGGGAGCAATGAGGCCTTGCTAGCTCGCCGGATGAAGATGTCACTACATCTGCACAAACATCACACAATCCTCGTAAATTCCGTGAACTCCATGTTCAGTCACATCCCAGATGTGTTCGATTGGGTTCAGTTTTGGGATCTGGGGACCAACACATCAACTGAAACACGCCTCTGTGTTCCTCAAACCACTCCTTCATACTCCTGGCCTTGTGACGTGGCGAATTACCTTGTGAAAAATGCCACTCCCACCGGGAAACACGATTGTTGTGAAAGAGAGTACGTTGTCTGCAACCAGTGTACAGTACAGTCATGCTGCCTTGTACGAGCTCCGGTGGACCCATAGATACCTACGTGAATGTTCGCCAACCCCACGAGCCTCCGAGCGGTCATAATATGCCCTCAGTCAATCTCAGATGGCGCGCTTCCCCTAACTGCACACGGATAGCACTCCAATTGATACTACATGCTACGTGCGTGTGTCTGACTAGCAGTCATTTTCCTAGCCACGTGACTCTGCTATCCCCTGGACGGGTTTACATCGACAGTATGTCGGTGGTCATGAAGTTCTAGCTGATCAGTGTATTCGCCTGAAGATCTCGTCCGAGATCTGGAGGAGGCTATGCCGGCCTTTATTGAGTGGCCTGGGTGCAACTCTCTGCGATGAACAACTCATGATGGCATGAATGGCACTTGACACAAGGGTTCTTTCAGGCTATTGGTTGAATCGATGAAGACCTTGCACGCGGGATGGAACCACGGTTCGCTTTTTTTTTTCACAGCATCACATCCAGAATCGATCGTGGTCTTTGGTCCTGAGCCGAGTGCAAGGCCCAAAGAAAGGCTCCCAGGGTTCTGCGACGATCTAGGATGAAATTTTCTAGATCTTCAATTTCAGGAGAAGAATTATAGGAATCCTCTTCAAAGGGTCGGGCGTGTAGTTGAAAACTGAAGCGCGTAAATGAGTACCAAGGTGCGTGTCACAGACTCATAGAGTAGTTTCAGATCGTCATTTATCTCAATATCCTCTATTTTGGAGTCCGTTCGATGACAGAAAGGAGGACCCTAATACAATCTTGCGCTGTGAAACAATTTTGGAAGACCAAGTTCAGTATTTCGCCAATTTATCACTTCTTCTTCCTATGCCAATGTGATCACTGAGTGAACAGAAAAACTCATAATTTTTGGAAAGACCAGTTCACAGAATTGTATTTTCGAATTTATTGAACGTTCGGTTCTGCTCTTCTTACCTCAGTTTACCTTTGTTGATCTTTTATTTATCATCATGCCTGTTATTTCGCTCAAATTCCATAGCGTCTTCCCCAGAGCTGAATCTACAAGTTGACTTCGCCGATACACCGTAGTTGTTTTCTGTCACCCTCGGGAGCTTCGCGAGGCTTTTGGAGAACTATTACGTAGTTTCCAGAGAGACTGCAGAACGAGAGCGCCATAACGAAATGCACGACGATCAAAACTGCAAAAGATCGACCATTAATGGAGAGACTTGTAATTATCATTCAACGTGGTTAAATGAATGACCAAGAGATCCGTTCAAACGGCTCTGAGCACTGTGGGACTTAACATCTATGGTCATCAGTCCCCTAGAACTTAGAACTACTTAAACCTAAGTAACCTAAGGACGTCATACAACACCCAGTCATCTCGAGGCAGAGAAAATCCCTGACCCCGCCGGGAATCGAACCCGGGAACACGGGCGCGGGAAGCGAGAATGCTACCGCACGACCACGAGCTGCGTACAAGAGACCCGTTACTGCAGGATTCCACTATTGGCGATAAATCATTGGAAACAGTAATAACAGTAAAATATTTGTGAACAGCGTAATGTGGAATAAGCTCGTAAAACTGATACGTAGTTTGAGATTCAGTGACAGGCTGAGAATCAATGGTAAAAAATCAAATGGCTCTGAGCATTATGGGACTTAAAATCTGAGGTCATCAATCCCCTAGAACTTAGAACTACTTAAACCTAACTAACCTATGAACATCACACAAATCCATGCCCGAGGCAGGATTCGAACCTGCGCCTGGAACCGCTCGGCCACCCCGGCCGGCTTCAATGGTAAAATGTTAAGAATGTATACTTCACCTTTGAAAGAAGTAACTTACAAATTTTAATTCGATTGATTCTTGAGTACTGTTCATTAGAATGAGACCGTCGTGAGATTCGATTAATAAAAAAACATAGAGAACATTCAAATGAGTGTGGCGCGTTTCATCACGAGATGGTTTAGCGGCGCGAGAGCGTAACAGAGGGTTAACGAATTGAAGTGGCAGTTATTACCAGAGTGCCGCTGTGCAACACGCAGAGATTTGCTACTGCAATTCTGAGGGCGTAAGTTCCAAGAAGAGTCGGACAACGTATTGCTTCCTTCCACATATATCTCGTAAAACGATCACGACAGAAGTATCAGAAAATTTTAGAACACGTATGGAGGCTTCCCGACAGTACCTCCTCCCGCGCAATGGAATGGGGAAAATCATATAAGGTACCAAAAGCACACTCCACCACGTAAAGAGCCGAATCGCTGAGGTCAACAGAGAATTCGATATAATTAACTCATGCCAAAGGTGTTCCATTAGTTTCAGGTCAGGACTCTCAGCAGTCCAATCCATTTCAGGAATCTTACTGTCGACAAACTGTTAGTACACATACACTGTTTTATGAGAAGGTGTAGTGTTATCATCGTCTCCGAACTGTTCCTTTACTGCACCCGGTACACACTGCTGAAAAATGAGTTCACATCCTTCCGCATTTAGCGTTTTGTTAAGTACGATAGAAGGACCACACCCTAACCGCAAGAAGCAGCCTCCTGTCGAAACACCACCTGTCCGTGTGTTCGTAAAACACATGAGCGGAGTGCCCGCGCGGTTAGAGGTGCCATGTCACGGGTTGAGCGGCCCCTCGCGCTTGAAGTTCGAGTCCTCCCTCGGGCATGGGTGTTGAGCCGTTTAGGCTGGCGCTACGGTGTTCTACTTGCATCACTGATATCGATATTCGGCTGTCTTGCTATCTTTGACTGCTCCCGCGGCGTTTTCCCGAGTGAACGTGTGACGCGAGAGTCTCCAGTCGGCGTTCAACGAGCCAGCATGTGTTAAAAACAAGCCTGCGGCCCTAAGAGTGGTGCATGGACCTCGCCGTGCTCCCCCCTTGTCTTTTGTCCCTCCGGATGTACGGTGCCGATCTTGGGTCGCCTTGACGTGCAAAATTGTGGTGGGTTCGTCGCCTCACGCTGAACAGATTCCCAGTTCGTAATTTGCAAGCTCCAAGAGACGTATGACTTTTATTGTGTTTAACTAAGAAAATTGTTGAAACTTAATTGTGGCATGGGTAGCTGCCGGAGATGGTTCTGAACTTGGTTCCACAGTGGCTATTTTAAGGAAGCTGATGTTCCTCATTTCGTTTCTCATCATCTGTAGTGTGTGTGTTTTAAGTGGTTTTCATGCATATTTTAACTTGTTTTAGGACATATTGACCGCTTTGGGACTGGTTGCGGTTGTGTACGCACCCGGCAGTCGTAGAGTTAATGGTTTAATCATTTGTCACAGCAGAATTTGGTTTGTTTATTTAATGTTGAAAGTGCCTTAAGGCAACTGGAAGTGATCTCTATTTACTGCTAATTTACTGGGAGACGGTTAATGTTAGAGTATTGCTCCATAAGAATTTGGGGGCATGCTTATTATATATTCCAGTGTGGATGTGATTTGACCTTGTTTTCATTGCAATCTATTTATGCTGCAGGCCATTTGTTAAGTATACTCGTTTCCTGGCGTCGGTGCAGTTATGGATTATTGTCAGGACCGCTCATTGTGAGGCCGGTCGGACCATATATACAGGGCTATTACAAATGATTGAAGCGATTTCATAAATTCACTGTAGCTCCATTCATTGACATATGGTCACGACACACTACAGATACGTAGAAAAACTCACAAAGTTTTGTTCGGCTGAAGCCGCACTTCAGGTTTCTGCCGTCAGAGCGGTCGAGAGCGCAGTGAGACAAAATGGCGACAGGAGCCGAGAAAGCGTATGTCGTGCTTGAAATGCACTCACATCAGTTAGCCATAACAGTGCATCGACACTTCAGGAAGAAGTTCAACAAAGATCCACCAACTGCTAACTCCATTCGGCGATGGCATGCGCAGTTTAAAGCTTCTGGATGCCTCTGTAAGGGGAAATCAACGGGTCGGCCTGCAGTGAGCGAAGAAACGGTTGAACGCGTGCGGGCAAGTTTCACGCGTAGCCCACGGAAAATTGGCTCATGCCACAATTGGAGACCGACAGCGCCGACTTCATCTTTCAACAGGATGGTGCTCCACCGCACTTCCATCATGATGTTCGGCATTTCTTAAACAGGAGATTGGAAAACCGATGGATCGGTCGTGGTGGAGATCATGATCAGCAATTCATGTCATGGCCTCCACGCTCTCCCGACTTAACCCCATGCGATTTCTTTCTGTGGGGTTATGTGAAAGATTCAGTGTTTAAACCTCCTCTACCAAGAAACGTGCCAGAACTGCGAGCTCGCATCAACGATGCTTTCGAACTCATTGATGGGGACATGCTGCGCCGAGTGTGGGAGGAACTTGATTATCGGCTTGATGTCTGCCGAATCACTAAAGGGGCACATATCGACCATTTGTGAATGCCTAAAAAAACTTTTTGAGTTTTTGTACGTGTCTGCAAAGCATTTTGACAATATCTCAAATAATGAAGTTATTGTAGAGCTGTGAAATCGCTTCAATCATTTGTAATAAACCTGTAAATATACCGCCTGCTAGTGAGCCTGTGCACAAGCCGTGGGGAGATAACGCTCGTATTGCCTGCCGGGCGTAGCGTTATTGCTTCCAAATACTGCTGTGGAGCTTAACACTGTTCTCTAAAGTTAAGTGAGTCATTATGTCCGTTAGTTAAGTGAGGCCACTTCGTTAATATTAGCATTTCTTAAGTCATTTTACTGGTTGAGTTATTACTAGCCATTCTTATTTAACACTTATGTTAATCATTTGTGTGTATATAATTAATGTACAACTTGTTATTTTCCCTGTGTGCCAGTTTTGTGACCTTGGTTGGCCCACTATGCATTTTTAGTATAAGCATGTTTCACTGTGGACATTTACGTGCGCAGTTCAGTTTTATTATGCTTCAAGATCTTTATTTTTTAATGAAGTTGTGGTATTATGTGGCTGTGTAACTTTGGGTTGGAAGTGTATAGTGTTACTAGTCTTTTGAGATACGGTTAAACAAGAACAATTGTTCGATTATTCACCGTGCCTACTATCTATGATTTTTGTTGCGGACGCAAAATATGATTCTTATTCGTGTTAATGTAATTCAGTTAAAGTGAAGATTTGTGTATTGCATCAGCAAGTCTGTTTCGAGTCAGATTAAAATTGTAAAACAATCACAAGCTTGTCCATCACCAGTGATCCCGGGCTTCCTATATCCTTGAAATAACTATGGTGAGATAATAATTTTGATTTTCTAAAGAACTGGGTAGTACCACGGTCCAGGTTCTTCTTAGCCTAAGTTGGTTGAAGTTAGTTTAACTAGCGTGTAAGTCTAAGGACCGATGAATTCAGCGATTTGGTCCCTTAGGAATTCGCACACATCTGAACATTTCGTGCTACATATGACGCCAGGTAACGTTCCAAGGCATTCAGTACAGCCAAACGCGTCCATCGGTTTGCCAAAGGGCAAAGCGTGATTCATTACTCCAAATCAGTCGTTTCCAGTCTTCCACTGTCCAATGGCGCCCCTCTTCAGGCCACTTCAACTGAGACTTAGCACTGGCTGCAGAAATGTGTGGCTTATGAAGAGCTGCTCGACCGTTGTACAGAACTCTTTCTAACACACAGTCATCGTGATAAATGGACTGCTGGTACTAGTCAGCAATTCACGCGTGACTCCTTCCGCTGATTTCAGGTGATTTTGTACAACCAACTTCTGCATTGGTCGACCGTCCCTGTTCTTCACCCCACGAGGTTAGCTTCGTTTTGGTTTAGCTGTGGTGTTTGCTTCGCGTTTCCCCTTCAAAATCACGTCACCAACAGTAGCCGGAGCAGCTTTAGGAAGGTTGAAATGTTCCTGATGGATTTGTTATTCACGTGACATTCAGTGACTGGTCCACTTTCGAAGTCACCGACTTCTCCTGACCGAGGCATTCTACTGTTACCGCTGTTCTACTGACAACACAGTTCTCCCCACCTCCTTTTTATACTGGCGGGTCCACCTCTCGCGACGTGTAGTGGTCAGTTTCTCATTGCATAAGGATGACCGGACACTTTTGATCAGACAGTACATCTACGTGTATATATACTGTGGGTACGCGTTTTAGGTTTGCATGGTCTCTCCAGTAGCACTATTTATGTACTTTAAGGAGGAATTCGTTATCTAAATCATAACGAACGAGGCGCAAAAGTGGCTTTAGGAAAGTAACACGATAATGGAAGTCGCAAGAAAATTCCCTTATTTCTTCTGCTAACTTGGAAATAGGGCTTTGACTATTAGAAAGAAAATGTGAAAAGAA
The DNA here is from genome assembly GCF_023864275.1 of Schistocerca cancellata. Taxonomy (NCBI): domain Eukaryota; kingdom Metazoa; phylum Arthropoda; class Insecta; order Orthoptera; family Acrididae; genus Schistocerca; species Schistocerca cancellata. The sequence goes on from NC_064627.1 coordinate 619,345,157, forward strand.
TAACGGGGGATCTGCAGACAATAGAATCGTCTGGATGATTTGAAAATAAAGGCCACGGTGAACATTAGAAAATGTAATTGCAAAGTATTGAATTTTCTCATTTGAGAGAACTGGAGGGCGATCTGTTTAATTGTTAAAAACCACTCAACAACCAAGAGCACACAAAATATTTCCGTATGTAAGATAAGCAGATTCAACAGACTAAGCTGTAATCTCCAGGTCTTAAAATCTTTTTGTTGTAAAACATGTTCATATTACGATGGCCTCACGCACAAGATGTCAAGTGCATAATGTCTGGATTTTATCCACTTGACATCTTATATATGGAGTCAGCGTAAAATGAACATACCTTACAACAAAAAGAATTTAAGACTTGAAGATGACAACATAGTCTGTTGAAACTGGTTGACTTAAATAAGGAAATATCATATGATATCTTGGCTGTTGAATGGTTTTTAGTAACTGCAAAGGTGTTGACACTTGTACGAAGGTGTTTTCACATACAAAAATTAAAAAAAACGTTTTATAATACTATTTCCATTCCTGATTAATTACATTTTTCAATTACAGATGGCATTTCGTATACGAATTTTTCTCGAAATCTACCAACCAATTAGGTCTGCCTTCATAGATTAGTGGTAAGTGTTCGACTGCCATATGGCCAACATTAGTCCGATTCCGGCTATTGTCTGCGACTTAAATGGTGGGAGGACTTTAATGGAATACTATAACCACTGTGAAGACACCATATGATATTTTCAAACAAGAAGTACGATTTCAAAGATCGGAAATTTTGCAGTAGTTGGGATAGTTACGTGACGACCACATGACCCTCTTTAACACGCCGAGTGACATCGCTGGCAGAAGATGACACGATAGCGGACCAGAAGCAACAGATATGATCGCGAAATTATCTATTAGCAAACAGTGGCACAATGTTTAATGCTGCACTAGCTTGGTTCAAATGGCTCTGAGCATTATGGGATTTAACTGCTGAGGTCATCAGTCCCCTAGAACTTAGAACTACTTAAACCTAACTAACCTAAGGACTTCACACACATCCATGCCCGAAGCAGGATTCGAAGCTGCGACTGTAACGGTCGTGCGGTTCCAGACTGTAGCGCCTAGAACCGCTCGGCCACTTCGGCCGGCGTTCACAGACATTCCCACACATCTTCCCCACAGGATATTATACAACTGCAGCTGTTGATTCACTACTACGAACAGGAATCCAACCAGAAATGATACTAGAAGTGTGCAAGCAGAGCAAACACTAGATATCGTGAAGAGCAGGTAGAACAACTCCGTCGAGCAACCCATGTTTAGGTTTAGTTGTTTACGTAAGTCGTTTAAGGTGCATGCCTGGATGGTTCTTTTGGAAATACGCTGCCGTTTACCTTCACCTTGTCTGAACATCCTTCGTCTCAGTAAATTCACTGTGGACGGGTCGTTAAGCACATCAGTCTACTTGTCATTTTTTCAATGAACCCCACTTCACTAAATTAGCAGTGCTTCTCGAAATATCGACTCCTTAATTTTTCCGTTTCCTTTAGAACACACGTTATTGTCCTACGAAAGTTACAGTCATCCTCTTTTTCACCTAAGCAGTGAGCATGTTGAGACAGGCACTGCCAGAAATGTTTCCGCAGAAGAGGCAGTCTTTCACTCGGCAGGGGAGCGTACGCTAACTTCAGTGCATACTGAAACAATCATTCAGCGAACAATCTCTTAAAGTACGGATGAGCCATTTCTGGGCTACATCTATTAGAATAGTGCGAAGGTGTTATATACAGTAAGTAGGGCAGAACAGCTTCCGTGATTTTGGAAGCTGTCAGAAATGAAACTGTTAGGATGAGTCGTGAGTTGTGCGTAGGTCGGTCAGATGGAGCACTGTTCGCGGAAAACAAGCTTTGGGTTCGGTTTCCCGCCAGTACACGGCTTTAATCTGTTTTTTTTCAGTTATTGAGAACTGAATGGGATATTACTCAGCCTATTGAGAGTGACTTTAAGAACGTTTTTTAGATTTAGTAAATCCTCCGGAAATGTACATGTGGCAAATGAAGTCATATTTTGACAACACGCCCTGGCAGTAGCGTTGTCCAGTGACGCCTGAGGCCGAAGCATGACGCAACAGTTTGCTGACATCACGCGGTTGCTTGACCTCACTGTAGAATAACTGTGGGGATGTTTTTCCTTTTTTCCTGACTGTGGTGACCCCTTTGAGGCTGTACCATGGGATCGACAAATCTCATATTTCTGAATTTTCTCACACTGGGAAATTGCGACCTAGTTTTGCTTGGGAAAAAACATTCAATACCCACTATTGTTCAAATGGCTCTGAGCACCATGCAACTTAACTTCAAAGGTCATCAGTCTCCTAGAACTTAGAACTACTTAAACCTAACTAACCTAAGGACATCACACACATCCATGCCCGAGGCAGGATTCGAACCTGCGACCGTAGCGGTCGCGCGGTTCCACAATGAAGCGCCTAGGACCGCTCGGCCACCTCGGCCTTTTTTGTTGACAACCGGTTTCGGCAGATGTAACTGTCGTCTTAAAAAGTTCATAAGATTTTTATTATGAAATATGTTCCATTGTGTTTTCACGTATGAAGGCTCCAGATGTAGCGGAGTGATTCAGTACTGACTTTTCAGCCAGATATTACGCGAGCTAGTGCGACTGACAGAGTCCGGCTAAAAGAAAGTCTGATTTGAATGTCCGGGAATTGCCTTATAGCTGACGGAAACCACCGAAAATCTTGGCCAGAACCGGGGGACAGGAACTAAATTTAATTTCATTCTGCGAGAGTAAACCCGTGAACCCGTTCCAGGAAAGCAGTGTCTGTGAAGGTGTATTTGATAATGAGTCTACAGTGTAAAGTCGATGACTTGTTTAAGGTACGAAATGTTCCTATATTGCTGGGATTGTGTAAGAGGCGATCCAAAAGTTCCCGTTCGAAGTCCGTACAGTCCAGAATCGGTAAGTCAATCAGGCAAAATCGCTGCGAGTATTGAGGTAATCATCCCGTCGACGCATCAGGTTAAATGTATCTTTTTGGTGATGATAATGTTTGGTTTGTGGGGCGTTCAACTGCGTGGTCATCAGCGCCTATACAAAGTCCCAATTTCTTCACAGTCCAGTCGAGCCACTGGCACCAATGTTGATGATGACGACGATGATGAAATGATGAGGACAACACAAACACGCAGTCCTCGGGCAGAGAAAATCCCCGCCGGGAATCGAACCTGGGACCCCGTGATACAGAGGCAGCTTCGCTGGCCACTAGACCACAAGGTGCGGACATCTCTTTGGTAACGGCCTGAAGAAGTTCGTAACTGCCTGCTGCATATCCTCGTCCGACAGGAATCGTCGACACTTGAGGGAACGAAGCCGCGGTAATCCCATGGAGAGAGATCAGGACTATATGGCGAGTACTCGAGTGCCTCCCATACGAGTTGGCCTCGAAGACTGACCGACGTCTTCTGACGAATTGCGACCAGAGTTTGGGGCCCCATGCGACAACCGCATTTTTTGACAGACATGCTGTCCCATACACATTCTTCATTCCCCGATGGATTGTTCATTGGCAGCCAAGAAAAAGATAACACCACGTCGCCGCGCGGGATTAGCCGAGCGATCTTAGGCGCTGCAGTCATGGACTGTGCGGCTGGTCCCGGCGGAGGTTCGCGTCCTCCCTCGGGCATGGGTGTGTGTGTTTGTGTGTGTGTGTGTTAGGATAATTTAGGTTGAGTAGTGTGTAAGCTTAGGGACTGATGGTTCACGTCGGAGAGATAGTCGATCTTTATTAACCCGCATCGGTGCCGCGCTCCGTTGTATATAAGCTGCACCAACGCCATCAAACGGATACTTTTTGATTTCCACTTATGTGTTGTATATTCTAGAGCAGGTTCGTCCAAACTGTGCCCCTGGGGCGCTAGCGCCCGCGATCGCCCGTGGCCAGCGCCCCGGGCGAATTCGTATGTTGCCGCAGTGGCCGAGCCGTGCCGCTTAGCTGGCCGTGCGGACCGCCCGACCGCCCGCTGATAGATAAATTTGTTCGCCCGTTTTCCCTTCGGCCAGAGGACGTCTCACAAGTTCTTCAACTAGAGCTGATTGAGTTGCAATGCGATATCCGCCTCAAGGACCGCTTTCTTATGTGTAAAACTTTGGATGACTTTTACAGCTGTCTTCCACGACAGAAATATCCTCTTTTGCACAAGCACGCGGCCAAAGTTCTCTCAATGTTTGGTTCCACGTATATTTGTGAGTGCTTTTTCTCTCTTGTAAAGCTTGCTAAAACTAAGAACCGTTCATTCCTTTGCGATAAAAATTTGACCAATTCTTTGAGGTTAGGAGTCTTACGGAATATTGTACCAAGCCTAGACAAAATCGATTCCTCGAAAAAGAAAAACGTGTAAAATGTTAATTGTCTTCTTTAACAATGTTGACTGTAAGAATTAAGGAGCTTTACAACCATAATTCTATTTTAATAAGTTTTAAAACTTGGTCAGTTAAAATTATTACGTTCAAAACAGCAAACTAAGGATCCGATATCTAAACTCTGAAAAAGGATACAAAAAATTGTAGCACGAACTATAGCAAAAAATACTTACTTGTAACTATTAACAGTAAGAATGAGACTCTATATCTCTTACATAAAATTCATTCTAAAATAGATATTTTGTTTACGTTTGATCAGACCGCGGGACAGTCCAGCGCAGAGCAGTGCTGTGCTCTCTCACTACTCGCTCTGCAGCTCTCTCTCTCTCTCTCTCTCTCTCTCTCTCTGTCTCTCTCTCTCTGTCTCTCTCTCTCTCTCGCTCCTATGGCAACACTAGCGACACACGGTCGCGGACAGGGCGCTGAACTACACTGCCTTGCACCCGCCGGGCGCAATTCTTGGATGAGCCTGTTCTAGAGTGTTCTTCAAGGGAAGTGTGACAAGCGGAAAGCCACCTTTCAGAATCTCTACGTGAGCTACCACAGCTGTGGAGCTGAGTCGCTTCATTGTCGCTGCTGGGAGCGTACGCAGCTCGGCGGACACGTGCTGGCCCTGGGGCGCAGCGCAGCGGCGTGGCGCAAGCCTGCACAGCGGCAGCGGCGGCGGCGGCAGCAGGCCGGGGGAACTAGCCGGCGGCTTCTCACGGCTGCGCCACAAATGGAGCACGCACCGCACCTTATACACTGCCGGCCGCGGCCATTGTCCGCACACGCTGGCTGCTTATGAGGTTTTGCAACGCCGGAGGTTGCTTGCCACAGACCCGCCGTGGCTTCACCCTCTTACGTTGAGATCCCGGAAAAGAGAGCAAAAAAATTGTTAGTCATTTTATTTTAAAACATTTTGTTTCTCTGCGTGTCAGGCTAGTACTTGTTCCACAAATGCAACGAACTGTTAATTAATAGAAAAATAAAAAGCACATTGTTAGCAAGAAAAATGTAAGATGTTGTTTATTATCAACGTTCCAACGTATAAAATTTTCAGGAGTGCATAAATTTCTCTATTAAAGTACAACTTGAAATATGTAAGAATAAAGGAAATGATAACAATTTATGTATTTTTATAGGAAAAAAAGCGGAACCATCTGCTCAGAATAGGTTGTAGTGACCTCATCACAGTATGGAAAAATCATCTCTCATTCAACACTCTCTCTCAAACAGTTCAAACAAATACTTATTTTTTATTTCTCAAAATACAATACTGAAAATTCATGTTTGAACTGCCGTGTGAAAGCAACAAGATACGACACTCAAGTCTGTTTTAACTCTTGAAACTTGCTTGTACCAACACTGGTATCGACAATCAAGTTTGGCGTTGTATTCAGAACGCCACGTTTCTCCTGTACCATATTACATGTATTTTATACACTATCCTCTTCCTGCGTTTTCTTCTAGAGTGTTGTTCACATCGTAGAAATTTTTCACCTACGCTGCAGGCAGTGTAGCAGCTGGTTAGGGTAGAATAATGTTAATGCGTAGTCAGTAGCCAAAACTAACAATGTAGATTACCCGAAGCAGGTAATCACTAACACACTACCCGTAGATTACAGAATAGCTGCAATAATTAATCAAATGGTTCAAATGGCTCTGAGCACTATGGGACTTAACATCTGAGGTCATCAGTGCCCTAGAACGTAGAACTACTTAAACCTAACTAACCTCCTAAGGACATCACACACATCAATGCCCGAGGCAGGATTCGTACCTGCGACCGTAGTAGCAGCCCCGTTACGGACTGAAGCGCCTAGAACCGCTCGGCAACATCGACCGGCACAACGAATATACCGCAAAAGTGAGACCAAGGGTTATTTTGTCACTAGAAGCATTTTACAGAGTCATACAAGAGAAAATTAATATCGTACTACCGCTGGAGTTTCGGTTCCCCTTATGATAATACTCTGAAGTTGCTGTTTTGCAATGTAAATTATTAGTTTACATCACCTTGGTTCAAAATCTGATCAAATACGAGCGTAGTTCACACAAATATTCACAGACTAGGTCAAACACTATGATAGAGCTCTGTATAAATATTTCCAAGTCCGTTTAACACTAAAATCGCTGACAAACAGCGTTCTTATTGTGTACATAGCTTTCGAAATACGTCGTTAATGGAGTGATTGTGTGAGTCCTTTCTGGCTTTAAATATTTTAAAAGCTCTCTCTGTATTTGTGTGTGCGCTTTATGTAACGTGGAGAAACCAGTGATTCGAGATCTGCTTTGAAATGCACAAGCACGATTGTCCCTCACCTATACCTTAACCTCTGAGTCTTAACGCGCAATGGATACACCCAGTATTATGCTTACAGCCTGTACGTCAGCAGGAACAAAAATACGCCATGGTCCCCATGAGGTTACCAAAGTAAACCTTGTTTTTATTCCACAGTTACAACGCAACGGTAATACATTACTTATTTACATTTTGGAAGCACTTTTTATATTTAACACTAATTATTTGCACTAAAAATTTTAGGCCACGAATCGATCCTGGATAGGAAAAATGGATACCAACGGAGCACCGTAACTGATCCTCTATAAATCACAACTACATCCAAACGTATTCGCCATCTCACGAGTAACGTTGATAAAGTCTTGGCAGTCTGTCGCTCACGAGTGCCTATCACAAAGTGTCCTTTGCAAGCGGTATCGACTCGAGCTTAGTTTACACAATGAATGTTCGTGCCAGACAATCAGAGGCTGGTCCTCCCTCCACGCTATTATAGCTTTTAATGTCATTTTATAGTAATTGCGGGTTTGAACAAGGGAGACCAACCATTTTTGTCTAGAAGTCTACAACTTAACAATTAAATTTTGTAGTAAATGGGATAAATACAATGTAAATGAAGGGCTCTGATTTATTGAATCAATTTCTTGGCAGATTCCTGTATCATTAAAGCTAACAAGGCTGGCTTTACCCCTGACTCCTACCCCCGCCTGACGCCATACTGTCGGCGAAATCCGAAGAGTGGCATCCCGCCTGACCTTTCAGAAAGGGCTATGCTATCCCTTTAACCCCCGGTCGGCCTCACTCGTGCTTCCCTCATGTCATTTTTAAGCGCAACACCAGCAACTCGTACTGAACTTCTTGTCTCGTTTCACACGTGCTTCAGTTCATCAGTGTAGTACGTTCAAGATACATAATTAATATGCGGACTCTGACCACAATCTATTGGTTATAAACTGTAGATTAAAACTGAAGACAATGCAAAAAGGTGGGAATTTAAGGAGATGGGACTTGGATAAACTGACTAAACCAGAGGTTGTACAGAGTTTCAGGGAGAGCATAAGGAAACAATTGACGGGAATGGGGGAACGAAATGCAGTAGAAGAAGAATGGGTAGCTCTGAGGGATGAAGTAGTGAAGGCAGCAGAGGATCAAGTAGGTAAAAAGACGAGGGCTAGTAGAAATCCTTGGGTAACAGAAGAAATATTGAATTTAATTGATGAACGGAGAAAATATAAAAACGCAGTAAATGAAGCAGGCAAAAAGGAACACAAACGTCTCAAAAATGAGACCGACAGGAATTGCAAAATGGCTAAGCAGGGATGGTTAGAGGATAAATGTAAGGGCCGGCGGCGGTGGTCTAGCGGTTCTAGGCGCTCAGTCCGGAACCGCGCGACTGCTACGGTCGCAGGTTCGAATCCTGCCTCGGGCATGGATGTGTGTGATGTCCTTAGGTTAGTTAGGTTTAAGTAGTTCTAAGTTCTAGGGGACTGATGACCACAGATGTTTAGTCCCATAGTGCTCAGAGCCATATGAATCATTTTGAAGAAATGTAAGGATGTAAAGGCTTATCTCACTAGGGGTAAGATAGATACTGCCTACAGGAAAATTAAAGAGACCTTTGGAGAAAAGAGAGCCACTTGTAGGAATATCAAGAGCTCGGATGGAAACCCAGTTCTAAGCAAAGAAGGGAAATCAGAAAGATGGAAGGAGTATATAGAGGGTCTATACAAGGGCGATGTACTTGAGGACAATATTATGGAAATGGAAGAGGATGTAGATGAAGATGGAGTGGGAGAGACAATACTGCGTGAAAATTTTGACAGAGCACTAAAAGACCTGAGTCGAAACAAGGCCCCGGGAGTAGACAACATTCCATTGGAACTACTGACGGCCTTGGGAGAGCCAGTACTGACAAAACTCTACCATCTGGTGAGCAAGATGTATGACACAGGCGAAATACCCTCAGACTTCAAGAATAATTTAATAATTCCAATCCCAAAGAAAGCAGGTGTTGACACATGTGAAAATTACCGAGCTATCAGTTTAATAAGTCACGGCTGCAAAATACTAACGCGAATTCTTTACACACGAATGGAAAAACTGGTAGAAGCCGACCTCGGCGAAGATCAGTTTGGATCCCGCAGAAATGTTGGAACACGTGAGGCAGTACTGACCCTACAACTTATCTTAGAAAATAGAGTAAGGTAAGGCAAACCTACATTTCTAGCATTTGTAGACTTAGGGAAAGCTTTTGACGATGTTGGCTGGAATAATCTCTTTCAAATTCTAAAGGTGGCAGGGGTAAAACACCGGGAGCGAAAGGCTATTTACAATTTGTAACCAGATGGCAGTTATATAAGTCGAGGGGCATGAAAGGGAAGCAGCGGTTGGGAAGGGAGTGAGACAGGGTTGTAGCCTGTCCCCGATGTTATTTAATCTGTATATTGAGCGAGCACTAATGGAAACAAAAGAAAAATTCGGTGTAGGTATTAAAGTCCACGGAAACGAAATAAAAACGTTAAGGTTCGCCGATGATGCAATTCTGTCAGAGACAGCAAAGGACTTGGAAGAGCAGTTGAACGAAGTGGACAGTGTCTTGAAAGGAGGATATAAGATGAACATCAACAAAAGCAAAACGAGGATAATGGAATGTAGTCGAATTAAGTCGGGTGATGCTGAGGGAATTAGATTAGGAAATGAGACACTTAAAGTAGTAAAGGTGTTTTGCTATTTGGGGAGCAAAATAACTGATGATGGTCGAAGTAGAGAGGATATAAAATGTAGGCTGGCAATAGCAAGGAAAGCGTTTGTGAAGAAGAGATATTTGTTAACATCGAGTATAGATTTAAGTGTCAGGAAGTCGTTTCTGAAAGTATTTGTATGGAGTGTAGCCATGTATGGAAGTGAAACATGGACTATAAATAGGTTGAACAAGAAGAGAATAGAAGCTTTCGAAATGTGGTGCTACAAAAGAATGCTGAAGATTAGATGGGTAGATCACATAACTAATGAGGAGGTATTGAATGGAATTGGGGAGAAGAGGAGTTTGTGGCACAACTTGACAAGAAGAAGGGACCGGTTGGTAGGACATGTTCTGAGGCATCAAGGGACCACAAATTTAGCATTGGAGGGCAGCGTGGAGGGTAAAAATCGTAGAGGGAGACCAAGAGATGAATACACTAAGCAGAGTGAGAAGGATGTAGGCTGCAGTAAGAAGTGGGTGATGAAGAAGCTTGCACAGGATAGAGTAACATGGAGATTTGCATCAAACCAGTCTCAGGAGTGAAGACAACAATATTAACAACAACATTATAAAATTATTCAAAATGTTTTTAAATACGTATAAGGAATAACTCTCATCATACTGGAAGTATTATTAATTTATTGTTCTCTGCCGAATTCAGAAGAATGTCTAGACACTAGTAGCGAAAAATCATTACGACCACCGCTCACTGAGAGACTAAATGTCTCATGGTTACGTTGAGGGCATGTAATGTACTAAGGAAAGTACATGGACCACTGGGGTGAATCTTTGTAGTGACGTTACGGGGCATAAATGGGCGGTCCACTGTTAGAAGGGCATGCTGAAAGTTAATTCCTCCGAAGTTTTATGTGAAAGCTCTTAAGCTTTTTATATAATACGAACTTTGTTATCTTCATCTACATATTTATTTCTCAATATGGTCACCCTGGCGACGAGCATATCTCTCCCGACGAGTGACCACTTTGTTGATGCCGTCACTGCAGAACGTTTGCTTTTTGATAAGAGTTACAATCTCACATCCACTTGCACAGCTTCATCACTACCAAAGTGAAGTCCTCGAAGTTATTCTTTATGTACAGGAATAAATCGCTTGGAGCGAAGTCGGGACTGTGTGGAGGATGATCGATCACAGTGTAACCGCCGGCCACTGTGGCCGAGCGGTTTTAGGCGCTTCAATCTGGAACCGCGCGACCGCTACGGTCCCAGGTTCTAATACTGCCCCGGGCGTGGTTGAGTGTGATGTCCTTAGGTTAGTTAGGTTTAAGTAGTTCTAAGTCTAGGTGACTGATGACCTCAGATGTTAAGTCCCATAGTGCTAAGAGACATTTTTTGAAATCAAGGTTTCGGTATTCGCAGCGCTCGTGTGTGGCTTGGCATTGTCATGCTGAATGAATGGGTGCTCCATGTGTGGTCAAACTCTTCGAATTCGAAACTCGTTTACAGCACGCTGGTTCTCACGTATCGACACAGTTACTTACACATCACCGTGTTAAACGCTGCAATTCGGAGCCCTCTAGCGGCTGAGGATCCCAGCTTGCATCAGCGAAGTGGGAAAGTCGATCGAGTAATATGCATGATATGTAATACCTCAACCGATATTCAGAACGGAGACCTTTCTTTGCTGAGCGGTCTAAGGCGCTGCAGTCATGGATTGTGTGGTTGGTCCTGGTGGAGGCTCGAGTCCTCCCTCGGGCATGGGTGTGTGTGTTTGTCCTTAGGATAATTTAGGTTAAGTAGTGTGTAAGCTTAGGGACTGATGACCTTAGCAGTTGAGTCCCATAAGATTTCACACACATTTGAACATTTTTGGAGACCTTACTTTTCTGCAAGTCCTCTTACTTGCGAATTTGACCAAGGCCACATTGTTTAGGCGAAGCGTCTGGAAACGCGCGTCTTCAAAACGGTGATGCTGAGCGACTCTTAGTTATACTGTCATAAGCGCTTACTGAAAGTGAATGAAGGACGGTGAAACCATCAGCAAGCGACATGATGTTAGGCGTTCTCGCCTCGAAAAAGAACGTAGAGGAGGAATGTTTGCCCGCTCTGTAAAGTTAAGGCACATCTGACGGCGGAATACAACGCTGGTGCAGACGGAAGTGTTTCAGACCTCACCGTCCAGCGCACGCTGTTCAACTTGTGGCTCCTCAGCAGACAAACCGCAAGTCTTCCACGTTCATCAACCGGCGTCGTAGTTACGAATGAAGGAACGAAGGAATTAGGGTTTAGCGTTCCGTCATAGTTACCATTAATGTAGGTACTGGATAGTCGAGATTGGACCTTCGATAAATTGAACATGTCGTTTGATTGGATGATTCACCTTTTATGATTTAACAGGTTTCGATAGTCGTGCCCGAGTACGTCGTCATTCAGGCGAAACATGCCCCACGCCAATGATGCAAGTTGATGGAGGTGGTATTTTCCACTGGGGTACATTCACTTGGTTTTACATGGGGCCTGCGATAGTAATCGAAAGCACTATGACAGCTGTGAAGTAGATGAATATTACTACGGGCCACTAGCATACTTGATTGACTGCTTCAATTATGACTATATCATCTTCCAACAGGATAACTATTAGTGTCACAAGGCCTGAATCGTGTTACAATTGTTTGAGAACCATTACTGTGAATTAACACTGACATCTAAGTTACAGAACTCACTTGGTATGAGCCCAGTGGAACTCATCTGGTACGTTATCAGGCACACGATCGGCCAGTAATTTAAGAGAATTATGTGAGTTTTGCGTACACAACTGATACCACATACCTCCGGAAGGACTTCGTAAACAGTACACTCAGAATTGCTGTTGTTCTACGTTCCCAGTAGGACCAACTTACTGCTAACCAAGTCTTCGTTGTATTTTGGCCCTTCAGTGTAAGTTTTGGATGTCTTCGTTATTTTAGCAATTGCCGGTCGCGGTGGTATAGCGGTTCTAGGCGCTCAGTCCGGAGCCGCGCGACTGCTACGGTCGCAGGTTCGAATCCTGCCTCGGGCATGGATGTGTGTGATGTCCTTAGGTTAGTTAGGTTTAAGTAGTTCTAAGTTCTAGGGGATAGATGACCATAGATGTTAAGTCCCGTAGTGCTCAGAACCATTTTTTTTAATTTAGCAATTTTTCGCTGACACTCACTGGACTGATGCTGTTTACGACCTTCGACGCCCCACATATTGTCTCCCAAGCAACCACAATATTGACTGCAAAAAGCAATAAGGGGTGGTACTGGAGATAGGCAATGGTGAGCACGTCACGAAGATACGGAACGTAGTTGAACTGCTAAGTCGATCAGTGACTCATAACAGTGCTACAATGCTAATGGTGTTGATACAGAGCAGAGCAATGGCAATGATAAATAAAGCAAGCATTGCATTATATCTACAACAACAATTGCCGAAGTTGACATTTCGTCAGAAAGGAACCCAAGGAATTTCGCAAAGTGAGAAAGAAGAGCCAGATGAAATACCGGCGTTTCTGCAAGATGATTCAGTCAAAAGTGTGGCGTCGTATACGCTCGACTGCGCGGACAATGTACATGAGCGGTACAACGACGATAAAACGTGATTACCAATTGAAAGTGATACTGAAACAAGTATAGAGCTATGTACACTGGTGTCCAAAATTAAAACAACAAACGGAAATTTTACAAGGCTGCGTTTATTTTTGCCACAAAACAGCATAAAAAGTTGATAGCAAAGTACAAACAATGTAAAAAATACAGAACTCAAACAACTACAACATGCATTATGGTAGACAAAATTGTTCGTTTTTTCCAACCTAACGGATTTGTACACACATTTCGACAACTGGTTAACGAGCTCAGTATGGGGTGTGACGTCCTCTGGAAGCAATACAGGCCTCACAACGACGGGACATGCTGTGAATGATGTCATCAGCCTCATGTTGAGACAGTAACACCCAATCTTCCTGCATAGCTGGTCGCTGTCTTGGAGAGTGGTTAGTGGATGCTCACGTAATGCAAGCCATCTGCCTAGTGCATCACAGACATGTTCTATGGCATTCAAGTCGGGAGATCGAGCAGGTCACGTCATGTATGCAATATCTTCCGTTTCCAGAAAATATATACCACCCTTGCTCTATGAGGTCGAACATTATCGTCCATCGATAGGTCTGGGTCCACAGTACCTCGAAACAACCGTAAATTAGGTCCCAAGATCTCGTCACGATCCCTGACAATAGTTAAACATTGCCGATTCACCCGTACGATTTCATGGAGAGGAGTTCGAATGATCAACATAATCCCTGCCCACACCATTGGGCATCCTCCTAGTTCTCTGTGTCTTTCCACAATGTTTGGGCCCCGAAATCATGTTCCACGTTCCCTCCAGAATACATCGAGAATCACTCTCCAGACGAAGTAGGGACTCATTTGTGAAACAACATTGGCTCTCTGTTCGACCGCCCAGGTGGCATGTTGATGACATTACTCTAGACGTTCTCTTCTGTGAAGACTCGTCAGAGGTGGACAAACAGCATGCCTCTGACAATAAAGGCCACTCTGCCGAATCCTTCTGCACACCATTTGCCTCGATAAAACACGTCCAGTGGATGCTGCGAGCTCACATGCAAGTTGCCGTGCAGTACTAAGGCTGTAATTGTCGACGCCTTACAGCTAAATAACGGTCTTCTTTTTGAAGTCACACGTGGTCGATCCTGCTCTGGTCTTCGGGATACATCTTAGGTCTCTATTAAATGTCGTCCCATCCGAGGAACAACAGAATTATTCACATTAAACCATTGGGAGAAATCAGTTTGCTACTGTCTTGTTTCCTTTCTTTCTATGGCCCTCCACTACAGAGAGACTAGTAGGCATCTTCTTTGTGCCATATTGGACCGTCTGTGACTGTGTAAACAGCGATTGTGAATGCTGGGCTAAGCCAGCAAACACTACCTCGTTTCATATGTGACTCGACGTCATCGTTGACGTGGTTGTCGATTGACCGGAAAGCCATCTTCCGTGCAGAGAACGATCGTACGGACATCTGGTTGACAGTTTGTGTGATTACATCGTGAATTAGACACAGGACGAGGAAATAGCGGTTTGTTGCTTTAATTTTGCACACCAGTGTAGTTCATCATCCGTCTCCAGTGAAACGCAGTAAAGGACAATCGTTGTCGAAGGATCAGGTATTAAACATAGTTACGTACATGGGAGGTTATCCGCAGCATAGTAATGAAACAGTCATGAACAGATTTCGAATAAGTCCGGAGTAATATGACCGTTTAGTTCAAGAGAAAAATTATTTAAATTCAAGAGAGGACAAGGCGCACTTGTTACAAAACCTGGTGTTTGCACGTTTCCAGGATGCTCTATACAGTTTACACATGGCTCTAAGCACTATGGGACTTAAAATCTGAGGTCATCAGTCCCCTAGACTTAGAACTACTTAAACCTAACTAAGGACATCACACACATCCATGCCTGAGGCAGGATTCGAACCTGCGACCGTAGCAGCTGCGCGGCTCCGAACTGAAGCGCCTAGAGCCACTCGGCCACAGTGGCCGGCTATACAGTTTACAGGATGTGCATGGTAGTGACCTACTGCCCTATGCACATCAAACGCCGCGCGACATAGATTACAGTGATTTCTAGGGAAGGAGTAGATAGTTGCATAACTTCAGATAGTGCTACAGAATTGGAGAACGTGAGATAACGACGTTTCAGACAAAACGTCAACTTGAAGATGCACAGCGAACAGCAGAATTGGCCGGAAAATTGTGGATTAGATAAATCAACTTATTCCAGTGTTCAATAAGGAACCGACGAATCGGGATTTGGTGAGGAAACACATATAAAAGGAACACTAGAAATTAGAGGTTCCAAGAGAGTAATATGAAGATCAGCGACAAGAATGGTTTAAAGCGTTCTTATGCTGTTTTTCCGACCGTTAACTGGATGGTAAATTGAAAGTTATTTAATGTGCTGCGAGAAGATGGTGGTACTCTGTCCCCTAACGGAATTTCTCGTTTTCGTGATGTTGCAAGGGCAGTAGGGAATATTTATGTTACAGCAAGCAAGATTAGGAAAATTGGTGTAAGAGAACTACAAATATGGTATGAGCATTGCTTTTGGCAAATAGCTGGTCAAAAAACTTGCTTCTTCTTTATTCCTGGTTTGCTTACAAATATCATACTCCCTTAGAGCAAACTATCCCTCCAGAAAAGGATGTTACATTGCATTTCGTACCACCTGGAAACACTGAACCAATTCAGCCTCTGGATGTTTGTTTTTTCCATATTTACAAAACATATTATCGCTCTATCTGCAGCTGCCTTGGATGGGTGACCATCCGGTCTGCCGAGCGCTGTTGGCAAGCGGGATGCACTCAGCCCTTGTGAGGTAAACTGAGGAGTTACTTGATTGAGAAGTAGCGACTCCTGTCTCGTAAACTGACATACGGCCGGGAGAGCGGTGTGCTGACCACATGCCCCTCCATATCCGCATCCAGTGTCGCCGGTGGGCTGATGATGACACGGCGGCCGGTCGGTACCGTTGGGCCTTCATGGCGCGTCCGGGCGGAGTTTAGTTTTATCTGCAGCTATGCCTTAAAGGACAGCCGTTTCCACGAAAATCTCCACGAGAGATCGTTTTGTATTCGGTTGCATGCCATCACATTTCATCAGTTCATCACCCCGTTACACCAATATTATTGTATATACATTCATTAATAGTGGATACCCAGCTGAAAGTCTTGCACGGTTTGTATCTTCCAAGTCGTTTGCCTTAGATCTTGATGGTGCGAACGTTAGTGATAACTGTGGCGCACCATTTTCATTCGGTTTTCACAGTGCCTCATTAAAGATTGAACTTTCGACCTACCAATCAATGGGTTCCTTGTAAGAGTGAAAAAACAAGTGAAACGTTCTCTTTCTCCATAAACGATCTCTTTCCCCTTAAATACTATAAATTATTTTATACGAGTACTTCCAGTTTATCCTTTTAACATGCGTACGTTTCGGTATCATCCGTAAACTTCTCCGATTGTCATTCTGTACATGAAGCGCTCTCGTCCGGCATACCTGACAGTCTTTATGGCAAAGACAAGTTTCAACATTAATTTTATTTCGACATAACAATTTCTTTCAACCAGTGTTGAACATCCTCTTCTTTAAGTACGTTATGAGTCAAGTATGTCTCATAAGCAATTCAATGTCTACTATGAAATCAATTCCGTCAAAACCATCAAGAATGAATACCTGTTCTACCACGCCATAATTCTGCGCAATGCATGTGCATCCGTCCGACTAAAGCAGTGGTCAGGTATTGGTTAGTATGAAATCAATTCCGTCAAAACCATCAAGAATGAATACCTGTTCTACCACGCCATAATTCTGCGCAATGCATGTGCATCCGTCCGACCAAAGCAGTGGTCAGGTATTGGTTAGTACCCCTCCTACCCTGCACTATCATCAACATTAGTGTCTAACTAAACCTTAAAATTAAAAAAAAAAAATTTAACACTTTTATTGTAAAATGTTGAATAATAAATGACATTTAGTTTTTCTAGATGTTTTATTAAATGACAAACTAATGAACCAATGCAAAAATTGGTACTGCTTTCTCATAGAATGATGAGAATGATGAGGGATTTTCAATGCAGTGCGAATGCTACCTGCAACTTCTCCTCAGTAAACAAAACTAAGTATCCACATTGAAGGGAAACAACTGCGAGAAAACGTGATTCCTTTGGACCACTACTGTTTCTACCGACACTTCACTTCACCGTACACCTATGTTTAAAATCAACGTAGTTAGAATCTGCGAATTATACTTACTGCTCGTAAATCAGATAATTGCAGGACTCAGTACTTCTGAATTGGCAGATACAGGAAGACTTCCGGCTGCTAATGTTTTGTGATTGACTACGTAGTGTGTAGCTCATATAGCAGCGTACAGCAGTTACTTAGTTACTGTGGTGTTGTTAATTAGTTCGTTTATTGTTGCGTAGTTAACAACGAAGTAATTTCTGTGATTTTGCGTGAACTACCTATAACTCAGAGACGGCATTTTCATGAGATGTTTAAGCATATATGATATACAGGGGTGGGTGTTATATCTTGGAACACATTTCAGGTTTTCGCCTCTAGCCAGTCAAACCTGTAATATGTTTAACATATTTTCATATTTTACTATGATAGTGTTCACTTTGTGTGTCCAGCAATCTTTTTATGAAATAACAAAAATTACTCTGGAAAGGTATGGTATATTTCAAATTTAAGAATGTGTTCTATTCTAAAACAGTATCTAAGAAGGAACGTTCCGACCCATTCCAGAAGTGTCGCAATCAAGAAAAGCTTGTAAGAATTGTTTTTAATAATCTGTATCTTACATTATTACTCTACTGAACTGAAATAATCTCCATCCGGACAGGTCTCGGAAGACCCTACGGTACTGACCGACCGCCTTGTCAGTCTATAGCGGTCACTGAAAGCGGATATGGAGGGGCGTAAGGGCAGCACACCGCTCTCCCGGCCGTTGTCAGTTTTCGTGGCTGGAGCGGCCGCTTCTCAATCAATTAGCTCCTCAATTGCACTCACAGGGGATGAGTGCACCCTGGTTGCCAACAGCTCTCGGCAGAGTGAACCATCCAAGTGCTAACCAATCCCCACAGCGCTTAACTTCGCTGATCTGACGGAAACCGGTTCTACCACTGCGGCTGTGTCCATGGCCACTACTGTTCTACTGCATACCAATAATTAATAACATGTAATTAAAAAGAAGTATTATAAGCAACCTGTTATACATTAAAAACATTTTGAGAAAGAAGCTATTGGGAGCTAACTCAAATTTCCAATTTCAAGACAGGGAAAACTGTTAAGACATTAAAGAAACTCAGATATTTTGCAATTATCACGTTTTAGATGCGAAATAGATCTACCGTTTCAAGCAACGAAATGATGCCCAAGTGCCGAAACATGGCGTATCCGTCCACAACTTTATGTTACTAGTTGTAAAACTACACGGATTTTTCTTAACCATGTAACTGTCTGACGGAAGAATTAACCACAGTCTCAAAGTAACTTCAGTGCATTATACAGCACTTAAGTATGTAGAACCATTAACACTTGCAAACATTGCACACAACACAACCTCCTGGCTCACAACAGCAGAAACAGTAGAAAATTCCAGAAGCTGCTTATTGCGGTTTCCAGAACGCACTCCTTCATGCGATCAGTCAGTAGATAGAAACGCTGGCCAAGAAACGTCAGATGTTCCTACGTACACTATCCTCCAGGTACACCACTGTCCCTTGTGTCTCATCCCGCCGGAGTGACCGAGTGGTTCTAGGCGCTACAGTCTGGAACGCGCGACCACTACGGTCGCAGGTTCGAATCCTGCCTCGGGCATGGATGTGTGTGATGTCCTTGGGTTAGTTAAGTTTAAGTAGTTCTAAGTTCTAGGGAACTGATGACCTCAGGAGTTAAGTCGCATTGTGCTCACAGCCATTTGAACCATTTTGAACCTTGTGTCTCAACTGAAGTGTCGTTGTTACATGATACGAAGTAGTCGTGTAGTACGTCGACTATGTCAGGATTCACGTTCTTTTCAGAAACTGTAACCTCCATCGTACTGTGTCCTGCGTTAACGCTAGTATTTAAAACAAAATAAACGTGAAATGCTGATGACAGTAATTATCTTTTAAATATAATTTAGTTTCATGGCAGAAACATAGTTGAACCTTTTTGTTTTCACGTCTCAGAACATTTCATTTTACACTCAGGTGATAGTTACCCGCAGATACTATTTTTTCTATTCTCCATATCGTACAAGAACACAGAAAAGTAGATTTACAACCGAAGAGTCGGCGGGAGTGGTCGTGCGCTTCTAGGCGCTACAGTCTGGAGCCGAGCGACCGCTACGGTCGCAGGTTCGAATCCTGCCTCGGGCATGGATGTGTGTTATGTCCTTAGGTTAGTTTGGTTTAATTAGTTCTAAGTTCTAGGCGACTGATGACCTCAGAAGTTAAGTCACATAGTGCTCAGAGCCATTTGAACCATTTGAACAACCCAAATCCGAGGTTCAAAATTTTCGAAGAGTTGGGTCCTATAATCTCCGTATGTTTCCATATCTTCCGTTAAGATTACCTGATGTGTTTCAAATGGCTCTGAGCACTATGGGACCCAGCATCTGAGGTCATCAGTCCCCTAGAACTTAGAACTACTTAAACCTAACTAACCTAAGGACATCACACACATCCATGCCAGAGGCAGGATTCGAACCTGCGACTGTAGCGGTCGCGCGGTTCGAGACTGAAGCGCCTAGAACCACTCGGCCAGCTCGGCCGGCCTGATGTGTTTCCTCCAGTTTACCCAAGACTAAGTAGTAGATCTGTCATATTGCTGAAATAATTGTTGCTAAATTGGCATGATATCATTTTAGCAAACACATTACCGAAAAAAGTAGTACACTTGGAGAGATGGCGTCAGTTTTGATCCGATGACGGTGTATGCCAACTGAGACATAGTAGTTTCAGCATCGTCCGAAAAGAGCTAGCGTAGTGGCGTTGCTACGTTAATAGGGAATGCTCGCATCCAGAAGGCGCTGCCCTGCCCGAAACAATCAGGCCACCATGCCGTGGAGATTCACTCTTCTTCCTGCTGCCAACTGAGCGAGTTTGAAAGGGGTCAAATTGTGGTTTTCCAATTAGCGGGAAGGCCCTTTCGGAGAACTGACACACAAGTTGAACGTACTGCGTTACCTATGCAACAATGCTTGATAAATGGTCACGTGAACATTCTCACACATGTAGACGAGGTTCTGGCAGTCCATGAAGCGCAGATGCCTACCATAATCGTAGTGTTGTAAAGATACCAGTGGCAGATCGGACGACTACCACAGTAGGCATAAGAGTGGTTGTGATCCCAGACGTGTCAACACTGTTGCGAATCAATTATTAGCAGTGGTATTACGGGAATTCACATCTATAACGCGAGGACTCACGTCACAGCATCAACGTGCACTGCTCGACTGGTGCTGTCAGAGGATCACATGGAAGATGGAATGGCATACCGCTTTCTTCAGCGATAAAGATTCTGCCTGCACGCAGGTGTTGGCCGTTTGCGAGTACGACATAGACCTGGTGAGCGCTGTGTCCTAGAGTGCATTCGTCCAAGACACGATGGTCGCTCCCCAGGCCTTATGGTCTGGAGTGCAATAAGCTTCAACTCTCGTTAAGTTGTGGTGTTTCTGGAAGGGACGCTAACCAGCACTCAGTACATACAGTCTGTTGTTAGGCCTGTTTTCTAGCAGTTCTTGCCACAGAAAGATAATGATCGTCGCACACTGCCTTTGAAGCTCAAAGTGCTCTGCAAGACGTGCAGCAGCTTCCCTGGCTAGCAAACTCCTCAAACATGTTTCCAATCGAGCACGTGTGGATACGATGGGACGAGAAATGGTTTGTAAGACTTGTCAACCGACGGTTTTTCCAGAAAAACGTCAATAGCTCGAGTTGGATTGGCGTAACGTACCCCAGGACAGTATTCACCACCTGTACGGTCGACTGGATGCCAGAGCCTGCATTGCCGTCTGTGAGGGGCGCACCACGTACTACTATGAGTTTTTGAGCATGCGTCGATACCTGGTACCTCTGAACCACTTATGTTATTTATTACTGAATGTAATAATTTCATACGCTTCATATGCAGTGTAGCAACAATAAATACTGAGTGAATTGGAAACTTCTAAATGGGGGATTTTTTCAGCATTGTATTAGGTCTCTCATGTATATATGTATACAGAAACGACAAGTGTTCATTCGTCGCTTCAGTCTGCGTTTATTCATCATTCATGTCTGAAACTTGAAAAGGACTCTGAAATCAAATAGCTTCACATGATATTGGGATTCTGTTGTGACTTAAAACTCTGCGGTAGCAGTGTACGTCTATGTGATACTGTATGTGACACCGTATTATACAGACATCCGAAAGCTAAGTAGGATAATCCAATGAACGTATTTTCACGAATATTCGCCCAAACGGAAACAAATGGAGGGTGGTTTGTGAAAATTTCGAAAAGTGATGAGCACTATTCTTAAAAGCTTTCAGTTTGCAACAAAATATAAACAAGGCAACTTTGTACAAATGGACGAAGAAGGACAGAAGCGTCGCAGAAGCCAAAAAAGTATGCATCATCTGCATCAATACTCTGCAAGTCACCTGACGGTGTGTGGCGGAGGGTACATGTGGTATCACAAAATCGGCAACTTTAATGACGTAAATGTTACCTCACACACGTTACATATGAATTCACTCTTTACATAAATATATTTTATACTGCGACTTTATTCAAAATGGTTCAAATGGCTCTGAGTACTATGGGACTTAACTTCTGAGGTCATCAATCCCCTAGAACTTAGAACTGCTTAAACCTAACTAACCTAATGACATCACACACATCCATGCCCGAGGCAGGATTCGAACCTGTGAACGTAGAGGTTGCGCGGTTCCAGACTGTAGGCCCTAGAACCGCTCGGCCACTTCGGCCGGCACTGCGACTTTATTCTGTCATCATAAAAAAGCATAGGCTTAAATTGTTCCTCCAGGTTTTCGACCCATGTTTTTAAGAGAATTTTCTTGGCAGTGAAGCTAGCGGCGCAAGTGGGAACCTTCTTTTACGGTACCGCCATGTACAGAATCCAGTCTTTCTTGATGGCAGCCAATGGCATTAGAGGAAAGGAATGAGTCACCATAGAAACGTTAAACTACTTGCTATTTAGTACAGAACAGTGTCTCAGAGCACTCCAATAAAATCTGGTACGTTTTACTTAACCAAATAAACTGCCTGAGGAGTTCACGCCCTTCGTCAAGAAACGCATACCTGACCAGTAAATGTGAATTCAGTAGCTAGGTGTAAGGCTTTCTTATTAATAAAGTCACATCGTTATTGTAGTGCATGAAACCATGTGTAATAAAGAGTCTAAGTGTTACGATAAATGGTGTGACAACGAACAAATCGCACGACACATATGTACCAAATCGGCAATGCATTACAGCATGGCTGTGCTTGTGCCGGTTTCGTACTAATGGATGCATTTCCGTTCTTATCTGGACATCATTCGTTCTCAGTTGTACAAATGAGTTCGTTTCATTTAGTATATTCTAATTTGCAGGTTGGCTTTGCCCCACAACAAATGACGTCTGTGAGGTGAGGAAGTAGTGGTGACTCTTTTTCAGCAATTCGTAAATCGTACTGTGTCTTAAAACACAACCACAACGCGGAATACTAGTCTCCAGTAACAATATCACCTAAATACTGAATTTTTTCTATTTATTCAGTTTCCCTGGAGACGTCAACCTTTCTTCTCAGAACTTTTTCCATTGTACATCTCTAAGGTATCTTCAATTTGGTGAGAGAGGCATCGTCATACATATAGTAACTATTGTTTGCGAAATGTAGCCTAGCAACTGTTGTGTTGATGATTTCTGTTTCGAGACACTTTGTAACTTGTACCCGCGTTTTGTTTATGTTGGCTTGCCCCAAAATAACGTAACACATCGATTTTCCGTTGTTTTTGTAATGCGTAAGCTATATACAAGTAAATATTGTGTTTATAAAATTCACAAGAGCTGTTGTTTCTGTTAACTTGTCGCATTAATACTCGATGAAAATCTGAGCTTTAAATCATATTCACTACAGCCATCGAACGGGAAAACTGACTCTTGAAAAAATAAAACACTAATGTAACTGATGTAATAGTACAAACTGCGACGAGTGATTACATAGGCGCCAACGATGAAATGTTGCATCCTCTATGTTTGCATCTTGATGTATAATACGGGCTACTCTTCTGCAGTCCATCAGTAAGAAGTTCCCACCCCCTTGCACTGATATGTGAGAGTCAAGAATCACTATAAACATTGCCTTTTAATGTTACAATTCGTGTATGCTAGTTGCGCTAAACTTGTATTGACATATGCTAAGTAATGTATGACTATAAGATAAATAAGTCAATAAGTTCCACATAGACGTGGGTTATTGTAAACACTCTAGACTCTGAGTCCATGACTATCCTTCACAATGTGCAATATCCCTATGATATTCTTAGGTGGCGAAAAAATGGTTTTAATCTCACCTCCTTTAACTTTCGTTCTGTTTTACTCGATGTTGAGACCACTGGATCCGAAGCCTAGACGATAGTACGACCTTTCTAAATTTCAGGAAGACACGTACGACTAAGACCCATTTTAGGACAATTTTCAACACAAAGAGGCAAGATATTGAACGAAATTAACGGGTCCTGCTGCTGGCTGCTGTGAAAGCCACATCAGGAACTCCCAGATGTTCGTGGACTACTTCAGTCAAATAAGGGTAGGCTCAGACGACATTACTATCAATCTCGATGCGGAATATCTAATTGCTGAAGTATCTGGTGAAGACGTTTTGAAAATGCTCAGTAACTGCTTGTCTCTAGAAATCGTCGGATTGTTCCAACGTTGGTCACGACTCGCTTTCTGTATAATGGCAAACAGTATAAAATTACCGATTCAGTGGTCATGGGCTCAATTTTGTCAACAGCAAATTTGTTCGTGGAGAATTTTGAAGAATGGGTTTTAAAACAATGTTTCTTTTCACTCGTCTTGTTATTATCCTTATACCATAAGACGTTTTGATTTTATTTCATGGAGAGACGTTACAGCAGTTTATTGTCACATGAACGTCATACATCGCAACATTATGTTCTCTGAGGAAATGGAGAGGTAGGGAGAGCTATTATTCCTAGACGTTCTAGTTGAGAGAAATTTATACGGTTGATTTGGACACTCAGAGTGTCGGAAACAGACTCACAAATACAACTCTCTCAATGGGCACAGTTTCCACCAACCTGCACAACAGTGAGTTGTGCTGAATATTTTGGTACATAAAGCACATTGTATAGCGGACGAGAAACATCTAGGTGCCGAAATAAATGATGTAACCACTATGTTCATACAAGACATGTGTAGGAAAAAGATGTTTCTGAAAAACACGGATTCAAAGCGACTCAATCACCACGAAAATATCGGCACATAACGTTTCATCTCTTGTAGGAAACAACATCGAGTAAAATCGGAAGAATGTTAAACGGACATGTGCTGAAAACGACTTTTCAGTAGCCTAATAAAATAAAACGGACGTGGCACCCTGTCAAGCACTCAGATTCCGCGGTGTTTACAGTATTCCATGTGAATGTGGTACTCGTTACGTGAGATTTCTATCTGAACCATTTCCCAGCGCTGCACCGAACGTAAACGGCCCGGACAGTAGTGAAATCTTTAAAAATTTGCTCTTTGTAACCAGAGCCTAACCAATGAGCAAAAAATCTTTTTTGGACACACACAGGATTTAGCTCACATTTCAAACTACTGGAACACAATCATCAACCATGGTATAAATAATCAAAGTACATGTGAACATGGTTAAAAATGATACGAGAGCCTTAAACAGTAATGCACAGAAACGTATACTTAGTACTGACAGACTCCACAGACCAGTTGCGAAAGTCTTCTCTGTTATTCTGCCATTTTTTGTATATCAGCGACATTCCGGTGATTCGTTACAAATAATTGCAGTTTTGTTCAAGGGGATGCCAGAGAGCCTCCTCAAGCGTCAAATAACAAGCGTTACCGCACATACGTAGCTACGATGACGTAGAAACCTGTGTTTAGTGTTTGCTCTGCTTACACACTTCTAGTATCATTTCTGGTTGGATTCCTGTTCGTATTAGTGAATCAACAGCTGCAGTTGTGTAATATCCTGTGGGGAAGATGTGTGGGAATTTCTGTGAACATACACTATGTGATCAGAAGCACCCGGACACCCCTCAAAAGATACGTTTTTGAGATTAGGTTCATTGTGCTGCCACCTACTACCAGGTACTCCATATCAGCGACATCAGTTGTCATTAGACATCGTCAAAGAGCAAAATGGGGTGCTCCGCGGTACTCACGGACTTAGAACGTGGTCAGGTGATTAGATGTCACTTGTGTCTTACGTCTGTACCCGAGATTTCTACTCTCCTAAACATCCCTAGGTGTACTGTTTCCGATGTGATAGTGAAGGGGAAACGTGAAGCGACACGTACAGCACAAAAAGGTACAGGCCGACATCGTCTGTTGGCTAACAGAGACCGCCGACGGTTGAAGAGGGTCGTAATGTGTAATAGGCAGACATCTATCCAGACCATCACACAGGAATTCCAAACTGCATCAGGATCCACTGGCAGTACTGTGACAGTTAGGCGGGGGGTGAGAAAAGTTGGATTTCATGCTCGAGCGGCTGCTCATAAGCCACACATCACACCGGTAAAAGCCAAACGACGCCTCGCTTGCTGTAATGAGCGTAAACACTGGACGATTGAACAGTGGAAAAACATTATGTGGAGTGACGAATCACGGTACATAATGTGGCGATCCAATGGCAGGGTGTGAGTATGGCGAATGCCCCGTGAACGTCATCTGCCAGCGTGTGTAGTGCCAACAGTAAAATTCGGAGGCGGAGGTGTAAAGGTGTGGTAGTGTTTTTCGTGGAGGGGCTTCCAAACCTTCTTGTTTTTCGTGGGACGATTAAAGCACAGGCCTACACCAATGTTTTATGCACCTTCTTGCTTTCCACTGTTGAAAGGCAATTCGGGGATGGCGATTGTATCTTTCAACACGATCGAGCACCTGTTCATAATGCACGGCCTGTGGTGGAGTGGTTACACGGCAATAACATCCCCGTAATGGACTGGCCTGCACGGAGTCCTGACCTGAATCCACTAGGACACCTTTGGGCTGTTTTGGAACGCCGACTTCATGCCAAGCCTCACCGACCGACGTGGATACCTTCCCTCACTGCAGCATTCCGTGAAGAATGGGCTGCCATTCCCCAAGAAACTTTCCAGCACTTGATTGAACGTATGCCTGCGAGAGTGGAAGCTGTCATCAAGGCTAATGGTGGATCAACACCAAACTGAATTCCGGCATTACCGATGGAGGGCGCCACAGGCGTCTAAGTAATTTTCAGCCAGGTTTCCGGATACTTTTGATCACATAGCGTACCTCTGCAGATGGCGACTTTATAACGTTACATTTTCACTAACAAAGTAAATCACTTTTCCAATGAGATGGTGCTGAGTCTGCCACGTCTCTGAAACTGTCGCCTTGTGGACGGAAAACCACAAGAAGACCGGAACTGTGCTGCAGTTTCCCATTTCACCCTACCTGATACAACACTGAGGTGACAAGAGTCATGGGATAGCAATAAGCCCGTAAATAGATGGCGGTTGTATCACTTACACAAGGGAAATGCGTTAGCAGAATGTCATTTGTGCGCAGATGATTCATCTGAAAAAGTGTCCGACGTGATTTTGGCCGCACGACGGGAGTTGACAGACTTTGAACGCGGAATGGTAATTTGAGCCAGACGCATGGCACATTTCGGAAACTGTTAGGGAATTTAGTATTCTGAAACCCAAAGTGTCAAGACAGTGCCAAGAACATCAAATTTCAGTCCTTACCTCTCAACATGGACAACGTAGTGGCCGACGGCCTTTTCTTAAAGGCAGAGAGCAGCGGCTTGTGTGTAGAGTTGTCAGTGGTAACAGACAAGCAACACTGCATGAAGTAACTGCACAAATCAATGTGGGACGTACGACGAACGTATCCGTTAGGACTACAGCGAAATTTGGCGTTAATAGGCTATGGGAGCAGACGATCGACGCGAGTGCCTTTGCTAACGGCTCCAAATCACCCGTGAGCACATCGGTTGAACCTAGTCCTGGTCATATGAGTCCCGATTTCATTTGGTAAGAGCTGATGGTAGGGTTCGAATGTGGTGCAGACCCCACGAGGCCATGTGCTCAAGTTGTCAGCAAAGTACAGTGCGAGCTGGTTGTAGCTCCATAATGATGTGCACTGTGTTTATATGGAATAGACTGGGTCCTCTGGTCAACTGAACCAGCTGAGACCATTTGAAGGCATTCATGGAATTCATGTTCCCAAACAACGATGGAATTTTTTATGAATGACAGTGCGCCAATCACTGGGCCACAGTTGATCGTAACTGTTTTGATCAACATTCTGGATAATTCGAGCGAATGATTTGACTATCTAGATCACCTGGCATGAATCCTATCGGACATTAATGGGATATATACCAGAGGTCACGTCCTGCACAAAATCCCGTACCGGGAACACTTTCGCAATTATGGACGACTATTGAGGCAGCATGGTTCAAGATTTCAGCAGGGGACTTCCATCGACTTGTTGAATCCACGCCACGTCCAGTTGCAGCACTACGCCGGGCGAAAGGAGATGCGATACGATAGTAGGGGACATCCCAGTACTTTTGTCATCTCAGTGTATAATGGCTAGAGATCCTGATTTTTTCACTTTACTCGTAGGCCACATGACGCACACGGAAATGGTCCACAAATTCAGTGTCGCTGCACTGCAGCACCACATTCTCGAAATAGTTTTCGACTTCTTGTCTTTTGGTACGGTGTAACACTTCCAACTCGTCGTCATTAGATAGAAAATCCGATTCCGTTACGCTGGAAACCTGGAAAAAATGACAGCTGTAACATGCGTGTTTCAATCAACTGCAGTTCTTTTGCACTTCTACAATCAAAAGGTGGTTTTATAAAAATAAGTGAAATGCTTACATTACATGAAGGACGAATGTTAAATGTCAAATAGTTGGCTGATGAACCCGCCACAAACAAAAAACCGCTCACGCTGGGTCTATCCCCACTCTAAATCTGTGAGCTCTGCTTATGCACCATTATGGTAGGTTGGGAGTGCGAGTACAATTTTTACTGGTAGAATATAGCTACTTGCTCTCATTGCTTATGCAGCAAACAGCCACCGTGCTCCAAGTATCCAGAAACAAAGAAGGAGCTGCTTATACCCAATTTCAACTTTGCACGTGCTCGTTAGCTTGCTAGTAGCAGTTTGAACGAAGTTTATTAAATATGTTGATGACTATAATCCCTTGACAGTATAGACAGAAAACAGTGAGAGAGATCTGCGTGTGTTTGGGAATAGGTTCTTGCATTATGTGGACAAGTGATTAATGTGATCATACGTGAAATTATGTAACATAGAGACATTGGTAAAAAATGATCTATCATAGTTAGAAAAGTCTGCATAAAAGTCTACTAGCTGGTAGTAGAATTTGCGTTACAAATTATTTTATGATTGGGGATTTGTACCTTTTCTATTCTCTAGAGAAATAAAATCCAAGAGCGGATTTATTTTTAATAGACCCAGAATGTATTTACTGTTTCTTGTTGTAAGGATAAATGTAGTGGATCTGACTAGTTCATAAATCGGGTATTTTCCTGTGGTTAAATTCAAATATATCCAGGAAGTGATACGTGAACGAGAGAAGGAGATTGGCAAGAAATTTGAGTTTACTTAAATAAGCACGTACAAAAAATCTGGATTGACACCGGCGTATTATGATCGAAATATATCACCATATTGACATCCAGTTGTGAGCCTATAACTTCGCCTATTGCCTACTAGAGACATTCAGTTGTTCGTATGTGATTGTTGCGTGAGATTAAAGTAGACGAACATCATCAACGTGACGTTCTTTGGGTTCCCCCTCTCTGTTCTGCAGTTCCCGCAGTAATTGATGTTCTGACCGCCTTCATTCTTTCCAACACAATTTTTTACATTGAAACAATGCAAATACTTTGTGTTTGTCACCTATAATGTAATACATTTACGCAAGGCTCTGTGGACATTGAAATCGTTTTAATGAAAACCAAAGTCAAAATACGTTCCCTAGTTGACTTTATTCTCTGCGTCTCACATGGTACATTGCCTTTTCTTTATTTTATGTAAGTAAGTAGATAGAATCCACATCACGGCAAAACTACACCAGGCAATGGAAAGTAAACAGTTCTCTGTTAACTTATGCTTAGTCGACATCAAGACTCTTATACTATGTGCTATGAAGCTTCAAGCATTTACAGTCTATCCATTTTCAGTATTCTGTTTCACAAGTGTCTTTACGCCAAGAACCCTCTTATCTTAAACGCACTGAATATGTACCCTCCGCCCCCCTTACAAAGCGAGTACAGCGAAACGTTTACCTGTGTGAACACCACGGTAGCTGCTTTATAGTCTCAGGCGTATTGCGTTAATTCCATTCTAACAGTCTTCGCGTTTGTATTACTGGAAACGATTTCCTGAGGTACCTTCGGTTGTTCTTGCTCTTTTTTTGATAATTCTAAATGTATTTTTAAATCACTAGGGTAATCGTGAGCAATTAGAATTTGTAGATACCTGTGGATTTAAGTTATTGCATCGTGTACATTAATCTAGTTACAAATATTGTTTCTGTGAAAATTACAATTATAAATGAGATACATAAAATATTACATGCAATTTACTGAAATTACTTTAATATACTTGCGAAATTTTGCAGAAGATGCTTTTTTCTTTCATTTTTTCATTTACTGAATTCCCTCCGATGTTTGTTTTGCATGAAGATCTCAAATTTTTCATGTAAATCCACCTTATGACCTTTTGTTAAATTTATACAGTATTTCCAAATTACTGTTTGTTTTCAAATTTATGTCCTGTGTTTTTGATGTGTACTACTGTTGCTGATCTATCATGTGTATAGTGTCTAAATGTGTTGATACGTTTGTTAGACCAGATCTTGCAGTTATGTCAAGTTTGGTCTATAATTGAGCAGCATATTTGAAAGATTATTATGAAGATTCTGAGTTTAAACCGGCATCAGGGATGCACTCCATGTTGTGGAGGAACCTCAGTGTAGCTTATTATTAGTGGAAGATCTGTTCTATTGTAAGATTTTAACATGGCTGTAGTTTATTCAGAAATAGTCATGGGCCCATTGATAATAAAGAATGTGTCATCAATACCCTTTGTGAAATTGAATCATTTTGAGCATTGGAGGTACTATCTGAGTAACTTTTGCTGAATGTGATTATGAAATATTTCAAATATTGTTCCAGAAGTTGATAACTTAATGACCTGTTTGTACATTTCATTACTGAAGGAGGAATTATATTTGAAGTTTAAGGCTAACTCTAGATTGCAGTTTATTGGTAGAATCCTGAAGCGATGCAGTCCTTCAACAAAGAAAATTGCTTACAATACTTTAGTTCGTCCAGTCTTAGAGTATTGTTCGTCTGTATGGGACCCTTACCAGTTGGGTCTGATTCAAGAGATTGAGAAGGTCCAAAGAAGAGCTGCAAGATTCGTGACTGATGCATTTAGCCATCGCGAGAGCGTTCAAATCTCATAGAAAATTTGAAGTAGGACACACTTGCAGATAGACGACGTGCTAAACGGAAGGGGCTGCTCACTAAATTCGAAAATCCGATCTTCGCCGAGGATGCAGAGCATATATTGTTACCACCAACTTTCATATTGCGAGCCGGCCGAAGTGGCCGTGCGGTTAAAGGCGCTGCAGTCTGGAACCGCAAGACCGCTACGGTCGCAGGTTCGAATCCTGCCTCGGGCATGGCTGTTTGTGATGTCCTTAGGTTAGTTAGGTTTAACTATTTCCAAGTTCTAGGGGACTAATGACCTCAGCAGTTGAGTCCCATAGTGCTCAGAACCATTTGAACCATTTTTTTTCATATTGCGCAATGATCACCATTCAAAGATCAAGGGAAATTAGAGCTCGTACTGAGGCGTTCAGACAGTTGTTTTTCCCTCGCGCGATCCGCGAGTGGAACAGAGGTGGGGAAATTTGACTTTGACGCGAATAGTGCCCTCCGCCACACACCGCTTGATGGCTAGTGGAGTATGTATGTAGATGCAGATGTAGAAGATTATTGCAAAAAATGTATAAATCCAGTTATTCCTCCCTTCTAAAGTTTCCTGTATTTTATTAGGTTCTGTTTTATAATGACTAGTGAATCACCAAAAGCTATATTAGTATACAAACTGGTAACATCTAAGGATAGTTGCCTGAAAGTTGTTGGGGAGCTGGAAATTTTACAGTTCATGTGGACATGAAGAGCAATGTTTCACAGAGTAATGTTTTGTAGGAACACAGGCATTCAGTGCCACCTTATTTAATTTATTCATTGATTTACGTAGTGAACTGCGAATTGAATTAACTATAGGACATTTTTACTGTATAGTATGTAACCCATAAATAAGAAACATTTCAAAAGAAACTGGCAACGTCTTTTAATCTTACAATAATAAAACAGGGCATTCCGTTAACATAAAGTTACGCTATTTGTACATATAAAAAAACTACTTCAATATTTGTATCATTTACCCTTTTTGTTAACTTCATGCCTTGATAATAATATGTTGCAAAGTTTAATACTAAGTGCAGACTTGTGACAGCATGAAAGTTAAGATATCACTGAAGGGAAGATATGAGACAGAATTCCTTTTTGCCAAAACAAACGGAAAACATTCCTGCTAATAATGCAATTTATTTTCCAGTGAGTCTCCACCTCTTACACGATACTCTAATGAACGTTAGGAGGGTTATACGATACATATTTTGAGTATAAATAAATATATATACGATGTATAATGTGAAACGTTGTTATCAAACATCTTGAAAACCCTTTAACCGATTTACATTAAATTTTTGTGCGACACTCTAATAAACGTTCGGACGGACATGGGCTACATGTCTCTTTTAACACTTATCGTACATACATCAATAAATAATTTTGTACTTTTATATTAAGAAAGTTTGTTGACTAATGTTGTTACCAAAAATCTCGAAAAGTTCATGTCAAGCATACTTCAAATGTTTAGGCAGTACTCCAGTTACTATATTTATCTTCTGTACTATCTAGATCTCGGCTTTTATGCCACTGTCAAATATAATGCTAAAATTTGTTGGGACATTGTTAAGGCATATCTCTTCGGATGCCTTAACAGGTATGACGTAACAATGATCTATCAGCTTTTAGCATTGCACTTGATAATGGAAGAGCTGCCGAAATCTATATAGTACAGAAGATAAATATAAGTGGTGGTCTACTCTTTTAATCCTTTCAGACTTGAATTTTTTCTGGTCGAAGGAAAAATTTTCTTTATGTGTAATGCTCTCTTTACATGAATAATAAACACTTGGATTGAATTTGGATTAATAATTTTTGAAACAAAATGTACACGTTTATTGTTGAAAACAACTGCGGAAAAGATCACGGTGTGCAGTGACGATGCGCGTTTACGTCTTCTTTCGCATAGTCAGCTTCAACTACGATAGCAAGGCATTTAAACCATTAGAGACATTGTTCCTCCCATATATATTCTTTCTTCTCAGGTATAATTTTTATTACAAGGTATTTACTCTGTTACGTGCTGTATTGTTTTCTTCCTCACAGTGAGTTTTAACAGAAAACAGGAAAGTTATTGGCTTATGATTGGAACACTACTACAGACTGTGAATCGTCCGAAACTTTGTAATCTTACACGTTTGCAAATTAAAACTACTCGAAATACTGCAATAGAAGCTACTATTCTCACAGATCCATCAGCTGGAGAGGTTTCTCATATCCCTTGTTCCAATGATCCCAACTCCCTTACCCATTCTTCTTTAAGTGGCGTCAATTACCAATCAAGATTTCGTCGGTAATAACAGTAAATAAGTGTCAAGGTCATAGAGAGGGGGAAGTGGAGAAGGACAGAGGAAGGAAGGGGCGGGATGAAATGGACATAAAGAGGGGGAAGGAGTAGATGACCAGAGAGAGGTGGGAGGAGGAGATACACAGAAATAGAGGGGTGGGGAGGGAAGAAGGAAATTAGAACATACAACCGACACCTGTACATCTTTAGCAAGTGCGAAGCATTGTCAGGTCCGCTAGTAATTTATGAATTTAGAGTTCACTTTTTATGTCACCATAGGCCGCGTTAAACGTTTTATACCGATGAACTTTATTACATCATGTATTACGTTACTGATTACAGGTCGAAACTGGCGAATGATTTAACAGATGGTGTAATAAACTTCGTCCGGAAAAAAAAATCCTTACTGCCTGTGGTGCTGCAAGAGGCCGCATGTGAGCGTCGACCTAAGTTGTCGATTTAATGTCCGATACCGGCTGGACCTCCTGCCAGGCAGACCGCCCTCCAGGTAATTCCCATATGATGTGATTTAATATTTATGCAGCGGACTGAAAAGGAAAGGCCCTCGTAAATAAATACTGGGTGCCGGCTTTGCAAAATCACTATGTAATTGGAGCGGGGGTTATCTAACTACAGATTTAATAGACGAAGTCCAGTCAATGCCCTGTTTATTTACTCTAATAAACGCACTTACAGAAAACTGCATCAAGAAGAAGTTTTACATTTGAATACATTCAGTATACATGGGAAAGTGGAAAAGTATTAGGTTACATGGGTCAAGCGTTAGACAGTTATATGTGGACCTCAGGGGGCTGGGGAAACGAAACGAAAGGCATTGCCTCCAAGAAAAACTCGAAATTGCATTCACCGACACTGCAGAAATAACTGCGTTGACTATTTTGTTAGAGGGGGGTACCAGGCAGGCATGCAAATGCATTGTAATGGCCGTAATGAGCAATCATATGGAAGCACATACACAAAGATTGACTAGGATAAAACCCACTCGTGAATAGCAGGCGCCTCCGCTAAAGATAAGGCGTGCTTAAGCTTAATGGTTAGTTGCGGCGTCGAGCCTTCACCTCCTTCACGAACATGACAGCATACTGCCCTTCCTAATTCCTCTGCTCAGAGAAAGCACGAAATGACCGACCAAAACGAAACACGAATATCTATCCTCGCTACATGACGGAACTTCTACTACCGTACCTTAACAAACTCCAAATTGCCCATACATTGCCGTAATAAGATGAACATCGAACTACACAGAAACAGACGGGATAAGGCTGCTGGCAACATATCCGGTCCCTATTATTTCTGACATGTTCTTGTCCTAAGATCGAATCAACATGTTGAATTGATCTTAAATCGCGGCAGAATTTAATCTACAGGAAACAAATCAGCTAGAAACTAGTGGAAGCGTAGTTAAAAAAATATTTTTAGCATTTAAGAGAGACCTGGCGTTCGATGGAGCCTAGTGTGGCTCGGCGGTACTGCTGATTTTGTTGGATCTAATATGCTCGTCCAGCAGGGCGGCGTAGTGGATTTTACTGTTTTAAACAGTTATTGTTCCACCGCTATTAATAATTCCCGTCGACGATGTAAGATAGTACGTTATGAATGAAATTAACCAAAATTCTTACCGGTGCCCTTTTCCATAATCTTCTCCGTTTAGAGTGAGGGAAAATAAATTACAGGACATTTCAAGAGAACATACAGAAAAAATGGCTCCCACAAGAAAGTAATCTATGAGTTTTAGTGAAGAATGTATCCGGCCTGCATTATTTCACAGTCGTTACTTCATTACTAAGCAGCGTCCGATGCACTGATTTCTCTCTTCAATTTTATCTACTGTTTCGAGAGAGTGGAACTTCGTTTATTGTACTTTTGTGCCTTTAACAGTTTTTTATTTGTCTTCCATATGGAGGGAGCTTTTCGCAGACTGTATGTGAATGGAGCGGCCTTAGTGGCTTACGGACTCTACATCGCGTTCGCTTTTGCGCTTTAATGGCTGGTACGTGAACACGAGCAGACATTCGAACAAGTAAAAAACGACCGGCAGGAAGCTATCAAAACTCAAGAACTCAACACTCTGTGGTTTGCGTTGGTTATACCAGGCCTAATAACATGTTCTCATTGTTTCGCCCGTCCTGTGTGTTTGTTTTCTGTAGCCACAACAATCGAAGGATGACTGGAAAAACGGAAGATGATATCTCCAATCTAGCTATCGACAGATCTTACAGAAGTATGTTGGAACAATTTTACCCGCTCTAAGAGCGAGCGCAAATCGAGATGAGTATCTGAACCGGTTGGTGAGTTCTAAGGAATCCACTTGCTTCGTATTCCATTCGTGTTTGCTAATGCAGCGCTTGTTCAGGAACGAAATATTCCGATCACAGATTTATGGAATATCAAACTGGCTGTTTTTATACCACTTAACTTAACCTATATTTTACCTCGTGGCAGAATTTGAGTAGAACGCATTTTAACTGAATAAAATCCGAGTTTCGTGGCTTTCAGCAATTTTACTACGGAATTGTACAAATCTCTGCGAAAAATATAAAAAATGTGGTTTACCTATAGATACGTTAGAACATTTCAGATATAAGCGATTCAAACTTTATTGTGAGCAATTAATACCTAATGAAGAATTAAATTCACATTGGTGAAGACGATATAAAAAGCTTTGAAACTAATAGGTTTTTATGCATTCTGCACGTGCAGCATGTGCAGTATAGCCAAAATCACATCGAAATGCCATTTCGTCAATTGGTCCTCAGACGTCACGGCCTGTTCTCAGTTGTCTGTTTGAAGTGGTCCTAAATCTATAAAAAAAAGTGATGTAAACCAGTCTGAGTCAGTTCATCGCAAAACCACGGCTTAAGAAGAACGACCTCGCTTCCCTTTTTGGAATTTCCGTTGCCAAGGGATCGCTACGTCGCTGGATGTGTCGAAACGAAAACAGAACGCTGTCACAGCGAAAGAAGAGAAATTTATTCGAATCGTCTTGCTTTATGGATATAATACGTTTTTTATATGCTATGTTAAAGATGTCATTCAGAACTGACTCCAAAAGGAATAAAAACCCTGCATGTTTCTATCAGGAATTAAATAGGTGCAAATCATCCAGTTTTGGCAAGTCTCAAATTCAGCTGTTTACTTAGTAAAACCAGCTGTCCACATTTGGTAGACTATATCACTGGTCCTGAATAGACTCGTTATTTCTAAATTGTGGAACACAAAACTGTTTCACTTGTGGCGACACCATCTTAATGACACAAAAGAGGAAATGTGAGCCGAGTAGCAGCGTTATCTTACGGCAGTTATTCGAATTTATATCCCCCTATAACTGTACGGATAAGTCAGCGTGAAGGTCGGAGGAAGCCAAAAGCATGACAACTCAGGTAAGACGGTGACTACATAAGCACTGAGGTGTTCAAATTACACTTAGGGTTTCTGGCGGCTTCAACTTTGCTTCACATATGTATACGACGACAAACTTCAGGATGAGAGAAAGGAGGGCAAAAAAAAAAAAATAATGTCAACGTATACTACTTAACAGCTGCTATGGAACAGAGACATTGTGGGACAAAAAGTGCTGAAGTTTTATTTATAACGAAAAATGGTCATATTTCACCACATGGGAAGCAGGGTAACAGGAAGGTATAACATTCATGTTTGACACACTTAATACCGGGTGTTTATAAATGAATATCGGGGTTTTAATGCTTAGTAATATTCATTACATTAAACTTACAGTTATAAATGATATGTCAAATGAAAGAACAACTCAAACAGTGTTACCAAGAACCTTATAAATGTTCACTGTCATAGCGAAGTACGCGACTGCTTGAACTTCACTGTACCCAAGCGCTGGATAGGATGCAAGGGGCCCAATGACAGGGCTTGCTTTGCATGGCCTCCACGTTCACCCGACCTAACGCCATGCGATTCTTTCCTTTGGGGCTTCATCAAGGATCGTGTGCACCTGCCTCCGCTACCAGCAGACCTCCTTGAATTAAGAAACCGGATTGAAGTAGCTGTTGCTACAATCACTGTAGACACACTTATCAACGTATGGGAAGAAATCGCCTATAGACTTGATGTGTGCCGTGTGGCAAATGGTGCTCACATTGAACATTTATAATGTTCTTGGTAAAACTGTTTGAGTTGCTCTTTCATTTGACATGTCATTTATAACTGTAAGTTTAAGATAATAAATATTATAAAGCGTTAAAACTCCGATATTCATTTATAAACACCCTGTACTCCCAACATAAACGTCGACATCGGACCCCAAGCAGGACGTATGCCCTCCTCAGGCACTAGTGCATATATGGCGCCTGTTATTTATGCTGGCTACCTAACTACTGAGAAGTCCTTGGGGGATGTTGTCCCACTAAAGGCGGTTTTCAGTTCTTACGCGGATCAGCCAGGAGGTGTTCGTTGAGAAATATGTATCCCAGGAGCATCCCAGGCTTGCTCTGTAGGTATCATCATTTCGATTTGCAACTCTTTTATTTTTCGTGTTTGCAGTTAAAATTGTTGGATGTAAGGTCAGCCAGTTATGCAAAACACCGTCTTTTCAAAGTTCCCAAACATGTTTCAGCATCTCTGTGTCATCATCAGTGGGTTTCTGTTTTATTTAAAATTTACTTTCGGTTTGCATTGTTTTGCAGGACCACTTGCATATTATTTCGTATTGGTAGCTTGTCATCTCAGTTCATTTTCTGTCATGTGCAGTTTTGTCACAATGTGACTTCGTTATAACCTGAAATTTGGTGCGATCTCGACGTGATACTGAATGTACGGGGTGGCCTTGGGCACTGAAATATGTTACGCATGATGTGGTACCAGTACAGGGCGCGCTTCTCCTGCTCCATAGGATGTTGTGTAATGGCGAATGCATGAATGAGAGTTTCCTGTGCTGCAACGGAAAGGCCCGTCGTTTACGACCTGTGTGCATAACTGGCGAACCTTACATCCAACAACTGCTCTATAGGGTTTAACTCTGGGGAGTAAGTAGATCATTCTATACGTTCTGTATCTTCACTTTCCAGTGTGTCCGATACCTCAGCGGGACTCTGTGGGCGAGCACTGTCGTCCTTAAATATAAATTGCCGACCTACCCCACCCGTGTACAGATGGACATGATCCAGAACAATCTCCCTGCAATACTGATGTGCTGTAACGGTACTTCGAGCAAAGATGCGCAGCGGTGTTCGCCCACGGTACAATGCCTTCCCTCACAGTAAAACCTAGACCCTACAGATGACTTTCATAAACATACAGTGTTTTGTAAACTGTTTGCTCCCCCATCCTTCCGCACTAATTGGTGACCAGAGTCACTTGCCACAGGGAAGCTGTATTCAACGGAGAACATTAATCTGGAAGACTGTTGCTGACTCCAACCAATTGTTGTTGTTGTGGTCTTCAGTCCTGAGACTGGTTTGATGCAGCTCTCCATGCTACTCTATCCTGTGCAAGCTGCTTCATCTCCCAGTACCTACTGCAACCTACATCCTTCTGAATCTGCGTAATGTATTCATTTCTTGGTCTCCCTCTACGATTTTTACCCTCCACGCTGCCCTCCAATACTACTTTGGTGATCCCTTGATGCCTCAGAACATGTCCTACCAACCGATCCCTTCTTCTGGTCAAGTTGTGCCACAAACTATTCTTCTCCCCAATCCTATTCAATACCTCCTCATTAGTTATGTGATCTACGCATCTAATCTTCGGCATTCTTTTGTAGCACCACATTTCGAAAGCTTCTACTCTCTTCTTGTCCAAACTATTTATCGTCCATGTTTCACTTCCACACATGGCTACACTCCATACAAATACTTTCAGAAATGACTTCCTGACACTTAAATCTATACTCGATGTTAACAAATTTCTCTTCTTCACAAACGCTTTCCTTGCTATTGCCAGTCTACATTTTATATCCTCTCTACTTCGACCATCATCAATTATTTTGCTCCTCAAATAGCAAAACTCCTTTACTACTTTAGGTGTCTTTCCTAATCTAATTCCCTTAACATCACCCGACTTAATTCGACTACATTCCATTATCCTCGTTTTGGTTTTGTTGATGTTCATCTTATATCCTCCTATCAAGACACTGTCCATTCCATTCAACTGCTCTTCCAAGTCCTTTGCTGTCTCTGACAGAATTACAATGTCATCGGCGAACCTCAAAGTTTTTATTTCTTCTCCATCGATTTTAATACCTACTCCGAATTTTTCTTTTGTTTCCTTTACTGCTTGCTCAATATACAGATTGAATAACATCGGGGAGAGGCTACAACCCTATCTCACTCCCTTCCCAACCGCTGCTTCCCTTTCATGCCCCTCGACTTTTATAACTGCCATCTGTTTTCTGTACAAATTGTAAATAGCCTTTCGCTCCCGGTGTTTTACTCCCGCACTCTTTAGAATTAGAAAGAGAGTATTCCAGTCAACATCGTCAAAAGCTTTCTCTAAGTCTACAAATGCTAGAAATGTAGGTTTGCCTTACCTTAATCTATTTTCTAAGATAAGTCGTAGGGTCAGTATTGCCTCACGTGTTCCAACATTTCTCCGGAATCCAAACTGATCTTCGCCGAGGTCGGCTTCTACCAGTTTTTCCATTCGTGTGTAAAGAATTCGCGTTAGTATTTTGCATCCGTGACTTATTAAACTGATAGTTCGGTAATTTTCACATCTGTCAACACCTGCTTTCATTCGGATTGAAATTATTATATTCTTCTTGAAGTCTGAGGGTATTTCGCCTGTCTCATACATCTTCCTCACCAGATGGTAGAGTTTTGTCAGGACTGGCTCTCCCAAGGCCGTCAGTAGTTCTAATGGAATGTTGTCTACTCCCGTGGCCTTGTTGCGACTCAGATCTTTCAGTGCTCTGTCAAACTCTTCACGCAGTATTGTCTCTCCCATTCCATCTTCATCTACACCCACTTCCATTTCCATAATATTGTCCTCAAGTAAATCGCCTTTGTATAGACATTCTATATACCCCTTCCATCTGTCTGCTTTCCCTTCTTTGCTTAGAACTGGGTTTCCATCTGAGCTCTTGATATTCATACAAGTGGCTCTCTTTTCTCCAAAGGTCTCTTTAATTTTCCTGTAGGCAGTATCTATCTTACCCCTAGTGAGATAAGCCTTTACATCCTTACATTTGTCCTCTAGCCATCCCTGCTTAGCCATTTTGCACTTTCCGTCGATCTCATTTTTGAGACGTTTGTGTTCCTTTTTGCCTGCTTCATTTATGCGTTTTTATATTTTCTCCGTTCATCAATTAAAATCAATTTTTCTTGTGTTACCCAAGGATTTCTACTAGCCCTCGTCTTTTTACCTACTTGATCGTCTGCTGCCTTCACTACTTCATCCCTCAAAGCTACCCATTCTTCTTCTACTGTATTTCTTTCCCCCATTCCTGTCAATTGTTCCCTTATACTCTCCCTGAAACTCTGTACAACCTCTGGTTCTTAAAGGTTATCCAGGTCCCATCTCCTTAAATTCCCACCTTTTTGCAGTTTCTTCAGTTTTAATCTACAGGTCATAACCAATAGACTGTGGTCAGAGTCCACATCTGCCCCTGGAAATGTCTTACAATTTAAAACCTGGTTCCTAAATCTCTGTCTTACCATTATATAATCTGTCTGAAACCTTCTAGTATCTCCAGGGTTCTTCCATGTATACAACCTTCTTTCATGATTCTTGAACCAAGTGTTAGCTATGATTAAGTTATGCTCTGTGCAAAATTCTACCAGACGGCCTCCTCTTTGATTTCTTAGCCCCAATCCATATTCACCTACTATGTTTCCTTCTCTCCCTTTTCCTACTGACGAATTCCAGTCACCCATGACTATTAAATTTTCGTCTCCCTTCACTATCTGAATAATTTCTTTTATTTCATCATACATTTCTTCAATTTCTTCGTCATCTGCAGAGCTAGTTGGCATATAAACTTGTACTACTGTAGTAGGTGTGGGCTTCGTACCTATCGTGGCCACAATAATGCGTTCACTATGCTGTTTATAGTAGCTTACCTGCATTCCTATTTTCCTATTCATTATTAAACCTACTCCTGCATTACCCCTATTTGATTTTGTGTTTATAACTCTGTTGTCATCTGACCAGAAGTCTTGTTCCTCCTGCCACCGAACTTCACTAATTCCAACTATATCCAACTTTAACCTATCCATTTCCCTTTTTATATTTTCCAACCTACCTGCCCGATTAAGGGATCTGACATTCCACGCTCCGATCCGTAGAAAGCCAGTTTTCTTTCTCCTGATAACGACATCCTCTTGAGTAGTCCCCGCCCGGAGATCCGAATGGGGGAACATGTGTGTGAAATTCCTACACCTTTTGCTGGAAACTATACCTTTAGCAATTGGACATATAATGTCGCTGATGGATGATGGAGCACCCGTCCGCTTCCTCAACCCGCCAACAACGTCTTCTCCAGGAGATGGGTAGGACGACGACGCCTTTGCACCTGAGCATGTTAATCTTCCGACTTACGCTTTAACTTGGAATATCATCTGACAAGTACTGCGTATGCTGATCCATTTTCTGATCTGCAGACCCCTTGAACAAAGTGTCCGTGTGGCCTGTGTCGCCATTCGACAACAGTCCCCGATGTCACTTTTGAGCACTTGCACTGCATCCCATATAGGCCAGTTTGGACATCTGTTGTAACACGCAAGAAATTACTACTAAAAAATGCATCAGTACTAACTGCTTTACTTCAGTCTCGAAGTCCATATCCGGATGTATGTTGATACGAAAATTTCGTTGCTTTTCATATATATACATATATGAAACAATATGAAAAGCTTGTAGGGTGTTGCAGGGCAGGTATTGCTGCGAAATGATTGTTGTTAAGAAAAAATCGATACATTGTACCGTTTCCTTAATTTGCATTGAAATTAGCTATTGACGCCATTACGAGAGCGATCTCAAGCAGCCCGTCAGACGATGTCGTCAAAAAACGTGTTCTTAGTTTGGTTTCACAAAACTGAACGAGAGAGCGATACAGAAACTGGACGTGGGACGCTGGTAAGAATCGAACACAGGGCAAAGCCTGTACAGTCTCGTGCGCTATGAACTCCGCTACAAGAACAACTGACACTCATTGTATCTGGCGAGCCGCTTGAGTCTGCCTGAATGACTAACTTCAGTGCCAATCACATACAACCGTTTACTCGACGAATGATCCGTACCTACAGACTGGAAAGTTGCACTGGTCACACCAGCATCCAAGAAAGGTAGTAGGAGTAATCTACTAAATTACAGGCCCATATCGTTAAAGTCGATATGTAGCAGGATTTTGGAACATATATTGTCTTCGAACATTATGAATTACCGCGAAGAAAACTGCCTATTGGCAAACAGTCAACAAGGGTTTAGAAAACATCATTCCTGTGAAACACAACTAGCTCTTTATTCACACGAAGTGTTGAGTGCTATTGACAAAGGATTCAGATCGATTCCGCATTTCTGGATTTCCGGAAGGCTTTTCACACTGTACCACGTAAGCGGCTCGTAGTGGAATTGCGTGCTTATGGAATATCGTCCGAGCTATGTGACTGGATTTGTGATTTCCTGTCAGAGAGGTCACAGTTCGTAGTAATTAACGGAAAGTCATCGAGTAAAACAGAAGTGATTTCTGGCGTTCCCCAAGGTAGTGCTATATGCCCTTTGCTGTTCCTTATCTATATAAACGATTTGGGAGACAACCGGAGCAGCTCTCTTTGGTTGTTTGCACATGACGCTGTCGTTGCCGGCCGATGTGGCCGAGCGGTTCTAGGCGCTACAGTCTGGAAACGAGCGAACGCTACGGTCGCAGATTCGAATCCTGTCTCGGGCATGGATGTGTGTGATGTCCTTAGGTTAGTTAGGTTCAAGTAGTCCTAAGTTCTAGGGGACTGACGACCTCAGCAGTTTAGTCCCACAGTGCTCAGAAAGATATAGGTATTCATTCTTTCCACGCGCTATACGAGATTGGAATAATAGAGAATTGTGAAGGTGGTTCGATAAACCCTCTGCCAGGCACTTAAATGTGATTTTCAGAGTACCCATGTAGATGTAGAAGTAGGATTAACTCGGAAACGACCGCCCCAACGCATCGAATTTTTTTCTAAATATCTCAGAGTAACTTGCCCTGCAACATCGTTACAAGCTTTCCAGACTATTTCCGAGCAACATGTAAAGGGTCTCTCCTAAAAGTAGTCAGGCGCATTTTTCTTGTGTTTCGACAGATATTTGGTTCAAATGGTTCTTAGCTCTATGGGACGGGACTTAACATCTGATGTCATCAGTCCCCTAGACTTAGAACTACTTAAACCTAACTAACCTAAGGACAGCACACATATCCATGTGTAAGACAGGATTCGAACCTGCGACCGTAGCAGCAGCGAGGTTCCAGACTGAAGCGCCTAGAACCGCTCAGCCACAACGGCCGGCCGACACATATTTACAATTTCGTTTTTGCAATGTGTAGCTGGTTTCAACCTCGGCATGTACTACTCATCACATCTTTTATGCATCGCCCAATATCGACAGAAATTGTCGGCTTGTTTCCTGTTGCAAATAAAATGTTTGTAAAGTTGAATTTTACGTGTCCATTGGTCCCACATTAATCTTGGTCAGTATTTGTTTTATCAGTGTGTATTAACAGGGGGAGTAAAATACGGAGAATAACAAGTACTCCAACAGGGACTGAGTAGCGTTGCTGCCGCTGCTGTTGTAATGGTTATTTCTCCGTGTTTTACTGTCCCAGATAACACTTACCGATAAAACTGATATCCAACTAGACTAATTTGGGGCCTGTCTGCCGAACACGCATCATGTGAAATTCCACTGAAAACTTTTCTTCCGTTGTAACGGGAAACAAACCGATGCTTTCCGTCGGGGCTGGGATCGCATGAAAGACGTAATGAGTAATTTTTGGACTTAGTCCACCTACACACTGCTAAAATGAAGTTGTAAATATCTGTCACAACGCCAGAGAAAGTGTGCCTGACGACTCCTAGGAGGGACACTATATTTATAAAAGAGAGAAACATTTGCAGCAGAATAACAAAAATCTGGAAGAACAGAATGTCACGTAGGTGACATCAAGGCTTAATAAAATCAGAAAACTTTCAACTCTTATTTGAAGTAAATGCTAGCTCGATACTTTCATGAATCAAAGAACGGTGACGATGTAATGTGCCGTCAACAACGATATCGTTAGAAACGGGGCGCAAAACCGTATCATGTGTGGAGGGGAAAGGAAATTGGACGTGCCCTTTCAAAGGAACCATCACGGCACTAGCCTTAAGCGATTTTAGGAAAATCACCGAAAACTTAGATCTGGATGGGTCGTCTCGGATTTGAAACGTCCAAATGTGTAACATCGTCGGTATGCCTATTAGTAATCGCCGGCAAGGACTCACTAAGCGGATTACGATGCAACCAAACGAAATAATTATGTTCCGTAGATTGGAATAATATTACTGATCTCACACTGTGTTTTGTCTCTATTGTTGAAGCAGCTTAACCGCGCTAACTTACTGAAGATTGTGCAAAAGTTAGTCGAACCGAATTCTAGTGACGGTAACAACAGTCTTCACCAACCCGTTGCCCGGTTCTGTAAGGGAAGAGTCGCTGCTCAACAGTACATGCAGTATTTCTACAGCGCCATATACACCGACAGTAAAAGGTTG
This sequence comes from Schistocerca cancellata, assembly GCF_023864275.1. Classification (NCBI taxonomy): domain Eukaryota; kingdom Metazoa; phylum Arthropoda; class Insecta; order Orthoptera; family Acrididae; genus Schistocerca; species Schistocerca cancellata. The sequence goes on from NC_064627.1 coordinate 619,389,925, forward strand.
TCGGTGATTAATCATGAGATGACGCCGTTAAGCTGGGAAGCCGAGCGCTGCTGTTTGCAGCAGTTGGCTCGGTTTCCTATCCAGGTTGCACCTTCTGCTTCTCCATATTTATCTACAACAACACAGATTTAATACTGCTCTTAATCTTCTGTCATCACAGTTATTTATACTGTTACAACTAAGCCATGCATAAATTAGCTGGACTTAGGGAACGGAGAACTATATACAGACCGGACCGGCAGTGCGGCATTCCTTTGTGCGCACAGAAACGGAATGGAAATGAATAATCGGCAAAATGTGCATATAGTTCAAAACGCTCTAATATGAATACAGTGAGGAAGTACAAGGAAGATGTGGAAAATAAAGCTTTACGAGAACGATCGTCAACTTCACTGACGATCGATGACAGTAGACACGATACAATTATAATGGAATGCGATAACGAGCGAACTCGTATGTGTTTTTAGAGCGGACGTGCGGCTGGCTTCCCGGAATGAGTCACTGTGCAATCTGATTTTCATGATCACGATTTGCCAACCATCAGCCAGGAAGGTCCACGACCAGTCTCACGACTCTCGCAAGCGTCATCGTAAATCGGTCTCTCTTGTCAATCAGCCGACAACGTTCCTGCTGCAGGCGGAGAACGAACCTGACTATCTGCTGGCCAATCTACTGGGTGCTTTCTCAGTCAAGAGACTTGGTTCTAGGCGTCCATCCTCTGCTCATTCTTCAGCTATACGTAATTTCTATGAAAGGTAGGGTGAATCTCGGGAATAAATTAACATCGTTTTTCTGCAGATAACCTGGAAAAGGTGTTAACCTAACCATGAAGGAGCTAGTTGTGTTCGTGTTTTAGTGACGTAACAAAATAATTATAAAAGAAAAACATTGTTTTATTTATACCAGAAAGTTATTGGTAAATGGTATTTTCAGAAACCATTATGCTGTAAACCTATCCCAGCACTGTTCCCTAGCTAAAGACTGTTACCTGCACTCATAAAGGAACCTTTGGGTGAGAGAGTTCCAGACATAGAAATTCCACTATACATTTGTATGAGGGTATATTGTAATAGTTAGTAAACCAGTCATCAAACTCGATGGTGAGTGTTCATCGGAGGTGAGGGTATGATCTGGAGTACCCCAGGGAAGTGTGGTAGGTCTGCTGTTGTTTTCTATCTACATAAATGATCTTTTGGATAGGGTGGATAGCAATGTGCGGCTGTTTGCTGATGATGCTGTGGTGTACGGGAGGATGTTGTCGTTGAGTGACTGTAGGAGGATACAAGATGACTTGGACAGGATTTGTGATTGGTGTAAAGAATGGCAGCAAACTCTAAATATAGATAAATGTAAATTAATGCAGATGAATAGGAAAAAGAATCCTGTAAAGTTTGAATACTCCATTAGTAGTGTAGCGCTTGACACAGTCACGTCGATTAAATATTTGGGATATGAGCGATATGAAGTGGGACAAGCATGTAATGGCAGTTGTGGGGAAGGCGGATAGTCGTCTTCGGTTCATTGGTAGAATTTTGGGAAGATGTGGTTCATCTGTAAAGAAGACCGCTTATAAAACACTAATACTACCTATTCTTGAGTACTGCTCGAGTGTTTGGGAGCCCTATCAGGTCGGATTGAGGGAGGACATGGATGCAATTCAGAGATGGGCTGCTAGATTTGTTACTGGTAGGTTTGATCATCACGCGAGTGTTACGGAAATGCTTCAGGAAGTCGAGTGGGAGTCTCTAGAGGAAAGTGGGCGTTCTTTTCGTGAATCGCTACTGAGGAGATTTAGAGAACCAAAATTTGAGGGTCACTGCAGTACAGTTTTACTGCCGCCAACTTACATTTCGTGGAAAGACCACAAAGATAAGATAAGAGAGATTAGGGCTCGTACAGAGCCATATAGGCAGTCATTTTTCCCTCGTTCTGTTTGGGAGTGGAACAGGGAGAGATGATGCTAGTTGTGTTACGAGGTACTCTCCGCCACGCACCGTATGGTGGATTGCGGAGTATGTATGTAGATGTAGATGTAGGTCTCATCATCGTAATTCCAGTTAGGCAAGGCTGCCAGTCATGAAACCAATCACTTTCCTCCCTAACCTCCTTCTTTCAACATTGCTATTAAAAAAGTGCGAGGTGTAATAAAGGAGGATCAGTAAGAGCAATACCGTGTTACATAAAAAATGCACGTATTGTAACTCCGGTGTACATCATTCGTTGTTTTCCTAGAGAGCAGGTGTCATACAGTGAGATTCTGTAAACTTTGCATTCATGTACGGATGTTGTGGAAATTTCACTGGAATAAAAATTTTTCCAGCTCATTATTTCTATAGATGTGGGAACTGGTGGAGGTGAGAGCGAGCTGAACATGGTGATGAGGGTGGTCGTTCCATCAACACGTCCAGCACACCCCTCAGTTCCCTCATAGCCGAAACAACTTCGTGGGGATGTGCAGTGTTCCGATGAAAAACGCCTTCCTTCGCCTTTTTTTCAAACAGTAAGTACATAAGACTTGCGTAGCATTCCGCACTTATTTTTTTTATTGATTCCAAGATAATTAGTAGCAATAATTTCTTTGCACACGAAAAAACAGTGTCGGTAACCTCTCCGAGAAAGAATCCGATTTCTTTGTCGACGCAGAATCACAGGCTTCTATCGAATGACTTTATTACTATATTCTTGGTGTTCAGCGATTTAGTAATGTCACAGTTAATCAAACAATAATAATAATAGTAATATTTACTTTCGCAGCTTTCAAAATGTGCTAATACTTCTGGAAATTTGCTTCCCTTTCTGTTAACTCTTGTTGTTCATTCAACCTATCTTGCTTACAACTTTCTTGCCATTAACTCTGTCTTGGAATATGTATCACTTTTCTGATAAGCTTGCATCATCAGCTAATCAATTAACCGTAACTCGTTGATCTTCTAACGCACACATATTTTTAATGGATGATTACAGAAGTGGTTCATAAGTTGCTAGAAACTGACACTGCTTTTAGGACAGGCATATCATATTATTACGAAAAACTACAATGTTTAACTTCAATTTGAAACGTACAAACAGAAATAAAATGAGAGTTCCTTCTCTTTTTTGTGATAACTCACCGCCTCTCAACTCTTAAAATGCTCAGCTTCCGCATTAGTTGACGCTACGTATGATAGATCCCTCCGTCTCGGATAAATATCTCTCTTTCACTGCTCCTTATACTACAATCTCCATCCACACGTTAACTTATAAATATTTACAGTTTCCGGATATTATTCTTTAATTCTATGTCATTTTTTCCATCAACAGATTTCTTTGGTTGTGGAATACTTCCCTCACCTGATTCAATCTCTTTCTCAGGCATTTTATGCTTCTCACACCCTGGGAAAACGTGATCCGTAAACAGTGATGCACAAGAAGTTAGTCAAAGATGAACTAGTCACAGTGAAATTATTTAATGAAAGTCGTTACGAAAACAACTCGAAAGTCTTTCCTTAAATCTAGACGTATATCCGAATTGTTTTTCTCGCTTTCAGGTTATTAGCCTTTCAGTAAGTTTGATGCTTTATTCCATCTATTCTTGACTTGTGCTAGTATTTCCGTCCATTTAACTTGTTTAACAACTTCCGCTCAGCATCTGGGATAACTAGCTTCTCGCTTTTCCTTTCTCTCCGTGCCGTATAACTGCTCGACTGTTCGTGACACTTAGGAAGGATTTGCTAAGGTCATACCTTCTAGTTAAAAATCCATTTCGAATTACAACATTTTTAATCACCTTTAAGCTATTTTATTATTCAAATATTGGACCTATGTTGCAAACATATTCTGCCTCCAAGAGCCATTCTATGAAAAAATATTGTACAGGTGTTGGTACGTAAACCACTATTAATCGATGAGATGTTTCCCTGCGGGTGTTATGGAGGATAAATTATTATTCCCGTTTAGATTCTGATGTTCGAAAGATCTTTGAGTAATTCCTTTTTGATGGTTACGTTTCGTTGTCTTTGGTTCTGAATAGCCATGTGAGCGATACTCGTTGTAATGACACCACTGTTAAGTCGCTTTCAGTTCATAAACACACTTTCCACTCATATATCAGCAATCAGGGCAGGTGAAGGATCATTATATGAAAATCCTATGATTGAATTTTATTGACTAAGCGTTAGTAATACCGCGGGTTTTTCAGTGCATCCATTCCGAAGCAATCAGTCTCCAAGGTCCCGGCGTCTAAGTAAAATAAATATTTTCATTCACCTAAGTTAGAACACGTAAAATAAAATTAGTTTTTTGTATATGGATACCATTTGTGCATATATCTTGTTATTCTTCTGCATCAGCATGACTGTTGAAAACAGAATGTTGTTACGAAAATTGTCAATGAATAGCAAAATAGTGACACATCTTAAAGGTAATAACAATGTTGTCATTCTAAAAAAAATAGCAAGTATTCGGCAGAACTATTTCTTGTTGTTGTTGTTGTGGTCTTCAGTCCTGAAACTGGTTTCATGCAGCTCTCCATGCTACTCTATCCTGTGCAAGCGTCTTTATCTCCCAGTGCCTACTGCAACCTACATCCTTCTGAATCTGCTTAGTGTATTCATCTCTTGGTCTCCCCCAACGATTTTTACCCTCCACGCTGCCCTCCAATACTAAATTGGTGATCCCTTGATGCCTCAGAACATGTCCTACCAACCGATCCCTTCTTCTGGTCAAGTTGAGCCACAAACTTCTCTTCTCCCCAATCCTTTTCAATACTTCCTCATTAGTTATGTGATCTATCCATCTAATCTTCAGCATTCTTCTGTAGCACCACATTTCGAAAGCTTGTATTCTCTTCTTGTCCAAACTATTTACCGTCCTTGTTTCACTTCCATACATGGCTACACTCCATACAAATACTTTCAGAAATGACTTCCTGACACTTAAATCTATACTCGATGTTAACAAATTTCTCTTCTTCAGAAATGCTTTCCTTGCTATTGCCAGTCTACATTTTATATCCTCTCTACTTCGACCATCATCAATTATTTTGCTCCCCAAATAGCAAAACTCCTTTACTACTTTAAGTGTCTCATTTCCTAATCTAATTCCCTTAACATCACCCGATTTAATTCGACTACATTCCATTATCCTCATTTTGCTTTTGTTGATGTTCATCTTATATCCTCCCTTCAAGACACCATCCATTCCGTTCAACTGCTCTTCCAAGTCCTGTGCTGTCTCTGACAGAATTACAATGTCATCGGCGAACCTCAAAGTTTTCATTTCTTCTCCATGGATTTTAATACCTACTCCGAATTTTTCTTTTGTTTCCTTTACTGCTTGCTCAATATACAGATTGAATAACATTGGGGAGAGGCTACAACCCTGTCTTACTCCCTTCCCAACCACTGCTTCCCTTTCATGTCCCTCGACTCTTATAACTGCCATCTGGTTTTTGTACAAATTGTAAATAGCCTTTCGCTCCCTGTATTTTACCCCTGCCACCTTTAGAATTTTATTTCTTCTACTCGTAAATATATTCCTGCTTTACTTCTTTGCGCACTCAGTTCAGCAACAATACTGAGATCATACGACCAGTGAATTTTTAATATAATTCTGTTTCACAGACTTCCTATGGTTTTTGAGCCGTGGCTGGCTCATGTTATGCGTTGAATTAAACTTTGCTTGCCATTCTGTATTTAGTCTCCCGCGGTTATTGCGATTTTGCTCTTATCCTCTCTCGCCGAGAATGGCAGCAGCTGTGTGTATCGATATTCGCATCTTGTACTTTATTTGGCCTGGCGCCTATAGTTTCCAGCTGTGCTGTGTGCGAGCAGTTGGTCGGTTGGCGTGGAGCAGCGAGGAAATGTCCGCGGAGCGTTGTTCGACCGGGGCCGTTGGCGGCGTTCACGCGCGCTCGGAATCTATGGTGCGGTTCCCATTGCTACGAGTTCCGTGGCTCACCGATCCTGGACACGAAAGTTAAGTTTTGACTCAATCCAGCAACAAGTCACGACTGTTCACATTGTGTCGCATGGATTTCTTTGTCGGCTATTGGGACATTCCCGCGAGCAACAACGTGTGTTTCAAGTTGGCAAATTTTAGCCACCCTCCGGTGGTGTTTAACTGTACTTGGTTATTTTGAATTGAAGTGCACCAGCGGAATCTTCTGCCTTGTTGCCGTTAACTTTCCGGTTACCTGCCCTGGCCATTGACGTATATTCAGGCTGTGAATTTTTCCTCATGGTGTTGTCGCTATCCAACCCACTGCGTAGTTTGACAGCCCAATGTATAATCGGTTGTGGGCGCCAATACTTTCTACTTTGTTCCATTGAACTCCCTGTTGTGTGCTGGTCGGGTGGAGCCGAAGTTACCTTGTCAGTGGGTCCCTTGACTGTCTGTCGGTTGGGTTGTCGTCGGATCGAGAATGGTTGGGCCGACTGCCTGTCTCACCTAAGCGAGCGTTAGTGTTTGAATTCCAGGCCGACACTCGGAAACTTCTGAGCGCCGTTGGGTGTACTGTCTTTTCTTATTTGTTCTTGTTGGTATTTGTATGGCTTCTAGCCGATTTTTAAATTAAGGTTATTTTGCCCATAAGGCGTTAGATTGTTTGGGCATTCAGCCTAATTTAAAATCTGTTTTAAGTAAGGCCTTTGACCTTTTTAAAAATTAAATTTTGTTGAGTCTTAAGTGATGGACTTTCAGCCGATTTCGAATTAAAGTTGCTTTCCTCATAATGTGTCAGATTGTTTGGGCCTTCCGCCTAATTAAAGAACTGTTTTAAGTTAAGGCCTTTTTGCCTTTTAAAAATTTAATTTGGGGTTCGAGTTTTAAGAGATGGACCTTTAGCCAATTTTTTTAAAAAAATTAAAGCTATTTTGCTCTTAAGGTGTGTGATCGATTGGACCTTCACCCTAATTGAAAGAACTGATTTAAGATAAGGCCTTCTGCCTTTCAAATTTCCGATTTTACTTTGAGTTTTAAGTTATTGGCTTTCAGCGGATTATTAATTAAAGTGGTCTTGCCCTTAAGGCATGAGATTGTATGGCGTATTCAGCCGGTTATTAAGTTCCAAAAAATTGTTTTTTTTTAATTTTCTTGGCTCTTGTAACGTTTTGTCAAATAAATAAAGTTGTATGTTCGAGTGTAACTGACAGCCGCTTATTTTGCCCCCATTCCACAATTTGAACTAACTGTTCTGTCCTGCGTGTTTAGCAGGGCGTCTCAGTTTTAACCAGTGTTTTGGCGTGTTAGGGAATTTGCTTAAAGGGGAATAGGGTTCAAGTCTTCGTCCCGTCGTCATGGTTACCCTAAATCATTTAAGGCAAATAATCCAAAAGGTGTTTTTGAATGAACGCAGCTAATTTAAATCCAAATGATTTTAGGTTCTACGCTTGTGCTTACACTCTGATGAAGGGACGGCAATCCCTATCTTCCTTGCTTCAATCTTTTCTGGGTTCCTGACGTTCCACGTTTCATTTAGGAACATAGTGCTCAAGCGATGTAACTTTCAGATAGATACCGGTAAGTCGCATTTCACTATTACATGCCGGTACCAGAAAAAGAAAAATCAGAAGCGACTTGTAATGTCGAAAGCACTTCCGAAGACAATCGTAAATTAACCTCATATTCTGGCATACCGTATGTCATTGTATTGTGGAATAAAGTTATTTACACCTTTATTTGTCGATGTTTGACATGGGTTATCCAACAATGTACTCGGTTGTTTAAACCTGTGTCTGCAGATCGAAGCGTCCAGGTGCGAATCAGTTCTCGGTACCCAAATGCAGGTGTAAGGGATTTTTGAAATCACGACAGGCTTATATTTTAGGAAAACTTTACGCGTTTGGTTGTTCACTTGTCGGTGGTTATAAATATGATATTCCAAAGAACATAATAACATTGGAAAATCAATCAATGTTCATGGAAATACACGAGTCTTTTCATCATATTACCTTTCAAATACAATGTTTGTCACACAATACGACTAGTATTGAAAAAATATAAGTTAAAAAAAAGCTTTATAAACGGGACCGAGCTTCATTGCTAACCACATGACTGCCGCCATCTGGTGCTCATTGTCGCAATGCACCGGTGCGTAGTGGACGCGTAAAACGTCTCTTGAGATTTTCTCTGAAACGCGTAAGTAGTGCGCCTTACCATTACCACTTGCACATCATGTTGTCCTAATGGACTATTAAAAGTGTACAAAGTTTGAAGTAAATCTGTGATCCGAACGTCACAATCACCAATTGTTAGAAAGGAAAAATGTTTAAGTAAAGTGTTTAAGTGTTCTCATTTACCATTATCCTGATCATTGGCAATGAAACACAAAGATTCTGCGCCGCTATAAAAATTCACATATATGCTATCCAGTAGGTTTGGAGTGTGCAGAGTATCGCAGAGCAAGGTTTCTCGTTGCTTACCACTACATGATACGAGTAGTGGCGCTGCAAGCAGCGCTGGACAGCGAGCGCAAACATAATCTGTGGACGCAGATGGCGCTATCTCCGCTATCACCAACTCTATTATGTTATCATGATATGATCTAGCCAAACAGATGCCATTCTTTGGGCATAAAAGTGAGAACTTCACCAGTTTCACGGAAAAAGGTACCACAGTTTAAATTCAAATTCCATCATTTGACTGTATAAACTGTTTATTCTATTGTGCAACCAAGATTTCGGCCTCTGGATACTTTCTGCATCTGCATCCATACTCTGTAAAACATTGTGTGGTGCATGGCAAAGGTTACGTCCCATTGTACCAGTTATTATTGTTTCTTCCTGTTCCAGTCACGTATGGAGAGTGGGAATAATGATTGCTTGAATGCCTCTGTGCGTGCAGTAATTATCCACTTCTTATCCTCACAACTCCTTTGTGAGAGATACGGAGAGGACAGTAGTACATCACTAGATTAATCATTCAAACTTAATCTGAAACTTTGTTAATAGACTTTCTCTGAGTAGTTTACGTCTATCTTCAAGAGTCTGCCATATCAGTTCCTTCAGTCTGTCTGTGACACTCCCCCTTCGTTTAAACAAACCTGTGACCCTTCTCTGTACACGTTCAATATCCCCTGTTAGTCCTGTCTGGAAGGGGTCCCAAACACTTGAGCAATGTTCTAGGATTTGATCATCTGTTTCATATCCCTACAAAATGTTAGAACCAGCTGGAGGAGCGGAAGAGGAGGGGGGGGGGGGGAGGGCAGGGATTGTAGGGAGCTGTAGTAGAATTAAGCTGTACAAAGGAATATACATGCAGGAGGGGAGGGTTGGGGTATTGGGAATGAGGGGGAAAAACAAAGGGAGAGGGGGGCAGTAAAGAGATGTGACATAAAAGAGTAATGTAAATGAATATACCGACACGAGGATGGGATCGGGGGGGAGTGGGAGTAAATGGTGAAATGGTGTAGGAAAGTGTTAGAAGGGGGCGGAATAGGGGGAAGAGGGAAGGGGAATGGCAGGGGCAAAAGGAACAGCGATGTAATACCTTATAATGGAAATCTGAATGGGAATATACAAGATGTAACAAAAGTGTAAAAAGGAGGAGGGGGGAGGCTTTATGGAGAGGAGAGGGGTAGGTAAGACAAGGAGACTACATAAGAAAACGTAAAAAAAAACACGGAACACGAGGCTATAACGAGTATGCTTATATGAATGCTAATGTATTACAGCAGTCCAAAAATGTATTTTTGCGACTTCATAAAAGAGAGTTAAAGATTACAGAAGACTGGGAACATTTAATTAAATCCATTCATGTCATACTATGGGTAATACTAAAGCAAGGTAATGAAACAATTTAAGTCGCAGCATGAAAATGTATAATTGATTTAAAGGTGTGTCAAAGAGGGGCGACTGTAAGGAATGGATAGCAATAACTGCAAAAATCTCTACAAGTCCTACAAGATGTACAGAATTTTACTGAGACAAAAACCTGGTGGTAAAAGTAGAAGACAGGAGAGGGAAATAGGGGCGTTAGGTAAACTACAGAGCAGCAAGAGGGGGAGGAGAGACAGCATTTCAGGAATGTAGTATTATAACTTCATAACACGAGGGTAAGAGTATCAAACTATCATTGTCGAAGGGCGGCAAGCAGTCAACGTTTCATAGGTCAGACTTCCGGATTGAACACCTGGGAAATCCAACAGGGCAACTACGATAGAGCAGTCCAGTCTGTCGGGCAACGCCGGTACTACTCATTCAGACACAGAGAAAACAATAAACAAGTATAAAAAATGAGATAGTTAGCGCCTTTCACACCTAACTCTAGACGACCGTGAATGAAGAAATCATCGAAAGATTGAGGTTTTATGAAAATTTGACGCGGAATGTTAGGCGAGGAGATTTATGAAAAAGAGTTTGTAAAATGACTACATTTTTCCAGTACGTAGTCTCTCAACTAGTGACGGTACGCCTTCCTGCAGTGTGTCTGTTGTGGCTGCAGCGGGGAAGACAGCTGCCGCTGCTCGGAGCCCCGCACATCCCATTAGTCGCAGCACACGCCGGCTGCTCCGCTCTGTAACCGGCCGTCCATAAATCGCGGCAGTGCGGCGCTGCCGCTCGCTGGCCATTACGCTACCGGCCACACCCTGCCGGGGCCCGCTTTCACACCTGTTGTGCCGCTCGGAGACCGCAAGCGGCCTACAATCGATCTCGCCGCGCGGCGCCGGCGCGCCGTCGCGTCGACTCGCCGTATCGATACCAGTATCTCGCTTACCCGTCCGCTCTCTTCACCGACGCTGCAAATTGGCGGGTAGGGGCCGCCCTGACAATGCGTCACGTCCGGCGGACGTAATAGGCGCCGCTCGCATCCCGGGCGAGAAGTAAGTAGCAGTGAGAGGAGGAGGGGAAACAGAAATGAAAAGAGCGCGCGGGAGCGGCGGCGGCGGTGCGAGCACGAGCGCCTCGAGTTACGGGCCGCTGAGGTCATAATGATGGTGATCGCGCGGCCCGGCGGAGGACGCGGCACAGTTGCCAAGGCGTCGTGACGGGCCGGCCGACCGGCCGCCGGCCTGTTTTTAAAAAGGGGATCGGTAGCGCTGCGCCGCGGCGTAATGACAAAGAGCGGAGCGCCGTGAGCGGGCGGCCCTCACCCCTGTCAACCTTGCGCCATCGGAGGCCGTCGTAGCCGCCGTAGCCGCGAGTGCTGCAGGGCGTGTCCGCCGCTCGGCCGCTGTGCACGGGTGAAAGTGAGCGCCGCTCGGCGTCCGCTCGCCCCTGCCCCCCGCCCCCGCCCCCCCTCACCCAGCTGGGTCCGCGCGTGCCGCCGGCTGCGGGAGGGCGTGGGCGGACGCCAGCTTCTGCCACGCACAGGCGTGGTCGCGAAATGCGGCCTCTTCGCCGCTAACGATCAAGAGAAAGCGCCTTTCCAGTATTCGTGTTAGCGGCACACATCAGATTAGCCAAGATAACAGAAACGGAATACAAGTCCACCGTACGTAAGACGCCACGCGATAGTACACATCTACATCTATACTCTACGGAGTGCATGGCAGGCGGTACGTCCCAATGTACCAGTTATTATGGCTTCTTCCCGTTTCATTCACACATGGAGCTCCGGAAAAGGGTTTATAGAGGCCACTGTGCGCGCTGTAATTAGTCTAATCTTATTCTCACGCCCCTACCGAAACGACATCTTGGGGGTTGCAATATATTCCCAGAGCCATAATTCAAACTCAGTATTGAAACTGTCAGTAGACTTTCTCGGGATAGTTCCCACCTATCATCAAGACTCTACCAGTTCATTTCTTTCAACATCCGAGCGTTGGCCACTACTTACAGTGCCTGTTACCATGTGACGGTACATTCACCTTAACCCTCTGATTATTAATTAATTAATTAATTAACTTAGTTTTTGAGTAATGGAAATGCCTTGTGGCTACGGCCTCCCGTCGGGTAGACCGTTCGCCTGGTGCAAGTCTTTCGAGTTGACGCCACTCCGGCGACTTGCGTGTCGGTGGGGATGAAATGATGATGATGAGGACAACACAACACCCAGTCCCTGAGCGAAGAAAATCTTCGACCCAGCCGGGAATCGAACCCGGGCCGTTAGGTATGACACTCCGTCGTGCTGACCTCTCAGCTACCAGGGACGGAGTTTTTGGAGTGAAATACATTAATGTGCAGCAATTTTAGTTACTGTTGTAGTCAGAAGTAACAGTATCAAGAAGCTATCTACCACCGTTTTATTTTACAATGCGGGAGGAATTGGGTCATACAGGTGTAAGGTGCCATATTATTTGGTTAATCTGGGAATGGGTAGGATTAAAAAGTTCAGGACGATTCCGATCCCGTAGAAGTTGTAAGGTGCAATATTTGTGGTTTACTTATTCTTGGACTGAAGACAACTGTGTAAGTTGAAATGACGTGTTTAATGTCGCAATATTAGCACAAATATACACTCTTTTACACCGTTTTCAATGTGACAACAAAAAACAGTTGTCAGGATAACGCATCTCGTGAACATCCAAAAATCTAATAATCCTAAACACAACAATATTATATCTCACCGCTCAGAAAGTTAAGTAATTCTAAGCACAACGATATTAAAGTTTAACAAGAAGTTTCTTTATAAAATTGTTCCTATGCTTACATTATGATGTTGGTCAGTGCTACGAAAATCGTCCGAGTCTGATGCAGAGTTCGGTACTATTTTTAGGATGACAATCAAGTCTACAGTGGATGGTTACTCATGTGACAAATTGAGCAAAAGATTACCCAAGGTCCCTCGAGTTTACAGTAGATGCAAGCTGGTGAACCAACAGTTTTACACCTCTGCATGCGGTATTTACCTTAAGCTGCGATGAGCTGTCATCTGCTAGGCTGCTCTCTTCCATTGAAATTCCTATAAAACTAATTAAACCTTTGCTGAATTTCCCAGCAGAAACTTTCCCTATGTACTCATCCCTAGTCTTAGAAAGTGGCGATATACAGGCACATTGCTGGAGCAATGTGCATATTACAATGCCCTGTCAGTTCTTGCAAAAACAGTTAACTAATTGGCTGGTTCGTTTCTCCACAGTTCAAGCTAAACGATGCTACAACTAATTTCTAGCTGTATACCAGCCGCTGTGAACGCAGTGTTCTCCCAAATTTCTTCTCTGTATCGTACAGAGCGTTATGCGCTCCGTTGTGCACTTGAAGCCAGTTCAAAGTCCCCGAAATTTCCGTCTTGTCTTACTCATATCCGAACTGTCTCTCCACCTGGGTTCTTTCGTGCTTCACGTCTCGGCTTTTTTCGACCAATAAGAGCGTTCCTCTTACATTGTGGAAACTCTCTCTACCAATCGCAAGGTTCCTACCATTAAATCGCGTCGAAACTTTGGCTCTTTTCTCTTTCCTAGCGCGTTTCCGCCAGTCGGACGTTTTTTGCCCGTTCTAGATGCCTAAATGCGTACATTGACTCTCTCACGTGTGTAGCACCCGCTGGACATGTGATCGAAAATGCTTCACTGGTACCCATTTGGAATTCCTAAATGCAGTTTTCTAAAGGCTTTCTTTCCTGTCCTCCCTCAGATGGGCCATTACACTCTCTCTAAACATCTGAGTCACCTGGTCGGTCGTTGACTTTCAGCCTGGGACTCTCCTTTAAGTGGTTTCCATGGTACCACCTGTAGTGCGGCCTTGCCTCTGCCCGCCCCTCCGAAATTCCAAACTAAAACGCCTATCACTGCTTGTTTCACCTTCTGCTCAAACGTGTATTATGATAACGGTGTGTTAACTACCGTCGATTGAGTGTCATCCCTTTTTGCATTATATACTGTTAGGCAAATTTGCTCATTACCGCCGAATTAAGTTAGGCGTCATATTCACCTTCCCATTGCAATGTATACAGCTCTCATGTAAGGTGCGAATCTGACCTTCATTTATTCTGCTACCTTACACAGGGTTACATATTCCTAAGTACCTCCAGCATTTGAGAAAACAGCGGGAAAAGTACAACACGTACAGAAACTAGACACACATAAGTGGATGGAGCAACTCTCCAAGTTCTGAACTTACACTACAGGTGCTCAATGTAAGCACCATTTGTGACGCGGCAAACGTCAACACGTGCGCGCGGTTCATAGACACGAATTGTCCAGGAAGGTGCGACATCAGCCCGCCTCGCAAGTCTGTTGACTGGGGTGCCTATCTGCAGACATGAACTAACGGGACGCAACGATACAGAACGTAGGTTTAAATACGAAACGTCAATGCAATAGAACCTTCAGGTGCAGGCGGCAGTTGTAGGACTTCTGTAGGCTATTAACGGTGTTTTAATCAGCCTGGATGTGGTCTCACTATTTACAAAACTCCCTGTGAAAGCGCAATAAAACTGTTGACGGAGCTTTTTCCTCTAGAGACGATAAATTTGGCCCAAAATGTTACGACGACCACCTAATTCTTGCATGGTGATAAATTTTATGGAATGACAGAAGCAAAGGCTGTGGGTTCTCCCTTATCGCCAGCAATGGTCAGCTTTTTTATGGAAAATTGCAGTAGTGCGTAATAAATTTGGCTCCCCGTTGTCCACCTTCATATTAGCACTATGTTAATGACAAATTTATGATCAGGCCACACGGCGGAGAATCCCTTGACCATTTCCATGAACATATACAGGGTGAGTCACCTAACGTTACCGCTGGAAATATTTCGTAAACCACATCAAATACTGACGAACCGATTCCACAGACCGAACGTGAGGTGAGGGGCTAGTGTAATTGGTTAATACAAACCATACAAAAATGCACGGAAGTATGCTTTTTAACACAAACCTACGTTTTTTTAAATGGACCCACGTTAGTTTCGTTAGCACATCTGAACATGTAAACAAGTACGTAATCAGTGCCGTTTGTTGTATTGTAAAATGTTAATTACATCCGGAGATATTGTAACCTAAAGTTGACGCTTGAACCCTCCGACGTTCAGTTGCGTGTTGTAACAAACACGGGCCACGGTCGGCGAGCAGCATCTGCAGGGACATGTTTACGATGAAGACCGTGTTTACGAGTGTGGCTGTAGTGCACTGTTGTGGTTTGGTCTAGCTGTCGCAGTGTCCGCATGTAGCGCTTGCTGCTATTGTTATTCTGCATTCCTCTCCGCACGCAGACCAACTATAGTACACCGTGTTACCAGACGTCTGTGATAGTGTAGTGTTGTAGGAACTGTGACCATGGTGTATTCGAACTCCGAAAAGGCGGAGATGAACCTCATCTATGGCGAGTGTCGACGAAATGCAGCTGAAGCCTGGAGGGTGTATGCAGAACGGTACCCGGACAGCGAGCATCCAACGTGCCGCACATTGCAAAACATCTACCGCCAACTGTATGCAACAGGTATGGTTGTAGCACTCAAACGAGTCCGTAACAGGCCCGTCACAGGAGAAGCGGGTGCAGTTGGTGTGTTAGCTGCTGTTGCCATGAACCCACACATGAGTACACGGGACATTGGGAGAGCCGGTGGACTGAGTCAAAGTAGTGTCATGCGCATACTGCTTCGTCACCGCTTTCACCCGTTTCATGTGTCGCTACATCAGCAATTACATGGTGATGACTTTAATCATCGAGTGCAATTCTGTCAATGGGCATTAACAGAGAATGCGTTGGAGTTCTACCTGTTTACCGATGAAGCGGGTTTCACAAACCACGGGGCAGTGAATCTACGGAACATGCATTACTGGTCCGTGGACTATCCTCGCTGGCTCAGACAGGTAGAGCGACAGCGACCGTGGACTGTAAATGTATGGTGCGGAATCATTGGCGACCACCTCATTGGTCCTCACTTCATTGCAGGGGCGCAAATAGCTGCAACATACATCGCGTTTCTACAGAATGATCTGCCAACGTTGCTCAAAAATGCCCCACTGGAAACGCGTCGACGTATGTGGTATCAGCATGATGGTGCACCTACACATTACGCAATTAACACTAGGCTGACCCTTGACAGGATGTTCGACGGGCGTTTCATAGGACCTGGAGGGCGCATAAATTGGCCAGCCCGTTCTGCTGATCTTACACCTCTGGACTTCTTTCTGTGGGGTACGTTAAAGGAGAATGTGTACCGTGATGTGCCTACAACCCCAGAGGATATGAAACAACGTATTGTGGCAGCCTGCGGCGACATTACACTAGATGTACTGCGGCGTGTATGACATGCATTACGCCAGAGATTGCAATTGTATGCAGCAAATGATGAGCACCACATTGAACATCTATTGGCCTGACATGTCGGGACACACTCTATTTCACTCCGTAATTGAAAACGGAAACCACGTGTGTACGTGTACCTCACCCCTGATGGTAATGTACATGTGCGTCAGTGAAAAAGACCAATAAAAAGGTGTTAGCATGTGGACGTAATGTGCTGTTCCAGTCTCTTCTGTACCTAAAGTCCATCACCGTTCCCTTTGGATCCCTATGTAATTCGGTGCTCTCCGATACACACGATCGAACAGCGGAGGAGTGGTACTCAAGCGTCAAATTTAGGTTACAATATCTCCGGATGTAATTAACATTTTACAATGCAACAAACGGAACTGATTATGTATTTGTTTATATGTTCAGATGTGCTAACAAAACTAACAGGGTTCTATTTAAAAAAACGTAGGTTTGTGTTAAAAAACATACTTCCGTGCATTTTTTTATGGTTTGTATTAACCAGTTACACTAGCCCCTCTCCTCACGTTCGGTCTGTGGAATCGATTCGTCAGTATTTGATGTGGTTTACGAAATATATCCAGCGGTAATGTTAGGTGACTCACCCTGTGTACGAACAGCATATACCCAACATCCAGTTCACAGTCGAGTGAGAAAAGAAGGAAGGCTGACATATTCAGATGTTTTACTACAACGAAAGTCGGATGGATGTCTTGCCCACTCAGTGTATCGCGAGTCGACGCATACTGATTTACATCTTTGCGTCCAGAGTTTTCATAATCCAGTCCAGAAGCGAGCAGTTTTAAATACATCGGTACACAGAGCAAAAACTGTTTCTGACGAGGACCATATGAATTCCGAAATTAATCAACTGAAGTATGTGATTCTAAAGAACGGTTATGGTTCAGATGATATGAAGTCAGCGTTGTCCAGAAAAAGAAAACGTGAAAATGTTGAAGATTCATGTTATGGGCCACCTATTGTATTCCTCCAGAAAAATAGGCAGAGTTCTGAGAAGACTGGGTATGGACCCATTTTCCGACCTTCTAAGAAAATAAATGAAATGTTACTCCTGCTAAGGACAGTCTCGGGCCCAGGATCCCTGGAATTTATAACATGCCTTATGAGTGCGGCAGTAATTGCATCAGTGAGTCCATCCGCACCATTTCCAATCACTGTGGAGAACATCAAAGACATACTAAAATTCGATAACCGGTTAAATTTGCAAAAAAAAAATAAAATAAATAAATAAATAAATAAATAATAATTAAAAAAACATATTGTATGGCGAAACATCTCTCAGGCTCCTACATACTGGGATTCTGTGATTAGAGCTACTGTAGGAATAAGAATGTGAGAGAAGAACTTCAACCGCGACAGCGGATATAATCTTGAGGGTGCATGGAAGCGAATTCTTTATGCAGAGAAGAGGCAGAGGCAATCAGCGCAATGCTTACACTACTATGCGAGCGGCGGCGTCACCAGCGCAGACGTTGACACTGTCCATGATAGCATTACGTAATTAACGACCAATCACAAGCGTCTGTGGGCTATGTAAGGTCTTCCGTAGCAGCATTTAGACAGTCAGATGCTCCTGACAAAGACGATGGAGGTAATCGTCGAAAGTTCTAGGCTTTATCATGAAATGACGTGGCAAGAAGTCCCAGAATATTTTATTCAACGCTGCCGTTGCGAAAGACTTCGTTCTCAAACCATTAACAGGCTTCCCTTTACCTGTAAGACACTGACACATAACGATAGCAGACAGAAAATACCAACTGGTTCTCTGATAAACTGTCGAGGGACCCAATACGTCCCCATGGTAGTCAAATGATTAAAGCTGTCCATGTCGCATGGTATTCCACGAAATTTGCGACTGTATTACGAAAATGTGTACAATAACTCTTTCTCAGCTTAACCCACTTTCATTTTCCAATATTTATTTTCACGGTGTGTTTCAGTAGCATGCTGACCTCATCAGTTACCTAACTGCTGTAGTGTTTCAACATTCGAAGATACTCCACTATGAGCTACGCTGCAATCATGATATATGGTGCAGTAAGTTATCGCTCATTATTTCGTTGATAGATAAATCATCTTGTTATAGTAAGTATGCTTTGTGAAATATTTCCAACATGTGTGTTTTTTCGTTTGTTTCTTGTGGAACAATGAACCTTGGCATCAATAAAGAACTCTTCTGGCGCTGTTTGTAGACGTTGAGATGCCAGACCAAATTACGTCCACCCCAGAGCCATTCCCCGCACTAACTTGGGAGATGCTTCCAGCTCTGTGAAGACATCTTTGCAAATTGTTATAAAATAACAAATAAAAGAATGTTGTTGGTACTATACAAATTCTGTGTTGGTTCACTTTTAGCCACGTTTGATTGCACACATTTGTGAATTAAGTTCTTTTTTTTTTTACTTGTGAGGATGAATATTGCAAAAGTGCAGTAAATATTTGTGTTGAAAATTAATCTGTTGTTATGTGATGAATTATTAATTGAAAGCCTTTACCAGAAAAATTGTTGAACTGTAACTGTCCAAAGAATAATCCTTAAGGCGTTAATAGATCAGAATTGAAATTGAAGTCCAAATAATAGGGCGAAATACTACACTAAAGTAACCTCTGGTTTTCTGATTTTGCGACTACTGGTGTATATGAAACGTTCTTTAATCTGTAGCGAGATAAAATGACCTATAAGCTACGTATTACAGAAAGTACGACGTCAGTTGTTAAAAACTGATCACACAAGAAAGATATTTTGAGATGAAAGCGCTACGAGCTTGTTACTAAATAATCGCTTTGAAACACAGAGATAATCTGAAGTCTCTACGCTGCAGTCGATAAATATCTCTGGTTATCGTAGCAACGCAATCAATAACTGCAAGAACATTTGTTACAATATGTTGCACGTAACTGGCACGCAAAGGATATCTGAACCGTCACCTAACATCGCCTACCGGAGGACTGAGTACCCGGAAAACTGATAGGGGTCCGATATAAGGGGTAACATACGCAACCAGCTCTTATTCTTTAGACAATGTTATAATAAATTATAATAGTCATTCATTCCTTTTCATGTTAGCAAGACTGGTGAATTGTGGTAGCCCTAGGCTAGAACTACTGATTTTACTGCTTTATATTTGGAAGGTTACAGAAAATGCCGCACTTATATATTTCATTAAGAATATAGCAACTGTTTCACTTCCTAGCATTTTCTATTTCACGAAATGTAGGGATATGATGAGAAACATTCCCTTACGCTGACTTTCGTTTTACTTAAAGTGATACAAAATTTTGAAACAAAACTAGGTTATTTTTCTGGAATTTCAACCTGCAATTCACCAACGTCGCAATATGATAAAGCGTGATAAAATGTTTCCGTTTGAGAACATTACTGCAGCGTACATGCAACTCTGCGCTATTACGACGCGAATATACAAGCGCCGACGTATGGGCAAGAGTTTAGTGTGGGCTGCGAAAAGAAACTTTCTGATCGCACTTGTATCACTAAGCATTAAGAAATGGGGTCGCCACGGGAGCAGTGTGCATTGTTGCCAAGTCTCCTCCCCCTCCTCCAGCCTGGTACGGGATTGTAGTGGTAGATGGGGCAATGTCACAAAATAATTACGCAAATTAATCAATTTAATTATGCAAATTAGCCCTCCCCCGCCACCTGCCACACACCTCCTCTACACACCCCTCCCCCCACCTACCACACTTGCAGGAATTTCGCCGGCCAGAGTGGCCGAGCGGTTCTAGGCGCTACAGTCTGGAGCCGCGCGACCGCTACGGTCGCAGATTCGAATCCTGCCTCGGGCATGGATGTGTGTGATGTCCTTAGGTTCCTTGGTTTAAGTAGTTTTAAGTTCTACGAGACTGATGACCTCAGGAAGCTAAGTCCCATAGTGCTCAGAGCCATTTGAACCATTTTTGCAGGAATTTCGAAAACCTGGCACCACGCTACACTGTAGCATACAGCTGAGAACTGCGTCCATAGCCTCCTAAACGCAGAATAGAAACGAGTAATATTGGATGAGTGCCTGAAGATGAAGAGCAATACTCTCCAGCAGATAATGACTATACAGCAGAGTGCTACCCAGATGCATTCAGCAACTCATACAAACCAATGGTTTTTGCTCTCTACAGCTCCCTCTAGTACTACGGAAGTCATTCCCTGATGCCTTAGCAGATGTCCCATCACCTTGTCCCTTCTCCTTGTCTATGTTATCCACAGATTCCTTTCCTCTCCGATTCTGCGCAGAACGTCCTCATTCCTTACCTTATTAATCCACCTAATTTTCAAAATTCGTCTGTAGCACCACATCTCAAATGCTTCGATTCTCTTCTGTTCCTGTTTTCCCACAGTCCATATTTCACTACCGTAAAATTCTGTGCTCCAAGGTACATTCTCAGAAATTTCTTCCTCAAATTAAAGCCAATGTATGATACTAGTAGACTTATCTTGGCCAGGAAAACCATTTTTGCCAGTTCTAGTCTGCGTTTGATGTCCTCCTTCCTCCGTTCGTCATTGGTTATTTTGCTGACTAGCTAGCAGAATTCATTAACTTGATCTATTTCGCGACCATTAATCCTGATGTTAAGTTTCTCGCCGCTCTCATTTCTGCTACTTCTCATTACCTTCGTTTTTCTTCGATTTACTTGCAGTCCATATTCTGTACTCATTAGACTGTTCATTCCATTAAGCAGATCATGTATTTTTTCTTCACTTTCACTCAGGATAGCAATGTCATCAGCGAACCGTATCATTGATATGCTTTCACCTTCAATTCTAATTCTACTCCTGAACCTTTCTTTTATTTCCATAATTGCTTCTTCGATGCACAGATTGAATATTAGGGGCGAAAAATTACATCCCTGTCTTACACCTTTTTTAAGCCTTGGTCGTCCATTCTTATTATTCCCTTCTATACCAACCTGTAAGCGCGACGAACCAGTAACGGTAAAATTGTGTGCTGAAGGGAACAGCAACGACGCACAGGGCTTGATTGGTGTCTTCTCATACACTATATTGTCACTTTGTCGATGCAATATTCTGTGATGACGCGTATGATGGGGTCCAGTACTGGCCTACATCATGCTGTTTCGGACCCCTGGTGCACTTCTGCAAGTCAGCGACTGGCTGGGTGTCTCCAATCTACAATAACAGATCACTGTCCTAATCCAACAAGCGACAGGATGTCCATTATAATTATCCGGGCTGTTATGCCGTGGTCGGTTGATGAATGCTGTGGTGATTCCCAACGTTTCGTCTCCGACTGCGGGAGACATCTTCAAGGGGGTCCGTAGCTTGATGGAAGATCCAACACACACACTGGCTCGCTACTGACAGTAGCGAGCCAGTGTGTGTGTTGGATCTTCCATCAAGCTACGGACCCCCTTGAAGATGTCTCCCGCAGTCGGAGACGAAACGTTGGGAATCACCACAGCATTCATCAACCGACCACGGCATAACAGCCCGGATAATTATAATGGACATGATATTTCCGGCCGTGAAAGTTTACATTTTAGTATAAGCGACAGGATCCCAGGGTGCTACTGCCGCTGCAGGCCCCGTCACGCCAGATGGCGCCACGGCTGCAGGCCTCAACAGGCTGGGATATGTCGCTGCTGCAGGCCCCGACAGGCTAGAGAATGTCATTCCACTCATGAACAAAGAAGAAAAACTGGTACAAGCGGTAATAGGATCACGATGACCATCTTTCTCACAATTACAGTAAACACAGACATTAAGGAAGGGGTACTTACTTTTGTGCTTTTTCATATTCTGCTGCTGCTGCGGCTGGTAAGCGCTGGACGATCTCGGCTGATACTTCATGCTGACTGACTGCAGCTGAGGCTGCAGCGCTGCTGGACCACTTCATATCCCCAATGTGATGGAATACAGCAGACGAATGAAACAGAGATGCATGTTGCAACTCATACATGCTCATACGCATCTGTAAATTGCCGAAATATTCCACATGAAGCATTTACACCAACTGCGACATGGTCGCGTATACAAACAGTGATACAATACTGTCAAATGTTTTTTATTTCAGTCTTAGATCGCAATATGAATTCTGTAGACGATGACCGGTTTCAGTCCGTAATGAACATTCTCAGATCTTTTTACACCATGTCCTAAAGTGATAAGGCCATAAGGGCATCGTCAAAACATATAAATGTAATCAGCATAGCATCGTCATATAGATCTAAAATAAGGACTATTCTACACCTTATTTTAGATCTATATGACGATGCTATACTGATGCTATGAAGCATTTACTCCTCCAACACGGAAGAGGCGGGTGGTTGATACTAATTCGCTTCAGTGGAAGCGTATGTATATGTAATATACAGGGTGAAAAGTATTTAAAACGACAAACTCGGGGAGGTTGTAGGGGACATCAAAACAAATATTTTTCCCTAATGTCATTTTTTCCTATGAGGAGTATTTAAACCGGTAGAGTAACTGTGCTCTGGGTGGATTATCAACTGGTTCCTGGTTGTGGACACACTGTAAGTGAAATGGACGTAATAATTGCTCTCGAAGGATTGTTCTTACATTCGTCTGATTCGTCCCCACGTTACGTGCAATTGCACGAGTGGTGATTGAAAGATCCCGCTCCACATGCTGCAAGACAGCTTCCTCAAATTGCAGCGTTCTTATCGTGCGACGGTGTCCCTGTCCAGGTAATCTGCTAAATGACACGGTCTCAAGCAGACGTTGGTACACAGCAGCAAAGGTCGTATGATCCAGGATACGGCGATTAGGATATTGTTGTTGATAAACCCGCTGTGCAGCTCGTCCGTTGTGGTGCGCTACGCAGTACGCACCAACCATATTAGTGTACTCACTCCAGGTGTATCGCTCCATTAGTAAACAGAGACAATGCACTACTACATTGGTGCACAACAGTTGCCTACAACTAAAGAGCGTAATACGCCCTCTAACAACTGAAGATCGTAATACGGCCTCTAACAACGGAAGAGCGTAATGCGCCCTCCACCGATTTAAATAATCCTCATAGGAAAAAATGATATTAGGAAAAAACATTTGTATTGATGTCCCGTGCAATCTTCCAGAGTTTGTCGGTTTATATACTTTTCATCCTGTATACCTTTGAAGAGCACCAGCTACTTTTGCCGTCCACTTTCCGCTACACCAAACCATTCTCTCATCCCATCATCAGCCGGCCACCATCCTCAGTGCTCTGCGGAATGTGTTCTATCGAAGAGATGCTGATGTCTGACCGGGAGGAGTTTAAGAGCGGTGTTGCCAATTTCCAATGCGTCTGGTGGCATAATTGTCAACTAGATCACTCGCTGAGTGCTCTGGAGACAGAGATTGGAGTACATCGAGCAAATAGTGCTACTCTGAGATGAAAAGGTAGGCACAGGAGAGGAATTCGTGGTGGGCAGCACCAAACGAGTCAGAAGACTGATGACCGCCCCCCCCCCCCCCCCAAAAAAAAGGAAGTATCGGCAGACAGATACTAGCGTGTTGTGATGGAGATCGAGAATGCAGCTAAAAGTGTTAACGTGCGGTTTACGGTGGTGGAATGGGATGAATTGTATCATGCAAAAGCCTACGTCAAGTAGCAGTTGACCACCGAGTATTATCCGAGCCATCCTCCTCCGGACGTTTAGTGTGCTGCTCTCTCCATTACAAAAGTGTGTGATGACTCTGCACTCCATGTCAAACTGGGCGACACATCCATTTATCTACAGCATTCCACCATTACAAACTTGTCCAGTCTACAGATGACGCTATCAATTGTGTTGGAAAGACTGAATAGAGGGGTGCCTTGTATTAAAGCAGTGTATAGGGACATTGCGAAGTATCACCGTACGAACAGTGTGCATGTCGACGATTTCGAACAGAGGATCGATATGGTGCCAACGGGACCTAATGGACTGCCAATAAGTTTGAGAGAAATACGTGCTGAATTCTGTGCTCATAAGAAGGCTTTATTTACTGTATTCTTTACTGGTGTTAACATAAAGAACGAGCCTGTTGATATAGTGTACTACTGAATAAAATATGTACAACCATGTATGTCATTTACTTCTTACCCCTCATTATAAAGCAAGTAATAAAGCTATTGGCACCACTATTTTCACTGCAATCGTGCAACAGCACAAAATTCTCATATAACAAATTTCGCTGTAAAATCCCACTGTACACCAGTACCTGGCACAGTCGTTGTCATGGCAGGGCATAGTGTTCATTGTTTTTCTATAAAAACTCATTGTACGCCAGTACCTGATGTAGTCTGTATCATGGCAGGGTGGGTGAAGTATCAAGATTTAGTTGTAAGTGACTTGAGCTGTCAGGGCGAGCAAGTAGACCAGGAGAAGAATGGCGTACGCCTACCTGACATCATATGTGCAGTAATTATATGTCAATCCAACTGCGTCAAGACAAATTTTGTCATGTCGCTGATAACCCATCTCGATGGTGTTGGTGTCCGCTTTGAGTGTACGTGTATTTTAGAAAGGAAAAAAAAACACTATTTCAGCCCGAATACCAACTATTACAGAAGATACTGCAGGGTGTAGATGGTGTGACTTACACGATATTCAGTGAGAGCAATAATATCCTTCTACAGGAAGAAGTAAAGCGAAACACAGTGATCGTATTTGACAATGTTGCTGTGGATAACCAAGAGCAAATTCGACGACATTTCTGTTGTGGTTGCCATATGGCTGTTGGTGTATTTTCTCTGAGTCAGGCATATTCCACAATCCCAAAACAGTTGGTGAGGGATAATGTAACACTATTAAAGTACATTTACCAGGCTCATAGCCGGCCGGAGTGGCAGAGCGGTTCTAGGTGCTACAGTCTGGAACCGCACGACCGCTACGGTCGCAGGTTCAAATCCTGCCTCAGGCATGGATGTGTGTCATGTCCTTAGGTTAGTTAGGTTTAAGTAGTTCTAAGTTCTGGTGGACTGATGACCACTGCAGTTAGGTCCCATAGAGCTCAGAGCAATTTTTGAACCAGGCTGATATAGCTACCGATATGTCGTTCAATGGTTTTGTAAAGATTTGTACAGATTGATGGAATCTCTCACAGTATGGGTTCCTCGTTATTGATAGATCGACAAAACTAAATGATGCCTAGTACAGATGGAACTTCTAGAAGTTTCAATATATTTAGCCACGGAAGAGAGGTGTGTACATCAGTATGCGCATTACCATAGATAAATTCACACGCATGTAGGGAGCTCCGTGTGATAGGATGGGTGTGCATAGAAAAACATTCGCTCGTACATGGACACGAAAATTCAAACTCTCGAGCGTAATGATGGAGGCGTACGCAAGAAACTAGAGACGTACTGTCATACCCTTCTACAACTTAACAATACTCTAAATGATCGGGTTAATGGAATCTAAAAGTAAGCATACGACTTAACTGAAGGGGTAATACCTGTTACTGAGAATGGGACATAATATGAACGGGTTAATGAAATTGAAAAAAGAGTAGGTGACCTAACTGAAGGGAATAACTGTTACCAAGAAAGGGGGGCAGCCTAAGGACAGGAAGAGCGCATATATAAAGCCTCACGCTGCACGGAAGTTGGATTAACATGTAATGAAATGTGGACTAAGCATAAAGTCATCGAGGTGCGGCAGGCCGTTAGAGAGGAATTACGGTTGCTGAGGGTCAAGCATTTGAAGTGGGAACAAACGCTAAAAGAATCCTCTAAGACGTTTCACGAAGCACTCTTTGTCTAGGGGTAGCGTCTTTGATTAGTAATCAAAACATCCTCAGTCCCGGGTTCTATATGCGCCATTGCATATAATTTGATTAATGATCAGCGTTGGCGGTCGAAGACTTCCGCAAGAAGA
The DNA here is from genome assembly GCF_023864275.1 of Schistocerca cancellata. Lineage (NCBI taxonomy): Eukaryota > Metazoa > Arthropoda > Insecta > Orthoptera > Acrididae > Schistocerca > Schistocerca cancellata. Next base: position 619,415,897 of record NC_064627.1, read on the forward strand.
ATTCACACTCATTCTGCCAATGGACTTGTTAAACAGGGCGGAGGAGCGGATAGAGGTTCAGGGCACTCTCTTATCCTTGGCCTGGGAAACTGTTCATATAGGCGGAGGAATCAGCAATGATCAACAGCATGAGGATTAGGAAGGCATGGAAACCACTGAATTAAACACACATAACGTCTATCCGCAGAAAGTGTGGCCTGTAATAGGAAAGGTGTCATGATGATCTCTCCATGGTGAAAGGTTCCGAAATAGTGCCCCATTCGGATCTCCGGGAGGGGAGTGTGAAAGGGGAGGCGACCATGAGATAAAGACTGAATAAAATAACGTTCTACGACTCGGGGCGTGGAATGTCAGAAGCTTGAACGATGTAGGGAAGCTAGAAAGTCTGGAAAAGGAAGTGCAAAGGCTCAATCTAGATGTAGCAGGGGGTCAGTGAAGAGACTAGACTATGATGAAACGAAAACTGAAAAATCTATGGTTAGACCGAGATTCAGTCACGCCACACTCGGTTTCCAGGCACGCGCTTTTCCGTTAGAGCATAAGGACAGACACGTATGTAAACATTTCATCTATAGGTTGTTGAGTGTATTTGCAGACGTCGAAATATGTGAGACATATGGCGGTTTTTTCCCTGCATCGATTTGAAAATTTATTTTCACCGCCAAAGGACATTGGACTATAGTATTCGACATAAATTTCAGCTTCATAACTCTATCCGTTCCTGAGATAAAGAGGCCTCCACAGACAGAGAGGCAAACATAGTCAGTCATATACGTTGATTGTAGAGGCCAGTACAAGATTAAGCTGTGTTCTCCGTAACGTATCTCTTTCTTGCCGATATGGATGGAAGCCGTAGGAGTAATTCTTCAATCGGGATATCAATAGGGAGGTCCATTTTACGTTCTTCAATTGGAATGCCGCAGACTGCCATAGCTGCTGAGAAGGCACAAGCCTCAGCGAGATTTTCAGCATTGCTTTCGGACTGCATGGCAGCATGGCTACTTTCGCTCATAGGGGGTAAGGTATGAGAAGCCACAAATTCGACCACATTTTTCCCCATAGTTTTCCTTCGCCCGGATATAGAATCACGAGAGGAACTGTATGGCGTACATTTTCAACGACGTCGATATTTTCGTTTCAGACCTGGATTCAGCGCATCTCGAAACGACTTCACTCGTTTCATTTCATTTCAATTGGTATAACTAGTATGTCTGTGGCTGAAAGAGAGCTTCATGGGGAACAACTTTTGATAGATACAAATTGTTCGCTGATGTCTCCCGGCGATGCTAAGCGTCCTTTAATATTCGCCGGCCATGAGACCATGAGATACTAACCAAGGGATACTAACCAAGAAGAGGATATGAAATTAAACATTTCTCAGGCGTCCAGTTTCAAACGTATTTTGTTTGGCTACCAGTTTCGGCGATTTACTACGTCATCTTCAGGCCCCTGATCGACGTGTAGGAAGATTCCTCCTCAGTTCTGAACAAAACGTGGGCCAGCGATACCGGTATTAGTAGATTTCTGCTTCCTACAGCGATACCTTCAACCATCATCATTTTGATCAGAACCGAGATGGAACCTTCCTAGACGTCGGTAAGGACCTGAAAACGGCGTAGTAAATAGCCGTAACTGGTAGCCAAATAAAATAAGTCTGAACGTCTGAAACGTGTTTAATTTGACATCCTGTATCGAACAGCCGAGTCCCGCAACTATCTATAAATAATGGACGTACACAGACTAACCAAGCGTGCTGCATACTACCTAAATCGGTAAATTTATATAGTTAGTTTCGACAAGAAAACCATAACAATTCGCATCTTGAAGGGGAGGAAGATATTTCAGTAGCGATCGCTTTAATTGTGCTCAGCCTGTAACACTATAGTCAGATATTACGTAATATTTTTCTTCTGATTAATTATGCTTTGCATAAAGGGTATTTTCATTAATATGTGTTCTTTGATATTTTGTACTATGTTTTCTCTTTACTGCCTAATTGCTTTGATTGTATTTAGAAATGGATGATTTTTGGTTAAATAATTTTGTGTTGATTTGTTAACATGGGTAAATGCTATGTTTGCTTAAAAATATTTACTTGCTACTTTGTAACTGCTGATACACACTTAGGGCCTTCGGTTCATGTTACGATAAGAGATGGAGTGGTTCTCCTCTAAAATGGAAGTTATTTAGCGCGCGGAAATTGCGGTTGGTGCGAGTGAAAACGTGGTCATGAGAGTAAGTCTGCGACTGGCTACAGTACAGCTGTTGGCAGCTAGTGATTGGAAGCTGCACTGTGCAGGTGCCAAGTGAGGCTTTTAGTGCTTTGATTTATTACGCCGAAGCCTCGGGTAGATAAATGGATTTAATACAATGCTCTGTGGCCTGAGAGAATTTTAAAACCTGATGATCGTCGCCGTGAAGAAAATAACAGAGTATTTATATTCCAACGGCAAGTCCATCTGGCATCATGTACTCGCCACCAATATTACTCAATCACTGCAACAGAGAGGAGGAATAATAGATTTGTAAAGTGATGGATCAGCACATTTATTATGTGCAAATACATGGTAACTCATACCAAAATTTATGTACCTACCTTGATTTTTTCCCTACCATAACACCTATCAGGATCATCTCCTTTTGAACTATAACTTCCGAGTGTCCAGATTGTGAGCAATAATTATAAAAAAAATAAAGACAATTATCTGATTAAATTAGTTCCAAATTGAGTGAAATAGGTTACCTAAAATCATTGTGGATTTTGATGAAGTCGAGAGAGGAAATAAGTGTAGCTTTGTGAAAGCCCCCGAGTGACTGAACTAATTAATTTTAAAGTTTTGTGGACTTTTTTTACTTGCTTAACTTCTGGTTTCAAAAGTAAAGAACTATCATGGTAACTAATAGACAACAATTCATTCTGAGGTTAGCTTTAAAATAATGTACTTAAAGATTGGTTTGAAATGCAATACCTGGTGAACATATTTACTGTAAAATCTGTTATAAAAATGCATACAAGATGAGTCAATATTTCAAAAAGAGAATTTCGGAAGCTAGCATTCTTTAAAATAATCATGAAAGTGTGTCAGTTTGCTTTACAGCAGTGGTCAAGATTAAGGGCCCCCCGTTGTAAGTTGTTCAATTTGCGTTTGGCTTTTCCTGTGACAGGACTAATTGTTCTCTTGAGGCATATTGCATAGTAAACCAAATTTGGTAACTGATAGCAAACACGCGTAGGTGGTAATCTTATAAGCCCAACCCCTTTCACGTAGAGCAGATGACTGGCTTGTAATGAACACACACTGCACACACATGCTGCAGAGTGCATATGCTCTACGGCCTCTCAGGTCATAACCTATACAAAACGCATCTACTCCCATATTCCCCCCCCCCCCCCGCCCCCCTCAAGACGTTTGAGGGTGTCCCAAGGAAACACCGACAATGGTTAGTATGTTGTGCGGGAAGGCCAATCGATCTGGTTTCAAGAAGGAACGTACATACGGAAGCGCACGTCTTGGACACCGAAGAGTGTCGAAGTCAAAAACAGTCCAACAGGTTCTATCTACCTCAGATTTATTAGAGATGTTTTTCCTATCCTATTGTATGTAGTGCCACTGAATGTTTGGAAGGACATATGGCTCCAAGTCGACAGAGCTCCAGCACATTTTTATGTTGACTGCAGAATCACCTCAACGTCGTATATCCCAGTCGATGGTTTAGTAGGGGTGGACCAGTTCCATAGCCAACATGGTCGCAGATCTTACACTTGTAGACTGTTTATGGTGGTGTAGTACGAAGAGTACGATGTATGTCACACGCGCAACGTCAGCGGAGGATCTTATTGCTCGAGTCCGCGGAACTATTCAAATACTTGATGTATTGGCTAATGTGTGTTATGCTCATCACCGTTTGCGTAAGCTCTTCACTGATGTGGACGGAACGCAATCCGAAGCCAGTTTGTAGTGTAGACAGGGCGACGTGATTCTCATGTTGGGTTTACTGATGTAATGTGGAATGCACACCCATCGCAGACTTCACGCTCTCCTTCACCCAAGCCGTGAGTTGCCACATATCGGTTCCTTCTTGAAACTCGATCAATGTGCCTCACTTCACAACATATTTTTGGGTCACCCTGTATAAATATCTGTTTGAAGCATAAGACGCACTCTTCAGTTATGTCTATTACACTGGTGGTGCTAGGTCTCCATGGAAGAATTTGTAATTATTTGTCTGGAAAAGTGTAAAGGAAACACAGGTGCTGTTGAAGCTTTGGGTCCCTTCTCAAGAAATCTTCGGGTGTTCTAATTACTTGTGTTGCATTTGGGTTCGAGGACTGGTCTAGAAAAAATTTTCACTTGTTGCTAAATATTCATTGAGTTGCAAGTTCAGCTTTTCTGAGCAGGATTTCACTGAAATAATTTCAAATGGCTGCATTTCGTTGATTATACCCCGTTTTCAGTGAATTTAATTCAGTTGCTGAAGGTTTAAAGTTTTTACACCTTCGCTGTTAATGACAATGGGTGCGGTCCGAAACCCCAACTGGAAGAGCATTATGAAAGAAATCGGGCGTAGTCTTCTGGCAGATATAGCTGACGTTATTTATGGAAGGCAAGGAAAACATAAATCGGGATGGCTTCTGGGGCATTCAAAATGATCTCTTCCGTATGTAAGTTCATGGTCTTATCATCGCACCAGCTTATCCAACGCTTCTGAATCACAGTATTACGGCTGTCATTACTGCTCAAGATCTACGTCTACAAGTGTAAGAATTATGATGCCATATAAGGTAACCGAAAGCATGTCTGTATTCATTTCAGTGTCTATCCTCATAGCGTAAAGGAATCGATGTACCCAAGTTGCAAACAAGGATGATGATCGGCATGTTGGCTAAAGCGGAGGTGGAGAAGGAAGTATTTCTCTAACGGCGACTTTTGTAACTGCTCACATGCCTCAGCGCTGATAACGTACTGCGAGACGACGCATCGCATCACCATGAATAATTTCAGTGAAAACTGTGGAGTCTCACGTGCCACTTTTGTATGTCAACTCGTATGTGTACTCAGGCAAAAGGCACCTTACACTGTAACAGCTCACCCCTCCCCGTGATACACGATGAAACCAGGCTCATGTCTATGACAACAGCATAGCTAACGTTGTTGCTTATTGGGCTCCTGAACAGAAACAAGGTGTCTGTTTCCTCTCTAAGGAAAAAAATTGCAGAGGTTCTCAGGCAGCACATTCCATCGCTGCAATTCTAAATGGCTCTTCAAAGTCTCTCGATTACTCTCACATTTGGCATAGTTGTTTGCCGCAAGATTATTTGAAATCCTCCTGAATTAAATGTGGCTTTTTACTGAAGATAAGAACAACAACCATTCATTGTTAATCACTCTTTCCTGAACAGAACCGTTAATATATTTCGACCGATAGCTTCAACATTCGGCCACTGTACGTGTCTTATTTTACATATTGTAATTGTGCTTCTGTTGTCAGTTTCTTGTTGAAGTTCCCACAAATATGCTTTTTAATTAAGTGTACGAATTTTTTGTGCTGGTTTCGCCAAAAAAATGTACCCCGTTGATTTTGGTTCATTGGAGTTTGTTTTAGAAGTATTTTGTGCTTCACGGATTTATATATGAAACTAAACATTTAATGGAAATACATTCGGTAAGAGGAAACGCACACGCCTCAATACTTCGACCATTTAAATGCTTCCACTCAAAGAATACTCGTGGTAGTAACTAATCAGTGCCAACAAATGGTACCAAATTTGCGAAGTACTGAAAATATTAGGTTCCTTAATCCGAATGTGTTTTCAAAAAGGGGAATGGAAAAATCCTTGGTTCCGATTATAATTCCATGTCAGATATCATTCGACCGCGAAAATGTAGCGTCCGGGAGGAATCATCATAACAGAAGGAAGTTGTGATTCTTCAGTTTCTCCTGGCGTATTTGTTGCTCGAACAGTCCACGGGCATACTGCCGGTTCATAGTCTCCGACGGACACTATGACACTATGAACCGGCAGTATACCCGTGGACTGTTCGAGCTGAAGAAAGTTCTTTCGAAATACAGAAGAGTAGCCGCACAACATGATTGTGCAATCACACACTCACTCCAATCTTTTAGTTATTTCCGTCATACTTAAAAGTGGACGGTGGCAGAACAGTCATAAAAGTCGTGCCTTGCCTTTAGCCAACTGTAAAATATACAGCAGGTGTTATTACACCTTGTCCGCTTTAAAGGGAGACGTAAAAGAAAACTACGAAGATCCCACACGATGGCTACTCGTCTGGTGCAACATCGCTTAGGAGTTTTATCTGTGTAGTACGCGCAATGCCACTGATAAATGTGGTGCAGTGTCTAGGACATTCGTGATAATCTGACATGCAGCGATACGTGCCTGAAAGAGGGAACATAGAATTTTCATTCATTATCGAATTCCTGTAAACTTTGAGAAGTTATGCCAAATCTCTCATTTAGCTAACGGTACCATTACACCAACTAAGTTCTTGTGGCATGACATGTCTTTAAAATGACCGACTCATTTGTACAAAAAACCGGACAAGTTGGAGTAGAACCAAAGCCGCCTAGATAAAGAACACCTGTACTCTGCCTGCGAACAGTACGATGGGTACACCAAGAGTACTTTTAACAACTGCAAACGACGGTGGTTTCGTAGCATTGTTCTGAGCTTGGACATACATGAATGCTGGACAATGTGACCGGTCGTAAATTTGAAATTTTTGTTAGTATAAGACAAAACGTGGATAGATATTGTTTGAGCGGGTGTAAAGGAAATAATCCGACAGGACCGAAGTAGCATATATATATATATATATATATATATATATATATATATATATATTTCCAGAGCAAGAACAGTTAGGAAAATGGAAACAGGGTATGCCAAGGGAAACAACGAAGTTGAATCACTGACGTTCGTTTATGATTACTTTTTAGTATGAAGTCAGTAACGTGAAGCATAACCTTAAATTTGAAAGTAACTAAGCACACACTATGTTACTGTTTTGACACATACGCATTATTATCACTGTCATTAATGCATCTTAAATTTTGTAATGGAAAATTAACACCGAACACCGTGCGTAACGCGTGTCCAGTGTTCTAGACAAACACTGTATAAGGATTTAATCGCTGCGGGTTCACCATTTTGATTTTCCACAAATGTTCCAGTCTTTGCTACAACGTTTTATTATTTCCTGTTCGAGTTTAGTTGTTTGCTTGCCGTAAAAAGTGAAGCTCAGTACGGAACAAGAGCGTATCGCTGTGTACTTTGGCGTGTTTGGAGAGTTTGAGTTGTTATTGATTTAGAGCACTACATATGTGGGGGTTATTACTATTTCAACCGAGCTGCTCGTAGAAATTTAATAAGGCTTTGTGTTTATCAGGTGCATGATTAGTAGCTTATCAAATTAGCGGAAAGGTTCTCCAATTTCAGTTGAAACGAGGGTAGAAAGCATAGAGTTCCGTTTTGTCGCCAAGTGATGAGAGAAGATGCTCTATTTTAGCGTTTTATGATTTGGTCGTTTCATAGTGACTACCCTGCTTTTTGAGTAACGTGACTTGGGAAAGAACAGGTAGCCTAATATGAGTCGCCGGACACCGAGGTTCTTAAGATAACTCAAGTAATAGTCCATAAATATCTACCACAAATAAATACAAAATGTAATATTAAGTATTTATTAACAAGAAAATTTCCAAGAAAACTGCGTTGAACTAGTCGCTCGCCAACATTAGTTCCTCATAATTGAAATTGGTCCTGCGTAATTTTCATGTGGATTACTGGTTGTAACTGTGTGGGCAGCATTTTCATCCTCATGAAATTATAAGGACATCTCAGGACAGCAGAAGAGATGTAGTAGTACCTCGCACACTCATCAGACGAAGACTTCTTGACTGCTTTCAACAGCAGTTCCACTTCTTTTGCTAAATTGTTCTCACTATTTGAGCAAATTGACAAGTTACATGATTGGTCCTGAGGCAAACATACGAGAACTTTAAGAGAAAAATACTCATGCAGCTGTTCAGGAGAGTCTGAAAGTGAAGGAAACGCACCTGGGAGCTCAATCCATTGCATCACTGAGTCAGCTAACCGCAAAACTGTCACTTTTTAAAGTTAGTGGTCGCTGGAGTACAATTACAAGATATAAATCTATATTGTTTGCTAACACTCAAACTGTTCCCGCAATAAAGTATTTCGTCTTTTTACTGAAACCCTTGATGTATCCGTATTTGTTTTGAACAACAACACTAAGTTATTACGTATTAGTGTAACAAATATTTGATTTAAACTGATTTTATTGAAAAGTGATGTATCTCACTAGAAATGTAATACTTAGCTAGAAGTAGCCTCTCTAGAATTGCCTTCAAGTATAAACTGATCTGAGGTGGAGAAGTATTACTGCTCTTGGTAATTGGGTTTCTCAGCGTGCAGACATTCTTAATGGCTCTGAGCACTATGCGACTTAACTTCTGAGGTCATCAGTCGCCTAGAACTTAGAACTAATTAAACCTAACTAACCTAAGGACATCACACACATCCATGCCCGAGGCAGGATTCGAACCTGCGACCGTAGCGGTCGCTCGGTTCCAGACTGTAGCGCCTAGAACCGCGCGGCCACTCCGGCCGGCATTCTTAATGCAGGCGACTTTGGTAGGACTTGCGCTTTTAAGGTTCTTTGCAAACTCAGTTCTGTATATAGATGGTTCATCTATAGGTTTTGATGAGTTAGTCTCCAAGAATTAAAGTACTGGACATGATAAAGATCAAAAGTCAAATAGTAAATAGTTTTTTCAGAGAGTAAATATTTTTCCCTAATTCGCATAATATTCTTTAAATCAGTAAGCATCTTTCACTACACGGTTTCTAATGCAGTACATGTTCTTGGTCAGGATTCAAGCTATTTCCACCCCAGATGTCATCCAAATTGTTTGGTTTCTTGGGTGATTCAGAGGAAGAGACCAAACAGCGAGGTCATCAATTCCATAGGATTAGGGAGGAATGGGGAAGGGAGTCGGCCGTGCCCTTTCAAAGACCATACCGACATTTGCCTGTAGCTATTTAGGGAAACCGCGGAAAACCGAAATCAGGATGACCGGACGCTGCTTTGAACGGTCGTCGTCCCGAATGCGAGTCCATTGAGCTAACCGCTGCTCCACCTTGCTCGGTATCGAAATCGGTTCAGCGGGTTTGTCGCGAAAAGTAACAGACAGAGTAGCTTTTGCATTTATAATATAGTATGGATGAAACTGTTAGTTATGATTTTTTTTTCAGGATCCGATTCTGATGAAATAAAGCCTATACGGTGCCCACCGAGCGAGGTAGCGCAGTGTTTAGCACACTGGATTGGCATTCAGGAGGACGACGGTTCAAACCCGCGTCGGGTCATCCCTCTCTAATCTAATCGGACCGATGATCTCGCTGTTTTGTCCCCTTCCCTAAATCAACCAATCTGCCCACCAACAGTGCTCCAAGCTAAGCTCAAGTTACCTATGAACACCCCATGAAAATTCGTCTAATAGTTTTGGAGATCAGCGTGTTCCAACAGACAGGCAAGATGGTTTTAGGAAAACTTTAAATCACGGTATCTTTTTTTCCTTATCCGAGTTTGATGAACTACAGGTATACAGCACCCCAGGCTATGCTCAAATTACCTGCGAAAACCCCATTTAAATGCCTCTAGTAGTTTTGGAGAAGCGTTTTGAAACAGATAGACAGGACAGTTTTACAGATTTATTATTAGTACAGATACTGACGGTACGCCCCACCTTATTGCGCTCGTAGATTCTTTCGTGAGCAATGTTGAATTTATTGGCGTGTTTCGTGTTTATCTGCTGTATACGATTTCTCAAATTACTCACACGCTAAATACAAGTTTACAGTAATTAAAAGTAGCTTTCATTCTAAGTAGGAGTCAATTAGAGGCTGAATATGGAAGATTCAATGGCGTATTTATCTATAACGTGACCTATCGAATTCGTAACTCACCTCTTATTTCATAATAGGTATGACATACGAGTAACGCAATTTTTGGCACATGACAGTGTGTAAAAGAGTGAGTGTTTTGCTACAGTTTACTACCCGAAACTTCTTTAACCGAGATTTAAAAAATATTTTTCTGGCTGTATTTGACTACTCGTTAAAACATTATATAGTGATATAGCAATACATACCTAACACCTTCGCAAAAATGTTAACTGGCACCAAATTCAAGCTTGCTTTAGCGTTGGTCAAAAGTCACTGTTGAAAATATTAGTTGATATTCGACAATGGTGAAGGTCGACGATTTTTGAGAAGGTGCCTAAAGTTGTTCCAAACAGAAAGAGACTATTGAACATCTAAAATAGGGAGAAAAAATTTCCAGTGGCATGTGACTGTAGGAAGGGTAAATGATTGAATAATATTTCTCAGGTTTCCAGCCTCGTCAAATGATTAAAATTTCACGAGCTTTCGCCGAAGGACCCTTTGGCCATTGCCAAGTTGTAGGACTGCCAGTAGACTGGTACGTCGTTATAGACATTAGCTACCGGGTATGACATCACTAGTCATTGCGGCGTTGCGATGTGTGGGCACACTTTAACTAGGCGTTCGATGCGCCCGCTTGAACCGCGCGATCGCTGGAGCTGAGTTACGGGCCGCCATCTCTATTTATGGTGTTATCGGTGATTTTTAATTCAATCGATTCTTTAATTATTGAGTCTCAGAAGCTGTTAGCGCGAGCCACGACGGAGGTTTTGTCAAATTTCATTCGGTGCCCGTTTTGTAAGGTATGCCCAGCTACAGCAGATTCTTCAGGGTAGCGTAGACGATAGAACTTCTTATACTCCTTCCTGCATTGTTCCACAGTGCGTACTGTTTGAGCGAAGTAAGACTGGCAAGGTATCTTTTAGATCACAGGTGTTCTGAGACCTGCCGCGAGTTTAACTGGTCTCAGTAATTGACGGATTTTTTTCGGAGATCTGAAGATCGATATGATCTTGTGTCTTTTCAGAAGGCGGCTTATCTTGTCCAACAAAGAGCCACAGAACGGTAAGAGATCACGTATCTTTTCCTGCTTCTCGTCGGTGGTCTTATTGTGATTCTTGCTCGAAATCACTTCATTTACTTGATGGACATTATAGCCGTTGTTACTGGAGACCTCACGCAGGTGGATCAGCTCACGGGGCAGATTCTCAGCGTCTGATTCCGTTCTTGTACGATGTACCAATGTTTGTAACACAGTGCGCTTCTGTGTCGGGTGATGATGGCTGATGGTATGCAAGTACTCGTCGGTGTCGATAGGACTTCTACAGACATTGTGACCAGGGCATCCACTTAGTTTGTGGCGGACGAGGACGAGAAAGGACAATGCATTTTCTTTTTCTTTAACTCTATGTTGAACTAGATGTTACTATTAACGCCACTGAGGTGCTGGAGGAACTCGTCAAGTTTACCACGTCCGTGGGGTTAAATGATGAACGTCTCATCGACGTATCGAGGGAAACAACGAAAATTTGATGACACGGTGCCTAAGGTAATATTCTTAAGATTCTCCATGAAGAATTTGGCAACAGCTGGAGCTAATGGGCTACCCATTGTAAGGGCATCCATCTGATCGTAATACTGGCCGTTGTACAGAAAAAAGGAAACCATAGGAGTCTACCTAAATAGCTCGACCATGTCGCTTACAAAGGAATGGGATACTACGTAGCTCAAAATAATCTTTGACAGGCACTTTCATAAACAGCGCCATCACCACATAGAAACTGACCATAATGTTACCCTCACTAACTAAAAACAGTTAATTCGGCTGATAAAAATCTGCTGAGCTTTTAAGATGATGTTCGCAGTGTCCCACATGTGGAGCGAGGAGATGGGCCATGTACTTCGTCAGCTTATATGTTGGTGAACCAGTGGTGCATACGATGAGGCAGGAGGGGTCCCCTCATTGTGAATCTACAGTTAAGCATAAGCAGGAAGTGAATGAGTCTCTTAGCTCAGTGTGAATCACAATCACTTCTTCAAGTTGCAAACGAACTGTCTAAAAATCGTGGCCGCAGCGTTCTGAATCTCGCCCCATACCACTGCCATTGTAACTACACACAGCTTAAGTGGGTTAAAATGAAGAAATATGTCGTAAATAGCAACAAAATTTGAGCACTGGAGCTATCGAGCGAATTAGGACAGATACCAAACCAAACATCACCACCAGAGAGGTGTAACGTTACGAAATACACCAAGAAAGTAAAATAACGAAATAGTAGAAAAATGAATGTGCTGCACCATTAAAAATGAGCTGCTCCTTAATTTGCTGTTTCGATGGCAGTTCTAGTGACAATATGGGCAAGAGTAAAAACGATGAATCTTCTGATGCTATAGCTTCATTCACCAGAACTTGCGTCAAAGCTTAAAAATTTTCTCTGTTTCGTTAAGCAATTTATTTATTAACCCACGAGTATAGCCAAGCGTTTTAATGTGCCGTTTTCGGGTTTCGGGGAAGCGACTATGCCACGCGGATTAGGGAGGTCTGGTGAGTGGGACAGACGGGATGTGGTTTTTAGGTGGTTTCCCACATGCAGCTGGGTAAATATTAGGCTGGTACTCATGTCTCGCATCAGATACGCGTTACGCAAACATTTAGATAACTTCCTCGCACATGAACAAGAGAGTTATTCTAGACGCACACAGATGGGGGTACACAAAATTCAGTTCCAGTGGGAGTGGTGGTCTTCCAAAGGGCAACCGGCCACCATCTGACACTTACAGTGTCCAAACGCATATAGAAATGCCGACACCCAAGGGAAACGAAAAAAGGCAAGGGAGATGAAGAAGGAAGAGGAGGAGGAGGAGGAAGTGAAGAATTTATTACTACAGGACACTTAGTGTGTGTGACTGAACACTGGAGTTATAATTGCTGGTTAACCATAAATGCGTAATTGTGATACTAGTGAACGCATCGCAGTTACTAAAGCTGCTGCTCCCACACTTCCCTGCACCGCTACTACTGGCCTCGTCACTGCCGACGAGGATGTCGACGATCTGTCAGTGACTGTCCAGTTTCATTGGTAGTGCGCTCGGAGCACATGCCATTTGTCAGCCGACGCCACTTCGGTCTGTCAGTCACGAATTACTACGGGGAAGATACTGGCCGTGGGCGCTGTTCTGTAGCTCTTTCGACCAGTTTGACGATCGCTCCTCAGACCGTTATTATACTTTCTCAACGGACATAAATCATAGTCACATCGGTACGTACATAATAGAACTGGATACAGAACACTTACAAAGTCCTTCTTAAGTAAAGCCATTCTGTTTTTAGCGTGTTGACAAACTCATTAAGTTTCCATGATGGTGTATTGCATTTCCTGACTCCCGCTGGGTACGCCAGTGTAGATTAAAGCATGAAATGGCTTCATTAGCGCGTTGTGTAGGTGGGTCTCCAACAACAATGCGACGAACATTCAGAACAGTTTACTGTAGAACACCTGCAGATGTCAAGTTCATTAACGCACGGATGGTTTTTGGTTTTTAAGTACGGCTGTAGTACATAAGGAGAAACTCAGCAGATCTTCAGCGTTTGCAGAGGCTATGGGATGCGTTCGGACAGCGTTCATACGAGCACAATCCAAATCAGTGAGATAAGCACAGCTTCAGCTTCAGATACCAAAGACCACTATGCACAGAAAGCTACGGAGAGGACTTGGAACTGTACGCTCACAAAATGCAGATTTGCAAGACCTGAAAGAGGTGAAGTTACGTGATTATTAACAGCGAGAAGAATTTGTCAGCAACATGTTATTCCATATTGAAGTGAATGAAAACAGCGTTTTCAAATGATGCAACTTAATGTAAATAGCCGTACATGTGTGTACGGGATGATGAAAAACCAAGGTTTTTAATGGAGCATACGTATAAGGGATATAGCCCGAAGATAAAGGTGTGGTTTGTACTAATGTACAACAAAGTCGTTGGCCCATTCTTCTTTTATGAAACGTTATGTTACTGATATGGTGCACTCGGATACACTTCACAATATGCTATAGCCCAGTAGCATGAGATGCAGCCCTTATAACTTGTGAACTTGATAGAGTCTCACCTCATTGTTCAAAATGTGTCTGGAAGTCTTTAGATTAAGATTTTCCTTTATTGGTAGACTGGGAGGGATAATATAATCTCATGGCCAACGTGATCCCAGATACTACTCCACTCGAGAGTTTCCTTTGGGGATACTTCAAGACCAAGATATATGACACTCCTCTGCCGGCTATACACACATTACCTGAACGCTTAATTCAAATCGTTGAGAAATGCCTCGCCTCCAGTGTTACAAAATGTGTGACGTGAGAGAGAACGGTACCGATGGTTTACTTTGGTTTTCACAAGCAGTGCTTACACTGAGTGCATTACATGAATGTACATATGAATCCAAAATTGGTGATTGTGTGTATGACTGAGCCAAATATCGTGTCTCCGCCGAAATTGATTTTAAAGTTGTGACCGCTGTTAAGGACAAACATTCTGGGACGTTACAATCATTCAAGAATGGGACACTTCTGATAAGCAAGGATCGATTTCAGATCTACGTTATGTCACAAACATGAGTTGAATAACGTCATTGTGTTGCATCAGAGAGAGGGAGATTTACCATTTAGTGTAAGATAATAGTAGGAACTCAGCTACTGCACCAGGTAGGTAGTTTGATTCCTACGATGCGACATGATGGAAAACCGCTGAAGGACAAGAAAATTAACTCAGGTCTTAGAGAAGCACGTGAGTGTAAACAACAAAGATTTGTTTCCTCTCCACGATTGCTCCTTATGAGCAAAGATTAATAAAATACCAAAAGGGTGTAACCTGTAAAAGAAAGGAAAGTAGGTTACAGTTAACGGACTCGTCGTTAGTGTGCTAGCACTAGTATTCCGCTAGCTCGAACAGCACGAGACTAAGAAATAAATAGCCTATGGAGGTACTGAACCAACTATTTTAACATTCAACTGAAATAAGTGTGGACATCCTTTGGTAATCAGACGTAAGTTGGCAAGACGGGGTTTTATTACCACTCCGCCAGGATGTGAAGACAATATGTTAATCAATTCGCTCTGGGTAACACTTTACCACTATGCTATGTCGATGCTTAGATGTAGTTTCCTGAATTCAGGGACAATTAGTTTATGAATCGCCTGAGTATAGCAGACGTTAAGTGTAAGAGCCCACATTTTTTTACGCGTAAACTTTAACAGATGAAAATTTCTACAACTGGACGTGCGACAGTCTCTAGCGTTATTTGAGATGTATTTCGTTGCTCCCATCGAGTGGATTAACCAGACTACATGGAGCTTCAGTCAAAAGCACATGAGGTTTGTTTGATTTTCAGCACAGCTAGAACTGGAAGGAATTCACTTTTTTGCCTCTGGTAGTTATTTTTATATATGAATATTGAAAGGTTGCAATGTTCATTGTAGAACCAGTGCATAAATGTAAATAAACCTTTAACTGGTTGAGTACGTCATTTCACAATTCAGAGGAATGACAGACATTCTAGTATAAACAGGACCATGCCTAGTAAAATACTACAGTGTTCAAATCATACCTCTGGTTGAAGACAACTTCATTTGACTGCAAAAAGTCTCTACTGATGGCTCTTACAAGCCATATGGAAGTCACTAATAGACGTACGTGCTGTGAGACTAAACTAAAACCAATCACAGTATTCATGTTAGTTGTTCTCAATTTGCAATACTCCTTGCTCCTGTTTTTGTGTGAAATTATTTGCATTTCTAGACCATGTTGTAACTCCTTTTGTAGCTCGTTGGAAACCTTTGGAATCTACTCATATAACATCGCAGTGACAACTGTGACATGGCATTTTAAGCAATTCTGTACACTTGCCTGCATGAACGACATCTGTTTTGTGTGAATCGAGAGAGTGCTCACTAAACCTGAGGAAGACTGAGATTGTTAGGATTTCATCTAAACTGGAAGCTGCTAAATCTAGAGACCATCATGAGGAAGCTTCAAATATCCTGAACAGCATTGTAAAATTTCCCGATTGATGCGACAATGGCTGTTGAGAGAAGAAAAAGTGAAAAAAAGAAAAAAAAGTTATATTTTTAAGTAGCTTACAAGGTCATTAATTTGTCTTGCACGAAGCAATGTAATAGAAGTGACTCACTATTACTACCACTAAGTCGCGGTCTTCTTGTGTGAGAAGCAAAGCCATAAGAACTTACACATAATAAAACAAATCTATTCACGTACTTCTGAGGTTTCAACAAAATGAAAGTTTTATTGCAAAATCCATAAAGCTGCAGAGGCCGATGATCAACGAAGAAAACGTTCAAAGAAATGTATTAATATTTGTGAAATAAATACTTTTCAAGTTACTGCACAAACATCAATAAACTTCCCACGGTAGCGAGCTGTATGTACACTTCGCTACGTACATAAAATCAAATCATACACACTTAGCCATCAACGAAACGAATTATTCTAATAATGTTCAGAACTATTTACAGTTACTTTGAGTAATACTTATACATTCAGCATCATGAGAAGAATTATTGCATCAATTGACTCTTTTCACGATTAAGATTCCCACTAGAGTCCTATTCAGTAGTGAATTGTTTGCACCTCGTCAAAATTAAAAATAAATAAAAATCGTTACTTAAAACTAGCATTCATTAGAAGTAGTAAACAACTACGTGACCAAGAATGGAAAAAAGTTAGGAATGATATTACTCTCCCTGCCAAAGTGTAACGCTCTCCAATATTTTACAGAAGTTAGTTATTTCGAACTATCTTACTCTCTCATAGCTAAATGTTTTACGAAGTAACGTTTACAACGTGAATGTATTTACCTATGGATTGACTGAGATCCGTCGGAGTCTTCGGCATTTTGATACACTCATATTTAATTGTTTCTAGCCTTGAAGTCCACACTAGATCCGCACTGATATTTATTCACGTATGTAGAGTAAAATCTGTATTCTTTTTCTTGCGCTACAGTTCAATAACACAAGCAGTCGACATCATTTTAATCCAAAGAGTACACAACAACCATAGTCAGCGATTGTGGACTATCTGTCTCTTGTCACCACAGAATAACTATTCAGTGTCAGGTCACTGGGATGTGAATGGAAAGAATCTAGTGTTCTACAGTGTCTATCCCTATCTACTTGTGTACAGAATGAGACAAGCTAATATATAAATAAACAAAATAAAAAAATGTCATCTATACACGTGAACATGCCACGCATCGAATTCCACATCCCGTGAGCAATTTGAGAGTGAACTCCCGTCTGAGTGAAGTGTTTATCACCTACTTTAACACATGCTAAGCAAGCTAGATTGATGTGTCAGCACTGGCTGACGAATAACATACATATGGCTTCAGATTTGTTATGTACCACTCACAAAATAATGGAAAGATAGTGCCTGTCGATTGCAGATTGCTATTTGACTACGTCAACACGAACCTCCACTCCTATGGACACTGTGTCACCTACCTTCTAACATTTGCGAACGACTGCAGTTTGTCTGTATCAGAAGGATTATATCCAAAACAAGTCATGCGAGGCCTCGTCAGACTAGCATGACTGATGATTAGTGACTGTAACATCAAAGAAATAGGAATCAGATTTAATGACGGTGATTCTAAAACACAAGACACCAGTTAAACTTCTTTTCTGGTATTTGGGAGTGTTCCACAACATGGTTTTAAATAACTACGATATATGAAATTCGCATGTCTGTAACAGACACCATCCTGCGAAAACAGTTACGAAAGATGCATGTGTTACAATGTTAAGAAGGGCAGTTGTTGCATTATTGCGTCAGTAGCGGCAACTTATTCAACAGTGCAATCTGGTTAACATTCCGTTCGCAACAACTCTGAAATATTGCGATAAAAGACTTTTGAATTCGGATCTGCAAAATTGCATGGGAACCATAGATACTCGAAACATGCAGCTTAACGAAGTTTGTCAGCTGATACCAAGGCAATAGTACCAAACTGGAAGCTTCAGTGACAATGCCAGTGAAATTCACTAATTTTGTGACTGAGTTGCTCGTTGTGACTTCATCAGTTTTATTTCAAAACATCAGAGATGTTACTCAGTATTGTAATCGAGCTGCTTTCGGAATAGGGCACTTTCATGGAAATGCGCCCTCGATTTAGGAAGTATACGACATACGAAGAAAACCCATAGACTTGCCTCTCTGGTAAATATGGCTTACTCTCGGGGTTATCACGTGTGTAACAAAGCAAGTTTGATCTCGTAGCACTTCGCTAAAAACAACATAATTACATTCGGTCACATACTCTGTAGAATTTTATTGACAACATAATTACTGTGAACGGTTTTGGAACATTAGAATATGATTACATCATTTGTATTATAACATGTTGGGTACCGTAATATCTGAGTTATAGTCCTTCAATGAAATCCCTGGTGTACTTTTACAGCTAAACAAGACGTCCATTTCATTCGCGATTGTCGAAGTCAAGTCCTCCGCTGAAGATATTACTGCAAACATAATGAGTCCTATTTTCTTTATATGTCCGCAACGTGTCACTACTTCCAATGTCCTTTTGTATTTTATCTCTAAAAGATCAAACAAAATTATTACAAAATTATTTATGGCTAAAGTTACGTCTAATTTTTCGATGTAAGGTTTAATAAGGAACATAATTTCCTCGTTGCATCATAACCATTCGCAGGAGCAACACCGTACGCTAACAATAACGCTTCGTTAATGAGGGTAATTCCTCGCGATTTATAGCACGTGAATGTCACAGTCGAAATGACCCTGTCGATTACAATGTGATTACTGCCTACAAGTCGTATGGTCCTAGCCTTTGCATTCCGCTAACCAGATCGACATCGTCATAAGGTTGTACGTGTACGAAACAGTGTGTGCTTAGGTTACTTTTGCATCTTTAACTGGAATCTCAAGAAGGGCAGTTCTCGATTTATGGAATAATATCTCATTATCATCAAAGGACGTCGTCAGTTCAATATAACAAGATTTGTCTCATTAAACTCAAAACTAGTACACGATTCTTCTGATCAAATGAAAATTTCATTTAATTCTTGTAACAAGTGTCATTTTTGGTAGCAATGTACAATACTTCCAAAAGTGATGGAAATATGGAACGTTTTCGATCCAGAGCTAGTATACGGCGTTAAAGTGTCACTATAAAGGGACATTCTTGTCTTCCAGAGGAAGTTTACCTGTCAGTGCGTCAGGTGGTTACATGTAGAAACCATCCTGCAACTTACATTAGGAATTCCAGAGCGATTAATTTAACCCCTTAATATATGAATAAATTTCTACATGAAAGAAAAAATGCAAAATCATACTTTGTAAGCAGTAATGAAGTGGTATAGATTACATAAGGTCAAATCTAAGATACGTTATACCTGTCAAATATGATTTGGTGTGTCGCATACCTGCGATAACAGGCTCGTGGCAGGAGGCGTTTGACGAATTAAACACTTACAACAGTTAATTAAATAAAAGATTTTTTTTAAATTAAGGTGTTACATTTACAAGATTAAAACTGAAAACCACATGTTAACGTACATTTTAAATGATTATGTACAATACAATGTACACTTGACAGCAAAAAAAAGTGGGTCACTGCTGAATAAAACCAACGTAACGTAGCTGTGTTGCACGTTCTCAAAACCCCGTGGGATACAGTCGTTTGACTACACGCAATGGGTACCGCAAGAGACTACTAGAGATCAAAGGTCTTTATGGCAGTTAGTCTAAGCGTCAACTAATACCGTCATACAAAACATATTAGAAAACACGTCCTTAGTGATGAGACACCCCATAACACTCATAAACTAGCCTAATTACAAGTGACATACCAAACGTTCTGAGAAAACGGATTATTTTACATATATCGTACAGTAATCCTTAGTCAAAATTAAATACTTGAGACAATATATGGAGTTACAAAGCTGTACGACAATTGGAAAAAAGCTTTTCGCTCTCCACGTGCTCCCCGTGCTGAACGTCTCCCAACGGGGAGTGGCTCTGGAAACTGGATATTCGACGAACCAGTAAAAAAAACGCGATTAACGGCAACAAGCACTCTACAGAAATCTCAACATTAAAAGCGAATCACCAGTTCAAATGTGTGTGAAATCTTATGGGACTTAACTGCTGAGGTCATCAGTCCCTAATCTTACACACTACTTAACCTAAATTATCCTAAGGACAAACACACACACCCATGCCCGAGGTAGGACTCGAACCTCCGCCGGAACCAGCCGCACAGTCCATGACTGCAGCGCCTGAGACCGCTCGGCTAATCCAGTGCGGCGAATCACCAGTCATATCATTGTTCTCGTAACACATCAACAGCTAGGTGTACACAAATTTGAACTTTAAATGACATGACCAACGTCGTCGTTCTGCACCTGGGTTCAAACCTAGCACCTATAGCCATTCCTAACTAAGCTAAGCTTTGTTTATGCCTTATTGAGACCTGATCACTAGTCGTAAAGAGACGTGAAGTATAGACGTTTGCACCAGTATCAGATATCAATTCAGATCCTGAAAATAAATGACGAAAAAGTTTGTACTGAACTGGAAATACTGTCATAACAGTTACCTTCCTGGGAACTACCCCAACGACGTTTAATACAGTGTCATTCACAAGGAACAAGGTATGCTCATGTTTAAAATTGAAATTCCATCATGTTAAGCTTGTGACAGTGATGAGAACCCAGCACTTAATCGGATTGTTAACGAAGTACGTAAAATCAGAAGTTAAATATCAAATGTTTTCACCAATAGCGAGATGTTGGAATCTTAAATGACGATAGAATTGTTTTTGCCTGACTGCGATTCGAACCCAGCATCTAGCGCCGTCGTTTTCTAGCCAGGAACAGACGATAAATAGCTATTGTTGGTTCACCAGTAGCGGGATGTGCGAATGTTTAGCTAGACATCAGGCGACGAAAAGTTCTGTGATGAATGGAATTCAAACCCCGCACACGTGGTCATGAAGACACCTTAACTACCAAATTCTTTTCCAATAATAGCTAGGAGTGGCATGTTTGTACTTTCAATGATATGATGGAAAATACTCTGCTGGCTAGAAGTTGAATCCACAACATATCGTCGTTGGTGATCACAACGTCAAACCCAAATCCATTTTCGCCAGTAGGATGGATAGGAATGTTCGAACTTGAAAAGATGTAAGGAAACGTTTGATCTTGTAATGTTGTGATAAAAAGCTCATAATGTGGCTGTGAGTTGAAACGAACACGTTACAGCTGACAGCGCACGAAGAGACGTTGAAAATGCAACTATTATTCACTAGTAGTTCGGAGTGCACATGCTAGGGCTTGAAATGAAATAATGAATATTTTGTGCTGATCAGGATTCGAAACCAGATAGGTGCCTTTCGAGGAGGCCTAGAAGGGTTTCTAATCTTGGGGAACACAGTGAAATCGAATTCGACTCCCAGTCCAGCACCACAATTTTCAACGTCTCAGTTCAAAATAAGGTAAGAGCCTTGTGAACTTGTATCGCCATTGGTTCATTAAATGAAATACGTTTTCTAGTTTACGACGGCTTGCTGGCGACAGAGTCTGTACCTTCCGGGGTTTCTCCATATGTCACAGCTCAAACGAATGCCGCTCTGCGGATATTGAATTACGGAGCTTACTGGCGTTCTGCATTTGGCGCTACTAGGGGTGAAGGAGAGGTACTTGTGTGTGTTAAAAATATACGCCTGACGTGAGATGCGAACCTACACGTTTTACACATCAAGAAATTGTTTGCGTATTGTGTGGAGGACGGAGGGTGTATTCGTAGATGGAGGGGAAGAGAGAGATGTATTTGAAATAACAAAAACTACTGTGACAGAGTCCATCTACGCTGATTAGTTTGTAAGTATCTAGACAGGGTATAAATGAAATCAAAAGAGAATATTTAACAAACTGTATATTCAAAAGAAACCCACTAGAATTAAATACGCAACTAAAAGGAAAACCAACCCATATTCTATCTTTTCTGTTGCCCCGCGATCTTCCACCAGCTCCCAATCTGGAAATATGACGAAAAAGAAGACATAACAAAACATTTTAAGGACCAGAATCATTCATTATTCTGTACTTCTATCATGCGTCTTGGCATAGAATGTGTAAGCCGTCGGACGTAACAGCCTGAAGAAGCAACTTCCTCCCAGGCTTCCAGGACGCAGTCCCAAAGAGCGTCCACAGTAGTTGGTTGGTTTCGCGGCCAGTTCTCTGTTAATGTTCTGACGACCTCAACCCACATGTGGTTCATATCAGCAGTCCGTGGCAGCCCGTCTACGACGTTGACGCCAATCGTGGAGAGCCTCTGCTGAACAAATGCAGACTTGTGAATGGGAGAATGGTCCTCTTGCAATGTGACGTCCTCTTCTGCGTACAGCATTCGCACTGACGGAAGCATCACATTTTCCAATATGTGTGCATACTGCACGCTGTCTGGACTTCCTTCTACACTGCGAAGAATTCCCGCCCCTCTTGCAGAAATCCGACCCCAGCAGGTAATAGGTAGCCGGCCACTTCTTCTTGTTGTGGTTATATATTCGCGTCGATGGCGAGTCCCTTGCGGCCTGTAAACGATTCGTGGACCGTCGTTACTGGTGGAAAACACCTTCTCATCAGTGAAAATAACATTGTCCCACGACGCCCTCAGATGGAGCTCGGCAAATGATAGCCGGTATAAAACGTTGTCTTCGCTGAGCTCTTGTTTCACGGCGGATCGTCGTGCATTCACTCCAGCGTCCCTCAGCTTTCGGCGAATCGTGTCACTGGAGCCGGGGAAGTTGGTCTCCCGCCGCAACTGCTTCGCGTTCAGAAAGGAATTTTCTCTGCTCCTAGACACTAGGTCCCTGTCTTCCTGCTATGAGCTCGCTCTCTTCCTGCCTGAGCCAGGAGCCCGTTGGTGGTGCCTCTTTCAAGGCAGATCCTCCACCATCTCGTTGCAGTTGTACGTGGTACGCCATACCGTCTGCCAGCTTCTCTGATGGAACATCCTCCTTCTTCAATGAGAGCGACGACTCTATCTCGAATAGACCTCTCCCAGTGAGCTATTACGGCAGACAGCCTGATGTGTATTTTTTTTTCTTTATTGTCATTTTACACCTCATACAAGGTGGGCTGGCAGCGGCAACTTTACTCCGCTCTTCAGTCACAGGCAGTACAATAAGAGAAAAACCAATGAAGACACAAAAGTAACATAACGATATTTAAAAAACAGTAGACACAGCAATTAAAGCACATGAAGCCGTTCACACGCGAAGAAAAACAAGGAAACTGTCAGCACTGTACACAAACACTGATAATTTAGATGACACACGTGAACGAAGGAGTGTGGGCGGTGAAAACACTGAAGCACAAACACGACGGCACACACACAAAACCGATGGCGATGATCTCCGGTGCGCTAATGTCCACTCAACATGTGCGAGTCCGGGGACTTGCCAAAAGAGGAAGAAGGTGGGGGAAGAGGGAGAGGGGAGAGCGGAGATACCAGGGGGAGAAGAGATGGGGCAGGAAAGAAGGTATGGGGGTAGGGGAAGCCCGGGGGGAGGAGGGGGGAGGAAGGTAGGAGGGAGAGAAGAAAGAGAGGTTGCCCTGAGGAAAAAACACAGGAAGTGGTAGAGGAGGATCAAAGTTGATAGGAAGGGTAGATGGAGGGGATGAGGGCATCATCAGGCAGGGGGACCTGGTGGAAGCCACCTTGGAAGAGGTAAGGAGAGTGGAGAGCAGGTGGGACATGGGAATACAGGCGCGGGAGTGGACGGGGGTGGGAGAGGATCGGAGAGACAAGCCAGTGACGGGGATCTAGTTTACCTGAGGTGTAGAGGATCCGTATCTGTTCGAGGAAAGTAGAAGATGTGGGAACAGAATAAGGTTGTACAGGATCTGCGTGGGGGAGGGGAGACAGATGCAATAGGCGAGGTGGAGAGTATGGCGTTCGAGGATTTGAAAGGATTTGTAAAAGGTAGGAGGGGTGGAGATCCAGGCAGGGTGGGTAGCAGAGGATTGGGCAGATGAGGGATTTATAGGTGTGGAGGATGGTAGAGGGGTCCAGACCCTATGTGCAGCCAAAAAGGAGCTTGAGGAGACGGAGTCGGGAGCGTGGCTTGGATTGTCCGGAGATGGGGGGTCCAGGAGAGACTACGATCAAGGGTGACGCCAAGGTACTTAAGGGTGGAGGTGAGGGCGATAGGACGGCCATAGATGGTGACATAGAAGTCAAGGAGACGGAAGGAAGGGGTGGTTTTGCCTACAATGATCACCTGGGTCATGGAAGGATTGACTTTGAGCAACCACTGGTTGCATCAAGCGGTGAACCGGTCAAGATGGGATTGGAGAAGGTGTTGTGAGCGCTGCAGGGTGGGGGCGAGGGCAAGGAAGGTGGTGTCATCGGCGTACTGGAGAAGTTGGATAGGGGGTGAAGACGGCGGCACGTCCGCCATATAGAAAAGGTACAGAAGAGGGGAGAGGACGATTCCTTGGCGCAGGGGAAAACGGTGTAGGAATCCGTGTTATAGATGGTGATGTAGGTAGGAAGTTGGGAAACAAAGGACTCGATCAGACGGATGTAATTGAGAGGAAGCGCGAAGGTTTGGAGCTTGAAGAGGAGACCGGAATACCACACACAGTCATAGGCGCGTTCAATGTCAAGGGAGAGGAAGATAGTGGAGCGACGGGAATTGAGCTGTTCAGAGAGGAGATGAGTGACATGAAGGAGAAAATCATCTGTAGAGAAGGACGGCCGAAAGCCACAATGGGTAACAGGAAGCAGGCGGTGCTGGTGGAGATGCTGGTTGATGTGTCGGATAAGGATGGATTCCAGGACCTTGCTGAAGACCGAGGTAAGGCTAAGGCTGATGGGACGGTAGGAGGAGACAGTGGACGGCGGTTTGTCGGGTTTAAGGAACATCAGGATACGGGAGGTTTTCCACAGGTTGGGGTGGACAGAACCACATTATAGAGCCCGGCGAGGATGGAGAGGAAGGAGGCAGGAGCTTCACAAAGGTGGCGATAGGTGACACGATCGTGACCGGGAGCAGTGTTGCGTATCGTGCGGAGTGTAGCGATGATATCCTGAGTAGTTATGGGGGCACTGAGTTCGTTGTGTGGAATGTTGTCCAAGTACTGGAAACCAGGAGCGAGGGGAGGGACAGAGGTGTCAGTTCGATCGCGGACATCCGGGAAGAGGGATTAATCGAACTGGGAATCGTGTGGGATGATAAAGTCATCAGAGAGGTAGGAGGCAAAGTGATTAGCCTTACTGAGGTTGTCAGGGAAGGGTTTGTTATCATGAAGGAGAGGGTAGTAGGGAAGGGGGGGGGTTAGATCCGGTAAGGCGGCGGAAGGCTGACCAGTACTTGGACGAGTTGATAGGAAGTGTAGCATTAAGACGGATGCATGTCTGTCGCCAGTCGCAGGGTTTCTTAGCCGCGAGCAAGTTTCTGACGTGTCGTTGTAGTTGCCGGTGGCGTCGTAGTGTGTCCGGGTCACGCGTGTGAAGGGAGGCACGGTAGAGACGGCGGGATTCGCGGAGAAGGAGGACGGCCTGTGGGGGTAAACTAGGACGATGGAGGTGGATGGCGACGGAAACTGTATCGTGGAGACCAGGACAGGCCGACCACGTGTGACATCAGAAGGAGTGGACCGTTATTTGGCTGTAATGGCACGGCAGTACCGTCTTAGTACTGCACTGCAACTGGCATCTGACATCCGAGCATGCCCTGGACGTGTTCTATGAAGGCTTCATCAGAGTGGCCTTTATTGTTAGAGACTTGCTGGCGTGTCTTCACAGAAGGGAACGTCTAGAGTGGAGCCGTCAATACGGCACCTGCACAGTCGAACGGTAGGCCGATGTTCTTTTCACAAATGAGTCCCGATTTGGTCTGGAGAGTGATTCTCGACGGATTCGCATCTGGAGGGACCCAGATATTGTGGAAAGAGACCGTTATTGAGGAGGATCCCTAATGATGTGGACAGATTTAACTGCTGTCAGGTATTATGGAGAGATTTTGGGGTCTCATGCGCAGTTGTTGTGAGGAGCTGTGGGCCCAGATTTCGTACTGATGGACCATAATTCTCGATCTCATACAGCACGCGCCGTAGATTTTTTTTTTTTTTTCTGGAAACGGAAGATATCGTAAGCATGGCGTGGCCTGCTCGCTTTCCTGATTTGAATCCCATAGAGCATATCTGGGATGCACTAGGGAACGGAGTTGCATCACGTCAGTACACACCAACCACTCTCCAAGACTTGTGCGTAGCTCTGCAAGAAGAATGGGCGTTATTACCTCAACAAGAGATTGATGACATCATTCACAGCATTTCCCGTCGTTGTTAGGCCTGTATTGGTGCCAATGGACGCGCAGGTCGCCGAAGTGGCGTCAAATCGAAAGACCTGCACCAGGCGAACGGTCTACCCGACGGGAGGCCCTAGCCACACGACATTTCCATTTTTATTGGTGCCAGAGGTGGTCACACCAAGTTAGCCAGTTGTGAGAATATGTATAAATCCGTTAAGTTGGAGAAAAAAACGAAAAAAATTTTTGTCTACAGTTATGCATGCTGCAGCTGATTACGTCTGTAGTATTTACATTGTTTCTACTGTTTATACTGTTTTGTGGCAAAAGAAAGGCAACCTTGCCAAATTTCCGTTTCTTGCTTTAATTTTTTACGCCAGTGTATTTCTGTACAGGCAGGAAAAGAAATCACAACACTAAGAAGGAGTTACGTGACATAAACGGATGTTAGTAGGTCTGTTACTATATCTGAAAGACGGTGCTTATTAAAATATCGCGCCAGTCACGTAAGAGTGGCGCTGGTAGTGCCCGCCAGGCGGAGTGGCCGCGTGGTTTAAGGCATCCTGTCACTGGCTGCGCGTAAGTTTTAGCGGTCGTTAACGTTACCTACCTTTGAGACTTGAGGTAGGGAGCAGATATTAGTCAATAATCTCTTTAAGGTGACAAAGAGGCCATAATCAGCACCTCACTAGGTTTCACCGAGGTCGAAGTAATGGGGCTGCAAGAAGATGGATGTTACTGCTGCGATATTTCAGAAAGTCTTATTACGAACTTAGTCGCTGCACATGCTTGCTGGTAGCGGTGGTTACGGGAATGTATAGCCAAAAGAAGATCGGACTCCGGATGGCCATGTGGCACTGCCGAGAGGGCAGACCATCGCGTTCGGCGTACAACTCTGGCGCATCGTGTTGCAACAATTCAGCGGTAGCTGGCAGCGCTGTGACACAACGAGCTGTTACAAATCGGTTACTTCAAGGACATCTCAGAGCCAGACGCCCTGTTAAGTACATTTCACTGACCCCAAACCACAACCAACTGCGACTTCGGTGGCGTCGAGCGAGAGCTCATTGGACGGCACGGTGGAAGTATGCTGTGTTTTATGGTGAAACTTTGTTCTGCTTCGATGGCCGTGTGTTTATCAGAAGGAGACCATCTGTGGGCCTACAGCCAGCTTTTCCGCATGCTATACACATTGCACCTACACCTGGAGTTATGGAGCATGATTACTTATGGCGGAAAAAGCGTTCACTTGGTTATCCCACGCATCCTGACTGTAACATTATACTTCAATCTGGTGAATCGATCTACTGTGCTGCCATTCAGGAACAGCATTCCAGGAGGTACTTTCCAACACGACAGTACTCGCCCACATCGCGCTATTGTAACCCAGCATGCTCTGCATAGTGTCGACATGTTGCCTTGGCCTGCTGGATCACCAGATCTGTCTCCAATTGAGCATGTGGGACATAATCGGACGACAACTCCAGTGTCATACACAATCAGTTCTAACTGTCAGTGTATTGGCTGAACTAGTGAACAGTCATGGAAATCCATCCTACAATCTGACATCCGGCACCTTTACAGCACAATGCATGCACGTTTTCATGATTGCATTCAACATTCTGACGGTTACACTGGTTAGTAATGTACCGGCGTTTCATCTCTGCAACGGCTTATCTCATGGTTACATTAATCTGTGGTCATGATATGTTAATCAGGTAAATATGTTACACAGGCAAATATATTCCCGAATTTCATTACACAACGTTAATTATAATTACTTTTTATGACGCGATTATTTTTCCGTATAAATTCTTATAAGAGTGATGTGTAAAACTCTGAAGTAAATCAATCAAGAACTCTTCTAGATTGTTGGAAACAATGTCTACGGCACGGTGAACATTTTTGCCAAAGAAACTCATGAGAACTTGAAATTTGTGTATGTCGATAATGCTCTAGCTCTGAAGACTGTTTACAAGTGGTATGAGTGATTTAAAGCGGGAATCATTCAGTAGTTCGGCAACGTTTAGGACGTCCCTTAACCTAAAAAAGAAGAGAAAACGTGCAAAACTGGCAAAACCTGTTCGTTCAAACAAATGAATATATATGTGAGAGCTTACCGAAGAACTTGGCATCTCGTAAAGCATTTTAATCGATAATTTGCAAATGAGACGAGTCAATGCAAAATTTGTTTAAAGATTTAGTTTAATGTATGTGGAATCTTATGGGACTTAACTGCTACGGTCATCAGTCCCTAAGCTTACACACTACTTCACCTAAATTATCCTAAGGACAAACACACACACACCCATGCCCGAGGGAGGACTCGAACCTCCGCCGGGACCAGCTGCACGGTCCATGACTTCAGCGCCTGAGACCGCTCGGCTAATCCCGCGTAGCGCAAAATTTGTTCCCAAACTTTTTGGACATGAACGGAAGGAAAATCGTGTGTCCGTCTTTACGATGTTGAAGGATCCTCTTCATTCAGGTCCGGACTTCTTGTACAAAATAGTAACTGGAGATGAAACTTTTGTCTATGAGTACAACACTGAGACGAAAATTTAGAGGTCCGAACTGAAAAACCAGTGATGTCCTCTCGCTAAATAGGCCCATAAGTCACAATCGAACATCAAAGTCGTTCTTATTGTTTCCTTCGATGTTGAGGGCACACTGACAGCACAGTTCGTTCCGAGAGGAACAACTGTAAAAATCGAATTTTACAAGGGCGTACTGCAACGTTTGAGAAACGATGTGCGAAGAAAGACACAAGAAAAATGGCCAGTGGCTTCCTTCTTTATCACAATACGCCATGCTACACCTCGCTTTCGATTCGTGAGTTTTTTGACTGATAATGTATGACTCTGTTCACATCCGCGTTACTCGCTAGATTTAGCACCATGCGATTTCTGGCACTTCCAAAAAAATAAAATCGCACCGAAAGGAAAACTCTTTGACACCATTCCCGACATTTGAGGAGACGACAACAGAGCGTCTGAACGCCCTTCCAAGTATTGATCACACCTCTTATATAATGGGGAAATGATGGACAGTTTACAGAGTGGAACAATGATGGTCAGCTTACGGTAAGATTGCCCTCAATCATAGCGACTACCATTACCCTGAATATGTACGTTTATTCCGAATCACGCACGCACACACACACACACACACACACACACACACACACACACACACACAAATACACACACAGCCTTATTGTTGCATTTGCCTTATCAGTTTTTCCTGAAAACGTTAAAATGTATCTCACAGAGTTCTGTATTATCGTCTAATCAAAATTGTTGCACATGCAGTATTGTCAAACTTGTGCAATTGGATTCGTGATCTCCTGTCACAAAAGTCACAGTTGGTGGTAATGAACGAAACGTCAGATAGTGAAACTAAAGTTATATCAGGAAGGTTCTCAGAGGAAAAGTTATGGGCATTCTGGTGTTCTTATTCTATATAAATCCTTTGGCAGACTATCTGAAGTGCCGTGTCCCCTTTAGACTGTTTGCAGATGATGCCATAATTTTTCTTTTAGCAATCATATGATCAAAAAAATTACAGAATAACAAGACAACGTACCCGTATGGTGCGAAGAGTGGTAACAAGAAAATGTTTGAAGTTTTTCATGAGAGTACTAAAAATATCCGATTAAAGTTTCAACTAATTACCTAGGGATTACAGCATTGTGAACGAGTTAAACTGGAACCATCACATCGCAAATTCTGTAAGGAAGGCGAACAAAAACTATATTTTTTGGCTGAAGCACCATAAATTGCAACCAATCTTATAATGAGACTAGTCTTTCCGAACCTCCTCTGACATATTGTTGTGCAGTATGGGGTCCTTCCCAGGCAGGTTTCAGGAGACATCGTAAAGAGAGAGATTGTGGCGAGACCTTTTCACGAAATTTCCTAAATTTTTTTAACGCCTGCCTATATAGAAAGAAATGACCAGAGTAACTACAGCTCGCATAGAAAGATTTCGAGAGTAAGAAACAGACATGGGCTTTATGCTGGGTGGCTTTATTGTTTTGGTTTGAAGTTTCAGGCGTTTCTACACAATGATTGCTGGACAACATAACACAGAGACATTATACGTTAAAGAATATGGCAATGTACACATCGAGCGGTCTGCTTTCAGCACATTCACAGTACACATAACGCTACTGAACAACACCACATACCTTTAAGAAACACACAGGCTGAATTACTTTGATCGGCGGTTAGGCACGGAAAACAATGCATACAGCAGTAGCGCTGACACAGTTCCGAAAGACCACTAGTATTTGTGGGGGTCGTGGGTGATTTGGTATATGGATATCATTGGAGAGCCTGGACAAATTACTGCTGAAACTGGTAACAAAAATTACACCAAGTTACATGCCCCTTACCAAAAAGAATTAAAATGTGCTTACGCCCATTAACGACCATATCGTGACAAGTTCACAGTGGTTAAAATCTGTCATCAAGTGGACTGCCAGGAACAATTACAGAATTGACAGTTCATGTTATTAACAGAGGAAAAAAGTAGAGCACTTAACAATTACCTAAACAGTAAATTATCCAAGTTCATCTCTATTAGAGACTGCACCAAACCAGAGTTACCATTTCTCCTACGCTGGGATAACAATATGACAACAAGAAAATAGTGGTAAAAATCGAAGAGGAAGTATTTCGAGGAAATATAAATTTCTAGTAGTTGTACCATATTATAGTAGCTGTACCATATTAGTTAACGTTTAAATGGTTGTACTAATGGCTGAACTGCCTTGGATATTGCAGCAGCTTCATGTAGATGTCTATTACTTTATGGATCTAGGTGTAACATAGGATTTTTAACAAAATGTAGGTGTGCGACTACCTAACATGAAGAAATGACTTTTGCATGCAATAATACTACCAATAAATCAGCAATGTGATTATGAACAATGACAGGAAGGTTGGACTAGAGTGTTTAATGTGGGTAAGGTCCAGTTACAGAGTAAAGATACATACCAATTTTGTATGCCAAAACAAAAGTCCAAGAGTGAACGAAGACATTGTAAACCGTCTTATCGATTTCATAAAGTGTCCAGATATGCGAGTAGGAGATGCTTTTACATCTTGCTTGGGTAAGGAACATAATATTATCAGACTGGAAGATAGAATATAAAACTACAGAATGGATGGTTTCTTTGACCTTCAGAAAGACTGTTTTATTGCATTACATGCCAACAAATAATATTTGCTGCGTGCTACACTGTTCTCTGTGCCAGTTACTTGTATATGGTGTAAATTATTAGATAGCTTGCCGATTCGTTGGTGTGCTGTGTTTAACATTGTTCTGAAGATTGTCTACTGGGACAACAAGAACGCATGAACATTGACTGGTGTACAAGTAGACCATCAAAACACCTAAAGCCGGACAAAAGATTATAAACCATGTTCTATCAGCCCACAGTTTTAATTATTTTCCTGTGATTTATGTGAAGATTTTTAAAATGGACTTCAACGAAGGTGACGTAAGTACTATATGTAATTGTTATATTAAAACTGGAGAAATATATTTTCCTCTGTCTAGGACGCTGTTCTCGACAATATCATCAAATGCAGGTATTTCCAAAATAGTTCCCGCGATAAATATTATTCCACAGATGTCAAGGAATGAACAGATGTATCAAACAGACTTACACCATTTCCTACTACAAAAATTACTCCCTTAAGTGTAGGCCGTGTGTTATGCTTACGCAAAAGAACACTGAAAATGGAAGAAATGAAAATCAAAGAACTAAAACTGGAGTATTTGCCGAGAGCAACTGCCATAATGGAAGAACACAAGCTACTTTCGAAAAAGGAGCCATTGCAGATATGCAAGCAAGGCTTACACATTACTTTAAACTCACTATATGGAAAGTTCTGGATAAAACTGTGGAACAAAAAACGTAAGCATTTACTGTAAATAGCAATGGAAAGTGGCCATGAACTGGAATAGTCGCAGAAACAAATGGATACAAGGACATTTACTATGTTAAAGAACACAGGAAAAATATGTTTGTAAACATCCAATCCCATTTATATTTGCTAACATTTATTGTTACATTGTATATAAATGAAGCGGATTGGACATTGGACATTTAGCAACAGAGATGCCATTTGAAAACTTTAAAACTGAGAGAATAACTACACTTATGTCTAAAATTATGAATGTAAATTTCTATACGGAAATTCAAAAAGAATATGTAGAAAGAAAACCTGACGACGTACACCCAAGAAACTGTGGAATGCTTTAACAACTGTGTAATGCAAGAATTAAAATGAAAAATTAATATCTGCTAGTGGTAGAAACATTGCAAGGAGGAACAGAGCTAATTGTTAAGGGCATAAAAGGGATAGTTCAGAGCTAAAGAGATATGTAATAGCATTGAAGAAGATTCTTTCGTTCTTTTTGAAAATTGAGCTGAATGTTGATTAAAACAGCACCAAACTAGCTTAAAGGATGAGTTGCCAAAAATTATAAAAATATCTTACTTTTGTGTGGCTTCTGGATGCTGATTTTGCAAAGCAGCTGAGAGTGGTTAGTTGAGTGACCTTGGAAAGTAGCTGAAACTAAGTAGCTGGAAGAATAGCAGCCTTTATGACTATAAATTTTTAGCTGTGTGTTAATGGTAATCAAAGTAATGGGTTTTATGCGTGACTATATACACACAAGATAGTTCAACTAGACAATGCATATTTTAAATGTTCACTTCTCGCAAGTGTATATCCTGGAAATCAAAACTCCCCAGTTTATTCAAAATTGTCCTTTGACTGTGCTTTTACTGTACACATAGTCTTTTACTTTGATTGTTATTAAAATGTGGCTGAACAATTTACTGTCTTTACACTGCTCTTTACCATAAAGGCGAAGAGTGGAAATTGTACCCCACATTAAGTTTACAACTTTGCAATTTCGCTGTAACATTCAGGGCAATTTGTTGTAATTTTGATGTAACTTGGCGACTTATGGAACAATTCTTATCTGTGATCAGATATAAAATGAATTCACTGGGTAATTTGCTACATTTTCTTGTGATTTGTTATGGTGCAGCAACACGATTTTCTTTGTGATGAGAAACTACTAAAGGAAGACAAAAGAAGTACAACAACAAAAGAAACATATAGTGAATTGACGAAAGAAGTAACAGCTTGTTCTTATTTGAGTAAAACTGCTAGTAGTACGAAATACATTTAATAACACGTTTGACGGATAAACTATAGTAACAAATACAGTTTATAAAAAACTGATTATACTGGCAATAATATATGTAGTTATGTATAGGTCTCTAAATTAATTAGGCAAAGTAATTGAATGAGTATTTTACTGTGATTTCATTTTCAGATTCACGCTATCACTCAGAATAAACACAGTGAATGAATGTCTAAAAGAACATTGACGGAGGTATCACATTTTCTCAACTTCAGACCGTCATCCAACTGTTAACAACTATTGGATACAAAGCATCTTATCAGGATTAGTCAGAGGAGAAAATCCAAATGAGATAAACCAGGACAAAGGAAACAGAGCCAAAGAAAGCAACGTATTTATGAAAACAGAGAAGAAGAAAAAGAAGAAGAAAAAGGCAAATATGAAGAGAGGGATGGTGATTGTGTTGAAGAGGAGTCATGAAGGAGAATTATTTGGACTACTAATACTCATAAACGAAGCGCTATCTCTCCCATAGGCCATTAAATTCAGACATGTTCTATAAATGAATCTAAATCGTTAAGACTGCATTATATAAAAGTCGTGTTTCATTACTGAGAGATGATAACATATATATCGATATGGGAGGGAGCTAAAATGAACAAGATGTTTGCAAATTGCAGTGACACAAACAAATTTATTTGGCGATTAGTTGTTTGCTAATTTCGACAATAGTAGACGATAAATCAGTAATGAAATACTGACTATTGGAGAGGATCTTTGAGAACCATCGATTATTACTTTAAATTTACAATGGCTCCCGAAAATAGAGTAAAAACCTCAGCTGTATAATGAGAATAATATTAAGGCTTACTTATAGAAGTGAAGTACTTAGGTAAATAGTGCTGAAAGTAGGCTTGGTGTTCACTGGAACGATATTCGTCTGAGTAGCTCGATAGCTGTATACGACTGCACGTGGCCAAAGAATCCTAAGGCATACAGAAGCAGTGGCGTGTGTCCATTGCATGTCCATTGCACATGATCAAGCTGTCTACAAATATCTGAATATGGCTGGCTGATGGAAGGATCCCAATGACATGAGGTTGGTCTAACGTAGTTTTTGCAAGCGAGTGCATGTTGTTACTTGTTTCTGGGTGATTTGTATACTAGTTTACCCGTTACATATGTAGAAAAGCTTTTAAGTCTTGGGATGATAGCGTGCCACTGTATAATACGCAAAACAAATCACCACTGTGACTTACGGAGGAAACTATGGCTGAATGTTGTAGAGGACATGACTGGCGGAGGTAGATGGAAACGCTAATCGTAACGTAACAAGAAACATAATACTGTGTGTGGCCAGATTTATTGCATATATGATACTTTATACACAATGTACATTCAATAAGACCGTTCAAAAAATTTTAGATACTGTATTTGAAAACAAAATTGACAACAACCTAAGGATGCTCCACAAGCCTGTCTTGCCTATATCTGTCAAATCACCTTAGTGTGCCATGGTGACAGAAGCTGTACAGATCTTGCAAGAAGCGCATGTTGTGATATTTTTCTATTGAATTTTCTGCTCTGGACCGACAGCAAGCACTCCATTCAATAAGACTGGTTAAAAAAACTCCAGAGGCTGTATTTAAAATCAAAATATAACATCTTTAACCATACGTTCACCATATGTAACTAGTATTCTCTAAAGCAATTAATCCATTTCATTCGTGCACTTCCCCTGAGCAAAAGAATGTCATGTATCTCAGATAGAATACTCTGCGGTAACCCGCTGTTCTTGCCGATAGAAGTGTATCTTTTTGTTGACTGTGTTAGCTGACAAGTGAAACATCTGCTGTTCACCGCTATCCTTGTCAATTACAATTCTGTGTAACCAGCATATACACACATGAAAAAATTTTTTGCATCACCCTGCTTCCCAGAACTCCTGAAGACAGACATTGACTGTGGATATTGCATCACAGATACAGTACCTTGGATTATTCAGAGATGTCACTAAACCCGCCCAAAGATGTAAACGACCATGCATGAATAGCGCCTATCAGGCCGAGGGGGTCCGACAGCTGATCAGATCCAGTCATTCCACCACGAAGGAGGTAAATGGCTAGTGTTGTCTGTAGTTCAACCATGCATAGACGGTCAATACCGCGGTTCGATCGCGTCCGCATTGTTACTTTTTGCCAGGAAGTGCTCTCAACAAAGGAAGTGTCCAGGCGTCTCGTAGTGAACCAAAGCGATATTGTTCGGACACGGAGATATAGACAGAGAGATGAACTGCCGATGACATGCCTCGCTCAGGGGCTACTACTACAGTGGGTGTTCGCTACCTACGGATTATGGCTCGGAGCAACCCTGACAGCAACGCTACGAAGTTGAAAAATCCTTTTCTTGCAGCCACAGGGAGTCGTGTTACGACTCAAACCGTGCGGATTAGGCTGCATGATACGCAACTTTACTCTCGACGCCCATGGCGAGGTCAATCTTTGCAATTGTTGGATACGTGTTTAGAGGCAACCAGGTCAGGCTGAACGCCTTAGACACATTGTCTAGCGAGTGCAGCAAGGTGGAGGTTCCCTGCTGTTTTGTGCTGACTTTATGTGGGGCCGACGTACGCCGCTGGTGGTTATGGGTGGCGCCGTAACGGCTGCACGATACGTGAATGCATTCCTCCAACCGATAGTGCTACCATATCGGCAGCATATTGGAGAGGCATTCGTCTTCATGGACGAAATTCGCGCCCCCATGGTGCACATCTTGTGAATTACGATATCGCTCAACTAAGGTGGCTGGCATGTTCTCCAGACGAGAATCCTATCTGACACGCCTGGGATAGATTTAAAAGGGCTGTTTATGGACGACGTGACCCACCAACCACTCTAAGGGATCTACGCCGAATTGCCGTTGAGGAGAGCGACAATCTGGACCAAAGTGCCTTGATGAAATTGTGGGTAGTATGCCACGACGAATACAGGCATCCATCACTGCAAGAGGACGTGGTACTGGGTATTTGAAGTACCGGTGTGTACATCAATCGCCAGCCGCTGTGGCCTAGCGGTTCTGGGCACTTCAGTCCGGAACCGCGCTGCTGCTATGGTCGCAGGTTCGAATCCTGCCTCGAGCATGGATGTGTGTGATGTCCTTACGTTAGTTAGGTTTAAGTAGTTCTAAGTCTAGGGGACTGATGACCTCAGATGTTAAGTCCCA
This sequence comes from Schistocerca cancellata, assembly GCF_023864275.1. Classification (NCBI taxonomy): domain Eukaryota; kingdom Metazoa; phylum Arthropoda; class Insecta; order Orthoptera; family Acrididae; genus Schistocerca; species Schistocerca cancellata. Next base: position 619,452,637 of record NC_064627.1, read on the forward strand.
TATTGTATAGTACCATTTGAACCATTTTGTACAGCAGTCTGGAAGACCACATCTGAAGGTCTCGCTGTATGGTGGTACAACATGCAGTGGGTGCTTTTTCATGAGCAATAGAAAGGGTGGAAGTGATGTTTATATTGATCTCTATTCCAATTTTCTGTACAGGTTCCGGAATTCTCGGAACCTAGATAATGCAAAACATTTTTTTATGTGTGTACATTGGAGTACACGTAACGGAATATTATTGGGCTTATCAATTTCAATACTTTTTAGCCACCATCTCCATTTGCCAGTCACTATTCCAAACGAATATTCTTATCATTTGTAATGCCTCAGAAAAAAATTTGTTGTAAGTAGTTCTTATTGGTCCACGTTTTGATACTGGGAGTGATCTTATTAGGTAAGTCTTCAATTCATTTGTCTCGCAACTGACCCGTTGTGTCAGAAGTAGCTCAGATTTAGTGGACGAACACAGTCAGTCGGCTGTAGCCATATGACCATAGGTCAAACCTGTTACTAGGATGAATACGGCACCAGTGCTCGTTAAGGCTTAATCCACTGAGTCAGGTCCTTGCTAAGTTGCTGACTGAACCTAGATTGTGTAAAATGGTGATACTGGGGAAATATGTATGTTTCAACAGCTCCACCTTCCCAGGGGTCTTTCTTACTGGTATGAACAATCACTATATGACGTGACAACAGAAAGCATGTTCTGGTGGTAGGGATTTGCTATTCTAATTGCATTCCAAGCATGAGAAGATGTAACGATGAATGCTGAACTACATGAAACTGCTTTTGGCTTTTATAAGATGTTGTTAGTGCCATTGTCCTGGTGATAACAATGTTTATTGTGCTACATCTCGTTGGCTTTTTAATTAAACCACATCAGTAGTAGTGCCCATGTATATAATGAAATATTACAGAATCAATTTTTACGAATTTTGATGAATTTAATGTGTGGCATGCAGATCAATCTATTTTTCTTGACTAAGTTTTGTTTAAGTAGTATCAGTAAGTAAGACACTTTTATTTTTATAAGTAATAGAGACAGTTTCGATGTGCCAATATTTAACCACATGGTGCATAGTGTCCACTACAGCAGAGAATTGTTAATGGTCAATTCCCTTACCTATTTCCAATAAGTCCTGAGGCTGCAAATGCACACAGTCCATTGCAGTGGGTACTCCCTCTTGGTGTTGTCCCCTGTGTGCACCTGCGACCTCATGACTAAAAATGACAGAGAAGTGACCACTAAAAACTGTACATCGCAGACAAAATGTTGTGCCACAGGATTAATGTGGATGTCCATTCTACATGTAAATAGCAATTGTGTTAGCAGTGCCGACATTCAAACCATGTGTACGTTTTTTTATAAAATCTTATAGAACTATTAATTTACGACAGTAATAAATGATTATTTTGTGCTTGACCTCTTAGATATTTTTAAAATAATACAATTTTATTTCGGTGCAAAGTCACAATTGTCGGTCAGAATCAGAGATCTGCAATTGTACTAGTGTATTACATTAAGCAACCTGTATCGGTTTCGTACTGGAAATCGCTACGTATTATGAGAATTTTACTATGGCCATGATTTTATTTTTTGAATATCGACTTTACTCGTCTGTCTTCTTGCACCATTTCTTTGAACATGCTCCACCTCTGTTTTGTTTCAGTATCTTCGGTGGACGCTTTGTGTAGAATGTAAATATTGCAGAAGTTCTCTTGTATATTTCGAAAATATGAAATTGACATCACAATCAAAATCTCGTCAAAGCAGCTTGTTCCTTCCTTCCTAAATTGTGTTAGGTCAGTGCGGTAGTCATTTTGTTATGTTGGATGCGTTTTTACAGCAAGTATTTTGATTATATTTTGCTGTTATTTAGTACCTGATCATGGGAAATTTAGTCTTAAACGTTCTACAGATCCTTGATAACATAGTTCATAGAGTGGTAAATGTTCCAGTCTTCTTCGAAAGTTGTTATGGTACATCGGCCTGAATCATTTGCAATAAAAGCAATAATTGTCAATCAATGACATCGAGTATTTTTTATACTGTAGAACGTGGTGCGTTAGCTTTGTCTACAATTAACAGGTGAAATGTTACTGAGAAATTCGGTTAAACAGTAGGTGATATCAGTTCATTCCTTGAACCAGCAGTTACGTATTATGAGATTGAAATGCCAACACCTTTTACGTATTTAAGACGTGGATATATCACTGTAACACTTATCAGGAATCAAAGGACAATTTAGATGTGGAAATATTGAATTTGAAGCTTCATTGTACATATTAATTAGATTCTACCAATAGCTGACGCTAAATCAGACTGCTTATTTGTTTGTGTGCTTCCTTTCTTTGCGTAGTACTTTAGCCAACATGGTTTTCTGAGGTTATAAGCTTGTTCAGCTTAGTTGAAGTACATCGCCATCAAACTTGAAGTTAATGTGCCAGTTTAGGACGTTTATGCATCCATATGAGTTTAGCCGTGAAAATAACGGAGAGGCCATTAACTAGAGAGTTAACAGTCAAGTTTTAGGCACCAGTTTGAGAGATGTGTGTGTGTGTGTGTGTGTGTGTGTGTGTGTGTGTGTGTGTGCGTATGCGCATGTGTTTCGTTGATTTAGTTTAGGTGTGGAGATACTATAAGCTATATGTTTTATGTAGTTTTTTGTATAAATGCTCAAGTAGGCACAAAAATTCAGTTTGTGTGGATAATTTTGACCACAGTCAGGATGGGTGCACTGGGGATACATTGTGACTAGTTTTTCCATTTTAATACCCGCTGAAGTTCTACAATGTGATTGGCTGTTTCGTTTTAGTACTACGCTGTCATTCATGGAAGAGGGAGGAAGAGGGGAGTTGGAGGGGAAGACTAGTGGGAGGTCGTGGCTTACGTCTAAATGACATCATTGATAAAGAGGATAAAGAGGATAGAGCTTACCGTCAGTTTGGATTATGACGTAATTACCCCTGCATGTAGGCACCCTACACGAGCATATGCACTTGATGTCAGTGGTATTGCAAGATTCAATACCGCATTTGGCATTAAGTGTGTTGCATCATATATAACCATAGTACTTCTCGTCCGAAGGCCTATAGAAAGAACGCTGAACTGAGAACATATTGAAGACAAGAATAAGTTTAAATTTGATTTCTTCAGTGATTTCTTTATCTTAATAAGTCACTTTATCATGTTTCTTCAAAGTTAGAAGTTCAGTTTTCTGAGCTGGTCATTTTTGGACTTAACACACCGTACATAGCAATAACAGATGTATTTGTATATAGTGTGGTGTGATGCCACCTGAGTATCTTAATATACAAGGACCCAGGTAAAAGTGTGAAGCTGTAGTATTGGTAGACATTTTCTTCTAAAACACACACACACACACAAACATCAGAACGTACTCAAACAGGAGCGCGCTCGCACAAGGAATTCACTCGAGGCAAAAGTAAAAGACAGATGTGGTGATCATCAGAAGAAGCTAATTACGAGCCAAAGTGCAGGGTAGCGTTTCCGTGACGATGCCAGCGTGACTAGAGATACCGATCCATTTCTGGGGGCTTCCAGAATATTAGATAAACACTTGTACTATAACGCAGGACGGCAGAACACGTCCTTGTAAACCAGTTGGAGAACATCGCATCATACTAAAAAAAAAAAAAAAAAAAAAAATACACAGAAAGTCAATATTACTAACGGATGTTTGAATCGTTAAGGCTCTGAAGCTACCGCTGATCTTTCTGATACGTATTAAATAAAAATGCTTAGCATCCTGTTCAGATCTGATTTTGGAGCATCACGGCTGTTTTATTTTGGGCTCTGCCAACCTGTAAAAAGCCAGTACCGCAAACTTCGAGAGTCAGAGTACATTAATTGCGCTAGACATCACCGAACTGTTGCCATGCTTTAGACAGAGAGAAAGAAGAACAATTATGTCGGAACGTAACGCAGAAAAGAACGCAAGTCTCAACATACAGTGTGAAGAAAAACTGTAGCGGCAAATTTATTTAGATGACTGAAAAACTTAAATTGAGTGATTTTCATACATAATGAAATAGTGCTCGGCTTACTACTACTGAAGAAAGTGACGACCTTGCATATCAGTCTATGAATTACAATATAATCCATTGAAGCAACTGTAATATGGCTGCAAAATCAATTGCTCCAGTTGTATACGTTGCTTATATAGGGGTGTAATTCGTACAATGAACACTGTTATCTGAAGTTTGCATTCCACAGGAATGTAGTAGTCAATGAATTCTCTTTCACGATCCGACACGATCTCCTCTAATATGCGAAGAAGTTTTCGTCCACAATCTTTGTCAGTTTTTCGAAAATTTCTAAGTGATAAATTTTTTCCACCTATGATGAAACGTATTGAGAACATTATCTCCACACAATCTTTTGGACCTTATGGTACATTATCCTACAGCACCATACAATCAAATCAGTACTTGTTACAGGTAACATTCCATGTTGAAAAGAAAACAGCATCTGTAGATTACTTTTTCTGTCGCATTTCTTTCAGGAACTACATACATTAAAATCATCACAAATCAGTAACTCATTTTTCTCACCAAGAGACAATAGAACAAGGCATCAGTCATTTTCTCGAATATTTCCCAAGTAACCAGTAACGTTCTACGTACTGCAGTAAGAACAATTTTAACTCACACCCATCTGCTTCTATACCTTTACTGTACAGAACTGCCTGTTTCTACGATTTTGAATCTCTGTTCTCAGGAGGAATGGTCAGTATTTAGGGAGATGACAGTAACGACCCTTTCAGATAAGAATCTTCATATTGACACTTGCCCTGTTCCCAAAGGTTTCCGAGATAGAACACATTTAATGTATATTGTTATTTATTTCCTGCATTACTGAATATACTGTTAGTTTTAGACATGTTCACCAATACAACAGTTAGTAATCATTACAACATTCGATTTACGAAGTGTCAACTATGTTCATCTCTAAGGTTTATCGTCACGTTACAGCTGCTGTATAGTTTGCAACAAAAGTTCAAACATCCCACCGTCAGCTTCAGTCATTTGTGTTCTCTTGGGATAGCTTGCTGTGTTAATTGTCTTTGTGCCTCTTCATGTTCCCTAATCAGTGCAACAGCGTCCATGATGCGACCAGGTAGTTCATTTCGCGTGTTCGCCTTTCTTTTGTGCACCTGACTTCATCCAAGCCCACAAATATAAATCTAAGTTGGTAAGGTTTAGCGATCTTGATGGTTAGTTAATTGTATTACCACTACCAATCCACTCATTGGGATAAGAGCTGTTGAGATGCTCTCTCACACGTCTGGTTGAATGTGGAAGGAGTCTGTCGAGCTGTAAACACACTGAAGTCCGCATGGTCAAAGGAATGCCCTTAAGCTGCTCAACAAATGAATTTTCCAAAAAGGCTATTAATTCTGTTGCATCACTTGCTCATCTAAAAGGACTGCACCTATCAGCATGTTACCAATCAATCCGCACCAAACACTGAACGAAAAACCAACTTCAAAATTGGTTTTCACAATGATGTGTGGATTTTCCTGCGACTACCGATCATTATTGCGTGTGTTGTTGATTCCATTGCGTTTAAACGTCACATTTTCATTGAAAATTACGTTTGGCATTTCACCAGCAATAAAACTCAAGTCGTATGGAATTGTCTAGCATGTGAAATGGGATCAAGTTTTTCGTATGTAATGTTCGGCCCGCCCGGTTAGCCGAGCGGTCTAACGCACGGCTTTCCGGAGTGGGAAGAAGCACCTGGTCCCCGGCACGAATCAGCCCGGCGGACTTGTGTCGAGGTCCAGTGAACGGGCCAGTCTGTGGATGGTTTTTAGGCGGTTTTCCATCTGCCTCGGCGAATGCTGGCTGTTTCCCCTTACTCCGCCTCAGCTACACTATGTCGGCGATTGCTGCGCAAACAAGTTCTCTACATACGCGTACACCACCATTACTCTACCACGCAAACATAGGTGTTACACTCGTCTGGTGTAAGACGTTCCATGGGGGGGGGGGGGGTTCACCATACACTGATTCGTGGGACACTGATGCGTGCAGAAAGTCGCCATGTCCCGGTAGTAGGATTACTCCCCACAATTTCGACAATGCATTGCTATTGAACTACACGCTCAGAAGAAAAAAGCGTATCTGTTTCACGCAATGTGCTGCAAACTTGGGTCAACACTCTACCGTCAGGAATTCGACGTGACGGAAAGCATCGCAGAAGTCGTAAACATACACCATACTTGCATATTCTTCATTGTGTATTTGAGTGGGATTTTAGCTTGCGTGTGTGCAAACACAGTTAAGCGATGTTTCTCTCTGACAATTTTCAGTCCCTCGCACTAATTCACTCACAACACACCATGGACAACTAACTGCGCCTTCTATGGGCTAGTTAAAGGGGACACATTCTCGAAGAACTCCCGTAAAGAATCAATGTTAAAATGAACAGACTGCAGGTATACTTTTTGATGAAACTTTTACAGAATACAGATGAAACACCATCCTCAAATCGCATAAAATTGGATACTATACGTTACATATGACTAACGCTTTTTTCTTCTAATACAAAAAAATTATAGCTTTTTAAAAACATTGAAGCGTCTAAAGTTATTCTTGGTGCCGTGTTCCCTTTGTATCTGACTAGCCATTGTTTTATTGACAAGAGATGCTGAAAGTCTTTATCACCCCTATATTTTGAGTAAAGTATACGAGAACGTAAAAAAATGTAGATTCTAGAAAAATTGTATTAAAGTTTTACATACAAGGAACTAATGTACACTACCATACAGATACACTTCTAAAGCATTCCAGGAGTGTACTGTGGATCAGCTTCATTCTCTTTAAGTTATTTTATTCTTCTCTTTGATCTTCTGGCTATCCTAGCCTCCTTGCGACCATTTTATGTAGAATAGTGTAACAGATACGGTCTGTTTCGACGCTTTCAGCAGTGGTACTATATTTTGTTTCCAAGAGTCTTAACACATAAATCTTGTTTGACACAGCAGCACTGAAACACATCACTGTATCATGAACAGCAAATTTTTGCGACTCTTTTTCTATCAGGAACAGTTTTTGGTAGCTCTTTCCAAATGAAAGAATTCGGACTTGAAAAACTTTGGAGCGTGTAAATTTGTTCTTGGTGCCATGTCACGTTCTGTTACAGAGTGGAACGCTAGGAAAATAATCTGAAGGCCATTCTAACAATTGCAGTCATGTAGATGTAGGTGTAGGAAAATGAACAATGGAATGTTTTTGTGTGATTTCTAATTTCTCTTTCAGATTCTCTTTCACATTCAAATGAGAAAGTTGGTGAGTGACATTTCGTGAAACGTTGTCGCAGCAACAAGAAACGTCTTTTCTTCAATGATTGCCATCCCAAACTGCTTGTCACATACGTGATATTCTCTCCCTTACTTCGCGATACAAAACGAGCTGCCCTTCTTTAAACTTTTTCGATGTCCTCCGGCGGATTCCGAGTTTTACAGTGGGGACAGTTTTCCAAGAGCTTTTGTTGGCCAAGGTCTCCGAATATTGGTTTTTTGGCAAGCAGCACAGTTTCTGGAACTTCTTAGAATTGGAACCTGTAGTTGGGTTGGTGAATTTCCACCTCCTAAAGAGTCCCTGTGGGTAAAGATGTTGAGGTGTCTCAAGTTGAAATTTCATGAAAGAATGTAGCCCAGATAGCTCTTTCCATTGCGTCCACATTGCTGCAGTTATTCCTACTGCTGTTTTCATTGCATATCTTCAGAAATCGTGATCCCATTCCGTTGTGTACAATCAGTAAACACTCCAGTCTATTAATTTTGATTGTAGGCACATATGCCACAACGTTTTGCTGACGCAGTGTCGTCAAGCAAGAAGATTTGCAAGGAACGTGTCTTGCGAAATTGCGAAAAATAAACATTCGTCTCTGGAGAGCTGTGCAGTTAACCTGTTCGTATATGCAGGTAAAACGCAATGACAGCAGTTGTACTAAGTAAACAGAAAAGTGCAGCGTGGCTTTGCTCTAGGGTCATAGATGGGTTAGTTTACTTGATAGGTTCCCAAATTAGTGACGAGAACCGCCGCGTCCCCTTGGTTGGCCGAGATAGGTCAGACTGAATTGACAGCAGCAGTGGCTATCAATGACGTAGTGAAATATTCTGTCATCCGTGATAACGACTTTGCTGCCAGAATAGGCGTTTCTCCGGCACACTAACAAGGTATTATCAAAAACTGACGACTGGGTTGACTGGATAAATTATATTATAACTCATTCAACGCGACTGGAATGCGCCTGGAACAAAACGTATCTTAAGGAAAATAACGGAAAACAACTAGCAGGCTGTCCATAATCGCGCTCCGTTATGTTTAGGATAGTGCTGTAGTACTACGATACTGTTTACGACACGTTCACGCTACTGGGCAGTCCCGGTCAGACTCAATGTGATTATTTTGACAGTATGTATGACTTTCCTGACAGCGACAAACATGATAGTTCGATCGTCGTATGGTGCTCAGAGCATTATATCAACGGAAAGAAGAGCCGAGAATATTGGCACTAGAGAGCAATCACAGAAGTAATCGCATTCGGAAGCATTATGTAAGGAAATGGCATATGAACTACATAAATGATCGTATGCTAACGTAGTAATCGAATCTCCCAGAGTCCAAGGAGTAGGTAACGTAGAGACGCATCGCGTTTTCTCTGGACTTTGCACATAACCGTGACAGCTAGGAAGTCGTTCTTTTTACGTGATAATACGCACACGGTACACTGCTGTATCTTTACTATCACTGCTCAGAGCGAAGAAACCGTAACTGGAGGGTGTCTGTGTAAATAGTCCAGGAGTTCAGTTCTGTTCTGGCTGTACGTGGTGTTCGTAACAAGCGTGCACTTAATGCTAAGTGTTGTTATTTCCCTAACGACCCTGATTTCGTATTTCGATATAATTCTAACGCAGAGCTTTCGAAAGCACATTTTATACTGTAAGACCTTTCCAAGAGCCGATGTGGACCCTGACCATATTTTATGAACTATGATGGGTGAAGATCCAAAGCGAAAAACTTACTAAAAAGCACGGAAGTAAAGAGATGGGCCATGGATATACTGAAAAAACAAGGAGACGCAGACAGTGTCAGAGGGAGTATTAGGCAACGATTGACTGAAACAGAGGAAAGCTATGCAGTAAGAGACGAACAGGTAGCTTTGAGAGATGGTATAGTGATGGCAGCAGAAGATCAAATAGGTAATAAAATATGGCTTAGTAGAAATCCAAGGATGATATTGGGGGTATAGAATTAAACTGACGAAAAATTGAATCAGGTGAAGAGGGATACAGACATCTAAAACTGAGATTAATAGAGTCTTCAAAACGGCTAAACAGGAATGTCTAGAGGGCAAATGCAGAGCTGTGAAAGTATGTGTAACTACGGGAAACATAAATACTACCTATGGAAAAATTAGACCTTTGGAGAGGGGAAAAGATGCTGTATGAGTATCAAGAGCTCAGATGGCAAGCCACTACTAAGCAAATAAGGGAAAGCTAATACATAAACTCTACAAAATGTTTCCTCAGTTACAGTGCCTGAAGGTTGCTAAGTTGTATCCTGAAGGTCCTCGGAGGATAACAAAGCAAATATTTCTTTGCAGGTACTAACACCATGACAAAGTTCCCTGAATGACATTCGTGTTTGAGAGAGACGACACAAATGATGTTATTATATCGCTGATACATTTGACTATATTCAACTTGGAGTCAGTATGAGTGGCTAAATTGTAGTGTTTTGAGGAAACTGTCTACATATACACTGATATCCCAGGCAAAGGATCCAAGCAGGTCCTACGGGAATGAGCGGAAGATGCCCTCTGAAATAAATTTACCGCACACTGTAGATTCAGATATCTATAGTGCACTTAAAATGGTTCAAATGGCTCTGAGAACTATGGGACTTAACATCTGAGGTCATCAGTCCCCTAGAACTTAGAACTACTTAAACCTAACTAAACTAAGGACATCACACACATTCATGCCCGAGGCAGGATTCGAATCTGCTACTGTAGCGGTCGCACGGGTCCAGACTGTAGCGCCTAGAACCGCTCGGCCACTCCGGCTGGCACAGTGGACTTCTTTAAAGCCAGACATATGCTCTGTAACACATTGATAACCTTGTGGTGCAGGAGCTGATGGTAGTGGTATGTGGCTAGGACTTCTGCTGGCGTTACATCTTCATACTGTAATTACATTTTGATAGTCAATACCGTCTGCCATATCCCTGAACACTTCTCTCACATGCTGAACGTGGCACTATCAATTCTTGCTGAAAATCAACAGGTCATCAGCCATTAGTGTCAGAAAACAGCAAGTCAAATAACTGAAACAATACAGCATTACCAGTGCCAGGACGAAATGACACATTATTAAAGTCGAAGACGCTCCGCTCGGTGGCGAATGGCGTGATGCGTGTAGACTCCTTACCCAAAGGACTATAGAAGTGTACCTGATTAAGAGCCAAGATAGTAAATGTTTGTGCATCATCGAACCTGCCAAAGCTGGCGGGCAAACCGAAACCATCTTCGTAAATAGCTCCCTATACTCTACCATTAGTCTTAGGTTTGGTTACTAAAAATATGGGTACAGATCATGATGATGTATATACACGGACGATGCTGTACTCTAACATATCGTCAATTAATCCCTTTAACTCATTCATACAATGCGCTGACTAACTATAAGGTGGGCGTCGACAGGCAGTATGTCCGTCACCTCAGTACGATATTTAATGAGCCTAAAAGACCCAACCTGTCTGTGAACACTTCCGTGAATTCATTGCACAACTTATTCATTCCCTTCTGACAGCACCATGCAAGCCGCACCTTCCTTCTGTCAGACAACAGCTGCTAGGAACTCACAAATCTGGCAGAAGGAGAACGTGCTATTCCTGCAGAACCGCATGTAAAATGGTTGTCTCCTCAACTAGAGATTAACTTCGTCATCCTAATTTCATCAGACCGCAAAATTAGATCTACTGAAAGTCCGTAAGCAACCATCTACTTAATTCTCCATTAAAGTCAGGAATTATTAATTTCACATTCATCCAGCCCAGCGTATACAGGATGTTTCAGCAGAGCGGTTACAAACTTTCAGGGAAGTTAGACTACACCTACACGATGAAAAATCACGTGGGAATGCATGGTCGGAAAGACTTTACTGGCGCGGTAGTGACGATGCGAGACACAAGAAACGAAAGACACAAGCAGAGTGAGAAAACATGTTCATTATGCAAACCAAGAAGTAAGAACAAAATTAGACAACGATCGTCGTCAAAGAAGGTGTCAGAAATTACGATCCCGGACCGAGATGCAAGCCTCGTATATCCACTGCATGCAGGATCTGATGTTTTCCTTGCGCCGGGTACGTGGCACCTGCATCGAGGTGTGGGGTCGTAATTTAGAAATTTCGAACATCTTCTTTGATGATAACCGTTAGTTTTTTGTTCTTATTTCTTTGTTTCTGCTGTACTAAATATAATAAACATATTTTATCACCCTGTTCATATCCTTTATTTCTTGTTAGACTAGATTAGATTCGATTAGATTAGTTTTCGTTCCATAGATCCGTGCTGAGGAGATCCTCGTGGATGTCGAACATGTCAATTTTTTTTAGCTGAAATAACAATACTACTAGTATGAATATATACAATACATCATTTGTTTCTATTAAAAAATTCGTCAATGGAGTAGAAGGAGTTGGCCACTAGTAAGTCTTTCAGTCTCCTTTTAAACTGATCTTTATTTGTAACTATATTTTTTATGTTTGCTGGAAATTTATTGAAGATGAGTGTTCCTGAGTAGTGGACCACTTTTTGAACTAAAGTTAGTGCTTTTAAGTCCTTGTGCAAATCATTTTTGTTCCTGGTATTGTATGTATGAACTGAGCTGTTTGTTGGAAAAAGAGATATATTATTTTGGACAAATTTCATTGAGGAGTAAATATACTGAGAGGCATTGGTTAGTATACCCAGTTCTTTGAAGAGGTTTCTACATGACGTCCGTGAATTTACTCCACAAATAATACGTATTACACGCTTTTGGACTCTGAAACCTTTTGTTTGACTTGAAGAGTTACCCCAAAATATTATACCATGTGACATTAAGGATTGAAAGTAGGCAAAGTATGCAAACTTTTTCATTTTTATGTCGCCTATGTCTGCTAACACTCGAATTGCAAATACAGATTTGTTAAGGCGTTTCTGCAGTTCTATGGTTGACTCCTCCCAACTGAATTTATTATCAGGTTGTAATCCCAGGAATTTAAGACTGTCAACCTCTTCTATCTGCTCTTCTCCATACTTTATGCATATGCTGGGTGGAAACCTCTTACAGGTTCTGAATTGCATGTAGTGAGTCTTTTCAAAGTTTAATGTCAATGATTTGGCTTTAAACCATTTATTAATATCCATGAAAATATCATTAGCAGATCTTTCTAGAACTACACTTGACATACTATTTATTGCAATACTTGTGTCATCTGCAAACAAAACGAACTCTGCTTCTGGGAGTGTAACTGATGAGAAATCATTGATGTACACAAGAAAAAGTAATGGCCCTAAGATGGATCCTTGTGGGACACCACATGGAATTTCTTCCCATTCTGATGATGATGGATGACTTAATTCACTATTCCCTTGCACTGACAACCTTTGTTTCCTGTTGGTGAGGTATGACTTCAACCATTTCGCAGCACTGCCCGTGACACCATAGAATTCTAATTTATTTAAAAGGATGTTGTGGTTCACACAATCAAATGCCTTTGACAAATCACAGAAAATATCTGCTGCTTGTAATTTTTTATTTAATGAATTAATTACATTTTCACTGTAGGTGTAAATAGCCTTCTCGATATCAGAACGCTTCAGAAATCCAAACTGTGTTCTTGATAATACGTTATTTGTGGTCAGATGGTTGAGAAGCTGCCTGTACATTACTTACACTAAAATTTTTGAGAATGCTGGCAAAAGTGAAATCGGTCTGTAGTTTGATGGTATCTCTTTATCCCCTTTCTTGAATAGAGGCTTAACATCTGCATATCTTAGCCAGTCAAGAAATGTCCCAGTTATAATTGACTGGTTACACAAGTAACTTAGAATTGTACTAAACTCACAAGAACATGCCTGAATTAAATTTGTTGATATTTCATCGTAACCACTAGAATGCTTTGTTTTTAAAAATTTTATTATGGAGCCTATTTGTAAAGGCTAGTTTCAGATATTCAAGGGCATTATTTACTGATCCTGAAAATCCCATTCTATCAGTAACAGATATAAAGTACTTGTTGAATAGATTTGCCACACTATGCCCATCGGTTACTAATGTGTCATCTACCCTTAATGCCATTTGCTCCTGTTCCTTTCTGGTTCTACCAGTCTCCTCTTTCACTATATCCCATATTGTTTTTATTTTGTTCCCTGACATTGCTATCTTCTTCTCGTAGTGCATTTGTTTAGATGTCTGAATTACTTTTTTAAATATTTTACAGTATTCCTTGTATTTAGCTAAATCATCAGCATTGGAGCTATTCTTGGTCGACAGATACATTTTCCTTTTATCTTACAGGACATCTTTATTCCTTGTGTAATCCATGGTTTTATTATAGACTTCTCTTTAATTTGAGTAACTTTTAGAGGAAAACAGTTTTCAAACATGGTACTGAGATTGTTCATGAATGTATTATATTTTTCATTCATGTCATTAGCACTATAAACATCTTTCCAGTTCATATCTTTGAGCAGTTTTCTAAAACACTCAATTTTTGGTTGACTGACTACTCCCTTGTACTCAGATTTAGCAGTCTTGATAATCTGCTTAGGATTTACATCTAAAACAAGGAGCTGCATGTCATGATCTGATTGTCCATTTATTACAGGTTTTATGATATAATTTTGTTCCTTTGATTTGTCAATAAAAACGTTATCAATGGCTTTCCTTCAGGATTTAGTGATCCTAGTTGGAAAGTTTACAGTGTGAGTTAGATTGAAAGACAACATTACTAACTGCAGTAAATGTTTACTGGAAGATTGCATTAGAAAATCTGTGTTAAAGTCACCAGCAATCAAAATTTCTTTGTTTCTTCCTGTTAAATAACTCAAAAGAGCTTCTAGATGATTTATGAATAGATTATGTGTGACGTCATACGCGCGTGACTGCGTGTGAGATCGCTCTCTAAGTTTTCGTCTATTTTTAGGTTGCAGATATATATTTTAACGGTTTTGTGATAATATTTACTATATAAGTGACTTATTAGTGGTTTCTTCATTCACTTCTGCCTTTCTTGTGTTGTGACCTGATATTTGTGAGTGTTTCGTATCGAGCAACTTAACCTCTTACCCGTGTTTTCATTCCGCGCTGACCAGTTGCAGCTGTAGCGGCGCATCGAAAGCTAAGTACTAATTAATTGTTTGTGTATAGTAGTTTATTTAGGAACTTTAGTAGTCTTCAACCAGTGTTCTTGGTGTTTTCCGGTGAAATAACTTCAGAAGAAATTTTTGCGAAATGCTTTCTGTTTCGTTACTGTCATTGGACGTTTGATTTTCTTTCTGTGCTAGTATTTTGTTATATTCTCATTTGTTGTTGATTAATACTGTCAATAATAATAGTTACTTTCCTTGTGGAGCAAGTTTGTGATTATTGTAGTCAGTTTTTAACATCTTCTTATTGTAGTAGCGGAACTTAGATGAAGTTGTTTTCTTGTTTCAATAACTTGTAAAATTTTACCATGAGTGAGAAGTGTGGGCTTTGCCGTAGGTTCGTGAGTAGTGGATTGCGGTGTGAGAATTGTTCGAAGTATTTTCACTGGGGGTAATGCAGTGGGGAAGCCAGTGGGCATTCTGGTGAGATCTTCTCCTGGAACTGCAGGTTATGTAGCAAGAGTAAGTTGATAGAGGAGCAGGCGCGTAAGATCTGTGCCCTTCAGGTGCAGTTGAAAAACGCACAGGAGGAGCTAGATAGGATGAGAAGGGAGAAGGGGGTTGGGGAATGGGAGCTGGCTGTTGGCAAGAGATCTGCTAGGAGAAGGAGATTTTCAGATAGTTTTACTATTGGTGTTTGTAATAGATTTGACCAACTGTCAGAGTCTAGTGGAGAGGAATCTCTAATAGCTGTAGATGTAGGAAGTATGCAGCAGACCTCAGCAGTTACGGTGGCTAGGACAGTTGCAAAGTCTAAGAGAAAGAAGAAGGTTCTGGTGTTAGGTAGTTCTCATGGTAGAGGTGTAGGCCAGCAGTTGCAGGAAGTGCTGGGGAGTGAGTACCAGGTCACCAACATTGTGACGCCTAATGCAGGATTGGCTCAGGTGACTTTTAACATAGGGGGGTTATGTAGGGATTTTACAAAAGAGGATCAGGTAGTGATTGTGCGTGGGGCTGGTAATAGTATTGATAGGGATGGGGAGTATGACATAAATGGGGCCTGCACCTCAATAGGTATGGAAAGGGGAGGTTGGCAAAGCTTATAGGTGACAGCATAGGTGGGGGTGGTGGGATCACTCATGGGAAAATTCCGGTAGGTGTGGGTGTTAGAGCTGTACCTTTTTTAGATTGAAGTCAGCTGTTAGGTATTCCTGCTTAAGAGAAGTCTCTCTAACAAAGAAACCACTTTCGACAAAGCTTAGGTATCTGATAAATGAGTGAATTAGTATATTTCATCAAAACATACAAGGCATTAGAGATAAAGTTAGTGAACTACTTATAGATGTTGACTCTGAATTTATTGGTATATCTGAACACTTCTTAAATAAGGAGATAATTCAGAGGCTTCCTTTACCAGGATACAGGTTGGCTGGCAGCTTTTCTAGGAGCTCTTTGCGGTGTGGGGGAGTAGCCATGTATGTGATAAACGGTATCCCATTTGAGTCAATTGATGTTTCAAAGTACTGCACTGAATAGATGTTTGAATGTTGTGCAGGTGTGGTTAAATTTAGTGGAGCTAAACTTCTTACTGTTGTTATTTATACACTCCTGGAAATTGAAATAAGAACACCGTGAATTCATTGTCCCAGGAAGGGGAAACTTTATTGACACATTCCTGGAGTCAGATACATCACATGATCACACTGACAGAACCACAGGCACATAGACACAGGCAACAGAGCATGCACAATGTCGGCACTAGTACAGTGTATATCCACCTTTCGCAGCAATGCAGGCTGCTATTCTCCCATGGAGACGATCGTAGAGATGCTGGATGTAGTCCTGTGGAACGGCTTGCCATGCCATTTCCACCTGGCGCCTCAGTTGGACCAGCGTTCGTGCTGGACGTGCAGACCGCGTGAGACGACGCTTCATCCAGTCCCAAACATGCTCAATGGGGGACAGATCCGGAGATCTTGCTGGCCAGGGTAGTTGACTTACACCTTCTAGAGCACGTTGGGTGGCACGGGATACATGCGGACGTACATTGTCCCGTTGGAACAGCAAGTTAACTTGCCGGTCTAGGAATGGTAGAACGATGGGTTCGATGACGGTTTGGATGTACCGTGCACTATTCAGTGTCCCCTCGACGATCACCAGTGATGTACGGCCAGTGTAGGAGATCGCTCCCCACACCATGATGCCGGGTGTTGGCCCTGTGTGCCTCGGTCGTATGCAGTCCTGATTGTGGCGCTCACTTGCACGGCGCCAAACACGCATACGACCATCATTGGCACCAAGGCAGAAGCGACTCTCATCGCTGAAGACGACACGTCTCCATTCGTCCCTCCATTCACGCCTGTCGCGACACCACTGGAGGCGGGCTGCACGATGTTGGGGCGTGAGCGGAAGACGGCCTAACGGTGTGCGGGACCGTAGCCCAACATCATGGAGACGGTTGCGAATGGTCCTCGCCGATACCCCAGGAGCAACAGTGTCCCTAATTTGCTGGGAAGTGGCGGTGCGGTCCCCTACGGCACTGCGTAGGATCCTACGGTCTTGGCGTGCATCCGTGCGTCGCTGCGGTCCGGTCCCAGGTCGACGGGCACGTGCACCTTCCGCCGACCACTGGCGACAACATCGATGTACTGTGAAGACCTCACGCCCCACGTGTTGAGCAATTCGGCGGTACATCCACCCGGCCTCCCGCATGCCCACTATACGCCCTCGCTCAAAGTCCGTCAACTGCACATACGGTTCACGTCCACGCTGTCGCGGCATGCTACCAGTGTTAAAGACTGCGATGGAGCTCCGTATGCCACGGCAATCTGGCTGACACTGACGGCGGCGGTGCACATATGCTGCGCAGCTAGCGCCATTCGACGGCCAACACCGCGGTTCCTGGTGTGTCCGCTGTGCCGTGCGTGTGATCATTGCTTGTACAGCCCTCTCGCAGTGTCCGGAGCAAGTATGGTGGGTCTGACACACCGGTGTCAATGTGTTCTTTTTTCCATTTCCAGGAGTGTAGATCCCCAGACTCCGATTTCACAACATTTTTGCTAAAGCTAGAGGACGTTCTTGGTTCACTTTATAGGAAATACAAAAAGTTAGTTATATGTGGTGACTTCAATATAAATTGTATAAGTGATTGTGCAAGGAAAAGGATGCTGGTAGACCTCCTTAATTCATATAATCTTATGCAAACTGTATTCTTTCCAACGAGAGTGCAAGGGAACAGTAGAACAACTATAGACAATATTTTTGTTCATTCGTCATTACTAGAAAGGCATTCTGTTAGCAAAATGGTGAATGGCCTTTCTGATCATGATGCACAAATTTTAAGTCTAAAAGATTTTTGTGCTGCAACACAGGTTAAATATACACTCCTGGAAATGGAAAAAAGAACACATTGACACCGGTGTGTCAGACCCACCATACTTGCTCCGGACACTGCGAGAGGGCTGTACAAGCAATGATCACACGCACGGCACAGCGGACACACCAGGAACCGCGGTGTTGGCCGTCGAATGGCGCTAGCTGCGCAGCATTTGTGCACCGCCGCCGTCAATGTCAGCCAGTTTGCCATGGCATACGGAGCTCCATCGCAGTCTTTAACACTGGTAGCATGCCGCGACAGCGTGGACGTGAACCGTATGTGCAGTTGACGGACTTTGAGCGAGGGCGTATAGTGGGCATGCGGGAGGCCGGGTGAACGTACCGCCGAATTGCTCAACACGTGGGGCGTGAGGTCTCCACAGTACATCGATGTTGTCGCCAGTGGTCGGCGGAAGGTGCACGTGCCCGTCGACCTGGGACCGGACCGCAGCGACGCACGGATGCACGCCAAGACCGTAGGATCCTACGCAGTGCCGTAGGGGACCGCACCGCCACTTCCCAGCAAATTAGGGACACTGCTGCTCCTGGGGTATCGGCGAGGACCATTCGCAACCGTCTCCATGAAGTTGGGCTACGGTCCCGCACACCGTTAGGCCGTCTTCCGCTCACGCCCCAACATCGTGCAGCCCGCCTCCAGTGGTGTCGCGACAGGCGTGAATGGAGGGACGAATGGAGACGTGTCGTCTTCAGCGATGAGAGTCGCTTCTGCCTTGGTGCCAATGATGGTCGTATGCGTGTTTGGCGCCGTGCAGGTGAGCGCCACAATCAGGACTGCATACGACCGAGGCACACAGGGCCAACACCCGGCATCATGGTGTGGGGAGCGATCTCCTCCACTGGCCGTACACCACTGGTGATCGTCGAGGGGACACTGAATAGTGCACGGTACATCCAAACCGTCATCGAACCCATCGTTCTACCATTCCTAGACCGGCAAGGGAACTTGCTGTTCCAACAGGACAATGCACGTCCGCATGTATCCCGTGCCACCCAACGTGCTCTAGAAGGTGTAAGTCAACTACCCTGGCCAGCAAGATCTCCGGATCTGTCCCCCATTGAGTATGTTTGGGACTGGATGAAGCGTCGTCTCACGCGGTCTGCACGTCCAGCACGAACGCTGGTCCAACTGAGGCGCCAGGTGGAAATGGCATGGCAAGCCGTTCCACAGGACTACATCCAGCATCTCTACGATCGTCTCCATGGGAGAATAGCAGCCTGCATTGCTGCGAAAGGTGGATATACACTGTACTAGTGCCGATATTGTGCATGCTCTGTTGCCTGTGTCTATGTGCCTGTGGTTCTGTCAGTGTGATCATGTGATGTATCTGACCCCAGGAATGTGTCAATAAAGTTTCCCCTTCCTGGGACAATGAATTCAAGGTGTTCTTATTTCAATTTCCAGGAGTGTAGTTACAAACTTTTTAGGAAAGATGATCCAGTTGCTGTAGAGGCTTTTGTAAACCTTATCAAGGAACAATAGTGACAAGATGTTTATAGTGCTGATACAGTAGACGATAAATATAATGCTTTCCTCAAGACTTTTCTCGTGCTCTTTGAAAGTTGCTTTTCGTTAGAACGTTCAAAACAGGGTACTAGCACAAACAGGCAGCCTGAGTGGTTGACTAAAGGTATAAGAATATCTTGTAGAACAAAGTGGCAATTATATCAAAACGTTAGAAACAGTCACAATCTAAATGCCGTAGCCCATTACAAACAGTATTGTAAGATGCTTAAAAAGTTATTAGGAAGGCAAGAAGTATGTGGTATGCAGATAGAATAGCTAAGTCTAAGGATAAAATTAAAACCATATGGTCAGTCGTAAAGGAAGTGGCTGGTCTGCAGAGACAGGTCGAGGATATAGAATCAGTGTGTAGTGGGAATGTTCGTGTTACTGATAAATCACATATATGTACAGTATTTAATAATCACTTTCTGAATATAGCAGGTGAACTAGATAGAAACCTAGTCCCAACAGGGAATCATATAGTGCTCGTAGAAAAAAGTGTTCCGAGACTGTTACCTGAAATGCTCCTTCATGATACAGACAAGAGGGAGATTGAGTTAATAATTAAATCACTAAAGACCAAGAACTCTCATGGATATGACGGGGTATCTAGCAGAATACTGAAGTATTGTTCCATGTATGTTAGCCCAGTACTTAGCCATATCTGTAACTTTTCCTTTAGGAGTGGTCGGTTTCCTGACCGATTAAAGTACTCGATAGTGAAGCCACTTTATAAAAAGGGAGACATTGATAATATTGATAATTATAGACATATTTCTATGCCATCGGTGTTTGCTAAAGTTATCGAGAGGGTTGTATATACAAGGTTACTGCAGCATTCAAATTCACATAATTTGCTGTCAAATGTACAGTTTGGTTTTAGAAATTGCTTAATAACTGAAAATGCTATAGTCTCTTTTCTCTGTGAGGGTTTGGACGGACTAAATAAAAGGTTGCGAACGTTAGGTGTTTTCTTTGATTTAACGAAGGCTTTTGACTGTGTTAACCACAAAATATTACTGCAGAAGTTGGAACATTATGGAGTAAGGGGAGTAGCTTACAATTGGTTCGCCTCTTACTTTAAGAACAGAAAGCAGAAGGTAATTCTCCGCAATATTGAGAGTGGTAATGATGTTCAGTCCCAATGGGGCATTGTTAAATGGGGCGTTCCCCAAGGATCGGTGCTGGGGCCACTGCTGTTTCTTATTTATACACTCCTGGAAATTGAAATAAGAACACCGTGAATTCATTGTCCCAGGAAGGGGAAACTTTATTGACACATTCCTGGGGTCAGATACATCACATGATCACACTGACAGAACCACAGGCACATAGACACAGGCAACAGAGCATGCACAATGTCGGCACTAGTACAGTGTATATCCACCTTTCGCAGCAATGCAGGCTGCTATTCTCCCATGGAGACGATCGTAGAGATGCTGGATGTAGTCCTGTGGAACGGCTTGCCATGCCATTTCCACCTGGCCCCTCAGTTGGCCCAGCGTTCGTGCTGGACGTGCAGACCGCGTGAGACGACGCTTCATCCAGTCCCAAACATGCTCAATGGGGGACAGATCCGGAGATCTTGCTGGCCAGGGTAGTTGACTTACACCTTCTAGAGCACGTTGGGTGGCACGGGATACATGCGGACGTGCATTGTCCTGTTGGAACAGCAAGTTCCCTTGCCGGTCTAGGAATGGTAGAACGATGGGTTCGATGACGGTTTGGATGTACCGTGCACTATTCAGTGTCCCCTCGACGATCACCAGTGGTGTACGGCCAGTGTAGGAGATCGCTCCCCACACCATGATGCCGGGTGTTGGCCCTGTGTGCCTCGGTCGTATGCAGTCCTGATTGTGGCGCTCACCTGCACGGCGCCAAACACGCATACGACCATCATTGGCACCAAGGCAGAAGCGACTCTCATCGCTGAAGACGACACGTCTCCATTCGTCCCTCCATTCACGCCTGTCGCGACACCACTGGAGGCGGGCTGCACGATGTTGGGGCGTGAGCGGAAGACGGCCTAACGGTGTGCGGGACCGTAGCCCAACTTCATGGAGACGGTTGCGAATGGTCCTCGCCGATACCCCAGGAGCAGCAGTGTCCCTAATTTGCTGGGAAGTGGCGGTGCGGTCCCCTACGGCACTG
Organism: Schistocerca cancellata; assembly: GCF_023864275.1. Taxonomy (NCBI): domain Eukaryota; kingdom Metazoa; phylum Arthropoda; class Insecta; order Orthoptera; family Acrididae; genus Schistocerca; species Schistocerca cancellata. The sequence continues at coordinate 619,474,085 of NC_064627.1, forward strand.
CGTAGGATCCTACGGTCTTGGCGTGCATCCGTGCGTCGCTGCGGTCCGGTCCCAGGTCGACGGGCACGTGCACCTTCCGCCGACCACTGGCGACAACATCGATGTACTGTGGAGACCTCACGCCCCACGTGTTGAGCAATTCGGCGGTACGTCCACCCGGCCTCCCGCATGCCCACTATACGCCCTCGCTCAAAGTCCGTCAATTGCACATACGATTCACGTCCACGCTGTCGCGGCATGCTACCAGTGTTAAAGACTGCGATGGAGCTCCGTATGCCACGGCAAACTGGCTGACACTGACGGCGGCGGTGCACAAATGCTGCGCAGCTAGCGCCATTCGACGGCCAACACCGCGGTTCCTGGTGTGTCAACTGTGCCGTGCGTGTGATCATTGCTTGTACAGCCCTCTCGCAGTGTCCGGAGCAAGTATGGTGGGTCTGACACACCGGTGTCAATGTGTTCTTTTTTCAATATCCAGGAGTGTATAAATGATATGCCTTCTAGTATTACAGGTGATTCAAAAATATTTGTGTTTGCTGATGACAGCAGCTTGGTAGTGAAGGATCTTGTGTGTAATATTGAAACATTATCAAATAATGTACTTCATAAAATAAGTTCGTGGCTTGTGGAAAACAATTTGATGCTAAATCACAGTAATACTCAGTTTTTACAGTTTCTAACTCACAATTCAACAGGAACTGATATTTTAATCAGACGGAATTGGCATGTTATAAGCGAGACGGAACAGGTCAAGTTCCTAGGCGTACGGATAGATAGTAAGCTGTTGTGGAAAGCTCATGTTCAGGATCTTGTTCAGAAACTAAATGCCGCTTTATTTACCATTGGAACAGTATCTGAAATAAGTGACATTTCAACACGAATAGTAGTCTACTTCGCATATTTTCATACGCTTATGTCATATGGTATTATTTTTTTGAGGTAATTCTTCTGATTCCAAAAGGGTATTTTTGGCTCAAAAACGGGCTGTTCGAGCTATGTGTGGTGTAAGTTCGAGAACCTCTTGTCGACCCCTATTCAACAGTCCGGGAATTATGACATTGCCCTCACAGTATATATTTTCTTTAATGTCGTTTGCTGTTAGCAATATTAGCTTATTCCCAAGAGTTAGCAGCTTTCACTCAGTTAATACTAGGCAGAAATCAAATCTGCATGTGAAATGCACTTCCTTGACTCTTGTGCAGAAAGGAGTGCAGTATTCTGCTGCATCCATTTTCAATAAGCTACCACAAGAACTCAAAAATCTTAGCAGTAGCCCACACTCTTTTAACTCTAAAATGAAGAGTTTCCTCATGGCTCACTGCTTCTATTCTGTCGAGGAGCTCCTGGAAGAGCTAAAAAATTAAGCAAATTCCAGTGTTACATTCTTGATTTCTTTATTTAAACTAATGACGTGTCGCCTGAATATGTTTCTTATATTTCATTTTATCTGTTTTTACAATCGTGTTATAATTTCATGTATTGAATCGTTCCATGACCATGGAGTCTTCTCCTTAATGTGGTCCCACGGAACAATAAATAAATAAATAAATAAATTATTATTTCCTGTAGGTGCTCGGTAAATAGTTACTATTATATAGGATCTGTTATGGAACTCTACATCTGTTGCACGTGCTTCTAGATGCTGGTCTAAACAGAATTTATTAATGTCAATGTTCTTGAATTTATGGCAGTTTTTAATAAATGTGGCATCTCCTCCTCCATCCATATGTACTCTGCAGAAGTAGGAATCTAGCTTAAATCCTGAAATGTCTAACATATCTATACCAGTGGTCACTTGATGTTCAGAGAGGCAGATTATGTCAATTTGGTTAGATGAATTCTTTTCATCAATACAAATGAGTAGTTCATCAATTTTATTTCTGAGTCCCGGAATGTTGTGGTGTAATAAAGATAACTGATACTGCGTACTAATGGGATTATAACTGCTTTGGTGAAGATTAACGGGCAGTTTCTGATTACTCTCTGTTAAACATTTTTTAAATGGAGGGTGTATGCTAAAATATGACTCCTGTTCATCTGTTTTCTCAAACTGAGTGTGTCTGCCAATCTCTCTTAAAACTCGTTTTCTTTCCCCCTTCCCTATCCTAAAAAAGGCATCCCTCTGACACCTGTGACCACTGGTATTTTACCACTTGTGACAGTGTCCCCCATTACGTTTTCTGCAATCAACCCAGACAGTTCCCCTTCCCTTTCCTATTGTGTTATGTGTCATCACTGCGTGCCAGGAACGTGTTTCCGACCATGAGTTGCTAGGTGCACCGTATTTCTCCTAAAAATTTGTAGCCCTGTGTAATGAGCTAGACTTGGCAGTAACGTATGAAAAGACCTCCTTAATTCGGCCCATCCATATCCCACTAGGTGTGTTCGGGATCTATTTTCACTCACTACGGTTACTGAACTACCAGTAACAAGGAGACTACATATCGGCTTATTACTGGCCCCGCAGCGGAAAACTGGGGCCACATTTTGCATGTGCACAAATATGGCCCTGACATCACCTTGAGCAACGACTGAGCTACTGCCCAGAGTCGTACACTACTGAAATCGTCATTTGCTCATCTTAGTATCTCATCTTCTTTGCGGGATAGTCACTCCGAAAGTGTCCTGTGGCACCACAAAGGAAAGGATTATTTCGACTTACCTCATGGAATGTCGAACTGTTCCTTCTACATAAACTGTCTGTCTCGCCTTCTGCCCCCCCCCCCCCCCCACTTTGATCAATGAATCCAATGCTCCTATTTCAATTGCTGATTCCTACAGATCTTGGTAAGTTTATACGAACTCTGGTGTCTACAGAATTAATTCATTCAACAATGTTGGCTGCAACCTCTTTCTCTACATGTGAAAGGCACAACAACTGGGCATCTGTTCAGTTATACCCCAGAATAGTATTCCAAGTGGGCGATAAAAATTCGTCCTAGTTCTGTCCAGCAGCATCCGGAAACCGAATCGCTTATGTAAATGAGCAGTAGCTTGCCAGCTTCTAAGCGAGTTGCGGCAAGCACGGGGACTATCACAGCACAGGGGAGGGACCAAGAGCCTAAGTCTGCAAGCGAAGCATAACGACATCATGGAAGCCGAGGGATACCATGATTGTAGTGACAAACCAGAGATTCGTAGGGCAAGCTAGGTCCAAGAAAACATTAATTTTTCTGGTGTTGATCCAGCAGAAAAGAACCTCTGAAAGGTGAAGTTGCCAAAGTGTTAAGTCTAGGGGAGCTGAAAGGTAGCAAAAACCAAGACACATGATGTCACAGCCACCTCCACCGCCACAAAGCGCACAGAAAACGCCAACATAAATATACCACTCTTGAGTAAAATCTTCTCTGTTTTCAAGTTAAGTCAATTTCAATGACATTCTCGAGCTTTCGTTGGTTGGCTTCCTGCTTATATACCTACGATTACGGCCACTGGCACCAATCAGAGAAGGCCGAAACAACGTGTGCGTGGAAGGTGTGCTGGACAGCTCATAGCCCGCCGCGGGACCGAGAGACGCAATGTGCTACGTGGGGCCAGCACCTCGTTTGAAACTGCCGCTCCAGCCTCCCTACAAGCGTTATGCGTCCTATGTTGCTTCCTTTCGACATCCAAGGTTTGCCCCCATGCTCTGCTCAGTGTGTAGCCTCGGTCTCTGTTAAAATTGATGTTGTTCATTCTAATCCCAGCCGCCTCTTTTATAACAGAGTCTCAGTATGTTGACGTATGAGCCAAGACTCTTGTGTTCTCCAACTGTATTTTGTGTCAGTTTTCGAAGTCCTATGAACTGGAAAATTCGAAACAAATTTTCCGAAGTAAGGGGGCGATGTTACGCGTAGGAATAGTATCACCGGCGGACAGTAAAAATTTGTTCAAGTTCTCCCTCGGCAGCTCCCACAAGCCAAACTCAATCTGTCAATGACCAGTAGACTGCAGTCTAGAGGAAATTCCGAGTGAGTTATTACGAACATGGAAAATATCGCAGTGTGCTGGAACGACGGCACACTCAAGGCTGCAAGCAGAGCATAGTAACATCACAGAAGCTGACAGATACCATCATACCAATGAGAAAGGAGAGTTTCGTGAGGAAACCTAGGTAAACCACAACTTTAAGTATTCAGATGTCAAGCCAGCAGGAAAAAGTCTCAGAGGTGAAGTTCTGAGTATCCGAAGTAACTGGAAGAGCTGACAGCGGGAAAAACACCAGGACACATGATGTGATACCCATTCGCACCAATGCAAAGCGCACACGAAACGCCAACATAAATATCCCACTCTTCTAAACAAAATGCCGGATTGATGAGTCCTGTTTGCTGATTGTCCAGTGAGTGGTCTCAATCTTTGAGTCAGTTAAATCTATCCACTGGCCCGGCGATGGCACGGTGCTTTTGAAGACAATCCTTTATTACTGTTGTATAAAGTATTCTCGGACTTCTTCTTATATCAGTTCAGTGTAAAACCTCGAGCATCCGACGATCACCACCATCGTCTTCGACAAGAGCGGCGGCTGACTGTCAAAACTGCTGCTCTTGTGACCTTATAGAGCCCAAAGACGACTTCCGATTAGTCAGTAATTACGTCACGCTATCGCAGAGGGTGTCAACGTCTGTGCTGGTGGCGCCACCGCTCCCGCCGCACCGTAGCGTACATATTGCGACGAATGTCTCTTTCTCATCTCTGCATGAAGAGCTCACTTTTCTATACAACTAAGATTATATCCGCTGTCGTGGTTGAAGATTTTCTCACAGATTCTTTCTCCTAATTACAGAATCCCAGTATATAGGCGCCTCAGACAAAACTTATGTTTCGCCAAACAGTACTTTACGTTTTTTTATGAAGTTGTGCTCGTTGTCGATTTGCTGCAGAGCGGTCGGAAACGCTGCAGATGGATTGGCTGATGTAATTACTACCGCACTCATAAGGGATGTTGTACATCCCAGGGATCCTGTAACCGAGACTGTCCTTAACAGGGCGTAGCGTCTTCTAAGGAGCTCCGAAAATAGATCTGATATCTCGTATCTCGTCCTCCCAGGACTGCCTATTTTGCTGGGTGGAGCGCCGCAGATGGGAGGAATCGCAATCGGTGGCTCATTACGTGAATTTCCAACATTTTAATGTTGCCTTTTCTTGGACAACGCTGACTTCATATCACGTGACGCATACATAAGATGATTAATCCTCGTCAGAAACAGTTTTTGCTCTGCCTTCCAGTGCATTTAAAGATGATCTCTTATGAACTGGGTGATGTATACTCTGGGTCTTAAGATATAAATCAATGTGCGACGCATTGCGGTGTACTGAGCGGCTCTGACGTCCATACCAAAACATTTAAAAATGCTAGCCTTCCCTCTTTCTCTGCCTCTAGGGTGAACAGAATGTTTGGCTGCACAGTGTTCATATGTTCATGAAAGTGCTCAAGAGCTTCTACTCCGCGTGGCCAGACCATAAACGAGCCGTCAACATAATGATAAAATGAAGATGGACGAAGGAGAGTTTCCTCAAAACGTACCATAAAAAAGTTAGTCTTTGCTGGACACAACGTAGAAACTCTAGGCATTCTGTCCGTAATTTCTTAAAAATTGCCACCATACAAGAAGCAGGTAATCGTCATAACGTGTTGAACAACTTTACAGTTTCAGGACTAAAATGCTCTGCCAAAAGTTTCAACGTGTCTTCCACAGGAAGTTTTGTAAATACTGAGACCATATCCAGGGTGATTAAAATAACATTTGTGACAACTCGTCAGAATGAACATCAAAGAGGTTTTGACATGATGTTCACAGCGGCCAACTATCGGAGTCGTCAACTTGGTTAAATATTTAGCCAGCTAGGTAGAGGAACCAACAACAGCTAACATCTGATCTCAGTGCAAAACTTGCCTTCTGGACATAAAGTAATCCGTACAGTGTAGGCGGTCTAGGAGATCGTGCTCGGAGATTTTGGTGACGTCCTCTGGCCTCTAGGAGATCAGAATTCTTCAGAGGCTCTACCGCTTTTCTGCTGTATAACAGAGTTGGTTCCCGTTTTAGTTATTCCTATGTGCTATCTTCCAATAACGATGCCACTTTCCTGTGATATGCAGTGGTATTAAGAACAACCGAGCCGGCCGCTGTGGCCGAGCGGTTCTAGGCCCGTCAGTCCAGAACCGTGCTGCTGCTCCGGTCGCAGGTTCGAATCGTGCCTCGGGCATGGATGTGTATGATGTCCTTAGGTTATTTAGTTTCAAGTAGTTCTAAGTCTAGGGGACTGATGGCCTCAGATGTTAAGTCCCATAGTGCTTAGAGTCATTTTCACCATTTGAAGAACAACCGAAGTCTTTCCCTTGTCAGCCGGAAATGCCACAAAATCTTCATCTTTCCACAATGCTCGCAGCCCCTCTCTCACTGCTCTGAAGATGTTAAATTTGGGCAGCTAGACTGAAGCTAAAATGCGACGTCGTCGTTGTCATCTTGTGAGAAATGCCGCACCGCCTGTTCCACATCACTAATGAATTCAACGATAGGTACAGTATGTGGTGAAGATGCAAAACTCGATCCTTTATTAGGGACCGAGATAGCTTTTTCGTCCAGGTCCTTGTCCGATAGAGTGATAAATGTGCGTGCTCTTCCATGACATGACACAAATATTTGCGTGATTGCAAGTCACTAATATTTCTATTTTTGTTTCGCCATTGTACAGCTATGGTGATCTCTTTGATGAACTGCCGTCGACGTATCGACTCACTCGCAGTCGAGCGACGAGAGAACTGCCTGTAAAAAGAGATTGTAATTATTTAAACTCGAATTTCATACGTCGTATCCGTTCTTTGATGATGACCGGGCTAATCTTCCGCAACATATTATTCAGTCCCGCCCACCTTATGTAATATTTAACCACATCAAAATTCGGCACGATATCTGTATCCTGAGAGCGTTGCTGAAAGGCCAGATTACTTTGTAATTGTGGATATTTTGCGCGCAGCTTTTCCAGTTTTCGGACATGGAGTGCAACTTCCTGTAGAGCAAACTTAAACGAGAGCGAAGTATTTCGCGACGCCACTGTTGTATAAATCATTCTCGGACTTTTTGCTGTGGCAGTTCACGGTAAAACCTTGAGATTTCGACCCTTACCTCAACCATCTTCGTCAGAAGCAACTGACTGTCAAAACTGGCTTTTTTTGTTTTTTATTGTTATTTTAATTCCTCACAACGGAGGCGGGATGGCAGCGGACAAAAACTGCTCTTCACCCAAAGGTTACATACACTGTATTTAAAAATTGTTAAAACACATAAAAGGTCACAATAACAGGTGATTTTGTAAAGAATACAATAAAAGAGGACGATAGTGGCCACTTTTACATCAAACAAATGGCAAAATATGAGTCATGAATATGACTATGGTGCCTTATGGAAGGGCAGGTAGCGACTAGAGGTCAGCAGGGTGGATGAAGAGGAAGGAGAAAATTGGAGGATGGAGTGAGGTGGGATAGAGGGGTATATCTCGGAACGAATTTCATAGTTGGAGAGTGAGAGTTAGTTAAAATTCCGGCGGGAAAGGATGGATAAAGCATGGAGGTGCAGGAAGGATGTAGAGCATATATTATTACCACCAACTTTCAAATAGCGCAATGATTACCATTCAAAGATAAAGGAAATTAGAGCTCGTACTGAGGCGTTCAGACAATCGTTTTCCCTCGCGCGATCCGTGAGTGGAACAGAGGGGGGAAATATGACTTAAGCGCGAGTTGTACCCTCCGGCACACACCGATTGGTGGTTAGCGGAGTATATATGTAGATGTAGATGTAGAAGGTGGCATATGGATGTAGTGGCGCAGCAGGGCACCTGGGAAAGGGTAGGAAATTTAGTGCTGGAACTGGGTTTTGCGCTTTCTTTACCGGCTCCGATGGTACTGTAGGATGAGAAGAAGGTGTGGAAACTGAATTAATTGGTACGTAACGCTAGTTGAGGAATGTAAGAGGATGACGCGGAGTGCATGTCTTTCCTGGATTTAAAGTTACTATTAGAATTTAGGCAAGGCTGAAATCCATGCATCCTTAGCGTAGGTCAGAGTAGAGGGAATGAATGATCTAAAGGTGAGGATAATGGTAGACGGATATAGACGCCATATACGGCCAGTTATTAGTTTTAGTCGTCTTCCAGCTGTGTTGGATGGTAAGGACATGTGCATTACATGTTAGTTTTCTGTCGGCAGTTGGTCCTGTGTTAGAGGGATGGGTTGGTTGTAGAGGGAATGATGGAAGTCTGGATGACTAAAATGCCGAGTTGTGTGACCAAGGATGGACGCTTGGCTTTTCTACAGGTTTACTCGAAGTCTGCAGGTATTGTACCACTCGACTAAGAGATTAAGGTGGCGTTGGAAGGAGGCATGGGAGAGTCCGAGGGTATGATGAGTGGCTAGGTAGGATGTATCGTCAGCATATTGCAGGAGGTATGTTGGGAGTAGCAGCTTGACAATGTTTGCAGTGTACTGGTTGTAAAGGACACACACCTGCAGTAGGGAGAAGGATGCAGGAACAGGTATGTTTGAGTGTGACATATATAGAACGGTGATGAAGGAAGGATCTATAAGGCGGACATAGCTAACTATGGTGCATGAGTTTGTAGCTTGAAGAGCAGCCCAGAATGCCATACCTAGTCGAAGGCTTTTTGGATATCAAAGGAGATTAATATGGCAGACTTCCATTTGTTTCGTTGGTGGAAGATTAGGTGGGTAAGATAAACAAGTTAGTCATCAATGGAATAGTTGGGACGAAAGTCACGTTGGGTATTGGGAATGAGTAGGTAGGTTGCAAGGTGGTGATGGAATCGTTGGGTAAAAAAATAGTTTCAAATATTTTGCGGAAAACTGACATGAGGCTGACAGGTCGACATGATGAGGTCTGTGAGGGTGGGTTATCAAACCGCAGGGAGGACCTTGGACGTTTTCTACTGCTCTGGGTACAGGATGGCATTGTGAAGTATGGCAATGGTTTCATGGTAAGCTCTGAGACATTCCTTGGGTTGGCAGTAGGTATCGTGATCAGGCGCTTTGTTTCGCGTTTTGGCGAGTGTTTCAGTAACTTCGTCAGCTGATATTGGCGTGTTTAGTCCTATTCATGGACTGCTGTGTAAGTACCGGTAGTTCAGTGCAAGAGGTGGGATAGTTACGTTGGTGCGTCCATACACATAAGGACACACCGTGTAATCGAAGTTGGGATCGTGTGGGGTGTTGAATGTGCCTTCCAGGTAGGATTCCAAGTGGACAGCTTTGTTGAGGTTGTCTGGAAGCTGTCTGTTGTTATGTATGAAGGCATAAGTGGGAGTGGGGACGTTCCTGGAGAGTCTATGGAATGCTTTGCAATATTTTGTAGAGTTTGTATGTGTTAAGTTTTTTGCATGTCGTGTACCAGTACCAAAGTCATTTGGCTTTTAAGTAACTGCGAACATGTCGCTGGAGCTGCCGGCGTCGTATGATTGTGTCTCGGTTACAAGATGAAAGAATTTTCTGTATACAAGACGAAAATCTTAGAGCAGGACAAGGATTAATGTTTAGATGCTGGTTGTATCTACAATGGGGGGTGAAGAATGGAGCGAGTTGTTTGTGTGGAGCGATTAGTCAGTTGTGCATATGGGTACAGTGAGTTCAAGCTTTTGGGAAGAAGGGTTGTATTTGCATTTGTCGGAGCAGGTGGGGTGAGAGTGGTAAGGGCGGGGGGGAGCTTAAGTGCTGGTATTGTTCGTGAAGTGGTTTCGCTTGCAATAAGTACACGTGGTTAGGCTGCTGCAAAGTTCTTTTCGACGGTATTTGTATTGAAAGCATTGCTGACATTTACGAGTTTATATAGTGGACCAAGATGCTGCTTGGGGTAAATCAGGGTCACATATTTTATAAGTGTGTCAGTGGTGCTCGGTGATTCTGAGAACACTTGTACAAAGAAGCGAGGTCCATTATCACATTGATTCCCGGTTGCAAGTTAAGTTCACTTTCCATCTCTTTGTCGATGTATTTTAAGTTGGCCCTTCAGATCACCGTTGTGAATATGGTGGATCGGCGTGGAGGTTGGGGTTGTTTAAGTTGAGGATTTGTAAGGATTATAATTGTAGCATTTCCACCAAAAGACGGAATAATTCGGATGCAGGATGAATGGAAATGAGGATCGTTAGTTTTAATGATGATGTAATGTCAGCTAGGAGTGAATTGCTGGACACGCACTGCTAGTACGTAGCGCTGAATATGAATTAGGAATGTCTTTGGATTGAGAAACCTGGGATCACGTCTGCAGAGCAAAAGGAAGAGGAATGCACTAGGTATAACTATTCTGAGATGATTTACACCTACACGTCGTTAGTTTCTGCGAGAGTTAGCTGGCCCCCTCTTAGCTTCAACCTGACGCTCACTGTTACTCGACCTTTTGTTAATTTTAGCAATAGTTTTGGCAGCTTATAGAAGGGAGGTTGTGAGATGACTGAGGTAGGGAATCTTTACCTGCTGGTATCAGTGTATGCGGCGTGGCTGGTGTTGTGGTAGGTGTTGTCGGGACTTCTCCTTGGTATGGTTGCCGCAGTTTCTAATGATGCTGCTACTGATCATGTGACTGGTGCTGGGAGAGCTGGCGGTGAATGAGATGGTGCTGTGGTCAGGGCGGCCGGCGGTGTTGTTGGTGGTGCTGGAGTGTTGTTAAAAGGTCCTGCGGACGTTCGACAGGTAGTTGCCCATGTTGTTGTCCAGGTAGCAGCCTGTGTAGTGTAGGTTGCGGCTGTAGTTGCTGTGGCAGCATTTCTGGGCGATGTACTCATTCTGAAACCTTGGTCGTCGTCTAGCACTCCGGCAATGGAGGTAAAGAAGAAGCTGACCTGTCGGCGACAATTTTGTGAACGCTGCTAGCAGTGGATGTCGCGGCGACGGGTACAGTCCGATGCGATAACAGAGGGGTTTGACTAACAGATTCCGAATCTAAAAGAGTAGCTTCTAGCAAGTCAGTCACTGTGAACTAAGCATTGCTGGGCTGTCTGATACAACATCCCTTAAATCTCTATGGCTCCTAAACTAAACACCTCCTCCTATTCATTCGCTGGTACCAAGTACTGTAGAAACTGCACCACTTCTGGAGTCGAATCGACTGGAAACTTTCGTTTCTTCACCATTTCTAACACAGGATGCAGTAGCCTTGTGAATTGTTCATCCCAAAGCCCATTCTCAAATCCTGGAGCCACTAACTCCCTTATCTGATTACTATCTCCATCCTGCACCATATCTAGATACAGTCTGCTACTTTGCAGTGTTCTGGCTGACAACAAATCATTTAATTTCAATTCTACTTTTGAAGTCCTGGCCTGAAAACCTTCTAATACTTTACCTCATTCGTGGCTAAATATATCTAATATTTAACTATTTCACACAATGAGTTACTCTAGCATACAACTTTTTAGTCTGAGCAGGAGTGTGTCCCACATTCAAAAATTTAATCATTAACTCAATTTCATTTGATGCACGATAGACGATTCACTACTCATGTCCGGGCACTCCACTGATAACCGTTCAAGTTCCCCCATCACCCACTGAAGCTGTTGGACCAACTCCTACACCTGTCCACAAATAGCAATCTCACTGGCAACTTTCTCAAATTTTCGACACCAGGGACATTCCTGCAATACCACAACAAAAGAGCGCAAGGACATAGTAGAAATCTTAATACTGCCACTAACTCCGCGCCAGCACAAGTCACAACCATATTCTACTACCAATTGTGACATAGGAACTAATGGTAGTGTCTTGTTTCTGACGGTTTTGTTGGCGTAAGGTCGTCGGCAAATGTAGTTCAATTTATTAACAAGTACAAACAATCCAAAGCACTTACAAAATAAGCAACAACCAAAGAACACAGCACTCAGAATAAGAAAAACAACTTTTATACACACAAGCATTTCACAATGTTTGTAGAATGTACAACTCGAAGAACTCTGTGCTCCGAAAACAAAATATGGCTTACGAATAAGTCCATATATCGCCCTGATAAGCAACTTACCGAAATGTAATCAATGTTACAATAAAGGGGTCAAATGAATATACAATTAAGCAGCACATGGAAAGAATATCAATAAATCAGCCCCTCTGAGTTCATTCAGGCTACACATAAGTGCGTGGATTAAGATACACAAATAACAACATTCAGTGAAGGAAAGTAGACACTCAACACCAGATATTTTTCCAAATCCACATTCCAAAAAGTACCAACCGTACGCCAACACCCCACTTAATAATAAACAGAAGAAGAATAAAGACTAAATTCACTATCTGTACACTCCGCTGCGCAAAAATATTAGAAACTACAACTAGTAGTTTCCAGAATGAGCAATTTCTTCATTGCGTGTGAAATATTTTTTTAAAAAAATGTTCCAAGTAAATCAATTTGGAAGCTAGAACTATGAAAACTCGTACTTGATTTCTCGTGAGAAATAAAAAAAAAAATACCGTTCTCAGCATTTTTGGAAATTTGAGCCTATGGAGGTGAAAGAGTGGGTGAAATCTTTATTTTCGAAAACACATCATTATCAAAGAACTACTAAGGTATTTTTACGGCAACAACTTTGAACGCTAGTATTTGACTTTTCCGTTACAAATTAAAAAAAAAATACTTGTTTAAGTATTTTTGGAAACTGAACTCCGAAGGGGGCGAAATAGGGGATGAGATTTTTTATGAAAATATTTTATTATTAAAGCATTTTTAAAGCTGAGGTTATGAAAATTTAAATTTGGCTTCACTGTGTTGGAAATTCAGCCTCTGTTGGGAGGTGAAATGGGGGATGAAAGTTTTTATGGAAATATTTCATTGTGCAAGCATCTTTGAAACTAGACCAAAAAATTTTGTATTTGGTTTCTCTGTTAGAAATGAAACATACGCACGTTGCTGTTTTTGGAAATTCAACCCCTAAGGGCCACATATGCACTGACTCATTACCGGCCAGCCCTAACTGCTAAGAAGAGGAACTTGAAGTTTTGAGAGGGTGTGGATCTTATACTGCAGGCATTTTTTAATAAGGCAAAGTTCGAAACTCCACTCCTAAGGCGGTGAAATAAGGGATGAAAGGCTTTTTGAAAGAACGTCGCTATTAAGGGAGTTTTGAAACTATAACTACGACAATTGGTATTTGGTTTCTCAGTCAGAAAATACAAGATCCGTGTTTCAGCATTTTTGGAAATTCAAGCACTTAAAGATGAAAGTTATTTTGGAAAATAAATTATTACTAAAGAACTACTAGGGCTGCATCACTGACTATTGGTATTTGACTTCACGTATATAAATGAGAAACTACCGGTTTCAGTGTTTCTGGAAATTCAGAGCCTAAGGGACTGCAATAGGACATGAAAATTTTTCAGAGAATGTATCGTTACATTAAAAATATTTAAAGCTAAATTTGTGGAGACCAGTATTTTACTTCGCAGTTAGATACAAACAAATATTTGTTAAGGGATTAAAGTTGCTATGGAAATATCTCCACAAGAACGCAGAAGGCATGATTAAGAAAAACTTAATCCGCTCCCGGCAGCTGAGTGGTTAGCGAGACAGAACGTCAATCCTATGGGCCCGGGTTCGATTCTCTGCTGGGTCGGAGATTTTCTCCGCTCAGGTACTGGGTGTTGTGTTGTTCTAATCATCATAATTTCATCCCCATCGACGCCCAAGCCGCCAAAGTGGCGTCAAATCGAAAGACTTGCACCCGGCGAACGGTCTACCTCACGGGAGGCCCTAGTCACACTACATTTACATTTATTTTAACAAAACTTTGGAGCCCAGCTACCAGAATCGCTTTTTGGTCAGAAGTACTTTCCGCAAAGACCATGCTTGTATGGCCTTAATTAGAACATAAGAAAATCGCTTAAATAAAAATTAAAATAAGAAATCTGTAGGCCTACAGTCTACGCAAGCGAAACAGCGGGCGCTAAGCTAGAACTACTGTAAAAGAAGACTGTAATTCGGGTAGAGCACCACTGCGCTAGTGCGTGTGATCGATCTTGTTCACAGTGAGTAGCTGCGTCTCGTACCTGACGAAAGCAGGATACCATACGCGCTGGATCTTCGCAGTAGCTAAATGCTGACGAGATTTTCAATCAGTTGTGGAACTTACACCTACGATTTTGCAAGACGATGATGACTCTCCGGTATTGTTAGTGTCACTGGTTTTGCAATGGAATAAAGGTATAGAAGAAAACTGCACCACTTCTGTCCTATTTTCCAGATGTGCCAGTCCCACAAAGTATGCCCCAAAGTTTCTGTTGGAGTTTAAAAAATGGGAGACAGCTGCTGAAAGGTCAAAGTTTAATGAAACGACAGGTTGTGGGACGATACTATGTGGGTCAGTTGCGCCATTATGAGATATATCCGGGTTCAGACCCCAGTTCAGCACACAGTTTTAGGGAATTAGGAAGTTTAGCGACAGCGTGCACACTGATGCGATCTAGAAAATCCATTATGTCCTTTTTCAATAGTTTCTCTTTCCAAAATCATGAACCTTTTATGAAAACTGTACCGTGCAGCGTCAATTTGTGACACTTTGTCAGAAGTAGTAAAGTTTCAATCTGTAATATCGTAGATTATTTTTCGCTCCCGACATAATCATTTCCAATTCATCAACAGGAAACAGGACCAATAAACTATAAACGAGAATACACGTGTTCCATGGGCACAGCAGAATGATGTACGGAACGCTAACGACCACACTTCATGTACATTGATACTTGGATTTGTTTTCCTCAAATGAGGGAACGGTTCAGACATTTTTCGAAGATAATACCAACAACTGAAAGATCAAGCATAGAGGCAATAGTCACTGTTGGTTTCAGAGCTTGCTTTCAATATTCTAAATATTTGCCTGTGTTTGGAAGGGAACATGTGACGCAGAATAATTGAAGTGCATGATATGTTTTTTAACTGTTAAAATACTTGAAACCTACAACAATGATCTTCGAAGAACGTTGCGTGACTACTGCTAACATTCATGGGCCCACGTAAAGCAGTTTAGGAAACTACCACCAAGAAATTATGCGTACACTACCAGCTACAAAATTTCAGTGCCATTAAGGGCAGCAAATTAGAAAATCTTACTTATTATTGAAAAGAGCGGTTGCTTTGTAATTGGGAAGTGTATGTGAGAAAACCTTTCTCTACAAATATGAAATCAACTACTTTGAAATTTCGATTACAGTGTGTCCCATGCACTGTGATCTACAATCGCCCTTGCTTCCCTGCTTTTGAACACGAACATTGAATATGTAAATTACACAATGTGTGTGATATAGTATTATTTTAGCTGCTGCCACAAATTAGACTTTTGTTACCTTTTGAAAATGCAGTTCACTATTCACGCGGTAGTGTAAGGTGTAACAGTGCAGTTCTTACCAGATTTAGTGTTTGTTTAACAGTGAGGTTTAGCTTAAGTGAAATTTTTGTAATTGAATAACAGGGTTTTTTGAAACTGTATTAAAGTCCTTTTAATGGTATAGAAGTGACGCTTGCTCAATGAAGTACTTTTAACTGATAGTGGAGGCTGAAGGATAACTAGAATTCTGTGCAGATGACCCGTAAATTACTCTGTATACCAAAACATAGATAATGTTGAACACAATGCAACCTTGTCACTACAGTACTTTGCAGTAAGCGCTTAATGCCTGCAGCAAATTAAAACTGTATTCATGTTATCATTTTCCAAGTGTATCACCTCTCTATGAAATCATCTCAAAATCATTCTCTATTTTCAGTTATTCTCTATCTTCAATCATTCTGTGTACTCAGTAACGCCAGGAAGCATCTCAAAATTCATTATCTTTTCAGCAGCTCTTCCATCGAAATTCCTCACTCAGCACCGACACAATACACACTCGTCCTGCAACCGATTCACTTGCTCACCCAATCTCTATTCAATTATACAAGCTCTGGTAGCCAATGTGTAAGTGTCACTCGTGTTTAAGGGCATGCAAAGATACTTGTAGTGGCAAACATATTTCCCTTGTTACAAACACCTTTCATAGCTATTTCTAACGACATGTACATCGTGGACTATACTTATAATGTATTGCAGGAAGACCACATAATAATATTTTTAGGGTGTAAGCAAAGTTTAAAATTTAGCCCATGGAGCTGTCACCTCCGGCAGCGACGGCGACTCTAACCCTGTTGAGCACTGAGTAGAACTGAGTTTGGATGATAGATACAGATACGTCATTCCACGCTGCTTCACCTCTATGTTTCTGTTCAGTGATCATAGCAGCTGACGCGCCGGTTACCTGGCAACTCACTGTCAGATGCTTTTAGTGGGTGATGTATGTATACCAGTCGAAGATCCTCTGTGTGGAGGTAGACTCAGGGAACACAGACCCTATGTTATCAACAGATATATTGTTCATGTCACGGAGACCTCGGAAAAAGAGCACAGCCATCGGTCTTAACACATCATAAATATGGCAGCAGTTGTTCAGATTGTGAGCTATGCAAATGGCAGGTGATCGTGTTACATAACCAGTACCAGGTGCTTGGACTGTATGATGAATACAGTCTGACTAAGATCGATCTCCTTGAGCCTCCACACGAGGCTACGTCCATCAGTCTGGTTAATCTCCTTGGCTGGAAGTTGTCGCTCTCCATAGTCCAAGCTACTAAGAAGACGTTGGGTGGGAGAGGACTTTGACAACAGGGACGTTAAACCTAATTTTCTTTCCTTCAGGACTTTGAGAAGATCCATAGTGATGGGTACCTCGTGAGGGTCAAGGCATCCGTGGTGCCTTCCTGAGTAGTGAAGGAGAACTCTGTCCTGTGCTTGAGTGGTGTCGGATTTCTCCGAACCCTTTGGAAGAGATCTTACGTGCACCGCAATGAGGCGACGAAAATGTGCCAAGGCGCTTCCAGTTAAAGCAGTAATATGTTAATATGCAAATGTAGATGGCGTTACTCCTATCTAATTCATGCGATTGCTCTGAAATTATGATCATTTTCATTTAGTACACTTCATTTTGCACACTTCATGTCAATTTAACGATTATTGCCTGTAGTATTCATGCTCTTGCCATTTTAAATGCCTGCTGTATCATACTCAAAGAACTGTTAAGATTTAATTGCCTCAGAATCAAATGATTTTCTAACGACAACGAAATACAAAGCTATGGTCATCTGAAAAAAAAATGTTCAAAGGTGTGTGATATGTTATGGGACTTAACCGCTAAGGTCATCAGTCCCTAAGCTTGCACAGTACTTAACCCAAATTGTCCTAAGGACAAACACACACACACCCATGCCCGAAGGAGGACTAGAACCTCCGCCGGGACCAGCCACACAGTCTATGGCCGTCTGATAGAAGGTCTTAAATCCGATGTGGAGCAGGAAGGTTCTACACAGAGTATACGAAAGAACTTGAACCCTTCTAGCAACCATTTACCGTAGGTCGCTGGAGGAGTGAAACGCTCATACTGATTGGAAAGAGAGCTGATCAATCCCGTTTTGAAGATGGATAGTCGAACAGATTACCTTTCTGACGTCGGTCTGAAGTGGAATTTGGTGCTCGCGTGTTATGTTACTTCTGGAGACCGAAAATCGCGTGGAAATCAGGTCGCTCTGTTGGTCCACGAGAGCCAGAAACCTTTATGCCATGTTCCTGGAGTTCTGGAAGGCGTTCAGTACAGTACCACGTTGCCGCCTGGTGAACAAAATACAAGCATACAGAATATCAGACCAGCTGTGTGATTGGAGTCTAGGAAATAGAACATAGCATCTCATCCTCAACGGAGAGAAATCTTCAGACATAAAAATAATTTCGGCCGTACCCTAAGGAAGTATTATACGATTACTTTTCACAGTATATGCAAATGACCTTGTGGTCAGTAGATTCTTGTGGGTTTTCGCGTATGATGCTGTTATCTACAGAGAAGTCGCAAAGCTAAAAAATTGTAGGGAAGTGCATTAAGACCTGCACTGCATCGACACTTGATGCAGAGATTGTCAGTTGACCCTCCTTATACAGGCAATAAAGTGGCATAACGTCATTTATATGCGATAAGTGCAAAGAAGGAATTACGAAAATTCTCTAGAATGTCGAATGTCGAACTGATTCGTTCCAGAATCGTGGTTTCAGATCACATAAAAAAAAACGCTCGTTGCATCGGCGAGAGAGAAAACTCTGTTAAAACATGTTTCTACCATAAATTAATAATTTCAGTTCAGTGGTCTTATAACCTTCTTAAGACGCTACAGTAACATTTTCAAATTCATTGCATGATTAGAATTTAAGTTACGGCTTTTTACACATAAAAGACAACAAGAAACCAAAAATTCATATTTCTGTCAAAATATTGATCTTGCGTCTTTTATTATATTTTGTCTATAAAATACAACTCTTTTTCTTTACACAAGCAAAATTTTAGATCTGTATATTGATAACTATGGCTGTAAGGATTTTTTAAATAAATGTCTAGAATTACGGTTACATCTCCTCTTAAAGATCCACTTAGTAAGCAAGGAAGCATCACAGATATTCTTGACGAACCCCAATGGCAGACGCTACAATACAAGAGCTGTATGGCACGATAGTTTTAACGTTAATTCGGAGAGCGTATTTTCCTTGAAGCGTCAGCAAACACGTTGCAGATAAACCACGAAGATAAAATTAGAGAGATTAGAGCTCACACCGAGGCTTACCAGCAATCATTCTACCCTCAAATCATTTGCGATTGGAAAAGGGAATATGGAAAGGGACAACGCTCCACAAAGTACGCTCACACCGTTAGGTGAGTTGCGGAGTGCAAATGTAGATGTAGACGAAGCGATGCTGGTCGCAGCGGCAGAATACTGGTGGGTGACTGAGCGGAATACAGACAGGCGATCTCGGGGGCGGCAGATAACGGGGGCGGCGCCCGGACAGCATCTGATCGCGGACCAGCATGTGCTGGCCGGCTCTCCATTAATTACGGCGGCCGCTGCACGGGGCCGTGGCAGGCGGGCAGGTAGCCCGGCCCAGGCGCGGCGCTGCGCTCCGGCTGGCGTGGAGTCTCCACAGGGGACAGAACGCGATTCTCGTTCTGCAGCTACACTGTCTGGTCACATTAAAGTAACCACCTGGCAAAAGCCTGCACGTCTGATCGCGGACTACTGTAAGATGTACATAAAGAGGTTCTGGAAAGTACTGATAGGCATGTGGAGGCATGCCGACTCCAGTGCCGTGGTCAGTTGGTTCAGCAGTTGGTCATCCATCGTGTAAATAGCCCAGTCGAGGTGGTCACACAGACTCTCGAATGGGTTCAAATCCGGGAGGTTTGGTGGACAGGGGAGAGCAGTAAAATCATCTCGGTGCTCTTCAGACCACACAGGAGCACTGAGAGTTACATGAGACGTTGCAGTGCCCTGCTAGTTGCCATCGTACCGAGAAAAAGCAAATGGTATGTTTGGGTGGATATTGTCCTCAATGACAGACGCAAACATGTACTGATCCATTGTGCCACCCAGATCGACGTCATCGCCAAGGAAATGTCATAGAATCATTCATAGACCATAACGCAGCCTCCTCCATCCAGGACCCTTCAGACAACTGCGGCAGGTTGTTTGGTGTCTGACATTTCAGGGCTATGGAACATAAAACTGATTCATCTGAAAAGGCCACCTGTCGACAGTCAGTGGACGTCCAGCTCCGGTCCGACCCGCCATGAATTCCTTTCTTGTACCAACCTCTTCGTCTCATAGTAGCGATTGCAACCTATGTCCTCAATTATTTGGTGGATTTATTCCAAGCTCTGTTTTTCTCTTCAGATTTCCCCTCTGTAGCACTCTTTGGTAACATGGAAGTCATCCCCTAACGTATTAATAGGTGGTCGACCATCCTGTCCTTTCTGCTTGTTAGTTTTCCCTAGATTCTGAGAAGTTCTTCATTCCTTACCTTATCAGTCCACGTAAATCACCAAATTCTTCTGTAACACCACATCTCAAATGCTTCGATTTTCTTCTTTTCCGATTTTACCACAGACCATATTTCACTGCAATAAAATTATGTGCTCCAAAAGTACATTCGCAGAAATTTCTTCCTCAAATTAAGGCTTGTGTTTGATACTAGTAGACATTTTTGGCCAAGAATCCCCTTCTTGGTTAAGCTAGTCTGCTTTTTATCTCCTCCTTGCTTCCCCCAACATGAGTTATTTTGTTCTCTACGTAGTAGAATTCCTTAACTTCTATCTCGGGGTCATCAATCTTGATGTTAAGTTTCTCGCGGTTTTCATTTCCGCTACTTCTCATTACCTTCGTCAGTCTTCGATTTACTCTCGAACCATATTCAGTACTCATTAGACTGTTCATTTCGTTCAGCAGACCCTGTACTGTTCATTCCGTTGAGCAGACCCTGTAATTCGTCTTCACTTCCGCTGAGGATAGCAATGTCACCAGCAAATCTTATCACTGATATTCTTTAAACTTGAATTTTAATTCCACTCTAAAGCATTTCTTTTATTTCCGTCACTGCTCCTTCGATGCATAGATTGAACAGTAAGGGGTCCTGTCTCACGCCCTTTTTAGCCCGAGCACGTCATTCTTGCTATTTAACTTTTCCCTCTTGGCTCTTGTACATATTGTGTATTACTCGTCTTTTCCAATAATTTACTCTCATAATTTTGAACATCTAGAGTCATTTGACTTGTCGAACGCTTCTTCAGGTCAACATATCCTATGAACGGGTCTTGATTTTTCTATAGTTTTGCTTTCATTGTCAGCCGCAACTTAAGAACTGCCTTTCTGGTGCCTTTACCTTTCCTAAAGCCAAACTGAATATCATCTAACGCATCCACAATTTTCTTTTCCATTCTTCTGCACATTATTCGTGTCAGCAACTTGGATGCATGAGCTGTTAAGTTGTTTGTACAATAGTACTCGTACTTGTCGGCTCTTCCAATCTTCACTGTTGTGTGGGTGATGTTTTTCCGAAAGTCTGATGGTATCGCCAGGCTCAAACATTCTGCACATCAACGCGAATAATTGTTTTGCTGTCACTTCCCCCAGTGATTTTAGAAATTCTAACGAAGTTTATCCATCCCATCGGCATTAGTCGATCTTTTCACAAGTTGTTTCAAATTCTGGTTCTTATACAAGATCACCAATGGCAGCAGGAGCGCATAGAGGTTTAGGACTCCCTCTTGCCCTTAGCAAGCTTTAAGAAACAACAATGATCAGCGGAATGAGAACATAGAAGATAATGGAAAACACTGTATTAAAGACACAATGTGTATCCACTGCAGATATGGCCAGTAATTGACAAAGTATCATGATGATCTCTCGTCCCCCATTCGGATCTCCAGGAGGGGACTGCCAAGGAAGAGATGACCATCAGAAAAAAAACTGAATAACTAAAGAAAGGAGTCGGGACATGGAATGTCAAAGTTTGAACCTGGTGGGGAAGCTATAAATTCTGAAAAGGGAAATGCTAAGGCACAATCTAGATACAGTGGGGACCAGTGAAATGAAATGGAAGGAAGACAAGGATTTCAGGTCTGTCCAGTGTTGAGTAACATCAGCAGCTGCAGAAACTGGTATAACGAGAGCAGGATTCGTTATGAATAGGAAGGGAGGGCAGAGAGTAAATTACTGCGAACAGTTCAGTGGTAGGATTATTCTCGCCAGAATCGACAGCAAACCAATACCTACAACAATAGTTCATGTATCCAGTCCTAGTATACATGCCTGCCGACGCCGCAAGCAGAAGTTAAGAGATGAAGAAGGTACTGAGTATATTGAACTGGTAATTCAGTACGTAAAGGGAGAGGAAAATCTAATAGTCATGGGAGATTGGAATGACGTTGTAGGAGAGATTAGTAGGTTAGTAATAATGAAATAGGTGAAAGGGTTGTGAGACAATATGGGCTTGGCAGTAGAAACGAAGAAAGAGCAAGACTAATTTAGTTCAGCAATACGTATCAGTTAGTAATAGCGAATACTCCGTTCAAGAATCACAGGAGGAAGAGTTATACTTGGAAACGGCCAGGACATATGGGAAGATTACAGTTAGATTACATAATGGTCAGTAACACCATTCGAAATAAGATACTGGATCGTAAGGATCACCCAGCAGCAGATGTAGACTCACGTCACAATTAAATAATATGAAAAGTAGGCTGAAGTTTAAGAGACTAGTCAGCAGATATCAGTGCGCAAAGAAGTGAGTTGCGGAAGTACTAAGAAGAGAAGAGAAACAGTTGAAATTCTCTCAGGCCATAGGCACTGCGATCATAAATAGCTCAGTAAGCAGTACAACTGAAGAGGAATGGATAGCTCTGAAGAGGGCAATCACAGAAGCCAAAAAGAAAATAGTAGGTACAAGGAAGACAACTGCGAAGAATCCATGGATAACAGATGAAATACTTCAGCTGATTTACGAAGAAAGGAAGTACAAAAATGTTCAGGGTAATGCAGGAATACAGAAATACAAGTCACTTAGGAACGAAATAAATAGGAAGTGCAGGGAAGCAAAGGCAAAATGGCTGCAAGAAAAATGTGAAGACATCTAAAAAGAAATGATTGTCGAAAGGACGGATTCAGCATATAGAAAAGCCAAAGCAACCTTAGGTGGAATTAAAAACAAAGTTGGTAACATAAAGAGTTCAGTGGGAATTTCAATCATAGATGCAGAGAAGTGAGAAAATAGACGAAGAGAGTACATTGAAGGCCTCTACGAGGGGGAAGACTTGTATGATGACTTGATGGAGGAAGAGATTGGGGATTCAGTATTAGAATCAGAATTTAAAAGAGCTTTGGAAGACCTAAGATCAAATAAGGCAGAAGGGATAGATAACTTTCCATAGCCATTTCTAAGCTCGTGGCAAGAAAACGACTATTCACGTTGGTGTGTAGAATGTATGACACTGGCGATATAGACATATCATCAGATGTTCCGAAGAACATCATACACCTAAACCCAAAGATTGTAAGAGCAAACAAGTGCGGGAATTATCGCACTATCAGCTTAACAGCTCATGCATCTAAGATGATGACTGTAATAAGATACAGAAGAATGGACAATAAAATAGAGTACGTGTTAAATGACTATCAGTTTGACTTTAGGTAAAGGCGCCAGAAAGGCAGTTTTGACGTTTCGGTTGTTAATGGAAGCAAGACTGAAGAAAATTTAAGATATGTTCGTAGGATTTGTCGGCCTGGAAAAAAAGAGTTCGACAGTGTCAAGTGGCGCAAGCCGTACGACATTATGAGAAAAATAGGGCAAGTTATAGTGCAAGCTGGATAATACACAGTAAGAACAAGAACCAAGAAGGAACAATAAGTCTGGAAGACGAAGAACCAAGGACTGGTATTAAAGAAAGTGTACGAGCGGGATGTAGTCTTTCGCTGCTACTGTTCAGTCTATACATCGAAGAAGCAATCGAGGAACTAAAAGAAAGGTTCAAGAGGGATTAAAGTTCAGTGTGAAAGAATATCAATTATAAGATTCGCTGAAATTGCTATCCTCAGTGAGAGTGAAGAAGAATTGTAGCATGTGTTGAATGGAAACAGTCTAATGAGTACAGAATGTGGATTGAGAGCAAATCGAAGAAAGATGAAAGTAATGAGAAGTAGCAGAAATGAGAACATCGAGAAACTTAACATCAAAATCGGGGGTCACTAAGTAGACGAAGCTAAGGAATTCTGCTACGCAGGCAGCAAAATAACCTATGAAGGACGGAGAAAGGAGGATATAAAAAGCAAACTAGCACCGGTGAAATAGATATTCCAGGCCAAGAGAAGTCTGGTAGTATCAAATACAGGTGTTAACGTGAGGAGGAAATTTCTGAGAATTTATATTTGAAGCACAGCATTGTATGGTAGTGAAATGAACTGTGGGAAACCAGTAAAGAAGAGATTAGAAGCATTTGAGATGTGGTGTTACAGAAGAATTTGGAAGTTTGGGTGGACTGATAAGGTAAGGGATGAGAAGGTTCCATACGGAATCGGTGAGAGACGGAACATATGGAAAACACTGCCAACAAGAAGGGATAGGGTGATAGGACACCTGTTAAGGCATCAGGGAATAACTTCCAGGGGAGTTGTAGACAGTAAAAACTGCAGAGGAAGACTGGACTGGAATTCAAGCAGCAAATAATGGAGGACGTAGGGTGCAATTGCTATACTGAATTGTGAATGTTGGCACAGGAGATCAATTCTTGGCGCATCGTATCAGACCGGTCAGATGGCCGAAGACTCAAGAAAAAAAAAGAAAGATACTGGATCCCCCATCTCTCCTATATGGACTCATGTTTCCTTTTCTATCACGTCATCAGGCAGGTCTTCACCCTCATATCACAGAGACGCTGAATGTACTCTTTCCATCTATGTGCTCTCCCCTCTGCATGTAACAGTGGGGTTCCTACTGCAGTCTTTCCTTTCTTTTAATTCCATCGAAAGTTATTTTAACTTTGCTGTATACGGAGTCATTCCCTCCGATAATAATTTCTTTTCCGATTTCTTAATATTTTTCGCATTAGATTTCCTTCACTAGCCACGAGGAGTGGCCGCGCGGTTAGAGGCGCCAAGTCACTAATCGTGCGGTCCCTCCCGCCGGAGGTTCGAGTCCTCCCTCGGGCACTGGTGTGAGTGTTGTCCTTAGCGGTAAGTTAGCTTAAGTAGTGTGTAAGTCTAGGGACCGATGACCTCAGCAGTTTGGTTCCTTAGGAATTCACACACATTTGAACATTTTTCCTGCACT
The DNA here is from genome assembly GCF_023864275.1 of Schistocerca cancellata. NCBI lineage: Eukaryota > Metazoa > Arthropoda > Insecta > Orthoptera > Acrididae > Schistocerca > Schistocerca cancellata. The sequence goes on from NC_064627.1 coordinate 619,498,775, forward strand.
GCCAATTAATATCATTCCTAAATGACATGTATTTCTGTACTCCGAATTTAACTGAGCATTTTTGTACTTTCTTCTTTCATAGACCAACTGAAGTATCTCATCTGTTATTCATGGCTTCTACGCAGTTTCCTTCTTTGCACCTATGTTTTTCTTGCCAGCTTCTTTGATTACAGATTTTAGAGGTGTCTAATTTTCCTCAACGGAACTGACTATTGGGCTGTTCTTTAACGCAGGATCTATAGTCTCAGAGAACTTCATTCCTTAGTACTTCCGTATCGCACTTCTTCGCTCTCTGATTCTTCTTCACTTTTCTCTCAAACTTTGGCCTACACTTCATCACTACTGCATTGTGATCTGAGTCTATATCTGCTCCTCGGTTCACGTTACAGTCGAGTATTTGATTTCGGAATCTGTGCTTGTCCATGATGTAATCTAAATGATATCTTCCCGTATTCCGGCTTTTTCCATGTATACCTCCTACTCTAGTGATACTTCAACAGAGTATTCGCTGTTACTAGCTGAAATTTATTACAGAACTCAATTGACCTTCCTCCTCTCTCATTCGTAGTATCAAACCAACACTCTCCCGTAACCCTTTCTTCTTTCACTACAGCAGCATTACAATCCCCCACGACTCCCTTCACATATTGAATTACCCGTACCATATCCCTACACACTTTCTCTATCTGTTGATCTTCGGCTTTTGATGTGCGCGTGTGTTCTTAAACAACTGTTGTCGGTGTTAGACCGCTGTCGATTGTGATGAGAATAATTCTGTCACTGAACTGTTCACAGTATCTTCGAAATGAACAATTCTAACATGCGTGGAGGCGCGACCTTCTGAAACTTTTTTCCGAGCTTTCTTGTACTCAGTCATTTTTGAAGAGAATATGCATTATATTTCGAATTGTCAGAAGTGCCCAGAAGCCGCGACATTTGGCCACCCACACGGGTGGCCACCCACTCGCGTGCTGACACACCCAATAATCGGGAGATTCTGCTAATTGCACCTACTGCAACTCGGTAAAAATTAATAGGCCTGAGACAGGTGATGTTCTGTGGCTCTATTGCGTTCTTATTCTGAGGTTAAAATTGAATAATACAACTACAAAGCTGCTGAGCCACGTAATTCCCAACGTAACCTCGTTGGCTTCATTAAAGACTTATTTTTCATTTCGTTCTGGAGTCAACACGGATGAAAAAGTTCTCATTGCAGTACTGTAGACGTGTTTTCAAAAGATGTTATAATGCAATTTTTCTCTTCCAAAGAGAGAAAGTCAAAGACTTATCGATGATACTGAGAAGTCCAGATTAGTCTGTTAATAGCCGTTTCCCCTTAACAGATCAAACTTTCCAAATTAATTTAGTTTATTTACCTGATTCGATTTGGTTCATCTATATAAGGATCGACGTCAATCTTTACGTTACTACTGGGCGTTCAGTCTAGTCGTTGTTTCCATTTTAAATACAAGATTTCGACGACGGACGCAGAAATATGACGCGAGTTGTGCTGTTATGTCTATTCACTGCCTGAGCTCCATCGAGTATACATAACAACAGAACTCGCAACACCTGCGTCGCGAGATGACATTAGTGGATCTGCACAGAACAGGGGAAGTGAGCAGCACGACACCTGATGGCATCCACCGAAATGGTGCCACTCCGCGAGCTCAAATGAATAATTTATTTTCTTACGAAGCAGTAACGTAGCTGATCACCAAAATAACCTATAGGCACACGCAATGACGGTATTATTACAAAGGGCAAAACGAGCTGTTCCTCTAATTTAAGCGTATACTGGTAAAGCAAGCGCCAGTGGTTTCCCGTGCTTGAGTTGAGTTTGTGCTGAGTTATTTGATGTGTAAGGAAAATATGTGTAGCTATGGGATGAGAATAGAGTAACTAGATCACACCTGATACGAATCGGATGCAATTTTTGTTTGCTAGGAATTAAGTGGCACCTTCACACAATTTTATATGTTTAGTAGTCTTCCGTAGCTAATCGTGGTCACAAACGTTGTAGATAAATTGATAATAAGTATCACGACAACCTATGATGCCATGCTAGAGCTGAAAGTAACAATCACCAGAAAAAATTTTATTTTATTTGAAAAAATTCTCTTATTGTCATTGACTCCCTGATTCAGGTGTGTGGACTGTTAAACAGATTTGCGGCCGCTATATAATTATTAACGAGTAAACTTGTACTTGGGAACTTTTGGCATGATGCTATTAAGAAGCAGACGTATAAATGAATTGTAATTTAAAGAAAGAAAAAGTAAATACTAAAATAGTAGGATGGAATTCTTCAGAAATACGGTCTGCAGGTGCTCCAGTTCCGTTTGCAAACTATCGGTGTCAGAGATGACGTGGGCTCGGTGATTCACTGTCTTCAAAACACCCATCGTTTGTGCCGGATGGTGACAACTAGCGACTTGCAACTAAAGGTCTGTGTGACTCGGCTTTCTATATACCGAATGACCAAGTGTGCCATCGCGCTTACGTCGCACCAATATGTCTAAGAACGGCAGGCAACCCTCCTTATCCAACTTCATAGTAAATTTTATGTTTTCGTGTATGGAGTTCAGATGTTTTAGGAGCTCTCGCAGACGATCCAAACCATGAGACCGAACTACAAAAAGTATCTTCAACATATCGCCAAAATACTGTTGGTTTAAAAGTGGCTGAGGCGAGTGCTTGCTCCTCAAAATCTTCCATAAAAGATTGCCACCAGCGTAGACAGAGGACTCCCCATGGTGACGCCGTCTGATTGATCATAAAACTCGTTGTTAAATAAAAAATATGTAGAGGAGACGGTGCTCTAACAGTGCTGTAATGTCAGCACCAAAACCTATTTCCAATGAGGTGTAGTGAGTCCACAAGAGATATATTTGTAAAAAGTGAAACTACGTCAAAACTGCATGGAATCCAGTCGTCGAAAAATTTAGTGTCCTCAGCAGCCGGCGTAGTTCTGTGATGGAACTGCGGGAAGACAATCGAATTGATAACGATGCGGCGAGTTTTCACCACGGAGGGTGCGCGGCGCAGCAGAATCGAACGTGTTCAAGTAGCGCACGCGCAACGCCAAGTTAGTCCACCACGCAGGCAATACGCTCACCGATACTACATGGAACGTGTGAGTGTCGGACTAGCAGTCATTCCGCGCCAGGCGAAGTTGTTATCGCCTGTACGGATTTATATCGATCGTAGGTCGGTGGTCATAATATTCTGGCTGATCGGTGTATATGGAAAGTAGTAAATTGGCCGTGAAACCACGGGTAGGTGCCAAAGTGGTGGACGTTCATGCCTTATCATGGAACGTTTTGTAAACTAGGATAGCTATCAGTGGTATATTTGACGAGCAGAGTAAAATGCTGGTACAGGTGCAAGTGTTTCGAAGACCGCTGTTCAGTGCACATCGCCCAACATGCGACTCCGTGGCAGACCTGTCTTACGTGTTCCCGTGTTGACCCAATGACATTTACGGTTGCAGTGGACACAGGATCATCAAAATTAGACCGTCGATCAATTTAAATATGCCCTGGTCGGATGAATCACTTTTCCCGTTACGCAAGGTCGATGGTCGTCTCCAGGTATGCCGTCATCCAAGCAAACGGCTGCCGAAACCTATACATTGCCGCAGACACAGGCCTGTGGGGCCAGTATCATGCTTTGGAAGATATTCCCATATGCTTTCCCTGGACCTGTGGTTGTAGTAAGATGTACCGTGACGCTTCTACACTACGAGAACGCTATTGCAGAGCACCTGCATTACTTCACGCTTGATGTCATCATCGGCGGTGTCGCTAGGCTAGTACCGTTCTGTAGTTGTGTGACGAGTATGATTGAGGAATCGCGGTAATGTCTTGGCCTCCAAATCAGCCTGATGATTACGAAATCGAACAAATCCTTACCGGTGTCATATTGGTACCCACAAACAACCGGCACGTAATTTTCGGGAATTGCGTGTCTTGTGTGTAGACATTTGTTGTCACATACTTCCGGAAAGCTACGAAGGACGAGTAGAATATGTGCCACACAGATTCGCTTCTCTGTTGAGCTCCAAGAGTGGACCAATACATTATTAGGCAGGTGGTAATATTGCCCTAGTCGCACAGCTGCATTATAGTAATATAATGCACGTAAATAGTCATAATAAACCTATACTAACTGACTTCGTATTCGGCATTCAGTCACTTGCTGAGGTCTCCAAATGGTCAGCTACCATTGTATATGTGTCCAGAGTGACTCCAAATGGAAATCACGTGGACCAGAAAAACCAGCTGTGACAAAGGCGATGTCAGCTCACATTTACTGCAAATTTTTAGGAATATGACCACCATGCTCGAAATAAATCCCTTACAAAATTCCCGTTCGATCTGCTCTTGATAATTTCCTTTGATGTGGTGTATTTAACGAATAGAATTAACAGAATGGAAAGAGAAGCTTGTAAAAGTATTGTGAGCTTCGGTTTGAATTTGTTTAGTCCAAAGTACTGCGAAACGGTGCAAGAAGACGAGTTACTTAGGAATGTTAGTCCAAGAACTCACATTTTTACACAATCCAACAAATGTATTACTTCCTACATCTCGCATAAAGATCGCGATTGTAAAATTATAGAAGAAATGGGCTCACACAGAGGTATCAAATGTCTTTTCCCCTACTATCATCCACAAATCGGATAGGAAAGGTGGAAAAATTTATGGGACAGAAGGCACTCTCATCGCAATGTTACTTGTGGAACACCCATTGGTACAAAATGTGAAGGTCAAACATAATTTGTCTCTACCATAATGAGTTTTTAACGTCCAAAAGTTGAAACATCCCCTTAGAAAAATTTATAAATGACAGTGCTGGAAAACCTCTACGTTATTTGAGTTTCAAACAGTTGAGCAAAACTGAACGTACTCAGACATTTCTATCTTTACTTATTCTGATCAACACTAAACCGACACACAATATTTTTTTTTTAGCGCAACACAATCTGACTTCCTATTATCCCTACAAACCAATGGCCCTGACTAACAATAACCTATACCTTCCATGAATCACTTACCTCACAAAAATCTTCGTTACTCCAACTACTGCAATACAGCGAGCGCCAATACTGCCAGCTAAATAAAAGATTCTAATTTCTGAAGGCACTAACTACTGGTAGACATAGTTATCAAATGAAAGATTTTGTTAGAGAACAAACAATGTATTTCCCTTAATAATCTTCAAAAGTGGTAAGACGTCGTGGTCTCCTGACTTTCATTGCTTACATATTCCGCCCTCACAATCATATTCCGCACATCAAGATGCTTCATTCGAACCCAAACTCGATAAGATAAAGTCAATGTTGCATGAATTCATGTAAATGATGTGCAAATAACTAGTAAATCGCAAGTGCGCACCGAGATTGAAATACTCGAGGCTGGCGTACACACACACATTCAAGACACGACGGTCACAAAGGCTTTTAGTACTGGAGAGGCAAACCACATGCCAGGAGGCCATTCCCTTCAGAGGATGAGTCAACCTATCTACGTCGGCCGACGACCGCCTGTAGAGCAGAAAGCGTTTGCCCGAGTGAAAGGGAGAATGACCCCATGTTCGGCTTAAAAGCAAATTCCGCTACATTGTGTGGGGGCACCCAGCCTACGCATTCTTTACAAACATAGCACGCAGTTTCAGAGGTTTTCACAGGGAGACAGCAAACGCCAAACGCCGATGCTACAGATTTCCAGATTGGTCGTCTTAAACGAAACGTCATTCTCCCATTTTAGAAGAGCAATATTGATTGGCAGATAATATTCCTGACGCCTTGAGCTGAAGGAGTAATGGAAGAAACCGAAAGATATACCCCTTCACGTCTGGCATGGAGAGGGGCCGTTCTGTTGTCGCTCTTGGAGCGAAAACACGTAACGAGAGCGTGTGCACTCGTAGATGTACTCAAAGAGCGAGGAACAAGTCTCTCCTTAGTACTTCACTGGGAGAGCAACTCTGTCGAGACTCTATACTGAGTCCTTGTGATCAAGCGTTTTTCACTGTGTTGGCCACCACACTTATTGTGTGGTGTGAACGGACAGAGTTATAGTTAAACACCTGCGAGCGAATTTCGAGTGGCATCGTGGTGGACTGGTTATCTGACCAGTGTACCACGCCAGTAGTTAGACTAGGGGCGAATAGGAGTCCTTGACTTTGTCAAGGCATAGGGAGAGAGTGATTGGCGAAGGTCAAACCAGATAGAACGAGAGTTATCTCATTTGTCAGCAGCGAGTGGCGCAGACAGCAGTCATCGCAGCTTATGGTATTGTGCGCTACAGTTCTTGCAAGCCCCATACTTCCTCCACAACAGTACACTTCATTGCATTTGACACGCAACAGTCTCGACTGTAACTAGCAACATTCTAACAGATAATTATTCAAGTTGAGTAGGCGTGGCTCTCAGCCATTCTGTCAAGTCAATAACAATCTTAAACTTTGGATAGAAATTTCATTAGTGAATCCTATCCTTAAGAGGTAACTTCACATTCCGAAAAGAACCCGGAAGTAACTTGTTCAGTTCACAACTAAAAGTGCCATTGTGATTTCTCAGAATTTTTGCAAAAAAAAAAAAATAATTTTCGTTAGTTTCATATTTTTCTTACTCTAACTACCACTGCTCCAGTACCCAAGTATGCCACTAGTTACGTAAGAAACTTTGTGAATTTTTGTGTCATTTCCTTACAGCGGACGACTCCAGAAGATATTTATTGCTGAAAGTTTTTCAGGCATTTCTCTTTAGAACGTTAGGAGTGTCTGTCCGACTTATGTAGTAGTGTGGGGGTGCAAATTGCATCTTGCAGGAGCCACATGGTAAAGGGACATTACACCAGATGTACTGGGGCATGTACGACATTCATTACGCCAGAGATTGCAATTGTGTGCAGCAAATGATGGCCACCACATTGAACATCTATTGGCCTGACATATCGGGACATACTCTATTCCACTCCGTAATTGAAAACGGAAAACACGTGTGTACGTGTACCTCACCCCTCACGGTAATGTACAGGTGCGTCAGCGAAAAAGACCAATAAAAAGGTGTTAGCATGTGGACGTAATGTGATGTTCCACTCTCTTCTGTACCTAAGGTCCATCACCGTTCCCTTTGGATCCCTACGTAATTCGGTGCTCTCCGATACACACGATCGAACAGCGGGGGAGTGGTACTCAAGCGTCAACTTTAGGTTACAATATCTCCGGATGTAATTAACATTTTACAGTGCAACAAACGGCACTGATTAAGTATTTGTTTATATGTTCAGATCTGCTAACAAAACTAACGTGGTTCCATTTAAAAAAAACGTAGGTTTGTGTTAAAAAACATGCTTCCGTGCATTTTTGTATGGTTTGTATTAAACAATTACACTATCCCCTCTCCTCACGTTCGGTCTGTGGAATCGGTTCGTCAGTATTTGATGTGGTTTACGAAATACTTCCAGCGGTAACGTTAGGTGACTCACCCTGTATATATATATATATATATATATATATATATATATATATATATATATATATATATATATATATATATGTGTGTGTGTGTGTGTGTGTGTGTGCGTGTGTGTATGTGTGTGTGTGTGTGTATCAGTTCATGACATCCAGTCTTACAAATTTCCTTTTTCTGACGGACACACGTCCAGAGCGTCCGCTCTCAAAACTTTGCCATCTCTCTCCCCACATCCACCACGGCTGGCGGCTCACCTCCAACTGCGCAACGCTAAGCGCTGTTCACATCCAACTGCCCAACACTACAATAGCGAAAATTCCAACAATGCCAACCAGCCACAGACTGCACAAAGCACAGTCGGTGATTTTCATACAGAGCGCTACGGGACGTTACTAACATAAATGCCTAAACAGCCTACTTACAAAATGTATTCAATATTAACAGCAGTGGCCCGACAATATCAATTCGACTTTCATCCATATTATGTATGCGGTAACTCGGCCTAGGTTAAAAGAGACAAATAAGACTGTCGCCTCCCTTGATTTAAGTCGCTATTAAATGCTGTAACTTCAAGAAAAATTTAACAGCACGCAGACGAAGTAACAAATCGCTATTTATTACGTTGATATATGAAGTCTCTGAAGAGCCGTATTACATGGGCGACATGGTGATGATCGCCAAAGTAACACTGGTTACATAGAACCCAGAAGGCATTATAATTATTTCGATGTAAAAGGAATATCTATTACTTTCTAGCCTGAACAAGAAGCTTGTTCTTATCCATCGCACTTGAAAGTGAGTAACGAATACCACGTCCTTCATAGAAATCAGAGAACTTACAAGAAATGCATGTTAAACGAAATTTAGCAGTGGATTCAATTTTTATTATAAGTGCTAACGGATTAAACGAAATTTTAGGTTTGGTTTTCAATAATACATTACAAAAAAAAATCTGTATTGGTGAGTATCTTGTAACTCTTAACTCCCTTAACGTACATTAATCTACCGATAAAGCTGCTAAACCGCTGAGGAACAGGCATTAGTACCTTATCCGTGCATGTCGTGTAGTAAGAAATCAAGGTGTATAGTAATGCAGCATCATTACCGACTGGACGAAACAATCTCAAACAGATGTACTGCAGTTCGTAAACGTTTTAGTGTTGAGAAATGAAGAGCTATGGGTGAGCTGTCCACTCACATATTCTAACTGGAAGCGAACGGTTGTGATACTATTCTTGTGCTCATTTAAGAACCTTATTCGCTCTCGAAGTGAAGGAGTTCTTTTCCCGCCCCTACGATCCTTTCCCGCCCCCACCCTTCGCTGTCAAGTCTATAGTTATGAGCGACCGAGAGACGGCTCGTTTAATACCGAGCGAAACAATCTATTGAATCCCGAGCACTTTTGTAATAAGCCTTGACTCTGGTGATTGGAAATTACGTAACGCCGAGCAGCCGCCGCAGTTGCATTTCTTCGTTTCACGCTTCATTCACTGCCAATGTTGCTGAGATCGAGACCTACACCCAGTTTCAGCGAGATAGCACTGTGCAGCCGGTAATAACGCCGATGAGGTCGAAAGACAAAAAAAGAAAAAGAAAGTTGGCAACCTTGATATTGTTCAGTGGAGTAAACAATAACGTCTCCTCGAAACCCAGTTCCGTCGGCCGCCCCGCCTCGGCTAATGTCAGCTTTTTGGCATCCGGACACCAGCTGAGAGTGGAAACCGTTCGTGCAGCGGCGAGAGGGAGAAGGGCGCTACGGGGAATAATAATTATGAAACATTCAATTCGGTTTCCGGTCGACTAGCCGCGACCACCGTTTCCACAGACAATACAGAAATTAACCTTCCCTCCTCGCTTCGTTCGCTCGCTCGCTCGCTCTCGGCGGGCAGAAAGCACACTTGTCGGCGCTCGCGGGTCGTGCATCACACCGGCGGCGCGGCGCTGCGCTGCAGCTGACCACACGGCCCGGCCTGGCGGCGCCATATCTGGGAGCCGGCGACCGGCTGCTCGCGAGTAGCTGAGGGCGATCATTGTTTCGATTGCGGCGCAGACACACACACACACACACACACACACACACACACACATGGGGAACACACGTGCACGAGGCGCACACGCGCCCGCCGCGCCGCGCCGCGACGGAATGCGGCCACGGTGCTCGTTACGCTGTTTCACAAGCAGAGGTTCGCGACGCGGCCGGCTGCTCCACCCACACCTCGCCAGTCTGCTGCTCGGCGTGGCCGCTCCCTGATCAACGTCCTCAATACGACTTGCTTGTGCTACTTACTTCATAATTACAACAGTCTGCACCACGCTGATCATTTCTCTGAATATTGTTACTCAATTACCGCAACCTCTCCCATTATTACGTATTTCTGACACTGTAAGTCTCGGACGATGTGCGTTGTGTAGTAATCGAAGAAAACTTCACAAACGTGGATAACCGAAGAAGTATTTTATTCGATGACTACTTTCGACAGAGCTATGCTGACGTCTTCGGAGCTGCAAGACGATAAATAGAAGATGATAGAAAAATAGTTTAAAATCATGATATTACGGCTTTATAAAAGGACTCGTTACGAGGGCTATCCGAAAAGAAAGGTCCGATCAATCACGAAATGGAAACCATAGTGGGTAGATCACGTAACTAATGAGGAAGTATTGAATAGGATTGGGGAGAAGAGAAGTTTGTGGCACAACTTGACCAGAAGAAGGGATCGGTTGGTAGGACATGTTCTGAGGCATCAAGGGATCACCAATTTAGTATTGGAGGGTAGCGTGGAGGGTAAAAATCGTAGGGGGAGACCAAGAGATGAATACTCTAAGCAGATTCAGAAGGATGTAGGATGCAGTGGGTACTGGGAGATGAAGAAGCTTGCACAGGATAGAGTAGCATGGAGAGCTGCATCAAACCAGTCTCAGGACTGAAGACCACAACAACAACAGTGAAAAATCCGATTAAGATTTGCACAGATGTATTGGGCAGTGCCTCTAGTACGCCTGTCGATAGCGACACGTCGCTCTTTTCGGTCCCGAGCACACAGTGAGCACATAAAGATGCCTAGAAAATAATGCCTCCCATCACGTATGAGTGCCTGTGAGAGACTTCGCCTGATTTTAAGCAACCCCAGGTAACGAACCTGTCATGGATTTCCTTCCTCATGACAGTTATCGGCCGCACTCTGCAGGGGCTATGAGGACGCCTCTGCAGATTGTTCGCTGGGAAGTATTTGATCACCCACCGCACAACTTGGAACTGGCTCCCTTCTAAGTTTGACCTACTAAGGAGACTACCTACACTACGCTTGTCCGTCCTCTCTTAGAATACTGTTGCGCGGTGTGGGATCCTTACCAGGTAGGACTGACTGAGTACATCGAAAAAGTTCAAGGAAAGGCAGCACGTTTTGTATTAGCGCGAAATATGGGAGAGAGTGTCACAGAAATGATACAGGATTTGGGATGGACATCATTAAAAGAAAGGTGTTTTTCGTTGCGACGGAATCTTCTCACGAAATTCCAATCACCAACTTTCTCCTCCGAATGCGTAAATATTTTGTTGACACCGACTTACATAGGGAGGAACGATCACTAAGATAAAATAAGGGAAATTAAAGCTCGTACGGAAACACAGAGTGATTGGAATAATAGAGAATTGTGAAGGTGGTTCGATGTACCCTCTGCCAGGCACTTAAATGTGATTTGCAGAGTATCCATGCAGATGTAGATCACAGTTCACATGAACCACTGGCTATGAACACTACGTTTTCGCACAGTCAGCAAGCTGTAGATCAGAGCAGAAAACTGGCAAAACGCAGTGGCGGCTGTCTTCTATGAAGAGAGTACTGGATACTTGGTACAATGTCTTAATCAAAACGGAGACTAATAATAGAAGTATCTGGAATGTGTAGCTGACCATTGCGAATGAAACGTTTAGGATTTTCACTGTGGTTACCATTTTGTAACCTATGGAATTACAGCATATCTTACGCTTTAAGATTTTCTTACAACATCTGGTCTATCACTACTACAAATCGCTTCACACTACATATTTACTTATCACTACTATGAAGGTCACTAAAATCAGTATGTCAAATATAAAAGTACTGTGTACAAATACACATATAACCGCGTTCTGCCCATTACAAGTTTTCACGGTCGAATGTTCATTCAATAGGTGGCACTGTGGCGATTGACTGTATTATCGTCTTGTATACAGCATAAAACAACGATAAATACATTATTAAAGACCATTTTTATTTGCATTATTATGCAGTCCAAATCAGAGAAATATAGAAATTTTAAATATAAGTAATGCATTTATCTCTGATAATTTCGTAGTATAAAATATGTATGACATACGTTACAAACCTAGACGTAGGACGACATCTGCGATGTAGATGAACATTGTAATTTCATGGTTAAAATTATTTGAGATTGTTATTTTTTTACGGTGATCTGTTTATAAAATTGCGTGTGAAGCACTGTTTGTAAAATGCAAAATTATGATGAAACATTCGAAACATAACGATGGACATTCAGATTAAAATTATAAACATGACATAGAGCACATCAGAATACCGACATCATGCCTGGAGAATTTCTTTTTAAATTATTGTCCAAAATTAGCACACTGCTAGCCTGATTCTTGCTCCCTAACCTATGTCATACGTATTTCATACTATAAAATCATCAATTCTGTTTATCCTTTTGCAGATCCGATGCTGACAGCATTTCTCTGTCGAAACGGATCATCTAATAAAATGCTCCTAAACGATTATGCTTGTGAATTTTCCTTCAGTTACCTCGTTATTTCTTTCCCTCGTTCCGATGTGCGAGGAAGCGCTGGCAGCAGTGCAAGGCCTCACCCACTCCGAAAACATTTCAAAAGGAAACATGCAAATTTACTTAAAAGTATTAGATAATAAAACACACTGCTGGAGAAGAAAAGCGGAACACACATGTAAGATATGGTCGGATGTCCAAGTAACTACTTACACGTGGACACTTTATGTTGGTGTGTAAATGATTTGAGCTGCGGTTCTCTGTGGCAGGTAGGACAGTCACCAGACTGCATTGGTGTTGTTCGTATTCAATATTGTTATCAGGCCTGGTAGGGTACATAAGACAGGCGAACAGCGTCCTATTTTGAGTGCTCACTTTGAAGGATACGGAGATCCCGAATAGCTAGCTGGTTTCGATCACACCTAGCACACGGGGTACAAAGAGCAGAGATAACATATACTTCAAATAGATCCAAACATTTAGTAAAACACATATCAAAACCAAAATACATTAATATGGCGGTTCCGCAAGGTAACATATTAGGACTAATACTATTCCTGATATACATCATTGACTTTCCCAGTAGTGTTACTTATCTTCCCTGATGACAGCAATATTATAGTCACTGAGAAAACATGAGAACTTCCTGCAGAGAAGGCAAATGAAACTCTCAAGGAAGTTTACGATTGGTCAGTAAGCAATAAAGTGACATTGAACACAAAGAAAACTAATGCCATGAATTTCAGTCTGAAGAGGGAAAATGGCAATATTAAATTAAATGTAGACGCCACCTGTATAGACTATGTAACAAATGCAAAATTTCTACGAATGAATATTGATTCTCAGTTGAAGTGGTGTGAACACACAAAGGTACTTGTAAAAATAATGTTATCAGCATGTTATGTCCTTAGAATCCTTAGAATCCTATAATCAGTGTGTAACATGCAGGGTCTTTGTAAGTAGGCTGTTTATGTTTTCTTTATGTAAGTAGGCTGTTTATGTTTTCTTATTGGCAACGTTACGTAGCGCTCTATATGAAAATCACTGGCTGTGCTGTGTGCAGTCTGTGGCTAGTTTGCATTGTTGTCTGCCATTGCAGTATTGGGCAGCTAGATGTTAACAGCGCGTAGCGTTGCGCAGTTGGAGGTGAGCCGCCAGAAGTGGCGGATGTGGGAAATGAGATGGCGGATTTTTGAGTACAGAATGGATATTATGAACTGCTATGTATATTATGCTTTTTCAACACTATTAAGGTAAATACATTGTTTGTTCTCTATTAAAATCTTTCATTTGCTAACTATGCCTATCAGTAGTTAGTGCCTTCCGTAGTTTGAATCTTTTATTTAGCTGGCAGTAGTGGCGCTCGCTGTATTGCAGTAGTTCGAGTAACGGAGATTTTTGGTGAGGTAAGTGATTTGTGAAAGGTATAGATTAATGTTAGTCAGGGCCATTCTTTTGCAGGGATTTTTGAAAGTCAGATTGCGTTGCGCTAAAAATATTGTGTGCAGTTTAAGCACAGTCGTGTACAATTGTTCTAAGGGGACGTTTCATCTTTTAGTTACATACTATTCATATATAAACTCAGTTTTTAGCTATGCCATTCTTTTTTGGGGAACAAATGCACAAAATGGGAACACAATTTTCAAACTCTAGAAGAGAGCCGTAAGAATAATAACCAAAAACAGTAGTCGAGCTCATCGTAAAGATCTGTTCAGAACGCTGGGGATTTTAGCTGCTCTGTGTGAATACATTTACCAGTCAGTTGTACACCTCGAAAATAACTTTGCTAATTACGGCACAAACAGCTCTGTCCATGACCATGGAACAAGAGCTAGACTCAACTTACATTTAACTTAAGAAAAAATAAACATAAAACTCAGAACAGCATTTTCTACCAAGGAATAAAACTGTACAATAAATTACCAAAAAAAGTTAAAGAAATTGCAAAAATACACTTATTTAAAAGGCAGCTAAAAAATACCTGTTATGCAATACATTTAATACATTGAAAGATTACTTAGATGAAACAGAGTAGGGGTCTCGTAAAAAAAAGTTATACAAATAAGTAATAGTAATGATTATAAAAACATCCAATATTCCACATAACACCTTCACACTATGTTTTTTTCCTTCTTTTTTCCTTTTCTAGACAAACGTACCCCCAATCTATGCATAGCACAATACTAACACCTCTTCCTGTTTCTGAGCTCAACATCTCACTCATTATAGAGGGATGCTGACTCAGTTTTTCAGAATAGCAAATGGGAAGTTGCGGTACAGAAAATGGCCCAGTGATCACCAGTGTGTGTGTGTTGTGCGTGTGTTTGTGTGTGTAGCGAGTGAAGTGTTATCAAACAATGTATGTACAGTGTGTGCAGGGACTGATAGTGAGATAAGAGTGAACAGTGTGGCATTACATTATTTAATAAGTTATTTGTAATGGAAGTATTGTTTAACGAGGAATAAATCTAATGAATGTCTCTAATAGAAGTCTGTAAATGTATGTGTATACGAATTAGTTTATTTTAAATTGGTCTAAACTTGTAAATAGTTTGACATATTCTATATCCTTGTAAAAAGAGATCTATGGATGAATAAAGCTACTACTACTACTACTACTACTACTACTACTCGTGTGAGACACCGTCATCAACACCTAATAGAGCTCTAAAAGGGCCCTCACTTTGGGACTCGATTTGGCCTGATGGTCAAATTGTGAAATATACCGATTTGTAGGGCATTGGTATCTGACAGTGGCCCGTTGTTGGACTATATGGGATCACGAAGGTAGGCATACTTGTCAATATTCTCGTCGGGCATGTCTGACCACAAAAAATGAGGATCGCGGTATTATACATGGAGCAGATCTTAGCCCCTTCACATCTGCGTCTTTCATTCCAGATAACTCGCAACATTTAGTGTAATCTCGCACTATTTGTTGGAGACTAGCAGTAGCTTGACTAGGGAATTACCGTCCCATGCATAGCGTGATGTTAAAAAAACACCACAAACAGCTACTTTTATAGCATTGCCTTGACTGGGAAGCATGGACTACTGGCGAATGGGGCCAAATAAATCGATGAATCCTGATTCTTTACTATCCTGCGTCAACGTCGTTGGCGCATTGGTGGCGACCTGGGGAGAGGTCCCATTCTTCAATGTTCTGGTCTAATGGTGTGGGAAGCAATCGAGTATAACTTTAACTGTAAAACGGTAGGCCACGGACAGTCTCGGGCCACACGTGTTTCGTGGAGCCATTTTTCAACACGACAATGGCGCACATCTCCATAAACTGTCTGCATGATGTTGAGGTACTCCATTAGCCAGCAAGATCATCAAATCTGTTCCGAAAATATGTGTGGTACCACCATGAACATCTATTCCACTGCCTTATACAGAACTATCAAGACCCAGTACAGTAGTTGTGGGTCAGGAGGGGAGGGGACTTTCTTTAGTTTTCCTGCAGGTTTTTGTGCCACCCGCCACGGAGGACGCAATGTCTCTGCAACAGCCTTTCCCTAACGAATGAGTACATGCATTCAGACCACGTGGTGCAATGTCATACTGACAAGTGAGTTCATACTGCCCAGTTCTTTGTAAATTTGACTTAATACTGTAATGTGAAATAACTTCACGTAGCATCTCAATTTTAACTTTATACTTTAAAGTAGAGGCAATATAAGTAAGTGTTAAGGGGAGCCAGGTTATTAACATCGTACTACAGATTATATGCCAGAATTATATCTAAACAACTATCACCAGTACTATGGATAAATTTCATCAGATGCTGATGGTGGATTCTGGAATGGTAGATCTTTTCTGACTCCAATTTCATCACAACGCAACTGAAGAACAGCTACGCAATTACCAATTACTTATTACGAAAAATTATTTTACTAAGTAAATAGAAAGTCACTCTTACCATGTGACAGTATTAGCAGCAAGAGGGATTTCCTTACTCTTTGTAACAGCTATTTAAAGTTTTAACAGCCCCACTATATTTTGTTTCACTAAGGAATTTAGCTCAACTTTAGCCCCCCCGCCCCTTCTAGAAAAGTCTACGTATAACTAAATCAGTGTCTCCACAAACTCTTATCCAGCTTAAACTCGTATGCTGAGTTTTGACTAAACAGAATCTAATATTAATTGAACTGTAACGATATGAATGCAACTTGTCTTTATGTTAAATGCGCAACTGAAGTAAAACAATAGTCAGACCCTAATCAAAATTTGCACCTATGTCGCGCCTTGACAACACTGTTGCAGATTTCTCGAAAGCACAACAGCAAACAGCAAGCAGGCAGCGGTTAAACTAGATCTCTATTTCTAAATACACATTCAAGCTGTTGCTTGTGGTAATGCGTAATGACAAACAGTGGGATGGGGATAGTAACTGTTCCTATGAAATAACATGCCAAGAAGAGGATTTTAGAATGAAGTATATATTCAAAAAGACAGCGTAATACTTTGCGTGATCTTCACACGTAACATAGGTCTCAACAGTACTATGCTGATCGAAGTGAACAATGATTTAAAGAGGTTAGAATGTCAACAGAGAATTTCTATAAAAATAAGACAGCTTAATCAATCAATATGCTAGTGAATGACTCAGAGAAGTGCGGTGGTCTTCCTCTCAACTCTGAGCAAGTTTACTAACAGATAATACTCATTCCTAGCTGAGCAGTGCTGCATCTTACCTCAAACTCCTTCTCTTCAAAACATCACATTGTTCAAAATTTATATTCTCTTCATTTTCTAGCATATCCACCTTATTCATCCTTGCTGTCCTTACAATATCGTTCATCTAACAGATACAATCACAAGTCCACACAGCACTACTAAATACGTCCATCACCTACCACACTTCAAGTAAGAATGTATCAGACTGCGCAGGGGCGAAGACTTTTGTCACGTCAAGACTAAAGATCGTTTAACAGTAACGTAACTTGCTCTCTCTCTCTCTAATGTGCACATCGATGACATACAAAAACCAAATGACATGACCGCCTTACAAACTCTGTACTCAAATTACCTACTACCTACCTGAAATAAAAACAGGAACCAGCAAATGTAAAACATCAGAAATAAAGCAACGAATCAGGCACGTCAATTCCCAACCGTTTTTTTTTTTCAATATATATTTCGACTAATTTACAACACTGAGACTAATGTTGACTAAATATTTTACATTTACACTCATAAACTTTTTACTCTAGGATCAGTGATTATCCAAGGAGGAAAGCTATGCAGAAAGGCATTTTAAGTTGAATGATACAGCTTAAGTGTTCAGTACGAATATTTCTGTTAATAAGGTTTTTCATATTAGTTGCATTGTGCTGCCACCTACTGCCAGGTGCCCCCTATCAGGGACCTTAGTAGTCATTAGACTTCGTGAGAAAGCAGAATGGGGCGCTCCGCAGAACTCACGGACTTCGAACGTGGTCAGGTGATTGGATGTCACTTGTCATACATCCCTAAGTCCACTGTTTCCGATGTGATAGTGAAGTGGAAACGTGATGTGACACGTACAGCACAAAAGCGTACAGGCCGACCTCGTCTGTTGGCTGACATAGAGCGCCGGCAGATGAAGAGGGTCATAATGTGTAATAGGCAGACATCTACCTACAACATCACACAGGAATTCCAAACTGCAACAGGATCCACGATCCACTGTAACTACTGTGGCAGTTAGGCGTGAGTTGAGAAAACTAGAAATTCTTGGTCGAGTGGCTGCTCATATGCCACACATCACGCCGGTAAATACCAAACGACGCCTCGCTTGGTAGAAGGAGCATAAACAATGTGTGGGGTGACGAATCACGGTACACAATGTGGCGATCCGCTGGCAGGGTGTGGGTATAGCGAATGCCGGTGGAGCGTGTGTAGTGCCAACAGTAAAATTCAGAGGCGGTGGTGTTATGGGGATGGAGAGGGCCTGCACTCCTTGTTGTTTTGCTTTCCGCTATCACAGCAAAGGCCTACATTGTTGTTTTAAGCACCTTCTTACTACCCTCTTACTACCCTCTGTTGAAGAGCAATTCGGTTATGACGATTGCATCTTTCAACACGATCGAGCACCTGTTCATAGTGCACGGCCTTTGGCGGAGTGGTTACACGACAATAACATCCTTGTAATGTTGTAATGGACTGGCCTGCACCGAGTCCTGACCTCAATCCTATAGGACACCTCTGGGATGCTTTGGAAAGCCGACTTCGTGCCAGGCTTCTCCGACCGACATCGATTTCTCTCCTTAGTGCAGCAATGCGTGCAGAATGGGCTGCCACACCCCAAGAAACCTTCAAGCACTTGATTGAAGGTATTCCTGCGAGAGTGGAAGCTGTCATCAAGGCTAATGGTGGGTCAACACCATATCGAATTCAAGCAGTGCCGATGGAGCGCTCCATGAACTTGTAAGCCATTTTCAGTCTGGCGTCCGGATACTATTGATCACATAGTGTAACAAACCAATATCACAGACGGAAGAAGTAACAAGCAAATTTGAAAAACAAAAATAACTAAAATCGTGAATCAAGATGAACCAAAACGATGTCGAAGCTTGAGAAAACCTAAGACGAGACGGTGAGACAAGTTGTGAAGCATTGTTGCCGATTGACTTCTCCACAGTTGCTCTTAGATGTGTGCCAAAGGTTTCATCTCCATACTAGGTCCAGGAGGAACACACAATCGCTTTATCCGCGTTATGTGTTCTCTTCTTCATGATTGTTTAATAACTGTTAAGAATAACCCTCCTAACGTTGATTTACTCCAGTTTTCTTTTAACAAATTTTGACGATGGAACCGCTCCCCCCGTTAATCGCTGTACCATTTTCAAGGAAGGATTCCAAATGAGAATATGCGAATAACAACGTTAAGAGCACGTTACAATCTAGTCTCGCACGAAAGAAACTGACTAAAACTCCAACTAAGATTATACTGAGACCTTCACCCTTCTGAGTAAGGAAAACTTCAGTTCTTTTTTATTTCGCCGAGTAGCATTTTCTTATAGAGTGAAAAAATACCCACCAAGTCTCCAGTATGGCCTTTGTAGAATTCTTCATACGGACAGAGTTACATGAAGAGCAGAGAAAAGATACGTGTGGTTTGTTCACCACGTGTCTCTTCAAGGCTGTTGGTGGACGCCAGAAACTGCATAGACTTTGGTTATATTTACTAGCAATTGTTGATTTGAAAATATATACTGCAGTAGCTGATCCGCACAGTTGGCGTGTTCGGGAATGTTAGGGAAAATAAGGAAACGAACGATAAATGAGTCCAGATCTACAATGTGATAACCCACCACCTGCATTTAGATTTTGGGTGGTCTTCAGCAACCGTTTACTCGAATACTTGACACAGAACAGTGTGTGTACCATTCATAAAAACTTTACTCTCCATTGCTTTTTTTTAAGACAGCGAGGAAATCTAACTATATTGAGGAAAGAAACACCCCAAACAGCTAGTAAGTGGCATGATTCCAGAAATATTAAAATGAATAGTAAAAGTTTGTTCATGTTGATAGTTTCAAGGATTGGCAGAATTTAGCTCCAATTCCAAAGTCCTGTAATGAATACTAACGAGTGCTGGCAAACCGTACTGAAATGAAAGATTGAATTTCTGACATTGGCAACGTGCGCTGAATCACGATAGTCTCAATAATTTGAATGCTTTACATTTTCGGTCACACACGCAAATCTGCCAGTGTTCAATATATCTGCAGTTTTCCAGCCATCCTACAACTAGGTGTGTCCTGTGGAAGACACAACGAAGTGATGCTGTCAGGTGTGCGAATCCTCTCACTCTCCCACCACCAAGTACTCCACTCTTCGTTTGCTCCTAATTTGCGGAATTGTAATATTTCCTTGCACTATTTCCTACATTTACCACAAAAAAGCTGCAATTATATATCATCATGACCTTCCCAGGATAAAACCTCTACACGTTTATGACGCCATGGAATTGTTTCATGCTGACGGAGCCCGCAGTCACAGCTTTACAGATTGACCGTGACACAAGCAATCTCTTTCACTGACATCTATTCCACACATACTATTTCATTTAAACTAACTGTGTTCTGATTAAGGAAAGCTAATATGGTTTTTTAAGATCATTTAAACAAGTCATAAGGAGAGAAATGAGGATAAGGTCAAATATAACCATTGCGGGAGTCGATTTTTCCTTGTACCGATGTTTTACTGATGACTATAGCATAGTTCCTATTCAGTTGAGAATCGAGATTCAAACCTCGTTCCTGCCTCCATGATTCACATTTTCCCTTACTTTCCTCTTTTTTTACGTCATCTGAGACGTGGTTCAGTCATTGGTAACGACGTCGTTGAAAAGAAAATAAGTAAGGATTGTACTGTTGATGGTTTGAAGCTCCGCTGGGAGTTCAGCCATCTAAATAGAGCAAGTACTCTGCATCTGATTGAGCTAAGTGTAGCCGTTTCTTCGTTGTATAGTCTAGCAGCCGGGAACGTTAAGCAATCAGCTCTCTCTTCATTTTCGATTAAACACTGTTGATTGAAATTTCACCACTAACAGAACTGAATGTGCCGTTCCCATCGCTGCTATTCATTCACGACCTTGACTGCGGGGCCGGCTGGAGGTAAAAAGAGTACTTCCGTGTGAGTGTCTCTAGCCAATATCACATTACCGTTGTCTAAGTCGGCGGTAAAAAATATCAAGAAGTATTTCAGCAGTGAACATTCAGTTGAGCACCCGTTCAAGTTAAGAGTGCAGGGATCGGGTAATGCGGTCTATGGCTGTCATTCCTTATGATAGTTGGAAAATTTAGGTCAAATAATGAAAGTTACACATCACATAAATACTCAAAGCACAATATGAGATGATTCAGAGACATATGGTGTTTGCGGTACTGCTTCCATTGTAGTTTATCGTAACCATGTGCTCCCTGGAATATAGATTTTCTGGAGAAAGAATAGTTACTGAAATTAAAAGTCGCTTGTTGGAAAGCACTGTCACCAATATGAGCCCGAGAAAATTAATCGTCGGTCGGAGGTCAATCGTCCACAGGAAAACTGCGTATCTGGAGAAACGGAGAAGGGACAGCGGGAAATTCTAGCTAGACGTTAGCCGTTAGGCATGGCGCATTTGGTACATCTCTGCCTCCAAACGGCAAGTTCTCGCGATCTACCTTCGGTGTGTCGCACACTTTTTACTTTTCATAAGCGATTAATGAAACTTACACTTCGTGCCGTACACTGTCACAGACTTTCCAGGTCACTTACAAGAGCCGCACATCGGGTGCAAGCCAAGCTCGATGCTAAGCCGATGGGCGAGACTGCAGTAGTGATCTAACCTGCAAGTAACTCAAATTGCACTAGCTCTAATCAAAACCGACAGACTATGTCCTGACTCAGAAAAGCTCAGATGTGAGTTCAAGAACCGACATGGATGGGCCTCAATAACGAGGTACAAACGATTAATCCACAGTTTGGGTAAAGCGTTTACTTCCTGTAAATAGCTGCCACCCATATGTGAGTTGGCTGCTGTAACCTCTGGGACCGCAGCCACCGAAAACGGAACTGTATGCCAGACAAACAATACCGCCACCAAACTCCAAGAGTCACACCACGGACAGCATGTTTTTTTTTTTTTTTGTTTTATGAACCATCAGTCTTCTTTCTTCGATGAGACTTGTCACAAATTCCTCTTCGTGCTAACCTCTTCATCTCAGAGTAGCACTGGCGTCATACGTCCTCAATTATTTCTTTGGTGTATTCAAGTCTCTATCTTCTTCTACAGCTTTTACTCTCCACAGATCTCTTGTAGCATGGAGGTTATTCCTTGATACCTTAATACATGTCCTATCATGCTGTCACTCTGTCCCTGATTCACTACAATGTAATGCTGTGCTCCAGACGTAAACTCTCCGAAATGTTTTCTTGAAATTAAGGCCTGTGTTTGATACCAGTAGAATTCTCCTGGGCAGGAATGCCCTGCATGGCACTGCCACTCTTCTTTTTGTGTCCTATTTCCTCCGCCCGTCAGAGGCTATTTTACTTCCAACTTCGTCTACTTAGTGATCCCCAATTCTGATCTTAAGTCCCTCACTATTATCTATTATGATGTTTCCCATTACTTTTGTCTTTCTCCATATTCTTCACTCATTAAACTGTTCATTTCATGCAACAGATTCTGTAATTCTTCTTCACTATTCCAGAGGATAGAAATTGAAACTACCTCTTTAATTATTTTTTTATTGAACATTGACCTACAAAATTTTCCCTGACAACGACAACTCAAACAGAAACTATTCATTTATTACCCACCATATACAAGCCCATCGCAATCTGACTGCTGTACATGGACTACATGACTTCGAATAATTAACTCAAACGAATGGTCCTGAAATGCCAGAAATCTTATCAATAATACAAACCGAAAAAATATGAAATCAAAGAAATATGAAACGACCTCCAATTGCCTAAACTCATTTCAGTTATGAATCCCGATAGTGCCAACCCCATTTTTTTTCATAAGTCACTTACCTCATAGAAAATCTTCATAACACGAACTGAAGCAAGTAGCAACAACGGCCAGCTAAATAAAAAGATACTAACTACTAAAGACTCTAACTACTAGGAGGCATATGGTTAGCACAATGAATGATTTTGTTCAAGAGCAAACAATGTATTTAGAAAATTTTTACTTATTCGTGTGACTTTCAGTTCCAAAACTTACAGAGTTGTCAATATTTCCAATGCCCAAACATTTCTTATAAACACATCATTTCACCTCACTTTACATTGTGTGTCCTACCAGTACGGAGTCTCCACTAAGAATGTCGTGTCCATACACTTCAATATCCACTTGCTAACTGTTGGTCCGTCCAACCACAGAATCTCCTGCAGAGCGCGCAGAGCGCTGTCAGCAATGTTAACATAGTCTATAGCGCTGCCAACATACAATCAGGCTACTTACAAAATGTCATGAGCCAATCTCATTACTTATGCCGTTTCAGCCTCACTTTTAATACCACCCTGGAAACTTTCTTTTATTTCCGTCACTGTTTTTGCCATATATAGATTGAAAAGGAAAGACGAAAGACTGCATCCCTGTCTTAGATCATCTTTAATTGAAGCACTTCGTTCTTGGGTCTCGAATCTTGATGTTACCTCTTGGTACTTAGTGTGTAGTACCCGTCCTTTCCTATAGCTTACTTGTATTTTTCTCAGAATTTCGAAAATCTTGCACTACTTTAGATGCTTGAATGCTATTGACAGGTCGACATATCCCATGAGCGTGTCTTGATTTCTCTTCAGTCTCCCTTCCATTACAAAGCGTAACGTCAGAACTCTCTCTCTCTCTAGCGCCTTTGCGTTTCCTTAGGCCAAACTGAAACTCATCTAACAGTTCTTCAGTGTTTTAGTTTCCATTCCTCTGTATATTATTGTTGTCAGCAGCCTGGAACTATGAGCTGCTAAGCTGACTATGCTATATTTCTCGCACTTAGTTGCCCTTACTATCTACGCAATATGTGGATGATATTTTTTCCGAAAGTCTGATGGTACCTGGCCAGATTCAAAGATTCTATACGCTCACATGAATAGTCGTTTTGTTGGCACTGCCCCAAATCATTTTAGAAAATACTATGGAAAGTTATCAATCTCTTTGGTCTTATTTGATCTCAAGTCTTCCAGAGTTTTTTAAAATTCCATATCATCTCCAATTTCTGCTCTCACGTCGTCAGAGAAATCCCCCCCCCCCCCCCACATAGGGGCTTTCGTTATACTATCTCCACCTATGCGCTCTCTCCTCTGCGCTTCGTCTTTGCCCTCTTAATTACCGAGCGGGGTGGCGCAGTGGTTAGACACTGGACTCGCATTCGGGAGGACGACGGTTCAATCCCGCGTCCGGCCATCCTGATTTAGGTTTTCCGTGATTTCCCTAAATCACTCCAGGCAAATGCCGGGATGGTTCCTCTGAAAGGGCACGGCCGACTTCCTTCCCAATCCTTCCCTAATCCGATGAGACCGATGACCACGCTGTCTGGTCTCCTACCCCAAACCAACCAACCAACCCTCTTAATTCTCCCTTCGTCGATTTTCATTCCACATAGGGTTGTTTTGGGTCTTTTGTACGCTAGGTCTGTCCTCCAGACGATCATTTGTTTTTTAATCTCTTCTGATATGTCCTGCAGTCATTTTACCTTGCCTGTTCTACACTTCCTTTTTATTTAATTCGTAAGGTAATCAACATTTTTGTACTTCCTGCTTTCGTCGATCAACTGAAGTACTTAATCTGTTACCCTATGTTTCCCGTAGTTACGTTTCTTGTATCTGTCTGTCTGTCCAACACCTATGATTATCCTTTCAAAGCCGGCCGCGGTGGTCGCGCGGTTCTAGGCACTCCAGTCCGGAGCCGTGCTGCTGCTACGGTTGCAGGTTCGAATCCTGCCTCGGGCATGGATGTGTGTGATGTCCTTAGGTTAGTTAGGTTTAATTAGTTCTAAGCTCTAGGGGACTGATTACCACAGCAGTTGAGTCCCATACTGCTCAGAGCCACTTGAACCATATCCTTTCAAAACATATCGAGTCCTCTTCAACTGAAGTGCTTACTCTGGTTTTCTGTATCCCTTTATCCACCTCCCTAGCGAACTTCAAACGCTTCTCAACATTCCTCGGTACTTCAGTATCCGATTTCCTTTTACACTGGTTCTTACGGACTATTCTCTTAAACTAAAATTTATTCTTCATCATTATTAACTGATAGTGATCTGAATCTATAACTGCAACTGGGTACGTCTTACTATATAATATCTGATTTTGGAATCTCTGTCTGACCATGATAAAATCCATCTGGAATCTTCCCGTTTCGCTGGGCCTTTTTCCAGTATAACTCCTCCTCTAGTGGTTATCGAGTGGGGTAGTCACTATTTCGATCTGAAATCTAGCGTAGAACTCACTATTACGATCTGAAATCTAGCGTAGAACTCACTCATTCCTACTACCACGCCCAGATTCTTCCGTAAACCTTTCTTCTACACTTTTACTGCTACCGCATTCCAATCCGGCACGATTATTAGATTTTCATCTCCGTCGTTAAATATCCTCATATACTTCATTTCTTCCTCTGCTCTCAGTCGTTAAGTGAACGTCTACGGCCACTGCGGTGTCTGTGGTGAGAGGTAATGTCTGAAATTTGATATTCTCGACACGTTCTGGAAACTGTGGATCTCTGAATACTGACTTCTCTAACGATTTCCAAAATGGAATGTCCCATGCTTCTAGCTCCAACAACCATTCCGCGATCAAAGTCTGCCAATTCCCGTCGTGAGGCCAAAATCGCATCGGGAACGTTTTCACATGATTCATCTTAGTACAAATGACAGTTCCGCCTGTGCACTGCCGTTTTATACCTTTCGTACGTGATACTATCGCCATCTGTAAATGTGCATAACACTACCGCATGACTTTATCACCACAGTGTATATATCTGAACTATCATTGTCGATGTCGTTTTGCTGTCGAAGCTGATAAGAATATCCCTATCTCCCTATTACTGAACTGTTCGCAGTTTCTCATTTTCTGCCCTATCATCCTCTTCATAATTAATCCTATTCCCTCTGTACCTTTTTCTGCTACTGTTGATGTTATGCGATATTCTTCTAATCAGAAATCCTTATCTTTTTTCCATTCCGCTTTACTGACACCAACTAGATCTAGACTGAGCATTTGCGTTTCCTTTTTCAGATTATCTAATTTCCTTACTACTTCGAACTTCTAGTATTCCAAGCTGTTATCTCGTGGATGGTGATGTTCACGTTTCTCTTCGTAGTCCTCTTCAGGGGATCCGAATGAATATCTCTTCATGACATTTTTTCAGTTGTATGCCACATATGATGTAGATCCACGTTATGTGTCTTTGATACAGCGGTTCCATTGGCGTCTACACCGCCATGCAGGTGATCACTGCTGATTTTTCGTATTTTAAGTGCATTTCCCACTCCGTGGGAAAAGGGTGCCCTGAACACCAGTCCGCTCTTCCGTCCTGTTTTACAAGACTGTGCGCGGAACGAGGGTCACTTCTTATGCCGGAAGACTTCGTCCCCCATGAGTTTTAATCAAAACTTAAGGGACGATGGGGCTGGAACGGAAGATCCTGTTTGTTGTCTAGACTATGATAGTAAACTCCCAAAAAAGTATAACAATAATGTCCACTCCTATCCAGGAGCGGTGACGTTTAACAGTTAATTTTAAAGGACGCTTCATTATTAGATTGTTGCAGCCGTAATTACAAATGTTTGGTAAAATAAAGAATAAATTCTGGGCTGTTTGTCTTTGGTGTACTGAAACGTCATTAATAGTGTAATGCTCGTGAAAGAATGATTTTTGTTTCACAGTAGTATAAGTTCAAATGGCTCTGAGCACTATGGGACTTAACATCTGAGGTCATCAGTCCCCCAGAACTTAGAACTACTTAAACCTAAGTAACCTAAGGACATCACACACATCCATGCCCGAGGCAGGATGCGAACCTGCGACCGTAGCGGTCGCGCAGTTCCAGACTGAAGCGCCTAGAACCGCTCGGCCAGTAGTATAAGTGCCTGTCTTGATATCCGAAATCATTATCGCAAGGTAGGAATCAACTGCTTAGAACATGAAGTATTGCTGATGAACCTTGTTTTCACATGTAGAACCAGCCACGAAACGGACGCTGTGCATCATGAAACACCGTTGAACTCAATTAGCCCGGTAGGTGCACCGGCTACCTTGGTGGTACATGAGAGTAGCGGGTTATGTATCACCACTGGTTTTTTCTCTGCCCTCCGACGTAACGTCATCAAAAGTACAAACAGTTATGACACAACATACGCCTTCCGTTCAAAAAGTTCCAAGACAGATTTTTTTCCTGGCGCATAATCGACATCAGCGCTGTAACTACATTTGCAGCTAGAACAAACAAATGTAAAGAATAGATCTGCGCAAGACTAATTAGTTGTGAGCAGGCTGTGTTAAGTAATCGACGAGCGGTCTCTGGGTGTCAATGCTGCTGTGCCACAATTCACAATAGAGTAGTACCACTAGATCTAGTGTTTAAAATATTTTCCGGCATGTTTTGGTGAAGAGAAAAGTGTATGAGACGTTTATCGCAGACACATTGACTCTCGAACGAATTATTAATGCGTGCATGCCTGCTGCGATTTAACTGAAATTCAGAACGTGGAATATTATTTTCCGTAAAAAAGGCCGCACGGGTGAGGAGACTTGGTGTCATGAATACCTACCTAACGCAAAACAAAGTACAGAAATCCACATAAATGGTCACCGCTTTGACAATGTAACCGATATTCAAGCCAGCGTGATGCGCAAGCTGAGCATCTCAAAGACGGACTTCTGACAATTTTGCATGGCTATATGAAAGTTCTGCGCTTTGTTCTCGAGTGGGGGGAGACTTTTTAGAATTTCTGAAGCATTAAAAACAAATCTTAACTTTTCTCTAAGTTTATATCAATCCAGTCTCGAAACGTTTTGAACTGACTAGGTATATAATTCATAGAAATGTCTGTACACTCAAATTGTAGCTAATGTCAGCCTTTGTGGTCTGCTGTGCACTACTTTACTTAGTTTTCTTCAATTTTAAAACTTTGCAGATGATGTAATGAAACGTTACTTGTATGTCTGCAGTAATATCACCTACTTTCCCCTTCTATCGCTGATACGAAACCTTAATCAGCACCCTTACTGTTAAAAGAAATAGACCATCGAAACTCGTAACAGATCTGTGTTCACTTGTTTCGTCATATAAATAAATGTCTCACCAATGCTACATGGTAATGCTGTTTAATTAATACAAAAACATTTTTGGAATCGCCCCATTCATGAGAAGCAGTTTGTAATTATGTTTTAATTTGTGAAGCTGTATATAGTTTCATGGTGTAGCATTTAACCGACTTTAAGCTCTCCGATTCCTTCAGCGGTCCCGCGTCCTGGAAGACGGCGTTTCAAACCCTCGTTCAGCCATCCAGATATAGTTCTCTGATGGTTTCAGTTTGTCACATTCTTTCCGTCCGCGGTTACATATACAAAGAAATAACAACTTATATTGTGTGAACACCTATTATATTCACGTGTCACAAATAAATGTAATACTTTTTCTCTTCTGTTTGATCCTCAGTGCAACATTTCAACCTTACTGGTGAGAGGTTCTTAAACAGATGGCTCTTAACTTTTGAATCAGGTTACATCAGTGTGTAAGTAACGTCGAGTTAAAGAAGAAATGAAAGAAGTTAAAAACAGTGACCTAGCAATCTAGAAAATGTTGCTTTAACTTGAATAATAAACGTTCTTGACTAAGATCTTACTCAAGAAAATACGCTGCTTTACAATCGCTAAGGAGCAGAGACATTATTGAACAGGAATAACAAGACGCAATGATAGACGACATGAAACACAGCACATACGTAAGAGACGTGGAGCTGCATATTTATAACGAAAAATGGTACGAATTACATCACATGGGAAAGTACTATAATACGCGTAAATAACGTTCATGCTTGACGCACGTCAGGCTATGAACATAGAGGTCGATACCCGACTCTCAATGACGGTTATGCCCTTCTTGGACACTAATACACATTTTGCATTTGTTTTTCATGGTGGATACCGTACTGTAGAGGCATCCTTGGTAGACATCACCCCACTTATCTCTGAAACCGATTTAGAGTTCTTGCACGGTTCTGGGCGGTGATATTCGTTGAGACACACGCCTGCCAAGAGCATCCTAGGCATGCTCTATAGGATTTAGGTCCGGGGAGTAAGCAAGCCATTTTATATGTTCAGTATCATCACTTTCCAGTGTGTTCGACACCTCAGCGGTTCGCTCATTGTGCATAATACCTTTCACACCATAACGCCTAGGCCATACCGATGACGATCATGAACATTCTGTTGTCTGTAACTTACTCCTCTCTCCACGCTAACAGTGGCCAGAACCACTCGCCACAGTAAAGCAGTATTCGTCAGAGAGCATCACTTTAGACCACTGTTGCTAACCCCAACCAACAAGCTCTCTACACGAATGAACTCTTTCTCGACGATAATGTGGTTGCAATTGGATGCATTTAAAAGCCTTCGGAACATACATACCAGAAGTATTTAACCTCCACAAAATAGTTCTGGCGGAGATACGTATATAGGTAGCAGCTGAAAAGTATGCAGTGACCAGCCTAGGAGTGAGATGTTCCTTCCTTTTCGCCACTGGGGCTAGTATTGATCGTCTTATGGTGTGATGTTCCGTCTACGACCACCGGAATGCTTGCGCATAGCATTGCCCGTCTCAGAGGCCCTCTTTATTGGCGAAATGAAACCTCTGGACACCCCTATTACTCTGTTCACAGTAGTAACACTTTGACAGGCTTCAAGCTATCCAGCTGCTCGTCCACGATCGAACGCACAAAAATGATATCTTACAGACATGTTGCTGTACCACAAGAGAAGTTGGACTAATCGGTTCCACAACAAGGTTCGTCAAACACTGTACCGTATAAACTGTCGAATGCATATAGAGCGCTCGTGTACAGTCGTCGCTGTAGTTAACAAGTCCCGCCTCTACATTTCATTTTGCTTTCATTGGTTTATTCCATAGCAATTGGAAGTTGTTACATTTTCATGGATACTCTGCAAATCACATTCAGGTGCCTGGTAGAGGGTTCATTGTACCACCTTCACAATTCTCTATTATTCCAATCTCGTATAGCGCGCGGAAACTATAAACACCTATATCTTTCCGTACGAGCTCTGATCCCCTAATTTTATCGTGATGATCGTTCCTTCTTATGTAGCTCAGTGTCAACAAAATTTTCGCATTCGGGGGAAGAAAGTTGGTGATTGGAATTTCGTGAGAAGATCCCGTTGCAACGAAATATTCCTTTCTTTTAATGATTTCCAGCCCAAATCCTGTATCATTTCTATGACACTCTCTGGCGTATTTCGCGATAATACAAAACGTACTGCCTTTCTTTGAACTTTATCTATGTACTCCGTCAGTCCTATCTGGTAAGGATCCCACACCGCGCAACAGTATTCTAAAAGAGGACGGACAAGCGTAGTGTAGGCAGTTTTCTTAGCAGGTCTGTTACATTTTATAAGTGTCCTGCCAATGAAACCCAATCTTTGGTTAGCCTTCCCCACAACATTTTCTATGTGTTCCTTCCAATTTAAGTTGTTCGTAACTGTAATCCCTAGGTATTTAGTTGAATTTATTGAATTTACGGCTTTTAGATTAGACAGAGTTATCGTGTAACCGAAGTTTAACGAGTTCCTTTTAGCATTCATGTGGATGACCTCACACTTTTCGATATTTAGGATCAACTGCCACTTTTCGCACCATTCAGGTATATTTTCTAAATCGTTTTGCAGTTTGTTTTGATCTTCTAATGACTTTATTAGTAAACAGCGTCATCTGCAAACAACCGAAGACGGCTGCTCATATTGTCTCCGAAATCGTTTATATAGATAAGGAACAGCAAAGGGCCTATAACACTACCTTGGGGAGCGCCAGAAATCACTTCTGTTGTACTCGATGACTTTCCGTTAATTACTACGAACTGTGACCTCTCTGACAGGAAGTGACAGATCCAGTCACATAACTGAGACGATATTCCATAAGCACGCAATTTCACTACGAGCCGCTTATGTGGTTCAGTGTCAAAGGCCTACCGGAAATCCAGAAATACGGAATCGATCTGAAATCCCTTGTTAGTAGCACTTAACACTTCATGTGGATAAAGAGCTAGTTGTGTTTCCCAGGAACGATGTTTTCTAACGACATGTTGACTGTGTGTCAACAGACCGTTTTCTTCGAGGTAATTCATAATGTTCGAACACAATATATGTTCTAAAATCGTGCTGCATATCGACGTTAACGATATGGGCCTGTAATTAAGTGGATTACTCCTACTACCTTTCCTGAATATTGGTGTGACCTGTGCAACTTTCCAGTTTTTGGGTACGGATCTTTCGTCGAGCGAACGTTTGTATACAGGGTGTTACAAAAAGATACGGCCAAATTTTCAGGAAACATTCCTCACACACAAAGAAAGAAAATATGATATGTGGACATGTGTCCGGAAACGCTTACTTTCCATGTTAGAGCTCATTTTATTACTTCTCTTCAAATCACATTAATCATGGAATGGAAACACACAGCAACAGAACGTACCAGCGTGACTTCAAACACTTTGTTACAGGAAATGTGCAAAATGTCCGCCGTTAGCGAGGATACATGCATTCTCCCTCCGTCACATGGAATCCCTGATGCACTGATGCAGCCCTGGAGAATGGCGTATTGTAACACAGCCGTCCACAATAGGTGCACGAATATTGGTTCAAATGCCTCTGAGCACTATGGGACTTAACATCTGTGGTCATCAGTCCCCTAGAACTTAGAACTACTTAAACCTAACTAACCTAAGGACATCACACACATCCATGCCAGAGGCAGGATTCGAATCTGCGACCGTAGCGGTCACGCGGTTCCAGACTGAAGCGCCTAGAACCGCACGGCCACACCAGTCGGCGAGCACGAATAGTCTCTACATTTGGTACCGGGGTTGCGTAGACAAGAGCTTTCCAATGGCCCTATAAATGAAAGTCAAGACGGTTGAGGTCAGGAGAGTGTGGAGGCCATGGAATTGGTCCGCCTCTACTAATCCATCGGTCACCGAATCTGTTGTTGAGAAGCGTACGAATACTTCGACTGAAATGTGCAGGAGCTCCATCGTGCATGAACCACATGTTGTGTCGTATTTGTAAAGGCAGATGTTCTAGCAGCACAGGTAGCGTATCCCGCATGAAATCATGATAACGTGCTCCATTGAGCGTAGGTGGAGGAACGAAACTAAAATTAGCTCTAACATGGAAATTAAGCTTTTCCGGTCACATGTCCACATAACATTTTTTCTTTATTTGTGTGTGAGGAACGTTTTCTGAAAGTTTGGCCGTACCTTTTTGTAACACCCTGTATGATTGATAAGTATGGAGCCAATGCATCAGCATACTCCGAAAGGAACCTAATTGGTATACAGTCTGGACCAGAAGACTTGCTTTTATTAAGTGATTTAAGTTGCTTCACTACTCCGAGGATATTTACTTCTACGTAAATAGGATAGCAATTGCCTCACAGTGAATGCCGAACACTGGTTAAGAAATACGCTACTATTCATATATGGACCTCACAAGTTCGGGAGTTAAAAACTTACGTTAGGTTTAGTGCAGCACAACTCTTTTGTCGATTTCGTAGCGCTCGGAATGATGAAATATGTTCACCTTCTTGCAAACGTTGAGTTCTCGGATGGTTTCAAGGATTTAAACAAGAGACGTGTTGTAAGCGTCGGCATATACACCGCAGTTTCCTCGATGTATTTTTCATTAGCACCTGCGCCAGAGAGAGGAACAGGACGTACTCGCTTCGTATTAGGAGAAACTGACCTTCGCCCGCAGTGGTTGCAGCCGAGAAGGATAATGCGTGTGCGCAGTACGTCACCTCTGCCGTAGTGACAAAGAGGCGGCCGAGAGTAATGGCGTGTGTCACGCGTCTAAAGCGGAACGCGGGCGATACGGCGAGCGGAGTACAAGGCGGACGCAACGGGCAGGGCTGTCAGGACGAGTGGCGGCCATTGTCGCCTTGTGCGGAGGAGGACGCGTCGCGGCGGCCCGGCCGGCCGGCCAGCAAGGCCGCGCGCCGTGGGCGGGGCGGGAGGAGCCGCGGGCCGCGGGCCGCGCGCCGCGATCCGGGCGCAGCAGGTAGCCGCAGAAACTGGTCCAAGGTGAGTGACGCCGCGCGCCGGCCGGCCGGCCGGACCAGGATACGCGCCTCAGGAAGCTCCGCCGCCCGGGGGCAGGGCGTCGCCTCGCCTCGCCTCTGCCGGCACGCGCACGCACACACACAAACACACACACACACGCACACACACGCACACAAGAACTCGCGGCGCAGCAGGGTAGGGCAGGGACGCCCACGGCGCGTCCTCCACGGCCTCCTCCTCAGTCTGACCGCCGGTCCGGCGCCGTTGCGATGCTGGCGGTAGCCGCACTGTTTCTGCGGGTGCCCTCCAGTAGCTTCAATACGACGTCACTTAAATAAGTAAACTTTAAAGGTGCTTTAGTAGTTACCCGATCAACACATATAATAAACAGCGTTCTTATGTAGTACCATATGGTAAATGATTATATTCTATTCCTCGTACAGTTTTTCAGCCATGTTTCACTCCAACATGTGACATCCACTACAAATATTTTACGCTCCGTCGAAACCGCGGCATAGTAAAAGTCCTTAATAGGACATAATGAGAATGAAAGCTCTAAAACTAGCTACAATAAAGTAATATATTTAATATTTTACTCTATAGGCCTGTTTCAGCTTAATTGTCATTATGAGGTGATCTGTGAAAATGACGTTGGTTAGATTGTGTCTGCCAAAATCGTGACTGTTTTATTTTTTCATGTGCATTGGTACTTACGTCTATTTTGAAGTGGCGTCCATATTGCATCTTCAATAATTTTTGTCTCTCAAGTCACGGGAAGTATAACATTTTTGTGGTTACAAAAGGTAAAAAAAGTTTTTACAGATATTTCGAAAGGTCAGTATTTTGACAGCTCCTTACTACGCTGCTATATGTTTACAGAGTACACGAAGCTCACCAGGGATGGTGTTACAGTTCGTTGTTTTCATTTTCCTTTGAATTTTATCTAGCGTCTGTGTGTATTTTGTTTACCATATGACTATCCCTTTACGTATTCTATTACGTCAATAAATTTTCGAAATAGTATTTATGTTTTAAGTCTGTGTGTTCATTTAGAATTTCATGTGGATGTTTTCCTGTGTGAATACATATTTACAGTTCTTCGAGAATGTTCATTGTAATAATAACTGTGATAATGACAATCAAGCCGAAACAGGCCTGTCATGTAAAATATTAAATATATTACCTAACTGAAGCTAGTTTTGCAGCTTTCGTATTCATTATGTCTTATAATGACCCTACAAATGCTATCGCAAATAAATTCAAAGCCTTGAACTTAATTTACTTATAAAATATTTCTCTTCCTGAAAATAACTTCTCTTGCTGTTGTTAATTTGCATATGATTCCTTTTCTATATTGGCCAACGTCAGTTATTTTCCTGCCCAAATAACAAAACTCATCTACTAATTTGACTCTCTCATTCCGTAATCTAATTCACTTGACTCCACCTCATTTAACTGAAATCCACTCCGTTTTCCTTGTTTTACTTCGCTAATGTTCATCTAGTGACACATTTTCAAGACATCATCCACACCATTCAGCTGATCTTCCATAGCCCCTGGCGTCTCTTACAGAATCGCAATGTCGATATCAAATCTTTAATCTTTTCTTTTTAATACTTCTCTCTAAATTTGTGTTTCCAAATTTCTGCTCAGTTTGCTTTACTACTTGCTCAACGTACAGCATCACCTCGGGACAGACTACAACACTATTTTGCTCTTTGCTCAAATACTGTTTCCGTTCACGACCTTTGACTCATTTATGCGTAGTCTGAGTTCTGTGTAAGTTGAAGTAACCTTTCATCGCTGCTATCTTCGGAATTTCGGAGTGTATTTTGATCAACTTTGTCAACTTTCTCTAAGCTTATAAATTGTATAAACAAAGCTTATAAATTCTATAAAGATCTCGTCTGTAAGATAGGTCGTAGGTCACTATTACTTCACATATTCTACGTTTCTCTGGAACCGAAAGTGATCCTCCCCGAGATCCGCTTCTATTAGCTTTTTCATTACACCGTAATTAACTGGAATCACTATTTGGCAAACATGACTTCAGCGATCCACCTCGTAATTTTATACACTTGGCATCCCATTCGGCCATCTAAAATAATTTATAAGATTTTACGTCATCGTTTTTGACGGTTGTTTATAGGGTAGACATATTTCTTTGGATAGTGAACGTCTGGAGGAAGCAGTTCGTTTATTGGCTCGTTCTGAATCGTAAGATCTTTGAATTTGGTAAAGCTCTCCGCCTCACATGTATGCCGTTTAGCTCGTGACGTCTCTTATGCAGTTATTTAAGCTTTTCCGTGACATTCTCACACCAACTGTAGAAAACTGTGGCGATTCGTGGATATCGTATTTCAGTCTTTTCTGTCTCCTTCGTTAATCCAACATGTTAAGGTTCCCAGAGTGACGAGCAATACTACAGAATTCGAGGGGGTTTCGGGATTGCAGCCGTATGACGACGATTCATTTACAGCGTAAAACACATCTCATGTCTACTGTCTATAATTCTTTTATTTGTAGTTATTTTTTCACATAGCCACTTTCTATGAAACAGTCTTAACCAGTCTGTCACATTGTCGATCCTCAGCTGCTACAGAAAATAAAAGCTTGATAACGTACAGACATTCGTTCACTAAATGCCGCTCTTAGGTATGATGCACATGAATTGTAACAAACACTTTATCTCAAAAGTAGACCTATTTTAATAGCGCTTTACTTGCCTCAAAAGTAAACCTTGTTTACATAGGTTTACTTGCTTCATGGTCTTAATATAAGCTTTTTATTATTTTTTGTAGCATCTGAAGATGGTCAAAGTGGCTGAAGATGACCAATGTGGCTGAAACTGGTTGGGATTCATTCAGAAAAAAGTGATTGTGTCAACAAATAAACAAAAATTATAAAAATTCACTAATAGTCTCCTTAAACAAAATGTCTTTTTTTCGTGTGACTGTCCAGTTGCGACCCGAATTAACATGGCGAAACCTCTTGTATCCTTCCCCTGGAAAA
The DNA here is from genome assembly GCF_023864275.1 of Schistocerca cancellata. Classification (NCBI taxonomy): domain Eukaryota; kingdom Metazoa; phylum Arthropoda; class Insecta; order Orthoptera; family Acrididae; genus Schistocerca; species Schistocerca cancellata. The sequence continues at coordinate 619,534,817 of NC_064627.1, forward strand.
ACTTCGAGATTCACAATATTGAAGAATTGGATATGGACCTCTGTCGTACTTAAATTACGCTTCCTTGAGAGTCTTCCAAAGACGTGTCTTTCACCATGACTAGATTTATGTGATAGTTCCACTTTCAGTCGCTTCAGACAGAAGCTGCTAGTTACTTGAAAGCTGTGACAGATCCCAATGACTTATTGTCGATCGCGTAGTTCACGTTATCGTATCATTACGGCTATTTAAGCGCATTACATTATTTAAAATTACCATCAGCTAACCAAATTTTCTTTAGGTACGAACATCAGAAGGTGTGTCTGCATTCACAACAAATTTCTAATGGTGTCATATATCTATCTGTACATAACTGCATTGTCAGCGAATATAGAGCTACGGGCATCATCCACCATGTCGTATGGATTTAACGTGTCAGCAGTTCATGTCACTGCCTTGAGGTACTCCGGACTCCTTTACTTTGGTTCTGATGTTTATGAACGACGTACTGAGTTCTGTCCGCCAGAATATCTTTCGCCCAGCCGCACATTCATCTTTATGTTTTCTACGTGTATTTAGTCTCTAGACAAGAGTGTGGAAATTTGTGGAAAGCTTTCGGGAAAACAGAAACTCGGCTTCAGCTCTGTCACCTGCTGCCTTCACATAAATGAACAGAGAAAGCTGAGTTTCAGACCATCGGTTCTTGCGGAAACCGTGTTGTTTCCTATATACGTGTTGTACTTCATTGTACGCCTATGCAGGGAGGTCCATTGATAGTGACCGGACCAAATATCTCACGAAATAAGCGTCAAACGAAAACACTACAAAGAACGAAATTCTTCTAGCTTGAAGGGGGAAACCAGATGGTGCTGTGGTTGACCCGCTACCAACTATTACCAACTATGCGTCTAAAATTTTGAGCCATATGTTTGTGGCTATTACAGCGCCATCTATTACAAAGCGAAGAAAATGGTCCTACTAAAACATTTATATTTCTTTACGTACTACAAGAATATGTAATAAATAAAGGGGTTCCTATTTTTAAAAAACGTAGTTTACATCCGTTTGACCTATGGCGCCATCTAGCGGGCCAACCATAGCGCCATCTGGTTTCCCCCTTCAAGCTAGACAAGTTTCATTCTTTGTAGTTTTTTCGTTTGACGCTTATTTCGTGAGATATTTGGGCCGGTCACGATCAATGGACCACCCTGTATATCGGAAGAACGATATTCTTTTACTAATAGAATTCTACACGAGTTCATTTTTTGCAAAAAGCGGCAAACGTGTGTCTAATGTAAACGCGAAGACTGACTACATAAGACAAACTCAGCCTTGTTAGGCGATATTAACATGTCAGAGAACATGGAACTGGACCTTTTTGGCAGTGAAGGCTATCACGTGTGGCATTATGCCTTGCTGTTTTTCCTATAAGCTTCACTCCAAATGCTGATAAGTATTAAAATCACGCTATCGTAGACGGGATGTCAAACCCCAAACTTGTGTCATTACTCGCTTTTATTGTCAAGAGTAACCAAATACGACTGAAAACTTTCAACTATCCATTCTAGATGTTATGACCAGACGAAGCTACAGTCGTCCAATCAGAACTGTGGATTCTTTGAATGGTCTGGGAAATAGCTCATTTGATCTAAAAGAAATGAACTATTAGTACAATTTATTACATGAATGAACAAAAAGGTTTATTTAACTTGATAAAATTCTTTGTCACAGGAGTGCTTGAAAATTTACAATAGTCTTTGACTATTCCTGCATCACTTGATGTACTAATTAACAAACTGTTCTCTTGAAATAAAATGTTCAGCATTTACAAAAGTACATTTGTATCTGAGGCTCCTTAGTCCCATTCGATGATGTTGACTACTTTAGTTGAGTTAATGGAGTCGGACAGAGTAAATTCCATGCTCGGCTCTGTATTAAACTCCGTACGAGGGCGCTGTTCTGCTTAGAGAGAGGGCGTGTCTTCTTCAGCCTCTTCCACTCGTTATTACGGATTGAAGATCCCTAGTGTCTGTGGTATTAGTGTGCTTCCTTGACTTCTATGTGGTGCCATCTTTGAACGATACCACACCAAAAAACCGCAGTTACTTCAAGACACTAATATCAAACATGAGTGTTCTGTACAATTTATATAACTATTTCAAAATCATATTCTAACTTCCTAATTCGTTCATAATGTATAGGTCGCATGCGTTCCCTGTAGGCCTAAGTAAATTTTAGTATGACTTCGTCCTTTATTTCATAGTTTGAAACTTAGTGTCATCTTCTCTCACCACAACGACACCAAACCTTCTTGAAAATATGTGCTTCTTATTTCAGTCACATCTGTCCCTACAAGTTATCGTTCCACTAATTTTTACACTACGAAATGAATTTTCCTGGACGCCGTGATGCGTGTCTCTCACTCTAGTGTTTTACTAATGCAAGTGCATACGATGTACTACTGGATAAAGCATTCTGAACATAATTCTTCTGCAATTTGACCAATTGTTATCATTTGTTTCCGTGACAGATGTTCGTAGAATATACACACCTTATTGAAAATTAAAGCCCCGATAGAGGAGCTCCGGGCGCCTTGTGTAAGAGCCGGGCAACATTTTGTTTTGAAGCTTGGAGGATTTCTTCAGAGTATCTTGTCAGCGGACGGATTTATGAAGAGAACCTGCTTGATTGTATTGTCAGATTATCTGATCTACAAAGCTTTTTGATGGTCTGACGCAATAATTTACTGCCTGCCTGTTCTAGACATCTGAAGGATAATTATGGACACAAAACAGCTGAGATGTTCTGAACCATATTTATTGAAATTTATCGTTCAGTACCGTTTGTATTATCGCTAGTGGATCTAATTTTGCAACATCACATTTCCGATTACATCCTAAGCATCTGCTCCATACTTAAAGTTTGTGCGCTCTATACCAACTAACATTCAATGATACGTAGGTGTTGAACTGTGTGTCCTCGTTCTGAGAATAAAAGCTACTCTTGCTATTTATCGTGTGCACACGATGCAGTTTATTGTTTCCTGAAATTCTAGAAGTTACTTAACTGGAACGGCACGTGACTGTAAATATATTTTTTCTTCAAATTTTAATTGCTAATAGGGTGAAACTTGTATAGTTGTTTAATAGTGGACATATAGCTATACGACTTTTCCTCTCTGATTCCTCTTCGTTTTATTTTTATGATCTACTGACTCACGAAACAATTACTTTCTCTCCAAATAGTATGCAAATAAATAAAGATAACGGAAACATTTTTCTGACTTAGAGTATTCTGTCACAGTACAGTTCACAGCGTTTTTTCCTGCTTACTGGTTACCAGTTTCCATTAGTTTAGTCATCGTCGGGCAGTATCTGTGTCATTATTGAGCCAAGTAAGTTGCAGCACCTGGTATCAAGTTGTGCACTTAGTTATTATAATCTTGGTAAAGTCTTATCACCCACTTGCTATTACCATGTTAATGTACAACTGTGGATTTCGAAGAAGGAATACTCTTTTCCTTGAATTGTGAGGCTTGGATATTTCTTTTTTTCTGCAAATAATTCGTGCTTTTGTTGTTTATGGCAGAATGGGAAACTTCTGTACATTTTCGGCGGCGTAGAAGTACAGCACTCTTCTATCGATGTTTCGAGCAGTTTCAGGCCTTGCCTGTTGTCTACTCTTCTGCTAGCGTTGTCAGGGGATTATACTAATTCACTAATGGTAAAAATTCGATTGACAAGACGACCACATGTTTGACATTATCTTTCTTCATGAATTATGCGAACGTCGGAATGACTGCTCGCACAGCTTTCTAAAGTAATTCTCCGTTTTTAAAAACTGTTTTCGGAAATATCCGAATGAAGTCTTACAGGGCCATTAATGTTTACAATATACGTGGTAAACCCAAATCCATCCACAAAATTTCCGTGGCTCGTTACGGAAAAAATCCACTTACTTAGATTACTTACGTCCGTTTATTTTGTGTTGCACTGAAAGTACCTACACAACAATGCAAATGCAGACGGTATGCGTTATTCGTCTTGTTTGGAGACAGACTCAGTCCATTTAGTAATAACGTTATAGTTGATAACAGACAGACGACTTCCATGTCCGTCCTCAAGCTAGCATTCAGTACTGCTTAGTTCTGTCAAGCAAGTGCTGACAGGTGCGAAAAGTACCAAACTATCAGTTTAGTAAGTTACGGTTACTAAAGTATGGAATAACTGGTCGAAGCCGACATTGGGGATGATCAGTTAAGATTCCGGAAAGACGTAGGAACACGCGAGGCAGTACTGACACTACGACTTCTCCTAGAAGATAGCTTGTGTTCCAAAAATGAACAGTATAGAGACACAAGTGATGACACTTTCTGCAGGACCTGACCGACATGTTGCACGACAATGCTCAAGCACGTACAGTGCAAGCTGTTACTGATTTGTTTAACTGATGTGGTTGCTAAGTACTGTACCACCTACTGCACTCCCCTGACTTACGCCCTCGTAAGTTCAGCTCGATTTCTAAACTGAAAGAAATACTTCACGGCATCCGTTTCAGAACTGCTACAAATTCGTCGGGCAATAGATCGCGCCGCTCGAACTGTCAACACAAACGGCACTGCTAAAAGTATCCTACGACTTCCATATCGCCGGCTACGGATCATACACAATGCTGGTGACTACTTTGACGGTCAGTAAAAGTTTGAAACAAATATCTATTTTGTACGAGATGTAAATAAATAGTTGCCACTATTAAAGTTCCAACCTTCGTATATTAGTCCCTAGAGTACCCTCTGTCACGCACCTCACGTTGGGTTGGGGAGCGTAGACCTAGCCGTGGATGTTGATGTAAGACAGGAAAATAGCCCTATTTGACTGAAATTTTAAGCTTCATTCGAGGACTGCTTACACTTTTGAAGCAGCGGATGCTTCTAATTAAAGTGCAGCTACTTGCGGGAATCCAGTGTGGACTGTAATCATCGAATGGAAGCGAAACTTGGTAGACATGCTAATGCGTTAATGCGTAACCAATTTACGCTTGAAAAAAAAAATTACAATTTTGGCCACCAGGCGCCAATTGGCGACGTACACAGTTTGTACGACGATACGGCATCCAAGCTATCATTTGACAAGCCATAACGGGATTATGGCGACAATGACAGCGATGCATCGAGGGAGTATCACCGACTGAAAGGTCTGAGGAGAGGCCCGATGTCATTAAGTGGTTTAAAGAAGACGATAATGAAATTCGAAAACACGGGTAAACTTGATGTGGCACCTGGAAGCTGTTGACGAGGTTGCTGTCGGTGTAACTGATGATGCAACACGTGCCCCGAGTAGTGCTAGTGCTCGTGCAGTGTCACAGGAATTACCCATCCCATGGTCAACAGTACGGATATTTTTTCGGTCCGTTTTACACTGGTACCAGCGCAAGATCCAGACGGTGCAGCAACTGAAACCTCATGATACGCAGCGAGGTCTTAACTTGCTCTTCGCTCTCTGACACTGATCCAAGTTGATGTTTATGTGGCCAGGCAATATTCTATGGAGTGACGACGCACAGTTTACACTACAGGGTGCAGTGAAAACGCAAAGCTACCGAATTTGGGGTTATGTTAAACAGCGTGTTATGTACGAAGAGCCACTGCACTTACCGCATATGATTATGTGGTATCGATTCACAAGCATCTCTATTCTCGGTACGTTAGCTGTTGAAAAGAATACACCCAGAGGGCCAGTCAGGTGTACCGTGACGTCTGCATGTTATTGAGACCTCGTTGTACAATATGTGATATCGTGATTTGAAAGAATGCAGCTGTGTGGAAACCATTGTTTTCGTTCAAGGTTGGGTAACAACTCATCTCTCTCGCCCAGTGAAAGATCTCATTAATGCAACCTTCCTCGAACATCTCCAGAGGTTCTCCAGATGCATGGCCTGCAATATCGTCAGATCTGAATCCAAGTGACTTTTGGCTCTCAGAATATCTAAGAGAACGAGTTTACTAGGGACGCGTTGGGTCTCTACCTAATATGAATACCAACATACGTGATCGGATTCCACCGGAAATACTGCGAGCAACTGTTGATCACGTCGTTCTACGGTTGTAGTAGCTCGTCGACGTCTCTAGTACTCAGATCGAACAAATTGTGTTAGCGGCGGGTTATAATATAATCGACATTATGCCTTTCTCACTTGTTTGATCTTTTCTGCCCCCATCCCGTTTCTCATCCACTACACATGGAGATATTTCTGTCCGTGTTTCTTGCATTCACAACGCCAGATTTGCACCTGGTGGGTAAAACTCGAACTACTTTTTTTCAGTGTAAATTGGTTCCGCTCTCAGCGCGTTAGAATATCAAGTTTCGTTGACATACGATAATTACAGCTCACACTGAACATCTGTGAACAGCTGCATTTTAATTACACTGAGGCAACACAAGTCATGGGATAGCGCAATGCACATATACAAATGGCGGTAGTATCGCGTACACAAGTATAAAAGGTCAGTGCATAGGTGGAGCTGTCATTCGTACAGAGGTGATTCATGTGAAAAGTGTTCCGACGTGATTATGGTCACGCGATTGGAATTAACAGACTTCGAACGTGGAATGGTAGTTGGCGCTAGACGCGTGGGACATTCCAGTTCGGAAATCGTTAGAGAATTCGATAATCCGAGATCCACAGGGTCAAGACTGTAGCGACAAAACTAGATTTCATGCGTTATCACTAAACCATGGCGAGTTGTCAGTGCTAACAGACTAGCAACACTGCGTGAAATAACGACAGAAATCGATGTGAGACGTACGACGTATCCGTTAGGACAGAGTGGCGAAACATGGCTTTAATGGGCTATGGCAGCAGACAACCGACGCGAGTGTCTTTGCTAACAGTGGCACATCGCCTGCAGCGCCCCTTCTAATATCGTGACCACATCTGTTGGACCACATAGGTTGGACTGGAAAACCGTGGCCTGGTCAGATGAGTCCCGGTTTCGGTTGGTAAGAACTGACAGTATGGTTCGATTGGTTGCTTGGTTGTTTGGTGGGAAGAGACCAAACAGCGAGGTCATCGGTCTCATCGGACTAGGGAAGGATGGGGAAGGAAGTCGGCCGTGCCCTTGCAAAGGAACCATCCCAGCATTTGCGTGGAGCGATTTAGGGAAATCACGGAAAACCTAAATCAGGTGGCCGGACGCGGGATTGAACCGTCGTCCTCCCGAATGCGAGTCCAGTGTGCTACCACTGCGCCACCTCGCTCGGTGTATGGTTCGAGTGTGGCGCAGACCCCACGAAGCCATGGACACGAGTTGTCAACAAGGCACTGTGCAAGCTGATAGTCTCTCCATTATGATATGGGCTGTGTTTACGTGAAATGCTCCTCTCCTACCGTTGAATCGATCGCTCTTTGGAAATGGTCGTGTTCTGCTGCTTGGAGACTGCAGCCATTCATAGACGTTATGTTTCCAGACAACGATGTCATGTCAAAGTGCCACAAGTGTTCGCAATGCTTTGAAGAAAACTCTGGACTATTCGAGCGATTGATTTGACCGTCCATATCGCCCGAATTGAATCCCATCGAAAATTCACGGGACATTTTCGTGAGGTCAGTTTGCGCACAATATCGTACATCGGCAATACTATTGTAATTATGGATGGCTATAGAGACAGCACTGTTCATTATTTCCGCAGGGAAGCAACGACTTATTGAGTCAATGCGACGTCAAGCTCCTGTACTACATTGAGCAAAAGGAGATCCGACACACTATTATGAATTAGATGATGAGGATGATGATGTTTGGTTTGTGGGGCGCTCAACTGCGTGGTTATCAGCGCCCGTACAATTACCCAATCTTTGCTCAGTCCAATTTCGCCACTGTCCTGGATGATGATGAAATGATGAGGACAACACAAACACCCAGTCATCTCGAGGCAGGTGAAAATCCCTGACCCCGCCGGGAATCGAACCCGGGACCCCGTGCTCGGGAAGCGAGAACGCTACCGCAAGACCACGTATTATGAATTATCCCTTCACTCTTCTCGTCATCTTAGTGTAGGTCGGAGTGGGCGTTTTATGCAGCCAGGGGTAATATTTTGTGTCTGTGCGGGAATAGGACTTAGAATAACTTATCACAAATATTAATTAGTCTATTATATCCTGCTACTCTCAGAAATAAGATCGGAGTCTGTGGCGTGATCAACAGGTAGTCATCGGCCCTTAACATGCACAAACGTAGAGCTTTAGATACTAGAAACTTCATTAGGCTAGGCATCAAATTAACATCTTATTTAATACCTGTATTGATACATTGCATTAAACAAAGCATCGATACCTGTGTGCGTCAAATGGAGATTGAATTTGCATTTGAAAACACACCAGGCGAGGGCGCTGTATTACCAGACTGCAAACTAGAAGTGAATTTTCATGATGGTGTGTCTTCGGCAGCTGTGAATTAGGAACCATCGGTGCGTCAGCCGCTTCGGCTGCCCAGGGAGCCGGGGCCATGGAGGTGGGTCCAGGCAGCAGGCAGCGGGCAACGGGCAGCGCCTCTGCAGTGGCAATCAGGCCGCAGCCGCGGGGCTGGGCGCCGCTGATATAATGCTCCCCAATTAGCTGCCACACGCCCACACTCGTGGCTGCGAGCCCTCGCAATGGAGGTCATCCCGCGCGTACTGGGTGCAACACAGTCCGCCACTGGCCACTTGGGCCCTTCTGCCTCACCCACCAACATTATCTCGACCCATCTGAGTACCGCCCTAACATTCTCATTCTTGCCGTTTATACACGGGGTGGACAGAAATGCACTGATGGAACAAAAGTCGTGAGATCCCTCGTAATATCGCACCGGACCTCCTTTCGCCCGGCATAGTGCAGCATCTCGACGTGGGATGGGCCCAATAAGTCCTTGGAAGACCCCTGCAGAAATACTTGGCCAGACTGCCTCTGTAGCCGTTCATAATTGTGAAAGTGTGTCCGATGCAGGATTTTGTGCACGAACTGGCTTTCTCGATTATGTCCCAAACATGTTCGATGGGACTCAATAGGGCAACCTGGGTGCCCAGATAATTGGCTCGAATTGTCCAGACCAGTCTTCAAACGAATGTGACCTGGTGACATGGTTAATTGCCATCCATAAAAATTTCATCGTTGTTTGGAAACATAAATTCCATGAATGGCTGTAAACGGTTAGCCGAACACAACCATTTCAAGTCATCGGTTCAGTTGGACTGGAGAACACAGTCCACTGCATGTAAACACAGTCCACATCAGTTATGGAGCCAACACCATCTTGCACAATGCCTTGTTGACAACTTCGGTCCATGGTTTGGTGGGGTCTGCTCACACTTGGCCCTATCATCGGCTCTTACTTACTAAAATTGGAACTCGTCTGACCGCGGTTTTCCAATTATCTAGGGTCGAACCGATATGGTCAGAGTCCAGGAGAGGCGCTGCATGGTATGTCATACTGTTAACAAAGGCATTCACATACGTCGTCTGCTGCCACAGCCTATTCACGATACACGTCGCCACGTTCTCCTAAATAATACGTCCTTCGTATTTCCAACATTGTATTCTATGGTTATTTCACGCAGTGTTGTTTGTCTGTTAGCACGCAAACGCCGCTACCTTCGGTAGTTGGGTGAAGGTGGTCAGCAATTGCGTTGTCCGTTGTGAGAGTCAAAGCCTGAAATTTGGCATTCTCAGCGCTCTCTTGACACAGTGGATCTCGAATTATTCAATTCCTTAACTATTTTCGAAATGAAATGTCCCATGCGCCTAGCTCCAAGTACAATTCCTGGTCGAGCGTCCATAATCACGTCGGACACCTTTTGACGCGAATCACTTGAAAATTTAAAAAAAGTCGGCTTCGCCAATGCACTGTCCTTTTATACCTTCTTTACACGATACCACCGCCATCTGTATATGTGCATATCGCTGTCCGACGACTTTTGTCACCTCAGTGTAAGGAAACACCAAAAACACAATACCTTGTTATGCCTAATATGGTGTAGGAAACCCGTTAGCAATGAAAACAGATTCCAGCCGCCTCAGAAGATAAATACAGGTCCTGCATAGATTTCAGAGGAATCTTATACCATTCTTCGTGCAAAATAGTGGGAAGTTCAGTTATCGATGATAATCGAGTTCGACAGCGATCACACACCATCCTCTCCAAAGCAAAGGCTCAGTAATATTGAGGTCTGGTTGCCGTGGTGCCAATACAGATGTGACAAATCATTGTAGTGCTCACGAAACAAGTCCTGGACGATGTCTGCTGTGTGAACAGCGACTCTATTGTCTTGAAACAGAGTACCACCATTGAGGAACCAACATTACCATGACATAGACCTGATCCGCAAAAACGGTCACATAATCTTTGGCAGTAATGCGAATTCGAGTACAGCATCAGCAGCGTTCTGCTTGACACGTTGTAAGGTGGCTATAATTTCGCAATTTACAACCACCCATCTACATACTTTGCCGTAATTTACAACCGGAATTAGGTATCATTTTATAGGTTGTACATCGTATACATGAATATTTAAAGAAGACTGACATTGTCACGTACACCTTGTAAATAGTTGTTAACGTTTATTGCATGAAATGTGATGGAGTGTCTTTATTATCAAAACAGTGCAATGAATGATTGCCTAGGCTAGTATAGGTTGGAACGCCAGTGGAAATGAAACGGCAGGCGTAACTCAAGCCCTGGGTGGAGAAGCCCGCACAGGTGTGTTGGTCATGCTTGACACAGAAAGTGAGCGCTGCAGCACAATACAGCGGCGGCCGGCCGATAATGTACCATGGGCCGAAAGAATAACCGGATAATTCTTCAGAAACTCTGAAAATCTTGGACGCAGCAGAGAGGAACGAGGGAGCGTTACCTCGGGAATCATGCAAGCTGGATTATTTCGGAGGAATTTTACTCTGAGAAGCGTACCATTGTATGAATCCCTAATTAACGGGGATAGGTATTTCCTTGCAAACTTTATGCGCTGGACGAAACATGACTAAAACATGGTTGATCGGCGTTCGGAAGAATCTTCAGAGAGGAAGAATATTCCATGGTTTCGAGAATATGATTCGCCTTCTGCAGCTACGAGGGAGGGGAGCCGAGCTTTGCTGAGAAGCCAGCGGTGGAGAGAAGGTTGTCTTCCGTTTTGAGCGCCTGTGTATGACGGTCGCTGAGTATCAGCTTTTGTTGATACAGACGGACTTGCTGTCTTTGCTCTCAGGAGATTTTATAGTTAGAACGGTGAGGCACTGTACTGTTGCGAACTTGTACGATTCTGGACTTCGCCTGCGTGTAGGGAGTCGTTGAATATGCAGCGTTCAGTAGTTGAGAGCACTTCTTCTGCCTATACTCACGTAAAGACGTTATCTGAATTTCGTCGTTGTGGCTGGGAGTTCACGTTTCTTGTCTGTAAAACACAGAGAGGTGAAGATAGTATTAGATTATACTAGTCAAAGGACCGCCTTCTGCCGTTTGATAGGGTTTTTATTTGTCGCTGGAGTTCTTCCATCGTCGCAGACGGGTACGAGAACCAACACTCCGACGCACCGGATGCAGTACATACGGTGATATTGCTAATTGCTACGACATATTAGGACTATAAAGCTAAACAGTTGTGATCACGTAAGTTTTATTTCCACTGAGGTTGCACACCACTGTACATCATCTTTGAAAGCAGTGTCTTCTAGTATTTGATAATTAGATGATGTCAGTCATCTCTCGATATTTATATTAGATCGCATAGCCATACAAAGGGGCAGAAGTGGGCAATTGATCAATCATGTTAGTTAGGAAATTCATTTGTATCTCTTTATGTCCATTGGACATTGCTATATAAACAGTTGTAATATATAAAGGGGTTTTAATCTACAATAAATGTATAAACAGAAACAGCTTTCATCATTTTGTAGTTACTAGTTCCCATAATCATCATTTACGTTTATGTTGTAATTTATATGTTAAAGAGCAAGAAGGAGGAGATAATACCACCATTAAGAGATCCTAAGATGTGCTTCGGGGGGTAGTCAGACAGGGCCAAATCTTCATTTTCGCATTCAGTATTCTCCGTTGCACACATTCATTTTACCCCCGCCAGGAGTAGCATCTGGAACGTCGTTTAGATATCTAGGTGTAATGTGGCAAAGCAATATGAAATGGAATGAGCACACACTTGAGCAAATATTATGAGTTACACATGGGTTATGGGAACAATCTTCTTTGTAGACTGACTGTGAAAGTTATCCATTACTGTTTACTTTAATTTCTGAGTGCACAAGAGACTATGATCCAGTTTTTTATACGCCAAACCGTTACTACTTCATGCAAAATCTGACCCATACGAGATGAAACGCAATATGACTAAATTTGATTTGAGTATCACAATGGCAGTAACTTTCGTAAAGTGAAACGCAGTAACAAAAGAGAGTTTTAACGAGAGTTAACCAAGACAAAACGGAAAGCATGATACTTACCGTGGACGACATGGAGCTACTCATTATACATGTGTGTGTGAGTATGTGTGTCACCTTATATACGCAGTTCGTGCGTTGCACGTGTTCTTGCTCGACGTGTCCCACAATATCTAATAACAGCGACCACAGAATACAAATTTACCATTGACACAACGCAATATGACGGCCTGGTCGGCTCGAGTACTAATTATGTGAATCACCTGTTGGTTGTCCCAAATTCGACCTGAAATAATGTTCGATCTCATCCGACATCGGTTACACTTGAGAAAAGCATTAACTCAAGTTCTACAAAAGGAACTATTATTCTACCACACTTACGGCTTATATAAGGGATCTGAGAGGAAGTTACTATTTACAAAGCAATGTATGCTACCACATATTAATGATCTAACGAAATGCAAGCAAATGTAAACTAGACAGCAGCACCTGGGAGAAAAATAGAGTCTTACGTTTCATCGAGTGGAGCATGGAACCCGCGTATTGACTCCCAAGACCAGTTTCTCCGGAACCATCTGCCAGTATGATGGACAAAGAACCATCGGACATCTGCTTAATCGACCGATTCAGATTCCATATCACCACCACCATCAGACATTACAATAGCACTTGTTGTGACAAATTAACTTCTGTAGTCTTCAAGATATTGAGATTTTATTGTGCCACTGGATGCACCTTACTATTCTGAAATCGCAAATGTATTCAGAGTAGCTGGCCGTTGTGGCCGAGATGTTCTAGGCGCTTCAGTCCAGAACCGCGTGCCCGCTACGGTCGCAGGTTCGAATCCTGCCTCGAGCATGGATGTGTGTGATGTCCTTAGGTTAGTTAGGTTTAAGTAGTTCTAGGTTCTAGGGGACTGATGACCTCACATGTTAAGTCCCGTAGTGCTCAGAGCCATTTGAATTTTTTGTATTCAGATTTTCATTAATATGTAACTGTGATTTACTGTCGAAGTCGAGATAGCTGTCACTTAGTCAGCTTTGAGATTCTCTGACACTCCACCATGGCTGGAGCATAGGCCTCTTGAGCGATAGACACGTCCTCCAGATTCCCAGCTTAGGGATTTTCCACACGTCTGGTCCTTTGTTAACGCATGTGGCTCATCTACAGCAGCCGTGGCGACCCGCCTGGCCGTGTCGTTCGATCGGCCCTGGGCCGAATAGCTTCGCAAACAAATTCACCTTAACTTGTACCAGTTCTAGGCGGACAATTAGCTCGCCTACACACGTGTGACGTTACATCACGGGCTCCAGAATTCATACCTTAATAGCTATGAGCAGATCTTCGTTATCGGTATTGTGAAACAAATTTCTTCTACAGCAAATTCTCTGCTGGCCATATTTTGACAGGTGCTAGTGTGAAATCCATGAAAATTCCACCCAGTGAAATTTGCACCCACCAGAAATCTGTGAAACCTGCGCCCAATACCTGCTCGCTTTGTGTCACCATTTACCTGCGCACAGACCGTCGTAATTACTCCAAACTACCTGCTCCCGAGACACTGCGCCCCTATAGTCCTCCCCTATCACTGCAGCCGACTCTTTGAAAAACACCTTCGTACCTTCTAGCTGTCGCGGAGTTGATATAGTGGGACTTGTTATTTCCGTCACAATAGTTCCGATATGGATATTTCAAAGACCGTCCGCGGTAAGCCGTATTATCACTGTGAAGGTTATTCTTACGTAGTGATGGGAACGACAGAAGATGGAAAGTGTGACGTGGCGCTGTTCATTACAGAAAGCAAGCAACTGCCGGGGAATAATTAAAACCCAGGATTCGACGATGCTTTTCACTCGAGCGTTAATGTAGAAGCTCGATTAGGAGTAAAAAGAACTTTGAACCAGGTAAAGAAAAGGACACGAGAGGAAGAGACTTCTATTTGAAATATATATTCAGAGGAACTAGGTTGCCTACATAACCTAAGGTATGATTTTGCCATTGAAATGCTAGAGAAGCAACCCACCAAGATAACTTTATGCTATCAGCGGGCAAAATTACAGGGAAATGAGAGAGATCCGCAGACAAGAGAAGAAACTAACGTCAAAGCAGAGTTACTTGCTATGTATGATGGCAGCATTTTTCTGTTAAACGACGACAAATTAGGAAAATGGATAATAACTTCTAGCGCAGGAGCAGGGAGAGAGGCTTAAGAAGTAAACGAGACTTTTTGTGAACGGTACGTTCGAGTGCTGTAGGAAACAGTTGTTTTTTTTCAAAATGTGAACCATTCACACGGACTTTGGGAGTTCAAATAATGAGATAATCATCTATCCAGTTGCCTTTACATTATTGGTTCAAATGGCTCTGAGCACTAAGGGGACTTCCCTGCTAAGGTCATCAGTCCCCTAGAACTTAGAACTACTTAAGCTAACTAACCTAAGGACATCACACACAGCCATGCCCGAGGCAGGATTCGAACCTGCGATCGTAGCGGCTGCGCGGTTCCAGACTGTAGCGCCTAGAACCGCTCGGCCACCCCGGCCGGCTTTACATTATTACCAAAACAAAAGAAAATAGACATACGACATTTCCGAAATTAGGTGGAAATTATTCCAGAATGGTAACCGTAGACTTGGAACCAGCAGCGATTTCTGCGATGGAAGTTCTACTACCGACAGCCGAAGTGCATGGATTTTATTTCCACATGAAAAAGTCTCTCTGGAGAAAAGTGCAAGATCTAGTACATAATCATGAATACAAAGAAAATGAAAAAGCGGGGCAATAAATTTGCGTGTGTGCTGAAGATGTATGTGATGGCTGGCTCGAGATTAATTCACACGCACCGAATATCTCCAGACTTTCTGAGTTTTTGACTACTATGTAGTTAGATGATTGGAAAATGAAGAAAATCATTTGAACCTTTGGAGTTACTACAAACAGCGCTGTTGAACCAGCGCTGTAGAAGGTCGGCACCACAAAATTAATAAATGCTTTCTAAACGAAATCTTAAAATCAATGGCGTAATACGGTGCGTGGAAAGAGAAGCAGAAAATTCAGCATGCGATTTAATAAGGGCAGGGCTGAGAGAGCTGAGTGTGGAAGGTAAAAGAAAAAAAACACTGTCTACATGAAACAGGATGAAAGGTAGGAAAAAATAATAAAAAAGTACGAAGAAGATGGTAAGATCAGTGCTTGCTTGAAGGCTATCTCCTACCGGCAAACATTTGACTAAATTTATCAGAAGACGCATATAGCTAGAAAAATACACAAAATGTAAATAGGAACGTATAAATAAAAAATAAAAAATGAGATATCGATGATATTTACAAGCTGATTTAAACACAACTAAAGAACGATAATTTACTTTTGCTATTTAGCCAAAGGCTGGATAAAGTGTGGTTGGAAATCTATTTTTAAAACCTTGGCTCAATTCTATGGCCGGTCATACCCAATTTAGTTTTCGTAGTCTCTCAAATCATTCCAGGCAAATGCTGGGATGGCTCTTTAAGATTTTTTTCTCCTTCTCTTCCTACAACCAAAAATTCGAGCGAAAGCTAAATCTCTAACGATAATCACAGTCGACACCAAACGGAAAATCTGTTTGTGATAGCTTGTTATGACGATGAATGAAGATATTGTGAACTAAAATTAAACAGGTCAAAGGAGTAAACTTTGTTACTATGAGTGAACTTGTCATTCACTTTATAAACATTCTAATAAACATAATTAAATAACGTAAGTATAACACTCATGAACAACTTGAGTAATGCTGTATGTTTTGGCGTTATCTGCTGTGACCAGTTTCGAAACTGTACAGAACTGTACAACGAATTCCCTATTTGGTTACCTACACACCAATATTTTACTCTGAGGCAGACTGACATTTGCATATGCCGACTTTTAATCTGTCTAATCTGTCACCCCGTTCAACCTCCCACCTCCACCCCCCCCCAAACTGCCAACCACACAAAAGCATAAAATACAACATTTGTGTGTAGACGTTTTTTTCATATGCATGATTAAGTATTCAAAGTATAATGTTAGCTACTTCGCAAACAGTTTTTTATGGATGAAAACGAGTAAGCAAAACGCGTTAAAAAAGCACATAGCTTAACTTATTAGAGAAGCAGAACAATTAACAGAAAATCTCCATAGTGACAGACAACTACCACGTAGCTTAAAATTTTTTTCTTCTTTTTACGCTGCAAATTTTGAAAGTTCATCATCGGTATCGAAATCTTTGCCTTTTTTATTGAGTAAGTGCTAAATTAGACAGTCTTGCTTGGTTCACAGTGAACCCAAGATAATTCTTAATTAATTTTATTTCTGAAGAAATAATTCTCTTACACAACAGTATTGAAACACACAGAGTTAAGAAAAATCTTAGCGCCAAAATAAAGTTGGCAACAGTTTCGGAAAAAAATCTTACTAATCGTGAAATTTGTGCAAGGAACCGTCTTCAGGAATCTCATGATAATTGTCAACTGATTTATGTGAGAAGTTTCATTTCTGAGGTTTTAATCAAATGACACGGACGTGAAACAGCAACTGATATACCAGTAGGTTCCATAGTTTGGCAACGTGTGTCGGTTTCTTGCTGAAAGCTGTCGTTGCGCTCTTAACATTGCCGAGCGGTTCCAGGCGCTACACACCGGAACCGCGCGACCGCTACGGTCGCAGGTTCGAATCCAGCCTCGGGCATGGCTGTGTGTGATGTCCTTAGGTTAGTTAGGTTTAAGTAGTTCTAAGTTCTAGGGGATTGATGACCCATAGCGCTCAGAGCCATTTGAACCATTCTTAACATTGCATTTCTTAGTTCGTATAGTTCTGTATACTATGTCTTGAAAGTGCGAGCTCGGAAACCTCCAGGTAGCGCCCCTCAGTTCTTCTACCTGCCAGTAAACAGGATTAGTGAATCCTTCCTCGACCCTTTCTGGGCGCAAATTTCACTGGGCTAATATTTCATTGACGCAGTTTTCAGCACACCGCTAGGAGGAAAAGCAAGGAAAAATGTTCTGCAAAAATGGACTCTAAAAAGCGTACTTCAAGAGCTAAGAGTACTACTTCATCTTCGCTATTGTGAAACACATCTCTTTTTACTGAAGAGATCGTAGCTCTAAAGGTGACCTTTCCCGTCATGCCTCTGAATATTGTCCATTTCTCCTGGCACACTATATAGTAGCTATGAGCTTAACTTTTCGTGTATTAATGAAATTCATTGTTTAATATGAAAGATTCTTTCTTACCCAGGTAATGACCTTGTTTCCTTATTCTATTGTGGTCTCATTCCATCATTAGCTTACATCCTTCTTAATGCGCTATACCGGGTGTCTCTCTTATGGGTCGTTAGGCGTATTTTCTCTAGTGTTTCGGCAGATATCTGCAACTTCATTTTTACAGCGTGTAGCTGGAGTTATCCCAAGGATATCCTGCTCATCACGTCTGTCGTATGATGCCCAGCTTCGACTGAAAGCGTCAGTTTGCTTTTCATTACAAACAAAATGATTTCGAAAGAGGTATTTTACATACGTATTCGATAGAGCGGTCCCAAACTAGTCGAGTGCGTAGTTCGATTTATCGATAAGTATTAACATGAGCCGTTAGCAACAAAACAATTTGATGCTTTCCAACGAAGGAAGGTGTATAAAGACGTGATGTGCAGTATCTCTCTGGGCTGAGTCCAAAAAACGAATTGCAGCTATCTTCCAAAATACCAGAGAAAATTCACGCTGTGATTCTTAGGAGACACACTGTATGCAGGGAATTATCCAACTAAGTTTACTTTATTCAACAGGATAACCATTTATTAGCAATTTGTCTTATATGCAGAAATATATGTAAGTATCTAACTGCACGGATGTTGCACTTAGTTGATTTCGTAATGTATTTTACACTAGCGTGCCAAAGATTCCGCTATAGTGGATATTAAAAAACAAGTTCCGTACGAACAGGCCTTGAAAGTTCAACATTAGCGACCACCAGCAGTGTCATCATCAGCCCATAGGCGTCGCTGGATTCGGATATGAAGAGGCACACCGTTCTTCCGGCCACTGACGATATTCTCAATGAAGTAGCTCCATAACAGTCCTCAAATAATGCTACGTGAACCCCACTTGCCAACAGCGCTCGGCGGACCTGGACGGTCACCCGACCAACTGCTGCCCAAGCACTTAACGTCAGTGACCTGACGGGAACCCGTGTTACCGCATCGGCAATGCCGTTAGCAGCATATAAACATACAAATTTACAATTGATACAATCCACTCTTACGACCCGTCAGTTGTCACAAACTCGGTCTGAAACAGAATTCACCGTCATCTGAAAAAAAAAAAAAAAAAATCTCACAATAACAACGAAAAATGTAAAGCACAAGAAAATACATCTTACTCTTGGGTGGCAAAGAGAGCGTGTACAGGATGGGACGGGACATTGACGAAGATCAAAAACACCTCTTTTAACAGGTTCCCACGATGGTTTGTCTCGGTAGCCTCCCGTTGCTTCGTAAGGAAATTTCGGTAGTTTGCTCCTGTAGCGGTTTTTCTTTTACGAGCATAGCCTGTTAGTGCCGACTCGTGGCTGTCCCCTCCGCTTCCCTCTGTCTCTCTCTCTCTCCGCCACATCCCCTCCCCACCAGAAGAAATATCACTTTGCCAGATGATGACGATGTGGTGTTCGCCTTTATCGGCGGTGGTGAATTCATGTGCTTCCATTGCTTGATTTGCTCCCTTATCCTGGGGTAATAGTGATATACAGAGCACTCGTCTGTGCTGATTAGGAGACTGAAAAAGTCCTCTGTACTGGCCTGACACAGCTACAATATTTACACTGCCATCTCGATTCGACACAATTTTTGAGTGGGTTTGGAGCAGTCACGCAACCCAGGGACCTCTGACATGTTAAAATATCGTGCAAGACGTTGAAAAGTGATTCATGATTGATTTTAACTTTTTCCATTGTCGCCTTGATTGTGGTACTTCTTTATTCGACCACCTGTTTTAAATGAGAGAGGACTGACACCTTCTGAATCGTCACTCAGACTTGTCTGACCACAGTGGAAGCATCTGCGCCAGCTAACCACCATCATAAGATAGTGTATTGTAGCCATCAACTTCAGCTAACTCATTATTGGTAGTTGCTGGCGTTTTTCCCTTCAATTGCAGGGAACTAACTACCGGTGCTCCATTTGATTTTTGCTCATCAGTCTGCGTATTATGATACTCGGCCATGGTGATACGAAAATTTATTGGAATGAATACATGTACCTGAAAAGAAAAAAAAAACTATCTAAAAGAACTCTGCGCTAACAGCCCTTGATGGCCCAACGGCACTGACCAACCGCCATGTCATCCTCAGCCCGTAGTCGTCACTGTATGGAGGGTTGTGTGGTCAGCACGCCGCTCTCCAGGTCGTTGTCAGTTTACGAGAAAAGAGAAGTTAACTACGTAATTTTATTTTTTTTTGGAAGACGTGAAATGCATTCGCAGAGGCGACTGAGAACGACCGCAATATGTGTAATGAAATGACGGCAATGAAAATTTGTGCCACACCTAGACTCGAACCCGGGCATTCTGCTTTACACCAATGGTCGCCTCAACTGCTTTGGCTAACTGAGCACGACTCCACACAGCTTCGTTTTTGTTGGCCAATACCGAGCCTGCGACTTACAAATAAAATATCTCCCTAGTACGGGAGTAAGGTTAATTAGATGTACAGGTATGAAACATGGACGACATATATGGAAGTTTGGGTTTGGCTGTGACTTGTGCCCGGATGGCCGAAGCGGTTAAGACGACCGCTCGCGTGAAGCGGGAAATCTGTGTTGATATCCGGATCCGGCACAGATTTTCTTTGTCCTTCGATTATACAGCTGGTGGTGATTCATATTTGCCACTGCGAATACATTTCATGTCTCACATAGTAGCTGTAGTCGCGGAAGTGCCTGTTCCTTCGGACATCCATGTACAAAAATGGTTCAAATGGCTCTGAGCACTATGGGACTCAACTGCTGTGGTCATAAGTCCCCTAGAACTTAGAACTACTTAAACCTAACTAAACTAAGGACAGCACACAACACCCAGCCATCACGAGGCAGAGAATATCCCTGACCCCGCCGGGAATCGAACCCGGGAACCCGGGCGTGGGAAGCGAGAACGCTACCGCACGACCACGAGATGCGGGCGACATCCATGTACGTCCGGAAGGAACATTGCACGGCATTTCTTCACAGAACAGGCACTGTCGTTTCGAACTCATTTTGCCACCTTATGACTTCTCTTCGTATTTACTACTGCGTACCAAAGGCCCAGAACCACTCCAGTATCTTACACAGAAATAGGGAATACAAGAAAAGCAAATAATTGCAACAAGCTGAGGATCGAAAATTAGTTAAACTGACGTACAAGGAGTATGAGACAGTATGTATTGCATACAATTTGAAGTTTTTATATAAAAGATCCTGTTGGAAAGTAAGTAAATGAGACAATAATAGCAGGGATGATTTGACGCTGAGGTAATGAATATCTGAGGATGTTAATATTAGAGAGTAAACCTATTCAAATAAACCTATTAAACTGTGGCGTAGCTGTACATTAAAAGGAATTATATTAACTAGTTGGCAGCATGTCTCATTCATAATCAAAAACGAAAAGTGGTAACATTTGTTGTACGCTGTATTGTGTAGCAGGGGTGGTAGGGGTTTATAACTTCATGGATCATGGAGACGAGGCATGGGGAGCTATCACCAGATGACTTGCAAGAGACCCTTTCTTGACGGAGACGGGTGAAGCAAGGCGAGTCTTTTTAGCGTGCTTTAGGGAAGCTTAAACGTCCGAAGACCAAGGGAACGACGCACCACTAAGGAATTGTCGGAAGAGGATTATCTGAATTGGTCGGAAATCGGTAGATGTGATGTACGTGTACAGACAAACAAATTACTACAATTACAGAGAAATTGGATGAAATAATCAGGAGAAAAAGTTTCAAAAATTGAACAAGTCAATAACGCGTTTGTCCACCTCTGGCCCCTAGGCAAGCAATTATTCGGCGTGTGGTTGACTAATAGAGCTGTTGGATGTCCTGAGGCATGTTGTGCCAAAATGGGCTGAATGGCGCCATCCTGAGATGACTGCAGGGCCCTACCTACAATGCTCCAAAAATTCTCAATTCGGTAGAGATTCGGGAACCTTGGTGGCCAAGGATGGATTTGGCAAGCACTGACACAAGCAGTAGGTCTCTCGTCGTGTATGAGCGGGAAATATATTGCTGAAATGTAAGCTCAGGATGGCTTACCATGAAGGAAAACAAAACTCGGGTATAATATCGTCGACATACCGCTGTGCTGTAAAAAAACTACAGGAGTTCTGCTATTTAATGCAATGGCAGCCCAGGCCGTCACTCCTGGTTTAGAGCTTTACGACGAGCGACCGCTATCCAGGAGTCGCCAGGCGCATCTCACTGACTGGAGCAGAACTGTCTTGGGTGATGTGTCTCGCTTCAGACTGAGCCCGGATGACCACCTTTCAAAAGCCTCTACTCTCCTCCGCCTAAAATGATTATCGTCCATCTTTCACTTCTGCAGATGGCTATACTCCATACAAATACCCTCAGAAAAGACTCACTAACATTAAAATTTATTTTCGATGTTAACAAATTTCTTTTATTCAGAAAGGCTTTTCTTGAGATTGCCAGTCCATGTTTTATATCCTCCCTACTTCGGCCAACATAAACTATTTTCCTGTCCACATTGGAAAACTCATCTACTACTTTGTGTCTTGTTTCCTAATCTAATCCCTTGGGCATCACCTGATTTAGTTCTACTTGTTTCTCTTCTGTTGACATCCACATTATACCCTTGTCTCAAGACACTGTGAACTCCATTCAGCTGCTGTTCCAAGCCATCACAATGTCTTCAGCCAACCTCAAATTTTAATTACTTCGCCCTGATCTTCAATTCATGCTCCAATTTTTTTCTTTGGTTTTCTTTACTGCTTGTTCAATGTAGAGATTGAATAACTTCTCTGATACTACTTCCCTTTCAAGCTTCTGAATTCTTATAACTGCTGCCTGGTTTCCGTACAAGCTGTAAATAGCCTTTCACTCCCAGTATTTCCTTCAGTGCAGTCAAATTCTTCTCGCAGTATCATATTTCCTATCTCATCTTCATTTACGTCCATTCTGTAATACTGCCTTTAATACTGCCTGTAATACTGCCTTTAATTTCATCTCGTTGTACAGGTCCTCTATATACTCCTTCCACATTTCAATTTCTCTTTTTTGATTAGTACCGGTTTCCCATCTTATCTCTTAATATGCACACAGCTGCTTGCCTTTTCTCCAAAATCCTCTTCAGTTTGGCCGTAGGTGGTAACTCTCTTTACCCTAATGCTTCTAAATCCTTACGTTTGTCATTTAGCCATTACTGCTTGGTTATTTTGCACTTCATGTCAATCTCACTTTTTGTTCTCTTTTGCCTACTCCACTTGGCACATTTTTATATTTTCACCTTTCATCAGTTAAATTCGATATATCTTTTGATATCCAAGGATTTCTAGTAGACCTTGTCTCTTTACATTTTTGATCCTTTTCTGCCTTCACTATTTCATCTCCCAAAGTTACCCCTTCTTCTTCTATTGTATTGCTTTATCCTGTTCTAATCAATCGTTGCCCAATGCTCCCTCTGAAACTGTCAACAGTCTCTGATTCTTTCAATTTCGCCAGGTCCCATCTTGATTTCTTACCTTTTTTCAGTTTCTTTAGTTTAGTTCATATCCAACGAATTGTGGTCAGGCTTCACTTCTGCTCCCGGAAATGTCTTAGAATGTAAAATCTGGTTCCGAAATCTCTGCCTTGCCATTATTTAACTCACCAGACTCATTTCGATGTCTCCAGTATACAATTTTCTTTCATGGTTTTTAAACCTGGTGTCACCGATTCACTGTGCAAAATTCCACCAGGCAGCTTCCTCTTTCATTATTTTCCCTCAGTCCCTATTCACCAACTATTCCTCCTTCTCTTCATTTTCCAGTCCACCATTACACTTAAATTTTCGTCTCTTTTAACTATTTCAGTATTTTGTTTGATCTCTTCATCCATTTCTGTAATATCTTCATCGCCTAGTTGGTGGCATATAAATGTCTACTTCTGTGGCGGACGTGGGCTTCTTCTCCACCTTGGCTACGATACTGTGTTCACTAAGCTGCTCATAATAACTTGCCCGTATTCTTACTTTCTTATTCATTATCAAACTTACTCCTGCGTTACCTCTATCTGATTTTTGTAATACACTCCTGGAAATGGAAAAAAGAACACATTGACACCGGTGTGTCAGACCCACCATACTTGCTCCGGACACTGCGAGAGGGCTGTACAAGCAATGATCACACGCACGGCACAGCGGACACACCAGGAACCGCGGTGTTGGCCGTCGAATGGCGCTAGCTGCGCAGCATTTGTGCACCGCCGCCGTCAGTGTCAGCCAGTTTGCCGTGGCATACGGAGCTCCATCGCAGTCTTTAACACTGGTAGCATGCCGCGACAGCGTGGACGTGAACCGTATGTGCAGTTGACGGACTTTGAGCGAGGGCGTATAGTGGGCATGCGGGAGGCCGGGTGGACGTACCGCCGAATTGCTCAACACGTGGGGCGTGAGGTCTCCACAGTACATCGATGTTGTCGCCAGTGGTCGGCGGAAGGTGCACGTGCCCGTCGACCTGGGACCGGACCGCAGCGACGCACGGATGCACGCCAAGACCGTAGGATCCTACGCAGTGCCGTAGGGGACCGCACCGCCACTTCCCAGCAAATTAGGGACACTGTTGCTCCTGGGGTATCGGCGAGGACCATTCGCAACCGTCTCCATGAAGCTGGGCTACGGTCCCGCACACCGTTAGGCCGTCTTCCGCTCACGCCCCAACATCGTGCAGCCCGCCTCCAGTGGAGTCGCGACAGGCGTGAATGGAGGGACGAATGGAGACGTGTCGTCTTCAGCGATGAGAGTCGCTTCTGCCTTGGTGCCAATAATGGTCGTATGCGTGTTTGGCGCCGTGCAGGTGAGCGCCACAATCAGGACTGCATACGACCGAGGCACACAGGGCCAACACCCGGCATCATGGTGTGGGGAGCGATCTCCTACACTGGCCGTACACCACTGGTGATCGTCGAGGGGACACTGAATAGTGCACGGTACATCCAAACCGTCATCGAACCCATCGTTCTACCATTCCTAGACCGGCAAGGGAACTTGCTGTTCCAACAGGACAATGCACGTCCGCATGTATCCCGTGCCACCCAACGTGCTCTAGAAGGTGTAAGTCAACTACCCTGGCCAGCAAGATCTCCGGATCTGTCCCCCATTGAGCATGTTTGGGACTGGATGAAGCGTCGTCTCACGCGGTCTGCACGTCCAGCACGAACGCTGGTCCAACTGAGGCGCCAGGTGGAAATGGCATGGCAAGCCGTTCCACAGGACTACATCCAGCATCTCTACGATCGTCTCCATGGGAGAATAGCAGCCTGCATTGCTGAGAAAGGTGGATATACACTGTACTAGTGCCGACATTGTGCATGCTCTGTTGCCTGTGTCTATGTGCCTGTGGTTCTGTCAGTGTGATCATGTGATGTATCTGACCCCAGGAATGTGTCAATAAAGTTTCCCCTTCCTGGGACAATGAATTCACGGTGTTCTTATTTCAATTTCCAGGAGTGTACATTAATCTGACAAGAACGGCTGTTCCTTCTGCCACCGAACTTTATTAATAGTATTAGTTGCAAATATTGCACGCTGATACAGCTATTTCATATCTAAACTGGAATCCGTTTGATGCCTGTCTGCACAGCAACTGTTGAATAACAAACAGTCATAAAAATCCCTCATTTATTGCAGATCTAATTTCGCCTATAACACAGTCATCGTCTATACGGGTACCAAGATGTGAGTAAATCAAGTTATGTGGTAATAATGTTGCTGGTTACTGTAATTTAAATCTCTTTCTTTTCCTATGAAACCCCTCCCCCCTTTCCGATCATCATCATATTCAATTTATGGCTAAAACATTGTCTAGCGGATTGGTGATAACTTTTCTGCGTTAATGATTAGCTTCGTTACAGGGTATGACGCCAAGTCACAAACCATTGCTGCTTTCTTATAGCATCTTTCCAGGCTGAGGATTTGTGACCATGTTTTTACTATCATGTCTGCAACACAATTTTGTTTTCCGTGATATTTCAATACTTGTACATAAATGTAGTGTGCAGTTTATTTAGTTTCATCTGCAAGCGCTAGAACTGGCTGTGAGCTCTTATACTGGCTACAAGACCTGACGAACATTTCGGAAAGAGCGCAGGCTGGTGTGAGAAGTGTGAACATGGGCGTCGCTCTGCTGAGATCATCCTGGGGCTGTAAGGGCAGCAGCTAAAGAGGATGGATTGTGTGGGATGGGAGATGGGTGAGTTGCAGGGGCTGGTCATCAGAGGAGAAACTGGGACACAATTCACACTGGTTAACGGGAAGGAGGTGGTTTTTAAGCTAATAGATGTGGCGGTGTAAATCTATCGGCTGTTCCATATACCATGCAAGTACGGGTTCTAAAGCTGACGAAATAACAGCGAACAGCAGACTGGATGATAAAACCTACATCCACTATAAACATTAAAATCGAATTTTCGTGTAGCAGGCATGGTAGATGGATCGCAATGGCGGCATGTCATAACCTTACGTTGTTGAATGCGTGGCAACGACCCATAATGCTCGACGATGATCATGTGTAGCAATTTTTTAACGGTTTAAAGCGGAATGACTTTCTTCAGAAAAGCTATCCATAGACGCTCACAACACCAGCAGCACGCAAACAGCCGACCAGCTGTGCGTTGTCTGATACGCTCATTTCCAGGCGCCGGATCGTAAAGATATGTCCTTTGTCAAAGTCACTTAGGTAAGCGGATTTCCGCAGTAGCGGCCAGTATCGTTGCTGTAATGATTTCGTCTGTGTGAAGTTCACACAAGCGACTAGGCGGTAGTGGGCAGTGGTCAAATGGTCATTGGTGTAGAGATATTGAAGAACCAGTGGTTCTAGACAGTTTCAAAGGTACGTTAGGCATAGACTGACTGAAAAATGAAGAAGGAATATAACAGAAGGCGAATGGGCGTTTTGAGAGCTGAAACCGGCAAAGAGCCAAAGTCTGGCAATAATCTTTGGATATCAAGAGAAATGGCAAAATATTAAAGAGATCCATCAAGGAAGCTTGCAGAAGACAATTAGAAGTCTAAAAGCAGAGAGTGATATAAAGTGAGAAATGATAATCCAAACTATGTAGAGGAGATATAAACAGCTGTAGAAGCTCGTACGGGTCAAACAGATGCGGCGTGTAAGAAAACTGAAGAAAACTAGGGGAACAGAAAAGCAGCTATATGAGTATGAAGAGTTCAGGTGACAAGCCAGTACTAAGCAAAGAAAGGTAGGTTGAAATCTTAACAGGAGTCTATAGTAAATTTACACAAAGGAACGAAGTCGAAAACAGTCTCACGGAAGGTGAAGTTGTAGTTGATAAAGATGAGCGTGGAGGGATGCGGCGAGAAAATTTGACAAGGAACAAGTACCAGATAAAATTTGCTTGGAGTTTTTGAGCCCTTTGTGAGACTGAACTGCGACAGTGTTACATAAACTGGTATGCAAGGCATCATCAGTTTTATAAGTAATTTTGCGAAGTATTAACCAGAAATTCTTACACATTAATGAAAAACGTGTAGAAGATGACCTCCGGGAAGATCCCTTCGGGCTTTGGAGAGATGTAGGTACACGCGAGGAAATACTGACCCCACGAGCTATGCTAATAATACTTGTAGGATTAGTGCAAGCTTATAACGAAGTTCACTGCAATACGCTTCTTGAAATTTTGAAGATAGAAAGGATAAAACACAGCGAACGAAAGGTTATTTTCAAACTGTGCAAAGAGGAATTCTGAAAGGGGTTAATGCTCAGAGGCAATAAATAATTGTAACGTCAAGTGATGACATGGTAAGTCTGTTATAGAGCGCCAAGATCCTCATTTGAAAGCAAGAAACAGTTTCTTGAAAAGGTTTCATAGGGTGATTATCAGCCTATAGCTAAACACAGGTATTGAAGTGTATTGAATCATGCAATGGTCAGGGTTTTTACAATAAAATTAAGACTTAAAGTGGTAGATTAGTTTTTTATGC
The DNA here is from genome assembly GCF_023864275.1 of Schistocerca cancellata. Taxonomy (NCBI): domain Eukaryota; kingdom Metazoa; phylum Arthropoda; class Insecta; order Orthoptera; family Acrididae; genus Schistocerca; species Schistocerca cancellata. The sequence continues at coordinate 619,562,409 of NC_064627.1, forward strand.
TTGGACAAGAAAATTTTAGAGGGACCAAGATGTGATTAAAGTAAGCAGAAAGGAAAGGATGTAGGTTACAGTAATTATTCTGAGAAGAAGAGGCTTGCTAGATAAGCGTGGGAAGCTGCATCAGTCCAGTCTTCGGATGAAGATCACAATAACAACTTTTCTTTCAAACTTTGTCGGCCACTTGCTTTTAAATCGACTGTAATAACGTTTCAGAAAGACTCCTAATATTATGAATAGTTTCAGTGGCATTTTCAGTGGCCTTTAATACATATTTGTTTAATGCAAAGAATGATCGTGATACTCAATACTTTCAGATAAGATGCTGTATTAAGGTTTCTTGTTATTATTTCGCCAGATGAAAATACAGTTTTTTGGAGTGCAAGTTTCGTAAAGTTAAATTACTGTCTGGATCTCCTTACGATTTTGTGATTTCATTATTTCATAGGCGCAGATCTGATGTTGCCCTTAGATGGCCCATCGGAATGTTAGTTTTCGGCGTTTTCGAATACATTTCAACTGAACACTTCACTTAGTCTCATTTCTCTGTGTGTCGGTCGTGTTTACTGTACATAATGATACCAACTGTTGCTCTGTATATTTCGTTCGTTTTCTGTTTCTGCTGTGGTGCCCGTGTGTTGTTTGATATTCGTTCGTTTCCTGTTTGATTGCTATGAGTGTGCGTGTTATGGTGTGCGGCAAGGGCTAGTCTGGGAAAAGAGGGAATTTTGAGTTGAGAGAATCCTGTGGCGTCGATAGTTACGATGCCACAACATAGGTGCACACTCTCATAAGTTGGCACGACGAGAGAAGACTAAGTGGCCGACGCTGTGGAGCTCAGGGAGTGCCGTCTTGATTTCTGCCCATTTCAAGAGCAGACGGGCTGGAAATATCGCTTCTACTACCGTTTGGGCTAGCTTGATATTGAGACTGTATTAGTTACGTTCAGTTAAAGTTTGGACAGCAACGAGCACTTGTTAGTTTTGAGATAATACAAAACAGTCATTCTAACTTCACAGGATTAGACATGGGCTACGGCTTTACAACTACGTGCTCATATTTACTTCTGTTTTTGACTCTATTTCAAGTGTTAAAGTTACATGCCGTACCGAAGTGCTTACTCTCTCCTTCTACTACTCGCTTCCTTCACTCTCTGCCTATATTACAGAAGCAGTTCACAGGAGCACACCCACGCACCGCCTATCCAGGTGGAATACAAAAAATCCTACGTTTTTTTCGTCCCGGAAGATTAAGTTATTAGGCTATTCTGTCTGCTTATGCCATGCGTTCATTACAGTGGTTGTTGTTTTGTTATGGTGGCTACCATGACCAGTGAGTTGTTAAGTATGTTCATTTAGTCATTCATCACTTTCTTCCTCATTCCAAGGGCTCTTTATATGTGAATGTACTTCTGTAATAAGTTTTCTGTTGTGATTGTTCATTCTAATAATTTTAACATCTTATTCCATGGTGTATTAGTTGTTCATCGAAGGTAGGACGGCTATTTTCATATTTACAGTTTCTAATACGTTCTTTGTTCATTGTTTTGAAATTTCTGCTATTGCCGCCAGACACACTACGTGTATCTCAATGTTCCTTAGATTGGGCATACCACTGGAGCTCAAACATTTTCCTTTCCAAACTGAATGTAATTCTGAGAGGTGACTACACAAATGTTTTTTTTCTTTTTCTCTTTAAAAAATAATCTCATTTTGTTCGTTGCATCTGCTCGTGGCAGACGTCTCAAGACACCCGTTTCAGTACGCCGTTGATCCATTAACTCAGTTTTTTTTAATTACAGAGCGCAGTTAACCCTCTGACCTAACACGCTGAGTTACCGTGACGACAGGTTTCGATACTCGTGTAATGTTGACTGGTGTGTAGTATGTTGCATGTCAGCAGGCTTTTCTTCAATTAATTTTGTACAGCAGTACTCAAGAATATGGCGGACAAGCGTAGAGTAGTCTCTTTAGTATGTTGCACCTTATAAGTGTTCTGCCAATGAATCAGAGTCTTTGGTTTGCTCTACCCACAACATTATCTACGTGATCGTTCCAATTTAGGGTATTTATAATTATAATCCCTAAATATTTACTTGAATTTACAGCCTTCAGATTTGTGTCATTTACCGCGTAATCGAAATTCAGCGGATATCTTTTAGTAGCCGCGCGGGATTAGCCGAGCGGTCTTAGGCGCTGCAGTCGTGGACTGTGTGGATGGTCCCGGCGGAGTTCGAGTCCTCCCTCGGGCATGGGTGTGTGTGTTTGTCCTTAGGATAATTTAGGTTAATTAGTGTGTAAGCTTAGGGACTGATGACCTTAGCAGTTAAATCCCATAGGATTTCACACACATTTGAACATTTTTTTTTTTCTTTTAGCACTCATGTGACTAACTTCACACTTTTCTTTATTCAGGGTCAATCGCCACTTTTCACACCACACAGATATCTTGTCTAAATAATTTTGCAATTAGTTTCGGTTATCTGATGACTTTACAAGACGGTAATCTGCAAATAATCTAAGGGGGCTACACAGATTGCCTCCTATGTCGTTGATATAGATCAGGAACTATAGAGGGCCTATAACACTTCCTTGGGGAACTCCGGATATTACTTCTGTTGTACTCGATGACTTTCCGTCTATTACTACGAACTGTGATCTTTCTGACAGGAAATCGCGAATCCAGTCCCACAGCTGAGGCGATATTTCATAGGCACACAGTTCGGTTAAAAGACGCTTGTGAGGAACGGTGTCGAAAGCCTTCTGGAAATCTAAAAATTTGGAATCAATTTCACATCCCCTGTCGATAGCACTCATTACTTCATGAATATGAAGAGCTCGTTGTGTTTCACAAGAACGACATTTTCTGAATCCGTGGTGACTATGTGTCAATAAATCGTTTTCTTCGAGGTACTTCATAATGTTCGAACACAGTATATTTTTCAAAACCCTACCGCAAATCGCCGTTAGTGATATGAGCATGTAATTCAGCGGATTACTCCTATTCCTCTGTTGGGGTATTGGTGTGACTCGGGCAATTTTCCAGTCTTTAGGTACGGAACTTTCTGTGGTTCAAATGGCTCTGAGCACTATGGGACTCAACTTCTGAGGTCATCAGTCCCCTAGAACTTAGAACTACTTAAACCTAACTAACCTAAGGACATCACACACATCCATGCCCGAGGCAGGATTCGAACCTGCGACCGTAGCGGTCTCGCGGTTCCAAACTGTAGCGCCTAGAACCGCACGGCCATCCCGGCCGGCGAACTTTCTGTGAGCCAGCGGTTGTGTATAATTGCTAAATATGGAGCTATTGCATCAGCATACTCTGAAAGGTACCTGACGGGTAGACAATCTGGACCGGAGACCTTATCTTTATTAAGTGATTTAAGCTGCTTTGGTACACCGAGGATATCTACTTTTATGTTTCTCATCTTGGCAGTTGTTCTTGATTTTAATTTTGGAATATTTACTTCGTCTTCCTTGGTGAATGAGTTTCGGAAAACCGTGTTTAATAACTCTGCTTTAGTGTACTGTTATCAGTGACCTCACCGTTGTTATCGCGCAGTGAAGGTATTGACTGCGTCTTGCCACTGGTGTGCTTTATGTATGACCAGAATCTCTTTGGGTTGTCTGCCAGATTCGGAGACAGAGTTTCGTTGTGGAAATTATTGAAAGCATCGCGCATTGAAGCACGCGCTATATTTCGAACTTCTGTAAAACTTTGCAAGTCTTAGGGATTTTGCGTTTTTTTCAATTTGGCATGCTTTTTTCGTTGCTTCTGCAACAGCGATCTGACCCGTTTTGTGTACCATGTGGGGGTTCAGTACCATCACTTAGTAATTTATGTGGTATATATCTCTTAATTGCCGTCGATACTATCTCTTTGAAATTATTCCACATCTATTCTACGCTTATGTGATCAGATCGGAAGAAGTGGAGACTGTCTCTTAAAAAGACATTAAGAGCATTTTTATCAGCTTTTTTCAATAGATGTACTTTGCGTTTCTTTTTTATGGTTGTGGGTGTTACGGTATTCAGCCTAGCAGCAACTGCCTTGTGGTCGCTAATCCCTGTATTCGTCATGATACTCCCCATTTGTCCAGGATTATTTGTTGCTAAGAGATCACATATGCTTTCGCAAACATTTACGCCTAGAGTGGGCTCATAAACTAATTGTTCGAAAATAATTTTCTGAGAAAGCATTCAGTAAAATTTCGGATGACATTTTATGTCTACCGTCGGCTTTAAACGTATAATTTTTCCAGCATATCGAGGGTAGATTGATGTCGCCACCGACTATAATAGAATGAGCGGGGTACCTATTTGAAGTGTGACCCAAGTTTTCTTTGAACTGTTCAGCAACTATATGTTCTGAGTCGGGGGGGTCGGTAAAACGATGTAATTAATAGTTTAGTCCGATTGTCAAGTATAACATCCTCCCACACTGTTTCGCAAGAACAATCTATTTTAATTTCACTACAAGGCAAGCAACTTCTGACAGCTTTAAATACTCCACCAACTGTATTTAACCTGTGAACGTATGTTTGGTATGTAAGTACAATTCTAAAGCGGCACTTGTGGAATGACAAGATCACAAAATTGTAAGAAGAAGCTAACAGTAATTTAACCGAGAAAACATGAGCTGCAAAAAGGTTGTTTCGTGCCCAACAACATAATAACAAAAATTATAATATACAAACTTGTTTTGATTTATAATGATATTTTTGGATACATAAAACCAACATGTATTACAGGCTACTGAAGGTGCTTCACAAATAGGAGGAAGCAAAACGTGCATGGCACAAAACAAGCAGCCATTAATTTAGCAGCATATACGGGCCACATGTCCAAGAAATCAGCCGCGCGGTTTAGCCACGCGGTCTTGGGCGCCTTGCACGGTCCGCGCGGCTCACCCCCGTCGGAAGTTCGAGTTCTCCCTCGGGCGTGGGTGTGTGTGTGTTGTCCTCAGCGTAAGTTTGTTTAAGTTAGATTAAGTAGTGCGGAAGCTTAGGGACCGATGGCATCAGCAGTTTAGTCCCATAAGACCTTACCACAAATTTCCAATTTTTTTCCAAGAAGTCAATGCAGAGAATGCGGAAGAAAATAACTTTCCGGTTTTTAGGATCCTCTTGCTTCATTACAAGTGCTCTCCCAAGGCAGAATAACCTGACCTAAATACTTCAGATGCCAGTTCGGAACAATTAATATTCCACCAAGCAGGAAAGACAAAAAAGTCTTGGTCATTTACTACCCAATTTTCTGTTGTGAATTACATTACCCACTGAGACGGGTGTTACGATTAATCAATTAAAACCCCCAGTCGGGAAACGGTGCCAAAATTAGTTGGTTATTGTCGAGTTGCAATTTACAATTTCTTTATCGATTACTTCAACCATTAAAAGTCATTTCTTTATCACTTGACCAGGAACAGATCCAAAACAGCTAGTAGGCATGAGTGCCTTTTCAAAACAATTTACTTTACAGCTAACGGCCAAGCCATTTTACTTAACACCGACGTTGATAAAACATTTGATAACAAATCAAAATTTTCCAAGTAATTAAATTAAAAACTTTACTTTACCGTTAATAGCCAAGCCATTTTACTTAAAACAGACTTTGATAAAGCATTTAATAACAAAATTAAAACTTTCCAAGTAATGAAACAAAAAAAACACTAATTTGCATACAATTTCGCTACCGAACATGTAGGGAGTCAGCTTCTTTTAAACTTTGGCACAACAAGATATTAAATTACAAGGGCTCGCTAACAGGGAGGCAGAACTAGCATATTCAAAGGATGCCAAGTATATTAAAACAACGAAAGTAAAGATACAGTCATTCACCTTTTACAACAACTAACAATTTTAAAGCCACGTAATTTTGAAAACCCACCAATGAAAGGCAAACGTATCCTTTTTAAACAGAGGCCAAAAACAATCCGAGTAAAATACAACCATTTAAAATTTTACAATAACTAACAACTTTAATACCATGTCCTGCCACCAAAATGTTCTGGGATAGAAATAAATAACTGACCAGGTGTAAGGGCGGCCACAATTGTCTCCCGGAAGATGCTCAGGCTAGAAGCGAACTAACAGATACACAACGCCTTACATTCAGCAATCACATAGACCTCACGCGAGGCCAGGGGAGGAGGAGGAATCAAATCAGGAACCATAATCCGTGCCCATAAATACACTTCCTCCCAGGCAGTACTAATAAGAAGCCAAAAGATGACTGTCTATAATTACACCGGCGACAGGGACAGGAAATCCGATCGCAGGAGGCCACAAGGCAGAAAAAATATAAACTAAAACAATAATCACTGCCCAAAATTACACTTCCTACCGGGCAGTACTAATAAGAAGCGGAAAAGATAACGGTCTATAAATACACCGGCGACAGGGACAGGAAACCCGAACGCAGCAGGTGGCATTTGTCCTGAAGGACATGACACAAACTAACCAAAGTTTTAATGCAGGCAGCAGCATTTAGAATGGTACCGTGTTCAGCAAAGTCCAGCAACAACACATTGTGCCTGTCCCAGAACACTGTCACAAGTACTTTCCTATCAGACAGCAGACTTGCACAATGTGTCACTTTGAATTATGTGTGTGTGTGTGTGTGTGTGTGTGTGTGTGTGTGTGTGTGTGTGTGTGTGTACTGTGGAACCAGCATGTTTCCACTCTATAACACGCCCGCTACTCAGTATCAGTGAAGATTATTTGTTTCGGAAAGAAAGTCATGCCCTTCTGCGGCGTATGGCGTTAAGTGATCCAAGCTCCCCATTACTCGCTGGCCCTTGTTGCCTGCCAGGTTTCTAGGCTCCCAGCGAAAACCAACTTTACAAAATTTCAGCGTGTCATGCACAATATCGTACACTGCACCACAGGAAATGTTGAACTACTGTGACAAGGTTCAATGCTGCACACGCCAGACGTTCAAAATTGCAGCCTCAATGGCTCAGACTGCTGTTGCTCGACTCCCAGAGCGTGGCGAATCACTCAGGTTCATACGGCCCGCTTGGAGAAATACACGCTACCAATAGACACTGCTACGGTCCACACCGCCATCCCCATACACGTCACGCATGTTCCTGTCAATTTCATTCGGATTATGCTCTTTGGCCCACAAGTATCGAACTATCCTTCACTGCTCTTCCCAAGTCGATGACAGTAACACGTGCGCCATGTTCGTCTCTTAGCTCAAAAATGAAATGGCTCTGAGCACTATGGGACTTAACTTCTGAGGCCATCAGTCCCCTAGAAGTTAGAACTACTTAAACCTAACTAACCTAAGGACATCACTCACACCCATGCCCGAGGCAGGATTCGAACCTGCGACCGTAGCGGTCGCGTGATTCCAGACTGTAGCGCCTAGAACCGCTCGGCCACCCCGGCCGGCTGTTAGCTCAAGGTTGTCTTGCTAGAGCTGCACGTGATTTTGTAGCACAGACTTCGAACTATATTGTCGTGAAATTTGTACATTGCAAGTGTAATATATGGAGAGAAAAAAAATCATCGTTCGTTCTTATAATACCATCAGGGCTATTACGCTGACAACTCATTGACATTATTTTTAGCATGAATTTTACCGAATTGAAATTCCAGTGATACTTCATGGCGTAGTGTAGCGCTAATGAACGTGTTCAGTACCATTTTCTGAAACAATGCGACTATGGATATCAAAAACAGAATTTACTATTTGCTCATACTGGGAAATAAATTACCTTGTATTCCGAAACAAACTCATACATAATGAACTCTAACAACGAAGGAGACTGAAACTGCGTTTTCATCATTTTATTTTAGTCATTGTCTGAAATATTGGATGGGTAGAGTCAGCAGTACTGCAGAACTACACCATTCTAGTAGCTAACGTCAGAATCTACAAGAACGACTATGATTTTTAATGTTCTTAAAGTGAAAATCAGAGAAGAAATATCTCGTAAATGTTATCTTAACCTATGGAATATCAATGCTTTGCGTGTTTTGTAGGTCATGGTACATTTCAGTCCGGTTCTCGGTTTCATTAAACTGTTGACTGAACCCACGCGAACGACAAAAAGCAGTGACACTATTATGTATTGGAGTGTATCGCGCTTAGGAACAGTACCTAAAGTAAAGGCATCAAGTCCTACACTACTGGACCATGAAAACTAAGCGAGAGATGTGGGTAACTGAAGGATGACAGGATTCAATAAAAAACCATAGATGTTCATGGTATTTCAAATCCCCTTAAAAGTCTCCGATTTCATATATTCTAGTAAAATTTCAATTTTTCTTTTAAAACTGATTAAATTACGGTTTATCAACAATTGAGGAAAGCGTTTAGTGAATGAATTAACAAGTTGCTTATAAGACATAAACAAATGAAGTTATTTGTGAAGTGCAGTGGAACTAATGGATACTTTGTGCGCTAAATAAAATCTGTAACGTTCTGAATAAATCCCTTGAAACGTTTTGTACAATGTGAAGGGTGTATAGTCTGTAAACTTAAAATTACTTCTCCAGTTACCTCGAACATATTTTCATCTACTAAGACTAGAACGAGACACACTGCTATCTCTTTCCGTACTTCAGACTGACCACTAAATCTAAGTTATAGTATGTGGTCGGGGGCAGAATATGCAAACATACCTTCCGTGTTGTAAAATTATGCTTATACGGCACCTGAGACCTCGAACTGTATGCCATCTAAAAAGGACCTGAGTATCTGAATTGGTCAACGTGTAGTCTCCACTGAAAATCCGCTCTTCTAGCCCGTATACCTTCAAACTTGTTGTACAGGTTTCCTAATAACTTTAAACCGCCTCTTTTTCGTAATTTCAGAATTACGTGTAGCTTTCTCTCTGAAACAGAATGTTACCCAACACCTCGGTTATCTAGTAACAGAATCTCTACCACTGAGAGCAGATATTTCTTCCGAGAGATGGAATCTCTCCGACCTCATGAACATATTTCTTTATTGCTGTACCAGCTCACTCGCCTGAATATTTTCCGCCACTGGCTCCGAAACCCGCGTCGTAAAGATTACGAACAACATAGCGGAAGCTGAATCATGTACTGTTGCCCTCTCTCCACTCACTGCAGTTAGAATTAGACATTTTCACAATAACTGAATCCAGGAACCCCTTGGTGTTGGAAGAAACTTATTTGCGCTACTAAGGGAACAATTATTCAGTTGTTCTTTCTATTCTGTTGTGATATGCCGAAGCGGAGTTGAAACTAAGTACTTCGATGCTCTGTAACATTTTACTGGTATTTAGGCTACAGAGTCTGAGGGTCTGCACTACATTGTAGGTGATGAATTGCTAGTTAATACGTAAATTTGTTGAGAAATGTTAACTGCTCTACTACACAAAAATGAATCTGTGTAATCTACGGCGATTTTCGAATTTATACTCCGTAAGCCATTATATCATATAAAGTTCTGACAAGAATAATATTGTTTTTCACTCTCACAGGTGATATATACGATGATCTTGTGGATCACTTGCTGCGACTTGTCATTGTGAACACAACAACAACTCGTGCGGGGAGATGTTGTCGATAAACAATTCTTCCGGTCGTTAATGTCATATTTTTTCCAAATCGTATCATCCTTGGTACCCCTTCATTTAGTATTTTTAACTTCACGCTTAAATGTTAACCCCATTCTGTAGGCGTAAAATTGTCGTTCCTCCAGTTTCTTCTACTCCTCTTTTCCTCGTACACTATGAGTCTATTTCTTATAACATTATAGATTCTGTGGTTCAACAGGTAAGCGACCGGCCATAAATTAAAAGGTCCGGGATTGTATCATTGCAGTCCGCTGCTGGGAAAGTCGAGCGCTGCCACTGCATGGCAGCTGTTCGCGAAACGTACCAGCAGATGTGCTTTCGAGAACGTAGCAGTGAACAAAATTTTGTGTACAGAGGAGCCATGAAATATGCATACAGAAGCTAGAGTAAATACGATAAGTTTCGGAAAATGCTCTGGAAAGGAAGATCGGAAATTATAGAAAAATATACTTGCGTAGTGAATGGGACTGGTTGTCAGTAATACTGTGTGATATCGTAGGTAACGATGTATGTGTTGGAAAAAAAGGACGTCTTGTCCCCTATGGTGGGAGGGGGATAGAAAGCAATAAACATAAACGAAGGACGGCTGCGCAAGTGCGCTACATGCAGCGCGACAAATCATCTCACAGCCGCAAGCTGTACGCCATTATTGAGAAAAATCGTCTAAAATCTCTTTAGCAAAATTAGAGGACCAAAATAAACTGAACACAGACAATACGGCGCAAATATCTCATATCAGACACACAATATGCACGCAGACCGCGTAAAAACAAAACAAAACAAACATCAAAGACAACAAGCAAACGGGAACTGGTCTCCTGAGTAAATGAATACGATCAATTACAAAATTAACCCAGTTTCAGAAGAAAACCAACAAGTGGTTGGAAGTCAACTGTTGCCTTTTCAACTCAACATAGATTGGTAGCACTGGCGAGTTGTCTGCAGACGTTTCATCAGCTAGTGTATGTAAATGCGCATCTAGTTAAAATTTATATGGGACCAAGAGATGACCTTTGCAAGCGCAGCTGAAAGCAAACTCTTGTGTATCAGATAGGAATGACTGATTACGAGCATGATCACTTAGTACTACAGTAAAAAGATAAGTGAATTAAGGAGTCCTCCTGGTTAGCCGTGCTGTCTAAAGCACTGCTTTCCGGGCGGGAAGGCGTGCCGGTCCCCGACACGGATCCGCCAAGCGGATTAGTGTCGAGGTCCGGTGTGCTGCCAAGTCTGTGGATGGTTTTCTAGGCTGTTTTCCATCTGCCTCGGCGAATGCGAGATGGTTCCCCTTATTTCGCCTCAGTTACACTATGCCGGCGACTGCTGTGCGAACACTTTCTCCACGTACGCGGACATCATAATTACTCTACCAGGCAAACATTGGGGTTACACTCGTCTGGTGTGAGACGTTCCCGAGGGGGTCCACTAGAGACCGAACCGCACACTAACACTGATCTTGGTGTGGGGCGGCGGTGGGGTGAGTGGACTACTGTAGCCTGTTATGGGTATGGGTTTTGAACCACTGAGGGCTACGGCGGGGATGAAGCCCCTCCGTCGTTTCTAGGTCCCCCATTTCGATACAATACAAGAACTAAGGAGTGCACATATTATGAGCGCTTTGAGTAATGGAGATCTCCTTCCAGAAAACTGTCCATACTATGCACATGTGTGTGCGGTTTGTATACTCTGCAAAAACTTTCAGCATTACTTAAGCACTCATAGAATAACCTCTGAATACAAAGAAAACTTTTGCACGAGCAATGGCATGTGAATAGTAAAGAGAAATGTGGGAAACTGAATAATTTGTTCTGGTCAGGTCAGTCACCTGACTTAAACTCCATTGAAGTCTTATGGGATGAACGAGACATGGAGGTCAAGAAACGGAAGCCATCTAGTGTTGAATATCTATCGAATAATTTACAGACGTGTTGGACTGAAATTCCCGCAAAAACACTGCAAAATTTTGTCTCCAGAATGAGTAGAGTTAGTGCAACTGTTTGAGGGCAAGAGGTGGATATTTTGAAGAGGCTTAAATCTAAATCATATTTTACTGTTGTTAATGACAGAAAAAACATTTATTTATTAATTTATTTAGTTTGCACGACGTGTTTGTACAGTGAAATTAAGTACATACGTTTTATGATGGGTGCTCGAAATGTTTGGATTGGTTGTGTGTTAACACAATGTGCAACCATACTCCGTAACCTTCAATATTAGGCTATTTCACTTTAAACCTGTAACACAGTTATAACGTACAACGAGTTTCAAATCAATACTAATGTAATAAAACGATTTTTCATTTGATAGTGCTGACATTGTTAAGATTACCTTAGTTTCACTATGGCAAAAATTAAATCACAAACTGAGCGTTAATACTCTTCACCTGAGTTCACACTGCAAATAAATCGCTGAAATTTGCTTATTTTCTTACGCATACTCTTCTAGCTTTAACTGGCCGAATCAATCCTGTGTTTTCGTGCGGTTAGCTGTGTTGGATTGCCGGCCACTTTAATTTCTTCATCCGGTACTGTGAGCCCTGTGTTCGATGGACGTGTCTCTTAAACACACAGACGCATTGAGCAGCGACAGGCGTGATCAACACCGACTGCAGAGCTGACCGATAATATCGACTCAGCTGCACGCAAGTGCCACAGAGAGGTCATAGTTGTGCATGAATGATTTGTGAAGTAACGAGTCGAGCGCACGGAAACCTTCCGCTTGTCGCGCAAGTGCATGCCGTGAAGCGACTTCACATGAAATGTGTTACGACGCGCAATCTGATGGCAAGACGATAGTTCGTTGCAGCGTTAATTCATACTGTCAGCCATGCTGAAATAGACGCCCGAAGTTGGAAGAGGCACAATTTGACGCTTAATTAAGTGTCGGCTCCGAAAATTTATTAATAATCGTCTTCTAATATCATACGTCCTTCCGTTATTGTTTGTATATTGAACCAAAATATGTGTATATTATCTTTTTCTGATACGTTCTCGGCAGTGTAGACAATTGATTTTAAGTGAACGAACAAGTAGATCTAGGTGACGCAAAGGCAATAATTTCGAATCCTTAAAAGGAAGAAAAAAATGTTGTCGCTTCAGAAAAGTAAGAGGATGAAACTGCTGTGGTTTTATTGAAAGAACCGTCCAGAGATTCGCCTTGTAACCTCCCCTTCCCCCATTTTCTAATTTATGCCGATCTCACATCAGTGCAGGATGGTTAACGGAGAAAATGCTCTTCGCTGCTAACTGAATCTGACCGTGTTGCTTTAAGCGAAGACATGTGTATTTATTTTAGAAAAATTGAAGTTCTTCAAATTTAAGTGAAAAAAAGCGCTTTAAAATACTAACAGAGTGGACCATTGTATTTCGATTATTGATTTTGTTTTGTTTTTGGAAATAACGGAATATTGCACTTTCTCAATGAACTTTGTCATTGCTTTAGGCCCATCGTTTTCTCCAACCTTCCTCGTCCACGGTAACCCTTTTATAACTGTTCAAATAAAACTATGTTCCGCCAACGGAACCAAGCGACTAAGAACAACGCTACTATTTCGTCCACTGGTTTTATAGTAATTACGTTCACCTTCCGCGAATAATCCGAGTAATTGCTGACTACCACCCTACCAGTTGTAATACTTCCAAACTCATAGCTCAGTATTTTACCAAACTGTTCAAATAATTATGTTGTGAGGCAGCTGCACGTAAGCGTTCCACATGAAACCGGAACAACGAATCAGTCCTCGCATACTGGCACATGACCGGTATAGCTTGAGCATTATTGAACGTAAAAGAAAGCAAGGTATTGAAAATGTAAGACAAGAGTCGTGCTGTTCAGAAAGTCCCAGAAAACTATTTATATGTTACGGTCACGATTTACTACTTTCTACACCTATAGGAGAATCCCTTGCAGCCGTGAGTAACACAGAAAAAACAAAACAAAGTTCAATTAGAATCTAGGGTACTTCACAATGTTTTGAGGTTTCGAAATTGGATAATAAACATACTGATCGCGAAAAAAATTTGAATATTTTACTAGAGGTAAAACATTTATTCTAGTTTACTTTTAAAATGCCACATAGCACAAATGACGATTATTCGTGACTACACAATACTCGAGGGGTTTCACCCAGTTTTTGAACACATCTTTCGCGACTGCTGGAGGAATTCTAGAATCACGGTCTGCTAACTGTTGCAAGCTTCTCTGCCGGTCGAAGTACACTCTCGCCTTCAAAAAAATCCAATAGGTAAAAGTCTGGCACCGTTAAATCAAGCGAGCGAGGTGCCCATTCGACGCAAGCGCGTTTGGAAATCGTGCGATTACCAAACGCTTCAAGGAGAACTTGGATGCGTGGCATGTCGCGACGTCTTGCTGGAAGCAAACTTTCGCAACGAATGACGATGGCTTGCCTGTAAAGTGCTACACCAAGTGCGATACTCTCGGGTGTTCGCTCAGTTCTCCGAGGACCGGTTGACTTTCCAACATAGCATCAAAACAAGTGTTCTGTTCCTAGTGTTGTGAAATGTGGAAAACAAAAACCGAAATGGCAATTATATGAATAAGGACAGCACCAAAACGGAATTAAAACACAACATCTGAAAATCATTCACGGGACCTACCACTGAAGATGCCTTGCAGAGAATAAAGGCGAAACGCGTATCGTACGAAAACTGTGTTTCATTCAGTTGTAGTTAGTCGGCCAATAAGTAACAATTAACAATATGCCGTACGTTAACTACTGAGAAATGCAAAGGTGCAATGTGTGCTCTAAAAAAATTGCTGTCACTCTTAGTTCATAATTTTTGATAACGGACTCAAGTAAATTGAGAATTAATTTACTCTGTGATGTGGACAATGACTCTGGGTTAAATGAACCCAGTATTAACTCGTATCTTTTTACTTAATAACATTTAACGAAACTTCAGTAATAGTTAAGCTTTCTACGCAGTCACGTAACTATATTACAAGAATTACATAAATGAAACTTCACATGTGTAATCTTTCCTTAAACAAAATTCCGAACTCTAACTCTTCAACCCATTTCTCTCACAATCATCGATACATCCTAAAAAAAGAAAGAATGATTCTTGATCTGGATGTCTGACGAACCTACAGTGCTGCATTATCAAACTTCTGCCGCAAATAAAACAAACTTAATCATTACCTGTAATCCATTCTACACAAAGACTATAAACATACCAATGTAAACATCAATTCTTTTTCTCTACACAATAAATTTTCCATTAATCCATTATCTAATTCCAAATATCTACATTGTTTGCTGCTTAATGCTACTAAACAAATACTCGCGTGTTGACATCTAACACCAAAGCTCAACTGCCCTGCCTTTCTCCTCTCCTCTCCTCTCCTCGCGATCAACACATAAATCTGTCGCGTATCTTCACATAGAACAGATCACCTCTAACTCATCACTGTGCAGGGCAGTTTCTTTGCAGAGGTTGCGGCCGCTTGTCTAAACAATTCAAACCTTGCGAGGGTGACTGCAGTTGTCCAAAACAAGAAAAATTTCAGACGAAAATTTACACACACGCCTTTCAAGTAATTTTATGAGTCGCAGCTAGTACCTATTAATTCATGACTATCCTTCTTCTCCATCTACGGATACCGATTACGGATCTAGGTGCTACACACGTTAAAGCCCTGAAGTGAAATTGAAAGGAGTGGTGATCACATGCTGGTTCGTGTGCAGAGTGTTCCACGGTATTTCGACGATTTCAGACTTGAATGAGTCGCGCTAAAAACAAAAATACAGCGGCGGTGGCGCCGTCTATTAGAAGTGCACAGTGACAAGTTTCACCCGATATACAGATCAGTAATTACGTCGCACTGGTCGAAGCGATGGAGGGCTATTTTCGCTTTGGCGTACGTGTAACGTGCCTTTCGTAAAACAGCATCAAAACATGTGTCCAGTTCTTAGTGCTGTGAAGTGTGGAGAACAAGAACCCAAAAAGCCATTATAGGAAGAAGAATAAGGTCGAAAACGGATCTAAAACACAACAGGTAGAAAACCATACACGGAACCTGCAACTGAAGATGCTTGCAGAGAATAAAGGCGAATCGTGTTTAGCACGCAAACTGTATTTCAGTCAGTTGTAGTTACACAGCAGACAAGTAAAAATTAACAGTGTACCGTAATATTATAGCCGGCCGCGGTGGTCTAGCGGTTCTGGCGCTGCAGTCCGGAATCGCGGGACTGCTACTGTCGCAGGTTCGAATCCTGCCTCGGGCAGGGGTGTGTGTGATGTCCTTAGGTTAGTTAGGTTTAAGTAGTTCTAAGTTCTAGGGGACTTATGACCTAAGATGTTGAGTCCCATAGTGCTCAGAGCCATTTGAACCATTTTTTGAACCAATTTGTTGAAGTGTTGTAGAACCTTCGTTCTCCTATTCTGTTATCTGATCCTGGGGCATAGCTGTGTAATAGTGGCAGGGAGGAATTGTCTTAGTGGTGTACTGCACCAGAAGCCGTTTCACGAACTTACAAACTCGGCCTAACGTAACAACTGTGGCAACTCGGCCTCCCAAGCGGTAGCTACGAGGCCCTTGCAAAACTGGCGACGAGGGTTTACAAAAATTTTCTTACTCTTTTTCCAGTTACGTTTGCCTATGCTTTCTCGCAGCTGAATTTTATCACCAATAGCATTACACAAGCAATCAGCTTTAAGCTACGGCATGTGCATCATTCAAAACGGGAAGCCCACAACTTTAGTATCTGACAGAAAATTTAACATTCAAAAACGCGATCAATATTACAGATCCACTCTCACCAAAACAAGTGCAAACCTATAACTTTGAACATACATTTGTGTATTATTGGCCCACAATTTTTTTATGAATTTCGCTTTTCCCATTGGTTTAACCCTCTACTACATTTGGGCGATAATCTAGAATTTAGCATACACCTTTTTTGCAAGAAGACTGTTATTAATTCCGTGTCTCTTAGCTTGCTGTTTGGTAAGATATGAGGGGAAGATTACATGACTGCGGCTCCAAACTGAGTCGAGTAACGAGTAGATGTGACTCGAGAGCCGTTGGAGAAAAGTCGCCTCGATTACTCATTCCCACTTGGGAGCAAGGGGGCTGGAGGTGGGTCAGTAAAAGAGCCATTGCTGAGCGAATATATGTACTGAATGTTCCGCCAGTTTTTGCAGCTAATGTGGCGGCGGCGCTGGAATTTGGCCTGCGGCGGTGCTCTGCCCAGGTGCCGAAATTCGCGCCGGCCGAGTGAAAGCGCGCCGCTCTCTACTGTGCGCGGTGCGAGGACAGGCCGGCCACGCCCGCTCTGACCGCTGGCCCTTCGCGCGGCTTCCGCTCCACTCGCTAAACGGCTCACCTCCTCTTCGTCCCGCCGACACACTGGCTTCGCACCGCTGTCGTAGCAAGCGACAAACTTCGCACACAGGGCATACGGCTAGGGCACACATACGGCGCCATCGGAGACGAAACGGGCGTGGAAAGAAATCTGACAGTGCGGTAGTCTCCAATGCTCTCCACTTTCAGTACAGAAAAGAACGGCAAAGCAGACATGGCATAAGACACAGGACGCAATATGTAAACAATCAATATGAGAAAAATCACGGAGATGGCGAAACTGACCCAAGCAACAAGGCAGACGATGACGACAATTTTCTTGACCAATTCACAAAGTGCTTTAACTATGACACATAATTGTACGTATAATCACGTAAAACCTGTAGGTTCCTATCTGCCAAGGTGACGCACGAAAATCCGATCCCTGGTGCAAACTGCTCGCCAATTATGTAAGAATTTTTGGCCACCACGAGCAGACACAACAATCAATAGATAAACATGTCATAAACAGATAATAAAAGAAATGGTTCAAATGGCTCTGAGCACTATGGGTCTTAACTTCTAAGGTCATCAGTCTCCTAGAACTTAGAACTACTTAAACCTAAATAACCTAAAGACATCACACACATCCATGCCCGAGGCAGGATTCGAACTTGCGACGTAGCGGTCGCACGGTTCCAGACTGTAGCGCCTAGCACCGCTCGGCCACCTCGACCAGCCAGATAATAAAGAAATAACAGATAAACTATTGCAAAAGTCTGTGTTTACTGAATTATCCTTGTCTTTTGCATTACTTTACATTAGGGAATGAGAATGACCTCTTTGTACTTCACATTTGCGCGCGCACTAGCAAGTTAATAAACACTTTGCGCAACTCTGCCGCAACAGTTCTCAAATTTCATTAGGAATATTATCCTTCACCTCTATCTGGTTGTTTACACTTTTCCCTTCAGTCTGCCCTACAGATAAAAGTCACAAGTGGCTAGGTCTGCTGATTACGGCGGCCACAACCGAAGTCCTCCCTTCAGTGAATCTTCCATGAGTTCGTGAGATTGACTTGTGTGAAGTAGAACGGGTCACCACATCCTGCTGAAAGACAGCATACATTCGTTTATGGGGGGGGGGGGGGGGGGGGGGTGAAAACAGTGCATAAAATTGCTCCAAGATTCACATACACATAGCAGTGTTTACTTTAGTTTCAAAAAATATGGGCCCATAATTCGACTTACTGACACGGCACACCACACTATACTTTCACCTTACAGGAATTGTTTGTTGAAAAGTATCTCGTGTTCTGGGAGTTAACGTGTCCTGTCAGACGGAGCCGGGCTTCATCACTCATGAAATACAGCAGCAGACCTAACATTCCACGCTCAACTGTTTGACATAGCCACGTACAGTAATTCACACGTTTTGCCTTATGTTCCTCCTTCAGTTCTTGAACACGTGTCAATTTGTAGCGCATCACCCTATAAGATGTAAAACACGTTGACAAGGCCTAAGTGAAACGTTCACTTTTTGCGACAATTTAGTGTCGACATCTTTGGTTTCTGCATCATACGTGCTCGAATATCCGAATCACAGCAGGTGTTCGAACTGACGGGGCTCGATTCTCTCTTGCGTTTGCAACTGACCCTGTAGGTAACCACTTTGTCGCCAAATCCTGTATACCGCTCTTCGCTGGTATGGAAACGCCAGTGAACTTCTTTGCAAAAATGTATCGCGCTTCTTTAAATGAACAGGTACACACGTTGCGATTCTTTTTTTGTAGAGGATACATCTCGTTGAGCGTTCGTTCTGACAATACAAAACAGCCGCGACAGCTTCCAAACAATAGGTCTGGTATTCGGGGCCGGATTTCGTGCGCCACCCTGTAGTAACAACACTAACCAGCGGTTGGCTCATGACTCGATGTCTTTCCGAGATATCCCCCACCCACCCTCTCACCTACTGCACATTAATAGCAGGATGTGTCCTTCCTATGATCTTTAAACTTCCTCATCTTCAAT
Organism: Schistocerca cancellata; assembly: GCF_023864275.1. Classification (NCBI taxonomy): domain Eukaryota; kingdom Metazoa; phylum Arthropoda; class Insecta; order Orthoptera; family Acrididae; genus Schistocerca; species Schistocerca cancellata. The sequence continues at coordinate 619,581,305 of NC_064627.1, forward strand.
AAACCACTTACAATTTTCCAATTTTAAGCCGAAAAATTGATATTTTATACTAGGTTTCACTAGAAAAATAAAAGTCTGCAGAGAAAAACAAAATAATAGTAGTGAAAACAAAAATGTTGTTCACTTTAGGCTTTTACTGTGTCACTGTAATGCACGTGAAACGTCCAATTTTCTTTGCATCTCCACAAATTCTACGTTCGCGCCTAATTACATTCCTTGCTCTTACGGTACCGATAGTAATTTACACCATCTGCCGTATCAAACCTTGAAGTCATTTCGCTTGATTCAGCTTGTGCTACTTCTCTAATGACCTCGTTGCCGACGGGGTGTTGAAAACTAGTCTTCCTTCCTTGCTATAACTGGCACACTGAAACCAAATGACGCACGCTATTACAGAAAACCTTACCAATACGAATTCAGAACACAATATGGCATACAGCCTTTTCTCCATCGTCGGTAACAGTGTGACCACTCACTCTGGTGTAATTAGATCGTGTGCTCAAGATGTACGAGGGAATTCCAGCGTTCACGACGTAAGCTCCTCAAAGGAATTTTAAATTTATAACTACGTTACACAGGCTTCTGACAATACTTAACTATGCTTGTCTCTGCTGTAATTACTGTAGACACTTACACCAGATAAAAGACCGAGACGAAGGCAATTTTTTTTGTGGAGTTTTTTTCGCATTTGAAGAAGGATAAACAATCACTATAGAAGGTGAATTTTCCGGAGAACATAGTTCCATTAGCTGCATTATACTCAACAGATGCAACATTGGCACACGGGATTCATGAAAGGCGAATGCTGTACTATTAGGTTTTGGTATAGCAAACCTTAATGTATAATATCCATACATATTATAAAATATTTGTATGTAAGCTTGTTACACATCTCCTCCTAAGCTACTGCACCAATTTCAACCAAACCTGTTACCTACGTCACGTACTGGCTCAAATGGCTCTGAGCACTATGGGACTTACCTTCTGAGTTTATCAGTCCCCTAAAACTTAGAACTACTTAAACCTAACTAACCTAAGGACATCATACACATCCATGCCCGAGGTAGGATTCGAACCTGCGGTCGCGTGGTTCCAGACTGTAGCGCCTTGAACCGCTCGGCCACCCCGGCCGACGTCACGTACTGTCTGGAAATAATCTCTGCGGCGGTAAGGAACACTGTCCATCAACGTGGCGGGGACAGGGGTGAAAAGAAGTGTAGCGCACGACGCACAAATATGCGGACTTCATTCATCTAGTATAATAATATGAGAGCACTTAGTGACTTACAACAAACGTTATACATAATTTAAAACCTTTACGAAACTTCTTCTAGCTGACAAACCAGACAAAATGACGAAAGGGAAAAAAAGTTCATCGTTTACTATATTTTCGCTCTTCATGCAGTAAAACTGTCACATGTGGTACGACGTCTTTATTTTTTACTTCCTTACTGCTAAGTGTATTCGCGACACACATTGCAGACAGTATCCATATACACCATTGGATGAAACTGCAAAAATTGTATCACTGCATGACGTATATTTCATAGATATGGCCTCATAAACACTGAGCTCTCTGAGAACCAAATTACAGAGAGAATTTCGGTAAAGGTACAGGTGAAATACGTGTACAAATATATATGAAATATGATAAATGTACGTGAAATATATGTGACGTGCGGATGCAGGCAAGGCAGCAGATAAAAAACTTCTCCTAATCCCCTGGATCGATCTCGACCAAAATTGGTACACATATTACTTCCTATCCGGAAAGAAATAGTGTGAGTGTAACAACCACTAAACTTGGGGTGAGGGTGATAACGTGGAGACAGAACGAGGGGAGAAGTAGATGGGGCGACAGAGAGAGGGACGAAGGAGACGCACATAGATAAGGGGGAGGAGAAAGTGGACTCAGAGAGGAAGAGGGAAATGGACAGAGAGATGGGGGACGAGATGGACAGAGGGAGAAAGGAGTAAGATATTTACAGAGAGAGGGGATGAGGAAATGGACGGAGAGATTGCGTGGAGCGGATGGGCAGAGGAAGGAACGTGGAGGAGACTGACGGAGAAGAAATGGACTGAGATAGGGATCAGTAGATGATGGACAGACGGAGAGATTGGGGGGGGGGGGGGAGCAGATGGACAGAGCGAGAGGGCCTGGAAGAGAAGGACAGAGAAAAACGGGGGGGGGGGGGTGGAGAAGGCGGACACAGTGTGTAATGAGGACATACATTTCATGACACATCATTGTGAATTACGGTAATACGAATAAAACGGAACTTCATTCATCTTCGTGGAACTGGATGTGTCCGCAGTTGATGATGCTATACACTGGATGGTGGACATGTTCAACAGAATTTGTTTTATCACAATAGTACCTGTTCTATTGTAATGAAAGCAGTACATGTGGTATCGTCATAACAATATACGAGCGTTGTCCTCCACATTAGAATCAACAGTAGCACGGTGTTATAGCCTAATGAAAACCTGTGTCCTTTTACCAGGCGAAAGCGATTTGACGGCTATTAGCTGATACACACGCTTCTTGTCGGTATATACTTCTGAACAACAACATTCACCGAAGAAAAAGATCTTAAAATACCCTGTATTACCTTCATTCGACCTTGCAGTTACTAGTTTTCTAAACCGTATCGAAAACCTTGATATTACAATTTGAGCAGATTCAACGCTGCTGATCTGCTTCGCCTGCTTCGAGACAACCTAGCAATGTACCCTTTAAACAAAGTTAGAAAGGGGGCTTATGTTGCAGTGGATGGTACTCCTTAATCAGTAGTTTCTACTCAGTCCATGACAAAAAAGATTAGATGTTAGGCTTCTTAGGAACGTTTTCTCAAACGTTGTGCTCTGAACAAGGATGCCACTTTCCTAGCTTCCTTTGTCCACGCCACCTCTCGACATGTGTTGAAGGTACAAAAGGATGGAGGAATGGGTAAAATCTGCATTTCGTAATGCAAATAGTCTGTGATGTGAGGTCAGAGACGTTCGTTTGTGAGTGCGATGTAGACCAGAAGAGTCGCAATTACCAGAGTGCATTTAGCAGCAAACGTGACCAGTGGTGCTAGAAATATGCTAGGAGGTCTAATTTACAATCACCATACTCCTCCGGTATTTACTGATGGATTACTGAAAAGTGCCAGCTACGTCCAGAACAACATCAGACACTTACTTCTGCCATTTGTAATCCCGGTAACCACAATTATTATAGCTGATTTCCATCGAGAATGTAAGTACGTGATATTGTGGGTTAACGTCTAGCCAAGTCTGCACCCATTGACCAACTGTCGTAACAGGAACGTTACCTCTTTTTATTGGAACATAACAGATACTAGCCTGTAAAAAGCGTTTCTCAGTAAACCTGAGGTACGACAGTGGATCAATATGACGAAAGACCCGTCCCTCCCCTCCGCTCCTCGCAAATCATGTGAAATTAATGAGTTCCACTTTATCAGAATACTTATAGTAGCCTGTTAGTTCCTCTGAAGCTCATTCAGTTCTCCGGGGAATCCATGAAGGCGAATGTCTACTTGTGTTCCGACTGTGCAGTGTTATCGGTAAACGTAGGCACCAACCTCTGCTGGGCGGCACCGGCTGCCTCATTCCTTTTGTCTTGAGGTGGCGTGCTGCCCTTCGAGGCTACCGGAACTCGCAGGACGTTGCATAATAGCCCGTGCGCCGTAAAATCTTCAGCCTTGGGCGGAACTGCGGCGATCGAATCGTGTGTTTGCTACTTTCGAGCACGTGCCGAGTTGCAAGGATCACCTAATCGGCTGTATTGCATTATCTTCACATTTCATAAATATTTGTATTTATGGAGTTCACGTATGTTCCGCTTGTATTACCCACACTAATGCACATGAAAGCTGCTGTGCTCTCTTTCACAATTTGTTCTTCTCTTGATTGTTCCGCCATAAAGCTGGACAAATTAAGCTGAGCGTTTCTCTCTTTCGTCCCAGAACTACTTCATCATGTCCCTTCATATCCCCCGCTCACCATCTGAAGTCGCTGTATTTTCCCCCTTTGTTTCTCAGGCGCTTTGTTATCGTTCGTGTTGTTTGTAGCTCCAGTTCTCCTTCCGTATTTTCTTGATCCCCTTCTGAGTCAATGTCTTTTTCAGATCTTTGCTGTTTACAGTCTCTTCCCCCTGGTCTGGCACACTCTTTGGGTCCTTTTAATCACGTTCATCCCGATCCACAGACCAATAAATTTTCTAATTTTAACCAAAATTATTTCTGATATTAACCTCGTGATCTGGTATAGTAATCGTTTGCTACCCTAACGTAATTCCCTCTCGAAATAGCTAAAAGCTACAAGTTCTACTGTTCTAGAGTTACTACATGATACACTAACTGACTTGTTCTACATCTAAGTAACTAACTGACTTAAACTACGCTATTGGGTTTCTTACAAATTATTCGCGTAGTGTGACTATTAACTTGTCTATGGGCTGGATCTGTTCGCTTCAGCTATTATGTGGCTAGTGGCGATTTCGGGGGGCGCTATGAAATGCTCCGTTATCATACCAGAGTCTGTAACGCCGGAAATGCATATCCTCCTATTTCCATCTATTGCACTGCAAATTTTTTCCTTATTTTTGTTACCTGAATATATGACATTTCTGTGTCTTTACATATTGTAATTGTTTTACTATTTGTATATATATATATATATATATATATATATATATATATATATATATATATATATATATATATGCATTTATGTCGATGTATAATTGGTTTGTTTCGTAAATATTATTTGTATTTTTACGCTGGGTCTTGCCTAGGGAAAACTGCTATCGAACGATTACATCGATAGGTCGTGTGAAGAATCGAAGTGTGTAGGATCTTTGGTAGTGTTAACTCTGCCTCGTGGAACGCGGGCAGAGCAGAGGGAGAGTCTGGCTGGGGTGGTGCAGTGGAGCAGGTGTTTTGTATGAATCTCCCGCGAGTTGCCGCGCTTTCGGGGTTTGGCAGAATGTAATTGCGCTCGACTTGCGATGATAGTTTCTGACATGATGTCGCGGACGGGAAGCATTAGCTGGCGCACATCAAGAGCCCGTTTCGTCAGGTGACCGTGTCGAGAAGAAGGCGCGCAAACATCCAGCTTCCGCAACAGCGACGGCCGACAATGAGTGACTGTCGCCACCTCCTCGATCGACGGCTTCAAACCTTCAATCAACCAACAAGGAAGACTGGAAGCACGTAAAGTTTTAGAACTGTATGGCAGACCTCAGCTTTTCAAACTTTTAAAATGGTTGCATCACAAAATTACAGCAACTTAGCATGAACCTTTGTTGCTCATTGTCCCAATTGCATTGCCAAGCAGGGTCCCTTCCTTTTCCGAAATGAACCCGAGTGTCGTTGAAATTCAGACGCCAGCATTAAAGTACAATCATTCCATTTCAGTACTTTAATTTCAAAGTTCAGTTAAAGTATTCATAGCTGGCTACAATATTCAGATTACACAAGCACAAATTAAGAGTGCGAGTTTTGTTACCGTATTTTAGCTTACCTGTGACTGCAGCTCAGCTTGGTACGTACTAAATTTTACTACTGTTGATTGTTCAGAATCATTTAATTCAAGTTCAAAGTTAAATCCCTTATTTCTAAATTGCGTAGATTCAAGTAGCTTTTGAAATGATTGTTGAGGTAGTCCAAGACTAACCGTATTTTATTGAATTTCGATGTGTTTCAGAAAGAAAGCTCACTATTAACTTCAGTCACTAAATTAACTTTCGATTTTCCTGTTTTATTAATTCTTTTGCTAAATTAAGTCAGAGTGTAGCGAAATTTATTACTTCTGACAGACTTTCAGTTTTCACACTGCACGTGTCAACCTTCAGTTGCCACGCTTCTAGTGCTAATTATATGTGTAATAACCTTTCTTTTTCAGTGACTATAGTATTAGGACTGGCGACCGTAATTTCCCCCAAATCTCAAATATCTAATTACCGCTGGTTAATTGTTAACGTAACGGCCGCACATTTACTTTCTTTGTTAACTTTATCCCTTTTCAAAATTAATTTCCACCTGTTTCATTAGCATTATTCCTTTCATTTAGATGTAACCCTTTCCTCCCTCTTTACCGACAGATTAACTTCGGTGACGATTGCTTTTCCCAAATTTCCATTAGGTACACGCGGTTTAATTTTTCACTGTCATTAAGGTCGATAAGTGAGCAGGAGGTTACAAGTCCCTTGTGCAATGTACGGATCTGTTGATTATGAGCATGTTATGTCACTCTTCAGTTGTTCTTAAGACGAATAGTTTCGTGCCATCCATCAGTTTCTCATATCATGTTAATCTCTGCATATATATATATATATATATATATATATATATATATATATATATATATATATATATATACGAGGGGTGTCCAGAAAGTAACTTCCGATCGGTCGCGAAATGGAAACTACTATGAAAATCCGATAAAGCTTTGCACAGATGTGTTGGGCAGTGTCTCTAGTATGACCCTAGATAGCATCACGTAGCCCTTCTCATTTCTGAGCTCACAGTGAGTGCGTAAAGATGTCTAGAAGATAGTGACTCCCGCCAAGTACGAGGGCTGGTGAGCAATTTCGCCTGAATCTATGCAGCCAACATTACATAACTATCGTGCGGTTTCGTCTTCTAGGAAATACTCAGCCGCATTCTGCAGGGGCAATGAAGATGCTCCTGCATCGTTTTCAATTGGAAATGTTTGATTACCCACAATACAGCCCGTAATTGTCTCCCTCTGAGTTTCGTCTCTGCTCACATGAAACGCTGGCTATGAAGACAACATTTTGGCACCGACAACGAGCTGTAGGCCAGCGTAGAGAATTGGCGAAAGACACTGGCGGCTGTCTTCTAAGATGAGGGTATTGGAAATTTGGTACAATGCCACGACAAATGTCTAAGTCAGAACGGCGACTACGTAGAGAAGTAGCTGGAAGATGTAGCTAACAGTTCCAAATAAAACATTTCTGATTTTCACTGTGGTTTCCATTTCGCGATCAATCGGAACTTACTTTCTGGACAGCCCTCGTATATATATATATATATGTATATATATATATTTCTTACTGGTTTGATGCGGCCCACCGCTTCTCCATTGCCACCCTCTTCATCTTATACTAACTCTTGTATCCAGCGTTCACAGTTATTTGTTGGATGTATTTCACTCTCTGTCATCCCCTACAATTTTCACCCTCTACAGTTCCCTCTAGTGGTACGGAAGTTATTCCCTAACGCCTTAAAACATATCCTACCATCCGGTCTCTTCTTGTTGTCAGAGTTTCTCTTGACGCCGATTCCTTAGAAAACGTCCTCATTTCTTATCAGTCCACCTGATTTTTAACACTCTTCTGTAGCACCACATGTCAGATGCTTTGATTCTCTTCTTTTCCGATCTGCACGAAGTCCATGATTTGCTACCTTACGGTGCTGTGCTCCAGACTTACATTCTCAGAAATGTCTTCCTTATATTAAGGCCTTTGTTTCATACTAGTAGGTTTCTTTTGGCCAGGATTGCCCTCTTTACGTGCACTAGTTTGCTTTCTGTGTCTTCCTTGCTTCGACCAGCATATTTTATTTTGCTTCCAAGGCAGCAAAATTACCTCACTTCGTCCACTTCGTATTTACCGTCTTTGAGGAAGTTCTCACAAATCCCTTTCACTACCTCTTCATTGCACTAATCTTTCTTTGCTTTATTTTCAGTCCATATTCTGTGCTTACGACACTGTTCATTCCCTTCAGGATGTCCTGTACTTAATCCTCGCTTTCATTGAGGATAGCAACCCCTTCAGCGAACCTTACCCCTGATATTCTTCCAAACCGAATTTAGTTTTTGTCCTGAAACATTTTTTGTTTCCGTCATTGCTTCTTTGATGTAGAGATTGAACAGTATGGAAGAAAGATTGCATTCCTGTCTCGGATGCACGAACTGCGATAGTTCTCTTCTTATCTATCCTTGGTGCATTTGGAATGGTGTGGATGATGTTCCTCCTTAAGTCTGATGGTACGTCCCCAGACACAGCGATTATGCAAATCATCATGAATATCCTTTTGGTTGTCACTTTTCTCAATTACCTTAAAAATTGTAACTGAATTTCATCTATTCCTTCCACCTTATTTAACCTCAAATATTCCAACGCTCTGTTGAAATGAAACTTTGTTATAGGATCGCCTATAATTTCGATATCGAGTCCCATGTGCAGTGTCATAAGACACTTCGTCCCCGTCGTAGGGACCTTTGCTACACTTTTTTTCACATGTTCTTTCTCTTCTCTGCGTTTAACAATGGAAATCATGTAATACTGGTGATGTTGATGCCTTTGGTATTAATTTCGCCGAACGTTTTTTGACTTTCCTATATGTCATCGTTCCTAAGTCGTCCTTCCGACGACTATTTCCTTTTAGGATTCTTTGAATTCTCTCTGTTGTCACTTTGTCTTGGAGTCTCTGCTCTTCCTACTTATTTTATTCCTAATTGATTTACAATGTGTCTCCAGAACTACTTCTGGTTAAAGTCCACACCTCTTTCTCTTCTGATTTTTTAACTATTTCAAACTTTAATCTTTTGAATGATACACTATACGTGATGGCATGTATTATTGTTTTCCTCTCAGTTTAGTGGTAAGAATGTCTATCTCCACAAACCTCATGATAGAGTTTGGAAGAAACATTTTGCCGCTTAAAACATTGATGTTGTCCTTTCCATTGCCTTCTGCAGCCTCGTGCCATTGAGCATTGCTGATACCTCCGCCTTTGCCATCCTAGGGCAAAAGGGTGACCCAGATCTCTGACTGCTCTTTTACCCTCATTGTCGAGGTTGGCCGAACGATGGTGACACCTTATGTCGGAAGCCTTCGCCTGCTATTGTTAATAATTTTTATTCAGGATTTTAGCAGCGACTATTTGAACTGGAGACCTATAATCTTACTCGATTACTAGTCAGAGAGAGTAGCCATAGACCATCGCTGCATATCCACAATACCAATATGTTCGATAATTATATAACGTATTTCCAATCTTTCATTGTTCATAGGTATCGTTTCTTCTCTAGCAGCTGCCAGTGACAGTTTGAGTACGTGCCTTGATATGTGGACCACTAACAACTATATTCATCAAGCAATAGTTTTCCATAAATCTCAGTACCATAAAAATTACACGTTCTGTGTGACACCACATTTCATATGTTGCCAATGGCTTTCTCTCTGGTCCTTCCAAGGTCTACGTTTCACTTCCGCAAAATATTATGTTCACAACGCATAGTTTCAGAATTGTTCCCAAATGCTGTTCAGTAGGCACCTAGTTGATGTCAGCGAAACAGTCTTTTCTGAGAAGCTCTCTTCTTGTTCATAATTTTTACTGATGTCTTCGTTGCTTCCGGTTCATTTTATAACCAATAACATTTATTTATACGACGACATTTATTTATACGACGACAAATTGCTACTTTACGACACAGTAGCTAACAGGGGAAAAAAATTACATCCTGTGAGACGGTTTCCTGCAGAACGTAAAACATACCAACAATCTTCGCAAAACTAGTTTCAGTCATATTTTTGGTACGTCCACTACGTATCATCTGTTATGGTAATAAGCAGTTTAAGCCCTTTGAACAATGCAACTGAAAGGTTCTGTAGACGCATCGTGTGAAAACTATGTAAAGCTTCTTACTTCTTCCTGCGCTGTCTCCAGAAGGACGTGAAGAATTCAACAGTGTGGTGACTGTTATCGGTAATATCACGTAATACGTCCTTTCAATAACTTAAATAACTAGAAATCAAAGCACTTCTCAGCATATGATTAGGTACAATTTTTTAGGCTGATGGGGAGAGGGTTGTCATTAGTCTTCAGAACGGTTTACATCAATCCGCCACGACTTCCACCCCTGTGCTAACCTGATCATCTCAGAGCAGCACTTACACCAAAAGCACTTGTTAGTTATATTGTAATCTATGTGTTTCCGTGGGGTTTTTTAGCTCTGCGGTTACCTCTAGTATCGCGGAGATTATTTACTAATATCTTAACACTTGTACTACTATCCCATCCCTTCTGCTAACCATTGTTCTCAATATGCTCCTCTCCTGGCCGATTATGCGGAGAAGCTCCTCATTTCTTCTCATCACTTCCCATAATTTTCTGCATCATTCTGTAGCACTACATTTCAAATGCTTCTGTTTTCTTTTTTTCCGCATTTCCAACAGTCCACGTTTCACTCTCATACAAAGCTACGCTCCAAACGTACAGTCTCAAAAATTTGTACCCCAGATTAAGGCCTATGTTTGATACCAACAGACTTCTTTTAGCGAGGTATGTCCTTTTTGTCTTTGGCTGTATGCTTCTTATAGCTTTCTTGTTTCATCCGCAGTGTGTTCCTGTGCTCCCACTTTCACAGAATTCTTTCACTTCGTCTACTATATGGTCACCAGTCTTGATGCTAAGTTTAACGCTAGTCTATTACCTGATAATTTTACTTAATCCTGGCGTGAGGAAACCAACACGCTACTTTCTCCATATATTTACGGTGTTGCCTGTACGTTGTCTCACCCAAAGGCCAATATTAGAGCAATTGTTACAGTCTTATTAGTTCTAGTACTAAAGTGATACTCGTCATTTTACAGTGGTTTCCGAAGAAAAACTTGCTTTTGTTTGCACAAAAACCTTTGATGGAGTCTGCCCCTCTCCACCGCACCGTGAACACTGTTCAGGCCACAGTGGCAGTAAGTGTTACCGTCACATTTCACATTTACCAGCTACGAGAGGAGAGACGGTGGTATGAGTATGTAATTCCTGACCAACAGCCATTTTTAAATAGCATCGAGCAATAGGAGTTCCGCGCTCTTCCGAACCCCCTACCCTACTCCAGAATCTGCCGAGTATTTTATAAATTTTCTTATGTGTACATCCAAATAAAAGATAGTTAATCTAAATGATGCAAGGATATCCTCCTCCCTCAATTTTTAGCATTTCCTCCAAATTCTTGTACCTCATGCATTCCATCCGTTTCCGTATCAATCTACCCTTCAACATCCGTGTACTGAATAAGCTGAAAAGGCCTGAACCTTTCCTTGAAAATCTGGAATACCCTTGCTATTCTCCCGCAAAAGAGAATCCCAACAATCCGTAGTATCTTTCACACTCGTAGCATCTCTGTTGTTGCACCTTTCCTATATCTCCACGCCTTTCATGTGGATTTCCAGAGTAATTTCAAGCGCTTCTCCACTCAGTCCATGAATTCATTACGTAAATTTACCCATCCTACCTCCCACTACCTACCTTATTTCATCCGTTCCAAATGAAAAATGAAGTATCTGATCCCCCACCCGCCAGCCATCCCCGGCATAACTGTAATCATATCTACCTCGTAGCACCTACATCCCGTTTCTTGGCTATACTCCATCCACATTCTTTTATATCATATCCTCTCTAGTGCCATATGCGTTCAAAACCAGAATACAGAAAATGTACCAGTAGCGGGTACCTCAAAGAATACTCCACACAGTAGATTTCAAGATCGCTTACATCACAGCAGATTAAAGATCGTAATTTTTATTCGTTTGAATGCCATTTTCAATGTAATTTAATTGTTTTAATCAGAGGCTAAAGTGCGGTAATAGAGTCCCTGCTATGAAATATACAGAAACAGATACAAAAGAAATTATACTGTTTGAATACTTGAGGGAATTGCTGTGTTGGTTCGTAAAGAGCACGAAGATTCCACTGAACAGCTGATATATCCTTGAAGTATCCCCAGTCCCCAACCTATATACCTAGCCCCCCTCTGTCCTCGACACACGCAAACGTTTCGTCTCACGCGCTGCCTAACCTGTTTCGGAAAGTGTCACAATACCACGAAGGAAGGTACGACAATGAGATCTGAACAGGTTTTTGTTATGGTTTACTGCTCCACCAGACCGCAGGCTGGTGGAGTGTCCTCTGTAGATCAACCACTTCCATATATTCTAGAGGCGGCTAATTTTCTTCTTTCATTTTCTTGAGAATCGGCAATAGTATTTGTCAGTCATGGTCTAAACACACACTGTCCACTGTTCAGGGTGAGTATAGATCTCAAGAGGGCTTTACTCTATAAAGCGAGCCGTATTCCCGCCTTTAGAGGGAACTAACTCGGTGACGTAACTGCATTCGCCCTCACTCCTTTTCAAAGTAGTGCATGTTGTTATCTTGTTTTGTGAGCACGGAAGTGATCGTGGGCAGCCGCGACTGTTCACTGTTAACATCGTTAAATTTACTGAAGATCAGAAGGAGAAAGGAGTGACTATTTAGACGGGAAAGGTGACGAAATCTGCAAGCTCAGCGTTAAGCCTTAGTAAGGTATAGTGTGCAAATTACGAGAGGCAGGATAGAATATCTAGCTGAATGATACTCAAGTATCTCCCCAAAGACGAAAAGTGCTCACAATATTCATACATCAGTGCATCTCCCCCCCCCCCCCCCGATATATCATGCAAGTGCGATTATATTTTGATTGTCACTGTACGGATCGAATGGTTGACCCTGACTTCGTTTATAAACATAAACACAGTTACCAAGAGCGCTATTTAAGGGTAGGACGCCGCAATCGAATGTTTTGCAGCAACTAATTGCGAGTAGCGCACTAGTAGGGATGCATTACAGACGTCTGTGAAATAGTAAAGTAAACATCTATTATGCTGCGGTGGACAGTCGCGACCAGTGATGCGGTTCGCACCCTCACGTTCCGTGTAGGAGGCTTGTCAACCAGCGAAGTTATTCGACGTGTGTGTCGGAGTCAAAGTGATGTGGTGTGGACTTGTAATGAGTTCCAATTGACAGGTAGTGTAGAGGACTTACACCACACAGACTAACCGCCGTCGTCAGGTGCACAGTGTGATTGATATCTACTTTTGAGTCAAGGGAACCATCGCCTCAGTGCTCCAGAGCTGAATTCGGAGTTCGAAGACGCTACAGGAAGTCATGTATCGCATCACACCGATAGGAGACTATCGCGTATTGCGAATCTCCATTCCCGCCGATCATGACGAGCACCACGTCGTTAACCTGAACACCTTGGACTCAGTTACAGATAAGCAAGAAATTATGCAAAATGGATGCCCCAGGATTGACGTCGATTGTTGTTCAGGGACGCAAGTCGGATCTGTTCGGACTCTGACAAATGTGTTTGGAGACAATGTGTCCCACATGTGAAACGAAGTGATGGTGGTGCGGCGTTCTGAGGGGGCATCACATGGGGCCATCGTTTATTTCTCTTCTTTTTAGGGCAATATCACTGCTCTATGGTACAGGGACGAGATTGTGCAGCCAATAGTGGGACGACAACGTCAACATTTTGTTGACACTTTCATCTTGATGGATGAAAAAACGCGTGCTCATCGTGCTGTTTTCTTGAACACGTTGTTCCAGAATAATATTAATACTAGAAAGGAGCGGTCTGCCCACTACCTGGACGTAAACTTAATGAAAAATGTGTTGAATCGATTGGAACGAGCTGTTTTTGGACATAGACAACGACCGCGTACTTACGCAGAATCACCGTTGAAGAGTGGATCAGTGTCGGCAATGATGGCATTCCACGATGGATTCAAGCCTCCAATCGACGTTCCACCATGTAATGACGTCGCCCCTGCGTGAAACAGACGATTTAGTCGTTACACAGGTGTTGGTTTTAATGGTTTTGTGATTTGGGCACATTGCAAATGAATATATACACATACCTCACAGCCACATTATTCTGTCTATGTGATTTGGGTTTGAATGGCGCCACAAAAAGGGCACACTACATTAAACTTTTACGAGACAATGAAACACATTACTTAATGTGGTCAGCGTTTTATGGAGAGGGTAAATTGACTATTTTCGTACTACCCTGTGAATAAATGTTGTTAACATGTGCGATGAGTATTTTTAAAAGTGCAATATTGCAGTGCACGTCATGTTCAGAAGAATGATGCAGTGTCCATCATTCATGCATCTCCGAAAGAATATTGCAATATCGTATTTATCCGCCTATACCAGGCAGCGACTTCGAATTAAAATGTCCTCCTCTGTACAGGAATTACATAACGTGTGCGTGAGTACAGGTTGTGAGCACGAACGACGACATATGGATCTGAGATGACCATGAGTCGTGCGCGAAGAGCCAAAGCAGTTCAATCCGGATTCGAGTCCCGGTCTGGCACAAATTTTCATTGTTGTCATTCAATTATACAACATATGGTTGGCAGTAGCCAATACAGACATTTGATGTACAGGAATTTTCAAAAGTTTGTGCCAATGTATAACTACTGTCCATGCAGGGCATTGGCCTATAAACATATGGAAGGGCTCCACTTATCAGATTGCAGGAGTGTGCACAATTACTACACTACAGGCCATTAAAATTGCTACAACACGAAGATGACGTGCTACAGACGCGAAATTTTACCAACAGGAAGAAGATGCTGTGATATGCAAATGATTAGCTTTTCAGAGTATTCACACAAGGTTGGCCCCGGTGGCGACATCTACAACGTGCTGACATGAGGAAAATTTCCAACCCTATTTCTCATACACAAACAGCAGTTGACCGGCGTTGCTTGGTGAAACGTAGTTTTGATTCCTCGTGTAAGGAGGAGAAATGCGTACCATCACGTTTCAGACATTAATAGAGGTCGGGTTGTAGCCTATCGCGATTGCGGTTTATCGTATCGCGACACTGCAGCTCGCGTTGGTCGAGATCCAACGACTGTTAGCAGAATATGCAATCGGTGGGTTCAGGACGGTAATACGGAACGCCGTGCTGGATCCCAACGGCCTCGTATTACTAGCAGTCGAGATGACAGGCATGGCTGTAACGGATCGTGTAGCCACGTCTCGATCCCTGAGTCAACAGAAGGGGACGTTTGCAAGACAACAACCATCTGCACGAACAGTTCGACGACGCTTTCAGCAGCATGGAGTATCAGCTCGGAGACCATGGCTGCGGTTACCCTCGACGCTGCATCACAGGCAAGAGCGCCTGCGACGGTGGACTCAACGACGAACTTTGGTGTACGAATGGCAAAACGTCATTTTTTCGGATGAATCCAGGTTTCTGTTTACAGCATCATGATGGTCGCATCCGTGTTTGGCGATATCGCGGTGAACGCACATTGGAAGCGTGTATTCGTCATCGCCATACTGGCGTATTAACCGGCGTGATGGTATGGGGTGCCGTTGTTTACACGTCTCGGTCACCTCTTGTTCGCATTGACGGCACTTTGAACAGTGGATGTTAGATTTCGGATGTGTTACGACCCATTGCTCTACCCTTCATTCTATCCCTGCGAAACCCTACATTTCAGCAGGATAATGCACGATCGCATGTTGCAGGCCCTATACTGGCCTTTCTGGATACAGAAAATGATCGACTGCTGGCCAGCACATTCTCCAGATCTCTCACCAATTGAAAACCTCTGGTGAATGGTGGCCGAGCAACTGGCTCGTCACAATACGCCAATCACTACTATTGATGAACTGAGGTATCGTGTTGAAACTACATAGGCAGCTATACCTGTACACGCCATCCAAGCTCTGTTTGACTCAATGCCCAGGCGTATAAAGGCCGTTATTACGGCCAGAGGTGGTTGTTCTGGGTACTGATTTCTCAGGATCTATGCAAATGTAATGAAATGTCAGTTCTAGTATATTATATTTGTCCAATGAAAACCCGTTTATCATCTGCATGTCTTCTTGGTGTAGCAATTTTAATGGCCAGTAGTGTAGTTCCTCTCCCAGTCCGTCGGACGCAAACACGACGGGGCTGTCAGGCCAGGTCTTCATTTTGCTCGGTTAGAAGGTTTACTGCGAACACTACCGATTACGTGTTTACACTCCGGAAAGCGAAATTTGTTCGCAACGTTCCGTGGAGCCCGTACGCGCCGAACAGCTGTGCGGTCGCGGCCCGCTACCCAGAGTACAGCCGTTTACGTGGCGCTGCCACAGGAGGCTGCCGGTGTCGGTGGCTCGTTAGCTGCGCAGGCAACTCCGACGTGGTCAGGCCGGCAGGGGGGGGGGGGGGGCGGTCAGGAGGCGGGCGGGCGCACAGTAGCCGCGGGCGGCGATCGCGGCCACGCCCCTCACAACGGCTGCGCGCTGTAAATGACCGCTCTCTTCCTATTAGCCGCGCCAGGCGGCCGGGTCGCCTTGCTCTCGTTTGTCCTCCTCCGCCGTATCACTTTCACTGGCCGCAGCCGGCCCGGGGGGTCCTTGTTCGATATGTGCCCGTCACGCCGCGCCGACAACAATGTGCCGTGTTGGCTGGGACTCGCGATGGCCGCCGCCCGCTGTGGCGCGGCGGCTGCGGCACGCGGATGTCAGACGGGGCGCCGGCGAGGCCCTGTCGTCCGCGGCGAATAGGGATTCCGCTTACCGATCGGCAGATAACGCCGTCCTTGGCAGGCGGCCTCTACGTCGGAAAGGCGTCGGACGAGACGGGAACGGCCTCTCGACGCAAAATGCGTCGCGTGCTGTCGCTCGTGACGTGCCGAGGCCACATCTGCCCGAGTGTCCCGGATTTTTCGCCAGCCGAAGGCCGTTTTTTTAGGAAACATGTTGCTACTTTTGAGGAATTATTATATTTTATAGATGTTAAGGCATTATTAAAGTGCGTGCTTGGAATACATTGTGAACGACTGTTTGTCCATACAGAGAACACCTGAGAGATTTATGATGTTCCTAACGTTTATAGGGACGTTAAATGAACGGCAAGGTGCGTGGATGTTAAATCAAAAATTCAGATCTCTTCGGTAAGTTCTGTCCAACTGCGTATCCGTCTCAACTCAAATTAAACGTGAAGGATAAAAAACGTCAGTTTTAATCTTTCCACTATTGGGCTGATTCATTAGTTGGAAATGTTTTCCCGTAAGTTTAATAAACACAACAGTTACACAGACACAGGACTTTAATCATCAACAATATATTCTTCTTCACTTATTACAACAGTCTGCTAACGCTGGGGTGACGTTTTCATTGGTTAAAATTTTAAATGGCTCTGAGCACTATGGGACTTAACTTCTGAGGTCATCAGTCCCGTAGAACTTAGAACTACTTAAACCGACATCACACACATCCATGCCCGAGGTAGGATTCGAACCTGCGACCGTAGCGGTTGCGCGGTTCCAGACTGAAGCGCGTAGAACCGCTCGGCTATACAGGCTGGCGGAAAAGGTGAAATCTTAGGGCGCAAGATAAGGTGAATAAGGTGGGTGTGGAATCACTTCCCAACCCAACTCTTGTATAATGTTTTTTTTTTGTCAATATAGCAGAATGCGGAAACTACCCAGCGCACAACAGAACTAACCAAAATGGAGTCAGATTAGTAGAACTCTTCCAAGCGCATGGCTTGATCCTGAAATCCACAGCCTTTAAGAGACTACCCAGAAAACAGAAGACATGGACCTCACCAAACCCACACTTCGGTGAATTTCAACTTGATCATGTGGCGATAAAATGGAAACACCATACAGAAATACAAAATGTCAAAGTACTCAGAGGAGCAAACTTGGATTCTGATCACTACCTTTCTAAAATAAAACTCAAAATTATCCCCAAAAGGAAAGATAGAAACAGTAAACCCAAAAGCAGAAGATACGATCCAGAAAAGATAATGAATTCGAAGGAGTTTCCCCTCGCGACTCAAGATATAAGGAACCAAAATTGGGATCAAATGAAGGAAAGCCTACTAACCAAAGCTGAACAAATAGCACCTATAACCAAAATCAAAAAACACGCATGGTGGACAGAGGAATGTGACAAACTTATTGAGCAAAGAAAGAAAGCATGGCAACAGATGCAATCTCAGAAAAATGAATATAATAGGCAAAATTTCCTGAGTGTAAGAAAACTAGTGAGTAAAAACCTCAAAAGAATTAAAAAAGCACAAGAAGATCAACTCCTTTTGCAGATCAACGAAGACTTCAACAAAAACAAGACTAGGAGCTTTTACAGAACTTTTAAACAAAAAATAACCAAGTACAGCCCACCGACACTCCAATTACAAGATAAAAATGGTAATATTGCACACAACAACAGGGATAATTGCAAAATTTTGAGGGAATATTTCAGAAACCTTCTCAACTGTAAAGAACCAATTGAAAAAATGGATTTCAGCAACTCAACTTCAACAAGTCCTAACTCAGAACCACCCACCGTCGAGGAACTACAATCAATCATTTTGAATCTCAAAAACTATAAGGCTTCGGGAGAGAACCAAATTACAGCTGAACTGTGGAAAAATGTCAATAGAAATGCCATAGAATCTCTCCAAAACATATTTGAAGAAATATGGAAAACACAAAGAATTCCGGATGAATGGAAGATGGCCCTCATTCACCCAATTCATAAGAGGGGATCCAGAACAGACCCCAACAATTACAGAGGGATTTCGCTCCTTGACGTAACATACAAAATACTGTCTAAAGTCCTTTTGAACAGAGCAGAACCCCAGCTAGACTGTCAACTTGGAGAATACCAGGCAGGCTTCAGAAAGGGAAGATCCTGCCCAGAACAAATTCTAAACCTCAAAAATCTTATGGCCTACCAAAAATCGAGAGCAAAAGCGTATGTCGTCACATTCATTGACTTTCAAAAGGCGTACGACTCCATAGACAGGGAATCTCTAATCTCCATATTAAAAGAATTGAACCTAGACAATAAAACTACAAACCTAATTAGAGAAACCATCACCAACACATACTCCAAAATTAAATTTATGGGAGAACTCTCAGACCTATTTGAGATAAAAACTGGAGTACGACAAGGTGATGGACTCTCTCCATTGTTATTTAACTGTGCCCTAGAAAAAATAGTAAGAGAATGGAACAAGAAAATCAATAGTGGAATCCGACTAGGAACAAAAAACAAAGGCATCAAGGTTAATTGCCTAGCATTTGCAGATGATATGGCCCTACTAGCTGAAACATGGGAAGAAGCCAAAGAACAGATCCTCGAATTACAGAAACAAGCAGAGAAAATAGGCCTTAAAATTTCTTTTGAAAAAACCAAAATAATCACAAATATAAAAAAGCCAATGAAATATCTTAAAGTAAGAGACCAAAAGATCGAAATTGTTAAAGAATTCAAATATCTTGGTGAATGGATTAGCTGGAACGCCCTTGAGAAAAAAGCAATAGAAGTAAGAAGAAACAAAGTTGAACTAGCCTTTCAGCTTACTAAAAATACTTATAATAAAAAGTCCCCCTCATGGAATTCAAAAATAAAACATTACAACACTGTCATTAAACCAGAAGCATTATATGCAGCTGAGACATTATCTATCACTAACCATGGCGCAATTGAAAGGCTAGAGATCAAAGAAAGAAAAATATTGAGAAAAATTTTAGGCCCCAAATTTCATAACGACAAACTAATTCATACCAAAAATGAAACACTCTACAAAACCACAGAAAAACTTTCGGATACAATGAGGAAAAGAAGAATTGAGTTTTATGGGCACATTCTCAGAATGAACCCAAATAGACTTACAAAAAGAATGTTTGACTACTTCAGGAATAAAAAATCCAAACCAAATTGGTTTATCCAAACAGAGAAAGACTTAAGAGAACTACACATCACAGAAAAAATGCTCACAGACAGGACCGCAAAAATGATAAGCAAAGACAGAAAAGAGGGATTCCAGCTCCAAAATAGAAAGAAAAGAACGATTGTCATCTCTGATGAGGAAAGAAAAGCAAGATCAGAAAGAATGAAACAGTACTGGGCGAAAAGAAAGGCACAGAACACACAGAAGTGATTGATTCAACGTACCCCAAAGTTGGGTGAAACGAAGAAGAAGAATAAGCAGAATGCGGGTGGGAGTTATCGTGGAGTAGCATCTTGGTCGTTGTTCTTGCGTGGCATCTGCGAGACGTCTCGGTTGTTGACAGTAAACAGCAGTGTTGTTTATACCTCGGGGAAGAAATTCGTAGTGCACACCGACAGTGTTCCAACAGATGCATGGCATTGGCTTTTGTGGATGCGCGCAGGTCTTTGTACGGGCAGTTGCTGCATTGTCTGGCCACAACTATTCCTTTCTTTTAATTATATTGGTATAAATAAATCATTTCTCGTCACTACGAACGATAAAGGATACGAATGGTAGGTGTTCACGAGCCAGCTGATGACGAGCAAGCAGAAATGCGCAAATGGTCGCCCGCTGATTTTTGTGATTTTGTGCCGGAGGTTGCGGTAACTATACAGCCAATTTTTGACTCTTCCCCATTGCATGCAAATGTCGGACAATGTTGGAATGATTACAGTTCATCACAGTTTTCAGTTATCGAGTATAATGACGTAGATCATCGCGGATCAACGCTTCTAAATTACCTTCATCAAGGCCCGAAGGCCTCCATGAACACGCAGAGACACAAATCTCCTTAAAACGAGAAAAATCATTTTCTTGCCGTGCTCTCTCCACTGGTGTTAGCCCTATACATAGCGCAGATGTCTGCAGCTGCCTCCGCTGTTGTCATCCCCATACTTGAATAGAAAGAGAAGAATATGTGAGAAATGACCCGAATTCTTCACTTGGCACTTCATTTTCTAGTGTCCACAGCTCCACTCACTAACTCCAAATGACAAAATATCAGTACGTAAACTCAAATACCAACACTAACCGACAAATAAAAAATTACAATTGATAAATAAACACATAGCAACCGGTATATCAACATGCAAAACAAAAACACCACGAATTTATGTACCAACCTTATATCTATCCTTGTTACACCCTAACAACCCGGCTCAGACATTAACTATTACAGATACACGAGTTTCGGTTGTAGGTATTAAACAACCTGTGGTGAGTATCCTTCGCACGTTAATCAGCCGAATATTATGTCTCAGAGGTGATAGCTGATAAGAACGATGTGGAGAGGATTTTCTGACATTACGTTCACCTCGGTGAGTCACATGAGGCAATGCGTGGAAGATGCAGTTGTCTCCAGGAAAGCCAGAAGAATCTATTGAAATGCAAGAAGATTGGAGAGACTAGATGATTCGTCAGGGGACGGGAAGTTGAACCTAAACTTAAATGGTAGCTGAACATGGCAGGTAAAATGAAGTAAATTACTGCGCACAAATACGCAAAGAGATCCACCACTGTTCGATTAACTATAGCCGACAGGTTACTGGAGTCCAAATCTACCTTAAAATATCTAGGGCTACCCGTCCAACAAATATGAAAAGCGACTGCCACGCTGAAATTAATTGGAAGAATCCTAATATAATTCAATTCATAGACGAAAGACGGGGTTTACAAAACACTTCGACCGATCCTTGAGCTTTGTTTATCCGTTTCGGACCATAAACAGGTTGGATTACTGAAAGAGAGAGAGAAGATCCAACGAAGAGCGGCGCGTTTCGTTACGGACTCGCTTAATCGACGCGAGTGCGTCAGGAAGGTGCTCACCACACAGCTGTGGCATAGGCAACAAGAGAGGCGATGTGCATCAGGAAAGGTTTACTGTTTAAATTCCAAGAGAGGATGTCCTAGAAAGTGTCTCGCGAAATGACCACGACGAGAAAATGAGGGACATTGAAAGTCGTACGGAAGTTTATTGACAGTCTTTGTTCACGTGTATCGTTCATGAATGGAGCCGGAGAGGGTTAAGGGAGTGTAGATGTAGATATAGATGAGCTGGAACTTTGAAATATGCTTTCCGTCCCAGGTACCCGTTACTTATACACCTCCTTTTGTATTTACGCCGTGCGTTTATCTAGTATGGAAGGTATTAGTTGTTCATTAATATGTAGGCGATCGTATAAATTTAAAAGGTACTCACCGCACGATATCTCCAGCTTCTTGTATGTTCAATAATTCAGAAACAGTCTTAATCGCATTATTATTAATATACCGCCAACCGGTTTCAACCCGACGTAGGGGACATTTTCTGGGCGTTTACACTGTGAAATTACAGATATCCGTCAGAAAGACTATTCGAAAATATTATTTGTACACAAAGATGCTACTTTTCCTTTTATTACTACTCAGCTGAATATTATGTCTCAGAGGTGATAGCTGATAAGAACGATGTGGAGAGGATTTTCTGACATTACGTTCACCTCGGTGACTCACATGAGGCAATGCGTGAAGCATGCATGGAGAGCTGCATCAAACCAGTCTCAGGACTGAAGACCACAACAACAACAATATAGCAGGTCAGCAACTGGAAGCAGTTAATTCAATAAATTATCTGGGAGTACGCATTAGGAGTGATTTAAAATGGGATGATCATATAAAGTTGATCGTCGGTAAAGCAGATGTCAGACTGAGATTCATTGGAAGAATCCTAAGGAAATGCAATCCGAAAACAAAGGAAGTACGTTACACTACGCTTGTTCGCCCACTGCTTGAATACTGCTCAGCAGTGTGCGATCCGTACCTGATAGGGTTGATAAAAGAGACCGAGAAGATCCAACGGAGAGCAGCGCGCTTCGTTACAGGATCATTTAGTAATCGCGAAAGCGTTACTGAGATGATAGATAAACTCCAGTGGAAGACTCTGCAGGAGAGACGCTCAGTACCTCGGTACGGGCTTTTGTTGAAGTTTCGAGAACATACCTTCACCGAGGAGTCAAGCAGTATATTGCTCCTTCCTACGGATATCTCGCGAAGAGACCATGTGGATAAAATCAGAGAGATTAGACCCCACACAGAGGCATACCGACAATACTTCTTTCCACGTACAATACGAGACTGGAATAGAAGGGAGAACCGATAGAGCTCCTCAAGGTACCCTCCGCAACTCACCGTCAGGTGGCTTGCGGAGTATGGATAATTCTGATAATACAGAAGTAGAAATGTTAAATAAGGCATTAAAGTTTAATATTGAGCCGTCGTTTAACAAGAAGATCGCGAAATAAGTAATTGCCCTCACTAAAATGACAACAGAAATTGCCAAATTAAATAATAATGAAACCGGGCACGTCGGTCATAAGCTACATAAAATAGTAATAAATGAACTAAATAAGCGAAATAGTGTTAATCATAAGGCTAGAGCAGACCGACTAACTGTCGATTCTATAAATAAAAATGAAGTGAAAGCTATTGCCACGAAAGCGGATAAGGGGAATACGGTCGTAATATTAAAAAGAGGAGGAGTACGTTTCGAAGACCTTAGCGTTTTTTGTCGAAAATAGCATTACGGAAATTCCGAAAGACATAACAGCCAAATTCCAAATTATACTAAAAAATGTTCTTAAACGCACACACTTCCTGCTGACAGAAGCCGAAACAAGAAGATGTGTTATCATGAATCCAACGGCCCCCAAATTAAGATCACAGGTGAAGATACATAAAGATCTGCATCTGGTTCGTCCGATTGTTAACGGTCGAAATATTCCAGCATAGAAAATAACGAAATTGTTGAACCAAATTCTGAAAAACACTTACGTGTATAAAAATAACTATTCGGTGCGTGGTAGTATGGCCATGATAGGTGAAATTAAAGATACGCCAGTCACTGACACTTCCCGTTTGGTTTCGTTGGATGTTAAGAACTTATACTCCAGTGTTCCGGTTAACGAAACTATAGAAATCATTAAGAGAAATTTTCTTAAATACGGTAAAATTTCAACGCAAGAGACAATTGAATTTATTGAACTTCTACAGCTCATTACAAGTTTTAATTATTTTACGTTTAATAACAAATTTTATATTCAGGACGATAGGTTAGCCATGGGGTGCAGTATTTCAGGAACTATGGCGAACATTTTTATAAACGACCTTGAAGATAAAGTTCTAAATTCTGACGATAACATTATGGATAAAATTGTTTATTACAAACGTTATGTTGACGACACTCTGTTACATGTCGATGGTTCCCGTGAGGACATTGAGAATAGCGATGAATAACGGTTACAGAATAGATATGGTTAAAAAACTGTTACGGAAAAGTAATAAGCGCAAAAAGAAAAAACCTGATGGAGAGAAAGTGAAAATTATCACGATGCCATACTACGGAACAGTCTCACAAAAGATAGCAAATATTTTTTAAGCCATGCGATGTTAAAGAGCTTTTCAGACTAATAACCTAGTGAGGTACAGCCTTAAGCAGGATATTGACGAGAAGAGAAATAAGTTTGAAAGATCGGGAGTTTATAAGATTCAGTGCAGAACTTGTGATGCAAAATATGTAGGGCAGACAGGAAGATCATTCGCGATCCGGTATAAAGAACATAAAGATGCGTTCAGGTTAGGAAATTATGACAAATCAGCTGTTGCGAACCATATATATGAAACACGCCATCCCCTTAATAGCATAGAAGACAACGTAGAAATATTGCATGTAGAAAAGAATGGGAGGAAACTTGATTTACTAGAGGAATTCTAGATAGCTATCCAAGAAAAGAAACAAAGCAATATTCTAAATGCACAAGATAATTTTAAAGAAATTAGATTTTTTAGCGGGTTTTTAGAATTATTTTAGGGTAGGTATGCGACTTTAAACTTGTAGCATGTCACTGACGGAGTTGCGAGAGGCTAACGATGGCAGACCAATGCAATAAGGAAATAAGGCGCCCAATAGCATAGCGTTACCGTCAAGCACACGGCTGTAACCACGCCACAACACCTAGGCACCTCACTCCACAACAGCTCCCGAGCCGGCACAGTGAGACAGCATATTTGGTAGCTATTGGACGGCCATCGACTTGTGTCAACAACTTCAATGTAAGACGAGGACCAATAGTCCAATATACTTTTAATTCTGTTTTACTCTATGGACTTCCCAACTGTTTGTGATGGTATTTTGTCTTTTTAGTCCGTTTAATTTCATGACATAGACTTTACAACGTGATGATGAGAGCATTGTCTCTTGAAACGCGTTGTTAAAATATATGTATAAGAATCGCGGTTGAATGCTAACAGTGATAAACCTCAAATAAGTGGATGAAGAGCCATGACATACCGCTACCACGGCAACTGACGCCGTGGCCGGGGCAAAGATAACACCGTATGAACACACCAGCTGCTACCATAGCAACGGCGTCCTCACCACAAGGAGTAGAGGGTGTTGTAGTCCTTCCATATTAACCGTTTTAGTAAGTTGACTCAGATGTTTTCTACGTAAATGTACGAATAGGTATATTATAATGCAAGGCGACACCAGTTTTTGTGTATCACAGATTGTTTTACTTTATATTATGGCACATAATGTAATATACCTTTACGAATTTTACGAGTTGACTATGGAACATTTGTTATTATTTTATAGTTAACACTATAATTGTAACTCTTTTTAAATGGAATGGTTCCGTTTTCTGTTATTTACTGTCACTTAAATCTATGTTAAACCAAGGTGACTAGTAATTACATATTATAAACTGTATTAATTGCCGTTGATCGCCGCTGGGGGTGTTGCCGTCTATTCACGTGATCTCAGTACGCTATTTAAGCCCATACGTAGGGTTAGTCTCGCATAGTTTCCTAGACAGGAATGACACCACCAGCAGTCGACCAATGGGTAACATATTTTAAATTTGCGTAGTTTTGGCTGTTGTATAATAGAGTCTTTCTGACGGATATCTATGATTTCACCGTGTAAGCGCCCAGATGATGACCCCTACATCGGGTTGAAACCGGTTGGCGGTATATTAATAATAATAATATTAACAAATGCGATTAAGACTGCTTCTGAATTACTGATTGATCTTATTAATCGCTGCTTCTCTCTATAACCATGTTGTCCAAAAATCCTTGTATGCTGTTCCTTTATTGTGTCGTCACCAGTTACGGGTTAAGTCTAGTCTTAATGCCACCAAAGGCTGTCATATTTTTTGAACATGTTTTGATTTTAGTCTATAGTTCACCAGTTAAAACAGTAATATGTGTGCTTTCAGCGCTCTAATATGAGTGTAACATATTTACAAAATATTACTGTGTGATTACCTTTGGAAAATATGTAAAGGAGTTGTTTCGTAATCATACGAGAATACAAGCTTCATAATTACAAGAGAATATGCGTACCTAAAACTAGTTTGTGTTGAATCATGGTACTGACAAAAATTTACAAACGGACCCATCCTGTAGATATAGAAGAGACGAAAAACTCTTGAACCCACTATATAACAATTCTGTTGTTCTTCCAGCGTAAGTATCGTCACTTTCGCCTTTGAAATGATGCATAGCAAGGGCACAGGCGATTACTCCCTTCGTTCATGGTAGAATGGATAACGACCCTACTAACAAAGAGCCGTTAAACTTCAACAAACTAAAAGGAAAGTAACGGGAACAAGAAAGGAAGGTTGAGTTTAACGTCCCGTAGATTTAGAGGTCATTACAGACAGAGAATTAAGTTGGTCAAGGGTGGGGCACGGAAGCTGCTGCTGCTGCTTGTTTGAAGCAACGTTCCGGCATATGACTTACAAGATTTGTCGAAACTGGGGAAGTCTCATATAAAATGTGGTTTAAATGTTGCAGGCCTTTCTCGGTATAAGGAAAGGATAGAATAATATAGATACTAGGGACAACAGGAGCAGTTCTTCGATTTTCCTCGTTAAGACTGCTTGAACAGACTGTAAGCTTGAGATCTTTAACGTCATTCGTAATAATAACAAACCTAACGATGTGTAAAGATAAAAGGAATTTATGGTTCTGAGTAAAGTACGCCAAGCAGAAACACAAGCATACAAAACGGCACTACTCCATATAGCCTAGTGTCCTGAGGCCAAGTGTAGTCTTTTGCTGCAGGTACACCGCCGTTTCTTACAGGTGCAAATGACTTCAGACACTGAGGCTGCTGTGATCACCACGCAAACAGGATGAGGAGCTTACAGAGATTTACGATAAAGTTTCATTGTGTCCGTTTTGAAACAACTTTTTCACTAGCTGAAAATCATATACATGTGTTTATAATGTTAGTTATATTGTAAGTTGTTATCTTCAAACATTTAGCACTCTCCGGTGAGCTAGTTCATCATATTTTTCAAATTGCATTAGCAACCACTACAACGGTGAAATATATAGTTTGCATACATCATTTTATTTTATCAAAATTTAAAATTGTGACTCACTACTGTGATTGAAATATTGCCTACAGAGTGGAAGTTCGCGACGTTACTCTTCAGCTTTGAATCCAGTTCTTAATTTAAAGTGAGACACTAAATTAACACAAAAAATCTTTACCTTCTTTTTCTTTTTTTTTTCCTACATGAAAGAACGCCTTTGATCTTCAAAGGCTAGTGCCTTTGTGTGCATGGTTCACTCCCATATTCATTTGTACATATTAAACTCTACGATATTCGAAAATAAATATTTCTCTGGAATCGTATTCGATTTTTCAACATTGACCAAAAGAGAAACATCGGTGCTTCAGTACGCGCGGCAAGTGTAGTATTATGTAACTTCGCAATCAAAGCGATGTAGTTGTCTGAACACAAAATCACAAACCAGATTCATTTAGTAGCTTATGTTGTCAAATGTACTCCGAAAACGACCAATGATGACAAAAACCTGTCCGAAACCAGTCTCACTGCGTTAAACAATGGAAAAATAAATCATACGATTGTCAACAGCACACAACCATTAATTTATTTGTTCAGTAACTCAGCGGCTTCTCATCACATTCGATATGTAGCCTGTAAGTTACATTTATTTCGTGTTTTGTTGACGGTAGCGCAGTTAGGAGAATCGTTGATTACTGTCAGACACTAAATAAGTTATCGACACACCATCTTCGACGCATCTGAAATGTCTTTATTAATGCAACAGATTTTGGGAAGTGTTCGTTTCATCTTCAAGAGGAAACAATCGAAGATGCTGTTGAAGACATATTATTTCCAGCAGATGTGGTATACTTACACCTTGTCCTAAGTGTAAACGGTATCCATGGTACGTACATAAAGAAAGTAACACCCTTTAACAGTTACAGTTTGACAAAACCTTTATGGATCTCACCTCCAGGAATTCAGTACTTCTAAGAGAATGTATTTCCGAAACAAAGCAAGATAACTGATTTGGGTCTTTCTTGAAACAGTAGCTGGTACTTACAACTCAAAGAAATTGTTTGGTTCTGATCAGGTCAGCATTGTCTAAATGGTTCGAATGGCTCTGAGCACTATGGGACTAAACATCTGTGGTCATCAGTCCCCTAGAACTTAGAACTACTTAAACCTAACTAACCTAAGGACATCACACACATCCATGCCCGAGGCAGGATTCGAACCTCCGACCGTAGCAGTCCCGCGGTTCCGGACTGAGCGCCTAGAACCGCTAGACCACCGCGGCCGGCCAGCATTGTCTGTTTGGGCCCATATCTGGTCTTATTCTACCGCTCCAGGACATTCGTTAGAAGATTTCCTTATCCCTTAGTGCTTGCCTTCTCGATTTCACTGCCAGGAATACGACGCTGCACATTTTTTTTTATTTTTTACCTCTTCTAGACTTCTGTGAGCAGCATTGCCCTAGTTGAAAAACTTTGCAGGTGGCAATTTTTTAAAAATACATTACCTTAGAGAAATGCCACTTATAGAGCTACATCACAAAATATTAAAAATTTTGAATACACTTATCTCGCACATTTACTACTTGCGCCTCAACACTTGACGTTACTGCTACGATATTGTGGGCTCGGCATACTGGAGTTATGTAATTAATTCAGTCGGACTGTCATACTTGTCTCTTCACGAAATTTTAAAAAACTGCAAACTATTTCCTGATACTACATTCAGGCCCTTATGACCAAAGTCATTAACGTGTAGTACCGTTCTCTTGGAGATAGCCTGTTCAGATCTTGGCAGTGGCGACGGCTATTGTTTGATCCAACAAAACTCTAGATTACATGTCGATCCCACAGAAAGGCTGCAGAACTGGTGAGTGAAGCAGAGGACACGCTGTGGGGTACTCATGATGATTATTTTGTTGAACACCATTGTGGTCTTCCAAATTCCCCACTTTTTCCAATGAAGCAAGCGTAAAAGACTTGTCGATGGTGATTCGTGTGTTGGCTCCCTCGTTGCCTATGGACGTCGATTCCAGGTATCACTTCTGACATTCTCTCGTCTTTGTTATATAGTAGCACAAGAACCCTGACAAAATCCAGGTGTACCAGCGGGGAACAAAACTACTGTCCAAGTTGAATTTTGAAAAGAAATTGATGGATTTACCCACGTGGCTGTGATCAAAATTTTAATAGTAAATATCACATTTTAATAGCTATTCTTTTTCTTTCCGGAGAAATATACAACATTAAGGAACAAAGACGAACTCGACATATTGCGTAAAATGCAGAATATACCGCTTCTGTTGAAACCGTAGAAACAGACTTCTATTGTCTTCGATATACAGAACCTTAACGCAGCTATCTATTAATTTTAGTCAGAGGCACTACTACAACGTCGTTAGGAAAATGTGCCACTTGATTAATTAAGGTCATATTGTAAGTTAGAAGCCTATATGCTACCGTGCAGTCGATAGAACAGCATTATAACAACAAAATCGAGAACAAGGAATTTACATTTTTGGCTTGTACTTGATATTAATATGCAAAAACATTTAGAAGTATTAGAAAAACAGAATCAATATAATTAACT
Source organism: Schistocerca cancellata (assembly GCF_023864275.1). Taxonomy (NCBI): domain Eukaryota; kingdom Metazoa; phylum Arthropoda; class Insecta; order Orthoptera; family Acrididae; genus Schistocerca; species Schistocerca cancellata. The sequence goes on from NC_064627.1 coordinate 619,610,860, forward strand.
GTAGAAAAGAGTTTGTTGCAAATACCTATTATATGGAGGATTAATGGCTACAGATTATAATTGTAATTAATACTATGGAGGATCACTAATGAATAATGTGATGGTGTTGAAAATAGTGGAGAGCAGATTCAAGGTTTAGGTAATATTGCCTAGGCATCAACCGGAATTCTTTCACAACTCCTTGAAGTCTGTAGAAATAACTATTCAAACTGAATATGGTTTCACAATCTTAAAAATAAAGTGCACCATTGGGATCCCTCCAGTAATAATTGTTAACGATCAGTCATACGTGTTATGTTACGTTACAAATCGATAAGAATTAGATAAAAATGCCAATTGAGAGTTTTTATGATTCCATAAATATGCTCTTATATCTATCGAAAAGCTCGACAGTAGTATGTATATACCAACATATCTAGTTAGTTTCTAGCTTGTAATACAATGCCCGATTCTGTAGGAGCTTGCATGAGTAGAAGGAAAATAATATCAGTGAAATTGGAACTGGAAAATAAGGTAACACAACGCCCGTTGTAGGAGTGAAATGAGATTATTGAGATTGGAACGGGATAATAAGAATTTTGCTTCGTAGGAATGAATGTTCGTGTTATGATTTTCGGATAAAGGTGTTAACCTCTGCTCCCATCTGTGTTTTAATCGATTTTAGGCAGAGTGTTCATAATTTTACTTGATAAATTAACGTACGAACTTTCGATGTGATTCACAAAAGGAACAAACCAATGTGTTGCACACAAGCATGAGCATCAACTGGATCTTGTCATGCCTCCTTGTTTACAGTGTTGTGTCTGACTGCTGGTAAGTGCTTGGTAAATCAGATGTAAAACATTCAGCTTGTGGATGGTATTATGATTTGAGACCACTGAACTATGTCTAAGAAAAATTAGCATTTTACATGACAAGGATGCTGTGGAGTTCACGCCAAATGTAGCACAACGGTGACAGTGCATCGTCTCGTAGAAACGGAAATATAATGTCAGAAGATGCAAGACGCAACTAATTTCTGTGTACGTCGGCAGATACTCGAAGTTCCTAGTCGCAGGCCACGTGGGCTCTAAGTGAAGATCAGCTGGCGATTAACCTCTCTGTTACTGTTTTGTCAGCTGCTGCTCGCCATTATTGTATTTGCAAATTATGTACTCGTCAAGTGCGTCTCCAGAGCTATTTTGCGTTAGTATCAAGGAGTATTCACACAGGGATTAAATACCGGACTGGCGTGATAGCGTGGCTACTAACGTAACATGTAGCTGGCATTTTTGTGGGGTATCACGTTAACGGGCAGTAGCGGGTACAGTAATTTGTGGTCGGCTTTGCACACGCCCAATTTGGGAGACATGTTAAATTCTTTTCTCTTTTGTTCACAGGGAACGCTCTTCCATCAACCCACAAGTTCTCTGAGCCCACACCGTTTAACAGGACAATGGTGAGGGAACATCATTCTAAAGGACGGATTACTGCTGTTTCAGGGAAGTTCCTGCTAGTTGAAGTTACAATTGCTGTCTATAGTTCCATATTGCACAATATATGAGAAGAAGAGAAAAATAAACAAATTGTTTGACCACTACTTTAAATTATTCCCACACATTTTTAGCAGAGTTAAATCGCGATGGATCCGTCTATGAATCGAACTAGGACGATCAGAAGTTAATAACGTTTTATTAAACGCTGGAAAATCGTTGTAGTTTTTCCCGTCTTTAAAATGCTGAAATTTTATTTTCATTCAGTTTTTTGTTTCTTATCTATATTTGTGTCTCATTCTTTTCGAAGCTCTGAACATATATTGTGACACGGACAGATATACGAACTAAGATAATGTTTCCTATTTATTATCATTTAAAAGTGAGAGTAGAGTATGTTCGTAGAGTGTCTTGGAATCGGTACATTTGAAGATCTGTGCCCGTAAAAGGTAGAACGCTGAATACTAGAGAGGTATTTAAACATTCAAAACGACTAAGATTCCTACATAACTTAAAAACCAAATCTCTGTGAAATACTCGTCCGTATCCTAGATTGCTAACACAGGCTTGTACGGTGGCAGTCAGCTCAGAGGTAGTACCGGTTCGAGTCCTCACTTTGTAATAAATTTTCCGTGCCATTGTTTGGCCGGCAACGGGAGAAGAAGTAACAGCGTAAAGTTTCCGACCACCACATCATGCAACAGCTACCTGAAATGTATTTAAAATACATATTCGGCTTGTTAGCCGACGTCACTAATGTGCGCATGTGCTGAGGCACTCGACTCGGAAGTCGCTGGTTCGAGTCTTGATCTTTGTAGACATTTTCACCACCAGTATTTCGTTGGCTAGGGGAGGGGAAGAGATGACATTAAGTTCATGAGCACCAGATTTCGTCTTCTTCTTTCATCACGGTGTAGGGCAGAGCCCGGTTCCGTTTTCTGAGTATCCAGTCATCTTTCACTTGGTTTTGCTACGGATCTAGTTCCAGAAGGTCTGAGTTTTAAGGCTTGTTTTGATAGACTTGATACTGGCATTCCTTGCAGCTGTTCAAACCAGCTTTGCTGATTAGACTTGAGCTTCTCATTTATAGCATAAGTGCCGAGCTCTGCTTTTATATCCTCTACTCTTGACTTCTCTTAGAAATGCCATTTCTGCCGCTTGGATTCTGCTTTCTCGCTTTCTAGTGACTGTCTAAGTTTCAATTACAAATAGCAATGTGGGCTGGCTATTACCTTACAAAACGTAATTTTTGTGTCTTTTCTCTCTTTATTTCTCAGTGGTATATCGATTGTTCCACACATCATTTAACATTTCTGCAGTATGTTGTCAGTGTCGGGTTCGTTCTAGTAACTTGTAATATTTCCCAGATAGCTGAAGTAACAAGTTCAATGTTTTTTTTTTTTTTTTTTTTTTACCTGTTATGATCTTAGTCCTCAGTAGCTTTGTCTGTTTGAAAGGGCAAATATTCTGGCGTAAATTCCAAACCACTCTGCATTGTCTCGTGGTAGAAAGGCATGTGACGCAGCTGATGATGATCCGTCCGTCACATGGGGATGTTAATGTCAGCAGCCACCTTGGTGCTAGTTGGTGGAGCAGGTTATCAGCTGGCGCGGAGTTTCACCTTCTCCCTTCCCTCATCTTCACTCAACACAAATATGACACCACAGAATACACACTCCACTCAACTGCTCTCATACACCGCTTGGAAGGTGACCGTGATGCGCGAGAAACGCAAAATTACCACAGCCTAGCCGGCTGAACAACGCCTTGGGGCCTCCGAGTCAACAGCTCTTTTGATTCTTCCTTTTTCTCGAAACCTGTCTTTCTGGGCGACGTCACGCGAAATTGTTGATGATGATCAATTTGTCGGATAAGGATCATCAGCTCGAAGGCCTACGATACGTTTCTTGAATTACCGGCTTTCGCCCCTTCCTATATCCCTCTCGTCTTCAACGAAACACACACGTGATACCACACTCCACTTTCCTGTGATGGGAAGTTGCATACCTGACACAGTGGATACACAACGAGGCGTCACTGAATTAGTTTGAAACGCTCACCAGCCAAAGAGCTAAACTAAGGATTTCAGTGATAAAAAATAGTATTCGGCCACTCATGTACGGATTTTCGCCTCAAAAGTCATATTTGAATGCCAGCCTTTTCAAACGCGGGTTCAGGTGTTTAATACCATACAATTTTGGATATTTAGGGCAATACGAAATAGATGTGTTTCCTTCGTGATCATCACACACTGTGGAAGCCATAACTATCCTCGTTATTTTCTTATGCATAGATTACTCAGGCTTGAAAGAATAAGGTATCAAACTTTGGGGAAAAAGAAGAATCAAGATGATTCAGATGTGAGTATTCAAATTGTCTATGTCGATTATAAATGTACCGTCCATCTCTATCTCATACCGGGATCACAACAGTTGATGACGCTACGAGTTGAAATATAGAGCTGTTACTGCAATAGTTGACGTATTCGTCTCACAGAAGGCTGTTCAAATGCCTGTGCAACTATCTGACTTCAGGTGCTCCATGGTAGCCTTAAATATCTTCGACGAATGCTGGGATCGTTCCTTTGAATAAGCAGTGCCCAATGTTGTTTCGTATCCTTGGCCTGGAGACCAAATATTTCGCTACCAACGCAACTCTTTCTTCTCCCACGGGCTCAAGGTATCCCTCCTGGAAGTACCGGGTGATCAAAAAAGTCCGCATAAATTTGAAAGCTGAATAAATCACGGAATAATGTAGATAAAGAGGTACAAATTGACACACATGCTTGGAATGACATGGGGTTTTATTAGAACCAAAAAAATATAAACGTTCAAAAAATGTCTGACAGATGGCGCTTCATCTGATCAGAATAGCAATAATTAGCACAACAAAGTAAGACAAAGCAAAGATGATGTTCTTTACAGGAAATGCTCAATATGTCCACCATCATTCCTCAACAATAGCTGTAGTCGAAAAATAATGTTGTGAACAGCACTGTAAAGCATGTCCGGAGTTACGGTGAGGCATTGGCGTCGGATGTTGTCATTCAGCATCCCTAGAGATGTCGATCGATCACGATACACTTGCGACTTCAGGTAACCCCAAAGCCAATAATCGCACGGACTGAGGTCTGGTGACCTGGGAGGCCGAGCATGACGAAAGTGGCGGCTGAGCACACGATCATCACCAAACGACGCGCGCAAGAGATCTTTCACGCGTCTAGCAATATGGGGTGTTTTTTTTTTTTGTTCTAATAAAACCCCATGTCATTTCAAGCATGTGAGTCAATTTTTACCTCTCTATCTACATTATTCCGTGGTTTATTAAGTTTTCAAATCTATACTGACTTTTTGATCACTCGGTATATTTAATTTCCAAGAGGTATTAAACCATTAAAAATGAAGGGTACAAAGCTTTACTTACGCATTGCAGCTCTAGAGAACAGAATTTTTTATTTTCATTGCTACTCTCCTTAAATAATACTAACCATAGATTCTTAGAATAATTTAAATAAGAGAAGTCTCACAAAACCATTTGACGCTTGTAACTATATAATGCAAAGCCCGCAAATAACGGAATAAGGAAGAATATCGTGTGTGCGTCTGCAATCGTATTTGTGTACAAAATGAAAGCTAGACGGACAGAGTTTGGGAGGGGGAGGGGCGTAAGATAATATGTTGAGTAAACGAAGAGTGAAGCGACTACAAAAGCGATAATATTGAGGTCGAAAACGTAATAAAGATGAATTTAAAATTTTTATAAAATCATAACGAAACAGTCTTAGGTGGGAGTTCCATGTGCTAGATGCCCACTTCGAAATATAGTTTTTATTTGAAGCAACATAGACATCGAGATCTTGGAGTACCGGGACCGCTTTACGAGGTTGAGAAGGCCTCGTTCAGTAAACTGTCATTGCATTTGCTTGCAGGTATTAACAAAACACACGTGATATCTAATTCGGAACGGGCTGCCAGGGTCTGAATTTCACTCTCCCCCAATATTTGTGTCTTAGAACCGGAAATACAGTTCAGCAGTACAGATCTGTTAATTGTGACACGAGGGACAGCGCTGTGGGAACAGCACTACAGCAGCTATGATATACTCTCTAATGCAGGTTAGTAACTTAACCTCTCCATACGTATTAGAACTGTTACGTCTACAATCTGTGCCAGCCATCCCCCAGGCCGCGTTCTGCAGGAAGCTGATGTTACGAAGCGACCGTTCTACTTCTGCCAGTCAGCTCCGGAATGCTTTTGTTTGGCACGGGGATAATACCGCATAACAGTTACCTGACCGTGACGGGAACTTCGGTGACCAGGCAGACGCCGAAGAATTTGAAGGTCTGTCCTTGTGAAATATGAATTGTCATAGAGAAAGGAGACCTTTAGCGTGAAGCGAAACCTTTATGCGCCAACGAAGCGCAGTATTGGATACGAAACGGAGATCACTGAGGCATATCACAGGCCACTATTCCTGGCCATCGTGAACCCGATAAGGCCCGGATGCGGGAGTGAACTGAGGACCGTGCCATTTGCTTGACATGATCCGGTGATAGACCGGAGAACTGTGTATTCAACAGATTCGACGGAAATCTTTGAAATTTATTTCCCTATGTTCTTCTTCTTCTTCTCCTCCTTTTGTGGATCTTCACCTCTTCAAAGATATTCCGCCAAATGCCACAATTCCGTGCTAGTGCTTCACAATTCCTGTATCTCATTCGTCGTAGATCTTCTTCGATCTGGTCAATCGTGAACCTGTTTTGCGTCGGCCGCACTCTCTCTGTCACCTGGGATTTCAGGTTGGAATATACTGCAGTATCTCTGCCTACGCGTCCATGACGCTCCAGTGTAGCTGACTTTATTATTTAGTATAATGGGAGGCTCCTCGTATGTGATATAAAGCTTACTATTGTATCCTCTTCTCCACCTCTCTCCTTCGCGCCAGTGGCCCATTATTCTGCAGAGTGCCTCCTTCTCAAAGACATCCAGCATTTTGATATCCATTACTATCAGTGGCCACGTTCTGAGGCAGATGCGAGCAGTCGGCTTGCGTTCTGTACATGATTAATTTAGAGTTGCGAAATAATAGCTATGAAGAAAGTAGATATAAACGTCTCTGTGAGGTCGTTTCATAAGACGCTTGTCGAATTCGGAACAACTTATTCATTTTACTACCTGATTTTAGCTCAATTCATGAACTCTTCTTGAAAGACTGAGAACTCAAATAAGGCCTATTGAATATTATATTTGAGTTTTAATGTGGGGTTCCGTTTTGTTTTGTGGGAAACGCTGAGTTGGTCTTCGTCTGCTGGAAGCAGGTCTGTAATGGGTAAATCAGGGTGATATGGTGAACAAAAAATTTGGGTCTCGCAGAAGACAAGAAATTGTTTATTTTAACAAAATAAAAACACTCTCCTTTCACAAAACACATAAGTAACACATTAACAGTACCACATCGTCTTTAAGGCACTACAAACGTTAAAAATAAAAACAATACTTATTTTTATCAATTTCACCATTTCACCCATGTATATGGGTGAAATGGGCAGTGCCCTGTGGGTGAAATGGTGAACTTATTTCCCCTGCTTTTTGTCACATACGTCACACATAGATTCATATTTTGAACAGTCTTCATGCAGCCAACGTTGGCAGCTAATACATTTGATCCAAACCACATCCTTTTTAGTGCAACTGTACAGTTCACCACACCCTACACAACAACACCCTTCATCATCCGCGTCGTCATAATCGTCTTGCAATTGGATATCCAGCGACGAGTCGGATTCGATGCCAGTGGTAGACACTTTTCGTTTCTTAGACTGCTTCAGTTTGATGATTCCTTTGGTAGTCTCTTTGGTTACGGTTTTTCCTTTGGTTACGGCTTTTCCTTTCGTTACGGTTTCTCCTTTGGTCCACTTTTTAACATTTGCTCTATTCTTCACTGACTCATTTTGTCGTTTTCTGTTTCGCAGGTTGTCGATGTTTTCTCAACTAAAGCTCTGGACTTCTTCTTTGCAGATGCAACTTTATCTAGGATAGGTATCTGCGAAATATGGTCCAAGAGTTTGCCAGGGGTTATTTGAGATTCTTCTGTTGTCGCTGTCGAGGTCATATCTGTTGCTTCTGATGAAGACTGCATGTTTTCCTGTGGATTTTCCGCCCGTTGCGAACAGCCCAGTTGTGGTGAAGCTTGTATGTGTTCAAGTCCTGATCATTATCTACGTCAGCAGTTGCTTCTTCCGAGGGATTAGGTATCTCCTGCCAGTGCGAACAAACTGGTCGACGTGAAGTAGGTTTGTTTTCATGCCGTTCGCTGTTTTCCTGATGTTGATCTGAAGCTTATGTTAAAAACGCGTATTCGGGGATGACATCAGGATTAAACGAGATGATTTCTGTGCTTATGAACCCCGATATGGCATTGTAGCTGCTTGTACCCATGCCTTTGTAAGCAGTCCTCCGAACACTAGTCTGGAAATTTTTCTATTTCGGTTCATTTTAATGTACGAATTGCAAGCATTGTACAATAGCATTTCAGAGCTTTAAAAATGCTCTGTCTAACGGCTGCAGATTGTGTGTGGTGTGGCTGGGTAGACAGAGAAAAATTATATTTTTTCTTCCTTCTGCAAACTGTAATGGGCCGGCCGGAGTGGCCGAGCGGTTCGAGGCGCTACAGTCTGGAACCACGCGACTGCTACGGTTGCAGGCTCGAATCCTGCCTGGGGCATTGATGTGTGTGATATCCTTAGGTTAGTTAGGTTTAAGTAGTTCTAAGTTCTAGGGGACTGATGACCTCTGCAGTGAAGTCCCATAGTGCTCAGAGCCATTTGAACCAAACTCTAATGTATCCACGCTGCTGCAATGAGAGCTATGTCCATCCAAAATAAGCTTTTCATTTTTTCCCTTCAAAACACAAGCTGGGGGTAAAAACATACCCTCTCCATTGCAGCAATCGATTACAGATATGGTTTTACCCTTTTCACTGCAACGCGCTTAGACCCCTTGGCTGCCAACACGTAACCTGGTCTATTATTCAGCTGAAGTCCGGACTCATCTACGTTGAATATATTTCCCAACTTATCAAGGAGGTTATGCACTACCAAGACGTTCTATAGCAATGAGAAATAGTCTGAAACGTTTCTCGTACTTAAACCCCTTGACCGTGCTTGTGAAACTCCTTCCGATTTGCGGATTGAGAGTTCCGGATTTCTTTTTAAGAATAAATGTAGCCAGTCCATTCCAGCAATTTCCTTTTCTCTGTTAAATTTGTGATGTTGGTTATATTTCTCAGCTAGTTCATATGCCATGGTACGTGCTTCTGTCCTTGTCGGTGCAAATCAGAAGTTTTGTGATGTTATGATATGTCTTACCAACTTTTTCTCACATTCTTGTGTTAGTACAGGCGGCCCACCCAAAGGTTTTCTCGTAAAGCACCCGCTTGCTAATCGTCTCTTCAGCGTTGACCATGGAACGTGATACTCCTTTGAGGCTTTATTCAAGCTCATTCCATTTTGCACCGCTTTTGCGGCATCGTTAAGTTGCTCCTCTGTCCAATCAGCATGACTGGATCCTTTTTGTTTTTTTAAAACGTAGGCATCTTTGCCTGGAACAATGGCGGTAGTTAGAACATTTACTTTTTTAATCACTGAAAAACCAAATTGTACTTGCAAAAAAATATATAAAGGGGACGTTTCATAATCCTGGCAGGGTTGCCATATGAAACGTCCCCTTCGAAAAATTAGTGAATTACTGTGCTGATAAACCTCTTACGTTATTTGATTTTCAAACAGCTAAGCAGAACTAAACGTACTCAGACATTTCGCTGTTTACTTATTCTGATCAACACTAAACTGACACACAATATTTTTAGCGTAACACAATCTGACTTTCGCTAATCCCTACAAAAGAATGTCCCTGACTAACAATGAGCTATACCTTTCGTGAAGCACTTACTTCACAAAAATCTTCGTTACTCGAACTACTGCAAAAGAGCGAGCGCCAATACTGCCAGCTAAATAAAAGATTCTAACTACTGAAGGCACTAACTACTGATAGGCATACTAAGGAAGTGAAAGATTTTGATAGAGAACAAACAATGTATTTACCTTAATAGTGTTCAAAAGACATAATATTCATGATATCCAGTATTACAAATTTACTCTTTCTGGCGGACGCACGTCCAGATCGTTCGCTCTCAAAATTCTGCCACCTCTTTTTCCCAAATCCACCACTGTTGGCGGCTCGCCTCCAACTGCGCAATGCTACGCGCTCTTAACAGCCAACTGCCCAACACTACAATAGCGAATGTTTCAACAATGCCAACCAGCCACAGACTGCACACAGTACAGTCAGTGATTTTATACAGAGCGCTACGTGGCGTTACCAACATAAAAACCTAACACCCTACTTACAATCTTACCCACTTACTCCGATTTCCAATCCTGAATTAATCAAGTTGCTTCATACACGACATGGAGTGCTATTTATCTGGCTACTTAAAGAAATTTGGATACTTGTGATTACATTTTTAAAGTAATTAAACTATAAATTTTCCAGCTCCGTTTTTTTCTAAATGGTTAGGAAGAGCTTGGACTGGTGGCGACCCTGAATTTCTGAATTTTTATCGTTATTTGTGAGAGAAGCAGTCCGAAATGCGAGACAACGTATATCGCTCGATGAGAAACGTCGTAAGGATAGTAATACGTTACAAGATTTGTTAGTGTAAATTCCACACGAGATATTGTTGTTATAGATGACGGAGGAACCCTGATATTTAAACTTCTCAACTTTCTCAAATTCACCGCCTTTTACTAACTTCCGCATGTTTTCCATATATGATCTTCCAAAAACCTCGTATTTAGTTTTAGACTCATTGTCTGTCCATTGTCCGTAACAGCCTGTTCTAATGCAATGAACGACGCCTCCCGTGCCCTTCGGAATCTTGCGACTATATTTCGTCGACATAGGCTGATATTTGCAACGATTTGCCTGCTCTTGTCCTACATGATAACCTGAGACTCATGTACAAAGGGAAACAGGTACATGGCATATTCCTAGAATTTCGGGTAGCATGTGACACGTAATCCCACTGCAGACGGTTAACGAAGAGCATACGGACTAGGTTCCCAGATGTTTGAGTGAGAACCCAGTAGGTTGTCTTCAGTGGCGATTTTTTTTGTCAGAGAGAAGGGTATCCCTGGAGTACCCCAGGGAAATGTGACAGGCAGGCTCTTATTTTCGATGTATATGAGTGATGCGACTGACAGCGTGAACAGCTGTTAGCGGTTGTGTTCTGATTATGCTGTGGTATACGAGAATGTGGCGTCGTTCAGTGACTGCGGGAGGGTATAAGAAGACTAGGACAGAATTTCTAGTAGGTGTGACGGATGGCAGATTACAATGTAAGTTAATGCAGATAAGTACGGAAAAAGATCCTGTGACGTTTGAATAGAGCGTTAGTAGTGCGCTGGTTTACACAGTCACGTCGATTCAATATCTAGGCGTAACGTCACAAAGTGACAGGAAATTGAAATAGAATGTAAGGGCCGTACTAAAGAAGACGAAAGGTCGCCTTCGGTTGAATGACGTCAATTTTAGAAAACTGTTGCTCATTTACAGAAAGCCCATAGAACACTAGTGTGGCCCTTTCTTGAACGAGTGTGTGGGATCCTCACCAGGCCCACTACGTTACCTTAAAGAAAAACATCTGAGAAAGAAGCATGCTGCTAGGTTTGATACTGGTATGTTCGATCTGCAGGCAAGTATTACAGAGATGCTTGGTAAACTAAAATGGCAATCGCTGGAGTGAAGGCGACATTCTTCTCACGAGGCACTATTGATAAAATTTAGTGATCGGGCATGTGAGACTGACTGCAGAACGATTCTATTGCCGCTAACGAACATTTCGCGTAAGGACGCCGAAGGCAAGGGAAGTTAGTGTTCGTACGGAGGCATGCAGATAATATTTTCTTCATCGCACCATTTGCGAATGGAACAGGAAAGAAAACGACTAGTAGTGGTCCAAAGGTACCCTCCACCATGCACCATATGGTGGCTTTGAGAGTATGTATGTAGATTTAGATTTGTGAAAGATCGTCACCCTGGTCAACAGATTAGCCTCTCTCACGCGTTCGGGTGCTATGTTAAAAAGAATGCACGCTACCACGTCTCCAGTGCCACTATTGTGGCTGTCCTGTGCCTACAAAAAATGGTTCAAATGGCTCTGAGCACTATGGGACTTAACAGCTATGGTCATCAGTCCCCTAGAACTTAGAACTACTTAAACCTAACTAACCTAAGGACAGCACACAACGCCTAACCATCACGAGGCAGAGAAAATCCCTGACCCCGCCGGGAATCGAACCCGGGAACCCGGGCGTGGGAAGCGAGAACGCTACCGCACGACCACGAGATGCGGGCCTGTGCCTACAATAGCACTCCTCGAACCCTGGCTGCTCCTCGCATTAGTCATTGTCATCCCCAACACGCCCACTTGCTTCTTAGGCGTCACCATGTCTCCCAGAGACAAAAAAAATTTATCCCTATTGACACTATCAAATGCAGATACAAAGTAGATGTCTGCTAACCATAAATTATATTGTATATTCAGTGATTCTCTGTGATTCGTCTCTGGACGACAATCTGATTGACTATTTTCTTGCTGGGAGAAATCCACTTTGTTATAGATAGGTTCCTCTCTGGACGAATGGGAGGGGCTGTCAAACAAAAGATTAGAGAACATTCTGCAGTCCAAGTTTAGGAGTATTACTTCCGAATCTACCTCGGTTTGTTTGTGTATACTTTTTATACTGTTGTGTAGTTAGATTCTCGTTACCAGGAACAAAGGACAACAGCTCACTATTGCTTAAACAGAATCCGGTTGAAGGGTGTGAATGGCCTACCGCACTATCAAATCTTCACTTGGTTTCACCCAGATCCACATTCATCTAATTTGTTCCTTAAAACTGAAGTTGTGAAGTACATTATTACGTTTAGTGAATATAATCGAATATTCTGAGGCATTAATTAATTATAGAGCGTATAGGATCTTAACCTGATGCTGTCTTAGAGCCGTGAAGTACCTAGGTTGCGTCTGCAGATATATGAGGTAAATTTGATTTTTGATTAGATACTTGTTGTGCCTCAAAAAGTGAGTACTATAACCAAAATGATTAATAAAAATATAAAAAAATTGCTGTAAGTTTGATTGTAGTGTCACGTCCACTTTATAATCCACTTCAAGTTCTTTTTAATCACAGTGCCGAAGAAATGGACCGTGTTGTTGTAGCACTGATACCTTGGAATGAAATAATTCTCCTGATACTCGACTAAATACATCTGACTCGTAGGACACGCAGAATACGTGCTGAAATCGATTTTCATTGTTGTCACGGAGTAATTGACACCAGCTTGAAAAAAAAGTTGCAGAAAAACTGGGAAAAAGAATAGCGAATGTTACTCGAAAACTTCAGAAAAATGTACAAATATGTGTGAATTAGTAAGGGAGCAAACAGCTGAGGGTATCGGTTCCTAGAATTACACACTGCTTAAACTAACTGATGCTCAGAACAACACACACACTCATGTCTCAGGGAGGACTTGAACCTCCGGCGGAAGGGGCCGCGCAATCCGTGACATGGCGCCTCAAACAGCGTGGCCACTCCGCGTGGCTAACTTTTTAAAATTTTTCAGAGTAATGTATTTCAAAGTTCATCATAGGTACAAGAATTTCTAATTCAGAAATTTTTGCTGGAATGTTTGATTTTCTTTTGTTTGAAATTCATGTTTTTAACCAATTTCGTCTAGATACAGGATAGAACGTAACTTATTTTCCGATGAATCGATTTTAACAAATCTGCAACATTCTTTTCCTTGGCGAACAGACAACTTGAACCTTAACACTAGAGGTATCTACGTAGATAAGCACTGCACAAATCCAGTGCATCAGCTCTACTGATGAATTCGCATCATTGACGTAAGGTTCTGCGCCCATTCGGTGGAAATTAATTTATTCCCGTCATCCAACTCTTCACAGACGCTGTCACCTAATGCAGTATTTTCTTAGTCAAGAAATAACTTCTTAGCCGGCTGCGACTGGCCAATATTTTAAGTGAAGCTATCCATCATGTGAATTCATTAGCATGATCTTCAAGTGACAACCTTCGGTAAAGGGTTTGGTGTACATCAGGAGATATTAGTTAGGCAAGCTGGTGCACAGCGTCCTCATACAGCACTAAACAGTCTCTTCAGTGTTGCTGTTAAAGAGTACTGTTATGAACTGTGGAATATTTCGTGGAGAACATGGTATGTATCGCGATAGGTATGATGTAGTGGAATAAATACTCAACTCTCTAGCTCTCCAAGCTTACTTTACTTTCACATTTGTCTCATTGCACTTTCGACGTGATAGTTTTCAATTCCTGTACTGTAATATTTGATATTGTCATTCAATTAACAGAACATATTGGCATACAGGCTGTTTCACAACACTATATGAAGGGCTTATTTCAATAGTGGTACAAGTCTATTACCTCCACTTTTCTGCCTGTAATGCTTCTGCAATTAATGATTCAAACAAACAGAAAGAAAGCTTCATCTCTAGCACGAAGCCATATGCTTGGATATTTCTGGTAACTCAACTGCAGATTTTTCAGCACTCATTTAACTTTAGGACACTGTCTCTCACACTACACAAAAATAGACTTGTATCACAATTGAAATAAGCCCTTCATATCTTCCACATAAACAAAGAAATTTGAAAGAAGTTTGAGGTGCATTTCAGCTTAGACATAAGACTGTATTTTTTTCCATATTGAAAAGAACAAGCTGATGTTAGAAGGGTGTATCCTTTGCATATTGTGTTAGGATGAAAGTTTACATTTACCTTTCATAAACGTTCAACGTGTCATCCGACGGACACACAACAAACATCCATAGCCGTACTTTTGGGAGAATGCTTTTGGGTGAATGTCTGGAGATATTGCACTCACTGCCGTTGCTACATGGCGTCGCAATCCAGACAGTGTTGTTGGAAGGAGAGGTGTACGCAGCAGAAGAAAAAAACTATCGAAGACGATGGTATCAGGCGGTCTCTGAGGCCAACAGTGCACTGCGGGTTCTGTAAGCCCTCCACGACCTATAGATCGTTGAGGCACCTCGCTGTTAAGAAAAACTTTCAGATATAACTTCCAGTGCAGAATTGCTGTGTACCGATCAGAAATGAAAAATTCTGCATTTTCTCCCAAATGAGGAAAAAACCATATCTTCAAAACATAGAGGTATATAATTTCAGTGACTGTGTTTTCCGAAAAGACGGGACGTGAATATATATATATGAATGACCTTTCATTTAATATTCAACAAACAGAACTGGTACATTTCGCAGATGATACTAATGTTGTAGTAAATGTCACTAGAGAAAAACTACAGAAGAGATGGAAACGATATTTTCCAAAGAACCTTTGATTGAATGCCCTGTTTATTTTTTCGTTTCTTCTTTAAGCTGTAATGTACATATGTAACTTTTACTACTGTATAGAGTACTTTTGTAAGTCTTTTTGTCTTTACTTTTCCTTTTGTTCTTCTTGCTGTAGGCCTTAAAGGCCCGATAAGGCAATAAATGATGATGATGATGATTTTGAAGTAGTTCTCAGACAACGGACTTTACCTAAATTTTGAAGAAACACATTGTATTCGGTTCTGTTCTACAACAAATAGAGTAACATCAACAACTGACGCAGCACAGGAGTAGGACAGACAAGTAGACGGACGGGCACCAACGTTATTCTGTAATGCTTCCGTTTTTGCAGAGTGAGGTGCGGAGTGCTAAAAATTAAATGGCTCAGAAAGGAATTCAACATGCAGCAACAATAATCTTTGAACATTTGCCCAATAACATAAAACGTCTCACAGGGAAACAAGCAAGTCTTAAAGCTAATTTAAAATCATTTCTCCTGAACAATTCCATCTACTCCACTGACGCATTTCTGCCTGAAATTGGTAGGCAGTATAAAAATCCTTGGTCATACGCGTAATTGCATTAGTAGGACTAAAATAACGATGTTTTCATTAATGGAAGTGAAACATGGACGATAAATTGTTTGGACAAAAAGAGAATAGATGCTTTCGAAATGTGGTGATACAGAAGAATGCTGAAGATTAGATGGGCTGGTCACACAACTAATGAGGAGGTTGTTCTTGTGGTCTCCAGTCCTGAGACTGGTTTGATGCAGCTCTCCATGCTGCTCTATCCTGTGCAAGCTTCATCATCTCCCTGTACTTACTGCAACCTACATCCTTCTGAATCTGCTTAGTGTATTCATCTCTTGGTCTCCCTCTGCGATTTTTACCCTCCACACTGCCCACCAATGCTAAATTTGTGATCCCTTGATGCCTCAAAACATGTCCTACCAACCGGTCCCTTCTTTTTGTCAAGTTGCGCCACAAACTCCTCCCCAATTCTATTCAATACCTCCTCATTAGTTATGTGATCTACCCATCTATTCTTCAGCATTCTTCTGTAGCACCACATTTCGAAAGCTTCTATTCTCTTCTTGTCCAAACTATTTATCGTCCTTGTTTCACTTCCATACATGGCTACACTCCATACAAATACTTTCAGAAACGAATTCCTGACACTTAAATCTATACTTGATGTTAACAAATATCTCTTCTTCAGAAACGCTTTCCTTGCCATTGCCAGTCTATACTTTATATCCTCTCTACTTCGGCCATCAGCACTTATTTTGCTCCCCAAATAGCAAAACTCCTTTACTACTTTAAGTATCTCATTTCCTAATCTAATTCCCTCAGCATCACCCGACTTATTTCCATTCCATTATCCTCGTTTTGCTTCTGTTGATGTTCATCTTATATCCTCCTTTCAAGACACTGTCCATTCCGTTCAACTGCTCTTCCAAGTCCTTTGCTGTCTCTGACAGAATTACAATGTCATCGGTGAACCTCAAAGTTTTTATTTCTTCTCCATGGATTTTAATACCTACTCCGAATTTTTCTTTTATTTCCTTTACTGCTTGCTCAATATACAGATTGAATAACATCGGGGAAAGGCTACAACCCTGTCTCACTCCCTTCCCAACCACTGCTTCCCTTTCATGTCCCTCGACTCTTATAACTGCCATCTGTTTCAGTACAAATTGTAAATAGCCTTTCGCTCCTTGTATTTTACCCCTGCCACCTTTAGAATTTGAAAGAGAGTATTCCAGTTAACATTGTCAAAAGCTTTCTCTAAGTCTACAAATACTAGAAACGTAGGATTCCCTTTCTTAATCTTTCTTCTAAGACAAGTCGTAAGGTCAGTATTGCCTCACGTGTCCCCATATTTCTACGGAATCCAAACTGATCTTCCCCGAGGTCCGTTTCTACCAGTTTTTCCATTCGTCCGTAAAGAATTCGCGTTAGTATTTTGCAGGTGTGAATTATTAAACTGATAGATCGGTAATTTTCACATCTGTCAACACCTGCTTTCTTTGGGATTGGAAGTATTATATTCTTCTTGAAGTCTGAGGGTATTTCGCCTGTCTCATACATCTTGCTCACCAGATGGTAGCGTTTTGTCAGGACTGGCTCTCCCAAGGGTGTCAGTAGTTCCAATGAAATGTTGTCTACTCTCGGGGCCTTGTTTCGAGGCAGTATCTATCTTACCCCTAGTGAGACAAGCCTCTACATCCTTACATTGTCCTTTTTGCCGGCTTCATTTACTGCATTTTTATATTTTCTCCTTTCATCAATTAAATTCAATATTTCTTCTGTTACCCAAGGATTTCTATAAGCCCTCGTCTTTTTACCTACTTGATCCTCTGCTGCCTTCACTACTTCGCCCCTCAGAGCTTCCCATTCTACTTCTACTGTATTTCTTTCCCCCATTCCTGTCAATTGTTCCCTTATGCTCTCCCTGAAACTCTCTACAACCTCTGGTTCTTTCAGTTTATCCAGGTCCCATCTCCTTAAATTGCCACCTTTTTGTAGTTTCTTCAGTTTTAATCTACAGTTCATAACCAATAGATTGTGGTCGGAGTCCACATCTGCCTCTGGAAATGTCTTACAATTCAAAACCTGGTTCCGAAATCTCTGTCTTACCATCTGATACCTTTTAGTATCTCCAGGATTCTTCCATGTATACAACCTTCTTTTATGATTCTTGAACCAAGTGTTAGCTATGATTAAGTTATGCTCTGCGCAGAATTCTACCAGACGGCTTCCTCTTTCATTTCTTATCCTCAATCCATATTAACCTACTATGTTTCCTTGCTCCCGTTTCCTACTCTCGAATTCCAGTCACCCAGTCCCTTCACTACCTGAATAATTTCTTTTATCTCATCATACATTTTATCAAATTCTTCATCATCTGCAGAGCTAGTTGGCATATAAACTTGTACTACTGTACTAGGCATGGGCTTTGAGTCTATCTTGGCCACAATAACGCGTTCACTATGCTGTTTGTAGTAGCTTACCCGCACTCCTATTTTTTTATTCATTATTAAACCTACACTTGCATTACCCCTATTTGATTTTGTATTTATAACCCTGTAGTCACCTGACCGAAAGTCTTGTTCCTCCTGTAACCTCCCCACAAAAATTTTAAAAGGAATGACAATATTTAATAAAAATGGGGCCAAGAAGCAATATTGTCCCCACAGAAATATTTAAATAAAAAATATAATAATAAATGGGAGCCAAGTGTAACCTCCCGCAATGAAATCTACTGACAGTGACAATTAAACAAAATTAGCAATCTGACCCAAGTATAAGCTCCTTACAAAAAAAATGAAAGTCGATTCAGTGATAAGAAAATCTCAGTGATAATGAAAATTCAATTAAACCGAAATATCGGTCTTTGGCCCTGTGCAAATCATAATTAAATTCTTACCTCATTGTAACTGCTAGTCAAATTTCTGCTCTTATTCTTGCGCACAGCTTGGAGGAACTGCATTGCAAATAAAAATATTCTTTTTTTTTGAAATTTAAATGAAACTTTTCTTTAAGGGAAGTGGAATGAAATCGTTAATTCAATTAAATACATTTTTTTGTAAAATTGCTTTTGAAATCAAAATTATTATTGGGGCACTTGTTGGAAATTAATTACAATAAATAAACTTTACATTATCTGATGATTACCTTAATTAACAATATACCTCATTCATCCTCTTGACCAGTGTTGCCGACAGACTACATCACACAACCGCACTCGGGTGCTACTACTGACCGACTGCTCTGCATGACGATTACAACTGAACTCCACGACGACTACAGCCGAACTCCACTACATGACAACTACAACTGAACTGCTTGCAACACTCGCGCGGTCAAGCGCAGACTAACCACGATTATAGGCTCTCTGGTCAAAGATTTTAACGTGCCTCACCATCGCTGCTATGTTACATACGTGTTTCACTCCTGCCACCGAACTTCACTAATTCCCACTATATCTAAGTTTAACCTATCCATTTCCCTTCTTAAATTTTCTAACCTACCTGCCCGATTAAGGGATCTGACATTCCACGCTCCGATCCGTAGAACGCCAATTTTCTTTCTCCTGATAACGACGTCCTCTTGAGTAGTCCCCGCCCGGAGATCCGAATGAGGGACTATTTTACCTCCTAAGTATTTTACCCAAGAGGACGCCATGATCATTTAACCATACAGTAAAGCTATATGCCCTCGGGAAAAATTACGGCCGTAGTTTCCCCTTGCTTTCAGCCGTTCGCAGTACCAGCACAGCAAGGCCGTTTTGGTTGGTGTTACAAGGCCAGATCAGTCAATCATCCAGACTGTTGCCCCTGCAACTACTGAAAAGGCTGCTGCCCCTCTTCAGGAACCACACGTTTGTCTGGCCTCTCAACAGATACCCCTGTGTTGTGGTTTCACATACGGTACGGCCATCTGTATCGCTGAGGCACGCAAGCCTCCCCACCAACGGCAAGGTGCATGGTCCATGGGGGGTGGGGGGTGGGAGGTATTGAATATTGAATAGAATTGGGGAGAAGAGGAGTTTGTGGCACAACTTAACTAGAAGAAGGGACCGGTTGGTAGGACATGTTCTTAGGCATCAAGGGATCACAAATTTAGCATTGGAGGGCAGCGTGGAGGGTAAAAATTGTAGAGGGAGACCAAAAGATGAATACACTAAGCAGATTCCGAAGGATGTAGGTTGCAGTAAGTACTGGGAGATGAAGAAGCTTGCACAAGATAGGGTAGCGTGGAGAGCTCCATCAAACCAGTCTCAGGACTGAAGACCACAACAACAAGAACAACAACACTCATCATCCATGTATATCGTGTAAATGGTCTCGTTCCACACAGCTTCGATAAAAGGATCGTTCAAAAGATCTATGGGATATGCAGATAACTGACTAACTATCTACAGGTAGATGCTGGAGCCGAAAACTTTCAACTGGCGCCAAGGTAAACATTCAATTTCGCTACCTAAGTTACAATTCACATCATGTTTATATTCTAATTCATGTAGAACATGTAGTCAGTAACAATATTGTTTCAGATGGTTTCTTCGCAAATAAAGAATCAGTTTCAAACACAGGAGAATAAAAATATTAATTCCAAATTATTGGTGAAAGGACTGCGATCTGCGGAAGGTAAGGTCAAATGCTCCTGTTAACATTTTGGGAAAAATTTGTTTCATGTCGTCAACTGAATAGTCCCGAGACGACACCCAGCTTCGCGTTCCACAGAATGCTCCAGCCGGAAGACCCGATGAATTTTAGTTTAATGCGCGGAGCAACGGGCCCAAAAGCACGGAGATCACAACTCGCTGTCACCGTGCTGAGGTGTGTAAAATCCTACGAAATGTGTTCGTGAGTGGTATTTTGTATCCTTTTTGGACGTATTTTTGCTTGAGCCAGGATTGTGCTACTGCTATCACTATTGATTTTAAAGCGGAATAGTGCCATGCGGAATGGCCGCGCGGTTAGAGACACCATGTCACGGATTGCGCGGCCCCTCCCGCCAGAGTTTCGAGTTCTCCCTCGGGCATGGGTGTGTGTGTTGTCCTTAGCATAAGTTATTTTAAGTAGTGTGTAAGTCTAGGGACCGATGACCTCAGCAGTTGGGCCTCTTAGAAATTTACACACATTTGAACATTTTAGAGACCATGTTATGAGGCGCTGTGCCTGCTAGTTTCTTTGGCAAATATGATGTCTTTGTTTACAGTAGTTCTTCATTTTCTTTTACAAAAATATTAAGTGAAAGTGAGATTATTTTATTTTCAATTTAGTAATTCTTATACGAAATTATGATCTTTATTTATTGCTTGTTTCAACAGCTAGTATTCTTGGGAATTGCCGCGCGGGATTAGCCGAGCGGTCTCAGGCGCAGCAGTCATGGACTGTGCGGCTGGTCCCGGCGGAGGTTCGAGTCCTCCCTCGGGCATGGATATGTGTGTTTGTCCTTAGGATAATTTAGGTTAAGTAGTGTGTAAGCTTAGGGACTGATGACCTTAGCAGTTAATCCCCATATAATTTCACACCCATTTGAACATTTTTTTGAAGTTGAAAGCAACTGGCCAGCCCATCCCTCGGTAAATCTTGCTGGACAGGCCCACAGCTATACAGGGCAGACAGAGCAGCCCCTAGTCGAGACCGGTCTCTAGCAGAACAATGAGGAGCTACCTACCGTGGCGCCAGCGGAGTTTGGGCTGGGGGCGACGGACTGAAGGGACACGTCTACATAGTGGAGTTATAAACTGGGCACTGAGTGCAGATCTATGCGTAATAAAAATTCACAAGTTTTCGTGGTCTCCGATACTGCAAATAGGCCGATGACCCATTTCCATCGTTTGCCTCGGTTGTATAAGAAACTCTAGCGTCTGATTAGCATTTGGAAATAGAATCTTTATTACACATAATAGCTAGGACTAACAAGCTTCAAGGCACAGGCGATTTAGGTATGAATCTTTAAGATCATATCTGTTCGCTTGTTGCCGGAAGCAACACGACTTTGGAGAAAACCGTATTCGCCCTCCTAAGACTGACTTCATTTGCCAGTAGTTGGATTGGGGAGCCTGTTGTGAAATTCTTACTGTATCGACAGTGTGACTTCAAACGTCTCGGACTATTCGTTTGCCAAGAGCACACTTATTCGTGTTTGGTTTACCTTTCTCAAGGTTTGGTATCCTTGTGCGCTCCGTCTTATAAGTGAGCCAAATTTGTACTTGGTACGACCAGTGGACGGGTGTGTCACACACTGAAATCTACCGTGATTTCAGGGTTCTGATAGAGAGTGAATTACGCTCCGTCTGCCTCTTCGCTAGATCGTGAGATTTTTGCATTTCTTTTGTGGCCATGGTCGTTTCACAGGTGGCAACTCCACGTCTCGCCACCGCCTCGCACTTTTCGCCAGCTGCAATTTACATCGCTTCATGAAGCAAACAGGGTAACCTACTGCTGCTCCGGTCTCGTCAGGGCGTACAGATCTCAATCCCCACTTGCTCTCAGCTGCACCTATATTGAGCAACTTCTGTAGATTATCAGTCATAGTCTGCTCAGCGTAAGATCAATTCAGATTGCATTATCCACATTTTTAGGGCCAGAGTACTTGACTCACTTCTGCCACCCAGGATCCTTGTCCATTTTTCTCTTAACCCAACTGTTAGCTGTTTACAGTATTCAATCAGTATCTATAATTTATATCTGTTTTTTCTTTCGAAGAATAAATGTTGTTAGTAAGTTTTACTACATTCTCAATCATTTTATGTAGTCAGCACCATGGGTTAACTTGCATTGTGGCGTCCAATGACAGGATAAACAACATCCGTCCAATATAAAACTGGTATCTCAGAATTTGTACTATCAACCAATCCCTTACTTTAGTCCATCCCGCTTTTCTGTGCTAAAAGAGAGTAGCAGAAAGATAACGGTGGAAGAAGAGAGAGGGGAGAGTGGCAGTGGGACAGAAAGAGCGAGAAACAGTGATAGTAGGAGAGAGATAGTGGCAGTTAAAGAGAGGTGGTAGTGGACCCAAAGAGAGGTGAGATATTACTGCTGACTGAGAGACAGTGGCTGTAAAAGATGAAGAGAGATGGATGGCAACTGAAGCAGTGCGACTAAGAGAGAGAGAGAGAGAGAAGACAGTATAAATACAAAACAAAAGTGTGTCGAAGCCAAGGGGGGGGGGGGGGAGGGGGGGAGCGGGAAGACTTCAACACGTCGATATAAGAGTGGAGTGGACGCATTTTGAACCGAAATTTTAGGGTGTAGGCTACATATTTTTAGTGTGTATGGAGTATAAATACTTGTAAAATATATAAAGAGCAATCGTTTTAGCAAAAATGTCGAAAAATTTTTGAGTCCTTTAATCAAATTCTCACACAATTATCTAATAAATATTCAACAGGAAATTTGCCAACTATTTTACTAAACATCAATACACAGGTTTTCTGTTAAATCGACTGCGAGAAAAAAAATGGTGTGCTAGAAAATGTGCTGTTTTTTTCTACCTGTCGGTTTTAACTGAAAACATTCAAGGCTTGTCACCTTATGATTAGAATACTGCTACGGGATCTGAATCGTCCGGAATTTTTTAATCCTACACTTCCGCAGATAAAAACTATGCAAATAATGTAATTGAAACATTTATCTTCAGAGATGCAGCAGCTGGAGAGGTATATCTTATACCCCCCTACCAATGATCCCAACCCATTTACCTATTAATTTTAAGCAACTTCGGTTGCCAATCAAGATTTCGTTTGCAATACCACTCATGTAAGGCTCAAAGTCAGTGAGATAGTGGGGGATGAGATGGACGGAGATTGGGGGAGTGGGGAGGGTGAGTATGGACAGGCAGAGGAGGAGATGAAAAGAGATAGGGGGAGGAGGTGATAGAGAATGTGGGACGAGCAAAAGGACAGAGAGATGAGGGAGGAGGAGGTTATGGACACAGAGACGGAGGATGAGGAGACCGACAGAGAGGGGGGCGGAAGGAGTTTAGGATGAACATTTACTTCTCATTCATACTTAGAAATTGCTAAGCATTCCCGGGTTCGGTAGATAACAAGAAACCATGATGTTTGAAGGGTGCGCAGCAGTTGACTCACACAGCGTTCAGTTAGGTTAATATACCGGGACACGTACGTCGAGAATGTTTTAGAATTCTTGATATGGCTCTTCCAGGCATTTACGAACTATTTTAACAGTGATCGATGAAGGTCCGGGAATGCTACCTTAACCAGTTCTTCGCCTCTTCTGGTATTCCAGTGTGGTACGTCGTCACCTCAGTGCGCCGTGAGACAGGCAGTACGGTTCTCCCGCCTGCCATATAAATCGACCGGCCATGTGACGGCTCATGAGACACCAACAGGGATAGATGGAGGGAATACTAGGGGTTTAACGCCCCGTCGACGGCGAAAACGTAAGTAACGGGCTACAAATTCGGACTGGGGAAGACAGAGGATGGAAATTGTAACGTGTCATATTTATATGCGCCTCAACTCTGTGCGGAAATAATTTACAGACCGATACAGGAACAAAAGAATTTGTCATTTTTAATTTTTTTTGTTAGATTCATAAGTTGTGTGTGTGTATTGCTGTAGAAAAGCGCGAGTGGAGAGAAGGATATCACTAATTCGGTTGGTGACGAATGGTTCAGCAAAGTAGCACCTTGAGCGACAAAGATATTATTGGAAGCTGCTGCTGGCCGCTAAGTGAAGAGACGACGCAAACCATGACATTTTGAAATTATTGAAAGTGCTAACAACGCTGTCCGTTTATTCGTTCTTATTGGTTCATTAATGGTTTTGATGGTTTGAACAGTAAACATGTGTTGGGCGGTTCCGGTTTCTGGTCGAAATTAAATTACATCTGAGGCCTTACCCGAACCATTTGTGATTTATAGGGGCAGAGAAATAATTGAATCTTTAGGGATTTTGTCGTGAATTGACTGTACACGAGACGAATTAATTGTCTTTGTGTGGTTTTGGATTGACGGAACTATTTAATCGGTGTGGTGTTCGATTAGCGTTCCGATATTTTGGAATAGTGGTTTGGTCTAGAACCGTGTCATCGTGAAGAGTGGCATCTGACTGTAATGTGGGACTGGTGGTGTAAAAGTTACCGTGAGTACCTAGTGACAGCTCATTTCCATATTTGAGGCTTGCACTATTCTTTATTACTGTGGAACTTTGATTTAGGTTAAAGGATAGCTGACCAGAAATTTTGTAAAGATTCTCGCCCGATTTCATTACGTAATTTGATAGAATGAAGGAATCATTAATACGAGTCACAAACACTGCATCCAACCACTTTAATAGAAGTGTACGAGTGTACGAGGTGTTGGAAAGTTCAGGGGGCAAAGAGTCAGTCAGAAGCCAAAGCCTGAAAAGGCTGGGATTTTTCTTACTTATGTAAGAAAATTTAGGTCCAAAGTGGCGGTGGTGAGATTTTTTTAGTTATTTAGCGTCTGGTTAGTTCTATTTGGGGCACATGGACTCTCGTGCACGTCAGCGATTTATTGTACTTCGACTTAAAGAAATAAAGATTGTGTTATATATAAAAACAAAATACAAGGTTCCCAACTTCGCCACTTTAGTGCATAAAATATTGAAAAAACAAAATTAATCTCACGATGTATGCAAGCAGTGAAAGGATACTGGAGAATAAAGAAAAGAAATGTAATCAAAAGTGTATAATTACTAGTCTGACAGTACTTAATATGAAAGGAATAGTTCTGCTATTTAAAATGGGAATAATTTCAAAATAATAGGAAAGACTTGATTACGGAGCAAGTTTAGAACTTAAGTTCTTTGTGTCAGAGCCGTTCTAACCAGAGCAACGCCCGAGAAGATCAATTGGATGGTACTATAAAAATTATAATTAAGAAAATAAGTAAACATGAGATGCTACAATTCTAATATTTAAGTGGAAATAATTTCAAAACTATAGGAAAGTCTTTATTACGGAGCAAGTTTAGAACTCTTTTGCTTTTCGTAAGAGCCGTTCTAACTACACTCCTGGAAATTGAAATAAGAACACCGTGAATTCATTGTCCCAGGAAGGGGAAACTTTATTGACACATTCCTGGGGTCAGATACATCACATGATCACACTGACAGAACCACAGGCACGTAGACACAGGCAACAGAGCATGCACAATGTCGGCACTAGTACAGTGTATATCCACCTTTCGCAGCAATGCAGGCTGCTATTCTCCCATGGAGACGATCGTGGAGATGCTGGATGTAGTCCCGTGGAACGGCTTGCCATGCCATTTCCACCTGGCGCCTCAGTTGGACCAGCATTCGTGCTGGACGTGCAGACCGCGTGAGACGACGCTTCATCCAGTCCCAAACATGCTCAATGGGGGACAGATCCGGAGATCTTGCTGGCCAGGGTAGTTGACTTACACCTTCTAGAGCACGTTGGGTGGCACGGGATACATGCGGACGTGCATTGTCCTGTTGGAACAGCAAGTTCCCTTGCCGGTCTAGGAATGGTAGAACAATGGGTTCGATGACGGTTTGGATGTACCGTGCACTATTCAGTGTCCCCTCGACGATCACCAGTGGTGTACGGCCAGTGTAGGAGATCGCTCCCCACACCATGATGCCGGGTGTTGGCCCTGTGTGCCTCGGTCGTATGCAGTCCTGATTGTGGCGCTCACCTGCACGGCGCCAAACACGCATACGACCATCATTGGCACCAAGGCAGAAGCGACTCTCATCGCTGAAGACGACAAGTCTCCATTCGTCCCTCCATTCACGCCTGTCGCGACACCACTGGAGGCGGGCTGCACGATGTTGGGGCGTGAGCGGAAGACGGCCTAACGGTGTGCGGGACCGTAGCCCAGCTTCATGGAGACGGTTGCGAATGGTCCTCGCCGATACCCCAGGAGCAACAGTGTCCCTAATTTGCTGGGAAGTGGCGGTGCGGTCCCCTACGGCACTGCGTAGGATCCTACGGTCTTGGCGTGCATCCGTGCGTCGCTGCGGTCCGGTCCCAGGTCGACGGGCACGTGCACCTTCCGCCGACCACTGGCGACAACATCGATGTACTGTGGAGACCTCACGCCCCACGTGTTGAGCAATTCGGCGGTACGTCCACCCGGCCTCCCGCATGCCCACTATACGCCCTCGCTCAAAGTCCGTCAACTGCACATACGGTTCACGTCCACGCTGTCGCGGCATGCTACCAGTGTTAAAGACTGCGATGGAGCTCCGTATGCCACGGCAAACTGGCTGACACTGACGGCGGCGGTGCACAAATGCTGTGCAGCTAGCGCCATTCGACGGCCAACACCGCGGTTCCTGGTGTGTCCGCTGTGCCGTGCGTGTGATCATTGCTTGTACAGCCCTCTCGCAGTGTCCGGAGCAAGTATGGTGGGTCTGACACACCGGTGTCAATGTGTTCTTTTTTCCATTTCCAGGAGTGTATATTAACGAATAGAATCAATAGGATGCCACAATAAAAATTATAATTACGAAAAATAAGTAAACGTGAGGTACTAAGTCCCTGGTAATTCAAGGCTATCTGAAAGAAATATTATTTGCACCCTCAATTTTAATTAAATATCGAAAGAAACATACATATTATATCGCCGATTGCAAGAATAGAAGTATATCTTTGCCTGTTTGTCAAGATTGATAAGGAACTAAAGGCAGAGTAAAGCTACCCAGTTTCCCGGCAACGGGAATGATGAAGTAAATAGGTAACGTTAAATATAGTTATTGCCTGGCTTATTGCATTACATCAAGGAGAATAATTTTCAAGATTTTTGAGGCAAAGTCTTTTTGTGCTACATTCGTTAACGGTATAAATACTGGTTCGCAACTAATGAGACGAAATACCACTGAGTATCGATAATATGATAATTCATATCTACGTTTACTATTTATGCGTTCAGTAAAATGGATGACACGTATTTGTAAATGGTAAATAGTAAAATTTTTCAACGAGAAGATAGTTGTGTTAACATCTCCTGCACTTATCGAGTCACGCTTTCGAAGCTATGTAAACGAATAGTTACGGAACCACATTAAAATACTAGTAGATTTTGACTGTCCTTTGTAACGTGAAGACGACATTTCTCTTCTCCCTGAGGGTCGTTTGCTTAATGAGACTGCCAGCGGGTGGCTGCGCATTGGGACTGTCCGTGTGCTGTAATGAAGACGGGAAGTCTTAACCGTCACGCCCCGCTAAGAAAATGTCTGGACAGCCGAAGTGATGATGAAAAGGCTGCATGGCTCTATATTTACGCTGTGAAATAAAGAGGATATATTCTAATAATCCATATTATGTTGCTGAATGATCTCATCATATTTAGGAATGCAATCGTTCTAGAAGGGGAAAATGAGGTCTACGTAAGATGGTTGGTCGGAGGTATTTTCCTCACCGATAACTGATCCTAGAGAGGGCCGCTGAAAGTAACATTCGCCTTCGTCTCATGTTTTGTCAGCACAGTGAACAAAAATGGTTTAAATGGCTTTAAGCACAATGGGACTTAACGACTGAGGTCATCAGTCCCCTAGACTTAGAACTACATAAACCTAACTAACCTAAGGACATCACACACATCCATGCCAGAGGCAGGATTCGAACCTGCGACCGTAGCAGCAGCGCGGTTCCGGACTGAAGCGCTTACAACCGCTCGGACACAGCGGCCGACCACAGTGAACAAACCGATTATCATCGATCACTTGTTAGTCCATCAATCATATAAAGCAGTGAAAGTGGCTCGCTAAGATGAGAACCAGCTCCCATTTTCCAGCATTTCAGTTACGACAGTGCTTGCCAAATTTTCTTTTGTCCACATGCACAGTATGGGTGCAAGTATTGGTTGAGAGTTTCATACGATGTAGGGTTCCATCAATACTGCAAGATTTCCGTTTTATATATGAGGACGGCGAATTTTTCCAGTGACGTTTACTTTCATTCTAGTAGACGTTACTTCGGACACTATGACAAGTACATCTCTGCAGTTTCCACAACTGTTATTCGCAGTTCCGTTGTCGGTACACCGTTGATACATTTTACACAAAAGTAAGCGAACAGTAATAAAGTTCGCCACGAATTGCGACTTCTTGTGCGGCCTTCCCCTCCCTTTCTTTAGCCTTCAGTTATTTGATAATACCTTTTAGTGACTCAGGTAAAACGTCTTCTTTAACAATGATTGAGTGACAGGTAGTTTTATAGCTTGTCGATGGGCATGTATAATGTAAATTACATTTCGCTACTGTAATTGATAAACTAAGTAGCCAAAATATTAGTCTCCCTTTTAAAATGGTACATTGGTCGCTTCACAGCACTGTAGACGGTGTATGACTGGTACCAGGTAATTATCGGACCCCCTACCGCTGGAATAAGTCGTAACAGTGTGGAGATTGTCTATCAAATGTTGTATGGAATATTCACAGTAAGATGGGTCGACTTAGATGCATGACAGAATGAATGATAGGAGGTATCGAGCCTCAACGTGCGATGACGGGCCGATGACCACCCCGTGCATAAAGGGGCCGTCCTATGTGTCTACAAGAATTCTGAACATTTAACACGGCCTAAGAGAAGAGATCGTAGAAAGATCCTGACCCACAAGGGTGGGAGGCGAGTGTTAAGACTTGCCAAAGAGGACAGATTTTGAACCGCACTGGAATTGCTGCTGCAGATCTGCTTCAATTAGTTTCAGAGTGCACATTGCGAAGGGCATTGCTTGTCGTGGGCATTATGAGTTAGGTATTTCGTAAGAAGCCATTGTTCACAGCGGTGTATAAAGATGCGCTACTTCAGTGTGCCTACAGGCATAGAACGTGGACAGTAGCTGACTTGAGGCGTTTAGTGTGGTCCCGTGAGTCGATATCTTGCCACTTCTCAAATGAGGCACCGGCGGTCGAGATCTGAAACCTACAGTATGAGCAACTCTGGCCAGGTGACCAAGTACTCCCCTTTCTTATACATCTTCATAAGGATTATGCTAATGACACCTCCAATGATTAGAACAGCCGTGTTCTCAGTGCAGCAGGCTGTTTTGTAGAATTCAGGCACACTATCGCATCTCGATTGCCCTGATAAATCAGCATATCTCAATCATATGGAAAAATTTTTGATTTGGGTTTGAGAATGAAAGACAGCAATCAACCTCACCGCAATTCGATAACTTCTTTTTCTAGTGACCGGTTTACTTACTAGTTTGATGCGGCCCGTCACGACTTCAACTTCCGCTGCAACCTTCTGACGTCAAATTGTTCAAAGGTCCTAAGGGACCAAACTGCTTAGGTCATCGGTCCCTAGTTACATACTACTTAAACTAACTTAAACTAAGTTATGCTAAGAACACACCCATGCCCGAGGGAGGACTCGAACCTCCAGTGGGAGGGGCCGCACAGTCCGTGACGTGACGCCTCAAACCATCCGGCCACTCCGCGCGGCTTTCGATCTCAGAGTAGCAATTGTAGCCTACGGCCTCAATTATTTATTGTCTGTCTTCCCCTACATCTACATCTACATACATACTCCGCAATTCACCATACGGTGCGTGGCGGAGGGTACCTCGTACCACAACTAGCATCTTCTCTCCCTGTTCCACTCCCAAACAGAACGAGGGAAAAATGACAGCCTATATGCCTCTGTACGAGCCCCAATCTCTCTTACCTTATCCTTGTGGTCTTTCCGCTAAATGTATGTTGGCGGCAGTAAAATTGTACTGCAGTCAACCTCAAATGCTGGTTCTCTAAATTTCCTCAGTAGCGATTCACGAAAAGAACGCCTCCTTTCCTCTAGAGACTCCCACCCGAGTTCCTGAAGCATTTCCGTAACACTCGCGTGATGATCAAACCTACCAGTAACAAATGTAGGAGCCCCCCTCTGAATTGCTTCTATGTCCTCCCGCAATCCCATCTGATAGGGATCCCAAACGCTCGGGCAGTACTCAAGGTCGCACCAGCGTTCTATAAGCGGTCTCCTTTACAGATGAACCACATCTTCCCAAAATCCTACCAATGAACCGAAGACGACCATGCGGCTTCCCCACAACTGCCATTACATGCTTGTCCCACTTCATATCGCTCTGCAATGTTACGCCCAAATATTTAATCGACGTGACTGTGTCAAGCGCTACACTACTAATGGAGTATTCAAACATTACAGGATTCCTTTTCCTATTCATCTGCATTAATTTACATTTATCTATATTGAGAGTTAGCTGCCATTCTTTAAACCAATCACAAATTTTGTCCAAGTCACCTTGTATCATCCTACAGTCACTCAACGACGACACCTTCCCGTACTCCACAGCATCATCAGCAAACAGCCGCACATTGCTATCCACCCTATCCAAAAGATCGTTTATGCAGATAGAAAACAACAGCGGACCTACCACACTTCCCTGGGGCACTTCAGATGATACCCTCACCTCCGATGAACACTCACCATCGAGGACATCGTACTGGGTTCTATTTTTTAAGAAGTCTTGGAGCCACCCACATACTTGGGAACCAATCCCATATGCTCGTACCTTAGGAGTCTGCAGTGGGGCACCGAGTCAAACGCTTTCCGGAAGTCAAGGAATATCGCATCCGTCTGATACCCTTCATCCATGGTTCGCAAGACATCATGTGAAAAAAGGGCGAGTTGCGTTTCGCAGGAGCGATGCTTTCTAAAGCCGTGCTGATGCATGGACAGAAACTTCTCTGTCTCAAGGAAATTCATTATATTCGAACTGAGAATATGTTCGAGAACCCTGCAACAAACCTATGTTAAGGATATTGGTCTGTAATTTTGAGGATCCGTCCTTCTACCCTTCTTATATACAGGCGTCATCTGCTCTTTTTTTTAGTCGCTCGGGACTTTACGTTGGGTAAGAGATTCGCGATAAATGCAAGCTATGTAAGGAGCCAATGCAGTAGAGTACTCTCTGTAATACCGAATTGGAATCCCATCAAGACCTGGTGGTTTTCAACCCATTCAGCTGCTTCACAACCCTAGGGGTGTCTATCACTATGTCCTCCATACGGGAATCTGTAAAAGACTCAAACGGCGATATGTTTGTACGATCCTCCTGTGTGAAAGATTTCTTAAATGCTAAATTTAAAATTTCAGCTTTCGATTAGCTGTCTTCCGTTGCCAGGCCAGACTAATCAGTAAGTGACTGGATGGAAGCCTTCGACCCGCTTACCGATTTTACGTAAGACCAGAATTTCCTTGGATTTTCAGCAAGATCTTTTGCTAAGGTATGACAGTGGTAGTGGTTGAATGCTTCGCGCATCGCTCTTTTTACAGCAGCACGAATCTCTACTAACTTTTGCCTGTCTTCATTCTCCCGATCTTTCTCGTACCGCGAGTGCAACTGCCTTTGCTTCCTGAGCATCCTCCGAATTGCGCTGTTAAAACACGGTGGGTTTTTCCGTCCGTAACCCACTTTTTCGGCACATACTTGTCCAATGCTTGATTTACAACGAGCTTAAAATTTGCCCATAATTCTTCCACGTCCATCGTACCGGAAGTAAATGAAGTCGATTCATTTACTAAGTAGGATGCTAACAACTGCTTATCTACTCTTTCTAGTAAGAATACTCTCCTAGCCTTCTTAACCGACTTTTTAACTTTCGTAACCATAGTTGTAATGACAACATCATGATCACTAATCCCTGTCTCAACACTGACACCGTCGATGAGGTCTGGTCTGTTCCTGGTTACCAGATCTTAAATATTTCCATTACCTTCAGTTTTTACCCGCTACAGTCCCCTATAATACCACGGAGGTCATTCCCTGACGTGTTAACAGATATCCTATCACCCTGTCCCTTCTCCTTGTCAGTGTTTCCAAATATTCCTGTCCTCGCTGTTACAGCAGAGAACCTTCTCATTCCTTAACTAATTTTCAACATTCTTCTTCAGTACCACATCTCAAACGCTCCGATTCTCTGCTGTTCCGGTCTTCCAAAGTCCATGTTTCACTACCATACAATGCTGTGCTCTAAATTGTGTTCTGTTCTCAGACATTTCTTCCTCAAATTAAGGCCTATCTCCGATACTAATTCTCTTCTCTTGTCCATGAATGCCCCTTTTGTTTGTGCTCGTCTGCTTTTTGTGTACTTGCTGCATTCATTATGGGTTACTCTGCTCTGCTCCGTCTACATCGTCATCCGAGATTCTAATGTAAAGGTTCTCGCTGTTCTCATTTGTGCTGCTTCCTATTACCTCCGTCTTTGTTCGATTAACTCTCAATCCATATTATGTACTTATTATACTGTTCATTCCATTCAACTGATCCCATGATTCTTCTTCACTTTTACCGAGGATAGCAATGTTATCAGCGAATCTTATCATTGCAGGGTAAATGACGTAAATGCGTTAATACTGCAATATCTCCTTCAGTCTCATCATACACATTAATGTAACATAAAATAATCTTTCACCCTGAATTTTAATGCCATTCTTGAGGTTTTCTATTATTTTATTTCTGTCATTGCTTCTTCGTCTGTTATATTGAACAATAGGAGCAAAAGATTACCCCTTGTCTTACAGCCTTTCTAATCCACGCACTTTGTTCTTCGTCTTCCTGTCTTATTATTCAATCTTGGCACTTCTACATATTGCGTATTAACCGTCTTTCCCTGTAGCTTACCCCGATTTTCCTCAGTATTTCTTACACCATTTTACATAATCAGTCGCTTTTTTTCGGGTTGAAAAGTTGTGTGAAAATGTCTTCATTTTTCTTCAGCCTTGCTTCTATTATCAACCGCAATGGTAGAACTGCGTCTGTGGTGTCTGTACCTGCCCCTAAGACCGAACTGAGCGTCATCTAACACATCCTCAATTTTTTTCCAGTCTTCTGTATCTTATTCAGGTCAGTATCTTAGATGCATGAGATGTTAAACTGATTGTGCAATAATTCTCGCACTTGTCGGCTCTTGCTGTCTTCACGGTTGTGTGTATGATGGCTTTTCGAAGGTATCGCGGTTTATCGCCAGTCCCATACCTTCTACATACCAACGTGAATAATCGTTTTGTTACCATTTCCCCCAATGATTTTACAAAATGGAACGGAATGTTATCTAACCTTTCATCGTGATTTGATTTTTAGTCTTTCAAAGCTCTTTTAAAATCTGATTCTAGCACTGCATCCCTTATCTCTTCTACATCCACTTCTCTTGCTACCTCTATCAAGTCGCCAGACAAGTCTTCACGATGGTAGAGACCTTCAACGTACTCTTTCGCCGGCCTCTGGGGCCGAGCGGTTCTAGGCGCTTCAGTCCGGAACCTCGCTGCTGCTACGGTCGCAGGTTCGAATTCTGCTTCAGGCCTGGATGTGTGTGATGTCCTTAGGTTCGTTAAGTTTAAGTAGTTCTAAGTCTAGGGTACTGATGACCTCAGATGTTAAGTCCCATAGTGCTTAGAGCCATTTAACCATTTGAACGTACTCTTTCCACCTATCCGCTCTGCTTTTATTAGTGGCATCCCCATGGCATTTTAGTGTTACCTCCCCTGCTTTTAATTTAACCGAAGGTTGTTTTGACTTTTCTGTATACTGAGTCAGTCCTTCCTGTAATCATCATTTTTCGATTTCTTCACATTCATCGTGCAGCCTTTTCGCCTTAGCACTCCTTCATCTCCTATTTATTTCACTCCTCAGTTACTTTTATTTGCTTATTCCTAAATTTCCCCGAATATTTATGCACTTCCCTCTTTCGTTGATGAATTGAAGTGTTTCTTCTGTTACCCAAGATTTCGTAGCAGCTACTTTTCTAGTGCCGGTGTTTTCCCCTCCAGCTTCTGTGTCTGCCCTTTTTATTCAACGTATTCAACTGAAGTTCCTACTGAGCTACTCATCATTGCAGTATCTACAGCCTCAGAGAACTTCTAACGTCACTCTAGCTTCCTTAGCACTTGCGCATCCCACTTCATTGCCCACTAAATCTTTCTGACAAGTCTCATAAACTTCAGCCTATTCTTCATCATTACCAAAAAGTGATCTTAATGTGCATCTGCTCCTGGGTACGCCTTACAGTCCAATGTTTGACTTCGGACTTTCTGCCTGAGCGTAATGTAATCTAACTGGAATATCCTCGTATCTCCCGGTCTTTTCCAAGTATATCTCCTTCGCTTGTGATTATTGAATAGAGTATTCGCTATTACTAGCTGAAATTTGTTGTAGGACTCAAGTAGTCTTCCTCGTCTCTCATTATTACTACGAATCCCGTCTTCCTAATCCTTTCTTCTACTCCTTCCCATCCAACCACATTCCATTCCTCCATTACTATAAGAGTTTCATCTCCATATACACACTGAAGTAGCCGTTCACTATAGTCATATACTTTCTCTGCTGCTTCATCCTCTGCCTCCGACGTCGGAGTGTGTACCTGAACTATTGCTGTCGGTGTTGGTCTGCTCTCGATTCTGACGAGAACAACCCTATCACTGAACTGTTGAAAACAACTCACTCTTGGCACTACTTTCCTATTCACAATCAATCCTACTCCCGTGATAACACTGTCTGCTGATATTATCTTAAACTCATTCGACCAGAGATCCTTGTCTTCTCTCTATTTCACTTCACCGATCCCACTTCATTCAAACTGAGTGAATGCATTACGCATTTCACATTTTCTAGTTTTTCTACCATGTTTCTACTTCTGACATTGTATACCCCGACTCTTACCCCTTCGTTGATTATTGAATCTTTACCTCGTTGTTACCTCCCCCTCGGCAGTCATCTCCCGAAGATCCGAGTGCGGGACTAATCCGAAATCTTTTGCAAATAGAAATATCATCATCACACTTTTTTAATCACAGGCCACATATCTTGAGGATGCACGTTATGTGTCTTTAATGCAGTGGTTTCCTTTGCCTTCTGCATCTTCATGCTGTTGATCATTACTGATTCTTTAGCCTTTGGGGGCATATTTCCGTCCCAGGTGCAAGAGAATGCTCTGAACCTCTGTCAGCTCTTCCGTCATCTTTGATAACGCCGTTGTCAGAACGAAGGTGACTTCTTACGCCGAAAGTCTTTGGCCGCCATTGCTGACGATTTTTATTTAAAACGTAAATTGCGATTAGATTCGAACTCTGAATCGAGGACGTTTTGATTACTAATCAAAGAAGCTGCCCATGTACCACACATTCGACGTTGATTATTTAATAGGATTGCTGTACAGGATCCAATCATCAATGAGTGGCGTCAACTGTATTTGGCTCACGTAAAGAAGCTTGTAGATTCTCTTTCTCGCCGAAGCCATCTGCACAGACAGCCTGTAACCATTACGGGAATGGAATGGAGTATGACACAAGAAGGGCGAAGTGCTAAATATTCTTTTACAAAACCTGTTCACACAGAAACATCGCACGTCGCACGAATAAATTGCTTACGATTTGCTGATCTGCGTTTCCTCACATCTGGTCTGGCGGTCGCACTAGCACAAACAAACTTGTTTCTCACTGCAAGACTCTACTTCTGTAAAATATCTAGAATTATACGTAGGGACCGATTTGAACTGGAACGACCACATAAAATTAATAGCGAATAAGGCAGATGCCAGACTGGGATTGAATCCTCAGTAAATGAAGTTCACGGACAAAGGAAGTAACTTACAAAACACCCGTTCGACCAATGTTTGAATATGGCTCGTCGGTATGGGCTCCTTACCAGGTAACACTGACAGAGGAAATACAAAAGGTTCAAAGAAGAGCAGCGCGTTTCGTTACTGATTCATATGGTAAGCGCGAAAGCGTGACGGAAGTGCTCTGCGAACGCTAGTTATGGTATACTGTTAAGAGCCCAAGAGCGTACATTCCTAGAAGAGTCAAGCAATATACTGCTTCCTCCTACGCATTTCTAACGAAAAGACCATGAATATAAAATTAGAGAGATTCAAGGCCATACGGAGCCTTACAAGCAATCGGTCTTCCCGCTAACCATGAGCGACTGGAATAGGAAAAATGGTGACACTGGTCGACAAAATGCCCTCCGCCATACACCTTAAGGTGGCTTGCGGTGTGTAGTTGTAGATGTAGATGTACACGGTATTAGAACGACTTTTTCTGGGAGATGGCTTGCTACATTTTTGAAATCTGTGTTTATACGTAACTCACGGGCACTACGGAAGTGTCTTTGACCTGCAGCTGGGAGTTTACTTTTCGCTCTGTAGCCGCCGTGCCGATATAGCGCTGCAGGTCTAGCGGCGGACGGCAGTGATGCAGTGTGACGGAGCGGAAGCGTGAAAGACGGCAGCGATCGGCCACGGTGTGCGGCCTGTCCCCGAGCGGCGTGCCTCGTGACGGACTCCTGTGCGCTGTGCGGAAGGCGGGCCGTCCCGTTACCCAGGCGCGATGTCCACGCTGCACGAGGCGGCGCTTCGCTGAGACTGCGGTCTCGGCGCATCACGAGCTCCAGCGTCGAGGCGGCGCAAGAAGTCTCACTCCGTGACCGGCGGACTCCTCGCCACGAACTGCTGTTCTCAGGTGTGCTACTTTTGCACTGTTCCCATCAGACGGTGGCGGAAGCGGACACCTACTGAGAGAGGCACACCAGCAGTGGAATTTCTACCCCGTTATTCGGAGGGGCATAAGGCATGGTGTCCCTTTTAATGCGTCCTCAAGCCTAATAAAAATTTTGAGGTATGTCGATGACTGTGTAAATGTGACAGAGATTGGAAAGGACTTGTAAGATCAGCGTAACGAAATGGACAGTATCTTGAAATGAAAATAAGAGGTGAATATCAACACAAGTAAAACAAAGATAATGGAATGTAGTCGATTGCCGGCCGGAGTGGCTGAGCGGTTCTAGGCGCTACAGTCAGGAACGGCGTGACCGCTGCGGTTGTAGGTTCGAATTCTGCCTCAGGATTGGATGTGTGTGATGTCCCTAGGTTAGTTAGGTTTAAGTAGTTCTAAGTTCTAGGGGACGGATGATCTCAGAAGTTAAGTCCCATAGTGCTCAGCGCCATTTGAACCATTTTTTGTAGTCGATTTCACATGGATGAGACTGACTGAATTACGTTAGCAACTGAGCAATTAAAAGCAGCAGATCAGTCTTCTTACACGAACAGCAAAATAAGTGGTTACTATGACTATAGTGGAGAAAATATGAAACACAGATTGGCTATAGCGTGAAAGGCATTTCTGTAAAAGAGAATCTTTTAACACGTAGTGTAAATTTAAATGTTGGGAGTGTAATGCAAAGAAGTTAAACGTGAACGACAAAAAGTTAAACGTGAACGACAAAAAGTTCAGACAAGATGACAATAGACGCCTTTCGAACTGCGTGTCACAGATCAGTGTTCACCATTAGATGGGTAACTGATAAGAGACAATGTGAGCAGCCCTCTAAAATTGTTTTCAGATGTAGCTGTCATTTACCGTCACGTAAAGTCATCAGGTGATCAAAACCAATTGCAAAATGATTTAGATAAGAGTATTGGTTAAAAACAGTCTTGATTGCAATTTTAGTTTTTTATTTTTCAACGACGCGTTTCGCCTTATTTAGGCATCTTCAGGTTATCTTTTCTAGATGGATGTTAGAAGCACCAAGATCTGCATAACGCGTTCCCGTTCACAGGCTTACTACCCGAGTACCCATCTTACTCTGTTACTCGCTCCTGTGAACGGAAACGCGTTGTGCAGATCTTGGTGCCTCTCGCGTCCATCTAGAAAAGATAACCTGAAGATGCCTAAATAAGGCGAAACGCGTCGTTGAAAAATAAAAAATCAAAAATGCCACCAAGACTGTTAAGCTCTGGTTTGCTGTATGCCACATATGTATTGGAAGAATTTCTATTTAGATAAGATATGTGTTGCGATGCAGTTGACTCAAAATAATGAAAAGTATGGAGCCATCCACTTGGCACTGATAGGAATCAGTTAAATTTCCATTACACTAGGTGGTAATCATTCGAACGAAAGCCTCTTTCGTTGCGGCAGGGTCTCCTCACGAAATTTCAACCACCACAATATTTTTCAGCGCCCACCTACATGGGGAGAAATGGCACGCCTAATAAAATAAGAGAAAGCAGACCACACACGGAAAGATTTAAGTGTTCGTTTATCCCGCGCGCTGTTCGAGATTGGAATGGTAGAGAAATACCTTCAGTGAACCGTCTGCCAAGAATTGTGAATTGGGTAGTAGTCATGTAGCTGTAGATGTACAAGATTTACCTATAAGTGAAGCGATGTGCTCTTTTCACCTCATTCACGTACCTGAATGCAGCGCCTACGTACAGAATGGTCTAAATTTTATTATTCAGATTCCTCCTGTAACGCTGGTGGCGTACCTTGAACGAATGTAAGCCAAAAATGTACTTTAAATCCCGAAACTTTCTACAGGGGTTCTGGTAGAGATGGAGAGAGGAAATGTCACACACCTGAAAGTGACTCAAAAAATAAACTGCTTTTAACGATTCGCTTCACTTTCCCGGTTTCTTTTGTGCCCTGTGACCAGCTACAAGGATAATTTTCTTATAAATTATATGATACCAATGAGCATCGCATTCGTTCTTCTTGCGTTACTATAAGTTGGTTTCCTGAACCACGGCCTAGAGCCTCCACTGCATTTAGAATGTAGGGATCAATACATTGTTGACAGAAGAACGTGAAAACTGGTGTCTGTGTATCAATTGGTCTCTGAAAGCGCTGGGACGACGTCGGAGTTTAGAAGTACCCCTTGTAATGTGTTCTACCAATCGATCCCTTTTTTTAGTCAGACTGAGCCGCAATTTTATCTTCTCCCCACTTCTGTTCAGTACCTTCCTCTTTAGTTACGTGTTCTATCCATCAAATCTTCGGCATTCTTCTGTAGCATCCCATTTCAAAAGCTTCTATTCTCTTCTTCTCTAAACTGTTTATCGTCCACGTTTCACTTCCATACATGGCTCCACTTTCAGAAAGGACTTCCTAACTCTTAAATCTATACTCGTTGTTAACAAATTTCTCTTCTTCAGAAATTATTTTCTTGCCATGGACAGTCTACATTTTATATTCTCTATTCTTTGCTAATCATCAGTTATTTTGCTGCCTAAGTAGCAAAACTGTTCTACTGCTTAATATGTCTCGTTTTCTTAGTAAATCTCTCAGCATCACCTAATTTAATTCGACTGCATTCCATTATCCTTGTCGTTTGCTGTCTCTGACAGAATTGCAATGTCAACCGCAAATCTCAAATTCTTTATTTCTTCTACATGAACATTGATTCCTTCTCCGAAGTTTTCTTTACTGGTTTTTCGGTGTGCAGACTGAATAACATCGAAGAGAAGCTACAACCCTGTCTCCCTCCCTTCTCAATCACAGCTTCACTGTCGTGCCCCTCCACTCGTACAAGTTGTAAATAGCCTTCCACTGCCTGTAATTTACACTAGCTACCTGCAGGATTTCAAAGAGAGTATTGCAGTCAACGTTGTCCAAGGCTTTCTCCAAGTCTACAAATGCTATAAACGTCGGTTTACCTTTCCTTAACCCACCTTCGAGGATAAGTCATAGGGTCAGTATTACCTCGCATGTTCCTACATTTCTCCGGAATCTAAACTGATCTTCCCTAAGGTCGCCTTCTACCAGTTTTTTTCCATTCTGTTAAAAGGATTCTTGTTAGTATGATGCAATCTTTCAGTGTTGTGTCAATTCTTCTCGCAGTGTCATATCTAATATCTCATCTTCATCTGCGTCCTCTTCTTTTTCCACAATACTGCCTTCAAATTCAACTCCTTTGCAAAGATACTCCGTATTCTGGTTCCATTTTCTGCTTTCCCTTCTTTCCTTACACCTGGTTTCTCATCTGAGCTCTTATTATTCATACAGGTGGTTCACGTTTCTCCAAAAGTCTGTTTAATTTTCCTGTAGGCAGTATCTAACCTACCCCAGGTGATATATACAACTACATCTTTCCCGGGTTCGATTCCCGGCGGGGTCAGGGATTTTCTCTGCCTCGTGATGGCTGGGTGTTGTGTGCTGTCCTTAGGTTAGTTAGGTTTAAGTAGTTCTAAGTTCTAGGGGACTGATGACCGTAGCAGTTGAGTCCCATAGTGCTCAGAGCCATAGCCACCTACATCTTTACATTTGTCCTCTAGCCATTCCTGATTAGACGTTTTGCCCTTCCTGTCAATCTCATTTTTTAGACTTTTGTATTCCCTTTCGACTGCTTCATTTATTGCATTTTCATGGTTTCTCCTTTCATCGATTAAATTGAACATATCTTGTGTTACACAAGGATTTCTACTAGTCATCGTCTTTTTACCAACTTGATCGCCTTCTGCCTTCACTATTTCATCCGTCAAAGCTACCCAATATTTTTCTACTGTATTCCTTTCCCCTATTCCTGTCCACCGTTCCCTAATGCACCCTTTGAAACTGCCTACAACCTCTCGCTCTTTCATTTTATCCGGGATTCATCTTCTTAAATTCATGCCTTTTTGCAGTTTCCTCAGTTTTAATCTGCAGTTCGTAACCAATAAATTGTGGTCAGATTCCACATCTGCCCTGGAAATGTCTTAACATTTAAAATATGATTCCTAAATCTCTGTCTTACCATTATATAATCAATCTGATAACGTTCGGTGTCTCCAGGTCTCTCTCACGTATACATCCTTCTCTCAACATTCTTAAACCAAGTGGTAGCTATCATTAAATTATGCTCTGTGCAAAATTGTACCAGGCGGCTTCCTGTTTTATTCCTTTCCCCCAGTTCATGTTCATCTACGACTTTTCCTTCGCTTCCTTTTGCTATTATCGAATTCCAGTCCGCCATGACTATTAAATTTTCAGCTATCTTAAATATCTAATTTCTTTTATCTTATCTTACATTCCCTCAATCCCCTCCTCACCTGGAAGCTACACATGCTAATAAATTAAGGATAAAGCTGATACATGGTCAAACAACGCTCTGGTGGGCGGTTTCAGTGTTTAAATCACCTCGGGGTTTGACCATGCGGTGCATTTGACCTGCGGTCGTCGCACGGTGACGCTGGCAGCAGTCCACATACGCAGAGGTGTGTTGGTGCATGTCAGAGTTGGTGCAGCGAGTAAGAGTGCATACGGTTTCAGTCATGCTAATGGTGACTGTGTGCTGAAAATGGCTCAAAGAACACATATTGATGACCTTATGAGGGGTGGAATACTAGGGCGACTGGAGGCTGGTCAAACGCAGCAGGTCGTAGCACGGGCCCTCCATGTGCCACAAAATGTGATCTCAAGATTATGGTAACGATTCCAGAAGACAAGAAACGTCTCCAGGCCCTACAGTACTGGACGTCCATAGTGTACAGCACAGCAAGAAGACCAATATCTCACCATCAGTGCCCCCAGACGATCACGGAGTACAGCATGTAGCCTGGCTCTGGACCTTGTCTCCAGACACACAGTCTACAGACGACTGAACAGACATGGTTTATTCGCCCAGAGACTTGCAAGATGCATTCCACTGAACTCTGGTCACAGTAGAGCTCATAAAGCCTGATGTCAAGAACATAGTACATAGTCATTAGAACAGTGGTCCCAGGTTATGTTCACGGACGAGTCCAGGTATAGACTGAACAGTGATACTCGCCGCGTTTTCATCTGGCGTGAACCGGAACCAGATACCAACCCCTTAATTTCCTTGAAAGTTACCTGTATGGAGGTCGTGGTTTGATGGTGTGGGGTAGGATTATGATTGGTGCACGTACACCCCTGCATATCTTTGACAGAGGAACTGTAACAGTTCAGGTGTATCGGGACATCATTTTGCACTAGTGTGTCCGCCTTTTCAGGGGTGCAGTGGGTCCCATATTCCTCTGTTGGATGATAACGCACGGCCCCACCGAGCTTCGTGCGTGGCCAGCACTTGGATGGGTGACCATCAGGGCTGCCATGCGCTGTTTCCATTTTACTTTGAAACAGAAGACATCAGGCGAATGGAGTGACCTGCCTGTTCTCCAGACCTAAATGCCATCGAGCACGTCTGGTATGCTCTCGGTCGACGTATCGCTGCACGTCTTCAAACCCCTAGGACACTTCAGGAGCTCCGACAGGCAGTGAAGCACGAATGAGAGGCTATACACCAGTAACTGCACGACCACCTGATGCAGAGTGTGCCAACCCGTTGTGTGGCCTGTGTACGTGTGCATGGTGATCATATCTCTTATTGATGTCCGGGTACATGCGCAGGAAACAGTGGAGTTTTGTAGCACATTTGTTTCGGGACGGTTTTCTCAATTAATCACCAATACCGTGGACTTAAAGACTGTGTCGTGTGTGTTCCGTATGTGCCTATGCTATTAGCGCCAGTTTTATGTAGTGCCACGTTGTGGGGCACCACATTCTGCAATTATCCTTAATTTATGAGCATGAGTGTATTTGGCATATAAACTTGTACTACTGTGATGGGTGTGGGCTTCGTACCTCTCTTGACTACAATAAAGTGTCCACTACTCTTTTCATAGTACCTTACTAGTGATCTTATTGTTTTACTCATTATTAAACCTACTCCTGCACTGCCCTTACTTGATTTTGTATTAATAACGCTGTATTCATCTCACCAGAAGTCCTGTTCCTCCTGTAACGGAACTGCACGAATTCCCATTACATCTAACTTTAACCTATTCATTTCCGTTTTCAAATTTTCTAAAATACCTGCCCGATTAAGGGATCTGACATTCCAAGCTCCGATCCAGTAGAACACCAGTTTTGCTTCTCCTGATAACGACGTCTTCTGAATAGTTCCCACCCGGAGATCCGAATGGGGGACTATTTGACCTCCGAAATATTTTACCGAAGAGGATGCCATCATCATCTAACCATAGAATAAAGCTGCATGCCCTCGGAAATAATTACGGCAATTGCTCCCCATTCTTTCAACCGTTCGCAGTTCCAGCACAACAAGGCCGTTTTGGTGATGTTACAAGGCCAGATCAGTCAGTCGTACAGACTGTTGCCCCTGCAACCACTGAAAACGCAGCTGACCCCTTCAGGAACCACACATTTGTCTGACTTCTTAACAGATACCCCTCCATTTGGTCCCGATGGGCCACTTGTGACATTACTAGTACTTTCACTACTCTCATATTGAGAATATTATCGTTATAATAATCTCTTTCTTCATTATTTTTCCTTAGTAGCTTTGTATGTCCTTATGGCATATCCTACATTAAGAAGTGCATCCATTTCATTCCTCAAATCTTCCTCAATCTGGTTTAGAGGGGCCCAGCCATCTGGAAGCTTTAGCGTTTCTGTCGCGGCCATACTTTCACTCCTCTTTTCGTATTTCAGCCCCTCCACTGATTCTCAAACTGAAATTAAACAATATAGGAGACAGTCTTTAATTGTGTCTTGTGGATTTTTCAAATCACATTAATCTTTAAAGTTCATTTCTGTTATTCCCACTAGCTTTTAGTGGACTCTGTGGCTTGTGTGTCATTAACAGGTAGAGACATCGTTTTTTGGAACACACAGAGCGTTATAATTATTTTCTGTAAATTGGAGGTGGGGAAAGGAAAGGAATGGTAAGGAACTGCTGATGTCAGCTGCGTAGGGACTTACATGTGGAATCAGCGGTGACGAGTGAAAATGTGTACCGGACTGGCATTCGAGCCTGGGATCTCCTGCTTACAAGGCATTTGCGTTACCACAGCGCCGTCTGGACATGATGCTTATCATTATCTCGGCTCTCCTTCCGGCTGATTCACGTTCCCACCTAGCACTACCCACCCTCAGACCTCGCCCACGTGCTCCAGGCATGCTACTTTGAGATTCCTCCAGGAGATCGAACGTATTGTGCATCCGCCCATTGAGGCGAATCACTTATATAAGTGTGTGGTGTCTCGGTAGGGTTGTGCGATATTTTATTTCTAATTAATGCTTTCCATTGAACGATTGAGAAGTTGCATTTAATTTTAAGTCGCAGGTACAGATCACGTCAGTGATTGCCATATCCTAGAAGATTATTTTGAGAAAGTGGATGAAAATGATACGGTGGGCTGCTGGCTCTTTCCCTGACAAAGTACTCCTGCTAAACTGAATACTAAACTACTAAAAAAGTCCTGGTCCCTGTGTTCGAATGTAGCCTCTGCTTAGATTTTGAAGAAGAATCATCAGCAAAGACAGCCGAAGACTTCTGACATAAGAAATCACTCTCGTTCTGCCAATGCGTCAAAGAGGGTGCAGGGCCGGGCGGAGGTTCAGACACTCTCCGGCCCTTGTGTTCAAAGCTGCCCCCAAATGGTGGAAGAATCAGCAGTGGCATGAGGACGCGGTAGATAATGGAAACCACTGAGTTAAAAACACATAACGTGTATCCACAGCACGTGTGACCTCTATTT
This sequence comes from Schistocerca cancellata, assembly GCF_023864275.1. NCBI lineage: Eukaryota > Metazoa > Arthropoda > Insecta > Orthoptera > Acrididae > Schistocerca > Schistocerca cancellata. The sequence continues at coordinate 619,655,559 of NC_064627.1, forward strand.
GAGAAAAATTTTCATGATGATCTCTTCATCGGCAAAGGGTTTCGAACTGGTCCCCCATTCAGGGGGAGGTGACCAAGAGAAAGAGATGGAATAACCAAGGAAGGGATAACGTTCTGCGAGTCAGTGCATCGAACATCAGAAGTCTGAACGTAGCAGGAAAGTAAAAGATCTGAAAAGGAAAATGCCAGGGCTCATATCTAGATGTAATGGAAATAAAATAAGGATTTATGGTGAGACGAATATAGAGTAATATTAACAGCAGCAGGAAATGATATACCGGGAGTAGGATTTGTTGTGAATAGCAAAGGATTTGCTATACAGGACGAAGCCTGGATGCCTGTACGTCAAGAAAACTATCCAGTGACATCTAAAGGTTGTAACATGTCTTTCTCCTGCGTCATAGGATCGGATTGATGAAGTGATTTCACTCAAGTTATATTAGAAACAGAAAGAAGCAAGTTTTCAGCATATGTCAAAATTTGATGGTCTCTTGACGCAGCATTCTTCGCCACAAGAGGTAACTGCTCTACGCTACGTTGTTAGTTTCACGGAGAAAAATGTGGACGCTGTGACGCGGTCTGTATTAAGCAAGGGACTCAAGGCTCAGTTTTACACCTACAGCTAGTGCACCGCCTTTAATAAGTTTTATGGATACAGTTCAAGAAGTTATACGACACCTTACTTTGGTTGCTGTAGAAAAAATAAGAAGAGAAACTTGTTGTCCTCTTTTGACGGCTCCTCCTCAGGGTAGTAACTAAACCGCCGCAGAAAGGACTGCACTAAGAAATACAAATGATTTAGCCAAACATATGACTTCTTTGCCGAAGGTACCGGTACTGGTGGGCAAATATTCCGATGACACCCGTGACTTAGCTCACGTTGTCAATACACTGGTGACTCCCCGCCGTCTAAGCAGGTCGAACTATTTAGTTAGATTCGATGCAGTATCACATTTCCCAAAGGCCCCTCTCGCTGAGTCTTTGGGATTAATTGTTTATAAGTTTGAGGTGGAAATCACTGCATTGTTTTGATGTGCTCTTTCCTCGCCCTTTTGAAGGTTCAAACAAAAACATTGTGAACAGACTGGCGGCATCGCCATATGTAGCGCAGTGTCCTCTTTGGTGGCCAAAGATTTTATGGAGGATTTCGAGGACAGACAACTTGAATCAACTGTACTTAAATCAGGTATGTATACAATAGTTTCATAGTGTGGCGTTACGGAAAAGGATCTTTTCAAGTATCTGATGATCATGGGCCACCTTGTCTCTCAATTTAATATTCCGTCTGCCTGAGGGTCTTTGCCCTTCGGGTTTCTTCTCTGACACTTCTGTCTATATTCATCTCTAAAGACGTGACTGTTCTATCTCGGCCTACTTTTCTTGGCTTTTGCAGTAACGTCTGGTACATCATACCTCCCTGGGATCCCTGTTTTTCTTTCTCGCTATTCTCCTCCCTCTCAAATTGGTCAAAGTACCTCCGGCAGAATTCTGTTTTCTAAAACCTTTATATTTCTCTCTGCACCCTTACCGATTCTCCATATTTCTGCCCCGTATAGTAATTCTGGTCTGATTATAGTTTTGCATATCGTTATTTTGGATCATGTTGGTAAAATTTTGGATGACAGTAGTTAATATGTTTAGTGTTATCATTAATGAACACATAATTAGTCCATTGAATAGAAGGAGTTGTCCTGGAAAATAATTTTAGGGTACATTTAAACCTTACTTTGCCTGTCAAACATTTTATGTTATTGGGCAAATGATCAAAAATTTTTGTTCCTGCATAGTGAATTCCTTTCTGTGCTACTAAACAACTTTAATAATGGGTACTAAAATTCATTTTTTGCTGTAGCGCTTTAGATGTAGATGTCACAATTCTTGTCATACTGTGATGATATAGGAATAGGACAGGGTGCAAAGCAACATCCACCTTACGCTATGCAGTCGCTTGTGGAGTATCCTCGTATATCTACTCGGTACCATGGTTGGGACTATTTCAACGTGAGACCCAAGTTAGCAATACTTCCACCGTCTGCGATTTACGAGATCGCTGCCATAAAGAGCGATTATCTGTGGACCAGCAAGGAGGAATTGGTCGGTGACAGCAAGGATCCAAAGGAGGACAGTTGTAATGGGTTTCTTCTTAAACAGACGTTCACAGATGGTCTGGTGTGTGCCCATACATTCGGTATCCTGCTGGGCCTATACAATGGAAAAGTGTGCATTTGTGTTGTGTATAATGAGCCTGGCCAGCGTTTATTCTTCGTGCTAAAACGTACTTTCATATTCACTGACCTCCACCTTAGATAGCAGTGAACGGTATTGAGTCCACCGACAGACTGTATTTTGCATTATGGCACACACGGTGTTTCCTGGGGTACTGACTTTACTGCTTGCGTTTCTAAATCCGAGTTGCAATCTTGTAACTACACTCCTGGAAATTGAAATAGGAACACCGTGAATTCATTGTCCCAGGAAGGGGAAACTTTATTGACACATTCCTGGGGTCAGATACATCACATGATCACACTGACAGAACCACAGGCACATAGACACAGGCAACAGAGCATGCACAATGTCGCCACTAGTACAGTGTATATCCACCTTTCGCAGCAATGCAGGCTGCTATTCTCCCATGGAGACGATCGTAGAGATGCTGGATGTAGTCCTGTGGAACGGCTTGCCATGCCATTTCCACCTGGCGCCTCAGTTGGACCAGCGTTCGTGCTGGACGTGCAGACAGCGTGAGACGACGCTTCATCCAGTCCCAAACATGCTCAATGGGGGACAGATCCGGAGATCTTGCTGGCCAGGGTAGTTGACTTACACCTTCTAGAGCACGTTGGGTGGCACGGGATACATGCGGACGTGCATTGTCCTGTTGGAACAGCAAGTTCCCTTGCCGGTCTAGGAATGGTAGAACGATGGGTTCGATGACGGTTTGGATGTACCGTGCACTATTCAGTGTCCCCTCGACGATCACCAGTGGTGTACGGCCAGTGTAGGAGATCGCTCCCCACACCATGATGCCGGGTGTTGGCCTTGTGTGCTTCTGTCGTATGCAGTCCTGATTGTGGCGCTCACCTGCACGGCGCCAAACACGCATACGACCATCATTGGCACCAAGGCAGAAGCGACTCTCATCGCTGAAGACGACACGTCTCCATTCGTCCCTCCATTCGCGCCTGTCGCGACGCCACTGGAGGCGGGCTGCACGATGTTGGGGCGTGAGCGGAAGACGGCCTAAAGGTGTGCGGGACCGTAGCCCAGCTTCATGGAGACGGTTGCGAATGGTCCTCGCCGATACCCCAGGAGCAACAGTGTCCCTAATTTGCTGGGAAGTGGCGGTGCGGTCCCCTACGGCACTGCGTAGGATCCTACGGTCTTGGCGTGCATCCGTGCGTCGCTGCGGTCCGGTCCCAGGTCGACGGGCACGTGCACCTTCCGCCGACCACTGGCGACAACATCGATGTACTGTGGAGACCTCACGCCCCACGTGTTGAGCAATTCGGCGGTACGTCCACCCCGCCTCCCGCATGCCCACTATACGCCCTCGCTCAAAGTCCGTCAACTGCACATACGGTTCACGTCCACGCTGTCGCGGCATGCTACCAGTGTTAAAGACTGCGATGGAGCTCCGTATGCCACGGCAAACTGGCTGACACTGACGGCGGCGGTGCACAAATGCTGCGCAGCTAGCGCCATTCGACGGCCAACACCGCGATTCCTGGTGTGTCCGCTGTGCCGTGCGTGTGATCATTGCTTGTACAGCCCTCTCGCAGTGTCCGGAGCAAGTATGGTGGGTCTGACACACCGGTGTCAATGTGTTCTTTTTTCCATTTCCAGGAGTGTATTATTTATTGAGATGTGTAATGGTATTTACGCTTGTCAGCAGGTGTAGTGAAAGGAACAGGTGTTGAACTGCCTTGATGTTAAGAATAGTGACTACTGGCTATTGATAATATACTGTTGCAGATTCGATTACCTTTACATTTATTACATGAAATGGCTGCCACATGTTTGAAAGAGAGTGACGTCGGTGCATGACGTGGTGAGGAATGGAAGCAAACGTTGTTTATACTTCATAGTATCATGAATGTACTGTATCTATTGTAATAGCATTTTATGATCTTAGTTGGACATTATGAGATATAAGTTTCCTTATTATTGCTATAACAGTCTCTAAGCAGCTTCATTCCCTTTGCCTGCGTAATAACATTCCGAAGAGAACCATGTCATCAAAAGTTTCCTTTGGTAGTTATGGTTATATGTGTGTTTTGCCCGGGTTTCAATTTAATGTTTTATAACTAAGCCGCACTTGCCGGCTTGTCGTAACTAAAGTATGTTTCCCCCAACGACATTGTGATTTATACGTACAGTTAGGTATTACTTGTCAATTTGTTAGTAACTAAAACTTGAATTCTTTCTTCGGATAAGAATTTTTGACTATTGCGCTAAGTGTCAGCCATTGTTTTGCTAATATTGTTTTCTAAATTCACTGTTACTGCCAATCCTGTAAAAGTAGCCGAAAGATATTTTGGCTGTGTCGATGAGAGGTTATCTGCTGAACTGTTTTGTTAAGTGATTCATATACGTGAAGGCTAAAGTGTTTTAAATCATTTTGACTTATTCTTAAATCATATTTCTTGGAGCTGTGAGTCCATTTAAGCTGGCTTCAGTATGTTGAAGTGAGTTAATATGCACTTTAATAAAAGTTTGAATAAGTGTTTATATAAAACGTACGACCCAAGCTCAATCAATCTCTCCACCCTTTCAATCCTGATAGCCCAGTATTCTGCAACATCTCATAGATGAAGATCTTGATGCGGGAAGTTTTACGTGGCTGGAGGAAGATACTGAGAGGCAACTGTCGTAAATACGCAGCATATCACAGAAAAAAGTGTCACTTCTTACCACAAGACTCTACATACGAAGTAGCTGCTGAACTTGTGCACTACATCAAAATATATATCATGCTAAAATGATGATTTTCCATTTCCTGCAGAATAACAAGTTTCAAAAGATGATTTGAAGCGAATAGCAGGTTTCAGGGTTACTTTGACTATCATTTTTAATAATGTCGGATAATTTATTAAGTTCTGCCCCACGTCTATCGCACCTTCCCGCGCACACGGGAAGGAATGAAAATTGCCATCTGCAAATGCAACGATATTAGTACTGAAGATACATTGTTCTGTGATGCTATAGGAGGCAATTCAAACGTAATTCAGTATGAAGCAGTTACTCTGTAACGCCACTGAACGTGTTAATAAAATAATATTGGCCAGTGCGTTCCTGTGAAATCGATTAGTCTTCCGATATTTTTCAGTCGAATTGATAGACCATTAGAGAGACTGTACCATTCTTAAGACTTCGGACTCATTTTTGGGAGGAGTGGAATTCGGATGTTTTGTAGTTCTTAAAACACATGAAACGTATTTTAAGATCATGCCTGTTGACCGCATTAGTTAGCTGATTACTAACTCTGTGCTCAAAGCTGTTTCACCCATCACTGGAACGATGGAGCCCTTATGTGGGGTGCTTTTCCAGACGTGGACTCATACTGAAATCTTTATTCGCCTGATGCACTAAGCGCTCCTTTTGAGTTTGCCAGCGTGCTTTAGAAGTGCCGTAATTTACTCGCAAGGTATTTGTGCCCTGGGTGAGTGGATCGCATGAATAACCTTGTTTTTGTCGCAGCATGAGTGTCTTGTTTCAAATCAAGTCGAGGTATCTTTAAATGAGAAAGCTGTGTCTGAATTGAAAATCGTATCGCAAGAAGATTTATGACGCCGTAATACGGGAGGGAAGCGTAGCAGATTGCGTCGCCTTGTGCAGTCGACCGGTTAACGACTGCCGCCGACAAACCCGCGTGTGATCGATGGCTCGCACGTGAATCAGCAGAGCGAGCTCGCGTGAGAGGATGCGTGATGGTCGAGAGGCGTGCGGCGCCCCCGTGTGCGGGTCACACAGCTTTATCGCTCACTAACAGGAACGCACAGATAAATCCACTTGCTTTTTAAAGTATAAAGATATACAAAGGAGTACGCGCCTGCAGTCTAAGGCACACTACGTATTCATCAAGCATACTTTCGAAATTCGTTGGATTTCTCGTCTACTAAACCTCTAGGAATAACTTAATCGGAGGCAGGTTTATGAAATAACTGAAGTGCATTACCTCATTACGAGTTCAAATGTAGCTTTTCAGCCGAAGTGCACCAGTCAAATTTCGCCGAGACTACCATAAGAAAATTTTTCGAGAGACAGAACTAATGATCTGCAGCTTGCACGAGTACGAATAAATGTGAATATGCATCGGGCTTAAGGAGTGCATTTTCATAGAGTCTTAGCGGAGACTCCCAGTAACATCCGACGTGAGCCTGTTGAGGTTTCCATCTCATCCAATCACACTCTCTATTGACATTGGCACCAACCAGTCACAGTGGGGTCTAAAATTATTTTTATACATCCCAGAACACTACCCAACGCGTGTTATAAGTACTACAAAATAAGATCTTGAAGTTGTAAATTTGCCACCCATCTGAACACATGCAGGCCTTGAAGAAAGGCTTTGTCTTCATCATGGAGACTCGTAGCTAACACGTAAATATCCCTGTAGTCCGTGAACAGACATGGTAATACCCATATATAACGCTGCTGAAGGACGTCTGGAAAGATCTTCCATATACGTGGCAATGCAAATCGACCGTGAATATGAAAGCTTGACTTCCATGCGCATACAGTTGTACTCAAGTGGACGTGGCACTGATTATCGCTAATGCCGTCATCGTGGTTGAATATTATCCCACTACGATGTAAAGACGTGATTAACATGTAAGTAAAAGGCGTATCTTCACCTCTAAAATTATTCCAAATTCCCTTCGATTTTTAGAAGGCGTTCATGCCAATACATAGATGCATATTACTTTTATGTATCTGTCTAGCTCAATCATATTTACTTCTGCTCAAATAATTGGTATCAATTTAAAATTTAATTTAAAATAGATAAAATTTATTGGTATGAATAAACCCTTGAAGCGCAAAAAGCATACATTCTTCTTGTGTTGAGATGTAAGTACCATTTCTGCTGTTATTACGGATTAATGTCATGTGTATTATCGACTCGGCATGCAAACGAAGAAAAATAATTATTTAGTGGAGGTAACGGATTTCTGGCCTGTATCTGATTAACAGTGCTTCAGAGAGCGATCAGTCTGACATTAATAACAGTGAGTAGATCCTCCTACACTAAGTTTATAGATTAACCATAATAATAACAATAACTTTTGCACGCAGCATATCTAAGACTGTTGAAGAACGCCGGCCGGAGTGGCCGTGCGGTTCTAGGCGCTACAGTCTGGTGCCGAGCGACCGCTACTGTCGCAGGTTCGAATCCTGCCTCGGGCATGGATGTGTGTGATGTCCTTAGGTTAGTTAGGTTTAATTAGTTCTAAGTTCTAGGCGACTGATGACCTCAGAAGTTAAGTCGCATAGTGCTCAGAGCCATTTTTGTTGAAGAACAACACATTGTTAGGTAATAGTGTACTGATGCCGTTTTATTCAGTTACAAACTTACGCTTTGACTACAGAACACGAGCAATTGATCTGTATGGGTCTTTGTCTTGCTTTAGTAGATCAACGTACTTTCTCTATACAGTTATCGTAAAATATTTACGGATACTTCACTATTTTGAGCTAAGAAGAAGTCAGAAAATCAATAGTTTAAAAGGCGATTCAGAAGAGGTACATCCAGTACTGATTAACAGTCATACTTACATCCTGCAGGCAGAAATACTTTCAGTGCAAGGAAACTACTTTTAAAAAATACGACTGTTTCCTCGATAGCATAAAAATTCGAAAAGTTTAACTCTGAAAACTGAGACGTCGTTTTCACAGCAAGCTGCAAACAATTTAAAAACAATATCTGTTGGTTTAAATCCAAATCATAATTTATGTTCTTTGTTGTAATCTCACGGTCATAAAAAACTGACGACCGCATCTCAAAATACTATCGTCCACGCACTATAATTTCTTCTCTTATCGTACATTTATTTTTCATACAATAACCTCGCTTACAATCTTGTATAGTCTTCTACAGTTAGTGTAATACTAAAATACCTGGTCTGAAGGGCAAAGTCCCAGAAGCGCGCTGTGGCTAAAAAGGACACAGTGTGTGGTTGCCACTATTACGACGCGTATTACCTTCCCATTGAAAAGTGTTGCGAATGTGTGCTGTGAATGGGATATTTGTAACTATACGAGGAAACAAGGAAATCAATGACAGAAAAAGGGGATTGTGTCGCGCAGTCCTGTAAATTTCTAGTGTCATATTTAAAAATATATAAAAACTCTGCACGTCGTATTGTTAGCATCACGTAAATTCCTTCCTCCTGTGTCTTTACTGCTTGTGTTTCTAAAGGCTATGTATGAAAGAGATGCAGCACACTGCATTGTCTATAATTTGTAAAATTTATTGTGATCATATGAAGAAGTTGACTATGATTTCGGTTTATTTTAGAAACGTTTAGTCGACCGATCCAGATTACAGTTATCGATCTATACACTGGTTTTGTTCATCACAGCACCCATCTTTACGTAGTAACTACCATGGCAGTGTATTATAAATTGAGCCGGCCGCGGTGGCCGTGCGGTTCTGGCGCTGCAGTCCGGAACCGCGGGACTGCTACGGTCGCAGGTTCGAATCCTGCCTCGGGCATGGGTGTGTGTGATGTCCTTAGGTTAGTTAGGTATAAGTAGTTCTAAGTTCTAGGGGACTTATGACCTAAGATGTTGAGTCCCATAGTGCTCAAAGCCATTTGAACCATTTTTTTTATTATAAATTGTGCGTGCTCAAATACTCTAAGGTGTCTTAAACGAAATTCACGCTGCAGTCATGGACTGTGTGGCTGGTCCCGGCGGAGGTTCGAGTCCTCCCTCGGGTATGGGTGTGTGTGTTTGTCCTTAGGATGATTTAGGTTAAGTAGTGTGTAAGCTTAGGGACTGATGACCTTAGCAGTTAAGTCCCATAAGATTCCACACACATTTGAACATTTTTGAACAAACCAAATTCAATTATGACAGCACTGCACGGTGTGAGGTAGCCCACGACCGACATCACATCCATTGACTTCATATGACTTTTGACTGTGTACTGTGTAACCCGTGTGAGAGGGCGTCACTGTATTTCGGGCTATACTTCCCTTTCACTGTAGGCAAGCCAGGCGCATACCATGATGGAAGATATAAACATTACAATCTACTGGATTCTTATTAAGTGTTTTTGTATTGCTATATTTTGCCAGTTGATATGGTTGTGCAGTGTTTAACAAAATGACGCTTCAAAAATTTGGGGATTGTAGAAGATGAAATTTCGAACGTTTTGCTATCAGGAACCTATAGACTGGAATGTGAAATAAAGTTTCTACAGCCATCATGGAGTTGTTGAAAATCCACCCACTACCTGTACAGGGCAGATTCTCAGTCAACAGTTGGGCTGAAATTCTTGGATATCATCTTTTGGACCACACGTCTTACAAGAATGTTTGAAATTTCAAGAGAATGTCTTGCCTGAACTTCTGGAGGATGTTCTCTTGCAATCGCGCACTACTTTGTGGTTTCGGAACGGTGATGCTCCAGTAAATTTGGATCGTCGAGCCAGAACACATCACATACACTACTTCAGACAAAGAGTAATTGGAAGGGGATGACCAGTCCCTTGGCCTACCCGCTCCCCTGACCTCAACCCTATGGCTTTTTCATCTGGTGTTGTGTAAATTTCCTGGTGTACTCGACGGCAGTAGGAACCGAATCTGAGCTTATTGAGTTTACTGAGCGCATACTTACGGTGTTCGATACCATCAGAGATGAGCGCGGAATCTTACAGGAAATCAGGGAAAACATGGTTAGTCTTTTTACATTATCTAATGAAGTTTATGGGTATCACAATGAACATTTATTCCATAGTACTGAAGTTAGAAATCTGTTCTGCGGTATTTAATTGTACTCTACCTTCAATAAACGTTTTCTAATCTAGACTGGTCTGGTGTTTCTAACGAATGCGTAGAAAGTGCATAGTTCTACAGGGTGAAAAGTATTTAAACCGAAAAACTCTGGGAGGTTGTAGAGGACATCAAAATAAGTATTTTTCCCTAATGTCATTTTTTCCTATGAGGATTATTTAAACCGCTGGAGGCCGTATTACCCTCTTCAGTTGTTAGAGGTCGTATTACGCTCTTCAGTTGTAGGCAACTGCTGTCCACCAGTGTAGCAGTGCATTGCCCCTGTTTACTAATGGAGCGATACACCTGGATTGAGTACCTGGAGTAGCGCACCACAACGGACGAGCTGCACAGCGGGTTTATCAACAATAATATCCTAATCTCCGCATCCCGCATCATACGACCTTTGCTGCTGTGAATCAACCTCTGCGTGAGACCGGGTCATTTAACAGATTACCTGGACAGGGACGCCGTCGCACGGTAAGAACGCTGCAATTTGAGGAAGCTGTCTTGCAACATGTGGAGCGGGATCCTCCAATCAGCACTAGTTCAACTGCACGTAACATGGGGACGAATCAGACGAATGTAAGAACAGTCCTTCGAGAGCAATTGTTACGTCCATTTCACTTACAGCGTGTTCACAACCTGGAAACAGTTCATTATCCACCCAGAGCACAGTTTTCGCAGTGGTACCTGGAACAGTGTGAAATGCATCCTACATTTCCATCCTCTGTCTTGTTTACCGAGGAAGTAACGTTCGGGCGTCATGGAGTCTTCAACATGCACAGTTTGCATGTTTGGAGTGAGGGTAGCCCACATGTCACAGTTACTAGCGCTCATCAAGTGTGGTTCTTCGTTAATGTGTGGGCCGGTGTTGTTGGGGACCGTTTAATTGGGCCGTATCTGCTACATAGGCCATTAAATGACAGCCACTGTTGGAATTTTCTCGCTAGAGCATGGCCAAAATTGCTGGAAAACGTCCCACTCCCTACAAGACAACGCATGTTGTTGCAACATGATGGGGCGCCGGCACATTTCAGTCATCGTGTTCGTCGATTCCTGGACCGACGGTTCCCAGAAACGTGGATTGGCAGAGGCAGAGTGTTTGTTGGTTTAATAAAATTGCCGCCAGAGAAATCTTTCTCTGCCGACTTAAATACTCCCCATAGGAAAAGATGACATTAGGGAAAAATATTTGTGTTGATGTCCCCTACAACCTGCCAGAGTTTGTCGGTTTAAATCCTTTTCACCCTGTATAAAAACAGTATTTCACATTTCCCTGTAGCCGGCCGGTGTGGCCGTGCAGTTCTAGGCGCTTCAGTTTGGAACCGCGTGACCGCTACGGTCGCAGGTTGGAATCCTGCCTCGGGCATGGATGTGTGTGATGTCCTTAGGTTAGTTAGGTTTAAGTAGTTCTAAGTTCTAGGGGACTGATGACCTCAGATGTTGAGTCCCATAGTGCTCAGAGCCATATGAACCTTTTCCCTGTAAAGGTTCCTTGTATTAAAACATTTAAAATTCCATGCTTTACAGTCTCCCAAATCTTTTAAACGTCGTTCTGTTTCACCCTATATAGGTGTGCCCATAATTAGATTTCCAGTTTAAAAACGCCATACAGACATTACAACTCCTAAGAATGAAATCAAATTTTTAACAGCATATCATTCAAGCAGGTGCCAACGTTATGAAACAAAAAAGTAACGAAAATTTCACCCACAGATGGCACTGTATGAGTCAGAATATGCACACCAATAGACAAGCGGCACACGGCTGTTCCTCAGTTTGCGGCCAAGACGCCCACCATGACTGTCTCCGGTAAGGATCGCTCGCTGTTTGTAAGGCTCTTTTACAAGAACAATGGCTGTGCGCAGTAGTCTTGCAGAAGTACCGGACAATCAAAGGTGTGAAAAAACATATGGTCCGATGTGTGCTAACGCCCTGGAGAAGATGATTACAGAATTCGAAAAGACAGGTTCTTTTGATGTGCAGTTTGTCAGAAGTGCGAGAATTATCGCACAATCAGCTTAACAGCTCATGCATCGAAGCTGCTTACAAGAATAATATACAGAAGACTGGAAAAGAAAATTGAGAATGCGCTAGGTGACGATCAGTTTGGCTTTAGGAAAAGTAAAGGGACGAGAGAGGCAATTCTGACGTTACGGCTAATGTGCAAGCTGTTCGAGATTCTGAAAAAAGTAGGGGTAAGCTATAGGAAGAGACGGGTCATATACAATATGTACAACAACCAAGAGGGAATAATAAGAGTGGACGATCAAGAACGAAGTGCTCGTATTAAGAAGGGTGTAAGACAAGGCTGTTGCCTTTCGCCCCTACTCTTCAATCTGTACATCGAGGAAGCAATCATGGAAATAAAAGAAAGGTTCAGGAGTGGAATTAAAATACAAGGTGAAAGGATATCAATGATACGATTCGCTGATGACATTGCTGTCCTGAGTGAAAGTGAAGAAGAATTAAATGATCTGCTGAACGGAATGAACAGTCTAATGAGTACACAGTATGGTTTGAGAGTAAATCGGAGAAAGACGAAGGTAATGAGAAGTAGTGGAAATGAGAACAGCGAGAAACTTAACATCAGGATTGATGGTCACGAAGTCAATGAAGTTAAGGAATTCTGCTATCTAGGCAGTAAAATAACCAATGACGGACGGAGCAAGGAGGACATCAAAAGCAGACTCGCTATGGCAAAAAAGGCATTTCTGGCCAAGTGAAGTCTACTAATATCAAATACCGGCCTTAATTTGAGGAAGAAATTTCTGAGGATGTACGTCTGGAGTACAGCATTGTGTGGTAGTGAAACATGGACTGTGGGAAAACCGGAACAGAAGAGATTCGAAGCATTTGAGATGTGGTGCTACAGACGAATGTTGAAAATTAGGTGGACTGATAAGGTAAGGAATCGGAGAGGAAAGAAATATGTGGAAAACACTGATAAGGAGACGGGACAGGATGATAGGACATCTGCTAAGACATGAGAGAATGGCTTCCATGGTACTAGAGGGAGCGGTAGAGGGCAAAAACTGTAGAGGAAGACAGAGATTGGAATACGTCAAGCAAATAATTGAGGACGTAGGTTGCAAGTGCCACTCTGAGATGAAGAGGTTAGCACAGGAAAGTAATTCGTGGCGGGCCCCATCAAACCAGTCAGTAGACTGATGACAAAAAAAAAAGCGTCAGAAGGAGGAAAGCAGATGATCCGAAGTCTGTCGAATCCGTAATTACACCATTGCGATAGGGATCAAGCTGTGATGGGCAAACATATGCATGGGGAACCGGCCGTACGCTGGTCATGCATGCGAACACGGTGGATAAAATACTACGACACATCCTGAATTTCAATCCGTACATAATCACGTATGTTCCGGAGTTACTCTCTGCTGATCTGCCAAGGAGACAAAATGTGGTTGGCGGGGATAGAAAGGTGGAACCAAGAGATAGTCGGGGACGAGCTATCAAACTGCCAACAGCTTATGTAAAAGTCGTGTATTTTGCTGGTTTTGTTGCTACCACGGAAACGGACAATGGATGGGCTTGGAATATTCTTGGGACAGATGAAGCCCCCTTCCGTTACGAAGGACTTGTCAATACAGAGAAGTGCAGAATGTGGGTAACGGTAATTTTGCAAGCACATCAACCGGTATCACCACATTCTGCAAAATTGACTGAGTGGTGCGGGCTGACTGCATCGTTTATCGTACGGCCGGACTTTTTCGAGTGGAGGATTACTGTGGGTCCTGTTGTCTGAACCGTCAATGGTAAACGTCGTGAGAGTCTTTTGCGCAGCATCGTAATACCTACCCTCAACAATGTGCATGTGCAGGTAGGGTCATTTTTATGGAAGATGGCGCTCCTCCGTCATTACGAAGCCAGCGAGGCGGCTGCTGCAGAGTCGTTTCGGAAACGCTAGAATTATCAGCCATTACTGTATTTCCCTACGGTCTGGCCGACCGCATCTCCTGGTCTTTATCCATGTGACGTCTGGCTGCGGTGTTAGCTGAAAGATGTGTTCAGTACTCCATTCACGTTCGTGGCATGATTTAAGGCATGCATTGCGCAACGCTTCTCAATATGATCCCCGAGGCACTCAGATCTGCTGTGATACATGCTGTTCATCGATTTCAACTTGTGGCAAAAAATGGTAAACCACACAGAGAAAATGTCCTGGGCCAGTCTCACGAAAAATGCGAGACGATGTCGTTTTGATATCTATGAGGTTTTTGGCCCAAGGACTAATTTAAAAGTATGCCATTTCGCTTTTGAAGCGGTTTTTGACCTCAGGACAATTAATAACTGATTTTTCCAATCCGATGTTGTTAGAGCTTTCCATTGTGGATGGGCCTTCCTAAGTAACAGTGCCACAACTGTTGGCTGCCGAACTTGTGCAGTCTTGAACTTTGAACAGGAATGATGTACTGTCGAACTCAAACCATGGCCCACGTATTGCAAATCATCTGTCGACTTTGGTTATGCACACCGTGTACAAAGAAGCATGTTGCAAGTCTCTGACTAACCCGACAGAGAAACTATGGCTTGAAAATTTAGAAGAGAGCGGCAGCAAAGTTACTGAGGAGCGTTGTTCGGAATCACTCAATCCAGCGGTTCTCCAGGACGTCCAGAGCTCTGCGTAGCCCGAGGCGCACATTTCTGGCGCTGGAGGAGGAAACGGCAGAGGCGCGCAGCGGTCCCACATCGGGCGCGGCGCGGCGCACAGTAGGCGGCTGGCGGCTGGCGGCGGTGGCCGGCGATGGCCGCGGCGATAGCGGCGCCGCTGTCACGAGCGCAGCCGCGGATTACGGCCGCAATTTCACGGCCGAGCGCCGCGCCGCGCCACCCTCCGACCGCCGCCCCCCGCCGGCTCCCGGGTGACGCCGCCCGCGGCCCAACTACTCGCGGTGTATCGAGGGCCGCCACCGACCACCGCCTGCAAACGATTGGCGCACGGTCGGCCAGCTCCAGAGGACTTCTGCAGTCCCGTACTGTTCGTCAACGCTATGAAACTTGTCGGTCCCACTCCAAAGCTATCCTTCCAGTTCTGGGAGTTTTCCGGTAGCCCATACTGGACACCACCTGCCGCCCCGTCTTATTCGACAATATTAGAAAAATGGTATAATCCGCAGCAAAGCCAGCCATGCTGCCCTAGGAGCCTTCTGATGACCAATATTGGTCCGTACCTACTGTCCCATTCTGTTAGAGATTGCTAAGAAAGTTGTTGGTTCCAATGCAAATCCGTGGCATTGACAAGACCACCACAGTTTACAGTGAATGAGATTTTACGGATGTAATAGGGCCGGCCTGGATTTTAATTCGGGGAGTAATTCTCTTACTAGTTCGGTGGATCACTTGTTATTCATCGTGAGCTATAGGGAAAACTAAGGAAAAAAAGAAGGAATACCCATGTGGTTGTGGCAAACAGTTATAAAAATACCGACGATGAAAAAATAATTACAGTGAACAAAGATTAAGTTCAATGATAGAAGAAAGAAATTAGATAAAGCCCCATACTAACACCTAAAAACTTAAAAAAACTAGACAGCTAATATGGCAGAACAGATTCATAAAGAACGTGCTAGTACCCCTCTATTATATCCCGTTCAAATGGCTCTGAGCACTGTGGGACCTAACTTCTGAGGTCATCAGTCCCCTAGAACTTAGAAATACTTAAAGCTAACTAACCTAAGGATATCACACACATCCATACCCGTTGCAGGATTCTAACCTGCGACCGTAGCGGTCGCGCGGTTCCAGATTGTAGCTCCTAGAACCGCTCGGCCACACCGGCCGGCCCCGTTTCTGTGAGTCCGTCTTGTGTAAACGGAATGGGACCGCGGCTCGTCGAAGACTTGAAGAAAGTAAATGCCAATAGCCATAATTGTATTTGATAATTTTACTTAGCTACCACTGTCGATGCCTCTTTCGCACCATCTTCTGGCTCCTACACACGAAACTAAGTAAGTCATCTAGTCGGCTGTGCCACTACAGGTACCACTATACCCAACTTGTTTCCATAGACATCTTCTCGGTAGACGTGGACGCTTCACGCCTCTAACGACAACTATCAGCCCAAGCCTCCAAAGAAGAAGGTCCCAATACTAGCACGCGAACGACTAGATAACTTACCTAGTTTCGTCTGTAGATGACTGAAGATGGTGCCAATAAGGCGCCGAAACTGATAGATAAACAAAATTACGGCTGTAGGCTTCTGTTTTCTTCAAGTCTGTTGTAATCTGTCGGACTTTACTGCCAAGCCCGAGACTTAAATTCTGGCTGTAACAGAGAAAGGTCATGTTGTGCGGCGCAGTTGATCGAACAAGAGTCGGCACACTATAAGAAAATTCTGTTATTTCCATTCCCCTCCAGTCTTTTGTAGCTGTATAGATGTGCGAAAGGTAAAATATTTCAATTAAGTCAAATCTAAAATACTGTAGAAATACGAAGAAGATATGCAGATTACGTTGCATATATGTATTTGGAAGCATTTATGGAACAGGCAATAGAACTTTGAAGCATAAAACACGGAAATAAACACGACTGAAATATTATAAAACAGTTTCATTACCAATCCTGTTGAATCGAAGTGAATCGTGGGTACTGAATAAAAGGCAAGAAAAACATACACAAGGAGTAGAAATGAGACTTCTTGCAAGGAAACATAACCAGCTTGATCACATATTTTAAGGAGGAAAAAGCACCCTAGCATGATATCAGCCACAACAATCGATCCAACGTAAAAATTTGCCCCAAAATTCTGATAGTTCTGGTCTTCTGAAAGTACAGGTGCTTTTCTCCCGCGTGTCTGTTCGCCACGGTAGCTGCGGAATCAGCCCGCCCGGCAGATTGCTATTCAAAGAAGCGTGGGTTCGGTTACCGACTGGGTGGGAGATTTCATCCGCTCGGGGACTGGATGTTTGGTTGTCTTTACTTTTCTATCATAGCAACAAACAAAAATTCGTATCCAATGCAATGTCGTATCGTCTTTCCGTCATTGAGATGGCTGAATGGTCACAAACGAAAGCCAGTAAAAGAAACAAAGCACTCGCGTGCATTCGTTATTTGTTACCCGCCCCGCCCCACTGCAGCCACTTAATGCCTAAGCCAGAAGTACTGTCCAGTGGAGTAAGTAAGAATTTTGTGAAATACTATTCAGACACTGGTACATGCTTTGCTGCTTATGTCAAAGTGCGCTGTTTCTAAGATAAAGCTGGCGCCAGAGATTTCTTTGGTTTCAACAATTTTACGATGCGATTACCCAATGCAGGGTAACGGATGAGCGCGTCATGAAAAAATTAGTTTAGTGCTATTTTATTTTTTAACATCTCTGTTGTGACTTATTTTCTTTGGATTCTGAAGTTGGCAATTTTAAAGTGAAGCACATTTACAGGATATGTGCCATTCTTCAACATTATTGACGTAATTAAATTTTAAACCTAAATTCATTAACTTCGTTTCATTATAATTCTTCAAAAGTTTAGGTTTTTAAAAAAAACTGATGTTGAGGCACATAGATAGCTGTAGAATGTCAGTACGAGAATACTATTTATAAAATGTGAACGTATATGCACGTGACTCAGTGATATTACGTACTCATACTACATACAGTTTATTTGCGTGAAATAATATGTTTTCTCGCACAAGATTTCAAAACACGCTGGACAGATGCGTCCACCTTTTCCCTCGTCTTCTCTCGCCTTCAACATCCTGCGAATTGGAGAGCTCTGACTGTCGGACATTAGGCGCCTGAAGTGGAGCCAGTCGAGTGACAGACCAACGGTGCGGGCGAAAGTTTAAAATCTGTTATTTCAGAAACTCATAACTGCGTACTGCCAGTTAATATGGCAGATATTTTCGACCAAGATCGATTACTCGGGCTAATATCTTGCTTGCGCGCTTTTTTTAATCCTTGCAGTGTGAAGTCAAGGTTGTGACTATTTTGTTGTTAGAGCAGTGAACTGAAGTAAAAGAAAAATACGATTTGAAGATATTCGAAAAGAGCTTAAGATTTGGAAGGTGAAAGTTCAAATGGTTCAAATGGCTCTGAGCACTATGGGACTTAACATCTATGGTCATCAGTCCCCTAGAACTTAGAACTACTTAAACCTAACATCACACAACACCCAGTCATCACGAGGCAGAGAAAATCCCTCACCCCGGCGGGAATCGAACCCGGGAACCCGGGCGCGGGAAGCGAGAACGCTACCGCACGACCACGAGCTGCGGACGAAGGTGAAAGAAAAACTGGATGAAAACCGAAAGAAGTGAAACGAATGTCTACAAAGAATGCATCGAGAGAGCCTACGACGTCACATAAATAACATTAAACCAAAGACCTGACAGAGCAAGAAAAGATGGGAATGATAACAGAACACAGTTAATGTAATACGGAAAGCAGAGGTGAAATGGAAGACTATAGATCCGCGGTCAATCCTCCTAGGATTTTTATGTGTCTGTTATCACTTCCTTCTCCTCTCGCAATGCTTGTTACTGCGAAAAACGCTGAGATGCACCGCGGTGAAACTGTAGGTCCTCCTCTAACTGTTTTGGAATATGCCTAGTACAGCACTGAGATGTTCAATCCAATCTTCGGCAACGGTCCCAAGTTCGAAAACTGGTCAGGTTCACAGTGTTAATCGACCAGGAAGTTTGAACCTTCGGGTTGATTACAGTTTTACCCGTAATTCAAAATATTTAAATCAAGGAACCATGTTTAATTTTTTGAATAACTAACACATTTAACATTATAGGTTCATATTCAACTATTTTTTTGTGCAATCAGCTACCGCCTCATGTGAAGCAACGAACAATTTGTACGTCTCACTCCGTACTAGTGCACGTTGCCTTTGGCATTTTGTCCGACATTTTGACCCATTATTGTGATCGCAGTTCGACCTTTCCGTCACCTGAAGCGCAATTTCCTTAATTGTCTCCAGTAACGTTAACGAGCAAAACTTCATAATCTAGCTATAGCTCACTGGTTCCCTTCCTCAAACTTGATCTTGCCACGAAATGTATGATGTATTCCTCAACATGGCACTGTACATTCGCAATGGTGCCACTTTCATCGCAGTCTCACTGAATCCAAGTCACGTGGCAGTCATTGCAAAAGCACTTGTAACCAGTGTATTAAAAAATTTTTGGTGTTATTTGTCATGCCTGATTTCCCCACCAGAGTGAAATTCGATGGTAGGAAAAGGAAGAAAAGGAGAACATAAGAACAAAAACTGAGGAAACTGAATGAAAGGGGAAGTCATCCAACAAAATTTTCCATGAAACAATGTAATCATCGCAAATAATTTGTTAGAGTATAATGAGAGAAAGCTTAAAAGCTGTATGCGCGGAAGAGATCTGGAGGAAACAGAAGATTTAAGATACGTTATACAATGTTAACATGTTTTGAAACAAGATTTTAAACTGTAAAATATTTCCAGTGATATATGTGAAACCTGACTACAACTTATTGGTTATAAGCCATATATTAAACGTAAGAAAATAAGGAAATGGGACCTGATAATTGAAGAACCAAAGAGCGTTGAAGGATTCAAATGGAGGATTAGGTAACGACTGATAGAATCAGAGGAAAGAAATACAGCAGAAGACGATTCGGTAAGTTTGTGGGATGAAATATTGAGCCCTGCAGAAACCTATGGATATCACAGCAGTTACTCAGTTTAGTTGATGTAAGGAGAAAATATAAAAATGCAGAAAATGAATCAGACGATAAGGACTATAGACGTCCAAAACATGAGACTGAATGCAAGTGCAAAATGGGTAAGCGGGAATGGCTTGTGTTAGTATAGTCGTACTGCCGCCTCTCGACCGTTTGCATCCGTTTCGCCGAACACAAACACCATCTCGGCTTGTTTCCAACATGAATACCGGACCATTCTCCTGCTTACACTACGTTGCGTCAATCATAGAGCCCGGAACACACAAGGAATACACGGCAAGAAGTCAGAGGAACGTCCATTCTTCTGCTCCACCCACCGGGGCAACGATGCATTTCCGGACATATGTTCCAAGGACCTTTCTTCCTCCATTTCCACTCAGGAATCCGTCGGTGCATATCGTCTGTTTTATTAACGTTCACCTTGCACAGAAGAACTATGAGGTAAATGAACTTGAGGACAAAATTATAGAAATGTGTTAGTGCGTTTTATCCATAAGGGTACAGCGGGGTGTTCCATAAAGTGCAGTTAGTGCCAACACAAACCTGCGATCATTTCATTGATCCTGCCGAAGATAGTTTTATATTAAACCATCTCAACGACCTATGAAAGAGACACTGTCCACTGCAGTCGAGGGATCTCTAGAAAGAGAAAATTTAGGTAGTTAAATTAGTGAAGTGTATTAGCCATAGACTATGATAGGTATCTGATGCTTTGTAACCCGAACCAGAGGAAAAACCTACAGAAGCTTCACGCGATTGAACTCCAGAGCTCATGAGACCTTTTGAAAATATCGAGCGCAAATTACAATAGAAAAAGTACCGTTCTGAGCTGAACAAACGAGACGTTTATCTACGAGGAGCACAAATGAGAAATTCTTCCAGGGTGTGTTATGTACGGTGGGTGGCAAGATCACAATCACGTAAGACAGCTGAACTAAAGAATGCTCTCTAAAAGTGGCAGAGGTGGGAATTGTGGGACACGATGATGAGTGAGTCCAGTCGAATGGGTGGAGGGGAACAGCGACCACAATTATATTGCTGTTTACAATTCACTAACGGTCTGACAAGATAGCGCCTTTCCGTAACAGGCTCTTCACAAACTTTTTCTTTGGGAGACGATATTCCATGAATAGTTATCGATATAACTAGTATATCCTGGTGGCACACAAGGAAATTAAATTTTCTTTGTGGATTAGCTGACCACCTTAAGCAACTAACACTTGCATTTGGCAGTTTGTGGTTCATTTGTTGTAATGCATCAAGTCCGCTCGATCTCGCACGTGATGAGGTTTCGAGTATTGAACAGAAGGGTAATGACATGCCGACCTGTGACTTGATGATCTGTCCCTTACTTCGTGAACCCATAATAATTCTTAAACTGGCTCGGTGAATTACAACCGTGACGTTTGACGTTTGTTAGTGGCTGATGAACTGAATTAAATTCCGACCAACTGCAAGGTAAGTGTTATGTGTGACTAGAAGACGGAGGTGTTAGCAGCGTGGATTTTTTGGGAAGAGTATCGATAGTGTCCATTTGTATCCACACAATCCTGTCATAGGCAGCATTCGTGTACCACGAAAACCTGCTGAAGTCCTTTCGAATATTGCTATTCAAGGTGGTTGTGGATGACACAAGCAGTCAACCGTGGTGCGATATTTCTGCAGGAAGTGTATAACCTTAATGGAGGCGGTCACATGGTGCCAGAGTGTTTACGGTAGATGAAGCAGGGATATTCAGGTTGGTCCTAGTACAACCGACTTTGGGAGTGCACCAGTGTTCGCTAAAGTCTGAGATCACAACAGAAGAATTCAGGAATTAATAAATAAATATTTATACATACAGGTCTTTGGCAAGTGTAAGTTCTGCTACAAAATTTTGAGCCCGGAAAAGGGTATCAAACCGGTCCAACATAAACTGCTTGAGACAGTTGTAGGGGAACCGACACCCATTCAAGTCGTATGGAATGAATTGACATGCGTATTAGCTTCACACTCACGACGTGCGTAGGACGCCCTGTACATCTGTGTTCCTAAGAGGAGGCCACCACCTTGGAATCATTGGGATTTGAAAATCGCGTTGATTGAATACCTACCCAATATACGGGCAGCTGAAATCGTGATAGGATGAAGTTGACAAGGAATTCATTCCAGACATACAGAAATGACTACAAAGATGGAAGGAGACATCGGATGGGAAAGCCTCGTCAAGAAGAAATTTTGAGCTCATCGATTTTCAGATTAACTACAAGACAAGAACAATTTTCTAACACACTTAAAGACTGCCTTTGATCGTAAGTTCTGTACGCTTTCCTAAACTGCTCTGTGTACCAAAAGATCAATGATTAATGCTCATTCAGCATAACAGAACAGAATGTTCTTTTGTGTTAGAGGCCACGTGAAACGTATCCCCGATATGTTTCAAGAAACACTTGGTACTGGCAAATCATCATTTTCTTCTGACTCTTTTCTCGCGTTTGATGATGTGTCATGAGACAGTATCGTCAGCCCCTTCTTCTCAAAGAAACCATCGCAGGAGTGAATGTGTGCTCTTTTTGGATGTTAATTATCTTGAAGATACACTGGCGTCTTTGTGACATCCGTAAAGACATTAGGGCATAACTTCCAAGGAACTAGAGAGAGCTATAGAGGGTAACAATTGTAGAGGAAGACAGGCATTGGAATACCTCCAGCTAATAAAAGAGGACGTAGGCTGAAAGTGCTGCTTTGTGATGAAAAGATTGGCAGAGGAGAGGAAAGAAAGACACTGTAAAGTGTAGTTGGTTTCGATAAGTGAAAAAAATTGTTATTTTTTACTGTTTCACTGTTGACTGTCATTTATATTTGTTTTGTTAATTCTCATCGAAAAGAGCAAAATGGTTCAAATGGCTCTGAGCACTATGGGACTTAACATCTATGGTCAACAGTCCCCTAGAACTTAGAACTACTTAAACCTAACTAACCTAAGGACAGCACACAACACCCAGCCATCACGAGGCAGAGAAAAGCCCTGACCCTCGAAAAGAGCAGAATCGCATGATGGCTTCTCGGAGGAAGACGCAGCCTAGATTATTCGAGGAATCCAACAAATGGTTCAAATGGCTCTGAGCACGATGGGACTTAACTTCTCAGGTCATCAGTCCCCTAGAACTTAGAACTACTTAAACCTAACTAACCTAAGGACATCACACACATCGATGCCCGAGGCAGGATTCGAACCTGCGACCGTTGCGGTCGTGCGGTTGCAGACTGTAGCGCCTGGAACCGCTCGGCCACCCCGGCCGGCAGTAATCCAACACATTGACGACAGTACGCAGTAAACAGAGCGGGCTCTTTGCATAGTCGATGTACTACAATGAATGCTGCGTTCGTTGAGCCTATAGAAAGCGCACGTACGACTTGCAGCCAAATGTGATACGCTGTAATGTGATCGGCCGGCTCGTGTGCCCCAGAGAGAAGCAACGGTAGGTCTTCCGGAAGAAGTGGCCCTCCTTTGTGTTGGTTCCGCCCGCCGTGCCCCGTGCCGGGCGGCTGCAGCTGGTGGCAGCTGCCTTCACAGCGCTGACGGGCTGACTACCGGGCCCTTCAAAGCGTCAATAACAGCCGCGACGGAGAAGTCCCGCTCACCCGTCATGCCTGAATAATCGCAAAAGGTGGATGATTGGTTGTGGGCGGGGATGCAGACGGTGATTGAAGTAGGCGGGGAAAATGGGGAGGGAGGGTTCAAATATCAAGCGGCAGTCTTGTTCGAGAGTCACACGATCTGCGGAAGAAGTTCATTAGCAAAATGTGTTGCTATCTCCTTAAGAGTGGGGTTCCCAGCATTTTTCGTAAGTGCTGTTCCACGAACTAAATAATGAACATGGCATGAAAAGTAAGAATGACTATGTTGTGGTTCTTATTGTTGTTGTTGTTGTTGTTGTGGTCTTCAGTTCGAAGACTGGTTCGATGCGGCTGTCCATGCTACTCTATCCTGTGCAAGCCTCTTCATCTCTGAATAGCTACTGCCATCTGCATCAATGTGAATCTGCTTTCTGTATTCATGTCATGGTCTCCCTCTACAATGTTTACATTCTACTTCCTTCAGTACTAAACAGATAATCCCCTGAAACTTCCTGGCACATTAAAATTGTGTGCCGGACCGAGACTCGAACTCGGGAACTTTGCCTTTCGCGGGCAAGTGCTCTACCAATTTAGCTACCCAAGCACGACTCTCGCCCCGTCCTCACAGCTTTATATCCGACGGTACCTCGTCTCCTACCTTCCAAACTTCAAAGAAGCTCTCCTACGAACCTTGCAGAACTAGCACTCCTGGAAGAAAGGGTAGTGCGGAGACATGGCATAGCCACAGCCTGGGGGTTGTTTCTAGAACGAAATTTTCACTCTACAGCGGAGTGTTGGCTGATATGAAACTTTCTGGCAGATTAAAACTGTGTGCCGGACCGAGACTCGAACTCGGGACCTTTTCCTTTCGCGGGCAAGTGCTCTAGGAGACGAGGTACTGGCGGAATTAAAGCTGTGAGGACGGGGCGTGAGTCGTGGTTGGGCAGCTCAGTTGGTAGAGCACTTGCCCGCGAAAGGAAAAGGTCCCGAAGTTCGCGTCTCGGTCCGGCACATAGTTTTAATCTTCCAGGAAGTTTCATATCAGCGCACACTCCGCTGTAGAGTGAAAATTTCATTCTAGATGATCCACTGTTGTCTCAGAATATGTAGTATCAACCAATCCCTTCTTCTAGTCAAGTTGTGGCACAGATTTCTTTTCTCTCCCTTTCTGTTCACTACCTTCTCATTAGTTACGTGATCTACCCATCTAATCTTCAGCATTCTTGTGTAGTACACTGAGTGGCATTAATAATTCTTGTTTCTCAAACAACTCCACACTAGCTACATCGCACTGTCTTATTTATTTAGACACAACTAGTTTCAAGACCTTAGCTTCGTTACCAATCGCACATGCTCGTTGAGTCCAGACACATTCGGCACACGTAAGCCAGATCACATCAACTTACTTTTGTCAAACTCAAAAAGATACAATCAACTACCTGTTTTTTCTGCATCAGTTTTCTTCCTATTACAAAATGTTGGATTATGGTTTAGATTTCTTACCCACTTTCGCTGTGATGACACACTGAACGGCACAATTAAAGACAAATTGCATTTTACACTTTTGAAATTATTCGCAGTCATTAAATACAGGTAATAAGTACCAAAAAATCGTTTTCGCTCATTTTTACGCCACTCCTTTTCATCCACATCCTCACCTCTAGTGGTAGTGGCTCTGAGCACTATGGGACTTAACATCTGTGGTCATCAGTCCCCTAGAACTCAGAACTAAAACTAACCTAAGGACATCACACACATTCATGCCCGAGGCAGTATTCGAACCTGCGACCGTAGCAGTCGCGTCTGGTGGGGAATTTTACTCCATACAGTATTTTTATACGAATAATAAGTCATATACGCAACAAATTGGACTGAAATTGCTTCATGTGTTTCTGAGTTATGCTTAAATGTCGCCTCTACTTCATTCCCACCCCTGTGGGACATAGGCCATTATTAACCTCACAATTATTCTTTCCAGATGGGAAGTAACCAGTAAACACTGATTCTTTGAAGAACCCAACACCTCTGTATAAAACATCTTCGAACTTCTGAGTACTTTACAAATTAGATAATGTGTTAAATATTTGACTTTAAACATGTCATCCAGTACAATTTTAGAAAATGTTTTTATTAACTTTAAAGTTTGTTGGAGGTGGCGAAGTGCTCTCATTATGAAACACAGGATGAGCACAGTCTGAGTAATTTGCGCTCTGTTTTAAGAAAACTTAGTTTTTCACGTATCTCAGTATTTATGACGTCATAGATTATGAATTATGTGTCTTGCAGTGACATCATACAGAGGTATATGTGGACACATTCTGCGCAGTGTGTTGAGAATAGAGTAAGTAGTGAAGAAGTAATTAATTAAAACTTCAGGCCTAAAGCGGCGGTTTTGCTGCATGAACAGCGAAAATGTAAAAAGCGGTAAAGTTTATCCGCCCATCATTGGCGTCAACGAAAAATGTTTGATGGAAGTTTGAAATTATGCGCAAAGTGTTTTGCAAGTCGCTAAGTGATCTCGTTCTGAAATACTAGATTTTGCGAGCGGTCGTTACACTTCTTATTCAACACTACACCTGCTCTGTTAAGAAATAGGTGCTTCTAAATCCCGCAGTGTTTGTTCCCAGAGAGCAAGTGAAATCTGTAGGATTCTAACGAGTTTGTTTGCGTGGCCATCCTTCGCAGCAAGAAGATATCTGTTTCGTAAATAAAAACGCCTTCTACTGCTGCACTTTATTTTATTCTCCCAGTTGCCTTTCGTCGTTTTTCACTTTAAGGCGTCATAAGTAGGATCTATACTGATACAGTTATGGTAAACTTTTATTTTTAAGTGTATTATTCGCAGATGATAAAACAGTTCACTTCTCACTTTTTATGTAAAAGCGAGAAGTAAACTGTTTTATAATCTACGAATAATACATACCAGTTCACTTCTCGCTTTTAAATAATAAGATAAAAGTGAATTGTTTTATAATCTACGAATAATACACGTCAGTTCAGTTCTCGCTTTTAGAAAATAAGAGAGAAGTGAAGTGTTTTATAATCTATGAATAATACATATCAAAACAAGAGTGTATCATAACTGTACCATTATAGATCCCACTGATGATGCCTTAAAGTGAGGTTCCCGGGTTCGATTCCCGCCGGGTCAGGGACTTTCTCTGCCTCGTGATGACTGGGTGTTGTGTGATGTCCTTAGGTGAGTTAGGTTTAAGTAGTTCTAAGTTCTAGGGGACTGATGACCATAGATGTTAAGTCCCATAGCGCTCAGAGCCATTTAAACCATTTGAACCTTAAAATGAAAACAGAGGAAACGCGTCTGGGAGAATAAATTACAGTGCGGCAAGAGACGAAGTTTTTCATTTAAGAAACAAGTATGTCTGTAACATTCCATCTGAAATCCATGTAAGTACAAACATTCATTTTTATATCTACCCATGTAATCTAACTTACTCTTTCACCTGCACTCTAAAGACAATTATGCAGAATGTTTCTTGAAGTCCTACGCCAATTCGCAGGACTGTAGAAGGCTACAACTATACACTGTTTTGCCGGCCGATGTGGCCGTGCGGTTCTAGGCGCTGAAGTCTGGAACCGCGAGACCGCTGCGCTCGCAGGTTCGAATCCTGCCTTGGGAATGGATGTGTGTGATGTCCTTCGGTTAGTTGGGTTTAACTAGTTCTAAGTTCTAGGGGACTAATGACCTCAGAAGTTGAGTCCCATAGTGCTCAGAGCCATTTTTTATACACTGTTTTGAATACGAGACTGACCACTTCAGAGCCAGTTGAACAAACATATGGAACAATGTGTTTTATTCTTTCGTGTCTGCTGTGGTACAGAACTGTAGCAAATTTATAACCAACTAATTAATGAAGTTAATGCAGAAATTTTGAACTCTACAGATATTATTTTCATGTTGACTTATCGTGTGGGACATGCTCTTATTCCGCAGACTGTCCGCTTCCGACACCACTACTACAATTATTTTTAATTGGGAACTGTTATGTTGCTTTGAGGAAAACAAAAGTGACAATACTACCATAGTAAATTTATCTCTTTATCACCTAACAAACGCTTTGTGGTGAAGCAAATTGTTGTATGTGATTTTTATCTACTAGGCGATTTCGAAGCCGCCCAAGAATTTTAGAGCACAATTTAAAAACTCCATTCACCTCAGTCTACCCTCCGCATGTACGAAAAGCGTTGTGACTAAATTTTCATTTTAAATTATACCTCTTGTCTCCTAGGAGTGTATTCTCTTTAGTGTTTCAGCTATTTAACGCTAGCGGTGCAAAGATGGAGTCAGCTGCTCATAAGCCACACACCACGCCGGTAAGTGCCAAACGATGCCTCGCTTGGTGTAAGGAGCGTAAACATTGGACAATTTGCCAGTGGAAAAACGTTGTGTGGAGTGACGAATCACGGTACACAATGTAGCGATCCGATGTCAGGATGGCAGGGTGTGGGTATGGCGAATGCCCGGTCAACGTCATCTGCCAGCGTGTGTAGTGTCAACAGTAAACTTCGGAGGCGGTGGTGTTATGGTGAGTTCATGTTTTTTTATGGAAGGGACTTGCATCCCATGTTGTTTTTCATGAAACTATTCAGCATAGGCCTACATTGATGTTTTAAGCAACGTGTTGTCTCGTATACCGTATCGTCTCAGTATGTACCGCGCCTTACTATGGCATTTCTAACTACTCTTACCTGAAGAGAATCTAGCTGAAGGGACCGGAAAGGGAAGTAGGAGGCCGGACGTTGAATGTGGGACGATTGGAAGAGTAGGGAGAGAGAGAGAGTAGGAGAGAGCTGTGTAAAATATGAAGACCGATAAGGATTTAAATTCCGGAAATCGATTCGTTTTACAGGCTTTTGTATACGATTCCCGACATTCGAGAGCGACGCACACGTGCGAAGCGCAAGCTTGAGCCACCTCTGGCGGCCGCACAGTGGTGCTCGCTCGCTTCCCGGAAGCCTTAAAGGCCTGCGGGCCCGTGCCGGGTGCAGCTGTTTAGTCCGCAGGGGCGCGTGCTGAGCACACCTGCGGCAAATCTGGGTCACCCGAGCTGACACGGCGGCAAGCGAAGCAGACGTCATCAGCTGGCTTCAAATAGCTTTACTACCTAGACTGATTTTGCCTCCTCCATTTCATCGTATAATGCACGCTTCCGAATATTACATCCAAGTTTATTCTCAGTAAGACTGTACAGTGCATGTGGGTGCCACTTTGGGTCGCTCGTTTTAGTGTATCTGTGGGTGTCGGTAGATAATCATCCAAGAGACGCAAAACTGAAAAAAAAGAAACAAGCAAAGAAAGGAACAGCTGGCTGTCTCGTTAAGTAACTCGTTGGTTTGTGAGCCTGTCATGCTCCAAGACAAAAATATGACAACATATCTCAAAGAATTGATACTTATCCTTAAATATACAGTAGCGTGTTCCATCCACCCACCACGATTAAGGTTCTGCTTGGGAGTGAGAAGGATGACCTGCATTACTGCTGGAAACATTCCTTTCACTGCCCCTAAATTCAGAAACATTACACAAGTACATCACTTGCACAATAGGTTCCGCCGAAAGTTTATGAATCGCTGAATTATTAATGTATCCTTAAAGACTTATACGTAGACTTGGTCACTCATGATCTTGTCTTAAAGCTCACCAGCAGGTTACCGATCTTAGTTCCCTCCGCGCCTCTTCAACAGTATCAGCCCCGTGTATAACCTTTCTGACGATTAAATTCTGGCATTTAACTGCTGTAGCTTCTTCTTATTACCGCCAGTACGCCCGGGATGTTACTTTTGGCGTGTTCGGTTACTGCTGCTGACCAACATCGCCTGGAAGATCTTTGCCGTCACTCTCCAATGGCTGTGCGGCTGGCACTCGTACTGGTTTTCTACCACATAGATGTTCACCTGAGTATTACTCACAACGTATTTCACTAATATATGTGCTTCTCCTCAGTCTATATCGTTTTCCAATCGTGATAGCAATAAGTTTGAAACGATGAGAACTCCGCGATGGCACTAAATGTGATGAGTACTATTTCACCCGCCACAGGTGCTCCGTACCAATCTTGTCTGGCCGAGACTTCTAGTACCAACGTTGCCTGACAGACAGTGTTTCATACCATACTGTGAGATGGGTTGGGGGGAGGGGCAGAGGATGTTTTGTACCAATGATGTGTGTCAGAGGGTGCTTTACACTGATGCTGCGTAGCAGGGAATGCTTCACAAAAATATTTAGTGGCAGATGGTGAGTCGTAAGGAGATTACATTGTTAAATACTGGAAACGTTGACACTGAAAATGTGAACTGACGCTGGAGCCGGACATCTGGCTACTGATAACAGTTGCGGTCATGAGGACCGTGCCTAGTGGCACTGCAGTGGAGCGACTGGCATGTAGTTGTAGCTCCCACCTGACCGGCGCTGTAGTAGCGTGGGCTGGGTGGCACTGCAACTCGCATCTCCCATCAGTGCTTCCTAATAATCTTCCTGTTCCCTGTCTTTGTTGTTCGTATTGCATCTCATCCATCTTTCCCTGTAGCTATCTCCTACTTATCTTACACTTCTGAAAATCTTGCACCATTTTACATTGCCGAAAACTTTTTTCAGGTTGTCAAATCCTATGAATGTTCTTAAGTGTACTTTCATTATCAAGTGTATGGTCAGGAAATCTCCTCTGGTGCATTTACCTTCCCGAAAGCTAAACTCATCGTCATCTTATCGAATTTCAGTTTTCTTTTCCGTTCTTCTACATTTTATTCTTGTTTGAAACTTGGATACATGAACTGTTACACCGATTGTTCTGTAGTCCTCGGACTTTTCTACTCTTACCATCTTTCGCATTGAGTGTATGCCGTTTGCTACTTCCCCTCTCCCTCTCCCCATCTCATCGATTTTAGATATTCCTTTGGAAAGTTCTCTATCGCTGCTGCCTTGATTGAGGGTCTTTGCTTTTAATGTCACCAACGGTTGTTTTGGCTTTCTTGTATGCTGAATCAGTCCTACCAATTCCAAGTCCACTACAATTCCTTTTTCGATTTCTTCTCACTTTTCCAGCTGCCATTTCTCCTTGACTTCCCTGCACATCTGTTTTCTCCTTTCCTAAGACTCTTACATTGGGGTATTCGTGTCCTCCATGAATATTTTGTACCACCTTCCTTCATTCATCAATAACAGCACTTCTTCGGTTGCCTAGGCTTTAATCGTCCCTACCTTCTATGTATCCACGCCTGCCCTTTTCAGAGATGCCAATTTCTGATCAAGAGACCTACTTACTGTAGTACTGACTATCGCAATATCTACAGCCTTTGATATCTTTAAACTCGTCTCTCATTCCTCATTACTTAAGTATCCACATTCATTCTTTCGAACGGATCTCTTAAACTGCTGTACACTTCGTCACTACTAAATTGTGATCTGGATCTGTATCTGATCCTTGGTACATCTCACAATCAAATAACTTATTTCGGTGTCTCTGTCTGACCATGGTGCTATCCAGCAGGGATCTTCCTTTGACTCAACGCCTTTTCCAAGTATACATCCTCCTCTCCTGCTCTTAGAGCAGCGTGTTTGCTGTTACTAGCTGAAATTTATTGTAGAATTCAATCAATCTTCCTCCACTCTCATTCGTGTTATTAAGTCACTATTCTCCCTGAACTCTGTCTTCTGTTTCTTCCTTTACCGCCACGCTTCGATGTGGCATGATTATTGTATTATCAGCTCCATCTACTAACTGAATTACCTGCTCAATATCGTCATATATTTTCTCTATCTCTTTAACAGTCTGTACTACAACACTGATATGTTGACAGTTCTGATGAGAATAATCCTATCTCTGAACTGTTCATACTAACTCAGTCTCATCTCTGCAATCTTATTTGCAAAGAATTTTCTCCCGCTATACCATTTTCTGACATTGTTGATATTACCTTATATTATCCTCCTCATAAAATCCGATCTTACTTCCATCTCACATCACTGAGCCCCACTGTAGCAAGAATAAGCTTTCTCATTTCCTTCAAATTTTCTAGCTTTCCTACTACGTTCAGTCTTCCTATATTGCACGCTACAGCTTGTAGAATGTTACCATTCCCTTGATTATTCAATTTGTCTTATTGTTACCTGCGTCAGGGCAATCTGAGGTATGTGAATTGGGGACTAAACGGGAACCTTTTGCCAATGGAGAGATCACCAACACACGTTATCAATTGCAGTTCACAAGGGCCTTTCGCATCCTCACGCCGTTCACAATTTCTGATTCTTCTACGTTCATTTGTTCAACAAATATTATACATACATCATTAATACCAGCTAAACTGATGCCATAATCCCGAGCAAGCGCTCTTCGTTCTGCCTTCAGACTTTCTATTAATGCGCCTGTCGTGATTAGAAGAAATAACGCCTTTTCACCTACGTCTTACATCCGATAGCGAGGTCTTGACACCTGGCCTTCCAAGTCCCTAATGTTAATAGCGAGGCGTATCACAGGCGTGTCTAATTCAACTGTCTGCTGTTACATAGTTCCATCAGGTAAGGCAAAAACATTTTATTTGTGCAGGTGTTGGAAGTTAGGTCTATTTGTACAATGAACCCAGTAATTGGCGTTCAGTATTATGAACGGTCATGACTTAGCAACTACCGATGAACTGTTTTCTAGAGGAGGAGCGAACAATCGCTGGCAGCGGTAAATGGGTAAGGCTTTTGTTACTAGCAAGAAATCATGATTGCTGTACCGTACATGTCACCAGTTTTGAGAACATGGATATTATTAAAAGGAAAATGTCACGACGAAAAAAGATATTTTAGGCATCTCTGAATTACGACTGATTAGCATTTTTCGTTTCAACTCAGGTGACGCAATAGTCTACTTTTCAGACAATGAAGTACAACATTCGTCACAGGAAAACATCTACGGAACGCAGTTCTTCGATATAATCCCATTAAATGACATGGTAGTATCAATTCTACTAAAACGAACGAAAAAACTTATCCGTAACAGAGATGTACGCTCCAGCCGCAGATGTTACAGAAGAAAAGCTCGGAAGTTATCATAATGATGTGCCGATAGCTCTGGACTTGAATCCAAAGATATGTATGACAGTTGTTACGACAGGCTGAAATGTTGAGATTGGAGATACAGGTGGAGGTACGCCAGAACCAAGAATTGTAGGTAAATTCCTAGGTCCACGGAATTCAGCAGGACATAGGTTATTAGAGTACTGTATATAAAATTCTTTATATATCTGCAAACAGGATAAACGCCGACAGTACGTGTGGACATCACCAAACGGTCTACACGCAGATCAAATTGATTACGTATTAGGACTAACAAGGTTGGAAAGTTCTGTACTAACTCGTTACCACACACTCGTCACCAGAAGCAGACTGCCATTCAGACCATCAATGGGCTACATGTGTGTGACCAACAGGCCGAAAAAAATTTATGTATCAGTCCTGAAGTAAGGGGACCCAAGGACGTGTGAAAATTACAGAACGACAGCTTTGCTACCATATGCTAGTAAGATTCTTTTAATAATAATCCAGAACCGACTAAAACCATGGATGCATAGACAACTACCAAGCGAACAAGTTTGGAAAGTGTAGAGGCCCCAACGACTAAATACAAAAGTTAAGATGGATCTTGGAAAAAGCCTGAGAAAAACAAAGAGGAAAAGCAGATGAGAGAGATGCAAAGGACGAATCTTAAGAAAATATAACTAATTCATGAAAGAAGTGCTTTAAAACTTTGTTCGGTATATTCTTGAACAAGAAACTTCTTAATTTAATAAATTTTTTACTTAAATTGCAATAACTGATACGGTGAAACTTATATGTTATTTAAGTCTCAGACTGCTGAGTGAAACTGAACGTACGGAGCCTACTTTCTCTTTACTTACTCTTATCATTTCGACACTGACCCACAATATCCTAGCGCAATGCGATCTGACTGCTCAAAAGTGATAACCTGACTTCAAATATTAATACAAAAGAAATGCACTGAATAAGAAGAAATGTTAACAATAACCCATACAAAATAGTTCAAATGGCTCTAGGCGCTATAGGACTTAACATCTGAGGTCATCAGTCCCCTAGACTTACAACTTCATAAACCTAACTAATCTAAGGACATCACAAACAGCCAAGCCCGAGGCAGGATTCGAAAATGTGATCGTAGCAGCAGCGCGGTTCTGGACTGAAGTGCCTAGAACCGCTCGGCGACAGCGGCCGGCTAACCCATACATATCATAAGTCACTTACATCACAGAAAATCTTCATTACACGAACTTCAACAATGCAGTGAACACCAATAAAGCCAGCTAAATAAAAGATTCTAACTATTGTAGCCCCCCCCCCCCCCATGACCTTTCCGTTGGTGGGGAGGCTTGCGTGCCTCAGCGATACAGATGGCCGTACCGTAGGTGCAACCACAACGGAGGGGTATCTGTTGAGAGGCCAGACAAACATGTGGTTCCTGAAGAGGGGCAGCAGCCTTTTCAGTAGTTGCAGGGGCAACAGTCTGGATGATTGACTGATCTGGCCTTGTAACATTAACCAAAACGGCCTTGCTGTGCTGGTACTCCGAACGGCTGAAAGCAAGGGGAAACTACAGCCGTAATTTTTCCCGAGGACATGCAGCTCTACTGTATGATTAAATGATGATGGCATCCTCTTGGGTAAAATATTCCGGAGGTAAAATAGTCCCCCATTCGGATCTCCGGGCGGGGACTACTCAGGAGGACGTCGTTATCAGGAGAAAGAAAACTGGCGTTCTACGGATCGGAGCGTGGAATGTCAGATCCCTTAATCGGGCAGGTAGGTTGGAAAATTTAAAAAGGGAAATGGATAGGTTAAAGTTAGATATAGTGGGAATTAGTGAAGTTCGGTGGCAGGAGGAACAAGACTTTTGGTCAGGTGATTACAGGGTTATAAATACAAAATCAAATAGGGGTAATGCAGGAGTAGGTTTAATAATGAATAAAAAAATAGGAGTGCGAGTCGGCTACTACAAACAGCATAGTGAACGCATTATTGTGGCCAAGATAGACACAAAGCCCATGCCTACTACAGTAGTACAAGTTTATATGCCAACTACCTCTGCAGATGATGAAGAAATAGATGAAGTGAATGACGAGATAAAAGAAATTATTCAGGTAGTGAAGGGAGACGAAAATTTAATAGTCATGGGTGACTGGAATTCGTCAGTAGGAAAAGGGAGGGAAGGAAACATAGTAGGTGAATATGGATTCGGGGGAAGGAATGAAAGAGGAAGCCGCCTTGTAGAATTTTGCGCAGAGCATAACTTAATCATAGCCAACACTTGGTTCAAGAATCATAAAAGAAGGTTGTATACCTGGAAGAATCCTGGAGATACTAAAAGGTATCAGATAGATTATATAATGGTAAGACAGAGATTTAGGAACCAGGTTTTAAATTGTAAGACTTTTCCTGGGGCAGATGTGGATTCTGACCACAATCTATTGGTTATGAACTGCAGATTGAAACTGAAGAAACTGCAAAAAGGTGGGAATTTCAGGAGATGGGACCTGGATAAACTGAAAGAACCAGAGATTGTAGAGAGTTTCAGGGAGAGCATAATGGTACAATTGACAGGAATGGGGGAAAGAAATACAGTAGAAGAAGAATGGGTAGCTCTGAGGGATGAAGTAGTGAAGGCAGCAGAGGATCAAATAGGTAAAAAGACGAGGGCTAATAGAAATCCTTGGGTAACAGAAGAAATATTGAATTTATTTGATGAAAGGAGAAAATATAAAAATGCAGTAAATGAAGCAGGCAAAAAGGAGTACAAACGTCTCAAAAATGATATCGACAGGAAGTGCAAAATGGCTAAGCAGGGATGGCTAGAGGACAAATGTAAGGATGTAGGGGCTTGTCTCACTAGGGGTAAGATAGATACTGCCTACAGGAAAATTAAAGAGACCTTTGGAGAGAAGAGAACCACTTGTATGAATATCAAGAGCTCAGATGGCAACCCAGTTCTAAGCAAAGAAGGGAAGGCAGAAAGGTGGAAGGAGTATATAGAGGGTTTATACAAGGGCGATGTAGTTGAGGACAATATTATGGAAATGGAAGAGGATGTAGATGAAGACGAAATGGGAGATAAGATACTGCGTGAAGAGTTTGACAGAGCACTGAAAGACCTGAGTCGAAACAAGGCCCCGGGAGTAGACAACATTCCATTTGAACTACTGATGGCCTCGGGAGAGCCATTCATGACAAAGCTCTACCATCTGGTGAGCACGATGTATGAGACAGGCGAAATACCATCAGACTTCAAGAAGAATATAATAAATTCCAATACCAAAGAAAGCAGGTGTTGACAGATGTGAAAATTACCGAACTATCAGTTTAATAAGTCACAGATGCAAAATACTAACGCGAATTCTTTACAGACGAATGGAAAAACTGGTAGAAGCCGACCTCGGGGAAGATCAGTTTGGATTCCGTAGAAATGTTGGAACACGTGATGCAATACTGACCTTACGACTTATCTTAGAAGAAAGATTAAGAAAAGGCAAACCTACGTTTCTAGCATTTGTAGACTTAGAGAAAGCTTTTGACAATGTTAACTGGAATACTCTCTTTCAAATTCTGAAGGTGGCAGGGGTAAAATACAGGGAGCGACAGGCTATTTACAGTTTGTACAGAAACCAGATGGCAGTTATAAGAGTCGAGGGGCATGAAAGGGAAGCAGTGGTTGGGAAAGGAGTAAGACAGGGTTGTAGCCTCTCCCCGATGCTATTCAATCTGTATATTGAGCAAACAGTAAAGGAAACAAAAGAAAAATTCGGAATAGGTATTAAAATTCATGGAGAAGAAGTAAAAACTTTGAGGTTCGCCGATGACATTGTAATTGTGTCAGAGACAGCAAAGGACTTGGAAGAGCAGTTGAACGGAATGGACAGTGTCTTGAAAGGAGGATATAAGATGAACATCAACAAAAGCAAAACGAGGATAGTGGAATGTAGTCAAATTAAGTCGGGTGATGCTGAGGGAATTAGATTAGGAAATGAGACACTTAAAGTAGTAAAGGAGTTTTGCTATTTAGGGAGTAAAATAACCGATGATGGTCGAAGTAGAGAGGATATAAAATGTAGACTGGCAATGGCAAGGAAAGCGTTTCTCAGGAAGAGGACTTTGTTAACATCGAGTATAGATTTAAGTGTCAGGAATTCGTTTCTGAAAGTATTTGTATGGAGTGTAGCCATGTATGGAAGTGAAACATGGACGATAACTAGTTTGGACAAGAAGAGAATAGAAGCTTTCGAAATGTGGTGCTACAGAAGAATGCTGAAGATAAGGTGGGTAGATCACGTAACTAATGAGGAGGTATTGAATAGGATTGGGGAGAAGAGAAGTTTGTGGCACAACTTGACCAGAAGAAGGGATCGGTTGGTAGGACATGTTTTGAGGCATCAAGGGATCACAAATGTAGCATTGGAGGGCAGTGTGGAGGGTAAAAATCGTAGAGGGAGACCAAGAGATGAATACACTAAGCAGATTCAGAAGGATGTAGGTTGCAGTAGATACTGGGAGATGAAGAAGCTTGCACAGGATAGAGTAGCATGGAGAGCTGTATCAAACCAGTCTCAGGACTGAAGACCACAACAACAACAACAACAACTATTGTAGGCTCTAACTACTAATATGCGTGTGGTTATCAAAGGAAAGATTTTATTGCAGAGCAAAAAATGTATTTAGCAGATTTTACCTTAATCATGTGACAACCAGTTAAAAAAAAATTATATAATCGTCAGTAATAGAACACACATTCAGACCGTCCGCTTCCGGTAATACTGCAAATCTCCAACACTGCTATTTATTAATCTCTAACCTCCATCACTGCTGACTACTCACTCCCAGTTTCCATGACTGCTGGCTTTTCACCTCCAAGTTCCATCGGTGATGACTATTCACGTCTAACAGCGAGTCCGACCAGCCATAGCGGCTCTTACAGAGTTCGCACAGCGCTGTCAGAATTATTAATGCAGAGCGCTACATAGCGCTGCCAACATACAAATACATAAACAGGCTACCTACATATATTTCTCATTGCCCTGGCACACTTATCACGTGGGACTACCAGGAGAGATAGAGAAGATCCAACGAAGAGCTGCGAGTTTCGTCACGGGATCGTTTAATCGGCGCGAAAGCTGTACAGAGACGTTCAACATATTCCAGTATGGAGAGTACGTTCCGGGTAGAACCAGAAAAAAATATTGCTACCTCCAACAAAAGTCTCGTGAAATGACCACAACAAGAAAATTCGAGAAACTGGCGCTGACACAGAGGTTTATAGACAATCATTCTTCCCACGCGCCATTCGCGGGTGGAACAGGTACGGGGGATTAATTATCGGTACCAGGAATACCCTACACCAACCAGCGTCAAATAGCTTACGGCGTATTGGTGTAGATGTAGTCGCAGAATATCAACAAAACTTATTTATGTTCTTTATTGACTGCGGAAAAGCATGTGGCAGTGCAAGTGACTCAGATGTGTACGGCTTCATGAGACCACAATAGCATTTGACACAACTAATCAACAACCTCTTCAGTCTGTACAGCAGTATTGTTCCTGTCTTGAACAGAGACCCTAATGACTTAAACGATAAAGCGCCCAGTTTTAACGTGGAAAACGGCTTAAGCAACTCTTTCGAGCAGGAGCGTTATAGCGGCACGCTGAATGAATGCAGCATGTCACCTTCGACGTCATCATGAGGTAAGAAGACGTCACAACCGCTTTCCTTTGTTTGGAACTGACGAGTGCAATGATCTGTCTCATGAATCTGTAATCTCTCAGATTTGTAAAGAGAGCTGGAACGTCACGGTTGCCAGGAGCTAGATGGTGGAGAGGTGAGGGGCTGGATTAGCTAATAAACACGTAACACCTTAACACATATTTATCACAGATAAATTTTCCCAGAGCATAAAAAATATCTTAATCACACATTTAAATGGTCACTTAAACAACGGTCTTAAACGAGCAGAAGAAAACTCAATTACAGTTTCTCACTTAGACCTCGAAACGGCCAATTAACTTTAAATTCTAGACAGTTACTGCGGCTACAAACCAGAAAGTTCTTACTGTGACAAGATTTACTAGTGAGAAAGTAAATTGCAAGACACTAACAAAGTTAAAACCATTAAAACCTTGCACATCATTCTATTAAATGAACTATGTATTGAGCCATCTACAGAATTACATTTTTCACTTCGATAAGACTGCACTTTGTCTCAAGAATTACAGTAATAATAAACTTAAGCATGGCGCCCAGAACCACCAAGCGTTGCTGTTGGCGTCAAATCATGGAATAATTGCACGCAGCAGTAACACGAGACCACCAAACCTTGACATCCATAACGCTCGTCAGCCATGAGTACAAGCACCAGCTCAGAACAGAGGGGCAGACACAGTTAAGGAACCTGTTCAGACTTCCCCAAATTAACAAAAATATAACAACTTGGACTTTACCAACTATAGTCCTGATTAATTAACCTCCTGTAAACAGTCATTTAACGTATCAGTGGCTCAGACCTGTACGTTACACAATTAAATAATTAATTTAACCACCGTGACAATCTCAGTCACCAAACTTGCACTCGCTCAGCACACTTTAATTACTTCACAAGTATCAGGACAAATTTTATCACAGCCCGAAAACCCCACCCCCCCTATTCTTTCCCGGACTCTATTTCCTCCCCTTATTTTTTTTTTAAAAAAGAAAGACTCATGGCGGTAGACAACTAGAGTGCGGTGTGGCTGGTAGGTTTGCCCATAAGAATAACAATGTCCCAATTAAGTTTATCAGAGCTCACCGTTACACAAAGGAAGTCACCGCAAGAAGAGGACAAATTCACGCGATGTTTACGGTCCAGGTGAGAAGTCACTAAACACTGCCGTATCACAACATCCATGGCTCCTCCCAAGGAGTTTCCGTCCACTGTGTCCCAGGTCAGCCTATCTTGTAGCCGCGACGCTTTTGAAATAGCCGCGGCAATTCAGTCGTGCCCCATCCGTTCGCCATTCAAGTCCGTAGCAAGCGAACCACTAGGAGCGCACCAGAGGTCACGCCGTCTCAACGAACGCCATAAACCTTGTTTTTCTCTGGCTGTCGCTCATCAGCCGAGCACTACTGAGTATCTATTCCCCTCCACTATACCCTCTAGCTGAAACCAAAGAGTTGACCACTATCGATATATGAGGCAAAGAGGATATTCTTGCAAAGGTAAATCGAACTGCCGCGCCACGACTCAAAATCATTCTAACAAGAATATGTGCAGAGGTTAAATTTAGTTTATAGAGTAAAGGCGCATTGGCTACCACTCTGTAACCACTCTTATTAACAATATTTGTTTCTCTTTAAGTGTTAGTGTTTTGCTTATTGTCGCCTGTAGTGAATTCTTGGTAGCAATCGCATTTAATGAAGACTCTTCCTGGCAGTGTGAACTTTCTTTGTTTTAATATGTGTATATTTTAACAATAAGTTTTTTCATTGTGTGTTGTGAACCTTGTCTATCTCCTCAGATTTGTTTATTAGTCAATTTAGAGCCATAAGTGGGGACGAATTCGATTGCCTTACGCGGCCTTAACAGACTGGATTTCGCAATTAATTTTCAAACGGACTCGACACTAGGTGGAGACGCATTCATTCTCTTATTTAAACGAAATGACTTTATCAAGCTAAAAGCCACATGTACAGACAGTTGTCAAATATTGTAAGTGTTTTCACACGGTTTACAATTAAATCATTTGTTACCACACGACTAAGAAATGCCGATGTAGTAGTATATTCCTACCCTATATTGCAAGCTTCGTCTATGAAATTTACTTCTTATGTGCAATAAACAAAGCCTGAGAAAATGTGAAGCACCGAGAAGGGATTTAGAAAACGAAATCAAACTATGCAGTTTAAGGGGAGTACGTAATTCCTATATCTACAGTGTTATATTCCCAG
The DNA here is from genome assembly GCF_023864275.1 of Schistocerca cancellata. Classification (NCBI taxonomy): domain Eukaryota; kingdom Metazoa; phylum Arthropoda; class Insecta; order Orthoptera; family Acrididae; genus Schistocerca; species Schistocerca cancellata. The sequence goes on from NC_064627.1 coordinate 619,695,814, forward strand.
TATTGATGACTCATTATCGTAGAAACTTTGACAGATAGATACCTGAAATTTTTGGAAAATATAGTTTCCCTCCTTTTCCCATTACTTAAGCATAATAAGTATATATACATAATTAATTGGTTATAATTTCTTTAAATTTATGTTCAATTTTTTTCTAATCCGCTTTTGCTTCTGCGAGTAAAAGACCATTACAGGTAGAAATGTTTTGGTGGTTCTGCAGCAGCAGTGTACTAAGAGGTAACATAGTGTAAAATCACATCTACGTATTAGTAATTGTTCCTGAGATAATGAGCGTAATATTAAATAAAAACCATTTTAAGGAAATCAAGTTAAAACGTTTCATTTGATATTAACTCACATGTGGAGGCATACTAGCTCCTACATACAGCCAGCCCCGTAATCAGCATTATCTGGGTCCTGTCCTTGATCATCCTACAAACCTTAAAGTTTCTTTCTTTTCCTGCCTCTTGCTTCCTTAGACATTTCCTCTGCTGCACGCTGGGCTTTCGTAATCCTAAGTCGATACGTTCCCTGGAAGGATTGCAGTGTGCTGGCTCCTGGAGTGATACCAAGTTGCTCTTTTACCAAAATTCTTCTCTTATTACCATTCTTATACGTTATCACAGCGTTACAAACACCGAAGCATAGAGTTTTCATTCCTACAAAGAAATTTTTTGGTATGCAGGTCCAAATAACATTATTGAAAGACTTGCGATCTACCCTGGAGACATTTGGAAATAAGGTCAGTATGAGCTAACTGTATATATATATTGGTTTAAAGCTTCCGTCACTGCTAAATAGTACCCTTTTTTGTGCCTAAGTTGTTACTCTGTACCCGCTGCCTGAGGTTTGCGGTACTTGCACCATGAATCAGCACCAAGTGGGCAAAAACCATGTATAGGTGTTATCATCAGTGGATAATTTGTGTAAGAATGTAGCCCACATTGCTCTTTTGATTTCTTATAGGTCATCTTTATTAATTCTTATTGCTATTGCAAGTAGGCTGTTTAGGTTTTCTTATTGGTAACACCACGTAGCGCTCAGTATGAAAATCACTGGCTGTGCTGTGTGCAGTCTGTGACTAGTTTGCATTGTTGTCTGCCATTGCAGTGTTGGGCAGCTGGATGTTAACAGCGCGTAGCGTTGCGCAGTTGGAGGTGAGCCGCCAGCAGTGGTGGATGTGGGGAAGTGAAATGGCGGATTTTTGAGAATGGATAATCTGGAGGTGTGTCCATCAGAAACAGTACATTTTTAAGAATGGATGTCATGAACTGCTAAATATATTATGACTATTAAGGTAAATACATTGTTTGATCTCTATTAAAATCTTTCATTTGCTAACTATGCCTATCAGTAGTTAGTGCCTTCTGTAGTTTGAATCTTTTATTTAGTTGGCAGTTGTGGTGCTCGTTGTATTCCAGTAGTTCGAGTAACGAAGATTTTTGTGAGGTAAGTGGTTTGTGATACGTATAGGTTAATTTAGTCAGGGCCATTCTCTTGTAGGGATTACTGAAAGTCAGATTGCGTTGCGCTAAAAAAAATATTGTGTGTCAGTTTAAGCACAGTCATGTATAATTTTTCTAAGGGGACGTTTCACTATTCCATAATATTTCATATGTCATTTATCAATGTTTTTGTCTGTAAGTCTTAATTTACTATTTAGAGTTTCCACAAAGTCCATGTGCAATACCGTCATTTCTGTTTACATACTGCATCCAACCTCTGAACACAAACACTAGCATGAATTCAAGAAATAAATAGCTGAAAATCACTTACTTCTAGATTGAATACTTCTGGAGATAGAGATGCTTAAGTAAGTCAGTGCAGAACGACTGGATTTTTCTACACTCGCACTATTAACTTTTAAATAATAAAAACTACACTTCGAATTGGAATTAATCGACATATGATGCATGAAATTATTCAGGAAAGATCAAATATTATTAAGAAATAATATTTGGGAAATGTCACTTTTTGACCAATTCAGCCACATGTACTCTCCGTAAGAGGATATGTGACATTAATTTACTGATTACAAGATCGAGTCAAATTTGCAAATAACTTTGCAGTATGAGCCCATTTACTCCCGTGCAGCCCCTCTGACCAGTCCGCATACACTGACTCGGCTGGGAAGGTTGTCATAAAGCCGTTGTACTCATTCATGAGGCAATCTGGCCCGCAACTGTTCTAACTGGTCCTTGATTTCATCGATAGAAGTACTGGGACGGAGTTGACAACCGATCTGGTCCCGCACGTTCTCTGTCGGGGACGATCTTGCTGGCCACAGGAGAATTTCAACATCACGCAGACGATCCACAGAGACACGTGCACTTCCTGGACGAGAGTTGCCGCGTTGAAAACAGGCCCACCGATAGCGTCGCGTGAGAGGCAGCATGTGAGGACGCAGGATGTCCGTGACGTACCGAGATGATGATGATGTTTGGTTTGTGGGGCGCTCAACTGCGTTGTTATCAGCGCCCGTACAATTACCCAATCTTTGCTCAGTCCAGTTTCGCCACTTTCCTGGATGATGATGAAATGATGAGGACAACACAAACACCCAGTCATCTCGAGGCAGGTGAAAATCCCTGACCCCGCCGGGAATCGAACCCGGGACCCCGTGCTCGGGAAGCGAGAACGCTACCGCGAGACCACGAGCGACGGACTCCGTGACGTACCGTTGTACCACTGCCGTTCCTCGGTCGTCACCAGCCGAGACGCAGAGTCATACCAATGTTTCCCAACATCGTGGCGCCAAGTGTAACAGCGCTGTGTTTCTCCGAAACACTGGAAGAAATGGATCTCTCGGCAGGTAGCCGCCATACAAGCCGACGATGGTCATACGGGGTAACGCATAGTAGTGACTCATCGCTGAACGATATGTGGCACTACTCACCAGTATTACATGTTTCCAGGTCATGGTACCACTCCAAAGACAACCTTTGTGTTACAGTGCTAACGACACCGGCATATGAGACGGTAATTACCTAGGCCAAATGCTGCTAGTCTCCCACCAGTGAAGCGCGATGACACAGTGAGTCCGTTACCTATTCTCAAATGGCAGGCGCAGATGTGAAGGACTTAGGTTTTACTTTTTGTGCGATACGACTATTTTCCTTTCCGGTGGTCAGAGATGGTCGACAACAAACCTGACGACCAGTATGCCTGCCATCACATTCCCGTACCATCCAACATGGATACTGTCATATCCGAATACCCTACAAATTTGGATATAGCAGGCGACCAAACGGACACTCATGGGGATCCTTTCAAACTTTTTCAGGTGCTGATATCGCTGTGGCACACGTGTACACGGTATCTCCGTGTCCTGCTCATTGAAGGCCAAACATCTGACGCTCTTACCGTGCATTATAGAGCCTACCACGCGTGGTAATAAAACCAGTCATGAATTACACTAATGCAGCGTGGTGGCCGTTCTGCAAAGACAACTGCAACTTTAATAATTTACGTATCCACCGGTGGTGTGTACGTGCACGAATTTACATTGACAGCCGACCATATCCTCTGCGTGTCATCCAGCGTGTCTTATCTTCCCAAATTTAAAATTATCCATTACGAATAATTTGATGAATAACAGCTCATTACGACCGTATAGACAGATTAGTGCATTAAATGTTTTAAATATCTGCGATCATATCGAGTATTTCTTGACGGGTTGCAAAACAAAACGAGATGGATGGAGCCTTGCAAAAGACACTGTAATCGTTTTCGAACAGTCAGAAGCGAGTACGGTACGCAGCAATAGCTAGAGACCTTGACTTCCTGTATTATGGGGCAGAGGTAATGGCGACTAGCCGTGGGCACCCGGAGATCCGCCTCGAGGCTTGCAAAACGGCGCTGGCTCAGAGCGGCTCTCTGCCGACCGTGTGTCTCCGCTGGCTGTAGAAGCCTCTCCTGCCCTACTGTCCCCATTCACACATTTTCTTCAGGCAACTGTCAACAGCATCAGTATGGTTGTTGAATTACGTGATGAACGCAATGCGAATATATTCCTGACATTGTATCAGAAAGAGGGTTATCTGAAGTGTTCTAAACTCAGAAGAAAAATTTCGAAAAGCCAAGATCGCAAGTATTTTGCCAGCCGGTTTCGGTACGACTACGTTGTCGTTGTCAGCTCTTATACTCTACACATTCACACAGTTCCCTCAATTTGTGCTATGCATCGTGTCACATCATAGCAGAATGCTTTTCTAGTGATCTCGGCTTTCTAAAGGTTTTCTTCTATCAGTTTATTTACGATCAGTTTCAGTAGTGAAGCCATATTCCGAGTGAAGAAATATGTTTTACAGAGGTGACATCACATGTCATGTTGAAAAGCATGAATGACACTGGAGGTGAGTTTTGTAAAATATATCTTTCCACTCTGAGAATTTCTTTATGACTGAAATCGGGCGCGAATAAATTGATTTACAAGATAGCATTGTGTTCATCAGGTATTGCAACGAACTATCCTTCTTTGTATGCCTTGTCATCTCCTAGCCTCCCTTATACATGCATTCAACTAATACTTATTGGCGGATTAGAAGACAGCATACACCCGCAAACAACTGAATTAGGGTTACCTAATTGGTAGAGTGTAACGTTGATCACGGCGTGGATGCGCCCTTGCAAGGAAATCACGAGACGTCCAGATAGATGGGTAGCCATCGTAATGTTTTCCATCATTTGAGTTCCCGAAGCATCTCTGGAAAATTTACGTGTTGTTCGAACCTATCAGCGACAAATGTAGCAGCCTACCTCTGAACTGCTTCAATGTCTTCCTTCAATAGACCTGGTAAGGATCCCAGACACCGAGCAGTACTAAGGAATAGGTCGCGCCAGCGTTCTCTATGGAGTCTCCTTAACAGGTGAACTACTCTTTCCTAAAATTCTTCCAATAAACCGAAGCCGACCAGTCGCCTTCCCTACTACAGTTTTCACATGCTCGTTCCATTTCATATCGCTTTGCAACGTTACGCCCAGATAATTAAATGACTTTGACGCGCGGGGTCGCTGTGCGGTCTGGGGCGCCTTTCCATGGTTCGCATGGGTCCCCCAGTCGGATGTTAGAATCCTTCCTCGGATGTGTGTGTGTGTGTGTGTGTGTGTGTGTGTGTGTGTGTGTGTGTGTGTGTGTGTGTGTGTGTGTGTTGTCCTTAGCATAAGTTAGTTTAAGTTAGATGAATTAGTGTGTAAGCCTAGGGATCGATGACATCAGTAATTTGGTCCAATAGGAACTTACAAAATACAAAAAAAAAAAGACTTGACTTTGTCAAATAGGACACTAGTAATACTGTAACTCAACTTTACAGGTTTGTTATTCCTATTCACCGGCATTAACTTACATTTTTCGATATTTAGAGCTAGCTGCCATTCATCACATCAATTAGAGATTTTGTCTATGTCATCTTGTATCTTCCTACAGTCACTAAACTTTGACACCTTACCGTACACCACAGCATGATCAGCAAACAACTGCAGATTGCTGCCAACCTTGTCCGCCAAATCGTTTATGTATGTAGAGAGCAACACTTTTCTAGGGCACCCCTGACGATACCCTTGTCTCTGATAAACATTCGCCGTCGAGAACAACATGCTGTGTTCTGTAGCGTAAGATCGGACAGTGTTTAGGAAGGATAGGACTTATGCTATGGCAGGTGATGATTGCAGTTAAAATCTGTTTAAACGCAGTTTAGATCGATTTTGGGTCGGACTGTGAAATAGTCTGGATAAAGCGGACCTCGAAAAGGCATTTGACAATGTTGTATGGCCAGAAATGTTTAGAATTCTGAAGAAGGCTGGTCTGAAATATAATGATAGAAGGATAATCTTTAAAATATACCAAAATGAAACAGCCTTAGTTAAGAAGGAAAACAAAGAAGAAACAGCAAGAATAAGGAAAGGAGTGAGACAGGGATGCCCACTATCTCCAGTAATTTTCAACGCATATATCCAAGAAGCAATAGACAAAATAAGAGAGAATATTGAAGTAGGAATAAAACTTAACGGAATGAAAATAGATATGTTGCGATATGCAGATGATATCGCCATAATTACAGAAAGGAAAGAAGATTTAGAAGCCGCACTCAATGAAATGGAAAACACCTTAAAAGAACAGTATGGAATGAAAATAAATAAGAAAAAGACTAAAGTGATGGTGAGTGGCGCCCTGAACTACAATGAACCCATACGAATAACAATAAAGGGAGAGAAACTAGGGCAGGTTACAGAATTTAACTACTTAGGTAGCAAAATAACAGCAGATGGAAGGAGCAAAAGTGACATTAAAAACAGAATACAACTTGCCAAAATAGCATTCAATGGAAAAAGAAACTTACTGACGAGTAGAAATGTTAGTTTAGACGTAAGAAAGAGAGTCATGAAAACCTATGTGTGGAGTACAGCCCTTTACGGATGTGAAACTTGGACTTGTGGAAAAGAAGAAAAGAGAAGATTAGAGGCATTCGAAATGTGGTGCTACCGGAGAATGGAAAAAATCAGCTGGCGAGACAAGGCTACAAACGAAGATGTCCTCAGAAGAGTGAAAGAAAACAGATCTCTTTGGCGAAATATACAGAAAAGAAGAATAACCTTCATAGGTCACATTTTACGGCATAACAATTTCATTAAGAGAATATTAGAAGGAATCATTGAAGGAAGAACTCGCCGAGGACGACCTAGATTAACCTACATTCAACAAGTAATAAATGACATCGGGTGCCAGACCTATGCAGATATGAAGAAGAAAGTTGACAAAAGAACGGAATGGCGTGCTGCTGCCAACCAACCTGTGGGTTGATAACCGAAGAAGAAGAAGAAAGCGGACAATCAGACAAAGAGTGACCATTGTATTAGAATGTTTTTATAGACCACCAGCATGCGCAACAAATGTCGCAGAAGATTTCAGGGAAAGTCTTGAGTACATAGGAAATAAATAACCAAATTATCCATTGTTACAGGTGGAAACTAATCTGGTGTCCACTGACTGGGAAAATCAAACGTTTATCATAGGGGGCAGAAGCAAAGACTCGTGTGAAATTATTCTAGGAGCGCTCTCAACATACTACCTTTAGCAATTGGTTAGAAAACCAACTCGAGATGGGAACATATTAGATATCTCGGCGACAAACAGACCTGATCTTTTTAAGGAAGTTAATCTAAGAGAAGCTATCAGCGACCATAATGTCGTTGTGGCTTCTGTGTCAGTGGAAGTTGAAAAAAAAACAAAAGAAAGAAACAGCGTAGAGTTTTCTTGTTTGGGAAAGAAAATGAAAGTGTCAAAATGAATATCTTCACAGTCAGCTCCAAGAATTGACCGCGGGACACAAAGATATTGAGCATCTTTGGTCGGAATTTGAAGGTATTGTCCACCATGTGCTAGAGAAACATGTACCTAGCAAAAACATAGGGGAGGGAAAGGATCCGCCTTGGTTCAATAAACATATTAGGAAGTTGCTGAGAATGCAAAGAATTTTGCACAGTCGTTTTAAACGTAGTCATTGCCTCACTGACAAACAGAAATTATGCGAAATGAAAGCAGCTATCAAAAGGTCAATGAGAGATTCATTTAACGAACCTGGAAGCAATATTTTATCTGCAGATTCTAAAAATAACCCCAAAAAATTTTGTTCGTACGTAAATTCTATAAACGCTACAAATGATTCGATACCTTTTCTTGCTGACAGTACGGGTAATGTAACGGATGATGATAAACCGAAGGCCGAAATTCTAAACCTAGCTTTCAGAAACTCGTTTATGGTAGAGGACTGCAGCACTATTCCCCCTTTCAACTATCGAACAAACGCAAGGATGGATGACATAGTGTTTAGTGTATCTGAGATTGTAAAACAGTTAAGATCCTTAGAAGCCAGGAAGGCATCTGGCCCAGACGGTATCCCCATAATATTTTATGTTAACTACGCATAAATATTCCCCCCCCCCCCCTTTGAACCATGGACCTTGCCGTTGGTGGGTAGGCTTGCGTGCCTCAACGATATAGATAGCCGTATCGTAGGTGCAACCACAAGGGAGGGGTATCTGTTGAGAGGCCAGACAAACGTGTGGTTCCTGAAGAGGGGCAGCAGCCTTTTCAGTAGTTGCCAATCTGGCCTTGTAACGCTAACCAAAACGGCCTTGCTGTGCTGGTACTGCGAACGGCTAAAAGCAAGGGGAAACCACAGCCGTAATTTTTCCCGAGGGCATGTAGCTTTACTGTATGGATTAATGATGATGGCATCCTCTTGGGTAAAATATTTCGGAAGTAAAATAGTCCCCCATTCGGATCTCCAGGCGGGGACTACTCAAGAGGACGTCGTTATCAGGAGGAAGAAAACTGGGGTTCTACAGATAGGAGCATGGAAGGTCAGATCCCTTAATCGGGCAGGTAGGTTAGAAAATTTAAAAAGTTAGATATAGTGGGAATTAGTGAAGTTCGGTGGCAGGAGGAACAAGACTTGTGGTCAGGTGAATACGGGGTTATAAATACAAAATCAAATAGGGGTAATGCTGGAGTAGGTTTAATAATGTATAAAAAATAGGAGTGCGGGGAAGTTACTACAAACAGCATAGTGAACGCATTATTGTGGCCAGGATAGACACGAAGCAGACGCCTACTACAGTAGTACAAGTTTATATGCCAACTAGCTCTCCAGATGATGAAGAAATTGATGAAATGTATGATGAGATAAAAGAAATTATTCAGGTAGTGAATGGAATTTGAGAGTAGGAAGAGAAGGAAACGTAGTAGGTGAATATGGATTAGGGCTAAGAAATGTAAGAGGAAGCCGCCTGGTAGAATTTTGCAGATAGCATAACTTAATCATAGCTAAAACTTGGTTCAAGAATCATAAAAGAAGGTTGTATACGTGGAAGAATCCTGGAGATACTAAAAGGTATCAGATAGATTATATAATGGTAAGACAGAGATTTAGGAACCAGTTTTTTAAATTATGGGACATTTCCAGGGGCAGATGTGGACACTGACCACAATCTATTGGTTATGAACTGTAGATTAAAACTGAAGAAATTGCAAAAAGGTGGGAATTTAAGGAGATGGGACCTGGATAAACTGTCTAAACCAGAGGTGGTAGAGAGTTTCAGGGAGAGCGTTAGGGAACGGTTGACAGGAACGGGGAAAAGGAATACAGTAGAAGACGAATGGGTAGCTCTGAGGTATGAAGTAGTGAAGGCAGCAGAGGATCAAGTAGGTAAAAAGACGAGGGCTATTAGTAATCCTTGGGTAACAGAAGAATTATTGAATTTAATTGATGAAAGGATAAAATATAAAAATGCAGTAAATGAAGCAGGCAAAAAGGAATACAAATGTCTCAAAAATGAGATCGACAGGAAGTGCAAAATGGCTAAGTAGGGATGGCTAGAGGACAAATGTAAGGATGTAGAGGTTTATCTCATTAGGGGTAAGAAGGATACTGCCTACAGGAAAGTTAAAGAGACCTTTGGAGAAAAGAGAACCACGTGTATGAATATCAAGAGCTCAGATAGAAACCCAGTTCTAAGCAAAGAAGGGAAGGCAGAAAGGTGGAAGGAGTATATAGAGGGTCTATACAAGTGCGATGTTCTGGAGGACAATATTATGGAAATGAAAGAGGATATAGATGAAGATGAAATGGGAGATACAATACTGCGTGAAGAGTTTGACAGAGCACTGAAAGACCTGAGTCGAAACAAGGCCCAGGGAGTAGACAACATTCCATTAGAACCACTGACGGTAGCCCGCATCTCGTGGTCATGCGGTAGCGTTCTCGCTTCCCCCGCCCGGGTTCCCGGGTTCGATTCCCGGCGGGGTCAGGGATTTTCTCTGCCTCGTGATGGCTGGGTGTTGTGTGCTGTCCTTAGGTTAGTTAGGTTTAAGTAGTTCTTAGTTCTAGGGGACTTATGACCACAGCAGTTGAGTCCCATAGTGCTCAGAGCCATTTGAACCATTTGAACCACTGACGGCCTTGGGAGAGCCATTCCTGACAAAACTCTACCATCTGGTGAGCAAGATGTGTGAGACAGGTGAAATACCCTCAGACTTCAAGAAGAATATAATAATTTCAATCCCAAAGAAAGCAGGTGTTGCCAGATGTGAAAATTACCGAACTATCAGTTTAATAAGCCACAGCTGCAAAATACTAACGCGATTTCTTTACAGACCAATGGAAAAACAGGTAGAAGCCGACCTCGGGGATGATCAGTTTGTATTCCGTAGAAATGTTGGAACACGTGAGGCAATACTGACCCTACGGCTTATCTTAGATTAAGAAAAGGGAATCCTACGTTTCTAGTATTTGTAGACTTAGAGAAAACTTTTGACAATGTAGACTGGAATACTCTCTTTCAAATTATGAAGGTGACAGGGATAAAATACAGGGAGTGAAAGGCTATTTACAATTTGTATAGAAAGCAGATGGCAGTTATAGGAGTCAGGGGACCTGAAAGGGAATCAGTGGTTGGGAAGGGAGTAAGACAGAGTTGTAGCCTCTCCCCGATGTTATTCAATCTGTATATTGAGCAAGCAGTAAAGGAAACAAAAGAAAAGTTAGGAGTAGGCATTAAAATCCATGGAGAAGAAATAAAAACATTAAGGTTCACCGATGACATTCTAATTCTATCAGAGCAGAAAAGGACCTGGAAGAGCAGTTGATCGGAATGGACAGTGTCTTGAAAGGAGGATATAAGACAAACATCAACAAAAGCAAAACGAGGATAGTAGAATGTAGTCAAATTAAGTCAGGTGATGCTAAGGGAATTAGATTGGGAAATGAGACGCTTAAAGTAGTAAATCAGTTTTGCTATTTGGGGAGCAAAATAACTGATGATGAACGAAGTACAGAGGATATAAAATGCAGACTGGCAATGGCAAGGAAAGCGTGTCTGAAGAAGAGAAATTTGTTAACATCGATTATAGATTTAAGTGTCAGGAAATCATTTCTGAAAGTATTTGTATGGAGTGTAGCCATGTATGGAAGTGAAACATGGACGATAAATACTTAAGAGTAGAAGAGATTAGAAGCTTTCGAAATGTGGTGCTAAAGAAGAATGCTGAAGATTAGATCGGTAGATCACATAACTAATGAGGAGGTATTGAATAGAATTGGGGAGAAGAGGATTTTGTGGCACAACTTGAGTATAAGAAGGGATCGGTTGGTAGGACATGTTCTGAGGCATCAAGGGATCACCACTTTAGTACTGGAGGGCAGAGTGGAGGGTAAACATCGTAGGGGGAGACCAACAGATGAATACACTAAGCAGATTCAGAAGGATGTAGTTGCAGTAGGTACTTGGAGATGAAGAAGCTTGCACAGGATAGAGTAGCATGGAGAGCAGCATCAAACCAGTCTCAGGACTGAAGACCACAACAGCAACATGCATAAATATTGCACCATTCTCAACCATCTTCTATCAGATATCATTGGAACAGCGGGAAGTTCCACAGGACTAGAAGAAGGCCCAGGTCATAGCAATCTGTAAAAGGGGTAGGAATCGGATGCTCATAATTACCGGCCAATTTCACTAACATCGATTTGTTGTCGAATGCTGGCACATATTTTGTGTTCTGACATAATGACCTTTCTAGACTCTGAGAAGCTCATCTGCAGAAACCAGCACAGTCTTAGGAAACAGCAGTCATACGAGACACCGCTGGCCCTCTCTGTGCATGATATACAGCAGGCTCTAGATACCGGCTCCCAGGTTGATCCTATATTCCTCGACACTCGAAAGTCGAGTTCCATACTGTCGCTTGCTCCAAAAAGTTCGCCCTTACGGTCTATCCGATTACATATGCGGTTGGATAAAAAGTTTCCTAACAGACAGAGAGCAGTATGTCGTCCTAAATGGGGAGACTTCAACAGAAACAAGTTTAACATCAGGTGTGCCCCAGTGAAGCGTAATAGGTCCGCTGCTTTTTACGATTTGCATAAACGATCTGGTTGATGGCATTGACAGCGGCATTAGACTGTTTGCCGACGATGCTCTAGTCTTCAGGAAAGTAATATCGAAAGTTGAGAACAAATCAATGAGAATTTGCAGAAAATAAATGCGTGGTGTAATGACTGGCACTTATCTCTCCATATTAGTGACTGTAACCTACGGCGTATAACAAAGCGAAAATACCCATTAATCTACGAGTACAAAATAAATAAACAGTCTGTGGAAGCGCTAACATCCGTCAAGTATCTGGGTGTGACTATTCGAAATGATCTCAGATGGAACGATCAGATTACACAAGTGACGGGTAAAGCGTACTCTAGATTGCGTTTATTGGTAGAATCCTGCGCAGTCCTTCAACAAAGGAAATCGCTTACAATACTTAAGTTCGTCCAGTCTTAGAGTGTTGTTTGTCTGTACGGGACCCGTACCAGTTGGGTCTGAGACAAGAGACTGAAAAGGTCCAAAGAAGAGCGGCAAAATTCGTGACTGGTACATTTATCCATCGCGAGAGCGTTACAAATCTCATAGAAAGTTTGAAGTGGGACGCACTTGCAGATAGACGACGCGCTAAACGAAAGGGGCTGCTCACTTAATTCCAAAATCCGATCGTCGCCGAGGATGTAGAGCATATTTTATTACCACGAACTTCCAATCGCTTAATGATCACCATTCAAAGATAAGAGAAATTAGAGCTCATACTGAGGCGTTCAGACAGCCGTTTTTCCCTCGTGCAATCCGCGAGTGGTACAGAGGGGTGTGGTGAGGGGAAATGGGGGGGGGGGATATGACTTTGGCACGAATAGTACCCTCCGCCACACACCGCTTGCTGGCTAGCGGAGTATATATGAAGATGCAGATGTAGAAGTCTTCGAGCCACTCATTTTTCTGTCAACTTATTCCATGTGCTCGTACCTTCGTTAACGGTGTGCAATGGCGCACCGTGTCAGATGCTTTGCGGAAATGTCGAAATATTGAATATGCTTGTTATTCTTCATCTGTATCATGTGAGAATAGGGCAAGCTCAGTTTCGCACGAGCGATGCTTTCTAAAACCATGCCGATTCGTGGGCATAAGCTTCTCAGTCTCAAGGAAGTTTATTATATTCGAACTGTGAATATATCCTGCGATTCTGCAGCAAACGGAAGTTAGTCTGTAATTTAGCGGGTCCGTTCTTTTACCCTTTCTCTATACTGGTGTCAGCTGCGCTTTTTTCAGTCGCGTGGAACTGCCAGCTAAATAAGTGGAGTACTCTTTGCAAACTCGAATTTGTATTCCATTCGGACATGGTGATTTATTTTCTTTCAAATCTTTCAGTTGTTTCTCTACGCCAGGAATGCTTATTAACACGTAGTTCATACGGTCTTGTGACTGCATGTTTGTACGATTCTCCTAACATGAATGATCTCTTGAAAGTGAAATTTAAAACTTTGCTTAGCATTTTATTGTCTTGAACTACCACATCAGACTGGTCAACAAGTGACTGAATGGAACCATTAGAACAGCTTAGTGATTTTACATATGACCAGAATTTTTTCGGGTTTTCTGCCAGATCTTTTGCTAAGGTGTGACGGAGGTAGTTGTTATATGTTTCGCACATACATCTTTTCACAGGAGCACAAATATCTACTAACCTTTTCTTGCCGCCATTTGTGCGTTCTCCTTTAAATCGAGTGTGCAACAGCATTTGCTTCCGAATTTTGTTATTAAACAATGGTGGATATTTTCCACCCATTATCCACTTGCTAATACATCACGCTAGTATATTCGGTTAATTTTCTGGAACATCTTAACCCACTACCTTTCATTTAGCCTTCCGAGGTCCTTAAAGAGATCTTTCGATCATTTCTCTTTGCTGCTTCGTTTCAGGATCAGCTTCGACGTCAACATCACCAGTGACAAATTGAACTGTCGTTTATGAAAAACACGTCAATCGTAGAACGCTCCTACATTTGTAGTAACCTAACGTTGTATCAGTTTTTATAAGAATTTCTTCCTTCAGATGTAGTTTTGCACATGCTCATTTCTCTTTTATTTTATCCTTGACGTGACACGAAGATGAAAATTCTTCGGTTCGGCAAAGGAAAACTATTTTATTTAGGTCAAAATATCACTTTAATTCGTTCACTTTTTATAATTATTTTTCAGTTGACTTTGTGATGTTTCACTCGTCCATCTCTGGTGCTGTCGTGTCATCGCACACCATACTCGCGGACGCAGACAGCATCCACGTCCCTTATTTTGACAATGCTTTTTTTAAAAAAAAATTCTTCCCTCATCCATTAAATGTTTTTTATTTCGTTAGGTTTACTCTGAAAAAAATTTCATCTCAATAATATGACGTTAACCTATGTCGACTATAGCGACAAACTTTAATATTGGGTATTTTAGGTTTGCAATGTTTAGTCAGTGTAAAAATTATTGAGGACTGAATAGAATCGAAATTAAATACTTTTGCTTTCTAGGATGTGTTTACTATTCTCGAGAATGTTTTCTCCTTGTTGAATTCCGGCTGGAGTGTACAATATTCTTGAATACAATACACTATACTTTACGTTCCTCATCTACCGTCAGCAGTTCATAAAAATCTTACATTGATCTAACATACGTTTCAACAGAGTCATCAGCAGTTTTTTAATCTTTAAGTATCCTTTTAGCATCTAAATGCGAAGTACTGGTCATCAGTGTCGAAGAGCATTCTTGAATAAAACTAGTCTGCATAATCTTCAGGCAGGAGAATAGATGTTCCATCTTGCTTGCCACGAATTGGCTGTTATTTTCTTTGAAATTAAAATGATATTGAATTATGAGATGTAAATTAAGAATTAAAATCAATAATAAATGGCAATAAGTATTACAATTATGAGATAATGGTTTACCTAGTTCTCCATAGAAAGGAATAACCTCTTTTAAGTTTATAGATTCCTTCAGTCCAAATTTGCTAACATTTTGTGTTGGATTTGTGCGTCTACTTCATCATCAAAGAGTGATAAGGGAGATAACTACTGCGAAAGATAGATACTACCAAAAAAATGTTCAAATGTGTGTGAAATCTTATGGGACTTAACTGTTAAGGTCATCAATCCCAAAGCTTACACACTACTTAACCTAAATTATCCTAAGGACAAACACACAAACCCATGCCCGAGGGAGGACTCGAAACTCCGCCGCGATCAGCCGCACAGTCCATGACTGCAGCGCCTAAGACCGCTCGGCTAATCCTGCGCGGCGATAAATACTACAAACGATGAGTAAATTTCCTTCTGGTTGTTTTTGAAATCGTGAAATTTGTCTTTTCATATAATTTCAGATCTTTTAAGAAACAAAGGTCCAGATGGGGGGCTGTTACAGCTCCACTGCACTGAAGTCGCGAGTTGGCACAAACAATGAAAAGAGAGAAATTCCTCAATGCATTCATTTTCAATGGATAGCTTAAGTTGACATCTTAGCAGAAACATTTTTAAGCAATAAAATGTTCTAGTCATCGTTCTTGCTTGATGCACTGCTGAATGAGGGTATATTTCCACATTTTTTTTCCGAAGTCTCTTCCCAAAAATATTACACTGAGCTCTATGATGTCATCGTATCAGTTCTCACTCACTGTTAGTTTATCTAATTCACTTTCTTAAAAATCTAATCTCTCCTTTATATTTGTCTCTTTCTGTCAAATTAAGAACATCCTGTCTTCATCCAGATTGATTGTAGACCACTGTCATCTACGATTTCAAATAAATTCTCCAAATCCATACCAATATTATAACTGCGATAGTAACTTCGTCTGTTATACTTTCACAACTAAAAGGCAGAACCGATTTTGATGAAATTTAGTATGGCGATAACTTGAACTCTAAGGAAGAACATAGGCTACTTATGTTGATTTGAAGAGTATAAGGCGAAATACGGAACAATAATTACTCTTCGAAAAAGCTACATACTCTTTGACTTTGAACTTTATTATATTTATAGAAATACTTTTATTGCTTGATATGGTTCATACGACACGTTTCAACGCAATCAATACAATGCTTATATAACCCTCTACATGTTGAATCCGTATTTATACACTAAGTCAAAAGTGTGTGAGTTCTTAAGGGACCAAACTGCAGAGGTCATCGCTCCCTAGGCTTACACACTACTTAAATTAACTTAAACTAACCTATGCTAAGAACAACACACACGCACACCCATGCCCGAGGGAGGACTCGAACCTCCGGCGGGAGGGACCACGCTTTCAATGACATGGCGCCTCTAACCGCGCGGCTTACCCAAGACAATCACAAACGCAAGGCATTTTAGCCGCTGAGCGTCTTATGACTTTTAAGACGCGCGTTAGCAGGAATCAGCTGTCAGCGGGCTTGACGTTAGAATTCTCGACACTCGTCCGTGTTGTTCAGGGTTCAATTCCCGGCCGAGTCCAATGTTGCGCGCTGGTGCATGGGTGTGTATGTTGTCCTCATTACAATTTGACCATCATCGACGCACAAGTCGCCGAAATGGCGTCAAATAAAAAGAATTGCACCAAGAACCCGAACAGCATCTCTCGGCCAGTAAAGCTACACATGCATTTAATTTTATTTTACTGATATGCTACAGTAGGCACGATTAACAGCTAGTTATTTATAAACTGGTCTTCAAATGGTTCAAATGGCTCTGAGCACTATGGGACTTAACATCTTAGGTCATCAGTCCCCAACAACTTAGAACTACTTAAACCTAACTAACCTAAGGACATCACACACATCCATGCCCGAGGCAGGATTCGAACCTGCGACCGTAGCAGTCCCGCGGTTCCGGACTACAGCGCCTAGAACCGCAAGGCCACCGTGGCCGGCACACTTGTCTTCAAGGCACTTATTTTTTTATTTTTGCAATTTTCTCCACCCCGAATGCGAATTAATAACTTTCTGTGACAAATACTGAATAGATCTTGTTGGAATTCTTGCTTCCTTCCAAAATATAATGCACTCGAGAACCACAAGATTACCATTTTCACTAAGGGCTAATTTCACTTCCCGTGGGTAACGAAATAAAATTTCCAGCGCTTGTTTCTTTGATGGTAATTTATGTCCAGTTATTTGATTTGTGTATCTCCTATTAAAAACACACATTCCTTGGCACTGCGCAGTTGATGTGATATTTTAGAGCCGGCCGCGGTGGTCTAGCGGTTCTAGGCGCGCAGTCCGGAACCGCGCGACTGCTACGGTCGCAGGTTCGAATCCTGCCTCGGGCATGGATGTGTGTGATGTCCTTAGGTTAGTTAGGTTTAAGTAGTTCTAAGTTCTAGGGGACTGATGACCACAAATGTTAAGTCCCATAGTGCTCAGAGCCATTTGAACCATTTGAAATTTTAGGCAGCGATTGTAACATACGTACGACACGATCGGTGACAAACAAACAACTGACTTTACTGCATGTGCACGCACTGCAAAGCTGAGGTGACATCTGTGAGCATTTGCGCTCAAGTCAGCACTGGTTACAGTGATTCGAACGCAACAAAATTTTATACAGACATGTTCTAGAGTAATTCAAACATTACTGGAGGGTGAGTGCTAAAAATATTGAAGCCGGAAAATAAGGAACATCTCAATCCACGTAGCCACCGCGATGGGCGCGAGCGAGACAGGTATTGTATTGTATTGTATGTTAACCAGGGACCCAGAAACGACGGAGAGGCTCCGTCCCCGTCGCACCTGCAGTGGTCCACAGCCCCACGACGACTACCGTAGTCCACTTCAATCCTCCGCCGCCCCACACCGAACCCAGGGTTATTGTTCGGTTCGGCCCCCAGTAGACCCTCCCATGGAACGTCTCACACCGGACGAGTGTAACCCCTACGTTTGCGTGGTAGAGTAATGGTGGTGTACGCGTATGTCGAGAACTTGTTAGCGCAGCAATCGCCGACATAGTGTAGCTGAGGCGGAATAAGGGGAACCAGCTCGCATTCCCTGAAGCAGATGGAAAACCGCCTAAAAACCATCCACAGACTGGTCAGCTCACCGGACCTAGACACAAGTCTACCGGGTGGATTCGTACCGGGAGCGAGACAGGTAACTCCAAGTATCGCTCTCCATATCTGCTCAGAAACGTGTGTTGGCTGACAGGAATTAATTCGTTGGTTCAGTACATTTATAAACCTGTCTAAATAAGGGTCGTCAACCTCGATTTGACCCACGGGGCTCCTATATAATTAATGAACACCTCGTAGCAATCCAGCTACAGCTTTCTAAAAGATTTCCAGATTCGAGGATTGGCAAACAAGCTTCGCTACATCATTTTCGGCTGGTTTCTTGCCGTTTCCGCCAATAATCTTCTTCGTAAACAGGATAAGTCTAAAATAAAAAGAACATAGCCCGCAAAAACCACCATATTCAAGACTAACGGAGTTTATGGTATCCTATTAGAACTTGCCAAGTTCGCCTCATTGGTTAAGTAACGCTTCCAGGTAGGTAGCGGCTCCACGTGCTGCAGGGCGGCCTGTTCCTGCCGTGTACGCCCAACGATCTGCAATGCTCGCCTAGAAAACCGACCAAGGGGAATTCCACGCCCACACACGCCAGCACTCTTGCGAACTCTTTTAAAGTCCACTAGGGATCACTAACTTCCGAATTCATAGACGTAGGCTTGAATCTCACAAGGGCTGCCAACCGGATCCTGCAGAGCCACTCCATGATAGTAGGTAACATTTAGCCTTACAGCCTCGGAAGCAACGTGAGGCTGTTTCCAGTGCTTGTTTCGTGCTTCCGCTTATAGGATCTCCTGAAGTTTAGTTACACTGGCCGTTATGGGAAAATTACTTGGAATGGGCCTCGCCACCCTACCACCGTACATTTAGGAGTATTTGGGAAATCTCTTCATTCGCTCGAGTCAGGAGAAACTCCTTTTCTCCGCATGTCGGGGACTGACACTGGCGTGTACAACTTCCATAGGACAAGTACAAAGGCCAGGCCAGGAGTAGATATGTTAGTAATAAGTCAGATCCACGATGCATGAGTGTTAAAATTATTCAAAACCTCTCCACTGTAATGAAAATATTTTGCTGTTACACCCATTCCCTTATCACCTACTCTGCAAAAGCTTATTATCGTGATGAAAACTATTGTTTCTCCTTCTGCAATCCATGATTGTGCACGCGTACTCTGTAATTTAGGTGGTAGTTTCGCAGCATTCTCCGATAAGTAGTTTACACTTTGCAAGGAAATCAGTAAGAGGTATCACATATGCATCTCAGAGAACACTAGTCATTACGTTTCAAACAAACGAGCTCTACAACTACTTTTACGAAGCTAGTCAGCAAGCCAGCATACGAAGCATGGCGGAGGGTACCTCGTACCACAGTGGGTAAGTCCCTTTCCTGCTCCATCCGCATATGGAGTGAGGGAAAAGTGCTGTCTATATGCGTCCGGGCGAGCCCTGATTTCTCTTGATCTGTCTTCGCGACCCTTACGCAAGGTGTACGTTGGTGACTGTAGAGCAGTTCTGCAGTCTGTCGCAAATGCCGGTTCTCTAAACTTTCTCAATACTGTTTCACGATACGAACGTCGCCTTCCCTCTAGGGTTTCTTATTTGGGTTCACGGAGTGCTTCTGTAACACTCGATTTTACATATATTCCCACAGGAACGCCTGTTTACATCCAGTGCTTTGCAAAAATGTTTCATTTCTGGCGTAAACCGCTGGATGCACACATCAAAAACCGTAGAACAATGTTACACTAGGGGAAATGGATCCTTTCCAAATTAGACTAAGTGCTGCTCAGGAAGGCGTTCCCGCATTTCATTTGGTCTATATTCTACAAATAGGAAACCTACCTTACATATCGATGGGTTATGTTAAGACGATATCACCTGAGTACAAGGAAAACGCAGAAGCTGCAGCCAACCGTTTACCGAGTTTTGGAAATGAAGGAGAAACCTCTTTAAGAACTTCAAGCAGGCCTGGACAAACTTCTGTAAGCGGAAACAACTGGAAAGTAGAAAATTTGCATAAAACACCCACTACTCCATAGACCGACTGGTACGGCAACGGTATGTAGATTATTCTTGAATAAAACAATCTAGTTTGCGGAAATATTGCTTTAATGACGCGTTTCGCCTTTATAGGGCATCATTAAATTATCAGAGAGAGAGAGGGGGGGGGGGAGGGAGGGAAGGAGAGAGAGAGAAAGAGAGAGAGAGAGAGAGAGACGTAGAATTGTTATGCTGTGGAAGAGTCATAACTGTATCGGAGGCATATGCCCCGGTTAGTTCGATCTGGACGTATGCTAATGCCACAGCATAACAGTTCCCCAAATGTCTCTCAATCCATGATAGTCTGAAGACGCTCTGCAAAGGCAAAACGCGTCATTAAAGCAATTTTTCGCAACCAAGACTGTTTCATTCAAGAACAAATAAATTTGCTTCAGCATGATATAGGTGTCCACCCACTCGAACGAAACACACACAACACGATCACTATAAAGGTAGAATAAATTAACCTATGCCGCAGAGAAAGATGACGCCTGATGTATGATATTACGCAACATCTGAGGAAACAGCAAAAGCATTTATTGATATCGACTCTTTCTCTGTACTAGGCTGTCGTTTTTTGTCGTACACTCTCGAAATCTCGTTCCACGTAGTCCACCGGTGCACATGCAGTCTCAATTTACACAGATCCACAAATGTCACCGGCCCTACAGGACTCGTTAAGCGGTATACAACCTAACCTCGAAACATTCACATTTGAGGCCGCGCAATAGTATCTTTGGTCACGGAGCAGACGTGTCAGTTCCCAATTAGATGCGCAGTTAGTTGGGGCCCCCGTGAGGCAGTTGCGAGCAGCGCAGCAATCAGCGAGTGGGCGCTGCCCTTATCTGATGGTCATATTTCCCGTTCGTTTGCTGCAGATGGAATCTGCAGAGTGACAAATTGGAGGCCATTATGGTGAACAATGGGCGCGGCGCGGGCGTGTCTTTTGGTTCAATTAATACGAGTTACAGCGGATAGCGTAGACGCCACGGCACCCAGTTTCATCACAGAGCCAGGCCCCATATCGAGCGACCCGCGTTGCGAAAAACACGAACTGTCTGACCCATCGAAGAGGGGGGCCCACCAGAAAAGTGCTGTATGGAAATGTGTTGTGTCTCGCAAAATGAAAAATGTAACATATCAGTTCCTCGACTCTCTCGTAAGCTAGTGGGGGTCGGTCGCTTTTGTGAATGCCTGCGCCGGTTTAGCGGTTCCCGGGGGATGGGGGCTGTTATTCAGCCTGAAAATAGTTGGCCGAACTTGTCTTAATCCAGCCAAATGGAGGTTGTGTTTGATTCTCAGTTATCAATAAATATGCTTTCCGGTTTTTTAAAAAAAGGGAGCGGCTAAATGAGAGAGGATTTACTTTGTGGACAGGTTAATATGGCGAGCTCTTATAGAACACAATAAGTGCCATTTATTCCAGTAGAAAATTGGTCTTTTTGGGTATGTCCTGCTACATTTTGATTTTAGGTTGCTATCCTAGCAAGGATAGCAAGGATGGCAAGGAATGACGAGATACGTTTGAAGTTCTCTAACGCTATAGATACAGCAATAAGTAATAGCGCAGTAGGCAGTACAGTTGAAGAGGAATGAACATCTCTAAAGAGGGCCATCACAGAAGTTGGGAAGGAAAACATAGGTACAAAGAAGGTAGCTGCGAAGAAACCATGGGTAACAGAAGAAATACTTCAGTTGATTGATGAAAGGAGGAAGTACAAACATGTTCCGGGAAAATCAGGAATACAGAAATACAAGTCGCTGAGGAATGAAATAAATAGGAAGTGCAGGGAAGCTAAGACGAAATGGCTGCAGGAAAAATGTGAAGACATCGAAAAAGATATGATTGTTGGAAGGACAGACTCAGCACACAGGAAAGTCAAAACAACCTTTGGTGACATTAAAAGCAACGGTGGTAACATTAAGAGTGCAACGGGAATTCCACTGTTAAATGCAGAGGAGAGAGCAGATAGATGGAAAGAATACATTGAAAGACCCTATGAGGGTGAAGATTTGTCTGATGTGATAGAAGAAGAAACAGGAGTCGATTTAGAAGAGATAGGGGATCCACTATTAGAATCGGAATTTAAAAGAGCTTTGGAGGACTTACGGTCAAATAAGGCAGAAGGGATAGATAACATTCCATCAGAATTTCGAAAATCATTGGGGGAAGTGGCAACAAAACGACTATTCACGTTGGTGTGTAGAATATATGAGTCTGGCGATATACCATCTGACTTTCGGAAAAGCATCATCCACACAATTCCGAAGACGCAAGAGCTGACAAGTGCGAGAATTATCGCACAATCAGCTTAACAGCTCATGCATCGAAGCTGCTTACAAGAATAATATACAGAAGAATGGAAAAGAAAATTGAGAATGCGCTAGGTGACGATCAGTTTGGCTTTAGGAAAAGTAAAGGGACGAGAGAGGCAATTCTGACGTTACGGCTAATAATGGAAGCAAGGCTAAAGAAAAATCAAGACACTTTCATAGGATTTGTCGACCTGGAAAAAGCGTTCGACAATATAAAATGGTGCAAGCTGTTCGAGATTCTGGAAAAAGTAGGGGTAAGCTACAGGGAGAGACGGATCATATACAATATGTACAACAACCAAGAGGGAATAATAAGAGTGGAGGTTCAACAACGAAGTGCTCGTATTAAGAAGGGTGTAAGACAAGGCAGTAGCCTTTCGCCCCTACTCTTCAATCTGTACATCGAGGAAGCAATGTGGAAATAAAATAAAGGTTCAGGAGTGGAATTAAAATACAAGGTGAAAGGATATCAATGATACGATTCGCTGATAACATTGCTATCCTGATTGAAGGTGAAGAAGAATTCAGTGATCTGCTGGACGGAATGAACAGTCTAATGAGTACACAGTATGGTTTGAGAGTAAATCGGAGAAAGACGAAGGTAAAGAGAAGTAGTAGAAATGAGAACAGCAAGAAACTTAACATCAGGATTGATGGTCACGAAGTCAAAGATGTTAAGGAATTCTGCTACCTAGGCAGTAAAATAACCAATGACGGACGGAGCAAGGAGGACATCAAAAGCAGACTCGCTATGGCAAAAAAGGCATTTCTGGCCAAGAGACGTCTACTAATATCAAATACCGGCCTTAATTTCAGGAAGAAATTTCTGAGGATGTACGTCTCGAGTACAGCATTGTATGGTAGTGAAACATGGACTGTGGGAACACCGGAACAGAAGAGAATCGAAGCATTTCAGATGTTGTGCTATAGACGAATGTTGAAAATTAGGTGGACTGATAAGGTAAGGAATGAGGAGGTTCTACGCAGAATCGGAGAGGAAAGGAATATATGGAAAACACTGATAAGGAGAAGGGACAGGATGATAGGACATCTGCTAAGACATGAGGGAATGACTTCCATGGTACTAGAGGGAGCTGTAGAGGGCAAAAACTGAGAGGAAGACAGAGATTGGAATCCGTCAAGCAAATAATTGAGGACGTAGGTTGCAAGTGCTACTCTGAGATGAAAAGGTTAGCACAGGAAAGGAATTCGTGGCGGGCCACACCAAACCAGTCAGTAGACTGATGACCAAAAAAAAGAAAAATAAAGAGCATAGTATAAAACGGTTGGAGGCGGCGTTGTGTAACTGCTGTGTTCGTTTCTAGTCCAGTGCTTGGATCTCGGAGTCTTCTGAAAAATCTTATTTCTACAAGGCACCTATTAGTGGTACAGAAAAAGTGACTGTTCCGAAGTTGCCTAGCCACGCGGGGTAGCCGTGCGGTCTGAGGCGTCTTGTGACAGTTCGTGCGGCTCCCCCCGTCAGAGGTGCGAGTCCTCCCTCTTTCATCGGTGTGTGTGTTGTCCTTAGCGTAAGTTAATTTAAGTTACATTAATTAGTGTATAAGCCTAGGGACCGATGACCCCAGCAGTTTGGTCCCATAGTCCTTACCACAATTTTCCAATTTCCAAATTTGTCTCGCGGGTCAAATCGAGGCGACCATTGTTTAACATGACAGTATATGTGTAACAACATATATAGACAATGTGGTTCCGCTAATTAATGTTTAGGAGCAAGTCTAAGGAGCAATACCCCGTTTGACTTCTCTAGCACGGCGCTCATTGCATTGAATTTGCTGGCGGCCGCGAGTGGATCTTCGCTAGTCGCCATGGAAGCTGGGATACGATGGACGAGAAGGGACATTTCCAACAAACCCTTTCCGCTAGACGCAACGAACGAAACTCTCACAAAGCTGTGGTTCAATTACACAATCAAATCAGCGTTAGTGGAGCAGACCAGTGTTCTGGTTCGGCTCCGGAACCATTTAACGCCGATGCATTAGCTGCAGAACATAAAAGTTACGTTCTGGAACTCCTTTCCTTTCGGTTTCAAAATTGCTGTTACCTGGTTCCTCCTGTCACTTCCCACTGTACGTTGACTCACTATTCTCCAGGAGTGAGAAATCTCCAGTCTCGGCTGTCGTCGTCTTTCCTTGCCGATTTCGTCATGTGAGTCTTTGAATTCAGCATGTATATTTCGTTGCAATATTGCATACATTTCCTGTAATTTTTCTTGAAAACCAGAGAATTTTCCAGCAGTGAGGCGCCATACGTCAGTGAAACATGACTTTCCATTTGGTGATGATAAGTTGTCAACGATGTAGTTCGTGTACGTTATAAATTCTCGTTACAGGTTCATTCAGCAAGCGCAAAAGCGTCACGGAGATGCTCCGTCAACTGGAGTGGAAGACGCTGCGACATAATCGTCCTGTATTGTGGTGTGGTCTCTTGCTCAAGTTCCGACAGCGTACGTTGTTAATAGAGACCGCCAATCTATTGTTTTCTCCTACTCAAATTTCGTCAAAAGACCATAAACATAAAATCAGACAGATGGAGCTCACCTCACGTTATTGAAAAGAAAAATTGGGAAGTGACAGTAACAGACAAAGTACGCTGGGCTACACACCGTAAGGTGGCTTGCGGAGTATAGCTGCAGATGTAGACCTTTGACTGAAGCACGTATCTCAAATAGGTCAAATGGATCTGACCACTATGGGACTTAACTTCTCAGGTCATCAGTCCCCTAGTACTTATAACTACTTAAACCTAACTAACCTAAGGACATCACACACATCCATGCCCGAGATAGGATTCGAACCTGCGACTGTAGCGGTCGCGCGGTTCCAGACTGTAGCGCCTAGAACCACTCGGCCACCCCGGCCGCCCCACGTATCTCAACATATAAAATATATTTTCACTGAAATTAGTGGTGTTTCCGTAAATCCATCATCTATGGCATCTGAAATGGTTCTAAGCCACAGCATTTGTGTTTCTACGACACGCGTGATGATTGTGACGGTGATTATAAGAGAGAGAAAAGACAAAATTTCCATGTGCATTCGCCATCAACTGCATTCATCTAAAGGTGCCATTCAATGTGATAACATCGATTATAAGGTACACTTGCCATGCTATAGGGCGATCCATATCATTGGAAATAAGAAACACACCTCGTACGCCGAGCTCGCAGTGTAGATACTTTTATTGTTCCAAGATGATCGGTTTCAACAGTCTTACGCTGCCATTATCTGAATTTATGGAACTTGTTACAACACTGCGATGTTACATTACATGAAGTCAAGGCACAAAAAGCGCTCCACACGTATACATATCTTGATAAAAACTGTCTGTAAAATGTACATAGTTGATAAAGTGCACACAGTTTCATCAAGATACGTGTAAGTGTGGAATGTCTTTTATACTTCGTCTTCATGTAATGCAACAGGCAGTTTTATAGAAATTTGCATAAGAGTATGGCAGCAGAGAACTGTTGAAGCCAGTCATATTGGAACAATAGAAGATCTACACTCCGATTACGGCGTACGAAATGGGTGTCCCATCCTTCCCCATCTGGTAATAATGACTTGCCCGTTGAGTTTAGTGCCCCAAACACTAGCTCACGAGGCAGAGTCACGTCCGGATCCAATTTCCAGGAAGACTGAGGATGGTCTGGTACAGTTGGCATCTGCTGTGTGAATTTTACACGATTTCCTACGTTAGTTGAGGCAATCGCGACCTGGTCCCCAATCTCCAGCTCGCAAATGCGACATACAAACATAAAAATTCATGACTCACTGACAAGAATACACGATTAACGGAGAGACCGCGGAAAGAACTTCCCTTGGAGGAAAGAAGGACATCGACTACGAACTTAAAATAAAGCTAAATTTTCCAAATCACGAAAACAGCGGTCCCAGTGTGATGGAATACATATTGGCTAAGAGACAGATAATCACATACATGAGCTAGGAAGTATTAAAGCTGGCTCATTCGAAGCTTTCTGTGCGTAACTTGTAACGGACATTATAACACACTGGTGAAGAACTTATTGAGCGTTAAACATATGAGGAGCCATTTTAATTTATTTGATCCAACTGCTTCGCTCATACCACTTTTTGTGTGACAGCTGCGACTTGAGCACTGATGTCTCTAGAGCTGTCAGTGGGAATGCAGAAGGGGTAAGCTGAGCGTTAATGGTAGAGACCTCAGCGATGATCGAAGTCGAACGAACAGTTTTGATCACAGCAGAACCCTAATAGAACTGAAATCTGACATACAATGAGTCGAAAACTTCAATGTTTCCCTTAAGTTAAAGTGATCCGCATACCGTTATCTACGAGAGTGGCTGGTAAGAAAAAGAAATGTTTATTTCATAGCGAACTCACCTTACTTCTCGACATAGTGTCATTTGAGGGATACGCACTCGATCCAGCGATCCTCAAGGTTTTCATCTCATGGGAAAAGTTGGTTCTGTCAAACTCTGCAAAATACTCGTTGACTGCAAATATTGCTCCCTTATTTGATAATTTTTTCCCCAGCAAGGCAAAGTTTCAAGTTACTGAACAGGAAGATGTCACTTTGGGCTACGACATGCCGCTTGTGTGGATGAGGAATCAATTCACACACTTACGCCTTTTTTATCGCCGATGTGTGCGATGGTGTATTATGCTAGTGAAAGAGCATATTTTTGCATCACAACCTTAGTTTTTAGCCAATGCATCTTTTAAATGATCCATAAATAAAGCATAATGCGGTCCAGCTAAGATTCTGCTTTTTCCAAGCGATCTATGAGGATTATTCCCTGGGAGTCTCGAAAAACAATGGCCGTGACTTTGCCAGCTGACAAATTGGTCTTTGCTTTCTTCGGCGCACTTTCAACACCTTTTTTGTCCCTTTTTTACTGACAGTTTGACTCTGGCGTGTAAAGACGGGTCGAGGGTTCACCAACAGTCTCAAATCGGTGTAAAAAGTCTTGCTGTTTGCAATTTAACATCGCCGAACAATGTGCTGAAAGATCTGTCAGATCCGCTTTTGGATGCGACTGTGAGCAGTCGCGGCACCCACCTCGCACACAGCTTCTCCAAAGCCAATTCTCCGCTCAGGATACTACGCACTCGCTCCGTTGAGGTGCCTACACCCTCAGCTCACTAGTTTTTATTCGGTGGCCTTGATTTGCCAAATAACGAGTTTTCTAAATAGTTTCCTGTGTGGTGACTCAACTGGACGGCTCGAGCGAGCTTCTTCTTCGGTGCTTGACCGACCACGTTTAAATTCATTAATCCAAAAGTAAATAGTCTTCACTGATGTTGCAGACGGCGCGTTAACTTCATTCAGTTCAGTGCAACCCATCAAACGAAAATATTTAATAATAGTACGAAACTCTGTTTTCTCTATTTTCAATCGTAGTAGACACACTGACATCAAGTTCAAACGGCTGTCAACTGTGAACAGTGTGCTGTATGTTGTTCAAATTCTTTATACGATCCTTGAAGTAATTAGGCTTATCGACCACGAAGGAGCAACGAATATTCCATTATGTCATGGATATTTAACAGACCTATCAAACCATACTCTTATTGCAAAAATACGGTTCTAGAAATAACTAAACATTTTATGTGCAAATACTGGCCACTCCAAGTTCAGGTACGGTATTCGACCGATGGCTCCCAACTGTTTCCGGCCGAAAACTGTGAAATCGAGAGGCAAAGTAAAAGTGTGCAGGAGGTGGGTAGTGGAATGTGTGCTTTGTCACAAGTTAGCAGTTGGTACTCCAGACGCGCACGCAGTCGCAGCTGTTAATCTTCACCGTCCCTTTCCACGTCTTCTCTGTACCGTTCTCGACTGTGTGTGGCATGTTTCTGTTGAAAGTGGACTGCCCGTTCACTTGCTGCCGTCAGAGCATAAGCAGCTGCACATTACACGCGCTTTCGAACTGCAGCTGGGAACGTGGTAAGAAGGCCCCGCTGACGACGGACGCGTTGATGTCGGCTGTTGCTGGGACTAATCAATGCGCCGGCAGCCAGCAGCCAGGAGGGGGCCGGCTTCCTGGAGACGGCGGCGGCGTTCCTGCACGCAGTGCGAGGCGGCGCGACCACCGCCGCGGCTGCCCAGCGGACCGGAACAGACGGCCGCCATCCGGACTCGTCTGCCGCGCCGGGCGGCGGTCCCGCGGAATGGCGGCGCAGCGCGCTCCAGCTGGGCTGTCAGCAAAGGGCCGGACAAAAATAACCGAGTGGCGCCAGAGAAGTGTAACGAAGGAATGCAGAATGGTTCCAGTTCAACGCCTCACTGCCCATTAAGTCATTAGAGACTGAGTGCTAATTCGGTCTGAGAGAAAAGGGAGGCAGGGATTAGCTCTGTAATAATAAAAAGAACGAAGGAACGAAAGTTAGAGTTTAAGGTCCCATCGAGGACGAGGCCGTTTTAAATAGGCTAGTGATGGAAGTATGGAGAAGGAAATCGGCCGGGCTCCCTCGAAAGAATTAGCCCCGGAGTCACCACTTTGGGCAATCACAAAAATCTAAAACCAGGTTTCATAACGGGATTTAAATCAGTGTCCTCCCAAATTCGAGTCTTGTCACTGCGTCAAGTCACTCGACATAATGTCTAGTGTCATCATCAGATAATGGACATGTTGCTGACGATGCTGTTGTCTTTGCAAAAACAGACATAATGTCTGATAGGATAGAAGCAATCAGTGAATTTTACAATGTTACTTATAATCCGTCTTGATTGCAAAAAAAATTATTCATATGACCGGTTTCAGTTCATCTAGAACCATCTTCAGATCTAATATTTCGGGTACAGGAGTAACCCGTCCAAACCCAGCAACTTTCACATGCTTACCTGTCCTGATAACAAGAACGAAGGAACGAAAGTTAGAGTTTAAGGTCCCATCGAGGACAAGGCCGTTTTAAATAGGCCAGTGGTGGTTGAATGGAGAAGGAAATCGGCCGGGCTCCTGTGCTGCTGTCTCACAGCATGTGAAAGTTGCTGGTATTGGACGGGTTACTCCTGTAACCGAAATATCAGATCTGAAGATGGTTCTACATGAACCGAAACCGGTAATATGAATAAAAATTTTGCAATCAAGACGGATTATAAGTGATACTGTTGTCTAATGAAAAGTATCGTCTTCGGTCGATAAAAGGGGAAAGAAGATACAGGAGATGGGGATTCGACTAAATGACACAAAAAAACAGAATCTCTTTACTTGCAGGAGAAAGGCTGCTTTTGAAAGAGAAATCCATCAAGTTGAATGGAGCCAACTGTAAGAGATGTGAGAAGTTCCAGTAAGGGGAGCGCTGGTAACTGATGATAACAACACAAGTGAAGAAATAAAAGCAAGGATTGCCTCGAGAAGCAGAGTTTACCTGGCCCTGATAAGGATTCAATCACGTAGCCTGGGTTGAAAATCGAAATTTCTGTCCGTAGAACGATTAATGTCGCTCAGAAACATGAACTATCACTGTGGCAGAAAGGGATTTCCTGGGAAGATGGGAGAGCAAAATGTTATGAAAGATGTTTGGTACAGTGACGGAGTGAAGGAGAATACGGATATACAGGAACTGGAAGAACTATACGGTTATGCTCACCTAGTTTCGGAAATCAAGAGCAACTTATTAAGACAGTCGGTCTACGTAAAGTGATAGCTCTATCAAAAAGCAATACAAAAGAAATGCAAGTGGCAGAAGGTGCAAAGAAAGACCGCAGAAACGATTGATGGGTGGTGTGGAGAATGACTTGAGAAAGATGGGAGTGACAAGATGGAGGAAACGGAGATAGTCAAGATTGGTCTCCGATAATCAGAAAGACCAAGAGCCTGCACGACGTGAAGCACCAAGGAGTAATATGAGGATGGTAGTAAGAAAATATAGGGCTGTACACAAATTCCACTTGCTTTATAAGGAAGTGAAAGAAAGCGGTAGCACACGATTTCAACATTGCTAATGCACATCTGAAGCTTGTACCATCGCAAGATCACCGGAGGAAAAACTAGTTACTCCAGGAGACATCAAGGAGCTAATATCGCATAAAATCGCTTCTTGATTTGGTAATGGCCACACTTCAGAGATGGAGACAGTACAGAAGTTTATTCAGGTAAGCCATATCCGGTGATGATTAGATCCAGTACATCTTCAAAAGTTCATCAACCTTAATTGTTATACAGTCTCAGTCGTTTTCTATGGGATTAAGGTGAAGTGATTTAACGGGGCTTTCTAGATGCGTTACGGCGCCTGAGTGGTCGTGAAACTAGGAATGTATGCTTGCAGCTCAATGTGCATGGCTGAGATCATCTTGGAAGACTCAAGTGTACACAACATACAGCCCATGAAAAGATAGAAGAAACAGCAATTCTTGATCAGTAAGACTGTCGAAAAACCCGTAAACACCCTGATTCACGTTTATGGTAACTTGAATGAATGGGCGCAAGTGTTGATACGAAAACACACGCAAAACATTACAGAACCACCTCCTGCCTGAATTTCACCCTCCACACACAGTAGGTTAAAGCCAACCAATAGGGCGTAGGCTCACTGGACACCTTGCATCACATGAGAACATTTTAAAGAGGCAAAACCGTACCCGTCGGACCACACTACACGCCTCCGTTTTCTGTGTTGTTTGACCCCCTGAAGACACGCACTTTTATGTGCCGCTGAGAGGCATCCGACTCAAAATGAGGTTTGTGTGTCGTCCATTCACAGAGCCTACTCGAGAACTGGTTGATGTGTACCTGCATTCCCTGGCAATGACAAGTCCTATCATGTTTCAAACCGACTGTCACTGACAGAGAGTGACAGTCGCGTCCGGTCCCTCTAGGATCTTTTTACAACGATTGCTCTTACGCCTTGTTACATGACTGCCAGTGGTACATCATCGCGTGCAGGCACGTAGGGCAGTACGCAGTAATACGCCAACAAACTGGGCAACTTCATTCACAGAAGTCATGGGCACAGGCGAAAATGGTAGCTCTTTTCTCCTTTCCCATGTCTCTACGTCCAACCATGTGACTTCGACGGTTCCACAGAACCGATTGTCGCTTGCTTATTTTTACGTTGTACTTTAAAATCTTTTACTTACTGCTATGAACCCATCCCAAAGAAATTGCATGAACAGTTGTTCCCTTTCCACTATTTATTCTCTGTATGAGACAGAAGTGCACTGCACAAATAAAAACTAGCATCACCGTAACACTAGTTGTTGGTACTTTGATTGTATTCATATTTTGTTTGGATTTCGCTTGATATTCCCGCACACACGGTAACGTTTGATGTACCGAAAATTGTCTATTTTCTGCAATGACTTTTCTTGCATTTCCCATAGTAAAAAGGAATCTAAACCGTTATTCAGAAAGGTTGGGTATTGCATAGCGAACACGCAAAAACTTTTCTCCAGCCAATAAAACATTGGTCGAGTTCCCGTACTTATCGTGATACCTGTAACCGCAGCAGGAAAGTGAAACTTGGTTTCGACTGGCTCACACTTGGTTCCATTCACTAATAATCCATTTCAATTTTGTCATTCGCGTAAATGTCTTATTACTGCATCAATTTGCTTCTAACGAAAACATAGAATACAACCACTGCTTGTCAATCCGCTGTAAATGTGGTTGTGGCACTGATACTACTTTTTTACGGTCTGTTGCGTCCGTATTTTGTAGGAACTGAAGTTCGAACCACTTGCGCTGGACAGATGGTGACTAATTCCTTGACATAATTACTAGGGTTTCTCACTGACATAACAACATGTGCATCTCTGCTCCGGCATAAGCAACACTTCATTAATTTACATGTGAACCAACTTATCGATAATTTCCCAAGTGACTGGTCATGGATGGACCGTAAAGCATTAGTAACGCGAATTTAAACTTACAACACGAAACAATATGTTAATACACATCATAGCTCAATCTGAATAAAAATTAACGGTAGAAACATGAAAGTAGAATCTACATTTCGCTAGTGGCACAACGCATCATATCTCTGTTGGAAATTATTTTTCCGGTTGCTGCTGCAACAACGGAAACTGTTGTGGTGTTAACACTGTTGTGCTTAACTGCTCATGTGTGGAATAGTCTATTGCTTCTTGTACCGTCTCTCGAGCTAAAAATGGGTCAAATGGCTCTGAGCACCATGGTGCTTAACATCTGACGTCATCAGTCCTCTAGAAGTTAGAACTACTTAAACCTAACTAACCTACGGCCAACACACACATCCATGCCCCAGGCAGGATGCGAACCTGCGACTGTAGCGGTCTCGCGGTTCCAGAATGAGGCCACAACGGCAGGCTCTATCGAACTAATTGCTAGTTGGTCTAGCAATCTTCTTATTATCACCTTCTCATCTAGCGTACGTAACTAATTCAGTATGTCTCTGAAGTCTGTATTCAGTATGTCCATCGTTCCATTGATATAATGTTGCAAATATGTCGTTATTTCGTGCATAGCTTTCGTGAAGTTCAACACTTCTGACACCAGTTTGTAAAGGTCTCCCATTGCCGTGCTGGAAAACTCTACCGTTTCGTCAGGATGCAGACCGAGGACATCTGCGGCATCGTTAGACGCAATAAAACAGTATTCAGCATTATCCTATTTAATACTCAGAATAGAAGTCGTTGCTATGTCTTCTGTGACGGCTGGTGGCTGCATAATCCGGAGAGAAATCCGCTGAATCCAACGGCTGACTCAACGCTTCCGAGGACATTGCATCAGCTAGGAGCGGAAGTTGATGAAACCCTGGTGCGGCGGTTTGCTGCCTGTTAGCGAGGTAGGCACTCCCCGTAGCCGAGCGGTCTGAGGCGCTGCAGTCATGGACAGTGCGGCTGGTCCCGGCGGAGGTTCGAGTCCTCCCTCGGGCATCGGTGTGCGTGTTTGTCCTTAGGATAATTTAGGTTAAGTAGTGTGTAAGCTTAGGGACTGATGACCTTAGCAGTTAAGTCCCATAAGATTTCACACACATTTGAACATTTGCACTCCCCGTTGCTAGCCCTGCTTGGCGTTGCCGATAATCTCGACGTGTATATTTCATTCACACGCCTTTTCTGCCTCGATAACAGGTCGATATGCTACAGAAAGTAGTCAGTCATTAGGACATGACCTAGTGTAGTGTGGAGAGAGGGTGATAATTTTTATTCTTATAGCGGAATGATTGTAAGACAAGAGTCATCCTCAAATTAGGCTGAAGTACTATATCCACTCATGTAATAAATATAGTGTCGAAACTCATAAAATACTTCTGCATAGAGTTACACACGACTTTGGTGTACAAATTTGAGTAAAAACTAAATCATCGTAATTTTCAGAACAAAACCGTAACCAACAAAATTCAATCAATATTTTTGGACCATTTACGAAATGTTGATGAACTAGCGATAATAAATTATAAACATAAAATTTCTCGTTAATCAATCTATTAATGAAATCCATATCAAAATCATTACAATAGACCTTGAGATTAGTGTTAATATAGAGACAATAAATAGTGGCGGGAACTTAAATTTATAACATTTACGGTTTCTGGTCAAGGCTCGCTGCTCTCTGGAGTTTTTTTACGTGGCTGATTAATTTAATGCCTTACTGTCAGTATCGCCTCCTCTATAGGTGAATGGGTGGTAACTCCAGTAGCTGCCACGAGATGTCACTCTAATCGCCAATTAAGTATGGAACAGGTAACAATGAATATATTTAAGAATCAGTTACAGGGACAGTGACAGAATGTGAGTCTGCAGGATATAGCTTCGCCCAACCAATGCCGTTTGAAGGTTGGGTTTCGATAGACATATCTTCTGAAACCTCCCCTTAGAAAAGTTAATGAATTACTGTGCTGATATACCACTACGTTATTTGATTTTCAAACAACTGAGCAAAACTGAACGTACTCAGACATTACTCTCTTTACTTATTCTCATAAGCACTAAACTAACACACAATATTTTTAGCGCAATGCAATCTGACTTTCAAAAGACCCTACAAAAGAAAGGCCCTGACTAACAATAACCTATACCTTTCGTGAATCGCTTACCTCACGAACATCTTTGTTACTGAAACTACTGCAATACAGCGTGCGCTAATACTGCCAGCTGAATAAAAGATTCTAACTACTGACGGCACTAACTACAGATAGGCATAGTTATCAAATGAAAGATTTTGGTAGAGAACAAACAAAGTATTTATCTTAATAGTGTTCAAAAGTCATTATATATCAGTTCATGATATCCAGTTTTACAAATTTACTCTTTCTGGCGGACACACGTCCAGATCGTCCGCTCTTCAAATTCTGCCATCTCTCTCCCCACATCCACCACTGCTGGCAGTTCACCTCCAACTGCGCAACGCTACGCGCTGTTCACATCCAGCTGCCCACCACTACAATAGCGAATATTTCAACAATGCCAACCAGTCACAGACTGCACACAGCACAGTCAGTGATTTTCATACAGAGCGCTACGTGGCGTTACCAATATAAAAACCTAAACACCCTACTTACACTTCATTATCAGTCACATATTTCAGAAAAAATTTCACAGTAACCATAAAAAGCTAAATAGAAAGCTGTAGCTTAATGAAAAGATATTCTGTTGTTTTTTTTTTCATTTATTCGCAGCGTGAGTTTCGTGCCCATCCTTCCCGATGTTGTCAAGAAGTAAGACGATGATGCAGACATTTATAATGTGAACAAACGCCGGAGTATGGCATTTGTCTTTATACTTAATCGGGTAACGGGCGCAAGGTGACATAGTGCGATGGTTTATAGACCTTAGCAACTGGCCGGTGATGCGCTAGTGGCGAAGATTCGTAGCGGTTGGGCCTGAAGTGGGCGTCCCGCGTCTTCGGTTGGTCGCTCCGCGATTGCCGGCTAGCCTGCAGCAGATTGAGGCATTACGTCAAGCAGCAGCGGCAGCAGCAGCAGCAGAGGGAGGAGGAGAAGACGGGTGATTACGTTTTTGTTGTGGCGCCGAGTGCGGTAATGGCAGGGGTGGGCAGCGGGCAGCGGGCGGCGCGCCTGGGCGGAGTCGCCCCTCTGACGTGCAGAAATGCCGCCCGCGTTCCCACTGTGACTGTGCGGGACTCACTGCGTCACTCTCAGACGCACTCCACACGCACTCTCACGCACTATGCGGTCAGGTTACACTGCTTCGATAGCATCCTGCTAACTGCCCAGACAAAGGTGATGGTAGCAGTGCAGAAGCTCGTAATCTTGACCTGATGTGTGCGGCATCGGCAGCTACCCGGTCCCGCACTTCTAAATACGTGCGACGCTGCAGCTGCAGCGAACGATTACACCGCTGCCAATGAGATGCAAGCAACTCCGGACCTCCAGCGGTGAGTGTACTTAAATTTGAACGTCCATGGACCGACCCCATTTTGTATGTTTACCAGCTGAATAACATTTACAGAGTTTCCTAGTGAACATCTGAATAGATATTGCATTGAAGACTAACAGATTTACAAATCTTTTGTATCCATATACGTTTCGTGATTCAGATCTACTGTTGGCAACTGACACTGAAACTTCTCCAACAAAGTTTATTATTTTTACTACGTGATATTCGATGTAGAATAAATTCATATTCGAATTCTCCGTTCATGAAAGGCATCTGTTCCTTGTTCCTGTATTCACAAACGAACCACAATGCGTGTAACGGAAGCCGCAACAATGTGTAGGGACAAATGGTTAAAATGGCTCTGAGCACTACGGGACTTAACTGCTGAGGTCATCAGTCCCCCAGAACTTAGAACTACTTAAACCTAACTAACCTGACGACATCACACACATCCATGCCTGAGGCAGGATTCGAACCTGCGACCGTAGCGGTCGCGAGGTTCCGGACTGTAGCGCCTAGAACGGCTCAGCCACTCCGGCCGGCGTGTAGGGACACACAAAAAGTGTCAACAATTCTTGTTCTTCAGATGCATTTTTTCTCGAGACTTTTCAGTTGTTGCCGGCCGAAGTGGCCGTGCGGTTAAAGGCGCTGCAGTCTGGAACCGCAAGACCGCTACGGTCGCAGGTTCGAATCCTGCCTCGGGCATGGATGTTTGTGATGTCCTTAGGTTAGTTAGGTTTAACTAGTTCTAAGTTCTAGGGGACTAATGACCTCAGCAGTTGAGTCCCATAGTGCTCAGAGCCATTTGAACCATTTTTTTTCAGTTGTTACTCTTACTCGTAACAGTAATTTACACCAGGTTTCTTACAGGATTACCATACATTTTATTACATATACCTAACGCCGGCCGGTGTGGCCGTGCGGTTAAAGGCGCTTCAGTCTGGAACCGCGTGACCGCTACGGTCGCAGGTTCGCATCCTACCTGGGGCATGGATGTGTGTGATGCCCTTAGGTTAGTTAGGTTTAATTAGTTCTAAGTTCTAGGTGACTGATGACCTCAGAAGTTAAGTCGCATAGTGCTCAGAGCCATTTGAACCATATACCTAACGCCTGACTGGAATTCGTCAGTAGGAAAAGGGAGAGAAGGAAACATAGTAGGTGAATATGGATTGGGGGGAAGGAATGAAAGAGGAAGCCGCCTTGTAGAATTTTGCACAGAGCATAACTTAATCATAGCTAACACTTGGTTCAAGAATCATGAAAGGAGGCTGCATACATGGAAGAAGCTTGGAGATACTGACAGGTTTCAGATAGATTATATAATGGTAAGACAGAGATTTAGGAACCAGGTTTTAAATTGTAAGACATTTCCTGGGGCAGATGTAGATTCTGACCACAATCTATTGGTTATGAACTGCAGATTGAAACTGAAGAAACTGCAAAAAGGTGGTAATTTAAGGAGATGGGACCTGGATAAACTGAAAGAACCAGAGGTTGTAGAGAGTTTCAGGGTGAGCATTAGGGAACAATTGACAGGAATGGGGGAAAGAAATACAGTAGAAGAAGAATGGGTAGCTCTGAGGGATGAAGTGGTGAAGGCAGCAGACGATCAAGTAGGTAAAAAGACGCGGACTAATAGAAATCCTTGGGTAACAGAAGAAATATTGAATTTAATTGATGAAAGGAGAAAATATAAAAATGCAGTAAATGAAGCAGGCAAAAAGGAATACAAACGTCTCAAAAATGAGATCGACAGGAAGTGCAAAATGGCTAAGCAGGGATGGCTAGAGGACAAATGTAAGGATGTAGAGGCTTGTCTCACTAGGGGTAAGATAGATACTGCCTACAGGAAAATTAAAGAGACCTTTGGAGAGAAGAGAACCATTTGTATGAACATCAAGAGCTCAGATGGCAACCCAGTTCTAAGCAAAGAAGGGAAAGCAGAAAGGTGGAAGGAGTGTATAAAGGGTTTATACAAGGGCGATGTACTTGAGGACAATATTATGGAAATGGAAGAGGATGTAGATGAAGATGAAATGGGAGATAAGATACTGCGTGAAGAGTTTGACAGAGCACTGAAAGACCTGAGGCAAAACAAGGCCCAGGGAGTAGACAACATTCCATTAGAACTACTGATGGCCTCAGGAGAGCCAGTCATGACAAAACTCTACCATCTGGTGAGCACGATGTATGAGACAGGCGAAATACCCTCAGACTTTAAGAAGAATATAATAATTCCAATCCCAAAGAAAGCAGGTGTTGACAGATGTGAAAGTTACCGAACTATCAGTTTAATAAGTCACAGCTGCAAAATACTAACGCGAATTCTTTACAGACGAATGGAAAAACTGGTAGAAGCTGACCTCGGGGAAGATCAGTTTGGATTCCGTAGAAATGTTGGAACACGTGAGGCAATACTGACCTTACGACTTATCTTGGAAGAAAGATTAAGAAAAGGCAAACCTACGTTTCTAGCATTTGTAGACTTAGAGAAAGCTTTTGACAATGTTGACTGGAATACTCTCTTTCAAATTCTGAAGGTGGCAGGGGTAAAATACAGGGAGAAAAAGGCTATTTACAATTTGTACAGAAACCAGATGGCAGTTATAAGAGTCGAGGGGCATGAAAGGGAAGCAGTGATTGGGAAAGGAGTGAGACAGGGTTGTAACCTCTCCCCGATGTTATTCAATCTGTATATTGAGCAAGCAGTAAAGGAAACAAAAGAAAAATTCGGAGTAGGTATTAAAATTTATGGAGAAGAAGTAAAAACTTTGAGGTTCGCCGATGACATTGTAATTCTGTCAGAGACAGCAAAGGACTTGGAAAAGCAGTTGAACGGAATGGACAGTGTCTTGAAAGGAGGCTATAAGATGAACATCAACAAAAGCAAAACGAGGATAATGGAATGTAATCGAATTAAATCGGGTGATGCTGCCGGAATTAGATTAGGAAATGAGACACTTAAAGTAGTAAAGGAGTTTTGGTATTTGGGGAGTAAAATAACTGAAGTTGGTCGAAGTAGAGAGGATATAAAATGTAAACTGGCAATGGGAAGGAAAGCGTTTCTGAAGAAGAGAAATTTGTTAACATCGAATATAGATTTAGGTGTCAGGAAGTCGTTTCTGAAAGTATTTGTATGGAGTGTAGCCATGTATGGAAGTGAGACATGGACGATAACTAGTTTGGACAAGAAGAGAATAGAAGCTTTCGAAATGTGGTGCTACAGAAGAATGCTGAAGATAAGGTGGGTAGATCATGTAACTAATGAGGAGGTATTGAATAGGATTGGGGAGAAGAGAAGTTTGTGGCACAACTTGACTAGAAGAAGGGATCGGTTGGTAGGACATGTTCTGAGGCATCGACGGATCACAAATTTAGCATTGGAGGGCAGCGTGGAGGGTAAAAATCGTAGAGGGAGACCAAGAGATCAATACACTAAGCAGATTCAGAAGGATGTAG
This sequence comes from Schistocerca cancellata, assembly GCF_023864275.1. Taxonomy (NCBI): domain Eukaryota; kingdom Metazoa; phylum Arthropoda; class Insecta; order Orthoptera; family Acrididae; genus Schistocerca; species Schistocerca cancellata. Next base: position 619,734,847 of record NC_064627.1, read on the forward strand.
GTTGCAGTAGCTACTGGGAGATGAAGAAGCTTGCACAGGATAGAGTAGCATGGAGAGCTGCATCAAACCAGTCTCAGGACTGAAGACCACAACAACAACAACAACCTAACGCCCAGAATTTAAATTTGGACAAAATGAAGATATGCTGTTTAAGACTTTCCCGACGTAGTAACTGCTTCCCTGGTTCACGAGTGTCGAGTCGGATAATGTTGTGGAAGCTGCACAATATTTCGACGAGACAGCTGCTCGTCATCTTCAGGTGCTGCCACACGTGTTGCTGCAATGGCTCGCCAATGTATACGCTGGCTCACTAGAGATGCGCAAGCGCCAAGGGTCAAGGCTATAACGTCGTCGTAGACGAATCATAGAGCACGGCGAGCTCCAGTGCCCCCGGCCGTACAAACGGGCCACCGGCTCCTCATTCGCGATGCGGAGAAGCGCGGCCGCAAGTAGCGGGCAGAGTGTTGGCGCCCAGTTTAAGTGTGCAGACTTTGATTCTCCCTCTGTGTTGACTCAGATTCGTGCGACTGCTGCCGACGATGTCTCAGTACCTCCTGTGTTGTGTGGCGAAATAAATAAAAAAATTAAATTAATTGTTTTTTGAAAAGGAAAAATTACGGACATGGAACTGTAACTTTAGAAATTTTGAAGGGCTTTTTTACGGACTGTATTGACCGGCTTGAATGCGGACAAATTCAGTGCTGCGTGAAATATGCCTGTAATATAATTTACCATTCCCATTAATTACATTTTTGAATTCTACGTCATTGTTGATTTATTCAGAGTTCTCACCATAGACGCAAAATTCGTCCTTCTGCCACAGTATTAATTCATTAGTCGCTATCGGTGTTCTTCTCTTTGTTGACCGTGTGTATCTTCCTGAGTCGGCATCGGTTCACTTCACGAAGACGGTGGAAACCAAGGAAATACAATGCTACGTCACTTTAAATAATTCTCGTAAAACTTAGATACTTCTCACTATTTTTTATTCACAACACAATAAGACTTGCTGTGCTCGTCGCACAAACCGTAATTACTAACTATATGGCTGCCTTTCCGCACACTCCAAAAATTACGTCCATCCTCCACAAGGCAACAATCGAAAGTGTCCCTCTTAGCTCCTTCTTGGAGTATGAAACAAAAGAGAATCCAATGTGAACATTACAAAGATTATAATCTACATGCCACTCAATTTAATCTTTGGCGCAGCCTTTAAGGTATTTTATGTCTCTGCGTCGGAATGTGTCACTACAACTCCCCCCCTACTGTATACTGTCACTAGAAAATTTTATTTGGTTGACAGGATACAGTAGTCGACCTTGCAATTGATAGGTTTGGGGGTCTCTTATTTACAAACTTCATTTATTTTGTCTCATTTTCATGGCACTGTGAATTCTTTGGTATTACTGAGTGTGTGTCAGTTTTTCGGTATACTTATGCTAATATTTACAAACCTTAATCCTGATATACAAAGTTCTGGTTAATACTGAGAAAACGACATCATGTAGTAAAGTTTGTACAATAAAATATACAATGAATGCAACGTTAATTACAAATGTTTCCTTCCTCATCAGAGGTGAAAATTAAGTCCTTGTATTGCTTTCTGTATTTATTCTGGGGCTACGAGCTTTGTTCGCTAGCCCCAGTGTTGAATATGGCGGGTGATACGCGCGCCTGATTGTTTGGTCGTCCGTTAGCGGGCGACGTTGGTTGAATGCGCGCGCCAGTGCAGTGAATATACACCGATGTGCGGGTACCGTCTAGGCTTCCAAACCTCAGTATGCGTGTGCTTTTTGTAGTTCCTTCCAGTACTTAGACTGGATACGACGAGGTACATTGGAATATGTGCCCCGAAGAACACACCACACTATGTGCGAGGCGGAGGACGATCCCGTCGATGCAGCTCCAGGTAAGAAGCATACCGTGTCAAACTTGTTTGGCATTGTCTTTTCGTATTGTGACGCCATGGGTTGTTTGACGATACCAGCTTCAATTTTCGATGTCACTTGTTTATGCTCGCTGACACTTGCAACGTAGCACTGCTTTGCAAAATTTTAATTTCTACACACACCACTTTAACCGCGAGTATTGCGATCGAAACTTTCTTTTCACTACACTTTTTTCTTCGCATTAACCCCTTTTACCTATTGTACCGAGATTCATTTCCCTCAATACTTCTGGTCAATGTACGTAAGTATTCACAAATTTGTAAGTCACGGGACTTGGCATGAAATACAAAGTACATCACATACAATGGAATAACATATAACACATACAATACATTGGTTACATTAATCACAGGAAAAAACTATCGACGAAAATTGAAAAATTTTTGACCACTCGTAGTGGCTTCTTCGTCTTGGATTTTACTGACACACACACATTTTTCCATTAATCAGTTATAAGGAACAAGTCCTTTGTTTTCATTTTTAGAACTCGTGTGTAAGTTAAGGTTTACCTTCGTTACCTTTATACGCAACGACATGCATCAGCATGACGAGAATACACCTGTAGCCGCTCCACTGAAGCTTGGGAAGGGAATTTTCTACCTTCTACTTATGGTAATGGCAACGACTACATGTATGCTACGGTTCTTAAGTACAAAATCTGAAAATGCACGAAATAAACATTTATATGCAGCATAACCCAAATATGTACAATGTTTTGTGCGTAAGCACATTCTGGTGTGCTTGTAAATCATTAACCCTGATAAAACTTCCTACATCAACATGGATATATAAACATAAAACTTTAAAGTTCAGGTTATAACTACTATTTCTATGTACAGTGTTTCATAATAGCGGCACGCCCTTGTATCGTGTGTCATATTCAATTAAAGTGCGCTTATGGGCGTCTTGTGTTATCATGAGAAAAAAAATACAGACTTTTTAATGCATCGGTTGTCATGAAAATCTATGTACACGAATAATCAGACTTTCATAGCTTCAGTGCAGCATGAAATTCTGTATGACTTTTTTTTCATAGTTTATTTTATAGACGATTCCTTTGCTTACAGGTCGTCGATCACACTACTTACCTGTTTCTCGTATAGCGGCGATATCATTTTCATTCTTTGTGACTGTAAATCGTGATATGTATGAAAGATATAATTTTAACATGATTTATCCTTTCATGTTTCAAGTGGGTAAAGTAATTTATACCTTCCTTCTGCACACATGAGAGAAGCATCGCTAATGTTGCACTGTGTATCAGGTTTTTCGTATTTTCTCGTAAACTCGCAGAGTCTTACGGTTTTTATTAAGTTGTTTCTTGACGTTAGGTATACATGTTTATACGAGGTTGTCTTAGAGTTTAATTTTCCTTATACACTTCTATGTTGTTTAGGTTCCGTACATGTACAGAGCTTCTTTCGCCTTTCACACATTCATACATACGTTTATACACACAAAAAATATCTACCACTATAATATACACTTTGCTGGTGGGGCCCTTTTTCGGTACCCTGCACCATTCCCTCAATATTCCAAAATAATTCAGGGTGTGCTGAGCATCGTCCTTTATACTAATAATACTTACAACTAAATATTTCTTCTTATATACATAACTGCCTTACGGTCCATGAATGCGCAATCATTCCATATTTTCCTCCTTTACACTTTAGCTTTCGTTCATGTACCCTCGTGTACAGCTTAGATATTCTACAAAGTTGTTTGCTGAGTGCTTTAGGTGTTTCCTAACGTTAATGTGTTTCTCCCTCTAAAAAGCCTAGGTATTTGTTTTTAGGACGATTCCGTTCATTACTCACGTTGCATAGATCTGTTTATTATTTTCCTATTTTAAAGCTTGTGTCATTCTCTTCCTTAGTCACAAAAATTAACGCGTTTCCCTTGTTGTTCATTCTGAAAATCGCTCTCTACTGTGTAATGCAAATGTATGCGTTATCTCTTTGTTTTCCTCTTTGCCGCTAGCTTTTCCCTATATGTAATCGTGTGTTGTTCTCGTGTACATAGCCTTTCTTCCGGTTATATATCTGCATTATTTTTTTTCTATTGTGCTATTTTCTTTCTCCTTCCGTACAAGCTAAGATTTTACTCAGTATAATATAATATGACAATACCGTCCATGACCAGTATGTACTTGTATATTCACTTTTATTACGTAATACCAGCTTATAATTTAATTTTCTAAGCTACTATTTACAAGATTTGTGTACCCTTTTCTTTCTTGTTTTTGAATGGCTCTCGTCACTGTGTCTCATAGTAAGCGTGGTCTCAAAACTTTTAAACGTTCCGCGCATGCGCGCTTATGTACCATGACTGGACTCCAGGCGCGGAGAAAACTCTGCATTGTTGGTGAACATTATTCGTGATAGCCGCCATCGTGTAATATGAGTCACGTGTCGTCTGGACTCGACCGCGCATGCGCCTTCGCGCTTTGTATACCCTCAGCTGATCGGACAGGGAAGGGGGAAGATTTTTCCCCGGCTCGCTGCCTAAGCACGGCCAATGCCCTCGTCTTGCCATGCCGCTATCGCGTGCTCGTCAGCTGAGCGTTGTATTGCAACTTTGACGCGTGGTTTGTTGCTCGTCTCAAGCGAACAAATTCTGTCCTTCGCGCTAATTTGTCTTTGTTCCTCTCTCTTAAATAACTGAGTTAGACTACAAATGTACCGTATGGTTTATTTTATAATGTTAAGAGTCACAGTAATACATGTTTCAATAGGTGTGGTTAACTATGCGTTTTTTAGCTGGCATATGCCCCCAGTTGATTACTAGTTTCGATGGTTAACTGAAATTTCAGTTATGTTTTCTAGTTTAATGCATGTTTTTCACTGATTGTCTTTTGTATTCGCGTTCGCAAGTTTCTTAGGTTAATGACAACAATTTTACAATGTGATCCAAGGTTGTATAATTTCAATTTTGCTAAAATAACATATAACCTTTAATGAAAAAATTCCTTGATATCCTTGTGGGGGTTTAACCCTTTCACCTTGCCCGTTCGTGTGTTACCTAACAGATAACATCCTGGGTGAGGTTTGTCTATTATAATGAAAGGGCCATCATACAACAACCGCCACTTTTTGTTTAATGCCTTAATTTTAGAGGATTTTGGGTAGGTATGTAATAGTACTTCCTGTCCAATGTTAAATTCTGTAACCTTTCTTATCTTTTTGTTGAACTGTTTTCTCCTTATTTCTGCTTGTTCTTCCATCTGTAGTAATGCTTGAAGTACCTTTTCGTCTAGTGTTATTTCCTTTGTGGCTAATTTAGGTAAAGGTTTAGCCCATTCGTCAAGTTATGTGCCTTGAAACATTAACTCTGTAGGTGTAAAGCCTGTTGAAGCATGAATTAAATTATTTACAATATGCTGAAATGGGGCTATGTATTCCACCCACTTTGTCTGTTTATTTGGTATATAAGTTCTTTCTAGGCGCTCAGTCCGGAGCCGCGCGACTGCTACGGTCGCAAGTTCGAATCCTGCCTCGGGCATGGATGTGTGTGATGTCCTTAGGTTAGTTAGGTTTAAGTAGTTCTAAGTTCTAGGGGACTGATGACCACAGTTGTTAAGTCCCATACTGCTCAGAGCCATATAAGTTCTTATAAAGCGATTAAATTCTTTAAAATTTCTCTCAATCGGGCTCGATTCTGGGTGAAATTTGGATACCGATATATGTTTTAAGTTTTGAGATTCGAGAAATGTTTTCCATTTATTACTAGTGAAGTTTGTTGCATTATCAGTTAATACGATTTTCGGTTTTCCCACTAGTGGTATGTAGTCTTTTATCATGCGTTTGATTATTGATCCCGACAGTACTGCTTTTATAGCAGACATTTTTAAATACTTTGTGAAGACATCATAAAATGCGATCACATATCTAACTCCTCCCCTAGCTCGTGGACATGGTCCTGCTGCGTCCACGAAAACTAGTTCTCTTGGTCTAGTTGGAATGACAGGATGTAATACGTCCAAACAATATCTGTTGAGATGTTTAACTTTCTGACATATTGTACACCTTTTTATCATTTGTTCAATCCTGCGTCTGAGATTCGGGAGGTAACAATACATTGATATTTTCGCTGTACATTTTGATACCACATAGTGTCCCCATACTCTATGTGTGTGTCTTATCAAATTGTCTATGTATTCTTCTGGGATGCATACACACCAGGTGTTGGATTGTGGATTGCGCCTGTAGAAAAAAACATCGTTTGACAGTGTGTAATAATGTTTCAGTGTACTGTTGTCATCTGCTTGCAGTTTTTGTATAACTTGTCTCCATCTATTGTCTTCCTTTTGTAGTTTTCTCATGTCTTTACACATCTTTCTGTAATGTGGTTGAAATGTGCCATCATGCATCAGAAAAACTCTAAAATCGGAAGTCTGTTCGATCAGTACATTGAACTCGCTCAAGCCTTGTGGCAAACGCGATAATGCGTCGGCAATTACATTCTGTTCACCGTTGATATAAACTATCTCGAAATCAAATTCCTGGAGGAATAAACACCAACGTGCAATCCGTTTGTGCTACAATTTACATGTGAGTAAATACGATAATGATTGATGGTCACAAAACACTCGTGTATGCCTTCCCCAGAGATAGTATTGGAACTTGCGGAAAGCCCACACTACAGCTAACGCTTCAAGTTCAGTTGCCGAATAGGTTCTTTCACATTCCGTTAATGTTCTACTGGCAAAACTAATCATGTTTACTTTCTGTTCTCCATTATCATTTACTAATTGGAACAGACAAGAGCCTAATCCCTGACATGATGCGTCCGTGCTCAAATAAAAGTTGTAGTTCATGTTAGGATGCTTCAAAATGGGTGCGTTTATGAGTGCCTGTTTGATTTTTACGAAATCTTCCTCACATTTTTCTGTCCACAACCATATTTGGTTTTTCCTTGAAAGGTTGAGTAGGGAATCACTATTCAGTAACTGTTTGGGCACGAATTTTCGAAAAAATGACGTGATCCCCAGAAAAGCTTTCAATTGTTTACGTGTTTGTGGTGAGGGGAAATATTTTATGGCATCAAGCTTTTTTGGATCTGGTAAAATTCCGCCTGGTGAAATAATGTGGCCTAAAAATTTTATTCGATCCCTTCAGAATTCGGACTTCTTAAAATTTGCTGTGACGTCATATTCTCGGAACTTTTGGAACACTTTGTGTACAAATTCTACATGTTCTTGCCAGGACTCCGTGGCTATTAAGAGATAGTCTACATACAACGTCACTTTGCTAATCAGTTCTGGGCCCAATACTCTGTCTAAAGCCTCTATAAACACCCCAGCACGTTGAGTCCAAATGGCAGTACTTGGAACTGCTAGCAATTGCTCATCTAAGTTTTCCGGCCTAGTGCGTATTGGTACGATGATCTTATTAATTCCCTGCGCATCAAGTACTAATCTGACTGACCAGTCAGGTTTGTTGACAGCTAGGATGGGACTGCAGTACGGTGAATGCGAAGGTTCTATCACCTTCCAGGCAACCATTCTTTCTATTTCTTTGCGAACCGCTTCCTTCTTTGTCCATGGTATCGCATATGATTTATGGCAGTACTTTTTATGTGGGTAGACTTCCATTTTGTATTCATAATTTTTTATTATTGTCGGCTGTTTTCTAAAAATGTCTCGGTATTCATAAATAAGATCTGCTAGTTCATTTTGTTGAGTTTCTGAAAGACAAGTGGATTTTCCTACCTTCTCGTGGGCGGCCTGTTCGTTAATTATTTCCGTGTCTAATTGTTCGGGGAAAGGAATATCTATCAATAAAACTTGTGGGTAAACTAATTTTACTTCAGCTTGTTTCTGTAATTGGCCATTACGATCTATTGTTGACTTTACAAGATTGACCTTCACACTACGACTGCCCACTCGGAAATAGCAAAGTCCACTGCCTATGTCGATGTTTACTTTATACTGCCGGAAAACTTCCATACCTAAAATACAATTGACGATTAATTTGTCAACGATTAAGAATGTACAGTTTATCGTGACATCGCTAATGGTAACAGGTATTTGCGTTTGCCACTTAATACTTTTTGACTTGTTACCTACAGCAGGTTGCAGTAGGTACTGGGAGATGAAGAATCTTGCACAGGATAGAGTAGCATGGAGAGCTGCATCAAACCAGTCTCAGGACTGAAGACCACAACAACAACAACCTACAGCTGTCAAGATTTTACAATTTTCCGTTGGCAACACTTGTACTTTTAATGTTTTCGAAACTTCTTTAAATAAACAATTAGAAATAATATTCGTAGATGAGCCTGTATCTAAAATTACGTTGGTAATTATAGTTCCTATCTTTGCCGTTATTACAGCCTGCACGAAGTCACTTACCTAGTTCTGTGCTTTTATCTCTTCTTCACACAGATCTTCTTCTACGGTAGCATCCTGATCATATCTTAAAAATAATTGTTTAAGATGTAATGTGTGCTTGTTTGTGCCCCCTGTTGTCAAATCGGTCGGCCGGTGGGGGCTCATTGCGACCGATTGTTGTTTACCGGGGGAGACAACGGCGTTGCTTCATTACTGTCCGTTACCTCTACGAAGTGCACTGAGTGGTTATTCCGTCGCCAATTAGTTTCCGGACCGCTGCGTGCAACATTTTCTTGCGGCCGGTCGTCGCTGTTTCTCCTTGGTCGGTCATTCCTATTACCGTAACTATTGTAATTTTAATTTGTGTGCCGCCTTTCATAACGCGGACGTGACCAATCGTTCATGTGATTTCTACCATTTCCATACCGGCGTGGACCGTAACCTGTACTATATCTTCGGTCTTCACGTCTCTGTGGCGCCGAATTCCTCCGATTTCCGTAATTCCAGTTTCCATTATTTGGCCTTGTCGCATACGGATGGCAACTGTGTTGGTTTTGTCCATTGCCATTACAATGATTCCCGTTACCGTTGTTTTGATTGGTTACGGAGTGTTCATTCCGATTACTTGTGCTCGACTCTTCTTCATATATTAGATCAAAGAAAGTATTCAAGGTCGTTCTCCGGTATGGTTACCAATTTTTCGCGTAAATTTGCGGGTGGTCTGTTTTTCAGAATTTTGAGAACATCTACGTGCTGTATTGGATTGTTCCAATACCGCGTCTTATTCAAATACCTTTCGAAATACTTTCTCAACCAGCCGTTTTTGAGGTTGAACGGTTGTGGGTTGAATACCTCACGTCGCAGTCTTTCTTGGACCAATATTTCTCCAAGAAAGCCCGTTCAAATTGTTCGTAGGTGACGCATGTGGTGTCACCGCCAGACACCACACTTGCTAGGTGGTAGCCTTTAAATCGGCCGCGGTCCGCTAGTATACGTCGGACCCGCGTGTCGCCACTGTCAGTGATTGCAGACCGAGCGCCGCCACACGGCAGGTCTAGAGAGACGTCCTAGCACTCGCCCCAGTTGTACAGCCGACTTTGCTAGCGAAGCTACACTGACAAATACGCTCTCATTTGCCGAGACGATAGTTAGCATAGCCTTCAGCTACGTCGTTTGCTACGACCTAGCAAGGCGCCATTACCAGTTTATATTGAGATTATATAATGTATCAACAAGAGCGATGTTCACCAATTGTGGATTAAAGTTAAGTATTCTACCAGTTACTCTTGTTCGGCTAGTCTTATTTCTCTGACCTGTTCCAGACCTCACGCCAGCCTGCGTGAGCTTAAACGCGTGCTATTCGGCTACAAGTCTTAGTGGATTGGCTGTCGGGTCAGTCCACTACAACGCACTGTTCAGCCATGTCTGTGGCCCACAAAAGTGCGTCGCCTTGTGTGAAGCCTACTACATATCTTTCTGTGCCTCAGTCCAGTTTCTTGGTAAGACATTTTTAAATGCTCTTGCGAATACGAATGGATGAGTTTTTCTGGATTCTATGGAGAAAACTGGAAACTGTCTGTGTTTCAACAGGCTCTCATCGACTAGAATCGTCGAGATGCAAGGCGACACGCCTACTGCCTGTTGCAGCACCGCGTTTGGCGAATAGCCATTATTTGCCTGTGCCGGTGCGTGCACATACGCCGGACTGGGTACGTGATGTTCTGCGTTATTGACATCGTAATCTGGCACGGGCGAATAAGTGTCGCGCTGCCTGTTGGTTGACGTAGGCAAGTCATTTGAAACATTCAGTCTACCAGCAATTTCCTTGCGTATTCTGTCCTCGGCTACTTTGATTTCATTACGTAATTTTTCAAAAAGTTTTGTTTCCCGGTCAGTTACTGATTCATTTACATTACCATTTTCTAAAGTTTCATTTATTTTGATAATGTCCGCGTTGATACGTCGAGTCTCCTGTTTCAGAAAACCGACTTCTTCGTTAACTTCATTACATAGGTCAGGTATTTCTTCAAATGCGGACTGTACTCTTGTTAAATTTAATTGAATAGCCTGTACGTTTTCATGTATTTCTTTTTGTACGGTTTGTGTTTGATTGTGTGTTTCTACGATTTCTGACAGTTCCTGTTCCTGTTTGTTTGTAAGATCTGACAATTTCTTTTCTAAGTCATTTGCCAATACATTGTATACACTATTGACAGTTTTGATGACTTTGTCTTCGATCTTTTGATCGATTTCATTGGTGAGTTTATTTAAGCGTTGATCAAAATGTTTGTGCATATTTTCAAATTGTGTGTTTACACTTGAAAACTGCTGTTGGAACCCAATTTCCAAGTTTGACAATTTTGTCATGTTATGGCTGATTTCTAGATTCGCCAGTTTTGTGTTCGTTGTGTTGTGGCTGATTTCTAGATTCGCCAGTTTTGTGTTCGTTGTGTTGTAGCTGATTTCTAGATTCGACGGTTTTGTGTTCGTTGTGTTGTGACTCATTTCTAGATTCGGCAGTTTTGTGTTCGTTGTATTGTGACTGATCTTTAAATCAGATAATTGCTCGCTTACGTTTGACATCAGACTATATAATGCCTCAAGCGTAACTGACGAAGCTTGTGTGTTTGTATTTATGCCATTATTTGTAGCCATTGTTTCTCTACCACGGTCTGATTGAATCGAAACCGGGCTAGGTTCACTGATTTCACGCGAAATATTTTTATCTGATCTGGTAATCGATGCTTCATCGACTGTGCATAAGGTTTCATTTGCAAGTGGTTCGTTATTGTTAATCCCTGTGGAGTGCAATTGAATTGTATTTACTTCTACATTATGTTGTGCTGGAAAACTAATTGCGTCATCATTTACGTCACTATTGTCAGAATCGGTGACGTGTCCATGAACATATGTCAAATTAAAATTCTCCGATTCCATTGTGAAGATATTATTTTTATCTGTACTTTACTGTTAATCTAAATCTTTAAATTCTCTCGCAGTTGGATTAATAAAAATATCTCGCGATTGTTATTTGTTGCGCGTCGGAAATTTACAAGATGGCACACTACGTCTTCTAACTCTGCGATTGTTGAACATAAAAAACTAATTATCAAAGTGTAATTGTGTGTTGCCACAAACACTACCAGGATTTTAATGTGGAAAGGAAAAGGTTCTGCTTTAAGTGGAGCTAAGCCAAGGTGCAGCCGCTGCATGCGTTTGCGCTTTCCTACCTTAATTCCGGCTTGCAGGTTCGAGTCCTGTCACGGTCGCCAGTGTGGCGAAATAAATAAAAAAATTAAATTTATTGGTTTTTTGAAAACAGGAAAAATTACGGACATGGAACTGTAACTTTAGAAATTTTGAAGGGCTTTTTTACGGACTGTATTAACCGGCTTGAATGCGGACAAATTCAGTGCTGCGTGAAATATGCCTGTAATATAATTTGCCATTCCCATTAATTACATTTTTACATACTACGTCATTGCTGATTTATTCAGAGTTCTCACCTTAGACGTAAAATTCGTCCTTCTGCCACAGTATTAATTCATTAGTCGCCATCGGTGTTCTTCTCTTTGTAGACCGTGTGTATCTTCCTGAGTCGGCATTGGTTCACTTCACGAAGACGGTGGAAACCAAGGAAATACAATGCTACGTCACTTTAAATAATTCTCGTAAAACGTAGATACTTCTCACTATTTTTTGTTCACAACACAATAAGACTTGCTGTGCTCGTCGCACAAACCATAATTACTAACTATATGGCTGCCTTTCCGCACACTTCAAAAATTACGTCCATCCTCCACAAGGCAACAATCGAAAGTGTCCCTTAGCTCCTTCTTGGAGTATGAAACAAAAGAGAATCCAGTGTGAACATTACAAAGATTATAATCTACATTCCACTCAATTTAATCTTTGGCGCAGCCATTAAGGTATTGTATGTCTCTGCGTCGGAATGTGTCACTACAGCTGGTTCCCATGTCTTGCTGATTTGAATTCCAGTGTCTCTATTGATCAGGTCGTTACTTATGCAAATTTCGACTGCTTCTTTAATGATGGAATCGCAGTACGTGGGCCGGCCGCGGTGGCCGTGCAGTTCTGGCGCTGCAGTCCGGAACCGCGGGACTGCTACGGTCGCAGGTTCGAATCCTGCCTCGGGCTTGGATGTGCGTGATGTCCTTAGGTTAGTTAGGTTTGAGTAGTTCTAGGTTCTAGGGGACTTATGACCAAAGATGTTGAGTCCCGTAGTGCTCAGAGCCATTTGAACCATTTGAACCGGTACGTGGAAACGGACGAAAGGATCTTTGTCTCTCCGTAGTTCATGCTTTGTCCCGTGCCAAGACAGTGTTCAGTAACAGCAGACTTTTCTGGCTGACCCATTCTGGTGTGACGCCTATGTTCAGTACATCTATCCTCAATAGTGCGACACATCTGGCCAATGTATAATTTACCACATTGACACGGGGTTTTGTGTGTCCCTGGTCTCCTTCGACCTAGGTCGACTTTAACAGAACCCAGCATAGTTTGTATTAGCGCTGGAGGGCGGAAGATACATTTTATTTGATGTTTCTTGAACAGCTTGCCAATATTAAAGGGCACGCCGCCAACATACGGTAGAGAAACCATCCTCGTGGTGTTCTCTGTTTCTTGTGGCTGTTCTAGAGCTTTACTGCGTGCAGGTTTAAATGCACTAGGGACAGACACAGAGCGAAGATGGCTAAGCTCTGCTGACAAACTCCCTGCATCAGAGATAATTGTGGCCCTATGAACGAGAGTCGGGAACGCGCCACTCCGTTGAGATTGGTGATGGCAGGTCGTAGGTTGTATACATAGGTCAGTGTGAGTTGGTTTGCGAAACAAGACATTAAGAAACGAGATCTCTCCATTTTTCTCCACTTACATGGTGAAGCAAATGCTGGGATGGAGTGAGTTAAGATGTTCCAGAAATGCAGGAAGCTTTGCTGGCCCGTGTGGCCAAACAACAAAAGTGTCGTCCTCATATCTCCAGAAACATTTAGATTTCAACACCGCTGACTGAAGTGCTTTATCCTCAAAGTCTTCCATAAAAAGATTAACTACTACGGGAGACAATGGGCTACCGATAGCAACACAGTGAGTCTGCTCAGAATATTGTTCGTTAAATACAAAGTACGTCGAGGTAAGCGCATGTTTGAAAATATGTAAGATGTCCTCATCCAACGTAGTTCCTATAAGCTGTAATCAATACACCAAAGGTACTCTTGTGAACAAAGAGATCACATCGAAACTCACTGAAATGTTAGCTGGTTCGAGACCCAAAGTTACTTGTCGTTGTATAAAATCTTCTGAATTCCGAATGTGATGTTCACATTTTCCTACCAGTGGGCTTAGGAGAGAAGCCAGATGTTTTGACAGGTAATATGTCGGGGCTTTTCTTCGCCCCATCGAGAGCAACATAGTATTGCACGAGGAAGAACTTGAAGTTTGGATAATACTCCTTTTACTTACAACTGGATACTTTTCATCAGTTTTTCTGATAAGCTACTCTGTAATTTCATGCTTGCAGTTCTAAATTTAAAAAAAAGGTAATCAGTAATGAAAATAAAAGCATTGTTTGATTTAACTCTTGAATTAAATTTTTTAGAACGTGCGACTATCGAGTGTCTCTCTCTCTCTCACTGTCTCACCCCCCCCCTCCCCCCACACCACTCTTTCTCTCTCTCTCTCTCTCTCTCTCTCTCTCTCTCTCTCTCTCCCTCCCTCTCTCTGTCTATGTCTCTCTATCTGTAGACGGATGGAGAGACTCGAACTGTCAGAAATATTTCTCTTACGATCCTTCTCATGACTAACGTACGTATACTTTTCCTTCGATACCGTATCCCGGCTGATGTGTACAAACAGAAAGTGAATGAATGTCTCTAAACATCTGATACTGTTTAGCAACAGCATGAACGAAACGACCCAAGGCATCGAGCTGTATGTGGGGTAGGAGTTATATCCAAAGTGTGAAGCGTCGAAGGTCGTAAAAAATTTAACTGGCTTCCTTAGAGGGAGTCTTTTTTCTAATTCGGACAAGATACTCGATTGCGTAAGGTTATAATATTCCAGGTGGGCGTTGACGAACTAAGTTCATGCATGCAATTAGCTCAGTCTCAATTAAATTGTGCTTTAGAATTCCGGAGGGCTCTATGGTACCTCCAAATTATTGGCCAATACGGGTGTGACTTAGGTATCAATTTTGGTAATGCTGATTCAAGGCAGACGCTCACATCAGCGTGTTCGTTCCGCTAGCAGCAAACAGATACACGACCGTATCACGACAATAAGTCATGGACGACCACAGCATACATCCAGACTTTGATTTCACTAGCACTATCGGCTTGGATCATGAGAAAGCCTTTGCTAGGTGCTCGACCGCAAACAAATACGCCCCACGCCACACTTCTCCACACACTCATCATCACGCAGCACCGCTAACGTATACCAGGTAACTGCAGGGCCAAACAGCAAACCGAGCACTGAACAACACTGAGCGTCTGTCACTGTGACTGGAACCACAGAGCCGCAACTACCAGTGTGACCCTGGAAGTGGCGCGGTAGCCTATTTCCGGACATTGCGGTATGGGAACCACAGCCTACAATTATCGTAATTTATGGGATTTTATATGTGATTCCTCTGTAGTCATTGCACAGAGGTGTAGGCACGGTTAAGCTTTAAAACAATCATCTTCGATAGAACAACCCTTTCACTGATACATATGGAAGAACACTGAAATCTTTTCGTCTAGCCTACACATTGTTTAATAAGGTAATGAAGCAGCATTGCGCTCAGCTAATAATGTATTGTAATTATAATTAATTTGTTCAAGAAATGCCCCAATAATAATTCTGTTTTCAAAACAATCGTTATTAAAAAGAAAAAATCATTACAATTGAATGTTCATTTCTCCATTTTTGTGTCGAGTTTACGTTGGGCCATTATTTTTCAATATTTTTGTAGCGAAGGTACAGTCGCTTTTATTTCAATTTAACGATGTTTTGTGGGAGCTCAACAACATTAGGGTCGTTATTATTCAGTAATCTTGTGGGGAAATAACTTTTGGCACGTTTTCATTATCATAGACTTTTCTTTTATTTTTGCTGGGAGGTTGCGTTGAGCACGATTCCCATTAACATTTAATTATTGTCTTTTCAAAATTTCTGCGGGGAGGTTACAAGTGCAATAAAACGTGTCTTTGAAAGCATTTCCTCCAATGCTGAGAAGCGACAGGAACACACACCGGTCGCCTTATTGTAACAGAGCGTGTCATAGCCCCAAGTCTGGACATACCAGACAATGGACATAAGAGTATGTATTCCAAACTCGTTATTAAAAATCATCACCATTATCTGTACACCAATATGAACTGTCATGTAAGATCTGTTACTAGTTCACTAACGGTTCTCCTAGATTTTAACCACTAGTAGTCGCCTTAATGCACGGGCGTTCGTGTCGCTCTCCAAACCGTGTTTTGCCATGGCTAATATAACTGACGTGCCACTGTCTCTATTTCTCTGATGTTATAACCGTTCATGTGATTTACCTTTAAATTATATAAACCGGTGTATCCTGAATGTCAATTAGGTAAACAGTGCCGCTCAGGAAACTGTTCGAGTGTTTGGCGGGAAATTAGCTCAGCATGTTAAACTGTGACGGTGCTGTAGGTGCCTAAGTTCCATCGTGTCTTCAGACGGAAAAAAATCACAATTCCAAGAAGAAGCTGTGCGGCGTGTTACAACATCTGAAAGATGGTGTCGATTAAAATTTCGAGCCATTCGCACAAGAGTGGCGGTATAAGCGCCACTATGAGGATACAAATCAGGTTTGCTTTAAATAAACGCCGTAACGGTCGTGATTGCCATTTACCTTCGAAATTTGATGTGCTGAGTTGATTTTAGTCAAGAATGCCTTTAAGGCTATGAAAAAGCCATTATCAGCACCTCGCTGAGATTGAACGAGGTAATGGGACTACGAGAAGCTGGATGTTTCTTCTGTGATTTTTCAGGAGGACTTGACAGGAATGTAACCAAGTGAGTACTTGCAGCAGTGGTCACGATAACGTACGGTCGCAAAAAGACCGGGCTCCGGATGATCACGTGCAAACGGGAAAAACAACATATTTGGTGTATTGCTCTGGCGCATCGTACTACTTCTTCAATAGTAATTTGTGTAGCAGTTGGCACCACAGTAACTGTTACAATTCAGTTACTTCAAGGACACTCCGAGCTAGGCGCCCTGTAGCGTGCATTCCACTGATCCTAAACCGCCACCATCTGCAACTTCAGTGGTGTTAAGCGAGAGCTCATTGGAGAGCAGGATGGAGGTCCGTTGTGTTTTCTGATGAAAGCTGGTGCTGCCCTAGTACCAGTGAAGTCCGTGTGTTTGTTACAAGGAGGCCAGTAGGGGTCCTGCAACCAACTTGTGCCGGCCGGAGTGGCCGAGCGGTTAAAGGCGCTACAGTCTGGAACCGCACTGCCGCTACGGTCGCAGGATCGAATCCTGCCTCGGGCATGGATGTGTGTGATGTCCTTAGGTTAGTTAGGTTTAATTAGTTCTAAGTTCTAGGGGACTTATGACCACAGCAGTTGAGTCCCATAGTGCTCAGAGCCATTTGAATCAACCAACTTGTCTGAGTGCTTGACACACTGGACCTACACCTGGAGTTACGGTCTGGGTTGCAATCTCATATTACAGGAGGAGCAACCAGGGTTAACCTTCACTGTATTGACCGATCAAGTGCGACATGGAACTCCATCCCACAACCTGATGTCCTGCAATACAATGCATGCTTTCGTTCAATATCGTGGCGGTTGCACCAGTTCTTAATGTACCAGCATTTCACATGTGCAATGTCATCTCGCGCTTACATTAACCTGTGATTACCTGCGCAAATGTATTCCTGAAACTTAATTAGTCTATTGTAATAATTTTTTTGGTGTTGCGATTTTTTCCGTCTGTGTATATCCAGATCTATTTTATGTCTATTTAAAATATATTTGGAAATAATAATTCATATTCGCTGCAGTTATTGGCAAAATCGTTTTGCACAAGCATTCTTCTAGCAACGAGTAAATTTTGCTAAGGGATAATCAACATTTGATGGTAAATGGGCATGATTATAAATGCCTAAGGTTACGGACAGCCTTTCAGCCAAATCCGTTGAGATAAACTATCTACACTGTGCTATGAAATTAAAGAATCACTTTTTCCAAAACCCGTAATTGTTTCCCTCTGCACCCTTCCTCTGTATTGGTGAAAAACTGTGGCGCCATTCAATGTTACTCTCGCGCTCGGCGACGCTTCAAACGGCGTCGTGTCGACTCGTGCAGAAAAAGAGGCCAGAGCTCACAAGCTGATTGGTTGATTTGGAGGGAGAGCACCAAACAGCGGTGTCATCGGTCCCATCGGATTAGCGAAGGATGGGGAATGAAGTAGGCCGCACCCGTTCAGAGGAACCATAACGATATTTGCTCGAAGCGATTTAGAGAAGTCACGGAGAACCAAAATTAGGATGGCCGGAAGGGGGTTTGAACTGTCGTCATCTCCAATGCAACTCCACTGTGACAGCAACTGCACCACCTAGCTCGGTGCTCACAGTTCGCGTGAGATACTGGGCTGGTTAATGATGTCACACTGGCACCAAATTTCACATCTGTTCTGCCCAAGCCCTCGTAGACCTGTCACACTATGATAAGGTCGTCACACCAACTTTTATCCACGGTTCACCCCTTCTTTTGACACCTTGACGATAGAGGTCAGAACAGCACCAACAGACTTTAAATCAAGCTCTTTTCTTATGGGTGGCCGTTGAAAGCATTTCCACGACAAAGCTGCCCAGAAATAGGCCTCAGGAGAAGTCATATGGGGCGTCAATGAAATCACCACCTCCCTTGAGGCTTTGATTCCCACACATATCAAGGCCGAAAACGACAGTTCGCACTGCGACTCTCAAAGGACGGTGATTTCGACAACATTCGACACTGTTTACAGTCCTCAGGCGATTCAACCCTTCTGCATGGACGCCAGCGGGCTGCAACCCCATTGAATATGATCGCAGCCCTTTGGAGTCAAAAGGAGGAATGACAATTGGGTAAGAGGGGGTGCGACGAGCTTCCTATAGTTTGACACGTCCACGATGTCGTTACACAAAACTGTGATGGAATTTTGTGCCCATGTGACATCATTAACCCATCTTACACCTCACGTGGACTTGTGCGCTCCGTCATTTCTTTAGTATGTGCCGACACGTCGCTGTTTGAAGCTTCGCAGAGCGACAAGCTTTTGCACCATTACAGAGGAATGTTGCAGGCACATTTGAGCTAGATTTTTAGATTGCTGCGTGGCAATGGGAGACAATTACGAGGTTTCGAAGTACGACTCCTTAACTTGGTAGAATCAGAGAATAAAATGCTTACGAAGAAATGATTTTAAATGTACAGAGAACTACTGTGCCAAACCGTGCACTTTGATCACTAGACTTCTCGACACCATTTTACCTACGCCGTACCGGAATCTGAATACGATCTTCAGGCAACAATTTTCTCCTCTCTGTCTATGTAGAGTTACTAGCTTTCCAATCCAAGATAGGAAAAATAGGAATAAGAATGGAAAAGAAATGAATCGGTAATTCTTTGTAGCGGGCCGACTGGTCCGAGCGGTTCTAGGCGCTTCAGTCCGGAACCGCGCGACTGCTACGGTTGCATGTTGGAATCCTGCCTCGAGCATGGATGTGTGTGATGTCCTTAGGTTAGTTAGCTTTAAGTAGTTCTAAGTTCTAGGGGACTGATGACCTAAGATGTTAAGTCCCATAGTTCTCAGAGCCATTTCAACAATTTTTTGAATTCTTTGTAGAACAGTAAGAAATTATCTCACGGAATAGTCCTCAACTCCTGCTGTCAATTTTTGATGTTTACTACCCACATAATTTCTAAAAGTAAATGATTAATCTGTCCCGCTGCAACTTTTATTTTCCGTATTTTCCCTTAAAACTCCCAGGCAGACGTTATGTTTCAACGAATTTTCGATTTTTCCTTCAACAAAACTAAGTAAACTGATGACATCTCACTGTATCTTCATTATTTCTAATCTGTTGACAAAACATAACGTCGGTGATCATAGATTATTCCATAGATTTTCTCTTAAATGAAGAGAAAATTAGATGATATCTGTAATGATTATGCAGTCTTTAAGAACAGAAATAATTGTAAAATTCTGCTATAAGATAACATAAAAACCAAAATGTTATATTATTTCTGTCTTCAAGACTTAGCTTATGATGATGTCCTAAACCATCGTTTCTTTCGAATGCGAAAAAATTTCCATGAAATTGAATGAAACTGTGACTTGCGTAAAATGGCGGGATAGGAAGAAAAGGTGCGAAGATGTTCAGAATTTATTAAATAGTGCACCATGTTGTGAGAGATGCCAGTTGCTGGATCCTGTATATGGCTATCTCCAACTGTAAATTTACGTGGTGCAATATTCTCCCGCATAAAATTAACGTTTGTTTTGGAAAGCATATGTGAAATGCAAACTAACTTTTTCAAATATCCCAGAAAAACTAGGCTCTTTAACCGAATTATAGTTCAAATTGATCGTATTACAGCTTTGTGGTGAGACGAGATCCCACTAATCGTAGCTTATACGCTGTGACAAACTGATTTATTACAAAAGTTGGTGCTAACACTGTAATGTAGCCAAGCGCTGCCAGCATGTAAATAAATATCATGAGAATTGGGAACAGTAAACTCACACTTGATCATCATGCACTTATCTGGATTGTAGATGAAGCTTACCACGTCACGTTTCATATTATACCTATGAGCTCTGGCTTTGTGACCTCCCAGAAACGTAAAAAGGAGAATCGGAGCGTCTTTTGAGGCCATGTAATTCGTCTGATCTGATCCCCCACCCCCAATGGTTGGTGTTCATATGAAAAGTGTCTTGAAGACGGGGCACATATCAAGATTGAAGAGGATATTCTGCCAAGAATTCCTGCCAACTGTAAGACTGTACAAAAAATACCTATGTGTTCGAATGACTGCTACAGAATTTTGTACGACAATGGTATGACTGCATAGAAGCTGTCGCTCTCACTTTGAACAACTGTAGTGAATGTAATACCTTGTATTAGTTGTTTACACTAATAAAAATCTTACGAAACTTTAGGATTTTTAACATCGTCAGCAACAGGAAAGTAAATTTTAAAATTTATTTCCTGTTTTGCTTAAACATTTCTATCTGTTCGCCGTCGATCAGGGTTCCTCATCTCAGATTAATACATTTGCCCTCTTCATAGTCACTCAATGATATTTCATCATGTTAGCACCTTGTACAAATCTTTCGATTTTCAACACTTGTAAGGTTCGGCATTGTCTTGTGCCCATCAAAACAGTGTCGGCGTGGAAAACAATCTGGGGGCATGATTGCTCAGAAGATGCCGCCATTTTCATTATAGGCGAGGGGTGGTGGTGGGAAGGGGTGATACGAGTTACACCACTTTCGTCTAACAGCCGTGTGCCATAGATCTTAAATTTTCCAAAAATGGATAAAGGACATTGTTTCAGAATGTCATACTGATTCATTCTGAGAATGTGGGTCATCTTCACCAAGCAAATCAATGGAAGATTATCTGATTGTGCACCTCGTAGATGTCGACTTAGAAGAATGTAGCGGAAGATGTAAGTAAGTCAACTAATGCAACACACGTTTACAATAACCAGGGAATGATCAACTACGAGTTTTTACGACGAGGGTGATACATACAGCTTACGTTTCCATCAGTTATCAGGCTAGGTAGCCTGTCTGAAGATAGAGTCTTTAAGTACTGTGCTTTGGTGTTGGAATACCGCAATCAGAACATAACATGCAACCACTGACTTACGGTTAAATATTGCTGGTGGATTGTGATAGTACGATCCTAGAAAAATTAGCATTATTCGCAATAAAGCCCAGGGAAAATATTTGTGAATGAGCTGAATTAGTACACACAGCAGTCCCTAAATAAGTGCATCAGTTTTTCTGGATTCGCGACCTGGTTTAATATGTTTCTTTGCATTAATATACGTAATATATGGCATCCCCGAGCTAAGATAGGGCCCAGGTGGCCGCAATACATGATCAGGGGCAGCGAAATTAGCATGTTATGCGGCTCCGAGGGAACTCAGGTAATCAGGACGCCAATCTGAAAAGTCGTAAATTTCTGCACCGCACTATTCGCCGTAATCTGTGCTTATCTGCGGCCAGAGCGGCAACACATCTCGTAACTTCACTTTGCGCTGTCATTCGCTGGGTATTACGACCCAGAGGCCAGGGGTCCGCCATTATATTGTATATTACATCATTTTCTTAGTAATTACCTGCAGAGCTGTTTTATCTGCCTTGCCAGCAAAATAAAGACGTTCACTTGCTTGCCTATATTAAAGCAACTCGTCTGATCAGAGAGAATATGCGATACTATGGATGCCTTAACGTCGCATGGAACGCAGAATTAGTCAGAGGAAAGTGATTTCTATTATTCAATGAAAAATTCCTTAACTATCTGCAACAAAATAAAAAGAGTGGCAGGTCGTAGTATCACATCCTCCAGAAGTAAAAGAAAACGACACCCAGTACGACTAAGCTCATCAAGATGGTATAAAGGTGATCAAGTAAGTAATGTTGTGCGCGTATCATCAAGAAAGATATTGCTAGACCATGTAATAAAATTAGATGTAATGTATAAAATGGAAAACAGAGAATTATTGATTTATTTTATTAAAAATGCGTAATTAATATGTAATGAATCGTGTCAGTTATCACTTTATTATAAGGCGCATTGTAGGTAGTCATTACGTCACATAGATTTTTCCAGCAGCTACACGCTGCCTGAAATTAGAGAAATGAATACTGATGAAAAAATGTACAAATGTAAGCTGAATGGAACATGACATCGCGAGTTGGTGTTCTTCCAATACTAAATAAATCGTTGAGCCAGAATAAAGGGCTACTATACTTTCGAGCCTTTGCGCTATTACGAAGTTGTGTTGCTGCTGATGGATGGAGATAGTGGATTGCCAATGTGATCAAATAAGTCACCGGATATATCCAGCTGAAACTACTTTTTGTTGATTAGATCCGTATGAACTACTACAACACATTGTTTCACAGTGGAAGATTGTAATACTTCATCGTATAAACGTCTAAAGGCCTGATATTGAGGTAACCGATCGAGGAATAAGACAGAAACTACAGCTGGTTAGTGATGGAAAAGTTTCAGGAGCAGGTGAGATACATATAAGATTGTATGAAGATTATGCGAAAGAACATGCTCCCATATAGCAGCAATGTACTGTACATTGATGGAGCAACCAAGGGTAACTAGTGACTGAAAAAAAGCGCATGTAATTCTCGTTTTGAAGAAGGGTTGTAGGAGAGATGCACATATTTGTTGCCCTACATACTTGACGTCAGTCTGTTGCAGAATTATGGAACATGTTTTATTCTGAAGAATTATAACGATTTAGGAAAACCATAATCTCCTCTATAAAAATCAACATGTATTCCGCAAACACTGACCTTCCGAAACTGCTCGCTCTGTTCCTCCGTCAGACACACTGTGAGACACATAGCACTGTAGACAGCGACGTTCGGGTTAATGCCGTGTTAGTTGAGTTCAGAAAGACATTTGACACCGTATCACACTGGCGTTCGGTGGAAAAAAAAGAATACAAGCCTAAAGAGTACTGGACCAGATTTACCCACTGTATTCAAGACTTTCTTGCCGATAGAACTCAACAAGTGCTCTCAACGGAACAAAATCGACAAATGTTAAGGCAATTTCCGGAGAACTCGGAAGAAGTGTGATAGAGCGTTATCGTTTACAATATACATAAACAGAGTCTGGTAGTTGTCCCTGAACGTAAATAAATGTAACATACTGTGCACACCTAGAAAAAGAAATCCGCTACTATACGTCTATTCTATTGATGAGAAATCTACGTAAAATATCCATGAATAATTATCCAGAGCGACGTTAAGCAGGATGTGCACATAAAAAGATAATAGGAAAAGCAGCTGCCACACTGAGATTCATAGGAAGAATCCTAAGGAAATGTAGCAGATTTGCTAAAGAAGTGGCATGCAAGACGCCTGTTCGCACGTTTCTTGAGTATTGTTCATCAGTCTGGGACCCTTACCAGGTGGGACTGATAAGAGAAATAAGATTCAACGAAGAGTGTGGCGTTTCGTCACGCAACGAGAGAGGCGTTGTGTAACACGCAGAGGTTTCGTGTTGAAATTTCGAGAGAGTACTTCCCGAGAAGAGTCTAACAGTATGTTACTTCCTGCCATACACGTCTCGTGAAATGACCACGACGAGAAAATACGGGAAATTAGAGCTAATACAGGGGCTTACCGATAGTCATTCTCTCCACGCACCGATCGCTATTGGAACAGGGAAGGAGGTATCGGTTAATGGTAGCAGAAACACCCTTCGTCACACTCGATCAGGTAGCTTGCCGATGTTTACTGCTACGTTTGACGCACTGTTCCAGATAGTCTGAAATTTTTGTGTGGAATTGAGATCTGGTACTTCACGGATCACAAGCGGCGCGTTTGGGTGCCTGCGTGTCGGTAAAACCAGAAAGGTGTGCCCTGTCAACACAGCTGTTGGCATACAGCGTACTCGAAGAACAGCACTTCGTGACCCAGTTTGTTGAAATAACATCCTGGATCATTTTCACTGTGACCTGAATGCGTGAGCCCAAGTAAAGGTACAAGGAACACTCTCAAAACATCACAAAACTACCTACAGTCTGAATTACACTCTTCACAGGCCGCATATTAAAAGCACTGAGCCGCTGGTAGTCTCAGTGCCTCGTATCATACGAAAAGAGGCAAAATGGCGACTTACCGGGGCATACCACACCTCTCCTTTCAACGACTGTCCAGTTTCTGTGGGTTTTTGATCCAATGAAGTCTTGCAGGTTTACGTGCAGCTGCTGCAATAAAAAAGGCCATTTTCGAGGTACCCGATTCCTTATGTCCATTGTACGAAGTTTCTTTCACAATTTTCTCTGGGAAACTAGATAAAATGAACGAGCATTCACTGAACTCTAGGCGCGGTCAGACGGGATAATCTTACAGTCGCTGTACTTAGCCTTGATACTTGGCTGACAGTAGGACGCCATTCCTTATTAACACATCGGATAATTCACGTTGATACACCAACAAGTCAGCCATTTTTCTTCACTGTGTGAGTATGGGCAGGTTCAAACATGGTAGTTGATACTGTCACTTTGACCTATCTTACTGTGCCGATTCTATACAACCAGTTAACCAGTAACTTAGTCAGTGATGAAAAGTGTGAGGTGCTGTTTGAGCTGTTTAGCATACCCCTAGGATACTATAATTCCGGTCCTTGATATTTTACAGGGAAGGCAAGCTCCCTGCAAGAAGATGCCGATCCAAGCTAAACAATGCCACACAAACGTCTTGTGCAAGGAAAACTTCTTGCGGTGAGCCAATCAAGCATGAAAATACGGTTACCACATGAAGAATGGATATATACATGAAGTGACTTATCTAATTACAAAGGAAACTAGCGGATACCGTAACAAATTCGTTTATTTCCATAATGCATCGAACAAATAATTAAATATTGAAATAAGTATGTAAACATTTAACAAGTAGCCAAAGATTGTAATTATGAAATCTAGACTCGTCACAGGTGGGAGGTCAAACGAATGTCTAAAGAAACTAGATCACGGACACAACCAACGACAGCGAGAATGGTTAGCCATTTAAACAAAGAAACCAGGAAACTAAGTCCGAACACCAGTAGAATCCTCAAAGTGCACAATGAAGCAGCTAGCTGGCTGTGAACGTTAAAACTGCACAGTTAAACCCTGATGTAAGTCAACGATCCTCGCGTCCTGCTCGGTTCGGTGATTGCATTCCCTGTTCATTCATACCGCTCCTGTATCAAGTGAATGTGGAAACCGGCAGCAGTAATGGCTGGAAATTTTGAGTCCATGCCGCCCTCTTTACTCTGTTGTAATACAGAGAGATCCATCTGCGCAGAGCCTCGACACCAAGTGTGTAACCCCGTCAGCTCTGTGCAGCCTGTGTCTGCTCTCTTCCATCACCTGGCTGATCGGCTCTAACTTAACTCCTCCACATTTCACTGTTTCTGCCAGTGTAAGAATCTCGCTGCCGAGTTGCAGCAGACCCGGCGAGTTCCGATCAATAACAATTTTATATATGCATTTCACAAATTCCTAGTCCTGCAGATTTTATCATGGTTAACCAATGATGACCTGGCGTGTGGAGGAACTCCAAGACTAGTTTCTGGCCTCAGCTAGTCGAAGGTATTACTCTTAGATACACGCGGGAAAGCATGTCTTCTGCAGAAATAATTATTGCGAGCCAATCAGAATCACTATTCTAGGATTGTAAACGAAGATTCTTATGTGTCGTAAGTGCAGAGAAATGGTGAGTCACATGTTTCTCTCAATCTGAGTGCTACACCTGGCTTCACGTGTTACCTTCCCAAACTGATTTCTTCAGGCATCTTGTACGTTCGAGTTATACAGGAGACAGGCCGTCCTAAGTCGCTTACTATATTGAGATGGGCGTCGCGAATTCTGCGTCGCCTACCTGCCTGGAAAGACAATTTTCATCTCTATACACTGAAACTTCTCAACAAATTTTTAATTCTGAAACTGCTGAGTAAAACTGAATGCAAGTGTCACTTTGCTATTTTTTTATCATTTCGTTTCTGACCTAAAGATTTCGCCCTGAAAAACACATTTAAAACTTCTCCTATTCATTAATTACCCACAATATTCAAGGACAATGCGACCTGACTGCCTTAAAATTAACTCTACAGAATAGCCCGGAATTAGAAGAAATCCTAACAATAACCCATACATGTCGTAAGTCACTTACCTCACAGAAAACCTTCATGTCACGAACTACAGCGATACAGCAAACACCAATACAGCCAGCTAAAGAAAAAGATTGTAACTACTATAGGCTCCTACTACCAATAGGCATGTGGTTAGCAAAGGAAAGATTTTGTTGCAGAGTGAACAATGTATTCAGCAGATTTTACCTTAATCACGGCACAACCAGTTCGAAAAATTATATAATCGTCAGTAATTCCATTGTCATTTTACATTAAATCTCCATGACAGACACATGTCCAGACCGTCCGCTCGCGCTAATAGTGCAAACTTCCATCACTGCTAATTATTAACCTCTAACCTCCATCACTGCTGACTATTCACTTCTATCTTCCATCACTGCTGGCTATTAACTTCCAACTGTGAGTCCGACCAGCCACAGAGTCTCTTACAGAGGGCGCACAGCGTTGTCAGTGATATTAATGCAGAGCGCTGCATAGCGCTGCCAACATACAGACACATAAACAGGCTACTTACAACACGTTTATGACTCCTCCTGGTTCTTAAGTAGGCTTTCATGTTGCGCAAATCAGCTAGAGAAAGAGCTGTCAAGGCTGCAAAAAAATAACAGGTATCGTTCACCGCAGTGAAAATGAAGGAAGGGAAGAAGTAATCAGTTGTGCACTGATTGGCAGAATTGAATGTTGTCTGAAGTTATGGTGCTGTATTACAGGATCAACTACATTGATTATTTCGATGTGAATAACACGTTAAAAGTATGTTGTGTCACAGTTCACGTATAAACTGTCACGTGACATCACCTCCTCGTCGCCTTTAAAATGGATGTTGATGACATTGTGCTGAGATAAATCTGCAACACAAGCTCATAAAATGCATTTTTTCCTGTGTATTGGTATTGTTTTCATCTTGTGTTTCACATGCTCATTGTTTGTTGACTTTAAAGCCATGGGTGCAAAAATGTTAACGTCGTGCCAAGATAAGACACTTATGACCAAGCCTCTCCATATTCATTCGTCTCTACCAGTACCAGGGTATATTTATTTGGAGAACTTATAATAAAGGGAAGACGACCAGTTAGTACAATAATACACCCAAACTTATTAACTATTTCTTCAAATCTCATGAATAAAGGCAATACACACATGGATAACGTACGTTCAAAATCCACACATAATCGAAATCAATGAACAAAGACTTACTATGGGGTGGTAAGGTATAATTAATTTGGTTATAAATATATCCTACTACATAACACATCACACTACAGAACAAGAATAATAAAAAGAAATCGATATGTACATGACAACAAAACATAATACAATCATTTGTATCACTCTTATGTTGTGTGATTATACGGAAGTACAAAGTTATAAATTATCATGACATATAACTATGACCACATACAACATGTGTAAATGCAAATATAATAAAATGAAAACCAAAAATTATAGATAAATTCTCATATGTTGGTAAATACGTAACTTTCGTAGCTGCGATATCAAACATAAACATCATAAATTTACAAATACGCAAATTGCAACACCGCTGATGGTGTGTGTCAGAATTACTTCGTAAGTATCAAGACAAATATCGACAGGAAATGCAGACAAATAGCAGCAACGCTGATGGTGTGCATTAAAATTATTGATAATTTTGATAGGGCCTACCGTCCAGCCTATATAACAGTCCCCAAAATGTAAAAAATAAAAGCAAAACAACATAAACTACACTGTCCTTGAACAAATAGAATGTTCAACACATGAATTTTTTTTGTGAAACGCTCGACAAATGAGACAACATGGAAACGAAGGAGTTACGGTTTGTTGTTTCTGTAGTGCTTCTCCCAGAAGCGTGGTATAAGTCACGAGTCCAAGTCAGTAGCTTGTCCAAGCGACTGATGATTCATCTCGATGGTAATTAGTGGTCTAACTGGCATAATTTTCATGTATGTAGCCTGCTCTTAGCAACAATTAATTGGTTCCCTCTCTAATTTCATGCTGTGTCAGTGATAACAAAGTTCACAAGTCCACTGCTTCAGTGACAGACAAGTGTTCAAACAGTTAGCGATCAACAGTAGCAGTTTATGTTTCTGACTCACAAATAATTATATGTTGGTCGAATGCCATTATAATTTTCATAGTGACACACAGGCAAAGAAGAAGTGTAATGTCATTTGGAACTGTAATATGAATGTATCTGAATTTCATGTCCTAAAACTTTAGTGGATAACCAAACAAGAGTTCATATCATTATGGGTACTGTTTTTACTCTACTGGCCCTTAAAAGTTCCTACACCACGAAGATGACGTGCTACAGACGCGAAATGTAACCGACAGAAAGCAGATGCTGTGATATGCAAATGATTAGCTTTTTAGAGCATTCACACAAGGTTGGCGCCAGTGGCGACACCTACAACGTGCTGACATGAGGAAAGTTTCCAACCGATTTCTCATACACAAACAGCAGTTGGCCGGCGTTACCTGGTGAAACGTTGTTTTGGTGCCTTGTGAAAGGAGGAGAAATGCATACCATCTCGTTTCCGACTTTGATAAAGATCGGATTGTAGGCTATCGCGATTGCGGTTTATCGTATCGCGATATTGCTGCTCGCGTTGGTAGAGATCCAACGACTGTTAGCAGAATATGGAATCGGTGGATTCAGGGGGGTAATACGCAACGCCGTGCTGGATCCCAACGGCCTCATATCACTAGCAGTCGAAATGACAGACATTTTATCCGCATGGCGGTAACGGATCGTGCAGCCACGTCTCGATCCCTGAGTCAACAGATGGAGACGTTTGCAAGACAACAACCATCTGCACGAACAGTTCGACGACGTTTGCAGCAGCATGGGCTATCAGTTCGGAGACCATGGCTGCGGTTACCGTTGACGCTGCATCACAGACAGGAGCGCCTGCGATGGTGTACTCAACGACGAACCTGGGTGCACGAATGGCAAAATGTCATTTTTTCGGATGAATCAAGGTTCTGTTTACCGCATCATGATGGTCGCATCCGTGTCTGGCGACATCGCGGTGAACGCACATTGGAAGCGTGTATTCGTCATCGCCATACTGGCGTATCAGTCGGCGTGATGGTATGGGATGCCATTGGTTACACGTCTCGGTGACCTCTTGTTCGCATTGACGGCTCTTTGAACAGCGGACGTTACATTTCAGATGTGTTACGACCCGTGGCTCTACCCTTCATCCGATCCCTGAGAAACCCTATATTTCAGCAGGATAATTCACAAATGCATGTTGCAGGTCCTGTACGGGCATTTCTGGATACAGAAAATGTTCGACTGCTGCCCTGGCCAGCACATTCTCTAGATCTCTCAACAAATGAAAACAACTGGTCAATGGTGGCCTAGCAAGTGGCACGTCACAATACGCCAGTCACTACTCTTGATGAACTGTGGTATCGTGTTGAAGCTGCATTGGCAACTGTACCTGTACACGCCATGCAAGTTCTGTTTGACTCAATGCCCAGACATATCAAGGCCGTTATTACTGGCATAGGTGGTTGATCTGGGTACTGATTTCTCAGGATTTATGCAAGTAAATTGCGTGTAATGTGATCACATGTCAGTTCCAGTATAATATATTTGTCCAATGAATACCCGTTTGTCATATACATTTCTTCTTGGTGTAGCAATTTTAATGGCCAGTAATGTAAGTTTATTATGACCTGGTAGGCAACAGGATGACGGGTTTATACGCGGTTCCTTATGCAGTGCTCCCCGTGCAGTGCTTCGTTTATGGCTGAGGTAGACTTACAGTCTGCCTGACAACATTATACACTCCTGGAAATGAAAAAAAGAACACATTGACACCGGTGTGTCAGACCCACCATACTTGCTCCGGACACTGCGAGAGGGCTGTACAAGCAATGATCACACGCATGGCACGGCGGACACACCAGGAACCGCGGTGTTGGCCGTCGAATGGCGCTAGCTGCGCAGCATTTGCGCACCGCCGCCGTCAGTGTCAGCCAGTTTGCCGTGGCATACGGAGCTCCATCGCAGTCTTTAACACTGGTAGCATGCCGCGACAGCGTGGACGTGAACCGTATGTGCAGTTGACGGACTTTGAGCGAGGGCGTATAGTGGGCATGCGGGAGGCCGGGTGGACGTACCGCCGAATTGCTCAACACGTGGGGAATGAGGTCTCCACAGTACATCGATGTTGTCGCCAGTGGTCGGCGGAAGGTGCACGTGCCCGTCGACCTGGGACCGGACCGCAGCGACGCACGGATGCACGCCAAGACCGTAGGATCCTACGCAGTGCCGTAGGGGACCGCACCGCCACTTCCCAGCAAATTAGGGACACTGTTGCTCCTGGGGTATCGGCGAAGACCATTCGCAACCGTCTCCATGAAGCTGGGCTACGGTCCCGCACACCGTTAGGCCGTCTTCCGCTCACGCCCCAACATCGTGCAGCCCACCTCCAGTGGTGTCGCGACAGGCGTGAATGGAGGGACGAATGGAGACGTGTCGTCTTCAGCGATGAGAGTCGCTTCTGCCTTGGTGCCAATGATGGTCGTATGCGTGTTTGTCGCCGTGCAGGTGAGCGCCACAATCAGGACTGCATACGACCGAGGCACACAGGGCCAACACCCGGCATCATGGTGTGGGGAGCGATCTCCTACACTGGCCGTACACCACTGGTGATCGTCGAGGGGACACTGAATAGTGCACGGTACATCCAAACCGTCATCGAACCCATCGTTCTACCATTCCTAGACCGGCAAGGGAACTTGCTGTTCCAACAGGACAATGCACGTCCGCATGTATCCCGTGCCACCCAACGTGCTCTAGAAGGTGTAAGTCAACTACCCTGGCCAGCAAGATCTCCGGATCTGTCCCCCATTGAGCATGTTTGGGACTGGATGAAGCGTCGTCTCACGCGGTCTGCACGTCCAGCACGAACGCTGGTCCAACTGAGGCGCCAGGTGGAAATGGCATGGCAAGCCGTTCCACAGGACTACATCCAGCATCTCTACGATCGTCTCCATGCGAGAATAGCAGCCTGCATTGCTGCGAAAGGTGGATATACACTGTACTAGTGCCGACATTGTGCATGCTCTGTTGCCTGTGTCTATGTGCCTGTGGTTCTGTCAGTGTGATCATGTGATGTATCTGACCCTAGGAATGTGTCAATAAAGTTTCCCCTTCCTGGGACATTGAATTCACGGTGTTCTT
Source organism: Schistocerca cancellata (assembly GCF_023864275.1). Lineage (NCBI taxonomy): Eukaryota > Metazoa > Arthropoda > Insecta > Orthoptera > Acrididae > Schistocerca > Schistocerca cancellata. The sequence goes on from NC_064627.1 coordinate 619,766,251, forward strand.
ATTTCAATTTCCAGGAGTGTAGAAGTGGATCAGATGTCCTCTGCAGCGTCGCCTCGTTGTCAGATAGACAGCTGGCATGACAGCTGTCTTAAGTCTGTCAACATGCCGTAATCTACAACGGCGGTCTCCCGCCATAAGTGTTGTGGTGTCGACCAGAGGTCGCAACGGGCTAGACACGGGAGCTCCGCTGCCCTGGAGGTGCAGCGGGCGCGGACCGCAGCTGTGGTGGAGACGGGCAGACGGCGGTCCTCCTTTGGCAGGAGACGCTCATAGGGGTTCCTCCTCAGCTCCCAGTCAGTCAATGTTGCATCAGTTTCTGCCTCTGATCAGGTGTCTGCCTCGCCTTCTCGTGAGGGTCACATTGCTCGTGTCACTCGTTAAGTCCATCAACAGTTTTACTTGGGAGTGAATAAACAGAAACAAAATTTACGTATGAACCATTACATTCAATACCCTTGTTTAATACAACTATTTATAACACGCATGACATGAAGAAATATGACTCTCTGGCCTCAAATAATAAAGAAGCAATAAATACCGTGGCTCTTAGGCATTCAAAAGTTACACAACTATTCATGTGAAGCTCATTAATTTACAAATGTGTCTGGGCTCCACGGTCTTTAAAAACCAAGCACCTACGCTAAGGTTCCTGGGCATTTTAACCCTGTGGTAAATCATTGTCACTGCAATGAACAGCTTTTAATTGTAACGTCTTTTGCGTTTTCAATCAGTCCTGAGGCTGCAAATGTATGCAGCGCAGAACACCATTAGGGTGTGTCCACTGATGTGGGCTGTGTGCATTTGCAGCATCAGGGCTGATTGAAAACGCCAAAGACGTGACCATAAACAACTGTCTTTTGTAATGGATGCTTAGCACCACACGGTTAGTAAATGAACATGGAATTTGTTGATCATATGTAGACATGACTTTGTAGATGATAAATACTGTATGTATTAAACTTTCACAAATCCTTGTTTCAGCGGTCATTGGAAGAGAAACGACAGGTTCACGCTCTGGTTCATAGTTTGTTGACGCGCAGCTAATACAGATCGCACGCGACAGTAATCTTAATTTTCTGAGACATCCGCAGATGCTAAACGGAATGTTATTTTAACTTGCAGCTCGCTTGAATTATTGACGCCCCCTACAGCTAACTACTGAGCTGGTAGGGTCTGCGAACATAGTTTCTGATTATGAAGACGAGTTTTCTTCTCTATTACGCTTCCTTCTTTTTACCATCCTCGAATCCTGAAAGTATTTTGTTAGTCTATATCTCTGACGACTGTTCTGAAACACATAAAATACGCTCAAACGCAACTTACCAAACTTGCACACAATCGTTCTATAATTTTATTAATTGCACCTGTAAAATACTTGGGGTAGGTGAGGGCGAAAGTGTCCTCGGGAGAAAGATCCGAATCAAGTGATTTTCCTTCTTGAGAATGTAGTGTGGCAATCCTGCATCTTGAGGTGAGGGGTTTCATGGTGGAAGAGTCAGATGTATCTTGTTAGAGGTTTGCGCTTTGGAGCTTCCGAGATATGTGCTGAGCTAGTTTTGGAACTTTCAATCTAAGTATTTACCTTGTAACTGATGACTATCTGTCTGCTAAAAGAAAATACCAAAGATTTCGAATACCTCCTATGTAAGTACATAACCTAATTTATGATTTAATTGTTAGTTTAACAAGTTAACATACATGGCAGCTAATAACAGGAGCTCAGAAATCAGCGCCAAGGGGCAAAGACCCTGCGAACTACCTAGAAGTTTGTCTTTTCGTTCCTTGGTTTCAATACCGGACGCGTGAGTTTATTTAAAATATCTAATGGACCTTAATTTACAGTTCACTATCCCACAACGACTGATTCAGTATTAATAAGACCAGTTCAACTTCATGTTACAGAAAAGTCGGCAGAAAAACGTTTTCCACGCCGTTGTCTTCTAAAACGTTAGAGGAGGCCAAGAAGCTAATACAAAATGGATCTTCCATTAGAAATCCAGTTAAAAGCCTTGGATTTAATCAAGTCACTTTACGTAAAAGACGTAAAGCAACCTATGCAGTGACATCATTTGGGCGTTTCAGGAGGGTGTTTTCTAAGACAGAGGAAACTGATGTGGTGGAGCACTTTATCAATTTGAATATTATGTTCTATGGTCTTACGTTTAAACATCCGACATCTAACATGTCAGTTTCTCGTAAGGAATGGCATGAACCGCCCGTTTAGTATAGAAAATCAAGTGCCAGAGGAAAACTGGGCTCCCTCATTCATCGCTCGCCATAATTTGAGTTTGGGGCAACTGGAGAAAACCAGTTTCGGGAAAATAATGGAGTTCAATAAAGCGCAAATGGATCCTTTTTCAGTAACTTGAAATCTTTGCACTCTAAATACGATTTTCCGCCACATCGAGTCTATAATGAAGATGAAACTGGAGTACAAATCGTACCCGGAAAGCTGCCAAAAAGTGTGACAAGAAAAGACCAAATAATAATAATACACTGTATTTCCTTGTGTTAAAATGTTTTGCATTTAAATCAGTGAGATGACAGTGTCATTTTCTAGTATTTAATTACATCACGACGATGGAGAAAATGATGTTGATGATTTTAATAACGATTACGATACTGTAAAACATTATAAAAGTTAAGGATGACAGTACTTGTCAGGTACTCTAAATCTCATACACTCCTGGAAATTGAAATAAGAACACCGTGAATTCATTGTCCCAGGAAGGGGAAACTTTATTGACACATTCCTGGGGTCAGATACATCACATGATCACACTGACAGAACCACAGGCACATAGACACAGGCAACAGAGCATGCACAATGTCGGCACTAGTACAGTGTATATCCACCTTTCGCAGCAATGCAGGCTGCTATTCTCCCATGGAGACGATCGTAGAGATGCTGGATGTAGTCCTGTGGAACGGCTTGCCATGCCATTTCCACCTGGCGCCTCATTTGGACCAGCGTTCGTGCTGGACGTGCAGACCGCGTGAGACGACGCTTCATCCAGTCCCAAACATGCTCAATGGGGGACAGATCCGGAGATCTTGCTGGCCAGGGTAGTTGACTTACACCTTCTAGAGCACGTTGGGTGGCACGGGATACATGCGGACGTGCATTGTCCTGTTGGAACAGCAAGTTCCCTTGCCGGTCTAGGAATGGTAGAACGATGGGTTCGACGACGGTTTGGATGTACCGTGCACTATTCAGTGTCCCCTCGACGATCACCAGTGGTGTACGGCCAGTGTAGGAGATCGCTCCCCACACCATGATGCCGGGTGTTGGCCCTGTGTGCCTCGGTCGTATGCAGTCCTGATTGTGGCGCTCACCTGCACGGCGACAAACACGCATACGACCATCATTGGCACCAAGGCAGAAGCGACTCTCATCGCTGAAGACGACACGTCTCCATTCGTCCCTCCATTCACGCCTGTCGCGACACCACTGGAGGCGGGCTGCACGATGTTGGGGCGTGAGCGGAAGACGGCCTAACGGTGTGCGGGACCGTAGCCCAGCTTCATGGAGACGGTTGCGAATGGTCCTCGCCGATACCCCAGGAGCAACAGTGTCCCTAATTTGCTGGGAAGTGGCGGTGCGGTCCCCTACGGCACTGCGTAGGATCCTACGGTCTTGGCGTGCATCCGTGCGTCGCTGCGGTCCGGTCCCAGGTCGACGGGCACGTGCACCTTCCGCCGACCACTGGCGACAACATCGATGTACTGTGAAGACCTCACGCCCCACGTGTTGAGCAATTCGGCGGTACGTCCACCCGGCCTCCCGCATGCCCACTATACGCCCTCGCTCAAAGTCCGTCAACTGCACATACGGTTCACGTCCACGCTGTCGCGGCATGCTACCAGTGTTAAAGACTGCGATGGAGCTCCGTATGCCACGGCAAACTGGCTGACACTGACGGCGGTGGTGCACAAATGCTGCGCAGCTAGCGCCATTCGACGGCCAACACCGCGGTTCCTGGTGTGTCCGCTGTGCCGTGCGTGTGATCATTGCTTGTACAGCCCTCTCGCAGTCTCCGGAGCAAGTATGGTGGGTCTGACACACCGGTGTCAATGTGTTCTTTTTTCCATTTCCAGGAGTGTATAATCTGTAATAATTATAATCATTTTTGAGTGGAGTTTTTCCCAATAGCAATAGAGTTTTTAGCCAAGGCCTGGGACAAAGATGTATTATCTCCATTTGTACCATTTTATTACTTATAACATCTCTACATCACACAAACTGATCTTGTGCTGTCGTGTAAAGTACGCACCTAGGAATACTAAGTACAATTTTCATTGTCATGTAACCAAAAAACCAGCAGGAAAACACAGAAAAGCGTTAAGGGGGCACCTTTGCCCCAGCCTATCGTGGGTACACTAGTTACCATACCTCGATATGAGACTTAACCTTACTGACGTTTTTAAGTTAAAATGTTAATCACCAAATCATTGCATCCATGGGCAATATTTCTATAGGATGGCAGTCGAGACTTAACATTACTGACTTTTTTAAGTTAAAATGTTCATCACCAAATCGTTGCATCCACGGGCAGTATTTGTCATGCTGTAAGATATTTTTAACATCACAGTCATTGATTTCAGTAGGATGGCAGTCGAATCCCCTGCGTTCACTATACACAAAATACGCAAACAGATGCTATATCTTCCGTTGTTTGGAGTCCTGTACCTTTATGTGTCGTGGCGTGCTACTAATCCACCCTTCCCTACACAACCACTCAGTGCTTCACACTTCTGGCATAAACACGATAAAAAAGTTCACCTAAGCTCCGTGCTCCAAGGCGTCCAGCAAAACATAACAGCCTCGGTGCTCCATCACTACCGGCAATTTATGCTCAGTGCTTCTCGCTACTGGCGTCAAATATCAGAACTGTAAACTTATCCAATGTCTCAACTGACACTTTCGCCATTGTCATTTTACAATACTGCCACAACTGTTTAACCCTCTTCGGGAACTAGTCCACATACAATTCATAACAAAAGTACTCCGTTTCATTCTCTGTTCGATCCAAATTTTTGGATGCAAACTGACCTGCTTGGAAGCAGCACAAGCTTCTGACGGGAAACAAAATATTTTCTAATTTTATCCTCTTCAGTGTCCTGAATACTTATTCCTACTGACACACTTGACTGTACATTCATAGGTAACAGTACAGGATCACTGGATATACCACAGAGTCCGTCTGTGAATTCACCTAGCTCCTCCTCTTCCTTCCACCAAGCTTCTTCACTCATTAACGTCTCTCCGATCTGTATATTGTTTGCTGATTCACTATTACTATGTCTTTAAATAAATAAACCAGTACTTCACAATTTTGACCTCTAAAGTCTGCCTTTATTTCAGTAGATAGACACAACACCTTTATTTTCTCCTGATGTTTTACTTTTACTGGAGTAGTCCCATCTGAACCCACGTCATTAAGCAACGACAATTCTTCTACCTGTGTCTGATTTGTGATAAGTCTTCTGTGATATCATCTTTCCACCCTTGAATGAGATCAACAATCTTTTATCTTTGGTTACTTCACTTCTTGAGTTGCGTGCTTAATTTATACCTCTATTTTTATCTGTTTCGTCTTCTCCTCGGATTTCTTAATTTGTTCCTTGATATTCTTGCCTAATTTGACCATCCTTTTATCACACCCTTGTACGTGACCTATTTACTGATTATACAATAAGCTGAACTGTAATTCAATGTTTCTGAGACGCACATAATTTTCTTTTTATTTCGCTTTTTTACGTTTTCATCCGTTTTTTGAAATTTTAGTTTGTCTTTCTGAAAAACTCGTCCATTTGTTTGCAATTCTCATCCATATTACTTTCATGACGTTTTATTTCTCAGTTCTATGCGAACTACTTTGTTCAACTTCTATATTAATTTCACAGTCTAACAGTCAGTGTCGGTCTCACTTCCGCCCTATCAGCTGTACTCATTTGGTCTAAAATAATGAATGAACAGGGATTCATCTTGGAATAACCAAACTGAAATGTTAGGGAGCTAGGTGGTGGAGTGGTAAGGTGATGAACCTTAATAAAAATCATAATCAATTAAATAAATTTATATGAAATATTAAGCCCAGAGCGTGAAAGTAAACTAGTTTTCCTTTGTAATAAAACATGTCCACTATCGGCAACAGGAACTAATAATCTTGATCCGAATGAATTTAATTACATCTAAATCTAAATGGATACTCTGAAAATCACACTTAATTGCTTCGCAAAGGCATCATTGAACCGCCTTCACAATAATTCTCTGTTATTTCACTCTCGAAAAGTGCGAGGAAAAACAAACACCTATGTCTTTTCGTGCGAGCTCTGATTTCCCTTATTTTATTATGATGATCATTTCTCCCCATGACGGTCGGCGTCAACAAAATGTTTTCGTATTCGGAGGAGAAAGTTGGTGATTGAAATTTCGTGAGAAGGTGCCGCTGCAACGAAAAACGCCTTTGTTTTAATGAGTTCCACTCCAAATCCTGTATCATTTCAGTGACACATTCCTCCATATTTCGCAATAATACAAAACGTGCTGCTTTTCTTTGAACTTTCTCGATGTACTCCGTTAATCACATCTGGTAAGGAGCTCAGAATGCATAGGAATACTCCAAAAGATAACGGACAAGCGTAGTGTAGGCATCTCTTTAGCAAATCTGTTATATTTTCTAAGTCTTCTGCCAATAAAACGCACTCTTTGGTTTCCCTTTCCCACAACATATCCTATGCGTTCTTGTTCGTAATTGTATTTCCTAGGTATTTAATTGAATTTAAGGCCTTTAGATTTGATTTATTTACGGTGCAACCGAAGTTCAACATATTCCTTTTAGCTCTCATGTGGATGACCTCAATCTTTTCACTATTTAAGGTCATTTGCCAATTTTCATACCATACGGATGTCTTATACAAATCGTTTTGCATTTTGTTTTGATCTTCTGATGACTTTACTAGACGATAAACTGCAGCATCATCTGCCAACAACCCAAGACGGCTCCTCAGATTGTCCCCTGAATCGTTCATATAGGTCAGAAACAGCAGTGGGTCCATAACACTACCTTGGGAAACGCCAGAAATTACTTATGTTTTACTCGATGACTTTTCGTCAGTTACCACTAACTGTGACCTCTCTGACAGAAAATCATGAATCCAATCACATAACTGAGAAGATATACCATAAGGACGCAGTTTCACTAAAAACAGTTTCAACCAAATGCAGTTATTAAAATCACTCCTAAAACCTTTAAGCTATTTAAATAAATTCTACAGCAAATGATAGGGCAGGACTGTTAGAAGAACAAACCTTCAGTGTTTAAAAATAATGTTAAAAAATACGGGTTTATAACTGTAATTTCCAGAACCTGCGGTAATGGAAGCTCTGATGTACAAAGTGAAAACCCAGTGGGACTGTGGTCACAACAAACATCCTTAGTTACTAGAGTGTATGCCACAGCCTCCACGTAACCGCTTATAGTTTTAAACTACCTGTAACACCCACAATGTATACAAACACAGATACCATTAAAACACACATAAAAATAAAATAATCCCTCCTAACTTCAACGACGGAAAGTACTTAAAACATAAATCCAATCTTAAAATTATTACACAACAGCCACAGCTAAATGAGCCACAAATTTTAAAGCACTTTGCTAGAAATAATTTTCGAATGGCACAGGAAATTTACATGCCACAAACAAGAAATACTGATCGACCAATACGTAACTTAATGGCAACAACACTCGCCCATTACTCGGGTCAGAACTATAGAATATCTTTTGATAAATTATGTTTTCTTACAATGTTATGTAGTGTAACACATATTATTTGATATTACTCTTTTCTCTAATTACAGTTTATACAGCTCTGCACGCTCAGTTAGTTGTTGGTAAACCATAATACAACAAGCTGGAAATCAGATGGTAAATTACCTAGAAGAAACTGAATAATTTTTAAAAGAAAGTAGTGTGGTAGATGCTCAAAATTCTAATACCGACCAAATCCGCTCGAAGTAATCTGGTCTAATAGTAAATATCACAGCGAGACGGTCTCCGACTTTGAAAATGTTGCCCAACTGGCATGACGTACTAGCAACGGCTCCTGCAAAGACATACCATTGTGAAGATAAATACGTCCGCTCTGCCCCTGTCTAGCGAACCCGCTTGAAGTATCACGCCTCTTGACGGGAGACACAGCCCTGTTGCTTACTACCAGCTATCAACTGCGCTACGTCTCTCCTGGACTAGTCGATATTGGGAAACACAGCTGAGCGTTATTGCCGAGAGCGCCACGCTCACACCACTTACAGACCAAAGCTGCAAGTGCACTATCGCCAGAAAGCTCTAGCCGCAGATGTGTGCCTCTGTGTCCCCTATCTTCCATCTAACTGACTTCATTGCTTGTGTTGATATACGACTATCTTCATTGTTCTACTAGCACCAAGCACGCAGAATCAACTGTCCAGGAGGAAGTTGGAATCAATTGGTCTCGTCTTATGTATAGTGGGACGTTTAAGGCTTCCATTCGCGCATAGCGAAGGCTTAGAAGAATGAGAAATCTCAACTGGAGGAGAAACTTCTTCGTGTGATTGACGACAACCCCATTACCAGCGCAAGATAATCAGCTGCAACAGGTACTGTTGACCATATGGCACTCTCGAGAGTGCTACACGGGAATGTGGTGTATCTGTACCACGTACAGTGTGGAGATACTGTCAGCAGCTGATACTCGTCCACCTTCGCACTTCTACGAATTATTCATTCAACAATGTGTCAACCCACACTTTACTGAAAATATGCTATTAACAGATGAGACTACATTTTAACATTGCACGAAATTCTACAATCATGTCATCAACAAAGGTTTTCTATCACCGTTTGGGTAAAAATAATCGGCGACTTTCTCTGACTGCTTCGTCTTAATTCACTCAAGCTGCACGGGGAAAAGTACCATTCTCTGCTAGAGTATACTCCGCATTTTCTATTAGAACATGTGCCTCTCCGACTGCGAGAAAACATGTTCCTGCACGATGAATCTCCTTATTTTAGCTGCAACGTTCTGAGGCTTCTAAGTAACAAATTCTGTGATCACTGGAGAGGCAGAGATGGACAAGCTGCATGGTCTCCACGCTCTTGGCAATTCGTAGTAAGGTCTTACGGGACCAAACAGCTGAGGTCATCGGTCCCTAAGCTTAGACACTACTTAATCTAACTTGAACTAACTTACGCTAAGGACGGCACACACACACACACACACACACACACACACATGCCCGAAAGAGGACTCGAACCTCTGACGGGGAGAGCTGCGCGGACCGTGACAAGACGCCCTAGACGCCCCAGACCCGATCTAAAATCACTAGAGTTTAGCTTGTTGTGGCATCCGAAAGCTCCTGTGTAGGGAATTCTGGTGCAAGATGTACAGAGTCTAAGTGCCCGTGCTGTCGACGATTGTGAAACGACACACAGTTCTCCGTGCATATATCGGTGCAACAGGGATTGAAAGCGACGGTGAGTTCATACATATATCCTTGCCAGTGGGCCAATGGAGAGCATTTGGAACATTTCATTTAGGAATGTGTTTTCTACTGTGCTGATACTTTCTTTTCCTGTGTGTTCCCCGTGATAAAAATGTTGAAGAATTGTAGAGCCCGAGCTCAGTCATCGAAATAAAGAGTTTCCGGACCCAAGTCATCTAACATATTTTCTTCCATTACCAAGAACCCTTCCTAACTCCAGCAGCCGAAAGTACCTAAAGCTTGAAATACTTAAAGTACTTAAAACTTTGGCCGCAGCTTTTTGTTAAACTCTGTGTGCACAACAAAGTATACTCTCTCTTTCGTTAGGCCAAACCAAAAAATAGTCTCGTAGCAAGTTATGGACTATATGGTGGGTTCAATGATTATTTCAGGAAGAGAAAAGATTAAAACAGAGCAGTGTGACATTTGCAGTATTAATTTTACGATGTTCACAACAAATACCACTCTATTTTGCAAACGTTGGTCAGTGGTTTCTGTTATCACCTGTGGATTGTTGCGTGAGAATAATACTCACTCCATCATTATACACATAATGATAGGAAATCTGCTTTTACTATAGAGTGCAGCGCAGTGCTTAAGAGTCATCATCACTGGTCCGTTCAAAATGGTCCTGTCTTTCAGCTGCATGATGTTGGCCTTGATAGTCTGGTAGTACAGCGCATGCATGGAAACCGAAAGGTTGCGGCGTTTGTTCACAGAATCAGTGCTGAGAATATTACGCACCAGTTGTCTGTAATGTAGTTGTGGTAAATACACTCTAAGGCAAGGAAGAAAAAAAAAAAAAAAAAACCAAAACGTATCCCTAAGGTATTATTCGAATGGGACGAAAGTCACTAGATGTGATGTACAGTCGTGGACAAAACGAGCGAGACCCCTCGCCCTTTCGTTATGCTGATCAGCACAGCTTTAAAGTATGCTACACAGCATAACAGGCAAGGCGACGAAGTGCTACCAACATACATTCCAAGTTCGTTCAGCTGATGCGCTGAGATAGCTACCACTGGCGAAACTCGCGCTTCGAAGACGCCACAGCGTCGTCTGCCATCACTTCGTGGGAAACGAAATACCTCAAATATAAGCCAATGTTTTGTATTCGCATATCTGTGACTATGACTTGGATCTAAAGTGTGGTTATGGATAGTACGTATGCTCAGATTGCGAATGTAACATCATGAAGAAAACAAGGGGAAATGAATTAGGCGTCCTTCCTCTTCCGTAACATCAAATATCTTTTAGTTATTCTTTCTTAAATGAACTGCGCAGAAAATCATTCACCAAAAGTGAATAACTTTTTAGTAACACCAGATGATATTAACAGCTTGCCGGCGCGGGCTAGCCGTGCGCTCAACGGCGTCACATCAGGGACCGCGCGGCTCCTTGCGTCGTCAGTTCGAATCCTTCCCTGGACGTGGATGTGTGTTAAGTTAGGTAGGTTTAAGTAGTTCTGTGTCTAGGGGACTGATGACCTAAGCAGTTTCGTGGCGTAGTTCTTGGAGCCATTTTTTGACCTTTGGCGTAAATTTTCTTTACATAAACGGCCGTACCTTAAGATTGCGTTGACATAGTTCACTTTTTTACGCCACCAAGGGACCGTATACCGCAGGAAGTGCGATACATTTCCGCTTATTATGTCCACTCGTATTCGAGGTAAACGTGTTGTAGGAGTTGGGTAGACAGATAGACGGTCAAGAAAGTGAGACTAGTAGGGTTCCATTTTTACCGATTTACGTGACGAAGTCCTAACAACGAAAATAGCTACCACAGTTACTGAAGATGAGGGACGCATAGTAATTTCCCCTACTATTTATTCGAAATGTTCCAGTTGCAGTCGATACATCAGCATATTAATCGTAGCTACGCTTTCGATCCAAATCACGTTTACAGGAATGCAAATAAAATCCATTTGCCTATACACGTGGTAATTCAGATCCGACTATTAATGCCACCTCGTTTTAGATGTGCGAGCATTCCAATTCCTAGCTACCTTATGGAACACTTCGGCTAATGAACGTTTTCTGGCTGTGGCACGTCTAATGGAGAATTCGAAACATTGTAGAATACGTTTGGCAGCTACGTCGCCGTTTATTTCCGGGGATAGTGCAGAATTATACTACTAAATTTACTCGCTAATAACAGTTTTTTGTTATTTCGATAAACAGCTTCAAGAACTGAATAAGTAAATAACGCGTTAGTCTACCTCTGGCCGTCATGCAAGCAGTTACGTGGTTTGGCATCGACTGACAGGGATGTTGGATGTCCTCTTGAGGTATATAGTGCTACATTCTGTCAAAATGGTGCGTCTGACAGTCAAAATCTCGACCTGGTTTAAAGTCCCCGCCCATAATGCACGAAACGTTCTCAATTATGGAAAGATCCGACGGCTTTATAGGCCAAGGTAGGGTTTGGCTCGTAAGAAGAGAAGCAGTAGAAACTCTCGCCATGTGTTGGCGGGTATTATATTGGTGAGATGTAAACGCAAGATGGCTTGCAACGAAGGGCAACAAAACCGGTCCTAGAATGTCGCCGACGTACCGCTGTGCCGTAAGAGTGCCGAGGATGATGACCAAAGTGGTCGTTATGAAAAGAAATGGCATCCCAGACCTGGTAGTCTGGCAGTATGGTGGGTGACAGAGTGGTGACCCACTGCTGACCAGAGTGTCTCCAGACACGTCTTCACTTGTCATTGGGGCTCAGTTCACAGATGGAGAGGTCTGGGATGCAATTTCCTCACAGAGAAGGGCCCATTTGGTTGTCATTCACACCACCATTACAGCACAGCGGCACGTCAACCATATTCTACGCCTGGTTTTGTAACCTTTCACGGCAAGCGACCCTGGACTTGTATTGTATGGAACTGGGGACATTGAAACGATGGAGGGGCTTCATCCCGCCATAGCCCTGGGTGGTACACAACCCCAGAAACAGGTTACAGCAGTGCACTCACCCCACCACCACCCCACACCGAACCCAGCGTTATAGTACGGTTCGGGCCCCAGTAATTATGGTGTACGCGTACGTGGATAAAGTGTTTGAGCAGCAATCGGTGACATAGTGTAACAGGCGGAAATAGGGGAACCAGCCGGCATCCGCCGAGGCAGATGGAAACCCGCCTTAAAAAACCATCCACAGACTGGCCGGCACACCGGAACTCGACGTTAAACCGCCGGGCGGATTCGTGCAGGGGACCGATACGCCTTCCCGCCCGGAAAGCAATGCGGTAGACCGCACAGCTAACCGGTCGGGCTACCCTGGGCTTACATTTCAGCAAGATAATGCCCGTCCGCATACGGTGAGTGTTTCTGCTGCTTGTCTTCCTGGCTGTGGAACCCTACCTTGGCCAGCAAGATCGCCAGATCTCTTCACAACTGAAAACGTTTGTAGCATTATGGGCAGAGCCCACATACCAGCTCGGTATTCTGACCACTTAACGCGTCCATTGGACAGATTCTGGCCCGATATCCCTAAGGAGGACACACAAGAATAAATGCTTACACAAGGGCCAGAGGTGGACCAACGCTTTACTGACTTGCTCGATTTCTGGATCTCTCTCTCTCGAATAAAACGTACTGTCTTTCTGAAATTGTCATCATTTGCTCGTCTGAACATGTACAACACATTCACCGTTTTCCGTCCCTTTCGGATAGATACTTCATGGTGCTTCTCAAAAGTGTATTTGTTGTAAATATATCGCACATTTGACAACTGTTTCGCAAAAAATTCTCAGTACTGATTCATGAGACAGTTACATGATAGCTTTATAATAACTAATCTAAGCACGGATGTTTCAATCTGCCTTTATTGTCGCCTTCACCGTCAATGAGGCGGAGATTCACCAGGACGTTTTTCGGATTCCATACCAACGACTGGTTCCCTTCCTCTAGTAGGACTACTGGAGAAGGTTAACGACACTCAAATTGCGGAAGTGGTGCCCAATTGGTAGACGTGCACCAAGCAGCTGAGCCACAGGGAATTATTATTATAGCAGCATAATGCATTTACCGGTCCGTGTACGGCGTAATTCGATGACCCCAAGGTTTACTTCGGCATTCAATGAATGCAAACTCTACGATGTGACACCACTACAATAAGAGATGAATTGGTGTGGGTAGGTCCTAATATCGATGAGAAAGTTTCTGAAATGCAGCAAAGCAACTATTATATAGTTCGATTTGGGCTGCCAGAACTATACCTTGAAGATATCGACTAGATGGACCGTGAAAGGAATAAAGGGTGCAAATGGCCTGAAGTACGTTTGGTATTCTAAATAGAGTGATCAAAGCGTGACCTTCTACGTTACCTTCTAGACTTCATTTTAATGTAAATTCTTATTTGGAGTCGAATGGTTGTTGCGCTACAGGAACAACTGTGTGATACTCTGTGATCTCTTCTCGCATCTTGTAACTTTCCTGTTTTAACTTTCTGTATTCGGCGTAACTTTTCACCCCTGCAAATTTTTCAAAAAAGAGTTTTTTACTTTTGTGTTTCAGTGATATGTTAGACATTAGTCTGGCTGTGTCTGTGATGTAGCTTCATACTCACTGGTTGTTGCATATAACCATTAAATGTACTGCAAATAAAACTACTGTGTTAAAATTAACTGTGAGCATAATTACGTTCACTGTATGCAATTCTTAAGAACAATACGCATCTGACATACCACGCGTGATAACGTTATTGCTGTGTGAACTTTATACGTAATTTGAGTTTTTAAATTGCCAGTGCAAAACACTTAAATATTATACCAAATACTATCAGAGAGTATGTCAAAACAGTTACTGCTTCACCATATGTGATCAGATCAGACAACCACTGTTCCTTAAGTGCATAAGACATCTTCACATTCGTTGCTAATAGTTTGTCTTATCTGTGCAACAACGAATAGCTGAGCTATGCTTTGAAATTGGATTCCACAGCTGCAGGCTAAAAAAGAAAGAAAGAAAAATCACGATGATTTAGCATTACGTAGACAAATCTTGTCATGTGCAATACAAGAATGTTACGCGCCAGCTTCGTATACATTTAACAGTTGGATCTTGTGAACTGCCATGTGAGTCCCAATTGGAGTCTGTTTTAAAACTTATAGGCAGAAAGAGGGTTGTGCAGGCTCAGTGGCATGATCTGAAAAGTAATTGTACTTCAGAGTTGTATTCACAACATACGAACAAATAAATGTAATTAGAAATAAACAGTAAACTAACAAGGTTAATTGTTTAGAGAAAACTTTCATGAGGATTACATTCTTAAAATGGAACGGAATAAAGAGAGATGCATTTTTTTCCCTAATTTAATGCATTTACGAAATTATGAAACAACTGTACCCAAGAGTGAAACAATGCGAGTTACGAAAATTCAGAAAGCAAAGTTGAAAATGCTTTGTAAATATATTATCTCACTTCGTGCAAATGTAGCACACGCAGCAAAGTAACTTCTTTAACATACGAGGTGCGACAATAAAGTAATGAGACTGATTTTCTTTGCAAGATGTGACAACCCTGCAGGCTTGCGTAGGCACAATATCTTTGACCTTGGTCTATAAGCTGCTTCTAGTCCAAGTGGCACATCGATACAACTGCTCAGTCGTGAGTTGTGCTGTAATAGGTTAACACGTGTTTGTGTCTCTCGTCACGGAAATGGAACCGCATAATATTGTGCAATGGTATGCCATTGCTTTTTGCGTTAAATTGGGTGACAACGTAAAGACAACTAATAGGAGCTTCAGAAGGCTTTTGGAGAGGAGATTATGTCAAGAGCTCAAGTTTTTTGTTGGCATAAAATGTTTAGTGAAGGCAGAACGAATATTGAAGATGAATACCGCAGTGGACGACCATCAACCTCACGGACGGTTGTCAACTTGGACAGGATGAGTGAACTTGTACGATCTCATCGAAGATTATCTGTGAAAATGATTGCAGATGAACTGAAAATCAATCTAGAAACGGTTTGTCTAATACTAACTGAAGATCTTGGTGTAAGAAAGATTTGTGCAAAAATGGCCCCAAAAGTCTCACACCACAAGAGCGAGAAAAATCGAAAAATGTGGCAGCTGATCTGTTATAGCAAACGGAAATCAATCCAGAATTGTTGCGCCGTGTTATAACTGGTGATGAAAGTTGTTTTTTTCTGTACGATCCAGAGACAAAACGCCAAAGTTCGCATTGGTGCTCAAAGGGATTACCCAAACCAAAAAAATCTTGCATGTCAAAGTCAAAAGTGAAATGTATGCTTGAGTGCTTGTTTGATTCCAAGGGTATTGGACAAACAGTTAACCAATATTACGACAAAGAAATTTTTGAAAGACTTCATAAAAGAGTTCTTTGTGTCCATGCCAATATTGCTGATAATGGGATTCTGCATCACGATAATGCTCCATCCCATACTGCTCTGTCAGTACAGCAATTTTTAACCTCAAAACAAATTTCAGTACTGCCACAGCCACCGTATTGACCAGATATCGCACTGTGCGACTTTTTTCTATTTCCAAGAGTCAAAACGGCGGTCAAGGAACACCATTTTCAAACAACACAAGATGTCCAAAAAGCTGTAACGAGGGTCTTGGAGGATATTACAGAAAATAAGTTCCAGAAATGTTACCATCAATGGCAGAAGCGCTGGAAAAAGTGTATGCAATCAGGAGGGAACTACTTTGAAGGAGACAACACTAAAATTGACTAAAACGGTAAGCAACATTTTTTTTCACATCAGTCTCATTACTTTATTGCCACACCGCGTATTCCAAGTTAGAGAAACAGCTTCCTGAAATTAGACCTCCGCGTCAGTACACACGTCTGCTTCCAACTGCACTTGACACTCAAGTCTCTCTCTGTCTCTCTCTCTCTCTCTCATGCGGGCTGACTTCTTGACAGTATAATCTTCGGAATCAAACTTACTCCCTTCATTCATACACTCAGGAAAAGTGTTGTCTGTGGCCAGTATCACACACAAGTTCTGCACTTTTCATACCGTATCAGTCTTTGCTGAAAGAGGAATGAGAAATAGTCGGAAGAGTGAAATATATATTTTTAAGCAACTAAACCATAATAGGCGCCGTTCATACTAAGACGATATAAGATAAGTGATCTATCGACAGCGACATACGATATGCGACACGCATGGACAGATACTTGAAATCTAAAGGGAGGCGGAAGAAAAGTTTCACAGCGGCGCGATTGCACGTCATATCGTAAGCGATATATGTCCCCAAGTGTCGCTTGCCAGTCTCTGCAGCAATTAGTAGCGTACGATATTTTGAGCTGTTAACATGACGGGAGGACGAGAAGACAATTCTGTATTACGTTTCATTAATTTAGTGAACGCTCATCAGTGCATCTGGAATTATTCCATTGCCACACACAGTAAGACAGATGTGACGAGTGCCACATGGAGGGGAATTTTATCAGAAATACCAGGTAAGTGCATTATTTATTTATTTATTATGTGAAGACAAGTAAGTAATTAAATTGTAATATTATTAACTCATACTATAAATATTTTGAACCCTCACGTGAAGTAAGTAATTCAGCAATATTTCAAAGATTAATTATAATTCAATTTGACAGAACTGTCATTTACAAATATGTTGCTTCAAATCAAATTTTCACTAACGTGATAACTTTAAGAACTTAACATTATTTTAAATTAACAAATGGTGCTCTATAATGAAGTATGCCAAAATGATTTATTTTAAATCTTAGTGTTTTTTTTATTTTAATTTGAAAGGTTTACAGATATGTAAAGAATTCGTTGTACTAAATCGCTGGGTCTTGTAAACCTACACGTCCTGTTATCTGGTAATGCTGGTATCACAGAACACTTATTAAATTGTGGTGGAACATACGGTTGACCTTCTCGTCTGCGTATAAAATTATGAAGCACGCATGCGGGCTTAATAGTCTGCGCAGCGTTACTTCTGTTGGCATAAATTGGTCGCTCAAATAGACGAAATTTTAAGGTTAGCATTCCAAAGCTGCATTCCACACTTTCTCTGTCTCTCGATAGTTGAAAGTTGAATATTCTTCTGGGATCATTTAAAACTCTTTTTGGAAAGGACCGCATTATATTATGTTGGAGAGGGAGTGCTTCATCTGCCACAAAGTAGAGCGGAAAAGGATTTTCATTTGCCTCGTCTGGCAAGGGAGCTGCTTCGGGTGTTCTCAGTTTTATTACTGTGCAATAATTCTCCGAGTGTTGATTTGCGGAACACAGTAACGTTACAATTCCGTCCGTAGTCTCCAACCTCTATAGCGGTGAACATTCCATTTGCGTCAGACAAAGTCATTACAACTATTGAAAATAATCCTTTATAATTATAATCTGTGGACCCAGTATTTGAGGAACGCTGAATGCGGAAATGTTTCCCATCGACCGAAACAATACAGTTAGGTAAATTCCATAACTCATAATAACATTTTGATATTTGCTTTCACTGAGACCACCGAACTCTGGTGCTAGCCAGAATTCAAAGAAAACGTTTTATTTTACTGAGCATGTAGCTTCTCTGCAACCGTATTTTAAAGGAGGAAATACGTCCGACAATCTACGCTTTGGAGATCTAGCAGTAGAGGAGTCCAGTATTACTCAAAACGATGAAAACGACACATTTGTTCGAAGAGGAAATGCCTGACGAAGCTTCTTCCGTGAAATTACTTGAAAAAATCGCTCGTAAAAGCTCAAGTGAAACACACAAAAAAACGAAGGGGAAAAGACCAAGTCGACAAGGCTTTTATAGAATGGATGAACATGAAAAAAATCTACTAATAAAAGTAATCAAGATGCTGAACATAATTTCCTTCTTTCTCTTTTTCCTGATCGGAAAAACCTTAGCACGCATCAGAGGAGGATTTTCAAGACACAAAGGATGTCTCTTTTACATAAGCTGTCGGAAGAAGACGAAAGAGAGAATGTGGAATCCAGTGTGTCAGCTGGTTCCAGTCCTTCTACTTACAGTTCGTCATCCCATCATGACATCTTATAAACTCAATGTAACATGAGCAATATTGCAACGACTTCGGGATTTAATGCGATTACCCCGCTGCCTCAAGAAAGTGAAACTAATTGGTACAATTTGTAAAATATTATAAAGCATTATAAAAATAAAACTGCTCAATTTCATTAATACTGCTGTTTATATTTATTTCTATTTACCTTTTAGTAAGCAGAAGTTTTTGATATGGAGAAATAGCCTTCCTGAAAAGAGTATCTTTTTTTTAAGGGTTTGTGACGCTAGGCGCTTCAGAAAATGGAAGTTTTCAGGATTCATTCGATAAAAGTCCCTGAATTTTGATCCATGTTGAGACATCTCTCAGGGAACAACAGCCGAGCTGTGGTGCACGTTAATAAGATTGTAGGGATGTACTCAGTATTTCCTTTTTCTCATCCTACGCCTGAACCAATAAGCCACAAAAACGTCTTACTCACTTGGCCTCATATTTGAAATAGTGAGACGTGTTCACACCACATTTTTATCGCCCATGTCGCGCCGATTTATAATCCGCTGTCAAGAACCTTCCTAGCAATATATCGTCGCAATATATTTCTTACTACATACCGCTAATCTTATGTCGCCTTAACGTGAACTCTCAGTAGTAAAGCACCAAAGCTCACAGCGTAAACATGTCACGGAACATAGTCTGTGGATCCATTGGGTGTCAGCATTTCACCCATAGTCACAATAAGATACTTACGCAGATGCGGATGGGTGAAAAACATTTTGCTTATAGCTGGGAAACGGCATGTCTTCGAAAATTTGCTTATGCCCATGCCATTATTTACCAAGCAGGCTCTACACGTCCTAAGCGTTTCTAAGGGGAATCTTTGCGTACAATATCAGATGACCTCCCTACAGGATAAAGTAGCTCTGAATGTGTCCCACAGGCTTTTTGTAGTGCGGTTTATATGAATTGTCAGGTTTCATCATAAAGCACCAAAGCTCACAGCGTAAACGTTGAGAAAGCAACCCCGTTGAGGGACAACAGCGATCAAAAAGTAGTTCGGCCTCAAAGAGTGGGCAGGCCGTTCTCTAAACCAGTTACTTTTATGCAACATTCCTGCAGAATCCATGTCCATAAATATGTACGGTTGACTGCATGGAAGCTTGGCTTCAGAAACAAGAACAAGGGTATCGCGCGATCTTTCTTAGGGTTACAGTTGGAGCTAACGGCCGCCTTTCTACGAGATCGCCGCCGTATTCACTTTCAGAAGGCGGCGGTCATTATTAAATACCGAGATGAAATATTTGTCCAGTCCTCGCTGCCCAACCGGCCGTGAAACCTGTAATTATGCCAATTAGGGCCGCTATGTGTGATAATTAGGACCAGAGTTTTGCAAGGCCTTCCTACTGGGGTTCTCTCCATCTACCGGATCTCGGTCGCTGCAGCCAACCACGGATCGTACGTCGTGTCCCAGCTAACGAAACAGTGTTGTTTATTTTAGGAAAAGGATAATGTATTTTTCAGAAATTCTATGGTTAACGATAACGAAATACCTTACAACCTGTTGGTATTAATTTTATCTTCCTTGTTTTGTAGGACTTTTCACAGACAGTTGTTCTCTTGCCACAAGTGACTTTTGGTATCTGCTCCGGGCCAGCAGGATTAGTGTGAAACACAACAGATCACTCAAGTAAATCAAAGAGTACACATGGTGATTTCACGATTGTACTATCATCAGCAGTAGAAACCATTATCCAGCTTATCGTTATCTTCCTCAACAAATTTCGGATTTCTGCAACCCCTAAATTCTTCCATACTTTACAGGTTCTAGTTTGAGAGTTAGTTTGGAAACTAGCTACGGGCCTCGAATATCATATTCATGATGATCGTGACGAAAATAAAAAAAAAACTGTACACATTTCTTCAAAAAAAAATTACAGCAACATACAGGCCATTTAAAGGTTAGTAATGGCCTACGTAATTCTATCCAAAAATTCCAATGCTGTGTAGAATGAGTTGCTAACTACAAACGACTTCAATCTGCATTTAAAAAGGCTTGGGCTATTTGTAAGACAATTTACTTACGTATATATGTTTCCAAGGAGCTTAACAGACCTATCATCCATCTGTTGATCACTGTTTTCTATTTTCTGTAACTGACCGGTTCTGGGCAGTGTCGCCCACCATCTTCTGATCATGTCTCGTAGTTACACAGCAACCAGTCTTTACGACACTATCAATTGGAACGTCATATGCAGTAAATGACAGTGAAACTGGCAGTTCCGTTAATGCTGATTACTCTGTGCACCCGAGAAACGATCTGAAGATAGCCGATACCACTCGGAGTAAGTTAGCTTCAGGAAACAAAAACAGTGATCGGCAGACGGAAAATAAGTCTACTTCCTAAAACTAGAAACAGCGCATAGTTTCCTGTCGGAAAGTATATCTAATTTCGATAAAATAATTTAATGACTGCGTAATTGTCTGCCAATGGTAGATTGAACAGATGGTCGACAACTTCGAGAAGTGTATTTGTCAATACCTCTCCTGCTCTAGACCGATTATGAAAATAATTTTCACCAGTAAGTCAGGCTATGATTACTATTTCACATGCTTGAAAATAAGTGTGTGTGGACTTTGCCCAACTTTTAACTACTTAGTGATGTGCATTGAATGACTATTGCCTACGGGAGTAGTTGCACCAAAATACGATTCCATCTGACATGAGTGAAATAAAATGTAGCCAGAATATTAATTCACGGATTTGTATCTCTGAAGCTAAAAAATATTATTGTCGTTAGAATAAATGTGTGGTCTCCTAATATTAATTTTAATTTTAGATTCCTGACGAAGTACTTGGAACTATTTGCTTCAGATGCGACGTCGTGTTTCACTATAGCCCAGTACTTACGTTGGAAATGAGTATTTAAGGCGGCTCAGAACTGTATGAGCTGTGATTTTTCTTAGTTTAAAGCTATCCTTTATGCGAATACTGGCTAATAATCTTCATAATAATGTCACTTACGATCTGATACTTTCATTCTTCTTTACTACAGTTCATGATACTTGATTCATCTACAGTATTTTATCAGTTCTATCCCCGAATCTAATAAAATGGTAGATGATAAACATAAGAAGCAACCGTAGACGGGCCCCGATTAAAGTCTTTCGAGTGATCGTGTGTAAACTGCTCTTGTGTAAACTGCTTGAAGAGAATAGTGTACCGTTCTGTATGCTGCCAGTTAATCCCGGACTACAACAAATATACAAATTTAACTACTCTAACAGAATATTACAACTGACAGCAAAAGGCCTTGTACGTGAGACATACACGCCATCTCACTTTCCGTATCCGTTTTTCGATCTGTTCAAGAAATATGTGATGAGGAGGGAATTTATTTAATATGTTTCTCTTACGTCCTATACATATCGTAAACTTGAGGACGAAATACAGATGACTTCTCAATCCTTCCAAACAGAGGGAATTTGCCGACCCTAAACAAACATATACGCAATATTTGTTGTCCCCATACTTTCTCCACTTATCAGAGCTCTAAAATGCCTTCGCACGTCTCGGAACATAGTCTAACCCCGGATTCATCCTGTCCTGAGTCTCTCATCTCTCGCTCACAAGCTCCTAAGGCCCATAAATCCTCACCCTAAAAAATATACATAGCTATGCACGCATATTGTTCTCAGTGCCTCCACCTCTCATTTCCCAACTTACCATCTACATCGGAAGCTCGTCGATGTGCATACAACATCTGTCTCTTAATTATCAGAAGGAGCATCAACCAGTGCCTGGCAGCACACATAATACCACTGCACTAATTTTCATGTGAAAATTTCGTCGGTGAACCACGTTCCATTGCAGTTGAGAATCATCATTTTCTACGTATTTAACAAAACAAATGGCTCTGAGCACTATGGGACTTAACTGCTGTGGTCGTAAGTCCCCTAGAACTTAGAACTACTTAAACCTAACTAACCTAAGGACAGCACACAACACCCAGCCATCACGAGGAAGAGAAAATCCCTGACCCCGTCGGGAATCGAACCCGGGAACCCGGGCGTGGGAAGCGAGAACGCTACCGCACGACCACGAGATGCGGGCCGTATTTAACAACATAATTGCTTAAATTCTAGTTGACCTTAGACTAATGAACAGCTGCTTGCGGAGGAATTAAGTTACGATAGATAAAATAAATTATTACGAAGAGATGAGTGGTAACATCTTATTGTTGTTGTTGTGGTCTTCAGTTCGTAGAACTACTACAACCAGCATACACTTGCAATTGGTTGCTGTATTCTTCCCTTGATCTCCGTCTACAATTTCTATCCCCACATTTCCATCCATTATCAAACTGACGATTCACTGATGCCTCTGAATGAGTCTTATCTATCTTCCCCTTCTTTTAGTCAAGTTGCTTAAAAAATTTCTTTATTCCACAATTCGATTCAGTACATCATCTTCAGTTATTTGATCTGCCCAATTAATTTTCATCACTCCTTTGTAGTAACACGATTTGAAAGACTGTATCCTCTTGTCTGTACTGCTTATCGTCCACGCTTCACTTTCGTTCAAGGTTATACTCCAGACAAAGGTCTTCATAAAAAAACTTCCTAAATCTTAAATTTATATTAGATGCTAATATTTCCGCTTTGCGAAAAATATTTTTACTGGTGTAGCCAGTCTGCATTTTATATCCTCTCTACTTCGGCCATCAGCCCTTGTTTTGATTTTGATACACAAACAGCAAAACTCTATTACTACTTTTAATGTCTCATTTCGCGATGTAATTCCTTCAGCATCGCCTTATTTAATTCGATTACATTCCATTGTCCGTGTTTTACTTTTATTGATTCAACTGTCGTTACAAATCCCTTGCTGTCTCTGACTGAAATGTAACGTTAATGCTAAACCTTAAAATTTTTATGTCTTCACTCTTAACTTTAACTCTCTTTACAAATTTGTCACTGGTTGCGTTTACTTCTAGCTAAATGTACAGAGTGCATAACATAGAAAACGGGATACTACAACTCTGTTTCACTTCCTTGGCTACCAATGCTTTCGTGTCGTGTCCTTCTTATCTGATAACTACAATCTTATATCAGTACAAGTTGTAAATAGCTCTTCGCTCCCTGTGTTTTAACCCTGTTACCTTCAGAATTTCAAAGAGTCTGTTCCAGCCAACACTCAACAGTTTTATATAAATCTACGCATGCTATATATGAAGGTTTATTTCTTTTCCGGCTGTCTTCCAAGATAAGTCGTAGGATTAGTATTACCTCGCGTGTTCTTACATTTCTTCGGAAGCGAAAATGATCTTTCCCGAGGTCGATTTCCAACAATTTTTCCATTCAGCTGGAGATAATTTGTGTCACTATATAGCAAACATGACGCATTAAACTGACTGTTCGATAATATTCGCCCGTGTTAGCACCTACGTTCTAGGTAATTAAGGATATTACATTCTTCTTGAAGTATGAAGGTAATTCGCCTGTCTCGTATATCATATGAACAAGGTGGAGTAGTTCTCTCGTGGATGGATTTCACAAGGACCTCGATAAATCCGAGGTTATGTAGACCATCTCAAGGCCTTGTTTCGCACTGGATCTTTCTATTCTCTGTCGAGTTATTTTCGCATTATCACACCTTACATCTGATTTTCGTCTTTTCTTTGCTTCTAGTAATGCAATTACTACATTCTTGCATTTTGTTATCCAGTCATTACTGCTTTGCCACTTGCACTAACTGTTGTTGATTTTTGCTTGCTTAATTTGCTGAATTTCCGTATTTTCTCCTTTCATTAGTAAGAATCAAGAGGCGACAGTTATTTGTTTTTAGGTGTTTGAAACATTCATGCACTGCGAGTCTTTTGAGAAAATGTTTTAAGAAATGAGACGCCAAACGTTACACGTTGGTCAAAGAGAGAGAAGCAAGTGGGATGTGGTGAGGGGTGGAGAGTAGTGGGAACGCCTCTGTCAGACAGCTGAAATCATGTTTAGTCACTTAAAACAATATAATATTGTCCTACATTTGTTTGTTCAAGAATTATAATATAAATTTGTCTATGTGCAAGAGACCTGGAGGCAGTGGAAGATTAGAAATAGATGACACAGCTTCCAAAGCCATATTTTAAACTGAACAACATTTCCAGGTGCAGATGTAGTCTCTAACCGTAACTTATTCGTTATGAATTGCAGAATCTAACTAAAGAGCCTAGTGAAATGATACCATCACTGGAGGAGCAAACCTATTTCTTAAAAAAAAAGTGAGAACTTACTGAATCACGAGTTTCCAACAGCCGTGGCAATTCAAATGGAGGCTTAGTTTGATGGAGGAGCAGTCCCTCAACCATCACTGGAGGAAATGACTTTTGTGCTAAAGGCTCTCAAGAACAACAAAATTCCAGGTGGCAGTTTCATAACAGCTGAGATGCTCCGTTTGGTAGGTGAAACTTTGATAGATGTGGTGAAGCTGTTAAGATCTGGCATATGGGTGGCAGACATAACTTATGAAGAATGGAAAGAAGCAACCATATGTCTCATCTTCAAGAAGGGTGAGGTTACACAGCTATCCTACAACCAGGGGATTTCATTACTTGAAAATGTTTATAAAACCTGCTGCTAAACTTCATGAAACCATTGTCTGAAGGAACTGTAGTCCCCTATCAACGTGGCTTCGTGCGGTTCGGCAACTGAAAATAGGCGCCATTTCGTATTCTAAATACAGTGAGACAAGAAGATCCATTGGCTCCAATACTGTTCAACTTGGCTTTAGGAAAAATAAACCGTGACATCAGTCGAATCAAAGAAATGGAGGTGGTGGGAGCGGACATAACCCTGGCTTTTGCTGACATTGTTGTGATTCTTGGGGGCACCATTGAGCAAGTGTGCACTGATGCATTCCGATTTCTCCCCACCGCGAAGAAATTTAGGGTGGTGGAGGACGATGATAAAATATCACACCCTCAGGCTCTCCTTTCTTCCATTGTTGTTGACGGACTTATTTCGTTACCTGGCATCCTTAGTGACTAATAAACGTGAAGTGACGAAAGAAGTGGATCAACGAATAATAAACCCTAATCGCAAATTCTGAACAGTTTACTCAAATCACGTCTAAACTCACAGAACGATAATGTTCAGCTGTACTTATCGCTATTACGGCCGGTACATTTATGAGGCTGTGAAACCCTGGGCAACATCTGCAACAAATTAAGAAGCAATTTATGCCTTCAAGAGGATGGTACTTCAAAAGATTCAGTGTCTACAATGCCTTGTAACGTGAATGGGAACGAAGACAGAAAGAAGACGTGAACCGCTGGTTTAGAAAGTCGCGCGATGGGCGACTATCAGGCCAGAAGAGGCTACAGTGGTTTGACCACGTACTTCGAGCTCAAGGACCACTCCATATCTGACCGCTCCACCCACAATCTTCTGGGAAATCCCCAAGAGGACGTCCAAAGACGCAATGGAAGGCTTGAGTACTAACAACCCTTAAGGATGTGGAGCCGACAGCGCTGGGTTGGTTGGGTTGTTTTGGGGAAGAGACCAAACAGCGAGGTCATCGGTCTCATCGAATTAGAGAAGGACGGGGAAGGACGTCGGCCGTGCCCTTTCAAAGGAACCGTCCTGGCATTATTCTGGAGTGATTTATGGAAATCACGGAAAACCTAAATCAGGATTGCCGGACCCGGGATTTTGAACCGTCGTCCTCCCGAATGCGAGTCCAGTGTGCTAACAACTGCGCTACCTCGCCCGGTGACAGCGCCGGAAGATGAAGCTAGTGATCAGCAACGATGGATTACCATCTGCAGTAGATTTCTCAACCATAGCGGCTAAGTTTCCTTTTTTGTACTTTTTGTAATGTATTCCTTATATTTTTTGTAGTGTACGATTTCTTATCTTCCTTCTGCAGTGCTTTGTTTTCTTTTGTTTCTCCTGTTCTGCTGTAGCCCTTAACGGCCTGTTGAAGCAGTAAATGATGATGGTGATGATAAATTGCAGATTGAAACTAAAGACGTTGCAGAAAGGTACGAAATTAAGTTGAGGGAACCTGAATAAACTGAAACAGCTTGAGCTTGCTGAATATAAAGGAACATTCGGCATCAACTGAGAGAAATATGGGAAGGACATGAGTGGTAAAGGAATGGGTAGCTTTGAGAGATGAAATAATGAAGACAGCAAAGAAAAAAATTAAAATGCAGCAAATGAAGCAGGCAACAAGGACTACAGGCGTTAAAAATTGTCCTGATGTGCAAAGTGGCAAAGCAAGAATGGTTGTCCGAGGAATGCAAATGTGCAGAAGTGCGCATGTCTACAGGAAAGATAAATGTCACGTACAGAAAAAATAAAGAAACTTTTGGAGGAAAGAGACGTACCTGTGTGAATATTCGGAACTCGGATGGCAAACCCGTTCTAAGCAAAGAATGGCAGGCTGAAACACTGAAGTATTAAATAGGGGTTCGGTCAGGGGAAGAAACTCGAAAACAATATTAAAGAAAGAGAAGAGAATTTTCAGAGAACTGTTCAGAGAAGGGCAGCTGATTTTATACTATCACGAAATAGGGAAGAAAGTGCCACGGATCTGATACGCAAAATGGGGTGGAAGTCATTAAAACAGAGGCGTTTTTATTGCGCCAGGATTCTCTCATCAAATTTCGATCACCACCTTTCTCCTCCGAATGGTCAAATATTTTTTGGGGCTCACCTGCATAGGTAGAAACGATCGTCAGAATAAAATAAGTGAAATCAGAGCTCACGCAGAAACATTTAAGTGTTCGTTTTTCCAGTACTGTTTTCAAGAGTGCCATGGTAGAAAAATTTCTCTGCAAGGCACTTAAATTTTGAATTGCGGAGTAATCTTGTAGATGTAGAGTTTAGGACTGCAGTCTGGTTACTTTGCAGTTGAATGCAAATTGTCACTACCGGTATTTTATACCTGCTACCTTTAGAATTTCAAAGTTTCTGCATCAGTCAGCTCTGTCAAAGGTCTTTTAATCTATATATAACGTAATTAAAGGTTTGTCTCTCTTCACTCCAAGTCGTAGCGTCAGTATGACCGCGAATGCTGCTATATTTCTCCAGCACTGATCTCGTATTGCAGATCGCGCTAAGTTTCGAGCTTATGTAAAACTTCGCCAGTCCTGGAAGTTTTGCTTTTTTAAAATCTCGTATGCTTTCTTCGTCGCTTGTTTTACAGTGTTCTGATCTGGTTTGTGCATCTTAGGAGATCATTACCATCTCTTATTGATTTATTTGGTATATATCTCTTCATTAACTACCGTTGATAGTGTTTGTCTACGCTCATATGGTTACTTTGTAAGGAGAAGAAACTGTCTCCTAAGAAGGCGTCAAGCAAATTTTATCTGCTTTTTTTTTTACATGTCTATATACTCTAAGGACGAAATAAAGAAACGCACCGCAAAGGAAGTATCCGAATAGGTCGGAAATAGGTAGATGTTATGTACACGTACAGACAAACAAATGATTACAATTTGAGAAAAACTGGGTGATGTATTCAGGTGAAAGAGCTTCAGAAACTTAGCAAGCAAATAACGCGTTGGTCCACATCTGGATCTTATGCAAGCAGTTATTCGGCTTGACGTTGATATCGTACCAAATTCTTCGAACTGGAGCATTAGATCGTCAAAATTCCGAGATTGTTGGAGTGCCAAATCGGGAGTAAGCAGCGACCTTGCCGACCAAGGTAGGGTTGACAAGTACAAAGACAAGCAGTAGAAGTTTTCGCAGTGTGCTGGCTTGCATTATCTCGCTGAAATATAAACCCATGATGGCTTTCCCTGAAGAGCAACAAAACGGGGCGTAGAATAATGTCGACCTACAGCTGTGCTGTACGGGATGACAGCCGAAGGGATCCTGTTTGAAAGCAAATGGCTCTCGAGGCCATCACTCCTGGTTGTCGAGCCATATGGCGCGCGACAGTCAGATTGGTATCCCACAGTTGCCGGACCGTCTCCTGGTATGTCTTCGCCCTGGAATCTCATTGAATGGAACAGAACTGTCTTCAGTGGTGTGTCTCGCTTCGAAATGAGCGCCGATGACCAGCAAAGAGGAGTCTGGAGACGCCCCAGAGAGCTGAGGGGTACCTTCTCGACTGTCGCCCACCATACTCCTCGACAACCAGGATTGCAGATGTATGACTGTGGAGAAAAAGAAGAAGACAATCGATAACTCTGGATAACACCAGAAAATAATGATGATACTTTAAATTTTAAAATGAAAATGACTTCCCGGCAATGTGATAGAGGCAGTTCATTCTCTTACGTTCGTATTTTTTATAATTTTTTATTTAATGATGTGGCCCCTCCACGCCCACACCAACGTGGTGACCAACCAAAAGTTCTACTGTCACCTCCGTATAACATGTTAGTTTCTGAATCAGGAGTCACAGGATGCGGGCTGTGATATTATCCATGCGTCTGGGTAAGGTTACTCATTAACATGGTCCATCAGGAGATAGAAAGTGGGCGAAAGCGATCGAAGGTTAGCGATTGTAAGGGCAGAGGAAAAAATGTGCCAAGGCAAGCGCCAAGTCAGTACTGTCGTGTTAGCGTGCTATGGACCATAGATGTTTAGTCCCTTGCCAATAGTGTCTTTGTGTTGTGATAATTTGACGAAAACTCATTGAGTATTCCTACTACAGCTATGACGTATCTAGACAGCATGTGGGACAACCTTCATCTGGAAAATCCATTAAATTATAGAAGTATCAGTGTAGCACATACATCTCAAAAAATGCGTCATTCACCTACTAACAGTGCACGGATCATACACCTAGTACTCTAGAGGATTTAGACACATGTGACGGACACTTGTGACAGTGATTGATTAGGACTTCCTGCAATGTAGTAGTGCACTGTGACAAGTACAGTTATGTAAATCCTTGTAACTGATAATAAAATATTAGGATTGCTGACATTTGACACTGATCGAGTAGCGAATTCTACAGTTCGCAGTGAAATACAACGCTACCATTTAATATAATATGAAATAGGCGCTTGAGTATGGTAAGTTGCAGAGAAATCTGAAGAAACCATATCAGTAATTCTGAACGTGAAATCGACGCTAACAGAACAACAACGTTTTTGGCACTACCTCAAATGTTTGAAAGAAACATCAGGATAGCCACAGTACCACCAGAAAAAGTAATCCTGTCACGAGGACACAAAGTTTAAGCGACTGAGAAGAGGAAAATTTATGACGTGTACGTGACAAAGACAAAACTCGAACCTTGCAGTCCCAGGCGTCAACAGACGTCGGAGGTGATGGGCGTTCTGCCTCTACATCAAGATGGCTGCCAGCGCATAACGTGGTAAGTGTAGTGACCAGGAACTTCGTGTTTGTCCAGAGTACAGCAGTACTACTCCACTGTCGTCGACATACCTAAGAAAATGCCGAGTGCTTAAGAAACACAGTGAATAAAATGCGTCAAAGTTTCAGCCACTGTTTCCTAGCTATGACACATTTATTTCACTTAGGTAATTAAAATTAGGCTAAAATTAAATTAGTTTGTTTCTATAGCTGTGGGGGGATGACGGTACTGGATTCACTTTGCAAAACCACGTAGAGCCACTTACTTGTGATTAACGTGTATATTAAATTACTTTCTTATTTTCTGTCTCTCACTTTATGACTCTAATTTCCTTTCACTTTTTTTATTTTGTTTGCATATTATTTTACTGTATATCACAAATCGTCCTGTCGTTCATTAATTGAAATCTGATCTCAGTTGTCTGTCAGTATGTAACGTGGATACACAAGACCTAATGAAGATGCTGAACCAGCAGGCCTAACGTCTATATTGGAGACTGTACTAAGATCTTATCCAGCTGCCCTTGCGAATGAAATGAAATGAATTGCTTGTATTCCTCGGAATGATCTGTAGTTGATGTCTTAACGTCACATGGGAATTGAATGTTGGTGAATGCTATATGTTCAATAGACAGTTTACTAAACACAGTCATGAGATTTTGCTAACTTATTTTCGTGTCTTTCTTAGAGTGATTGATGCAGTTTTCGAATTTTCTGGGGCCCTACCGCCGGCCGGTGTGGCCGAGCGGTTCTAGGCTCTTCAGTCTGGAACCGCGCGACCGCTACGGTCGCAGGTTCGAATCCTGCCTCGGGCATGGATGTGTGTGATGTCCTTAGGTTAGTTAGGTTTAATTAGTTCTACGTTCTAGGGGACTGATGACCTCAGATGTCAAGTCCCATAGTGCTCAGAGCCATTTGAACCAATTTTTGGGGCTCTAGCCCGTGACTCACATAAACTCATTGCATTTGTTTTCTGTTCCCTTGAATATAGTCCCCACTTTTTTCATTTATACACCGACGGAAAAAACCACTACATCAAAAAATAATTAATGTAGAATAATGAAATTTCATGAATACATTTATCTAGGTAACCTAGGTAAATGATTAACATTGCAATGATTAACTTTGCAAGGTCACAAGTTAATGTAAGCGCAAGGTAATCCATTGCAGTTAAGAAATGCTGGTGCGTCACTAACCGGTGTAAACACAAGAATGTTGTATTCAAGGATGCAAACGAGCATGCATTGTAGTGCACAGGTGCCGGAGGTCAGTTTCTGGGATGGACGCAATGCCCGTTGCATATGGTCGACCAACACAGGGACAGTTGTCGCTGGCTGTGGATGATGCTGAAGTTGTCGTTCGATGTTATCCCTATGTGCTCTATTGGAGGCACATCTGGTGATCCAGCAGGCCAGGGCAACATGTCGACACTCCGTAGTGCATACTGGCTTACAACAGCGGTATATGGGAGAGCGTTATCCTGCTGGTAAACGCCCCCTGGAATGCTGTTCGCGAATGTCAGCATAAATAGTCGAATCATCAGACTGCCGTACAGTAGTCAGTGTGCGTTGGATGACTACGAGAGTGCTCCTGCTGTCATACGATACCAGACAACAGACCATAACTCCAGTTGCAGGTCCAGTGTGTCTAGCACGCAGACACGTTGGTAGCACTCAGTCAGCTGCTCTCTTAGCAATCAACACACGACCATCTCGGGCGCTGGGGCGGAACCAGCTTTCCTCCGAAAACACAACAGACGTCCACCCTGCCCCCCACTAAACTCTCGCTTGACAACACTGAAGTCGCAAATAGTCGTGGTTTGAGGTCAGTGGAATGCACGCTACGCGACGTCTGGCTCGGAGCTGTCCCTGAAGTAACCGATTTGTAACAGTTCGTTGCGTCACTAAGGTGGCAACTGCTGCTCATATTGCTGCTGCAGGTGCAGTAGGATGCGCCAGAGCCGTAAGACAAACAAAATGGCCTTCCGTCTTGGTAGTGCCACGTGACCATTCGGAGCCTTGTCTTCTTGCGACCGTACATTTTCGTGAGCACCGCTTTCTTTTTTTTCTATTGTTTCGGCCTGCTATGGACCAAGAGGATTTTTATCTCTTCCCTGATTGTGTTTTCCTCTTTTGCCAGTAGATTTTCATTTTGGCTAAGTGTGCTTCTGTTCTCTGTTTTGACCATTTGCAGGCAGGACGTGGAACTGGCGTAGCAAGCGAAATAACGTTTTTAGTAGTTTTGACTTTTTCTCTGGTAACTTCTCGATCCTGAATGTCATGAAATGAAATTTCAGCTTCCTGTAAATCGTTTTTAACTTGGCTTGCCCATTTTGAATACGATTTTGTTTTTGAAATTGATGAATGTATGCGATGAGTAAGTCTTTGCGGGTTCATTCTTTCCATATTACCAAGAAACATCATTCTCCTCTTCCTCATGCTGGTAACAATGTCTTCTGTACGTTCGTATAATTCACAGTTGTGTCTTCGGCGGAATTCTCCGTTTTCTTTGATAGGACCAAGGCTTTTCCTCAATATTTTCCGGTCTTTTATTTCTAGTTTTCGTAGTGGTCCGTTCTTCGTCATGTTTAAACATTCTGATCCGTACAAAGCTGACGGTTTAATTACGGTGTTATAATGACAAAGTTTTAGGTTTAAATACAGGATTTTGCTTTTGTATAAATCTTCGCACAGATGAAAAGCACCTTCTAGTTTAGAACACCTACTTTCTACAGCTGCATTTTCTGAACATTCAGGTGTAATTATTTCTCCAAGATATTTAAATTTCTTCGACTGTTTGATTCTCTCTTGTTGTATTTCATTATGAGGAGGAGCGTGTTTGGTGTTTGTGATGAATTCAGTTTTGTTAAATGCTACTTTTAGGCCAGTCTTAGCAGCAATTGATTGTAGGCTGGACACTTGAAACTTAACATATTATTTGCAATGAGTGCCAGATCATCAGCAAAAGCCAAACAGTTTCCTCTGAGGACATTTTGTTGTGTCAAATTTGAATCCCATAACCTGGCGGCACGGATGTTTTCCACTCTCTGACTATTTTTTCCAGGACACAGTTGAAAAGCAATGGAGAGAGCAGGTCACTTTGTCTCACCCCTGTACAGATTTCAAATGGTTCTGACAGTTCGCTTCTGAACTCGACCCTTGACACCGTGTTATTTAAAGTTGCTCTGATCAGACTGATTGCTCTCCTATCTAGACCAAATACGGCAAGGGTGTTCTTTATTGTTTCTCGATCAATTGAGTCATACACTTTTTGAAAGTCGACAAAGGTCACAACAAACTTTTTTGATCTTGATTTGGCGTATGAGATAATAGATTTCAGGATATGGATCTGCTCTGCACAGGATCCTGATGTCCTGAAAGCAGCTCGATATTTGCCCAATTGTTGATCTAAGACTGATTCAGCTCTGTTTAACAACAGCCTGGAAAAAATCTTGCACGTCGTTGGAAGCAAAGAGATTCCTCGGTAATTATTCATATCACTCTTACCGCCTTTTTTATGAAGCGGGTGAATAATTGCTACGGTCCAATCTGGAGGTAGAGTTTCAGTTTCCCAAATATTCAGTATGATATCATGGAGATATTTTATTGTATCATGATCTGCGTATTTCCACATTTCAGCCAAGGTGCGATCCTTACCTCCAGATTTTTTATTTTTCAAGCCTTGTATAGTTTTCATGATTTCATCTCATGTGGGAGGGGGACTATCTGAAGGAGGAACAGTAGGATAGAAATCATGCTTTTCATTTGGGTTTTCAGAATTCAGTAGGGGTGAAAAGTAATTTCCAAAAGCTGCAGCACGTGATTTATCATTCAAATTTAGTTTTCCATCGAGTCCTCTTATATTTAACGTAGAAGGTTTAAACTTCGATAGTTGTGATTTAAAGGCTTTATAAAATTCCCGAGTGTGATGTCTTCTAAAATTTGCTTCTATTTCATCGATTTGCTTTTTGTTGAATATCTCTTAGTTGTTCTCAATACTTTTGATGTATCTTTCCTAACCTTCAAGAAGTTTTCGTGATTTACGGAGGTTTTCTTGCTATTCCATGTTATCCAAGCCTGTCTTCGCTTTTCAATTACTTCTTTACAATCTTCGTTCCACCACGAGTGTTTATAAATTTTATGGGTCAGTATGGTTTCAGTGGCTGATTGTACCATGGCCTCTTTCTGTTCCAGTTTGTTTTATTTGGTTTTGTGTGTAGAGTTTCTGTAAATTTATTGTTGACATCTTTCAGTTTACTTATGTCAAATTTTGGAGGTCTGTTTTTTCTTGAAATATTGGAAAGGTTCTTCCGGCTCTCTGGGATGATATTTATTTTTACCAGAGATAAGTAATGATCAGAATTAATGCTGGCATTCTTCAAAACTTTAACATTGAAAATTTCCCTGGTGGATTTTTTAGAAATAGCTACATGGTCCAGCTGGAATTCTCCAAACATTGCATTAGGGTGTTTCCAAGTTTTGGCTTTTCGAGGTAGACGCTTGAAGGCTGCGTATATTTAAAGAAAACCTGATTTGAATCCTCACACTGGCGTGACCAGCGCCACTCTTGTGCAAGAAACGCGAAATTTAAATGGATATAGTCATTTAGATGCAGAAACACGCTTAACAACTTTCGTTTACATCTCACAGCTCCTTCTTAGTGTTGCAATTGCTTTTTCCGTCGGTGTAATTGAAGTTATACCTTAACGCCAGATTATTACTAATAATAATAATAATGCTTAATAAGCCACGGATTTCTGTTTCCCAGAGTAAATAATATAAATAAACCATTCATGGGACCTTCCATTTCGCGTTCTCGAACGATTGTATCCCAGTTGCGTAGTGCGTATGTCCTAATAAGAACGATCAAGGGTAGATGAGCGATAACTTATTAGCGGTAATGTGCCCGACTGGAAAGGCTAAATAGCTTCTAGGCAGCCATTCATTACCGGTTTTCCGCTAACAAGCTTATTGAGCTCGGGGCTAACATACAATGAGCAGACGCCGTATTGTACGCCCATCACAAGCACTTGTGTAATCAGAGTTTACTGCTGCTAATTACAGATGTAACCACCCAGCTATCGATGCTGCAAACACTGTCGGCAAGGAGAGCAGCAGTATCACCTTGCTTGCATTACAAGGAACCAAGTGTTTTAACTCAGAAGTGAAAAAGAATGGCCTTTGAGACATATTTACTATGAACAAAGTGTTGGAAGAGTTCTCATACTGCTTTATGCGTCAAGGCCTACAACGAATGGGGTGGCTTGATTGGCAACATAAAAATATACAAATAAATTCGTTATGAGTATCACGACATATCTTATTTTGTCGCACGGTAACATATGAAATACGTTGGACTTCAATGTGCGAACAAAAACATTATAAAATAATAACGTAACTCATACATTTATTGATACGCACATCTGCATGCAGTCCGTATATGGGATTCACTATTAAAATCAGAACTTAAAAGAGCTTTGGAAGACTTAAAATCGAATAAGGCAGATGGTATAGATAAAATTCCATCAGAATTTCTAAAATCGTTGGGGCAAGTGACAACAAAACGACGCTTCAAGTTGGTATGTAGAATGTATGACTCTGGAGATATAACAGCCGAATTTCGGGGAAAACATCATCCACACGATTCCGAAGATTGTAAGAGCCAACAAGTGCGAAAATTATCGCCCGGTCAGCTTAACAGCTCATACATCCAAGTTGCTGACAAGAAAAATATACAGAAGAATTGAAAAAAAAAACGTAAAGTGTCACATGACGATCAGTTTGGCTTTATGAAAAGTAAAGGTACCAGAGAGATAATGCTGTCGTTGAGGTTGATAATGGAAGCAAGACTAAAGAAAAATCAATACACGTCCACAGGATTTGTCGACGTGGAAAAATCGTTCGACAGTGTCAACTAATGCAAGATGTTCGAAATTCTGAGAAAAACAGGGATAAGCTACAGAGAAAGATGGATAATATACAATATGCACAAAAGCCAAGAAGGAACACTAACAGTGGAAGATCAATAACGAAGTGCTCGGATTAAAAATTGTGTAAGACAGGTATGCAGCCTTTTACGCCTACTGTTCTATCTATACACCAAAGAAGCAATGACGGAAATAAAAGAAAGGTTCAGGAGCGGAAGTGAGATTCAAGGTGAAACGATATCAATGGTAAGATTCGCTAACGACATTGATTTCCTCATTGGCAATGAAGAAGAATTACAGAACATGCAGAATGGAATGAACAGTATAATGAGTACCGAATATGGATTGAGACTAAATAGAAGAAAGACGAAAGTAATGACAAGTAGACGAAATGAGAACAGCGACAAACTTAAATATCAGGACTGGTGATCACGAAGTGGATAAAGTTAAAGAATTTTTCTACCTAGGGAGCAAAATAACCTATTTGGGAAGGAGTAAGGAGGACATGAAAAATAGACTAGCACTGGAAAAAAGGGCATTCCTGAGCATGAGAAATCTACTACTATCAAACATACACCTAATTTGAGGAAGAAATTTCTGAGAATGTATGTATGCAGCACAGCAATTTAGGGTAATGAAACATGGACTGTAGGAAAACAGGAAAAGAAGAGAACCGAAAAATTTGAGATGTGGTGCTACAAATGAAATCGGAAAATTAGGTGGACCGATAAGGTAAAGACTGAGGAGGTGCTCCGTAACATCGGCGAGGAAAGGAATATATGGAAAACACTGACAAGAAGGAGGGAGATAATCGTAGGAAATCTGTTAAGACATTCCGGAAAAGCTATTACGACACTAGAGGGACCTGTAAATGGGAAAAATGTAGAGGAAGAAAGAGATTCGAATAGAAATAATTGAGCACTTAGTTTGGAAGCGCTAGTCTGAGATGAAGAGGTTGGCACGGAAGAAGGGATTCACGGCGGATCGCATCAAACCAGTCGGAAGACTGATGATTCAAAAAAAAAAAAGTGTTCTCAGCCCCTCGAAACCACAATGGAATGCGGTCGCGTTAAAACAGTCAATGCTGAGTGAATCAGATTAGGGAATGAGACACTAAGAGTAGACGAGGTTTACTATTTGGGCAGTACAGTAAGTTATGATGCCATAGTAGAGAGGACGTAAAATGTAGACTGGTAATGGTAAGAAAAGAAGAGAATAGAAGGTATTGAAATGTGGAGCTACACAATAATGTTGAAGATAGGTAGATCGCGTAACTAAGGAGGAGATACTGCACAAAACAGGAGAGAAAGATACATTCTGAGACATAAACAAATAATCAGTACAGTACTGGAGAGAAGTTCGGGCCATGAAAATTGTAAAATGAATGCAATAAGCTCATTCAAACAATATGGAGTGAAACAGTTATTCGGAGATAAAAGAGGCTTGCACAGGAGAGAATAGCGTGGAGAGCTACGTTAAAGGAGTCTTCGGACTGAAGACCGGACGAAGAACAAGTACCACTCACTCACCGTGACTAAAAAGTTCGTACTGTCGATACGCGAACCATTTGGGGCCTTGGAACATTTTTCTTTCCCATTTTCTTACCAC
This sequence comes from Schistocerca cancellata, assembly GCF_023864275.1. Taxonomy (NCBI): domain Eukaryota; kingdom Metazoa; phylum Arthropoda; class Insecta; order Orthoptera; family Acrididae; genus Schistocerca; species Schistocerca cancellata. The sequence goes on from NC_064627.1 coordinate 619,803,599, forward strand.
GTTCCTAATACGGTAGGGTTAGCAGTCGTCTGAAATTGATCTCTGGCTCAGATATTTACAGTGAGGCGACAGAAGGCGTCGGAAACATCGTAATATTGTGTCGTATCTCCTTTCGCCCGGCACTGTACAGCAACTCGACGTGACATGGACTGAACATTTCGTTGGAAGTCCCCTGCAGAGATGTTGAGCCTTGCTGCCTCTGTAACCGTCCATAATTGCGAAAGTGTTGCCGGTGCATGATTTTGTACAAGAGCTGGACTCTCGATTATATAGCCTAAATGATTGATGGAATTCAGATCGGGCGATCTGGGTCGCCAAATCATTTCATCGAATTGTCCAGAATATTCTTCAAAACATTCGCGAACAGTTGTTGTTTGGTGACATGACGCATTGTCATCCACAAAAGTTCCACTGTTGTTTAGGAACGTGAAGTTCATCAATGGCTGTAAATGATCTCCAAGTAGCCGAACACAACCATTTCCAGTCAGAGGACCCCGTCCATTCCATGTAAACAAAGCCCATACCATTGTGGAGCCACCACCATCTCGCACAGTGCCATGTTGACAACTTGGTTCCATCGCTTCGTAGGGTCTGCACCACACTCGAACCCTACCATTACGTCTTACAAACTGAAATCGGGACTCACCCGACAAGGTCACGGTTGTCCAGTAGTTTAGAGTTCAACCGATACGGTTACGAGCAAAGAGAGGCGCTGCAGGATATGTCGTGCTTTTAGCCAAGGCACTCGCGTCGGTCGTCTACTGTCATAACGCCTATTAACACCAAATTTAGTTGCACTGTCTTAACGGATACCTTCGTCGTACGTCCCACATTCATTTCTGCCGATGTTTCACGCACTGTTGCTTGTCTGTTAGCTGCTCTCGGTCGTTAAGTGTGTGTGTGTGTTGTCCTCATCATTTCATTATCATTCTTGGCAGTGGCTGGATTGGATTGTGTAAAAATTGGACTGCATAAAAATTGTGACATTGTACGGGCACAGAGGAAGGGATTCACGGTGGACCGCATCAAACCAGGCGAAAGACTGATAAAAAAAAAGAAGGCGTTCTCAGACCTTCTATCCCCATTCTCTCCCTTACCATGTCAATCCAAAAAGTTTCGGAAATACTGGATTAATAAAGAAAAGTTAAGTCGGTGCTTTAATGTCTGAGCCTCCCCCGACTTAAGTAAAGCGCACAGAAAGTTAGTTGAAAATTGTCAGAAAAGTCCTTCATTCTGGATGTTGTTCAACTCAACCGTCACACTGGGTTGAATGTCGGTTATGTCAAAGTGTTTACGGTTCATGTGAATTTCTGGACTTTGTCGATATGTGGTACGTTTATATTGATGACACCAAGTCTCGTCATCAGGAAAGACTTTTTCGAGATAACAATTACCGCGTTTTACATTTCAGGCGTCCACGGAGCGTTGATTTTGTGTGAGAGTCGAAGTGTGAGCGACGAACTTTCCACACACTTTTCTCTTTTTCAAGACATGGAATAATATTTTGGTGTAACTCAACATTTAGACTAAAAGTATTCACTGCTCAAAAGAAAGTGGTTTGAATAATGTGTGGAGTTCATAGTTGCACATCTTCTAGACATCTTTAAAAGATTGGGAATTCTTACAACAGCCTCACAGTAGATTTGCTCACTAGTGAAATTTGTTCTCAACAACATGGACCAGTTTAAAAACAACAGTGACATTCATGATTATAATATCAGAAAAAAGAGAGACTTGTACTAGGGATCACCAACTTAGTATTGGAGGGCAGCGTGGCTGGTAAAAATCGTAGAGTGAGACCAAGAGATGAATACACTAAACAGATTCAGAAGGATGTAGGTTGCAGTAGGTACTGGGAGATGAAGAATCTTGCACAGGATAGAGTAGCATGGAGAGCTGCATCAAACCAGTCTCAGGACTGAAGACCACAACAACAACAGTGGTGAACGTCTTGAACGCTTGATTTAGAGATATTGCTCTATTGGGATTTTTGACAAAACAACTCTGACACGCTATGGCCGCGCGCCCATTACTCAACCGCCTACTAACAACTGACTGGCAGAATGCACATGTTGTTTATAGTTGGTACTTGAAGCTACTACCGTAGCTACTGCGCCTACTTCGCTTGTACGCCACGAATATCAGTCTCAGAACATACAGGACGGTAGGTGAATACATCACTTACAATTGCGCACCCAGCAAGAGTCGCAAAAGGCAAGTTGTCCCTACACTATGCCCTCCCTTCGAAAAAATTGTGATCTTCGCAAACCGAACTCACATATTAGCATTCCTGCTCCACCGTACAGACAGACGAGTTATTCCAGCATCAAATGCAGAACATCTAATGGATATTATATAGTACCTAGTGTAGCATGAACCATTTGACTCAAAATTATCTCGCGTCTCGTCAGTTTTCACTTTTCTTCTGCAGCGCTGTTGGATTGCAAAAGATTCCAATAGCGTTTTACTTTCAATTTGTGATGTTTTATTCTGGTTTTAGCATCCTGTCTAAAAATTTATTAACTCTGTGTGTATAATAAGTATTCATATGTATCTGAACGTTACCTAGTAGACAGCAAGTTCAAGAGAACAATCGAAGAGGCAATGACGAAATAAAAGAAACGTTCAAAAAAGGAATTAAAATTTAAGGTGAAAGGATATCAATGACACGATTCGCTGATAACAATGCTATCCTCAATGAAAGGGAATAATAGCAGTATCTGCTGAATGAAATGATTAGTCTAGTGAATTCAGAATATGGACTGAATGTAAATCGAAGAGATCTCATGAAATTAATATCTCTGCGACTGGAGGCAGCATGGTTAGCTTATAGAAAAACGTAATTTCATTTCGGTTTTCCTTTCGGTTCTGTAAGAAATTGTGCTTCATTTCCTCCACTCTCCTCTCCATCATGATAATTTTATGTCCCTCTCCCCTGCTCCAACCCTCCGTCCCCACAAGCGCATCTCCTGGATATGGTCTTAACCACAAACACATGAGCCGGCCGGAGTGGCCGAGCGGTTCTAGGCGCTGCAGTCTGGAACCGCGCGACCGCTACGGTCGCAGGTTCGAATCCTGCCTCGGGCATGGATGTGTGTTAGTTGTCCTTAGGTTAGTTTGGTTTAAGTAGTTCTGAGTTCTAGGGGACTGATGACCTCAGAAGCTATTCCCATAGTACTCAGAGCCATTTGAACAAAATGGTTCAAATGGCTCTGAGCACTATGGGACTCAACATCTTAGGTCATAAGTCCCCTAGAACTTAGAACTACCTAAACCTAACTAACCTAAGGACATCACACACACCCATGCCCGAGGCAGGATTCGAACCTGCGACCGTAGCAGTCCCGCGGCTCCGGACTGCAGCGCCAGAACCGCTAGACCACCGCGGCCGGCGCCATTTGAACAATTTTTGAACAAACACAAGACATGCACTGGGATATTCAAATACAACGTATTAAAACAAGAGCATACCTTAGAGTTGGGGTATGAGGATTCTCAAACTACTTTCTTGAAAAGGGACTTTGGTGGAAATGGAGCACGAATTATTACAAATTAGGTCGCAGTACTACTGAAAAACTGTCTTCATTAGCCTTCAACAATAATACATTGACTGGTAATTTTCAAGAGTGCCTACTTAGAAAAGATATATTTATATAATTTATTGGCATTTGGAACATGCTCTTACAGACGTCTCAGCATTGGAAATGTTACACTGTATTTGGTTTTGACGATTCATAGTACACATAAGTTTAAGTAATATCCTGGTACGAAGTTACATAGGCTGATGACCACGCAGTTGAGCGCCCCACAAACCAAACATCATCATCTTCATCGGTCGTTAAGTGAAGGCCATCGGCCACTACGATGCCCGTGGTGCGAGACAATGGCTAAAATTTGGTATTTTCGGCATGCTCTTGACATTTCGGATATGTGAACACTAAATTCCCTAACGATTTCCGAAGTGGAAAGACCTTTGCGTCTAGTTCCAACTATCGTTCCATGTTCACAGTCTGTTAATCCCCGTCGTGCAACCATAATCTCATGGGAAATCTTTCCACATGAAAAGTGACACTTACGCCAGCGCAGAGCCCTTTCATGCGTTGTGCACGCGATACTATCGCCAGCTGTATATGTGCGTACCGCTATCCCAACACCTTTGTCAACTCTGTCTACATCCCGAGAATATTTCCTTAAAGATTTTAACTTGTTGAGTACTAGCTATCTACTTATAGGTGTCTGTACATTATTGCATTAGGAGTTCATTCCCTAGACACATGATAATGCTAGTAAATTTATATCATATTATTGCTCACCGTTAGTCCTGTTTCCTACTGTCAGAGGTAACATTTGTGGCTTTGTTTTTCGTTTTTTTTCTTTCTTTTTTTTCCTTTTTTTTAATCAGATCACAGTTCACCGTATTTTGATCTCAAGGTGTAATCTGAATACACTGGCAGAGTCAGACTGACGAAAGAAGACAGTCTTGTATCAGAATTTCTTACTTATGTTTTTCTTCTTAGTTAAACGAACAAATGAACACATAAGATGGGAAGTACTTTGGACTGCTAATTACTCTCTGGTTCTGGCATTCTGACTGCAGTACTCTTCCTCCAATTCGCATCCTGTGGAAGGTTTCTTTACCTACTCTGTTGAACTCCTAACAGTGTGTGAGTCATCGTAAACTGTTCGCAATTATTTCTATATATGAAACTTGGAAGGTGGTTAGGAAGAAAAAATCTGTGCATTTCATTAAAGAAAACTGCACTTTACAATAAAATCCTTTTTCGAACTTTTCTACATAATACACTACTGGCCGTTAAAATTGCTACACCAAGAAGAAATGCAGATGATAAACGGGTATTTATTGGACAAATATATTACACTAGAACTGACTTGGGATTACATTTTCATGCAATTTGGGTGCATAGTTCCTGAGATATCAGTACCCAGAACAGCCACCTCTGGCCATAATAACGGCCTTGATACGCCTGGGCATTGAGTCAAACAGAGCTTGGATGGCGTGTACAGGTACAGATGCCCATGAAGCTTCAACACGATACCACAGTTCATCAAGAGTAGTGCCTGGCGTATTGTGACGAGCCAGTTCCTCGGCCACCATTGACCAGACATTTTCAATTGATGAGAGATCTGGAGAATGTGCTGGCCAGGGTAGCAGTCGCACATTTCCTGTATCCAGAAAGGCCCGTACAGGACCTACAACATGCAGTCGTGCATTGTCTGCTGGAATGTAGGATTTCGCAGGGATCGAATGAAGGGTAGAGCCATGGGTCGTAACACATCTGAAATGTAACCTCCGCTGTTCAGTCGTCAATGGGAACAAGAGGTGACCGAGACGTGTAACCAGTGGCACCCCATACCATCACGCCGGGTGATACGCCAGTATTGCGATGACGAATACACGTTTTCAGTATGCCTTCACCGCGATGTCGCCAAACACGGATGCGACCATCATGATGCTGTAAACAGAACCTGGATTCATCCTCAAAAATGACGTTTTGCCATTCGTGCACCCAGGTTCGTTGTTGAGTACACCATCACAGCCGCTCCTGTCTGTGATGCAGCGTCAAGGGTAACCGCAGCCATGGTCTGTGAGCTGATAGTCCATGCTGCTGCAAATGTCGTCGAACTGTTCGTGCAGATGGTTGTTGTCTCGCAAACGTCCCCATCTGTTGACTCAGGGATCGAGACGTGGCTGCACGATCCGCTACAGCCATGCGGATAAGATGCCTGTCATCTCGACTGCTAGTGATACGAGGCCGTTGGGATCCAGCACGGCGTTCCGTGTTACCCCCTTGAACCCACCGCTTCCATATTCGGCTAAGAGTCATTGCATCTCGACCAACGCGAGCAGCAATGTCGCGATACGATAAACCGCAATCGCGATAGGGTACAATCCAACCTTTATCAAAGTCGGAAACGTGATGGTACGCATTTCTCCTCCTTACACGAGGCATCACAACAACGTTTCACCAGGCAACGCTGGTGAACTGCTGTTTGTGTATGAGAAATCGGTTGGGAACTTTCCTCATGTCAGCACGCTGTAGGTGTCGCCACCGGCACCAGCCTTGTGTGAATTTTCTGAAAAGCTAATCATTTGCATATGGCAGCATCTTCTTCCTGTCGGTTAGATTTCGCGTCTGTAGCACGTCATCTTCGTGGTGTAGCAATTTTAATGGGCAGTAATGTGCTTTCTAGACTTACGAGTGGTTCAAAATGGTTCAAATGGCTCTGAAACACTATGGGACGTAACTTCTGAGGTCATCAGTCCCCTAGAACTTTGAACTACTTAAACCTAACTAACCTTATGACATCACACACATCCATGCCCAACGCCGGATTCGAACCTGCGACCGTAGCGGTCGCGCGGTTCCAGACTGTAGCGCGTAGAACTGCTCGGCCACCCCGGCCGGCACTTACGAGTGGAATGGAGAGTATTAACAATTCTTTTACACGTCATAATGCATTGACTCGGGTTTTGAGACAGAAATAGTACACAGAAACACTTGCTGTGCATAAAAAAATATTTTCATTTATGAGAGTTAGGAATACTTAATTCTGTTTCTGTTATACGGCTAACGTAGTGAACAGTGCACTAGTGGCGAAGCTGGATATACCTATAACTGACAGAAGCAAATTCCAACTGTTGTCAGGTTAATTGAGACAAGAGAGATATTCTGTCTGTAATCGCAAGGGAAGCCATTGCTTCTTACAAATGAATACTATTAACACCCTCGACTACTTCTCACATTTTGTCTTCTGTCACTAGAATATCTATCACCCTCAAACCCTTAACCCCTTTTCCTTCCATTGCTGGGAGTCACAATTTGACTCACACAAATGTGCTACTAATTACTGTCTTGTACACAAAAGAAGCTTGTCCTTTCTGAAAATCATTTATTGTACTGTGTATAGCTACACAAATTATGGAGATTTCGCAATTAGTACCAGAAACGTGTGGTGGAAGCATAGGAGTTTTAGGCTCTGCTTTTGTGCAATTTATGCGTACCCGAATGTTTTCGTTGTTGTATTACAGAACCCACTGTAAGTTTATCGTGCTTAATACTTGTGAACCACTTCCGTATACTAATGACGGTGTACAATAATCAAAACGTCTTGTGAATTATATTAGATCTGCAGGTGTAATGTTTATCAAGTACGCACACAAAGATTGCAACACAGAACTATGTCGACTTCAATTCCTATTGTACCGATACAACAGAGAAATTTAATTTGTAGATTCACTTATTTCCCAAGAAACGACTTCCGAATGCTTTCCGTATTTTGAATACTTTATTCGTACGTGTGATACCTCCTTTCGTGCAGATGTATCAGAGACTTGTACATATGAACTTAAACGAAAGATCGCAGACAAGCGTTCATCGCTGGTTCACGCATCCGATTCATTTGTTCCAGGCTAAATCGAACTGTAGGATCTGCGTTACTGGCAATTTTCGGCCGAGAAGAAATGATTTGGTCGAAGACACGAAACTATCTGCATGTTACACAAGAACGAACGCAGCTTAAAAAAGGAAAAAAAAGAAGAAATGGAATTCCAAAGGAGGAGCCTATAATTAATCTGGCCGGAACTGCGAGGAGACGAAGAGAGCGCGTATTGAAAGTTGGTCGGGCGCTTCTTGCCCGGCTAGAATTCGGGAGCGGAGGACGTATCACTACAAGCGGATGGCGATCGTCGAAAAACACTTAACGAGACAATAGGGGCGGCGAAAATCGTGCGAGAAAATTCGTTTAATTTTTCTTTATCAGTTCGGCGCCGCACCGGCGACCGGTACAATGCTTAAATATTTAACATCCTATTAAGCACGGGCACATACAAGAAACGGAGGCAGGATCGGCGACGAGAAGGAAATCGAAGTTTCGTTCGTGCAGGTGGGAGGCAGGGGTCGAAGAAACGAGCAGCGGGCGATGACGCGGCAAGTAAGCCCGTAGAGTGTATTATTAGTGGGCACGAAAGAAGAGCAAGAGAGGGAGAGCAGAGGAATGGAGTGGGAATGGAAGTCGAGTAACAAAAGCGCGAGGAGGCGGAGGAGCGGAAGCCCACTGCCGCGGCGACGTGTGGAGGCGAAAGTGTGCTGCGCCCCCCCCCCCCCCCCCCTCTACCTCGCCGGCACTGGGCCGAGGCTATTGTGGCGTTTGTTATTGGTCACGATCGGCGTGGCACGATTCTGCCGGTCGGCGGCTGCGAGCCGCGAGAGTTCTGGCTAACTGCATCATGATACCACCGGCCGTCGAGAGCCGAGCGCGAATAAATACTACCCGACCCGTGTTGTTTGCATTTCGAGAACGATACTCCCCAACGCTCCCCCCAGACGCCATCTCCGCCCTGCATTCCCCCCTCCATCTCCGTGTGAGTATAGCCGCAGCTAACTCCTTTCCTTACGTTCCTCTACCTCTTCGCATCTTTCTCATGCTAAAACATTGTACTAGTTCCAATTTATACGCGCGATGTTACCAAGATCTGCTTTATGAGTCTTTTCATCGTGACCTTAAACGTAATCTATAACTTTAATGGAATATTTCGGCTCGACCACAGTAACATGTTTTCACCTCAAAACCCGAGCGTGGCCAGCCTCCTTCTCCGTTGAGATTTCGTCAGAAGAAGAAAGAATTGTGATTTTAATAACCACGTCATTAAGGAGGCTTCGTTGGTTGAAAGAAGAAACGAGAAAAGGAGAGGAGAGAATGACTGGAAGAAGGATAAGGGGAACTGATACAGAGAAGAAAGCGCTTGAGAAGGGCGGAGAGAGAAGGCCGAGAATAGAATTGTGGGAGGAGCGTATGTGTAGGATAAATATCTAGGAGCGGCCATGCTATGGTTGTCTTCTTCCACACAAACTTTACAGATGTGCACAATATACGTTACGAAAATTGAAGCAGCCCTTCAGATAAAGTTAGTGTCAGTCGTCCCCATAGCGTACATAACAGCGCATGAGACACTGAGCCTCTAGCTCTGACTCGATCCTTACTACCGTCCCATGTCTTGTTCGGTTTAAGCAAAAAATGTGAAGAATACTCCTGGCGACCCATCCGAGCCTGGCGGGCCGTTAGAATTTGCGTGGGCAACGAGATCTTTCTTTGACCTCATTGCTAACTGATTCGGTAATGGCGCAATGCATCGAATTCTTTTTTAACAAAATGAAAAAATGATCGTATGGCATTGTTGGCCGGGCGGCCCCATGCGGGTAAGTTGGCCGCCGTACTGCAAGTCCTTTTTAGTTGACGCCACTTCGGCGACTTGTAAGTCAATGATGATAGAGAACACACAACACCCAGTCATCACTAGGTGGAGATAATACCTGACCCCGCCTGGAATCGAACCCGGGACCCCGTGCGCGAGAAGCGAGAACGCTGCCGCAAGACCACGAGCTACGTAACTTTTTTAACAATTATTTATTAACAGAAATCACCGTGCATTACCTCTACAAACTTTTCAGATTGTTTCTGGCCAGCCTGTATATCTCCATACTGTTGAAATTTCAGAAATTTTCATGGAGAATGGAGATATAGTAGGTCCCATATACGAAATAAACTTGTAAACGTGTGACTGACTGGTTGACTACGCAAAGAAAGATAGAAATGGAATGAACTGGTTTCTTGCTTTGTCAATAAATGTCTGATCCTAGTAGTGACAGTGATTTGCAGAATTTTATTACACACAAAGTTGTTTCATTACAAATAATGTTGTTTTATTACAAACACTGTGTGATATTATGACAATTTTCAGCGCTGAACGTGAATGCTACAGCGAGAGATTGCTTTCCTCTGCAGTTATGAACTTCTTTTCTTAATGAAGTTACACTAATGACCATTAAAATTGCTACACCAAGAAGAAATGAAGATGATAAACGGGTATTCATTCGACAAATATATCATACTATAACTGACATGTGATTACATTTTCATGCCATTTGGGTGCATAGACCCTGAGAAATCAGTACCCAGAACAACCACCTCTGGCATTGATACGCCTGGGCATTGAGTCAAAGGGCAGAGCTTGGATGGCGTGTACAGGTACAGCTGCCAATGCAGCCTTCAACACATACCACAGTTCATAAAGAGTAGTGACTGGAGTATTGTGACGAGCCAGTTGTTCGGCCACCATTGACCAGATGTTTTCAATTGGTGAGAGATCTGCAGAATGTGCTGGCCAGGGCAGCAGTCGAACATTTTCTGTATCCAGAAAGGCCCGTACAGGACCTGCAACATGCGGTTGTGCATTATCCTACTGAAATGTAGGGTTTCGCAGGGATCGAATGAAGGGTAGAGCCACGGGTCGTAACACATCTGAAATGTAACGTCCACTGTTCAAAGTGCCGTCAATGCGAACAAGAGGTGACCGAGACGTGTAACCAATGGCACCCCATACCATCACGCCGAATGATACGCCAGTATTGCGATGACGAATACACGCTTCCAATGTGCGTTCACCGCGATGTCGCCAGACACGGATGCGATCATCATGATGCTGTAAACAGAACCTGGATTCATCCGAAAAAATGACGTTTTGCCATTCGTGCACCCAGGTTCGTCGTTGAGTGCACCATCGCAGCCGCTCCTGTCTGTGATGCAGCGTCAAGGATAACCGCAGCCATGGTCTGTGAGCTGATAGTCCATGCTGCTGCAAATGTCGTCGAACTGTTCGTGCAGATGGTTGTTGTCTCGCAAACGTCCCCATCTATTGACTCAGGGATCGAGACGTGGCTGCACGATCCGTTACAGCCATGCGGATAAGATGCCTGTCATCTCGACTGCTAGGCATACGAGGCCGTTGGGATCCAGCACGGCGTTCCGTGTTACCCCCTTGAACCCACCGATTCCATATTCGGCTAAGAGTCATTGCATCTCGACCAACGCGAGGAGCTATGTCGCGATACGATAAACCGCAATCGCGATAGGCTACAATCCGCCCTTTATCAATGTCGGAAACGTGATGATACGCATTTCTCCTCCTAACACGAGGCATCACATCAACGTTTCACCAGGCAACGCTGGTTAACTGCTGTTTGTGTATGAGAAATCGGTTGGAAACTTTCCGCATGTCAGCACGTTGTAGGTGTCACCACCGTCGCCAACCTTGTATGAATGGTCTGAAAAGCTAATCATTTGCATATGACAGCATCTTCTTCCTGTCGGTTAAATTTCGCGTATGTAGCACGTCATTTTCGTGGTAGCAATTTTAATGGCTAGTAGTGTACATTATTCTATAGTACCTGAGGTGGCATTTCTTTTGAGGTTTTAGTAAACCCACAGTAAAAAAAGTTCAGGTGACTAAAAACTCATCTACAAGACCACGTGTGTAGCCCTTGTGTGTTTGGTATGAACTAAATTAATCTGGAACTGGGTAACCTACTTACAAATATGAAAAGCAGGAGGCACAATACGTCTTGCAGAGAGCACAAATAGCACAAGATTATATCTCCATCCCTCTTTTCCTACTCTGTGGCCATCATCTAGCGTTATGAGCATTAGACTACGGTCCTGCAATTCCCAGGTCGAGTAGCGGCAGGTGCGGGGAAATTTTCCTCGTTCCGATCCCTCCAGGTTTACCCCACGTCCACTCACATAGCTATCAACTGGGTATTGGTGATCTCTGCAGTGGGTAAAAGACGGCTGGGACGGCGGGATCACCACTCTCCCATTCCTAGTGCTGCGGCGAAGAAAGGCTGTACAGTACCCTCCCTCAAGCAAATAGCCTAGCCACAGCCTGGCGCCGCAGACTTTACCTCTTGACTCCCCTTTAAGTCCGCGGATAGTGGGCTCCTATCTGTGTCACTTCCTCTGGCATTCAGACAGAATTATATTGAGGGAGCTTTGTAAGCAACACTCTACATGGTGCACATTTGTCCATACTTCTAGAAACTTCAAAATTATGACATACTAGTGGCCGACAGCGTTCCCTAATAGTGTCAGAACTTTTCGTCTATTAGAACACGCCAAAGCTTTCGTTGTAAGTCGACGCCAGAGCCACGAAGTTTAGAAACAGTTAAACCACATTCTTCTCACGTGCAGCCACACACCATTGGTCGCCCGGCATTTCTCTACGGAGGTGACGCGATGCCCGTTCATCAACCACTCATAACCGTTCTGTACGTTTAGAGGCGTGGAACCATTGTCTTTGAAAAATCGTACCCCAGACATCCTTGACGTCGGAAACTTGGATTCTTGCATTGCCCTGCTGGTAGATGCCATCGTGTGCCCAAGGATAGGCACATGCTTCTGTTGATCCGTTGTGCCCTGCAGAATGACGAGATCACCCAGGGAATACCACGAAAACATTCCCCAGATCATAATGCTCTGACAATTGTTGCACGGTGTTTGCTTTCAGACGTGTCACGTCGTACAACCCAACACTCCTCTGTCCGATGTAGCATGAAACGTGATTCATCTGAAAAGGCCACATTTCGCCCCTCAGTGGTCGTCCAGTACTGAATTGCCAATTCCAGCCTTTATCGCTGATGAACAGCAGTCATAACTGGCGCGCGAATCAGACGCCTGCTGCGGAGGCCCATATGCAGCAGAATTCACTGAATTGTCGTTTAGGAGACACTGTTGATGGCCTCTTGGCTCCTTTGGGCGGTCGTCTGCTCAGGAGTTGCACGTCTATCCGCCCTTACACATCTCCACAGCCGTCTTCCATTCCTCTTTGACTTGTGGTGCATCACGGTTGCCTCGGTGTTGGTTTCGGACAGCGTCAGCTGGCGAATAATTTACAAACTCAGCCATTTCTAAATACTCCACCTTGGCCCGAAAACCAATTATCACGGCCTTTTGGACGTCAGATAAATCTATCCGTATCTGCATTACGACAACCACTTCAGTTTTCCGGGGCGCCCCGACACACTCAACTGCTAGTACTGCCACCTGCTGTGTCGAAGTACTTACTGCACGATGGCATCGAACATAGGCGATGATCACATTAATGTGAAATTAAATGATTGGCGGACTGTGTATAAGCGGTAATCTGTGAGTCACACATTGATTGAGACACCTGTTTGACTGTTTCTGCTAGGGATGAGAGATTGTGAGTAAGAGTCGATCAACTGGCCTTTGCAATGATTTAAATGACTCAAATAATCAAATCAGTGACTCCATTCTAATAATCTATAAAGCAATCAACTAAAATAACTTGTATGATAAAAGAGTTTGGTCTACAATAAAATAATGTGATGCTGAGACATTTACATTTCTCTTTTTGTAACTAACAGTGATAATGTTTATAAAATATGGGGTGGATAAAAAAACTGAAAAGCTGAAGGTTGCTTTAAATAAAATTAATTATTATTATAGGTAAGTTTCTATTTATCGATTCTGCATTGGCAGTTGATTTGCTTTGATTATCTGAAAGGTTGTTTGATAAGTTGCATCTACTGTAAACCATAAATCGAAAGTGAAGTTAACCTGACTGCGTGGTTTCCAAGAAAGTGTACTGAGTTGCCTAATAAAGAAAACCAGTTTATACCTAAGTTCTGTTCATAAATCGTTAACAGTTTTTTCATAATGTCTTACTTCTCTGATTTGAAATTTGATAAAACCTTAACAGATTTCTGATCGAATAAACGGAAGCCACTTGAAATTTGAAATGTAATTTTCTTTCTTCTTCTCTTTGTGACTCACATTTGGCAATGAGTAGCACTTGGTCAACTGCCCTCTGGAAACTGCTGCTGCTGCTGCTACTGATGGCTACTAAAAAGATACACCTCATTTAATAAGGGAAATCTAAGTACAGACGAACAACATGTGCGATGAGTCCGCGTAATGTGTCTGCATTTAATTTTCAACTGCCAAACTTTATCTTTATGGGAAATGGAAGATGACGCGGTCAATTACATTGATGCTGATTACCGTAAAAGGTGTACTGACAAATTTCGAAGTCACTTTACAAAAGTATTCTTCATAATAATCAAGAATTGCAGAGAAATAATATTTCGAAATACACATGTTTCGTCATAGCTTAATAAAAAGTTGCACTGATAGAGTTAATCTTTCCCGAATTTTCGCTAGTGTTACCTAGTTAACAGGAGGGAAATGTTCTGTGTTTGACACCAAATTGTTATAATGGTGTGCAGGCGGAGTTCGCACACAATTAAAGCAAAGAAATTAATTATTACGTCATTAAGAAGTCTTCATCAAATCGACCACAAAAAACTTTCTCTCTCGCAGTGGAGATATCAAAAACTAAATTACAAAATCACTTTCCTAATTTATAGTCAGTCGGTGCGCCTGTTTTGTTGTTCTAATAAATGACACTTTTTTCGAGCGCTATCTACGATACCAAAGGCGAATCTCGTCCATGCAATGAATTACCAGGAACGCTGATAGTGAACAAATATCAAAACCACTTTGAGCAGCTGAAACGCATTACCATGGCTAATGCGGTGTAGGGGAACCGCCTTCACGCAAACCACCTTCCACTCGTCTAGGGGTAGTTAAATACAGGTGTCGTTAATTAGTGTTCCTGGTGGCTTTCACGGGAATCTTACATAGTTCTTAGTGCAAAACAGTGGCCAATTCAAGAAACGATGATGCGGATGGATAGTGATCAAGCGCCCTTCTTTCCAAAGTAGGCCACAAAGGCAATAAAATGCAAATATGGTGGCCCGTGGAGATGCAACAATTCATCCTCGAGCCCAAAACAAGTCCTGTACGACGTGATCAGGGGGAACACAGCATCAACAATTGAGGAGTACCTTGGCACGGATCTGATCAGCCATAATGGTCTCATAATGCTTGGCAGTAATGAGGTCTTGTAGAGCACCCATGGGGCCCAAGGAATAGCACGATGTGGCTGTCCAAGTCTTCAACTTGGCCGTAAGTTGGAAACTGTGTGAAAAAAACTCATCCGACCGACTGGCATCCTCGCAATGCTCCGCAGTGTAGGGTTTATGGCTTCAGCACCACTATTTCCTGCAATGGGCATCTGCATCACTGATGAGTGGTTTTGGGATTTCAGGTCACGCTACAATTCCTTGCTTATGGACCTCCCATCCTGTTGTTTTGGTGCTGACAGGGTTCGCGAGTGCGACATTCAGTTCTGCAGTGACTTTTAGTTGTTGTATTTTTCGTCACAGTCCTCTTCAATGTACGTCCGTCGCCGTGACTCAACACAAACTTTCATCCGCACTGTGTTTTAATGGATGAACTTCTTCCGCTTTCCCTGTATGCGATATAGATCTCAAAATCAAAACACTCGACTTCCTTTGTAACGAAAGTAGCCACTATACGACCAGCAGCAATCTGTGTCGTTCAAATTCTCTTAGTTCCGGCATAAAGCACTCAAAACTGCACAGAACACTTTTGTGAACAGATCTGATACTGGCAGCGTACTGGCGACATTTCACAGGTGCTGTTGGTGGTCAAATGCATAAGCGAAACCATCAGGATTGAGTAACATTTACAATTGTGTTCAAGCATACATTTCGCGAGGTGTTCCCTTTTTTTTTTCAATCCTTCTACATACAGTACAAATTACGACAGATGTAATTATGTTTGGTGAAAGCACATCGTAGGGATGTTTATGTTCAAGCACGTTACGTTATTTATTCGAGAACTGTTCACCACGCTACTTAAGTTTAGAGTTCTCGCTTCCCGAGCACGGAGTCCCGGGTTCGATTCCCGGCGGGGTCAGGGATTTTCACCTGCCTCGAGCTGACTGGGTGTTTGTATTGTCCTCATCATTTCATCATTATCCAGGAAAGTGGCGAAATTGGACTGAGCAAAGGTTGGGAAATTGTACGGGCGCTGATAACCACGCAGTTGAGCGCCCCACAAACCAAACTTCATCTTCATCATCACGCTACTTAAGTGTCACTACTGTTAGATCGTTGACGTTGGCAGCAACCTTAAACAAAACCCCGTCTACACCAAATGTTCCGACTTGTTTCGTTGTCACATGATGGAAGCTAGGGGCAGTCGGCGTTCTTTCCGTAATCAAGCTATACACAGTCCCGCAACACGCAACGGGATTTAACACAAAAAAGGAAAAATAATTGATCTTTGGGATAATCGATTACACTAGCCAACAGTGAAAATGCAACTGGGATGGAATAAATGTTCGTTAACTATATCAACCGCACTGATAATGAAACTGACATGAGAAAGTCGAGCTAGCTCTCGTTCCCAAGTTAAAGGGGGCTCTTTTAATTATAATCATATTTTATTAGTATCCATTGTCAATCCCTTCCCATATAGGCTTCGAAATCCCGCTGATGGTAGAGTGATGAAGTTCCAAGCAACAATAGCTGAGTTTACTTTGTCGCTATTTTCAGCCCAGGTTCGTAGCAACATTGGGAAGGGGGAACATGAAAGGAGGAGCGAAGTATGTTTCATTTGAGCGTATTTTCAGTCTGCTACAAGCTGTGTTCTGTCCGCGTGAAGAAAGTGTTACTGAAGTGTAGTTAATGCTTGTGGTCACTATAATTCCCGAGCTGCCTCACAGATGAGTAGAACAGTGCTGACAGTTTTTGCTACATTTATGGACATGCTACATTGTAATCGTAAAGGATGCCAATAACGTCACTGTTAGGAAGGCGTACAGACTGCACATTGGTTGTGAAATTGGGGACCAGTACAAGCCTTGGGTTCCTCATGTGTGTTGCATGTCGTATGTCTTGGATCTTCATTAGTGGCTGAATCGTAAAAGGTCTTCCACGGGCTTTGGTATACCCATTATCTGGAGAGAACCATCGAACCATGTCATTAACTGTTGCTTTTGTATCACAGCTCAATTAACACGTGATATTTCCAAGAAGAGAAAGTCTTCCTTGACGTATCCCACCATACCGTCGGCCGTGCGACCATGGCCGCACGGAGACCAACTGCCTGTTTCGGTCCCACGTGATCATTATGTTAACGAGAGCGGTAGTGAATCTAGTGCTGTACCATCACCTTCAAAACCTAGTTCTTCGAAAGATTCTGATTTTACGTGTAACGGTGACTGAACAGAGATTCACAAAATAACACAGTGTGAACATAACGTCCCCGTGAGAGATTTGGAACTGCCGAAAGGTACTTCGAAAGATTCTGATTTTACGTGTAACGGTGACTGAACAGAGATTCACAAAATAACACAGTGTGAACATAACGTCCCCATGAGAGTATTGGAACTGCCGAAAGGTAAAGCTGAACTGTTGGCGTCAAGACTACAACAGTTGAATTGTCTTGATAAGACGGTAAATATGGCTGCGTTCAGTAACCGCCAAATGTCATCCCTTTCATTTTTCGAAAGTAAATAGAACTTGGTATTCTCCAGTGATGTACAGAACTAATGGCAGCTAAGGACATAAAAGTGATCATGGAGGTGGTTTATCAACTCCTCGAAAGTAAGTCTCAACTATGTGCTACTGCATAATGGCAAAACGCGTTACCATCGGTTCCCATTGGGTATGCACCTTACATGAAAGAAAAATAAGATAACATGCAAAAATTGTTATTGCGATTGAACTAGGACAAGTTTAAATGGCAGGTTTCCGGGGATGCTAAAGTAATAGGCATATTACTCAGGCTGTACACGGCTACATCAAATTCTGCTGCTTCCTGTGCCTCTGCGATAGGCTCAACAAATCACTTCATTGTGGAGAGAAAGATCAGTCTAAGTTTCAATCACTTGAACCAGGATCCCGCTATGTGATGCACGAAGCACTTGTTGAAGCCAACAACGTAATTCTTCCTGCTCCTCGTATAAAATTTTGCCTAATGGAAAACTTGTTGAAGGCCGTGGACAAAAAAGGTAAAACAAGAGAAATGTACATGTCTTAGTGAGGCGAAAATAAAAGAGCGATTTTCGTAGATTCCCAGACACATAACCTGTACAAAGATGAGCATTTCAACATTATCCTGACAGTTAATGAAAACTTAGCTTGGGATGCCTTCGTCCAAGCGTCAAGAAAATTCCTAGGAAGAAAGATGGCAGAAAATTATAAGGGCCATGTGGGTAATCTTTTTCAGTGCTACAATTGACTGGAGTGCTACCTGCCCTTGAAGTTACTCGTACGTTTCCTAGATTCCGACTCGGACTTCTTTCCTGACCGTGGCGATGCTGCAAACGACGAGCACGGAGAACGGTTCCGCCAGCTAACTTTAGACACGGAAGAAAGATACCAGAGAAAGTGGAGTATATCAACGTCAGACGATTACTGAAGGCTGATCAGGGAATCACTAACAGAAAACTATGAACGTCAGGCAAAGCGGTTGCGCCTTCAGCCACCGTCCTCCAAGGGATAGCACCGAGTTAAATACACGTATAAGCATATTTAGCGGGTAACCTAAAGTTATCATAACTTCAAAACGAGAGCTAATCTTGCATTTTCATTAACATTTACGTTATCATCACGCATAAAAATAGCGATGTTAAGCTTCCCGCGTCCGGGTTCCCGGGTTCGATTCCCGGCGGGGTCAGGGATTTTCTCTGCCTCGTGATGACTGGGTGTTGTGTGATGTCCTTAGGTTAGTTAGTTAGTTCAGCCCAGAGACTGGTTTGATGTAGCTCTCCACGCTACTCTATCTTGTGCAAGCTTCTTCATCTCCCAGTACCTACTGCAAGCTACATCCTTCTGAATCTCTCTAGTATACTCATCCCTTGGTCTCCCACTACGATTTTTATCCTCCACGCTGCCCTCCAATACTAAATTAGTGATCCCTTGATGCCTCAGAATATGCCCTACCAAGCGATCCCTTCTTCTAGTCACGTTGTGTCACAAATTTCTCGTCTCTCAAATCCTATTCAATACCTCCTCATTAGTTATGTGATCTACCCACCTAATCTTCAGCATTCTTCGGTAGCACCACATTTCGAAAGCTTCTACTCTCTTCTTGTCTAAACTATTTATCGTCCACGTTTAACTTCCATACATGGCTACACTTCATACAAATACTTTCAGAAATGACTTCCTGACACTTAAATCTATACTCGATGTCAACAAATTTCTCTTCTTCAGAAACGCTTTCCTTCCCATTGCCAGTCTACATTTTACATCCTCTCTACTTCGACCATCATCAGTTATTTTGCTCCCCAAATACCAAAACTCCTTTACTACTTTAAGTGTCTCATTTCCTAATCTAATTCCGGCAGCATCACCCGATTTAATTCGACTACATTCCATTATCCTCGTTTTACTTTTGTTGATGTTCATCTTATATCCTCCTTTAAAGACACTGTCTATTCCGTTCAACTGCTCTCCCAGGTCCTTTGATGTCTCTGGCAGAATTACAATGTCATCGGCGAATCTTAATGTTTTTTATTTCTTCTCCATGGATTTTAATACCTTCTCCGTATTTTTCTGTTGTTTCCTTTACTGCTTGCTCAATATACCGATTGAATAACATTGAGGATAGGATGCAACCCTATCTCACTCCCTTCCCAACCACTGATTCCCTTTCACACCCCTCGACTCTTATAACTGCCATCTGGTTTCTGTACAAATTGTAAATAGCCTTTTGCTCCCTGTATTTTACCCCTGCCACCTTCAGAATTTGAAAGAAGGTATTCCAGTCAACATTGTCAAAAGCTTTCTCTAAGTCTACAAATGCTAGAAACGTAGGTTTGCCTGTCCTTAATCTATTTTCTAAGATAAGTCGTAAGGTCTCACGTGTTCCCACATTTCTACGGAATCCAAACTGATCTTACCCGAGGTCGGCTTCTACCAGTTTTTCCATTCGTCTGTAAAGAATTCGTGTTAGTATTTTGCAGCCGTAGTTTATTAAACTGATTGATTACCAGAGTAATTAGGCCTTAACGATTACCTGTAATTAATCATTCATCCCTAATTTCCCCTAAACCTGCGCAGTTTAAAACAAGTTCCTCTGAAAACGAACTACCTAGGTAGAAATTAAGGAAGTAACTCTGGAGGAACAAGTAGCTGGTTGTGAGCGCCCGCGCGCCTCCGCGGACAGGTGCTGCGGCCGCGTCGCTCCAGTTGCGCAGCGGCGGCGCCGGCGAGGACAGGCACGGCGGCTCGGGCCGGCCGCCTCCGGCCTGCAGCCAGCGAGCAGCGAGCAGCGTGCATTGTCATTGGACAAGTCGCGGACGGCCGGCCTCTCACCCGTACGTGACGCTTTTTCCAGTGGTTTTCTAGCATCAGCCTTGGGTAATGAAAACCTCCGAGCGCGATGGCCTTATTCTGTACGAGCCGGCAGCGAGACCGCAGGCCTGTTGCCGATACCTTTAATTCACCTTCGCCGTATAAGGCGGACCACAAGAGCTTGATGACTCTCGTCGTGATGAAGCGAATTGCAGTAAGCGCCTGGACGAGGAAGCCAGTTTCCCCTATTCGCAAGGTCACTGGTGAACAAAGGCTCGCATCAATAGCTCGATTACGCAAGAAGTCAGCTTGTGCCCTACAATTCAGCAAATTCTCGTACAACTTTATTGTCTTTACTGTCCCCTTCGACAACTTCCTGTCCACTCCGTCTCTCAGAATACTTTCCACTCAGTAAAACTACACTTCCTCTCATTTTGTAGGTAACATGCGTATAACTGCCTTGATTGGCTTCCTCAAAGCGCCAGGTACGTCAAACAACTGCATGCCGATAATCTTTCTTTCCACGAACAATACGAGACTGGAATAGAAGGGAGAACCGATAGAAGTACTCAAGGTACACTCCGCCACACACCGTCAGGTGGCTTGTGGAGTATGGATGTAGATGTAGATGTAGAAGGGATTGTACGAACTACGTTATTAATATATTTTCAATTGCAAGTATGCAATTCATGTATGAGGCTCGTGTAACACTTTTTTTATCTGAAAGCAGAATGCTTTTATTCAAGATTCCAATACATCACATTTTTCTCCAATATTTTGGCTACAAAGACTTATATTTCAGCATGATCTCTGTGCAATGCGGCGGCCCGACGCAACCTTTCTGGAAGGACCTCCGTGCCAGCGTGATACCACTCTACTGGTCGACGTCGGAGCCAACGTCTTCGCGCATCAATAACCTCCACGTTATTCCCGCACTGCTCTCCGCGGAGTGCACCCTTCATTGGGCCAAACAGATGGGAGTCCGATGTTGCGAAATCCGGGCTGTAGGGTGCCGAAGAACAGTCCAGTGAAGTTTTGTGAACTCCTCTCGGATGCGCAGACTTGTGTGAGGCCTTGCATTGTCATGTAGACTGAGACGTTCGTTCGCATTTTGTGGCTAGGAAGATGCTGAAGTCGTTTCTTCAGTTTCTTGAGGGTAGCACAATACACTTTGGAGTTGATATTTGCACTGTGAGGGAGGACACCAAACAGAATGCTCCCTTCGTAGTCCCAGAAGGCCTTCACCATGACCTTACCGACTGAAGTTGTGTTTTTGAACTTTTTCTTTCCAATGATGCGTATGGTAACAGCCACCGAGTGAGTGCATGAAAGTTGCCATCGATATCTAGAATGGTACCAACACCGAAGAATATAATACCTGACACGTGTTCTTTCGGCTGTTTTGTATAAAATGTTAGAAATTTATTGTTCGGGTATTTCTTTCAATGTTACAAAAGTGTTCCATCTCGACGAGTGTTAGCTAGAGAACTGTTTCTATGTTGGCTCCTTTCCTTACTTAAATGTTCAGCATCCCGTCTTGTCAGCCGAAGGTTAAGGCTATGACATCAATTTAGAGCTCCCTGAATCGGAATGAATAAATACTAATTTTAAATTAAAGTTTATATACAAATTTAGAAGCATGTGACCAGCACTGACGATCCTTCCGAGAGCTGCACATCCTCATGGTACTGTATTGTATGATCGTCGCTGTCTCTCTTGTGTATTTTGCTTGTCAGAGATTTAGGATTATATCAACTTCAGTTCGCTTCAAATTTCTTTCCCGTTTGCAGGATTGTCTTTTTTGATTAGGGCATGAATTTTGATCCGACTGTGTATTTTGTACAGGCAATTGATTGTTAACAATATGGATGTACTTTTTTGGCTCAGGGAGTCTGCAAAGATGTTGGAACTTCGTTGTTGTCCAGAAAAGCTGTGCCAAGATGTGGCAAGCTTTTAATTGCATTTATGAATAGTCACTATAAAAAAACATAATTTTAATCGTCTTATTTAGAGTTTGTTAAAATTCTTCTTATTGATATTATTGTAGATATCAAAGAGAACTTTCGTGCACTCAGTCTGTGGTTATTGCATTATCCATCATGAGGAGCAACAAGGTTTATGTAATCAGTCACGAAGTCTACTAATTCTTCTGTGGGTCTCAGTGCAGATATTCGATTACAGATCATACGCCCGTATGACTCATTTCGTGCGAGGTGGCAGTAAACATAATCATCGATGTTATTCTTTCTCTACAAGATGGCTCGAAGTTTTATTTTTGGAGTACCAAAGGAAAATCAAAATGCTATATTAGTTCAGCAGCTGTATAAGTCTTCTTCTCAAAAGTTTCCTCAGATTTGAACCTTCTGGAAGTCCAGACACCGAAATTAAAACCTGTTGCCGTAATATTTGCTCGTTCCAGTGGGACAAGCTGTCGTGTTAAATATGTTACCTAGGACATTATGCAGAAAAACCAAAGAACGCAGAAAAATGATTGAGGGACGGTGTGCAGCCCTTAACTCACACGGAATTAGATGAGATTATTTTATTTACCGTGGGCTTCCACAGTCCCGGACTAGCGGAAGTGTCAGGTTGAAAACTAACGACAGACTTACACTTGGGATTCAAATATACCGTTACTCTATGTTTTCCATACAAACCAAGAATAACATTAAACAGCTGCACACATATGAGGGGCGTTCAGTAGGTAATGCAACATATTGTTTGCTTCTCAGCTAGTTTGGGTTGTAAAAATGCACATTCTGTTATCGGACATAGTAGAATATTCCCACTTCAGCACCTGTAGCTTATGAGGTTCAATTAGGTGCCGATGCTATAGGCATCCCTCAGAATGGCGTCTGAAAGGGGGTGACTTCCAAGTGGAGAACTGTCATTGAGTTTTTTTTCGGAACCGCACGATCGCTACGGTCGCAGGTTCGAATCCTGCCTCGGGCATGGATGTGTGTGATGTCCTTAGGTTAGTTAGGTTTAAGTAGTTCTCAGTTCTAGGGGACTTATGACCACAGCAGTTGAGTCCCATAGTGCTCAGAGCCATTTGAACCATTTTTTTTGAAGTTTCTTTTCGTGGAAAACCATAGCATCGCAGTTGCTGCAGTGCACGAAAGCACTCTGAGACGTTGGGCAGACGTCTGTTATCATCGCAAAAAATCGCGCGAACTTGTGCGATCACCCGCGTGTCGGCCGGCCGCTCACAACTGTAACTCTTCCCGTGTTGGAACGTGCGGAGACTCTCATTCCAGTTGACCGATGCATCACAGTCAAACACCCCGCAGCTCAACTGGACGTATCTGTTGCTAGTGCTGACGCAATCGTACACCTCTACATCCGCATGGATACTCTGCAAATAACATTTAAGCGCCTGGCAGAGGGTTCATCGAACCACCTTCACAATTCTCTACTATTCTAATCTCGTACACCCCGCGGAAAGAATGAACATCTATATCTTTCCGTACGAGCTCTGATTTCCCTTATTTTATCGTGGTGATCGTTCCTCCCTGTGTTGGTCGGTGTCAACAAAATATTTTCTCATTCGGAGGAGAAATTTGATGATTGGAATTTCGTGAGAAGGTTCCGTCGTAACGAAAAACGCCTTTCTTTTAATGATTTCCAGCCCAAATCCTGTATCATTTCTGTGACACTCTTTCACATATTTCGCGATAATACAAAAAGTCCTGCCTTTCTTTGAACTTTTTCGATGTACTCCGTCAGTCCTATGTGATAAGGATCACACATCGTGTAGCAGCATTCTAAAAGATGACGGACAAGCGTAGTGTAGGCAGTCTCATTAGTAGGTCTGTTACATTTTCTAAGTGTCCTGTCAATAATACTCAGTCTTTGGTTAGCCTTCCCTATAACGTTTTCTATGTGTTCCTACCAATTTAAGTTGTTCGTAATTGTAATACCTAGGTATTTAGTTGAATTTACGGCTTTTAGCTTAGACTGATTTATCGTGTAACCGAAGTTTAACGAGTTCCTTTTAGCACTCATGTGGATGGCCTCACACTTTTCGTTATTTAGGGTCAACTGTCACTTTTCGTACCATTCAGATATTTTTTCTAAATCGTTTTGCAGTTTGTTTTGATCTTCTGATGACTTTATTAGTCAATAATCGACAGCGTCATCTGCAAACAACCGAAGGCGGCTGCTTAGATAGTCTCCCAAATCGTTTATATAGATAAGGAACAGCAAAGGGCCTATAACACTATCCTTCTCTTTTACTCGATGACTTTCCGTCAGTTACTACGAACCGTGACCTCTCTGACAGGAAATCGCTAATCCAGTCACATAACTGAGACGATATTCCATAAGCACGCAGTTTCACTACTAGCCGCTTGTGTGGTGCAGTGCCAAAAGCCTTTCGGAAATCCAGGCATACGGAAACGATCTGAAATCCCTTGTCAATAGCACTCAACACTTCATGTGAATAAAGAGATAGGTGTGCTTCACAGGAACGATGTTTTCTAAACCCATGTTGACTGTGTGTCAATAGACCGTTTCCTTCGAGGTAATTCGTAATGTTCGAACACAATATACGTTCTAAAATCCTGCTGCATATCGACGTTGACGATATGGGCCTGTAATTTAGTGGGTTACTCCTACTACCTTTGTTGAATATTGGTGTGGCCTGTGCAACTTTACGGTCTTTGCGTACGGATCGTTCTTCAAGCGAATGGTAGTATATGATTGTTAAGTATGGAGCTAATGCGTCAGCATACTCCGAAAGGAACCTAATTGGTATACAGTCTGGACCAGAAGACTTGTTTTTATAAAGTGATTGAAATTGCTTCACTACTCCGAGAATATTTACTTCTACGTTACTCATGTTGGCAGCTGTTCTCGATTCGAATTGTGGAATATTTACTTCATCTTCTTTTGTGAAGGCATTTCGGAAGGCTGTGTTTAGTAACTCTGCTTTGGCAGCACGTCTTCGATAGTATCTCCATTGCTATCGCGCAGTTGGGGGATTCAAAGGTGTGGACCCACTGGCTTCCTCGCCACCTAACGATGATAAAGAACAATTGTTTGCTCGTCACTAGCCTGAGCGTGACAATTTTTTGTTGAACATCGTCACTAGCGGTGAAACATGGGTTCAAAATGTCGGACCGGAAACCAAATGACAGTCCATGGAGCGACGCCACACCATGTCTCCTTCGAAGACAAACTCAAAACCGCAACATCAACCGGTAAAGTCATGGTGATGATCCTCTGGGACTCTGAAGGGGTTATTCGTGATTGAAACTATGGACCGGATTCATA
Source organism: Schistocerca cancellata (assembly GCF_023864275.1). Taxonomy (NCBI): domain Eukaryota; kingdom Metazoa; phylum Arthropoda; class Insecta; order Orthoptera; family Acrididae; genus Schistocerca; species Schistocerca cancellata. The sequence goes on from NC_064627.1 coordinate 619,828,924, forward strand.
CAAAACAGACATTCACAAAAGCGATATTCAAAAAGACATGCAGATATACGTGGAAGAATGAAATGGATCATGTATTGTGTTCGAACATTATGAATTACCTCGAAGACAACGGTTTATTGACACATAGTGAACACGCAGTTAGAAAACATCGTTCTTATGAAACACAACTAGCTCTTCCCTCACACCAAGTTTTGACTACTATCGACAAGGGATTTCAAATTCATTCCATTTTTCTAGGTATCCAGAAGGCTTTTGACACTGTAACGCACAAGCGTCCTGTGGTGAAATTCCGTGCTTATGCAATATAGTCTCAGTTATGTGGCTGGATCCGCGATTTCCTGCCAGAGATGTCGCAGTTCGTGTTAATTGCTGGAAAGGCATAAAGTAAAACAGAAGTGGTTTCTGGCATTCCCTAAGGTAGTCTTATAGGCACCCTGATCTTCCTTATATATATATAAAAGATTACGGAGACAATCTGAGCAACCGTACTTCATCACCAGACCTGCTGCCCAGCGGAAAATCAGCATTAATAGCTTGCTCTTGCCACATGTGCCCATGTGGAGGTAATACTCGACAACCCAATCGCACAATGGGTCTGACACTTTGCAACGGACTCGAAGAATGGCGTTTCGAGAAAAACCGCGTAATACGTAATCGTGTTTGTTTTTTAGGCCCCAGTGCGGAACTGAATCAGACGTCATCCGGAAGTCAAAGAAGATGGCATCAAGTTTAGCACATTTTCTTGCTATGAGACTCTCATGGAGTAACAGAGCTATCTGGGTTTCACACGATCTTGTTTTCTGAACACATTTGATTACTAGTGGGCATATTCGGTCTCCAGAAATTATATAATACACGAGCATAATTATACAACAGTTCCAAAATTATACATCAGTTCGATGTCAGAGATCTGGGAAAAGCTTTTTCAAATGGTTCAAATGGCTCTGAGAACTATGGGACTTATCTGAGGTCATCAGTCCCCTAGAACTTAAGACTACTTAAACCTAACTAACCTAGGGACATCACACACATCCATGCCCGAAACAGGATTCGAACCTGCGACCGTAGCAGTCACGCGGTTCCGGACTGAAGCGCCTAGAACCGCTCGGCCACCGCGGCCGGCAAAACTTTGTTCGACAAAATTTCTTGAATCCTGGAATAACCTGCGATTTTTCCATTCGCTAACAATGCTTCGCGACTTCAACAACCTACGATACACTGCTACTGGAAGAGGAGCAAGTTCTCTTGCGTACCCTATGAAGAATCATACAGGTGCTACAATGTAAAGGAGGAACCATTGTAATTCAGTGAAACTCTTTGGGAAGAAAGCGTTTAGTATTCCGGCTTCTTCTCTGTTTCTACGCAGTTATTGTCACAGAGTGCCTGGACAGATTAATTCGATTCATTTACTGACAGAACGTAAGACCAAATCATCTTATGGTTTTCTATCAAGTCGGTTGATGGAATTTTACTTCTGGCAGTAAAGAACTTGGGAAATGGCACTACAGTTTAGGTCTTTTGTTGGAGGAATCATCGATTTGACATTAACGTACAAAGATAACTATTATTAGTTTGAGTAAATTATAACTGCGTTTCGCACACAATACTAAAAAAAAAACACTCTCAAACGACAATAACGGGATACTGCTAATGTTGCTGCTGTTCCCCAACAAGTACTAATGAATTTAAAGTCGAACAAAAGCTGTTAGAAGTCGAAAATAAATATACAGACAGAATTAAGAAACTTTGTTTTGCCTTTTCCCTTAAAAAATCTCATAGTAGGAAAAAAATCGATGAAAAATCGAAACAGCCGAAGTACACGACATTTGTGCAGAACAGAACAAACAGTGTGGCCCCAGAGCCTAAGAATGGATCCTGCACTTTATCCAACGCCGCCTCATGACAAGCAAGGTACCAAAATGTGAAGAAAATCAAAGGTAGCGGCGCTGTTACACCCTGGAAAAGTCCCAGATTCGGCAAAGAATCATAGTGTAATACGACTCATATCACCTATACAAATTTTGTGAACAAACTGATGACGACCCACGTGGCAGGTATCGCGCACCCAATTCTCATTCGAAAAATGGCAAGTTTCAAACTACGAGGATTTGCAGCAGCCAGATCTTGTATGTTACTGAATGTATAGGGGAAGGAAATGAACATGGACAACTTACAAGGCTAGCCTTGGTGAACCACAGAGTAGATCACACAAGGGTTGGACCAAAATGTAGAAACACCGCGAGAAATTCAAGCTTGAACTGCAGATGCTCATCAAGTTGGCAGGTTACGCTGTTGTATTCGAGTACGAACGGCACCTGTGCGATGTCTTCAATACGTTGCAAGTATCAGTCGTGGTCAGAACTGTATTCTGTGTAGTTGTCAGTGCACTGTCTCGGAGCTAATTGAAGCCGAATGTGGACAAATTGTTGGTGCCCGTACGGTGGGTGCTTCCGTAAACTAGGTAACCAAGTGAGTCTTATAGGCGGTATATACCGCGTACGCGGAAAGACGAAAAACAACGCGGATGGAAGTGTGTCTTGGGTGACCGTGATGGACGGTCATTGAATAGAAACCATTGAAAATTAAGAGGACGGCAGCTGCAAAAGTCTCTGGAGAACTGCATTTCGCAGTCGAGAAACTGTCATCAATAAAGCAACAAGAAGACATCTCCAACAGTAGATAACTACAGGGCGAGCTGGAATTCTAAAACCACTCATCTCTGATGCAAATGCCTGTAATAGGAAAACTTCGTGCCAAAGCAACAGAATCTGAACTGTGAAGCAATGGAAGAAAGTCATTTGGTCGGATGAGCCTTGTTTCACTCTGTTTCCAGCTCAGAGCGGAGTTTACGTCGCAAGAGTGAACCATTACGGAGTATCGGTGATTATCTGGGAAGCCATATCGTGGTATTTCAAGGCCCCATGGTTCCTCTTCAAAGTTGCGTTACTGCCAAGAATTATGTGACCATTTTGGTTGATCAGCTCCATTCGTGGTTCAATATTTGTTCACCAGTGGTGACGCTGTGCTGCTGTGCTTTGTTCACACAGCTCATCGTCCAGCACTAGAATTGCAAGCATGAGGATGAATTGTCGCATCTCCCATAGCCACCAGATCTCAATATTAATACGCCTGTGTGGTCTCCTTGGAGAGAAGGGTTCGTGACCGCAGTCGACCTCCATTATCGTTACTTGAACTTGTCGTTATTTTTCGGGAATAATAGTATACAATTCCCTCGCAAACCGAGCAGGACCTGTGTTTTTCCAACGCGAGACAACTGGATGCTGATTCGAAGCCAATTGTTTTCCTACACCGTATCAGGCATGACAATGTGTTTTTGGTTAAAAAATGCCTCTGAGCACTAAGAGACTTTATATCTGAGGTCATCAGTCCCCTAGAACTTAGAACTACTTAAGCATAACTAACATAAGGACATCACACACATCCATGCCCGAGGCAGGATTCGAACCTGCGACCGTAGCGGTCTCGCGGTTCCAGTCTGACGCGCCTAGAACCGCTTGGCCACACAGGCCGGCTGTGTTTTTGGTGTTCGCATATTTTTGTCCACTCCCTGTAGGTTGTTCATGAAAAATGTGTAAGACACACGTAAAGGTTACCAGCCTATGAAAATCCCTGACTCACTTTTGTAAATGTTATTCAGGTATGTCACGCAGGAGGTCGAAATACACGGCAACGGCAGAACGATGGGCTCACCCAGGGCAGTATCCTGGTCTTCACCCTACTGAGCATGTGTGTCACTTGTAAGGACATTTCGTGCTTTATCGTTACTTGGTACTGTTTTTATTATGACATTTGACTGTCCGCCTTGCCTATACCTGTACACGGTGCATTACGAAATGAAATGTAAGTGGTGCATTTACATATTCACTAACGTTCAACTAGAGCACGATACAGTGTATTTCATTCGCTCACCCTCCAACATAAATGGGCTCAAACCGTTCCGAATGACGTATCATAAACTCATAAATAGAACTGCATATCTTCTGAAAATGCTTCAGTGAAAATAATGAGTTGAACATGAAGCTTGATAACTGTTGATCGTACGTGTTAAGTCAGAGCTAATCATTGAATATTCATTGTTATAGGAGTAAGTTCAGAATATTTTTATGACCTAGTTCTAAACTGAAGCTTGTAAACACTCGTTTCGGATTGTCTGCAAATACATTTACACACAAAAAGCGCAGTTCAATTCATTAGTGTTACCGAAGTGTCTCAGTGACACAGTCACAAACATCGTACAAAGAATTCATGTACACGTGTATGTAGATACGGGGAGCAACGACACATTCCATTTGTTAGCGTTTACGGTACATTTCTATAAAACCACACTGAGAAAGAGAATCAGATACACTTCTTTTAAACCACGTTATTTTCTTCGATTGCGACACTGAAGTTTGAAATGGAGCTCAAAGGTGCCAACAACCTGCCTGTTTAATCGTGCAACAGCATGTCGCGCAATGACGTCACCCTGGGGGTCGGTGACGCTTAAAACAGCAGTGTGTCGACAAGAGCTTAGAGGTTCATGTGAGGTGGTTTAATGATGTCACATTGTCACCAAATCTCTCCATGATTCTGTCCAACCCCAAAGTAATATGTCAGAAGACGCGAAGGTCGTAACGCTCCCTTTACAAACATCTCAGCCCTTCTTTTGATGCCCTGTGATTGAGGTCAGATCCTCGACGCCCAGTGTTGAAGTCACGTGGTTTTCTTATGGGTATCCGCGGAAAACGTTTCAGACACACTGTCGCTCAGAATCGACACGAAAACAACTGATGAGGTGGTGAAATGGAATCAATGTAACCACCCTTCCTCTGGGGACCTTCATTTTATACACATTTCGTGCTCGATACGATGTGCACGAGAACGAGGTCCTTGACGATCTTTGTCACTGCTGCCATCCTCCAGACGATTCGGGCCTTCTCTACGGACATCGTGCTGCTTCAACCCCTTTTAACGTTATCTGACACCTTTGGAGTGTACGACTAGTGCAGTTTTTGCTCTGGTACTTTTGGTGGAGCCACTAGGGACAGTTCCGAACCATATGACGAAAACTGAACTTTATACAAGGCAGCAAAGAGTGTTTATACTCAAAATATCCACGGGTGTACTGCCGGTCTACAGTGTGCAACGGGCACAATATTTCGGCGATCATACACGTCGTCATCATCAGGTGAACTGACGGACTGAGCTCCTGTGAACGTGCCGGTACGGAGATCCGTACGCTATGGCTGCTCAGGGGGAACTGGCTTCGGTCGCGGCGGCGGCCGATTTAAATACCCTCGGCGCACTCCCTCCGCCGTCCGCGCCCTGCGCCTCGGTCACGCGGTCGAATAGATTGGGACGGCATCTGAGATGACGTCGCTGTGATGGCTCTGTCCGCCGTGGTCGTCACATCTATACGTTTGCTCGATTTACTCTTGGTTTCCAAGCTTTGCTAAGATTATAGCCACAGTAACGGTTTATGAGGTCGTCATTGGTGCGAATTTCGATGGCCTCTCTAACAACGCTGTCCCACTATCTCGACGTCTGTACCAGAATCCTCGTGCGTTCATACTCCATAGCGTGGTTTTCCGACAATGTTCAGCGACCGGCGACTTGCTCGGATACATCAGTCGAGTGTGCCTCTGTTGTTCACGGCATAGATCCTCGACGGTACGCATCGTCTGTCCAATATACGACTTGCCACATTGACACGGAATCTGGTACACGCCGTCTTTCCTCAGACCAAGGTCATCTTTGGCGCTACCCTCCAGCGCACGAGTTTTATTCGGAGGACAAAACACAGTTCCGACCCGGTGTTTCTTCAAAATACGGGCGATTTTCCCCGAGAGTGCGCCTGTATATGGAATAAAAGCAGTGCCAACCTCCTCCCTCGTGATTTCATCCATCTCAGCAGGTTGTGCTATAGTGGCTGGGCGGAGAGCACATTGAATCTGCCACTCTGAGTAAACATTTTCTCGAAATACAGTTCTCAGATGTTATAATTACTGGGGTAGACTCTCTGCGTCAGAGATAGTGCGCGCCCTAAGTACTAGGAAGTAGGAAAGTGCCCCATTCCTCTGTGAAGGGTGGTGGCAGCTGTCTGCGTGCAAATACAGATGTCCGCCGCTCGTGGTTTCGCGGTAGCGTTCTCGCTTCCCGAGCACGGGGTCCCGGGTTCGATTCCCGGCGGGGTCAGGGATTTTCACCTGCCTCGAGATGACTGGGTGTTTGTGTTGTCCTCATCATTTCATCATCATCCAGGAAAGTGGCGAAATTGGATTGAGCAAAGATTGGGAAATTGTACGGGCGCTGATAACCACGCAGTTGAGCGCCCCACAAACCAAACATCATCATCATCATCATCAAATACAGATCAGTGTGCGTTGTCTTCCGATACACCCCATGATCTAGGGTGCCGTCAGCCCTTCTCTTGACCAAGATGTCAAGGAAAGGTAATTTACCATCCGTTTCGTCGTGCGGTTCTAGGCGCCTCAGTCTGGAACCACGTGACCGCTACGGTCGCAGGTTCGAATCCTGCCTCGGGCATGGATGTGTGTGATGTCCTTAGGTTAGTTAGGTTTAAGTAGTTCTAAGTTCTAGTGGACTGATGACCTAAGATGTTAAGTCCCATAGTTCTCAGAGCCATTTGAACCATTTGAACCATCCGTTTCAGTCTCCATAGTGAATTTGATGTTGGGGTGTATGGAGTTTAGATCTGTAAGGAAGTCAAGGAGTTTATCCATACCATGTGGCCAGATGACTAACGTGTCGTCCACGTAACGGAAAAAGCAAGTAGATTTCCACTCGGATGACGACAGGGCTTCCTCCTCGAAGTTCTCCATGTACAAATTCGCTACCACCGGTGAGAGTGGGCTACCCAAGGCGACTCCCTCCGTTTGTTCGGAGTATTTTCCATTAAAAAGAATATACGTGGAGGTCAAGACATGCCTAAAAAGTTCAGTGGTCTTATCGACAAACTTCTGACTAATCAATTCTAGGGACTCTCGCAGGGGAACCCTCGTAAACAAGGAAACGACGTCTAAACTCACCATGATATCTGACTCATCCAACCTGAAGCTATCAAGGCGTTTAACAAAATCCACGGAACTACGGTTGTGATGAGGGCATTTACCCACATAAGGACTTCCCGTCAGGTATTTGGCCAACAAATATGTAGGTGCCCTGATGTTGCTGACAATGGGGCGTAATGGTACCCCCTCTTTGTGAACCTTCGGGAGCCCATATAGTCTAGGAGGTACCGGACCTTGCGGTAACAATTTCTTAGCGTCACCCTCCGGTAAATCTGCGTCCTTGAGAAGCGACCTCGTATTGTTCTCCACCTTCTTTGTAGGGTCAACGCTGATCTTCCGGTAGGAATCGTCATTTGGCAGGCCCTGCATCTTATCAGTGTAGTCCTTATGGGAGACAACAACTGTAGCATTGCCCTTGTCAGCCGGTAAGACAGCAATTTCAGAGCGTTCCCTCAGATGACGAATGGCCGCCCTCTCTTTACGGGTGATATTTGACTTCATCGGCTTGGATTTCGTCAACGCACGACAAGTTTCACGACGTATTTTCTCAGCTGATTCAGGCGGAAGTCGAGCTGCAACCTGTTCAACTGCATTAACAATTTCTGCGACCGGAGTGAACTTCGGGGTGGGAGCGAAGACCGCATCATCACTCAACACCATGCCACTCAAACTAATGACAGTTTGCACGGAACCTGCAGAGATGGTTTGTCAAGGAGACGTGGGAACTTAGTTGTTTGACGTCCCGTTGCCTTCTTATGGGCGGAATCAGCTGCAACCCAGGTGACACCATCAATCCAATCCCATGAAAATGAAGTGAAATTACTAGCCAGTTGCAAATGTAGTATGAGTAATTCCTGTGAGATAAACTCAAGGCTCCGGCGGGTGAATTTCACTCTCTCACGTACCACTGCGAGGGTGACTCGCTCCTTGATTCTCTTAGCTGCTGCAGAATCGATGTGATGCATAACCTTAGCAAAATTTGGAACAACATTTTTGGAACGACATCTCTTTAGAAAGGCAAGAGTACTTAGCAAACGACATCTACGGTGACGCAACTTTTCAAATTTCTTCATGCTGCGGTACATCTCCCCCCCGTAAAGGTGTATGATGTGATTCTTGAGTTTCTCCCGGCGTATTTGATAATCAATATATCCACGGGTGTACTGCCGGTATACAGTGTCCAACGGGCACAATATTTCGGCGATCATACATGTCACCATCATCAGGTGAACTGACGGACTGAGCTCCTGTGAACGTGCCGGTACGGAGATCCGTACGCTATGGCTGCTCAGGGAGAACTGGCTTCGGTCGCGGCGGCGGCCGATTTAAATACCCTCCACCCGCGGCGCACTCCCTCCACCGTCCGTGCCCCGTGGATATTTTGATTATCAAATACGCCGGGAGAAACTCAAGAATCACAGTGTTTATGCTATTTCAGGTCCCCAGTTTGACGTCCTCCTGTGACAACATTAAAGGAGGGGGATGAGGTTTGGGGATGTGCAACGTAGAAACATAGGCTAATAAAACGACAAAGGGTTCCTCTAAGACGCTCCCAGTGTGGTAACAACCACAGTGCCATCCACACCCTTTTTTTGAACACTTCACTCGGAGTACCGCGTACACGAGGTATAAAAGGGGAATGTAGTGGCGGAGCTGTCATTTCTACTCAGGCGATTCATGTGAGAAGGTTCCAACGTGATTATGGCCACACAGGGTGAATTAACAGCCTCTGAACGTGGGGTGATAGTTAGTGCTCGACGCATGGGACACTCTATTTTGACTCTCACCACGGACAACGAAGTGACCGACGGCGTTCGCTTAACGACCAACAGCAGTGGCATTTGCGTACAGTTGTCAGTACTAACAGGCAACACTGCGTGAAATAAGAGTAAAAATCAATGTGGGACGCATGACGAACGTATTTGTTAGGACGGTAGTGTGAAATGTGGCATTAATCGGCTATGGTAGCAGACTACCGACGAGAGTGCATTTGCTAGCAGCACAACATCGTCTGGAGTGCCTCTCCTGGACTGGTGACCATATCGGACGCCTGGAAAACCTGACACGCTCAGATAAGTCCAGGTTCCAGTTGGTAAGAACTGATGGTAGAGTTATAATGTGGCATTAATCGGCTATGGTAGCAGACTACCGACGAGAGTGCATTTGCTAGCAGCACAACATCGTCTGCAGTGCCTCTCCTGGACTGGTGACCATATCGGACGTCTGGAAAACCTGACACGCTCAGATTAAGTCCAGGTTCCAGTTGGTAAGAACTGATGGTAGGGTTATAATGTGACCCATACCCGACGAAGGCACCGATCCCAGATGTCAACAAGCCACTGTGCAAGCCGGTGGAGGTTCCATAATTATGTGGCGTTTGTTTACACAGAATTGACGGGATCCTCTTGTCCAACTGAACTGGTTCTGTCGGTACTTGGAGACCATTTGCAGCCATTCATGGACTTCTTGTTCCCAAATATCAATACGCCGTGACACCGGGCCACAACTGTTTGAGACTGGTTTGAAGAACTTTCTCGACAATTCGAGCGAATGATTTGGCCACCCAGATTGCCCAACGTGAATTCCGTCGATCATTTATGGAAAATAAACGAGAGACCAGTTCGCGCACAAAATCCTCCACCAGCAGCACTTTCGGAATAAAGGACGGCTGTGGAACAGCGTGGCTCAATGTTTCTGCAGGAGACTTCCAACGGCTTGTTGAGTCCGTGCCTCGTCGAGTGCTGCGCTCTGCTGGGCAAATCGAGGGCCGACGCGATATTAGGAGGTTTCCCATGACTTCCGTCGCGTCAGTGTCAAAATGCTCCTGTACAGAGGCAACGCTTCAATGATTTCTACATCCGTGCAGGCAGGCAATCCCTTCGACACCACTCAGATACCGCATGCCCAAAGCAAATGCTCCTGTAAAGAGGTAACTCTTGAATGATTTCTACATGCCTGCAGGCAGGCAATCCCTTCGACACATCTCAGATTCCGCATGCCCACAACCAGGCATTACACCAACAGCATACTGTCACGTGTCTGCTGAAGCTTGTAGAGGGGCTTTCAGCCTGCAGACGTCTAGGAATCAGTCAAGGGTTATCTCTGTACAGGCGCATCTTTGAAGTGCTCAACAAAGGTGTGCATGTATCTTGAGGAGACTCTTTGCCATTTTCTTTGCGTATGTGTCAATGTCGCACCCCCATGGGATCATGCCAAGTTAAAATTTCGTCGAATGGCTGTGAACTACTCCTAGTGGTTCAACCGAGTGTACCACACCAAAAACTGCCCTCGTGCAATATTCCAAAGGGTTCAGGCCAAGTTAAATGGTGTTTGCTACATCACGATGTCCTTAGCGAATGGCTGAATCGTTCACAGGATGTCAGCAGTGTCAACGGTAGTCAACAACGTCGTTCTGTTGCACGTCGCACTACAAACTGTCGTGTTTGACCGCGAAATGTGTATAAATAAACGCCCCAAGAGAAGGGGTGGCTTCAGTGACGCACTTTATGCCATCTCGTGAGCATTTCTCGGGTAGATTCTGAGCGAAGGTGCGTCTGAAACGTTTTCGCTGGATACCCATTAGAAAATAGTGTGATTTGAGCACTGGCCGCCTTGTATCTGACCTCAGTTTCAGAGGCGTCATAAGAAGGCGTGATGTGTATGTAAGGGGAATGTGAGGACCTTCCAACCGTATGACACGTCATCGGTGGCGTCGGACAGAATGGTGATGAAATTTGGTGCCTATCTGACGTCTTTAAACACCTTACTCCTCACATGAGCTTCAGAACTCTGGCAGTTTTTTTCCGTTGCTTCGACACTTTGTTGTTTGAAGCGTCAGCGATTCGAGGGTGACGCGCAGTGCTCTACTCATTTCCACCATTACAGAGGAATGTTGTAGGCACCTTTGAGCCTAGTTTCACATATCTGCTTCGCAAGTGGCGAAAATGACCGGCTTTCAAGAAAGTGACTCTTTAAGTCTTCTACACGCTGTACTTTCGTACGATTCTCCACTACACTCATATCACATTGCAACAAAGCATTACACTTTCCACATAAAGTTATTTATATTTGTATCTAGCTGCTTACATGAGTCCGACGCAAGCTAACTGCTCCCTGGCCGTGCAGGCCACAATGACCAACATCGGCAGCAATGCCTTAAATCAAATTACAATCGCCAGTGCGTTGCTTAACTGTTCAAATATTTCTTAAGGTGGGGTGACAGTTCACTTACAAGATTACCAAGCAATACAAAATTACTTTATATAAGCTGACGATTTGGCCCCACAGCTCGTTGAAAGGGTTTTAGGAGGTAGGAGAAGATGTGGAGCGTGCACTAAGCACCTTGGACAATTATCTTACATCAGGTCCCCCAAAGACACAAGTCGTCTTCAGCCAAAACAACAAGCAAATCCAATGCTTAACGTAATCTTTAATGGCATCACCCTAGAACATCCAGATAAGCCGTTATCCAAGAGTGTCGTATTTTACCGAGCATTGACGTAAAAATTAAATGTGAGAGGACCAGTCGTAGAATGCAGAACGAATTAATTTTTTTCTACAACAGCAAATGAGAGGATACATCAAAGATGCTGTGAAAGACAATCAAGCTACTTTGCATCTCCATGGCAGAATATGGTTGCTAGCTGTCGTCCAGGTCTATACATGCCAGAAAGTTCAACTTAAGGTTAAATGGCTAATAACCTGCTGCACGATACACACCCCGCTTGATAAACTACTGCGGCCATGTTTACGGAATGCGGCCCCTGGCGAGCCGGTTACGAACACGGTTAGAAGGGTTAAGCATACCTTCGATGAATGCCGCTCCTTACCTTTGGCTTCCTGCAGACGCGGAAGAGTTTTTTGAACAAAGAATTTACCGGGCTTCCAAACAGTTACGAGTGTTCAACCACAGGAGATTTCAGCGTCGAGAACTTGAGATGGAAGATTTGGGGCAAAATGAGCAAATCAGATAGTGTCTAGCGAAATAGATGAATTTGGTGACGGATGTGATTATGGTGAATATAAAGATATGGAATGTCTCCTGAGCTGTCCTGACTGTCCCACTAGATGCACGCTCGATGCCTTTTGGGCATGGATGCAGGGAAGCATTGGACATACCCAAATTTTGGGCTGAAAACTTTGATCTCCGTACACAAAAAGGTTTCGCAAAGAGCTGAAACTTTGATCTCCGTTTCGCTAACACTTTCAATTCACGAAGCAAGTCGACGTTTTCGCTGATCTCCTCCAACTTTCTCTGATTCTGACTTAAGGAGCTCAGAGGTAAGAAAGAAAGTGAACGAACAGTAGAGAGGCGTGAGAACAGTCTGAGCGTGAGGCGCCTTTGCCGCAGCCACCGGGCTTCGCCGACGGAGGCCGCGCGGCCGCCATTGCGTCACTTGGAGTAGCACAGTAGACAGTCGATCGGAGCGGTCGAGATAGTTGGTTTCATTGAGGTTACCGCCTGGTCAGACATCCGTTTAGATTTCGCAAGGGCCTCTGTATTAGCTACGGCTGCCACAGTGGCACATCGAGTGCCACCGACTGCCAATGGCTCTCGGCCGCCAGAGGCGGAACTGCAGCTGCCCCGAGCGAGCCACGCCGCTCCTCTCCGCTACTGTTGCGAAACTGTGCTGCGGCCCCGCCCTCGCTCTCCGTGACTGTGCGATTGCCTCCAAGCATCCGCATACGCCTGACGTAATTTCTGTCACACTGCATTGCAACCGTGGCGTAACGATGGCCTTGTGTAAGCAGGAATTGTCACTGCAGTTCCAAAGCGCAACACCGAAGTCATTACCAATGTTTACTCCATCGACACGTAAGCTGCAATTTTTGATCTCATAGTTGTATTACGCGTCTCTGTTTCATACAGCATGTGGATACATCTTCTAAGATGAAACATGTTGTTGTTTGTGAAACCGTCGCAGAATGCCGAAGAGAGTGTTCTTCGTGTGAGGGAAAGATCGGGTCGTATCGGCCAGTGGATCGTATCGGACAAGTCCCGTTCATAAACTCTGTCGCTAGTGACAGCCTGTCTCGCCACTGCAGTGCGAACTATGAGAGGAGCAAGACGGCTTATGCAATTTCGAACCAAAACAACAGTGCATTTCCGAGTAGCAAAAAATTATCTCTTCGCATAGGCGCCCCCAGAAATTTATCCATTGGCAGTCAAGATACTAAAATTATCATTTTTTACATAAAAAAGTTGATCAGTTTCCAGACGTGTAGTTCCGTAAGAACTAAGTTTTATAAATGCCACAAAAATCAAGTGGCCCCTTTCACCCTCTTACCCCGCTTGGGGGCGCTTCTGACTACTTAATGTGGGTTTCGGTGCACGAACTGAGCAATGAAGCGTTTTGTCTGAAAGAAGGAGGCAGTGTTACCCTATTACTGCTTGTTGGGATAAAACTAATATTGTTCTCTACACTATAAGCTATTGGAGCACAGAATTGTGTGGGAGTGAAACGTGGACTGTGGGAAAACCAGAACAGAAGAGAATCGAAACATTTGAGACGTGGTGCTACAGACGAATGGAATCGAAGAGGAAAGGAATGTGTGGGAAACACTGACAAGGACACGGGACAGGATGATGTGACATATGTTAAGACATCAGAGAATGACTTCCATGGTACTAGAGGGAGCTGTAGAGGGCAATAACTGTACAGGGAGACAGAGGCTGGAATTCATCTAGCAAATAATTGAGGACGTATTTTGCATGAGCTACCGAATACCGTTCCTCACAAGCGGCTTCTAGTCAAATTGCTAGCGTTTGGAATATCACTTTCGATGTGCGACTAGATATGTGGTTTCCTGTCAGAAATGTCACAGTTCGCCGGCCAGTGTGGCCGAGGGGTTCTAGGCGTTACAGTCTGGAACCGTGCGACCGCTACGGTCGCAGGTTCGAATTCTAGGAGACTGATGACCTCAGATGTTAAATCCCATAGTGCTCAGAGCCATTTGAACCATTTTTTTAACAGTTCGTAGTAATTGATGGAAAGTCATCGAGTGAGAGAGAGCTGATATTTGGCATTCCCGAAGGAAGCGTTACAAGGTCTCAGCCGTTCCTACTCTATAGAAACAATAAGGCAATCTGAGCAGCCCTCTTCGGTTTTTTGCTGACAATGTCATTTACCGTCTAGTAATATCATCCTAAGATCAAAACCAATTGAAAAGTAATTACAACTACATATTTTTATGGTTTGAAATGTGGCCATTGCCTCTAAATAATGCAAAGTGTTAGGTCACCCACGTGAGTACTAAATTAATCCGTAAAATTTCGGTTATCCGATAAATGACACAAATATAAAGACAGTCACTTCAACTAAATCCCTAGGAATTACAGTCACTATCAAGTTAAATTGCAGCGATCACATGGATAATGTTGTGGGGAAGGCAAACCAAAGACTGCGTTTAACTGGCAGAACGCTTAGAAGATGCAATAGGTTTGCTAAAGAGACAACTAGAGTATTGCTGTGTGTTGTGGAATCTTTATCAGATTGGACTGACTGGGGACATCGACAGATCTCGAGGAAGGGCACCTCAATTCGTATTATCGCGAAACAGGGCAGAGTGTGTCATGGATATCAAAGGCGAGTTGGCCGGCCGGTGTGGCCGTGCGGTTCTAGGCGCTTCAGTCTGGAACCGCGTGACCGCTACGGTTGCAGGTTCGAGTCCTGCCTCGGGCATGGATGTATGTCATGTCCTTCGGTTAGTTAGGTTTAAGTAGTTCTAAGTTCTAGGGGACTGATGACCTCAGAAGTTAAGTCCCATAGTGCTCAGAGCCATTTGAACCATTTTTGAAAGGCGAGTTGAAATGCCAATAATTAAAACACAGGGATTTTTAGTTCCCGCTAGATAATTTCGCGACATTTCAATCACCAATGTTCTGTGCAGATTTTTTGACACCCACCTAAATAGGGAGAAATGATAATTGCAATAAAATAAGAAAAATCTGAGCTCGCTTAGAAATACTTAAGTGTTCGTTTCTCCCGCGCTCTGTTAGAGTTCAAATGGTTCAAATGGCTCTGAGCACTATGGGACTTAACATCTGAGGTTATCAGTCCCCTAGAACTTAGAACTAATTAAACCTAACTAACCTAAGGACATCACACACATCCATGCCCGAGGTTGGATTCGAAACTGCTACCGTAGCGGTCACTCGGTTCCAGACTGAAGCACCTAGAACCGCTCGGCCACACCGGCCGGCTCTGTTAGAGTGTGAAGCGGTAGAGAAGCAGTGTGAAAATGTCTCGAAGGACCTCTGGCAGGAACTTAATCGTGAACTGAAGAGTAGTCACGTAGATGACGATGCACCCTCTGTGGCCTGAACACTGGTTTGGTTGGGAAGGGTGTCATAAAGACGTAGTACAGACTCCTGATTCTAACGCCACAACTGTTGTAAATGATCATTGATCACTGGTCCCATATATGTTCTATCGGGAACAGATCTTGGTACCTTGTTTGCCACGGCAGTACATCAGTAGCATGCAGACTTCGTAGAAACACGTGCCATGTGTGTGCGAACATACTCTGTTGAAAAATGGGCACCACGACACTGCCGCATGAGTGCTGGCAGTTGAGGACATCCGTGATGTACCGTTGTGCTATCCAAGTTCCCTAAATCGCTACCAGGCTTGACCTGAAGACACGCCCGATGGCTCCCCACACAACGCGCCCTCTGCAGTGATCGCCGGCTTACTGGCTGATTGTGATCATTTGGGTCAGTACAGAACCGCGATTCATCGCTGACCACACTGCAACGCCAATCATCAGCAGCTGATGCTTTCCGGTCACGGAACGATTCCAGACTCAGCCGTTTGTGTTGCGGTGTTAACAGCAGGGACAGTAATTCGGTAGTCCAGCTGCTGCTAGTCTCCGACCAACGGTGAGAGGTGACGCAGATCGTTGCAGCGGTGTCCATGACTTGTTCTCGGGCGAAGGGCACTGATGTGAAGGGCTACAGTGTGCTTCGTACACAATACGATTATTCTCCCTCGTGGGAATGAGCATACGACTACTACCACATCCGAATGCCCCACAAATCTATGTATTGCACGATTCGATCAATTGGCCAAATGGAGGCTCACCATGAGGCCCTTTCCAAATTCTATCATGTGCTGATATTGCAGACTCTCACGAGTACACGGCATCTCCGTGTTCTTCACAGTAATCACACAACATCTGACGATGTTAACTCTCCTGATGTCCCCATCAAGCTTGGTAACAACACTAAACACAATCAACACTAATGCACTCTGGTCTTACTTGTCATAGAGAATTGCAACTGATCATTTAGTTATCTGCCATTGGTGTGAAAGTGTACGCAAGGGACACTGATATCCGGCTATGTCTTCGGCGTGTTTCATTTCTTTTATCAGGCACTGCATTTATATAATGTATTCTCCTATGCATAATGTGGCAAGACAACCGTTATCTGACAACCATTATTGTAACCGAAACCTTCATATTATATGAGTGTGTATACGACATATCTGCAGAGCGGCCTTACGTTGTCAACCCTGCCACATCTTCTGTGTTAATTCAGTGCTTAAATCAAAACATATATTTCGTTGCATGACTTGCGCGAGTAGGTTAAAAAAATTTACAAGCTTCGAGTGACATTAGCTAAGGCCGAAAATTGGGAGTCTACATTCAAAATAATGTATGACATACGTTAACAGTAAGGCAATTGTAAGTAAAATAGATGAAGGGTGGGAAAGCTACAGAACCATTTAACCTGACACTATCAAAAGCGAACTTTTCATATCAAACATCCTATTAATTAATGAGTGACTGGCTGCACGCGTGCAAAGCAACAAATAGACACTTAGCCGGCACGGTAGCTCAGCGTGTTCGGTCAGAGAGCTGGTTGGCCTCTGTAATAAAAAAAACTGAGTCGAAAGATCAACAAACGAACTTTAACGGATGTCATGTGACGTCCGCAACGACCAAACACAACGATCAAAAAAAAAAAAAAAAAAAAAAAAAATGGTCAGCGTGTAAGACTGTCAATCCTAAGGGCCCGGTTTCGATTCCCGGCTGGGTCGGAAATTTTCTCCACTCAGGGACTGGGTGTTGTGTTGTCTTAATCATCATCATTTCATCCCCATCGACGCGCAGGTCGCCGAAGTGGCGTCAAATTGAAAGACCTGCACCAGGCGAACGGTCTACCCGACTGGAGGCCCTAGCCACACGACATTTCCATTTTATACAGTGTGCCGCTGTTCTCAGTACTCCCAGTCAGCTTTATGTTATCAGAGCATGAGCCTAGATGTACGCCAATTAACTTCACTTACCTATGTTAATGCCGACACTTTCATCGCATGTCTTCCTGCTTCCATTTAAGGCTTCCTTTGCGATTATTAATGTGCAGCTTGAGACTCTGAATGTTTATAGCGGGTTAAATCAGCCGCTTTCTCCCGTTCCTGTACACGGAACCAACAGAATGACCGAGCTGTATCTCAGACACATATTATATACCAAGAACCAAGTCGCGTAACCCTCACGTGACCTCGGCGGGCATATTCCCACGGAAGATGGGTCGTCATCACGTTCTCGCTTAATCAGAGAGATACATCGTTTAAAAGATAAATTAGCGCGAGTATGATGTTTCAAATCAACCTCAATCTACACTTCGCATCTCGAAATGCGCGATGGCCACCACCGTCGCCGTTCATATGCGTTGTATCACTAACATGCGGATGGTATAGACGGTTCGTGATGTTGGTATGTCACACGACTTTCGTGCCACTCTTGCAACCGGCTTTCATTAGGGTGGTGTTTCAACAGAAGTGTTACTTTGGAAAGTTATTCACAGAACGTCAACGGTGAGAGACAATTCCCAAAGCTGCAACATTTTTGTAATAATATTTATTTTAGAATTAGGAATCGATGGTTATAAACGACTATAAACGTGTATGATGGGTGTGTCGCATGCCTTTCGGGTCTTACCACATAACGATCGCTTTCTTTACACGTGTGATCAGTGTTTTACTAGATTTCCATAAAAACCCGAAGCAGTGAACCGTCTAGAAACCGAATCAGGTTGAATAAAGGCCATGGTAATCTACGGAATATTTTCATTCTATGTGACTATCCTCCTGTCTGTTACGTAAGAACAAACAGTATGTACAGCAAGACTTAAACTGTCAGTCTTTGATACTTGTTTTATTAAAATTATCGATTTTTAACGTGAAACAGCCGAATATTATAGTAAAAATAAAGAAAACAATACAGATTTTCCATACTGCGCACCAAACCGATTTTTCTCAACGGAGGACTAAAATAAAAAACCACAAAACAAAAATTTCTCAATCATCTTCTCAGTACTACATCGAATTATATAAAACATGTTTCTGCTATTCATAAACAACTTTCGCATTTAACAATAATCACTGGAAACTCTTGGCTTTCATCATGATGAAGTAAGTTCTGCTGAGTACAAAATAACAAAAATAATTCTATATATTTTTTAATGCTTGTGCATACAAACTGTACGTGCATCAAAAGTAACTACTTCGGTTAAATAAAAACATAGAAATTACGCGATCAACTAATTTTTATTACTTATAAAATGCAGTTCATAGTCTGTAAGGATATAAAGTACAGAATGGACTAACACTGAATGATATCGATTCTAATTATGTGTAAAACATACAACCAAACAAGAAACCAAAGACAAGTCGTCAGCTCTCAGTTTCTCTGTTACACATGCATTTGTATTTTTTCCCTACGAATTATACTAGTACTACCAAACTGTAGTTTTGATAGAGCGATACGCCGTTCAGCACCCAGTTCACTCCGCGTTGTTACTTAGTGGACGATGTGTTTCCGTTTTTCTGTACGTGGTATAAATCTTCAAGACGTTGCCTCTTGAAACACTAAAGACTTCACCTACTTTGGCTACGGACGCACTCATCCTAAGAACATCAGTAGTTCGCCTCCGTTCGAATTCACTTAGCGCCGACATAATGCAAGCACAACTACACTCAACACTGTTTAGACCACGATTGACACTTGAAATGCAATGATGACATTTCACAGATGCCTTTCGTGGTCAAACGCAATAGCGCCACCTGCAGCCTTCACTAACACCTGCATTTATTTTCAAGCAATAATTTCTCCACGCCCTATAAGTCATCGGGATAGTGAGAAATTCAAATTTGGAAAAGGCAACATTACTTAATATCGTTAACGATATTCTTACAGTTCTAGAGAACATTTCAGTTGTCTGAACTGGGGAAACAAATAGGGAATAGGTATTAACAGAATATATCTGATAGGAGTTCACATTACGGCTGATATTTTTCAGTTTGCCGCTGGTGCAAATCTACTTTAACAACGATTTGATGAATTTGATACGGCAAGTTTGTAAATGGACTTAAAAATCATTTGTAATAAGACTGAAATAATCTGTTCCCAGTATTTCGTAAAATACTGCTAATTGTCAATAAGGAGAGAAAAACTGTGACGATCTTTCTTATTTAGGTGAAACATGGATAAATAGGGGAACGAAATAAACATGAAAACCAGATTTCACACAAACACTGAGAATCATTCAATAGTGGAAGATGGTTTAGTCAGGAAAGGATAGCTACTTGCTGTGAATTAATAGGAGAGGCAAATGTAATTGACTTTTATGGGAGGTACGTATATTTCGTGAAGTTGGGTAAGGAAAATTTTCTAAATATATGTTTTGAGGAAAAGGCATCAAGAGTCAAGCCTTAGAAGAATAAATACAAAAAAAGAAGCACTGGTAATACACTGAAGCTGTCTCAGTATGTTTGCAGAAAAACTACTTCTCGAAACAAGGTCAGGAAGAACGTCTTAATACCTTCCATTTTACCTGACAGAGTTGGTATTTTCCGTACTGGGCTGAAGGAGCATATGAAGAACAAGGGCTCGTTAGGGTGGTAAACCAGTACAATACATGTGACTGCAAGCAGTTCGAATCCCGGCGATAAGACGGAACAGTGCCACTTAAGAGACGTTTAGATTTTTTGGCGTGTGTGGTAAAAATAATGGTAAAAAGCGTGACTCGGATGCCTAATGTGATGGTTACTTTTGACATTTAATTCGAATGAGGAGAATGACGAAACACGCTGGCCAGTCTGGTGAATTTGCGTGTTGAACTTCTGCTCGATACTTAGCTCATGCGTATGGCTATGTGTGCTGGTGAGAGTGTTCTTGTTTAGTGCTAGCTCATTCGAAAGAGCATGCAGGCGATATGCAACGGCTTCTACCGACGAAGTTTCAGCAAGTTCACTGTATAGAAATGAAGTGGCCCTCATTGCTGTCAGATAATAAATGCGACGCGCATCCATCTAGAAGTCTACCGTCTGAATCTTCACAGTTGTCTCAAAAACTGTAATAACTAGCATCGTAGGACCAGTAATAATGATATAAACAGAACTGGCCGTAATTTTTTAACTGTTAATTATTAAAATAAATAGGGAAAAGGTAAAGTGTCAAGTAATGTCTCACCGAATGCAGTAGTTTGAAGGAGTTAACTATAATAAAATACAGGGCTTGAATTAATGAGTAATGCGCAAATAAACGCACCATCTGTCACAGCATTTGAAGATAACGATTAGATGCTCAACAGAAGTAAAAAGGGAAAAAAATATATAAAGCGGGTGAAGAGCATTTGGCAAATTAAATGGAAGTTCCTAAACTAAGCTAAAAGAGTGTCTGGAACTGAAAACTTTGTAATGCTATTATCACATCCATACGTGGAACTATTCAAAAACATATTTTTTCATCAAACAACGGACAGATCCATGTTGCAAACGACTAAGATTGGCAGGAAAACAAAAATAATTCAACGAACAGAGTAGGCTGGAGGACCTAATTATAAATGCGATGAAAATGTAATGAAGATGGGCGATACATACTTTCAGACGAATGGCTGATGGCCAGAGCTGGGGACTGTAATGCCTGGAGACATTTGGAAGTGCCTACATCGAGCAGTAGATATAAAATGTGTTATGATGATGGTTGGGATCGTTATGGTATCAATAAATGAATCACTGATTTCAGAAACAGCATTAGTCCATGCATGTTGATTTTGAGAAAAACGGAAAAATAAGTTTGTGGGCCTGAGTGTTCTATTTTCTTTGACAGCTCTATTTTACTTTGAACGACACAGTTTCTGGTGATGTCCATACACTATTTTCGATGATGTAATGATTAGATTATATAATGATTTAAATACGCAAAGTTCGTGGACATGTGCTGTTTCTGAAATCAATTGGTTGCCAGAAATGTAAGTCTGTGTTATTCACCAGTTTATTTGTAAATTTATTATGTTCAATACAAAAATTGCTATTATTAGGCTTCATAACAGTTTATGAAGATCAGTTATATTATTTCTCATCACCAAAATTCTTATTTTATGTGTACATAACAGATTCTGAACAACTACTTTTAACTACAAATTACAATTAGGTAAATAGCAAGCTTAGTGAAATATCGCTTGTACTCATGTCTATTTTTCACTGTCAGGCCCTCTGCTGTCTACTGAAAGCCAGTTGTAGAGAGATCTGTAAAAGGATAGGTGGTCTTAGGGATATACGGCAAGCAGATTGCTTATCCTCCTTAGCCTTTAGTTTGTGACACCATGGATACTTAAGAAAGCTTTTTTGCGCACCTCTGATCGTCCAGTGCTAAAATTAATAAAATACTGGAAATTGTTGCATTTTGGTTTGCAGTTGGCCCCTTATGGTACTCTTCTTCGTCTTCTGGAAATATTACCTACAGTAATCAGCCCTTGGAGATAAGAATCTTGTGCGTCCTTTGATGTCATGTTGTAGAATAGTGAAAATACTTCGTTTCCATCCTCTGCAGGTATTCTTCCGAAGCAGTTTTTATGACATCTACAAAATTACACAGATATATCAGTCACGCAATAAATCCTTAGTTTACTATTTTACTGACGTATAACCTCCCGTATTAGAACATTACTTACTTGCAGTCCACACCAATGATTTTCTTTGAAACTAACTTTCCGCTGTAGTTTTTGTACTCTAAACCTTTAATTTGCGATTTTTTTATGATTTCACGCTGATACTCAACATTCTTTACACTTTTTTCCTCTTTCTACTTTCACCACCATCATGTACATCCATATCTTCCCTGTTCAACATTGCTGTGCTTCACAAAGAAAAGCCGTGCGAACACAGAGATGATATTACACAACAGGCTAGCCAACATTGGCTGCAGAAATAACACTAGTCCAGGGCAAGTGTTTTTTCTCCTATCACTCATAACGTCGGGATCTTGTTTGTCCCACTAAGAATGATGGACAAATGTTATTTCTGCATTCATCCGATAGAGGGAGCGCCATAACATGGAAATAAGACCTTAACTCAATTTAACCAAAAAGTGGACAAGTATTGTTTCTGAATCAGCGATTCAAATGTATCGGGAATTCTTTACCACAACTGACGAACATTGTCATTTAATACTAACGATCGCAGGCTCCATTCAAGCGGTTAAAAGTAATATTGAATCAACTACTTTGTTTAGCTACATATTACGCAAATTCCAATCCTGGCTGTTTCAGTTTTATTTCTAGATCATGCCCACTTAGACAAATTATAGATTCACGTATATCTTCTGAAGAAGGCTCAATTATTTGGACTGAAACCTACGTAAAGGTTGGTTTCATTACCGCAATCGAAACTGATAGTTTCTTATAAATCTTGGAGATTATTTATAGCTAATACTCAGGACAATACATTAGAGCATTCACCATCATGCTGAGTCATAAAAAAAAGTAATCTCTGCATGCTCGAGCAGATAATACGTTCGAAAAGGTTCGAAAAGTAGTTTATGGAAATAATTTCGTAAATGACTGATGGCAAATGTCTTTGTTTCTATTTACTGTCACCGAAAGGAATGACGAAAAATTACAGACCTATGCGTGCTAACTGCTCCTTAACGGTGATTGTAGCAATCGGTGAGCAATCTGATACATGTGAGTCTATTTGCACTGAATGATCCCCGCTGTGCCTGCTCGGGCGTTCCGGCAGCCTTCGCGCCGTTAATGTCATCATCACGAGCAGGCAGCGGCCGCTATTGAGGTTGGCCTGTCCACACAGCGCAGCACAGGCGGCGCCACCGTGGCGCAACCCTGCGACGCCCGTCGCTACGCCGGCGGGCAGCGGACCCGTTTCTTTCGCGGCGGCTGATAGCGTGACGACGATTGCGCGGATTTCGGTGGACGCCCCCGACAGACACGTCGGGCGGCGATTTCTGTTGCGTCAGCAGGTGTCGAATACTTCGGGCCCTGCTGTACGCCCTTCACCGTATAAAGACAGCTTTCTTGCATACTTACTGTCACATCCATTACCTCGCGTTTCATTGTTTAGTTTCCGTTAGTTACCAGTAGACTAACAATTTAGGTATCACTAACTGCAGTGGAGTCGAAAAACCTGTGGCACAATGAGCGGCTGAGTGATCTTTGTAAAACTGAACCAGTATATTTATTAGCTCACACGCATTCTGCTACTATCGCCGTTTTTAGGTACTACTTCATCTGGTTCTCAATAAGAAAACGTTTATGAGATGCTTCTGACGTATGTCACTCTTGCGGCTTTCTGCGCCTATAGTTTCATTATACCTCCTGGCGACGGTTTTAGTTGGACCTTATATGGTATACGATATAACAGAGAAGAAAAATGGAAATGAGCGTACGGCACTGTGGGCCGGGAGTCCCCCATTCGGGGAAGTTCGGCCGCCGACGGCAAGCATTCGAAGCCACATTGGGCGACCTGCGCGTCGGAGATTGGAATGAAATAATGGTGGGGAGAACACAACACCTAGTCCCTGAGCGGAGAAAATCTCCTGCCTCATCCGGGAAATGTACCCGGGGCCCTTGGCGTGGCATTCCACCGCGCTGACAACTCAGCTAACGGTGGCGCACATAAGCTACAAGAAAATACGGCCAATATACAATAAGTACAAGGACAAAGTGGAAACAATAAGAATCAAAGACGAAGAATGTAATGTCCGGATTGTTAACGGTGTAAGACTGGGTTGCAGTCTTTCTGCTCTAATTTTCAGTCTGCAAAACGACGAAGGAATGACGGAAATAAGGAATGTTTCAGGATTAGTCTTTGGGAAGTGCACATAATACATCCAATACCTTTTTTTCTAATTCAACGAATAAACTGAACTTGTTGTGCCTGATTGGAGCATACACATTAGACCATGTGCCTTCAGCTTCACATTTTTTTCGACTCTACATATGTTTTTGGATGGGGTCCGCCTTTAGCAAAACAGAATTTTGTTTTTTATCCCAAACACGTAGCACTGCTGTTACAGCATCATCAACAGGCTTTTATTTTATGACTGTTAAACATAAATAATGTTCTTGGTTGTTTGTATACATGTAATGTTAGTTTTTAAAATCGTAATTACAGATTTCGAAGAAACACATAAAATTATGAATTCATACATTTTTACTTCATGATGTGGTTTTCCTGCTGCGAAGAACATTCTTTATGTTTAACAGACATAAAATAAAAGCCCGCTGATGATGCTGTAACTGCAGTAAACATGTTTGGGATAAAAAAAACAAAATTGGGTTTTGCTAAAGGCGGACCTCATTCAAAAACATATGTATCGTTAAAGCAAACACGGACAGAAGGGCTTCAATCCCAAGATGGTTTTCCGACTCTGTATGTTCCCGGTAGGTTGCAGCATCTGCTTAAAGGAAGTTTTTTTTTTTATCGCAGTGTCAGTATGTATTCCAGATACAAAGGTAATTCCTGTTCGTTTTTAGCAATTTTCGACTACAGTGTGTTAGAACTTGTTGTACTATGTGAGTTAACGAGCATTTAGCTCTCATTTAAGTACATGGCCGAAAGAGTCTGCCTTCAGGAATTGTGTAACGAAACCTGTCGTCCCGGACCGGATGCCACAAAGGGCGCAGATTCACCACAAGATGGGGAAACTAACAGGCGTCTATTGCCTATTGAGGTCTAAGCGTTCTTGAGTGCGAGTGAGACAGACGAGAACCTACGTCGTAGGGAAACCTAGTAGAAGGCTTTTGTGGCCAAGGAGACGTAGCAGTGTTAAATATGGCGGACCTAAGATCCGCCATAAACATTGATGAAAACTATTTAATTCTGTAGTAGTGCAGGGAATCAAGCCACAGTAATTTTAATCTGCAATCCTCCATAAGTTTTCATCGTGATCCCAATAAAACTTGAATACTGATAATATCTATAATAGTTTAGAATTTACTGTTAAGGTGAAATTAACAAGTTTTGTAACAAAGACCTGAATGCTAAAATCAGAACGCTTTGGTCGATCTGAAAGATCGACATTTCCTATAGAAGTGCATCATTAAAATGACTAATATTGTAAATATCAACTCTGTCACTTTATTGTTTAAAAGATATAGTAAATTTAAATTATCAGTATTTACAGTTAAGCATCAGATCATCATTTACTCCACACAAAAACACATTGAACGATGACAGCATGACACCTTACTGAATCATTGGGTAACAGAATATTTGTTGTAAAGTTTAATGCCTAATAGTTAGTTTTGTTCTTTATTTATTTATCAGAAACCACATTGGTGCGAGGCTACTGGCAGTGGCATTCAAAGCTAAGAAACAAGTTGAAGTGGTTTTATGTAAAAGCAATTAACGTTTATTATGTAATGAACATTATTGTTGCTATATTTAGAACCTGAAAGTGGCCAAGCTATGATTATTTAAATATGTTAAAATGTAAAATAATATAGAACAAGCTGTAGTCAATCAGGGGACGGTTTCAGGACAGGGGACTGTCGTAGTCAGTTGGGCGAGGATATTCGGCGTTCGGGAAACGCGGTCGGAGACGGGCAGAGTCTAGTCTAGACACCAAAGGGCCAGTGCTGGAGGAGACGCGAAATCGGACGGTCGGTCTTTAAGTAGTTAGGTAGTGAAACGACTTAGAAAATTAGTCTCTGAGCGGTGAGCGGCCGCGCGCCTGGTGTGAACTCTGACTTTTCGCAAAGTTAACGAAGTGGAGTATCGAACTTGTAATTCGCGATGCGATTGTGAATGATCGAACTGTGTCAAATGGATATGCGCTCGAGTGTAACAGTAACTCTAAACACGACCATTTTCGCTATTAGTTTGCTTTCTGAGTAAACATTATTCTAACCAAATCGCAACTGTGTTGCCCACATCATCTATGGGTCGTTAATTTAGTTCCCGATATTATTATTACTGTTATTATATGTTAACTCTGTATTTCGCAATCTTGCCATCAGCCAGACAATTTAACCGAAAGGTCACAACTGTCTAATTTAGATCAACCCCTAGACGAGTTTGAGGCAAGTCATTTCAACGACGAGGAACCGAATGTGAATCCGAACATCTTTGAGATGTTAGCTAGCAACAGTACAAATATACCCTACATTACCGAACAAATGACATACATTGCCGAAAATATAATTCGTACTTCCTTTTACAGGCTTCCAGGTCGCTAAAGATTTATTGTTGCAACAGTGCATGTGGGGTACTCGAAATGATAACATTTGCTGATCAATAGTACAAGCGATTCTGAGGTCGCAGGTATCGACCTATGCTGAAACATCCATATTACTACGTGGTGTAGCTCCAGGGACGGAAATGCAGGCACTGACTCCAGCATCCAGTCGGTCGAAAAAGGCGGCAGAAACTGACATGGAATACGTTTTGGCACGACTGCTCAACCTGTTCACGCACGTTGTTCTGTAAGACTTTGTGGCTGACGAGTCGTCTCACACCATCATATACTACATGTGCTCGACTGGAGGCAATTCCAGAGATCATGCCTGCCAGGGATGTTGCTGCACTTCTTGCAGAGCACATTGAGTCTCAAGGACAGCGCGTGGGCGAGTATTATCCTGTTGGAACATCATGTCACCTTCCTGTTGCAAGAACGGCAGAAGAACGGGTCTAACAACTTTCTGCATATACCGAGCGCTGGTCAGCGTCCCTTCAGAAACACCAAATGTTAAACCATAAAGTTTGGGGAGGGGCCAGTGTTTTTTAGGATGAGTAAACTCTATGAGGCAGCGCAAATGACCATCTCCTGCGTGCACACCGAATCTGCTCTCGTCGCTGAAGAACACGCTGCGCCATTCCATCTTGCAAGCGATCCTCTGTCGGCACGTCGATACTGTGGTGTGACTGGATGACGGGCTAGAGGTTTTTATGCTCCTAGTCCCACCGCTAATAATCGATTCGTAACAGTTCGTGTTGACACGACTGGGCTCAAGCGCTCTTCTGTCCGTGCTGTGGTAGCTGTACGATCTGCCACTGTTGCCCTTACAGTGCGACCATTTTGGGGGGCGTCTGTGCTCCATGGACGTCCAGAACCTCGTCTGCGAGTGCGAGGATGTTTACCTGACGACTGATACCAGCATTGTTGCACAACTGATCGCAGCACGTCCAACTTGGGTGGCAGTTCTCCGAAATGACTAACTATCCACTCGGAAGCCCAGAATGTGACTCCTTTCAAGCTCGCTCAGTTGGTTGTAGGAAACACGAGTGCGTCTTCGTGGCATAGTTTCCTGCTTGCTTCACAAGTTTGCACTTCAGTGAGCCTTCTGTCTGTAATCATTCCCTGTTAAGGGGTAGGTACTAATGGTACTCTGTTAGGTGTGATTCTACGCCGTCTGTTGACGGACGACGCCCAGCAGTGTATGTTTTCGATGTGACGCTGGGGCTACGTTCGGCAATAACCTCCAATTCCACATCTCAGTGGCACTGTTTAGCATTGATTTTTCTGAGTATTGTACATATTTCACTTCTTTTCTAACGTAAATGTTATAGTTCTGGGTGGAGATTTTAATTTGCCGGATATAGACTGGGAGACTCATAGTTTCATAACGGTTGTCAGGGACAAAGAATCCAGTGAAATTTTTTAAGTGCTTTATCTGAAAACTACCTTGAGCAGTTAAACAGAGAACCGACTCGTGGCGATAACATATTAGACCTTCTGGCGACAAACGGACCCGAACTATTTGAAACAACACAGAACAGGGAATAAGCGATCATAAAGCGGATACTGCATCGATGACTTCAGCCGTAAACAGAAATATTAAAAAAGGTAGGAAGATTTTTCTGTTTGGCAAAAGTGACAAAAAGCAGATTTCTGAGTATCTGACGGCTCAACACAAAAGTTTTGTCTCAAGTACAGAGAGTGTTGAGGATCAGTGGACGAAGTTCAAAACTATCGTACAAAATGTGTTAGATGAGTATGTGCCAAGCAAGATCGTAAGAGAAGGAAAAGAGCAACCGTGGTACAACAAACGAGTTAGAAAACTCCTGCGGAAGCAAAGGGAACTTCACAGCAAACATAAACATAGCCAAAGCCTTGCAGACAAACAAAAATTACGCGAAGCGAAATGTAGTGTGAGGAGGGCTATGCGAGAGGCGTTCAATGAATTCGAAAGTAAAGTTCTATGTACTGACTTGGCAGAAAATCTTAAGAAATTTTGGTCTTAAGTCAAAGCGGTAGGTGGATCAAAACAAAATGTCCAGACACTCTGTGACCAAAATGGCACTGAAACAGAGGATGACAGACTAAAGGCCGAAATACTAAATGTCTTTTTCCAAAGCTGTTTCACAGAGGAAGACTGCACTGTAGTTCCTTCTCTAGATTGTCGCACAGATGACAAAATGGTAGATATCTAAATAGACGACAGAGGGCTAGAGAAACAATTAAAATCTGAAACGTCCCCTTTCAACAATTTTACATGACAGTGCTTAAACTGACACACAATATTTTTTTAGCGCAACGCAATCTGACTTTCAAAAATCCCTACAAAAGAATGGCCCTGACTAACATTAACCTATACCCTTCACAAATCACTTACCTCACAAAAATCTTCGTTACTCGAACTACTGCAATACGGCGAGCGCCACTACTGCCAGCTAAATAAAAGATTCAAACTACTGAAGGCACTAACTACTGATAGGGATGGTTAGCAAATGAAAGATTTTAATAGAGAACAAACACTGTATTTACCTTTATAGTCATAATATATATATAGCAGTTCATGACAAATTTCAAAACTCCGCCATCTCTCTCCCCACATCCACCAGTGCTGGCGGCTCACCTCCCACTAACGAAATATCCTCAGGGGGGTACACGCTTACTTTGTGTATCATGTGTTTGGCAAGCACAAGGAGCCCCAGCTAATATGGTATTTGCTTATACAACTTTACACATCGGTACCATATTCCTCAAACACATAAATTACATAGCTATCTGATCATTTAACTGAGAGATAAACATTTTTTTACTACATCAGTGACACATGTTTACGTAATTACACCGTTGGATAACTTCACACTTACGAAATTGTATTTTGTCTGTACTTTGTGAACTGTTCATATTTTTTCGGACCAATTGTGATATTATGAGAGCTTTGAATGATATATTTGGTATTGGATCATAATTTTTAAAGTACGTTTGAGGCAGATGACACTTTTGACATGAGCAGAGAATTTTTTTTAGGTTTTTAAATTATTGGAGGAAGCTACGACGATTTTGAGAGTTGACTGAGGTGTTATGATGTTATTATTACGATGACTACGTTTATTATGCTGTTGCGGTATGTTTATGATCAATAAGCTGATGCTATATGAGTTATTTGATTATGCTACGTATGTTATCCAGTAAATACTAATTTTGTAATACATTTCCCAAAAATGGGGGAGCACAAAGACATTTCCCTTCACAGGAACTGCATACATAATTTTCTTTTCAACTACTTGGTAATTTTTTTTTTGGTAGAGTAAGTTTTTGTGATGCATCACTCTAGTGTTAAGATGTGACATAAGTATTAAACATGGCCATTTTTAGTGCAATATTTTTTTTTGCTTGAGCTATGTCATGTATAGATATAAGTTAATACTTCTGCTGCTGCTGTTTGCCAGGCATAGTGCTACTAAATTTCACTTTGTATTACTCTGTTAAGCTAGTTTTACTACTGATTTATTTTTCTTGTTGCTGCACATTGGCTCATATTAGTTGTAATGTTGCATTGCTTGGTAATTTAGATTTACTGTAGCTTGCTCTGCAATTTTCCATTTTTTTCCATTGCTGTTTGTGTTAATTTGTCATGTGCTGCTGCATTGCCTCGTCCCTAGGCATATATATATCTGAGCTCAGTAGATTTAAGTTAGCTTAAGAGGGGGTAGACTATATAACAATTTTACATGACAGTGCTTAAACTGACACACAATATTTTTTTAGCGCAACGCAATCTGACTTTCAAAAATCCCTACAAAGGAATGGCCCTGACTGACATTAACCTATACCTTTCACAAATCACTTACCTCACAAAAATCTTCGTTACTCGAACTACTGCAATACGGCGAGCGCCACTACTGCCAGCTAAATAAAAGATTCAAACTACTGAAGGCACTAACTACTGATAGGGATGGTTAGCAAATGAAAGATTTTAATAGAGAACAAACACTGTATTTACCTTAATAGTCATAATATATATATATAGCAGTTCATGACAAATTTCAAAACTCCGCCATCTCTCTCCCCACATCCACCAGAGCTGGCGGCTCACCTGCAACTGCGCAACGCTACGCGCTGTTCACATCCAGCTGCCGCTGCTCAACACTACAATGGCAGACAACAATGCAAACTAGCCCCAGGCTGCACACAGCACAGCCAGTGATTTTCATACAGAGCACTACGTAACGTTGCCAATAAGAAAATATAAACAGCCTACTTACATAGTTGCCAATAAGAAAATATAAACAGCCTACTTACAAATCTCTCAAAAGAGGAAAGACCTCTAGACAAGATGGGATACCAGTTCGATTTTACACAGAGTACGCGAAGGAACTTCCCCCCCTTCTTGCAGCGGTGTACCGTAGGTCTCTAGAAGAACGTAGCGTTCCAAATGATTTCTAAAAGGGTACAGGTCATCTCCGTTTTCAAGAAGGGACGTCGAATAGATGTGCAGAACTATAGACCTATATCTCTAACGTCTATCAGTTGTAGAGTTTTGGAACACGTAATATGTTCGAGTATAATGACTTTTCTGGATACTAGAAATCTACTCTGTAGGAATCAGCATGGGTTTCAAAAAAGACGATCGTGTGAAACCCAGCTCGCGCTATTCGTCCACGAGACTCAGAGGGCCATAGACACGGGTTCCCAGGTAGATGCCGTGTTTCTTGACTTCCGCAAGGCGTTCGATACAGTTCCCCACAGTCGTTTAATGAACAAAGTAAGAGCATACGGACTATCAGACCAATTCTGTGATTGGATAGAAGAGTTCCTAGGTAACAGAACGCAGCATGTCATTCTCAATGAAGAGAAGTCTTCCGAAAAAGAGTGATTTCAGGTGTGCCGCAGGGGAGTGTCGTAGGACCGTTGCTATTCACAATATTCATAAATGACGTTGTGGATGACATCGGAAGTTCACTGAGGCTTTTTGCAGATGATGCTGTGGTATATCGAGAGGTTGTAACAATGGAAAATCGTACTGAAATCCAGGATGATCTGAAGCGAATTGACGCATGGTGCAGGGAATGGCAATTGAATCTCAATGTAGACAAGTGTAATATGCTGCGAATACATAGAAAGAAAGATCCCTTATCTTTTAGCTACAATATAGCAGGTCAGCAACTGGAAGCAGTTAATTCCATAAATTATCTGGCAGTACGCATTAGGAGTGATTTAAAATGGAATCATCATATAAAGTTGATCGTCGGTAAAGCAGATGCCAGACTGAGATTCATTGGAAGAATCCTAAGGAAATGCAATCCGAAAACAAAGGAAGTAGGTTACAGTACGCTTGTTCGCCCATTGCTAGAATACTGCTCAGCAGTGTGGGATCCGTACCAGATAGGGTTGATAGAAGAGATAGAGAAGATCCAACGGAGAGTAACGCCCTTCGTTACAGGATCATTTAGTAATCTCGAAAGCGTTACGGAGATGACAGATAAACTCCAGTGGAAGACTCTGCAGGAGAGACGCTCAGTAGCTCGGTACGGGCTTTTATTGAAGTTTAGAGAACATACCTTCGCCGAGGAGTCAAGCAGTATATTGGTCCCTCCTACGTATATCTCGCGAAGAGACCATGAGGACAAAATCAGAGAGATTAAAGCCCATACAGAGGCATACCGACAATCCTTCTTTCCACGAACAATACGAGACTGGAATAGAAGGGAGAACCGATAGAGGTACTCAAGGTACCCTCCGCCACACACCGTCAGGTGGCTTTCGGTGTATGGATGTAGATGTAGATGTAAATCTATTCACTTTAAACATATTCTAAAATTGTAGTGAACCACACCGATTTTTTAAATTAGTTGTTTTACTCTCATTTAGTAGCTGAAAAATGTATTAACCACCAATAAAAGCTTCTGATTCATAAAATCCTAGCCCATGACTGAGGGGGTCAAAGGATATCAGTGAAATAATTCGCTGATGACGTTGCTAATCTCAGTCAGAGAACATAAAAATTGAATTGAACTGAATGAGTAGTCCAATGAAAATGTAAAATGATGCAAGTAAGGCAAGGACGGACGTAAGTGTTGAGAACTGGCGATAAACTTATCACCAAAATTGAGGATCTCGAAATGCGTATGTGCAGTCATTGTCCTAAATTGGAGGCAGAGTATCAAATGTTGAACGAAGCAAGAAGTTTCTAAGAGTTTGCTATCACTGATAAAGAAGTTATTCCTTGACGAAATAAGTGTACTTTTATTAAACATAGGTCTTAATTTGAGGAAAATATTTCAAAGAACGTACATCTAGAGTACAGCTCTGTATGGACGTGAAACATGAGGGCGGGAAAACCAGAAAAAAAAGTAATGGAAGCGTTTCAGATGTGGTACTACCGAAAGATACTGAGAATTGAGCGGACTAATGAGATAAGTAATGAGAAGATTCTTCATAGAATCAGCGATGAAAGCAGTATATATTCAACAGTGACGAGAGGTAGGGACAGGGCAATAGGACAAGTGTCAAGACATCATACAATAAATTCAGTGGTACCAGAGGGTGCTGTAGAGGGTAAAAGCTATAGGGGAAGACGGAGATTTGGATATATCCAACAAACAAGTGGGGACAAGTGTCAAGACATCATAAAATAAATTCAGTGGTACCAGAGGGTGCTGTAGAGGGTAAAAGCTATAGGGGAGGACGGAGATTTGGATATATCCAACAAACAAGTGGGGACTTTGGATTTAAGTTTTTTAGATGAAAAGTTTGCCAGAGAAGAGGATGTCGTGATTAACATCGAACCAGAAAGAAGACTAATAAAGTGATTTGTGTCGTTCGTTCGTCATGTATCCTCTGGATTTGTAGTGTAACGACGTAAGTTTTGTATAAATGATTTTCTTTTGACATATGACCATGTGCAGACTTCGTCACCAACTTCAGTTATAAAACACTTCAAAATTATTTAAACTCTTTTTAAAGTTGTCGCTGAATGGTTCTTGAACGAAACTGTAATTAAAACATCACCATATCAGTCGTATGCGCAGAATTACGTCACTCAGTCCAACTGGTTTGCGCAAACTTTTTTTCGATTTAGATGTCGTTTGTTTCTTCTCAGAAATTATATTAATGCAAGTTATCTGCTTTAATAAATATTAAAACCACATGGAATAAACTTTCAAGACTCAAACTCGCCATGAACGTTGTCAAAAATTAATAATCTTGTCAAATAAATTAGTACTACTTCTTCCTTAACATAATGCTCCGTAAATAAATTCTCGGAACACTTATTTAAACTTTTGTAGTATACACTAGTTTATTAGCTTCCTATATACTACATATACACGTGAACCTGAGCCTTGACAAGATAGGACTGAACATGACGTCATTGTTGTAGAAACATTACAAATTCTTATTTTTTCAGTTTTTAGAAGCACAACGCAACAACTCGGTTTCAGGATCTTCTGTTGCTCTTTGGCTGTCGACCCGCGACGTATAGTGGCCAGCAATTTTCTCTCTGGTCCCGGCAGTGAAGATGCTGTCTCCGTTCGTTGCGCCGCCCTCTCCGTACATGAAACATAAAAATAAATACAAAACTTTAGATAATTCACAACCATTACAAATATTACAAAATATTAAACAAAACACTAAATTAAACTTATATTCACCTGAAAACTGGGCTGACGCTGGTGGATGGGTGACGCTTCAATTTCGCGTCCCACTACAGATTCTACTGCCTGATGGTACGTCGACTTCTACACGCCAAAAGCGTCAGATCAGTAAGCCTCGTTTGTTATCATTCTGCGAAACGTTATTACGCATACTAGCAACATTTTTATACGCAAAAAATGGAGCGAGTCAGATATGCAAATTGATATTACATTTCAATTTAAATGCAGTCACAGTCGGGGAGATTGCAGAAACGCAAGTTTGTTTTCAACTGCAATACAATAACAGTGACTGTGTAGGTGATATTTTCCTTTTCTTCCCTCTCAAAACACGAAGATTCTCCATTGCATGAACTGGGTGTGAGCTAAGACGATTTCTGTGTTCTTTGGCAGCCACAGAGCAACAGGACAGTTCAGCAGAAGCAGTTCAACATCTCTACCCCCCCCCCTCCCTCCTACCCACGATGGATTAGCAAAATGGGGAAAGTGGCGGTCTCTGGTGCCGGCCTTACGTAGCGATGTTGGAAATAGCCGTTAATTGTCCCCTGTCCGCTTCCTGCGGATACTTTATCATCCAGGTGCATTTTGTAACTTTTTTCTTGGTGAGGCCATCAGTGAAACCTTTCTCTGATGGAAAGATTATTTAGTAAATAAGACGGACATTTTTGAGCCATTCTTAAAAGAAAACTTTCTAGGGGATATACCGATCTCGAAAACTTTCTAAAAGATACGGACAGTCCCTAGAAATGATGGTCACATACTTCGGCCTCCTGTTCAGCATCTAGTCCAAAATTATTCCCTTTCTTTCCTCATTTTATGTACACGAAGCTTTCGCAATCTCCGGTCAGAATCCCCCAGGCCGAGTTCGTCCAGCAGAATTCTCGACGATCAGCAGCAACACGCACACAGGCGCGTTCAGCGAGCCATCGGCAACTCCCGCACCCAGCACGCTCACACTCCAACAGTGGTGAGGTTTACGGGCAGCACTAGGATAACACTCTGTAATTTCACTGTTAGGTTCTACCTAGTTACTGGCGCAGGAATAGTTGCACAACAACTTTACTTGTATTCCTAGCATAAAAGTAAACGCAGTTGTCGAATTGCGGATTTGAGTCAGTTAAAACTTAATATGTCACGAGGTTAACGTAGTTCCCTCCCTAAAATTTGCTAAAAATAAGTCTGTTCAGTTTTATCTTTTTTGTATTTATTATTATTGTCGCTACGTCTTAGTGACTTTTGCTGAATGTCTGACAATGCTTTTAAGGAAATCAGTTTGTGCTAATAAAGTCAAAATTTATCATATCCTTTAATTTCATTTCATAGCTACTCAGTCCCGTGCGTAATTAAGGAAACTATGTGTTATCCTCAACCACTGATCCATTGGTGAGCCGAAAATTAGCGTTTATTAATTCCATTGCGCGCAGTTCAATTGGCGTGGTTCCTTGCGGAAGGGATCTAGGTAGATAACTAACTAGCATCCTTTCCCGCTCGATTTAGATCTTCATCTACATGCCTACTTTGCAATACTCACTCAAGTGCTTGGCAGAAGTTTCATTGCACCGCTTTCAGACTATTTATCGACCATTCCACTTTATAATATTACGAAGGATAGCGAAAACCTAAGTCTTTCAGTGCGAGGTCTGATTTCTTTTGTTCTATGGTCATTTCGTCTTATGTAGGTGAGAGTCAAAAAAATATTTTCGAAGTCAGAGGAGAAAGATGATGAACGTAATTTAGTGAAAAGACCTCGCAGCAATGAGAAACACCTTTGTTTTAGCGATTGTGTAGCAATAAGGACTCATTAAATAGTTTTTGAAGCTAACTGCCAACAACTGTTAACAATTTTATAATAGTCGTGACACGCATCTATGCATAGATTCATTATTGTCATTACCCGTTTTAGTTAACAAATACCTTGACAGTATAAATATTTGAATGCCCTCTGCTCAAATTTTTATCAAGATTGATTTTAACTTGTTTCAATACACAATAACTTAAAGCGAGCTTCCAATTACCGACAAGTTTTTAAGAATAACTGGTTTAAGTCTTGTCGGTGCCAGTTTTTCTTTCTTTGTAGCGATTCCCATTAGAGTTAGAGGCTGCAGACAAGACTTAGTATACAACTTTTCATAAGGTTCCCATGTCCACAAAAGTACCGTTTGGACGCCAAATAAGTTTGAAGAACGAATCACTCTCGAATATTCCACCTAACAACATGCACAAAACGGAGACAGCGAGCTCTACCGTATGGACACTATAGGAGTCCATGGCCAAGGTAATGTTTCGAGTAGTCGTCGTAGGGTTGTTTTGTGTGTGACGAAGGACGTCCTCCTCAAAGTTGAGAGTGCAGCACGTCCGTTGAGCACCACAGCCAAGCCTCCTAGTAGCGAACGTAGCAATTTCTCGCAGCCCAACGGAAACAGTACGTGATGATATAAATACAACGGAGACTAATTGTGGTGCCCTCTTCTTAGTTTGTGTGCGTACCGTGCAGTGGGAGATGATAAAGTAATCCGATCATCAAACTCATTTCATATCCAAATGGCACACTTCCGGACATGAATTCCTTATCAGAACTTGTGTGCTAAATCCCATCTACATCCCAAGGAGCTTATTATAGGAGTTGTGAATCATCCTCTATCTGTCGTTGCGAAGGCGAGACCGGTGTGATACAGCTTCCTGGATTCAGCGTTAGCTTTTATGTTGGAGATTTTAGCCTGTTACAGAAAGTCTGTAGTAGCAACTATCAGCGCTACTATTTGAACTATTTCAATTAAAATTCCAATTTATGATTAGTTTTAACACTGACCGAATGAATGATTGTCGTAATTCAGCGTGTGTGTGTGTGTGTGTGTGTGTGTGTGTGTGTGTGTGTGTGTGTGTGTTTTAGGGCATTTTTAAATTTTAATTCTGGCTGAAGTTTTATTATACTGCCACATTAATCCACATCCATTCTCCAGCTAATCCATCGACGTTTAGTGGTTTGGAACTCGAACCCGTACACCACTTTGTGAAACTCAAGATCAGTTGGCCGTGGAATTGAGCCTGGACACCACTTTACGGGACTATCGTTCGGTGTGTGTAATCGACTTTGTTTGTTTGTATCTTTCTGGATAAAAGGTTAGGCTTAAAATGAACTATGGCAGTTTTAGATAAACCATTCGTCCTACAAATCTGACTGAATTTGAGGTTTCACTGACACTA
The DNA here is from genome assembly GCF_023864275.1 of Schistocerca cancellata. Lineage (NCBI taxonomy): Eukaryota > Metazoa > Arthropoda > Insecta > Orthoptera > Acrididae > Schistocerca > Schistocerca cancellata. Next base: position 619,866,290 of record NC_064627.1, read on the forward strand.
ATCGGCAAATACTTGGAGTCTTTATTCGCTTTCTTTCTGGTTAATATTCACATTTAACGAGATTCATTCAATAAACAAAGCCCCAAAATTTTTCTTCACTATACCTTTATCCTTAGGAGTTACGATATGGTGACAATATCAGTCAACATTTTGCTTACTTGTACTGTTTTTCTACGTAGCCTCCATCATATAGTATGGTCTTTCACCAGCATCATGTCATTATGTAAGAGCAGGTATTCCCTGCTGCTAAAAGCTGTTGTTCTGTGGTCATAGCCATGTTTTCGCTGAATGAATTATTTCTCGTCACCTTTAAAGTGTGTCCCACGGAATAATGGCTCAAAGACGTGGAGGTCTGTGGATGCCACGTGAGAACCATAGAGTGGATCAGTCAATGACGCCCAAGCCAATTTGGCGAAGTGTTCTGACTTGCGTGTGTGTACGTTGTAGTGGTGGAATAACATTTCCTATGGATTCTTGTCAGACCGACAACACCGGAGACGGTTCTTGAGTTTTTTAAGAGCCTCACATGCCTCTGAATCAGTGTCTGACCCATTTGACAAAAATATCGACGAAAATGATACCTTTTGCCGACACAGGGACGTGCTTCTTTGGTGATTGAGTTTGATGCCACTCCTGTGACTGTCTTTTAGTTTCCATCTATAAGTGATGCACCCGGATTTCGTCACCGGTAACATACCGTGGCAGAAAGGCCTCTCCAGTGGCGTCAAACTGCTAAAATCTTTGGTGTGACGTCATACGCGCGTGACTGCGTGTGAGATCGCTCTCTAAGTTTTCATCTATTTTTGGGTTGCAGATATATATTTTAACGGTTTTTTGTGTTAATATTTACTATATAAGTGACTTATTAGTGGTTTCTTCATTCACCTTTGCCTTTCTTGTGTTGTGACCTGATATTTGTGAGTGTTTCGTATCGAGCAACTTAACGTCTTACCCGTGTTTACATTCCGCGCTGACCAGTTGCAGCTGTAGCGGCGCAGCGAAAGCTAAGTACTAATTAATTGTTTGTGTACAGTAGTTTATTTAGGAACTTTAGTAGTCTTCAGCCGGTGTTCTTGGTGTTTTCCAGTGAAATAACTTCAGAAGAAATTTTTGCGAACTGCTTTCAGTTTCGTTACTGTCATTAGACGTTTGATTTTCTTTCTGTGTTAGTATTTTGTTATATTCTCATTTGTTGTTCATTAATACTGTCAATAATAGTAGTTACTTTCCTTGTGGAGCAAGTTTGTGATTATTGTAGTCAGTATTTAACATCTTCTTATTGTAGTAGCGGTACTTAGATAAAGTTGTTTTCTTGTTTCAATAACTGTAAAATTTTACCATGAGTGAGAAGTGTGGGCTTTGCCGTAGTTTCGTGAGTAGTGGATTGCGGTGTGAGACTTGTTCGAAGTATTTTCACTGGGGGGAATGCAGTGGGGAAGCCAGTGGGCATTTTGGTAAGATCCTCTCCTGGAACTGCAGGTTATGTAGCAAGAGTAAGTTGATAGAGGAGCAGGAGCGTAAGATCTGTGCCCTTCAGGTGCAGTTGAAAAACGCACAGGAGCTAGATAGGATGAGGAGGGAGAAGGGGGTTGGGAAATGGGAGCTGGCTGTTGGCAAGAGATCTGCTAGGAGAAGGAGATTTTCAGATAGTTTTACTATTGGTGTTTGTAATAGATTTGACCAACTGTCAGAGTCTAGTGGAGAGGAATCTCTAGTAGCTGTAGATGTAGGAAGTATGCAGCAGACCTCAGCAGTTACGGTGGCTAGGACAGTTGCAAAGTCTAAGAGAAAGAAGAAGGTTCTGCTGTTAGGTAGTTCTCATGGCAGAGGTGTAGGCCAGCAGTTGCAGGAAGTTTTGGGGAGTGAGTACCAGGTCACCAGCATTGTGAAGCCTAACGCAGGATTGGCTCAGGTGACTTTTAACATAGGGGGGTTATGTAGGGATTTTACAAAAGAGGATCAGGTAGTGATTGTGAGTGGGGCTGGTAATAGTATTGATAGGGATGGCGAGTATGACATATATGGTGACCTGGAAAAGATAGCCACTCAGACTGGCAACACGAATGTGCATTTCGTGGAACTGTTTCAGCGTCACGATCGGCCTCATCTTAATACAGCCGTCAGGCGTAATAACATGAGACTTGGGGGTGCGCTAATGACAGAAGGCATGAGTCACATTTCAGTGGTGTAGGTGGAGTCTATCATCAGGACGGGTTTCACTAGACATGGCCTGCACCTCAACAGGTATGGAAAGGGGAGGTTGGCAAAGCTTATAGATGACAGCATAGGTGGGGGTGGTGGGATCACTCATGGGAAAATTCCGGTAGTTGTGGGTGTTAGAGCTGTATCTTTTTTAGATTGAAGTCAGCTGACAGGTATTCCTGCTTAAGGGAAGTCTCTCTAACAAGGAAACCACTTTCTACAAAGCTTAGGTATCCGATTAATGAGGGAATTAGTATATTTCATCAAAACATACAAGGCATTAGAGATAAAGTTAGTGAATTACTTATAGATGTTGACTCTGAAATTATTGGTATATCTGAACACTTCTTAAATAAGGAGATAATTCAGAGGCTTCCTTTACCAGGATACAGGTTGGCTGGCAGCTTTTATAGGAGCTCTTTGCGGTGTGGGGGAGTAGCCATGTATGCGAAAAACGGTATCCCATTTGAGTCAATTGATGTTTCAAAGTACTGCACTGAAAAGGTGTTTGAATGTTGTGCAGGTGTGGTTAAATTTAGTGGAGCTAAACTTCTTACTGTTGTTATTTATAGATTCCCAGACTCCGATTTCACAACGTTTTTGCTAAAGCTAGAGGAGGTTCTTGGTTCACTTTATAGGAAATACAAAAAGTTAGTTATATGTGGTGACTTCAATATAAATTGTATAAGTGACTGTGCAAGGAAAAGGATGCTGGTAGACCTCCTTAATTCATATAATCTTATGCAAACCGTATTCTTTCCAACGAGAGTGCAAGGGAACGGTAGAACAACCATAGACAATATTTTTGTTCATTCGTCATTACTAGAAGGGCATTCTGTTTGCAGAATGGTGAATGGCCTTTCAGATCATGATGCACAAATTTAAGTCTAAAAGATTTTTGTGCTGCAACGCAGGTTAAATATAGTTACCAACGTTTTAGGAAAGCTGATCCAGTTGCTGTAGAGACTTTTGTAAACCTTATCAAGGAACAAGAGTGGTAAGATGTTTATGGTGCTGATACAGTAGACAATAAATATAATGCTTTCCTCAAGACTTTTCTCGTGCTCTTTGAAAGTTGCTTTCCGTTAGAACGTTCAAAACAGGGTACTAGCACAAACAGGCAGCTTGGGTGGCTGACTAAAGGTATAAGAATATCTTGTAGAACAAAGTGGCAATTATATCAAAACGTTAGAAACAGTCACAATCTAAATGCAGTAGCCCATTACAAACAGTATTGTAAGGTGCTTAAAAATGTTATTAGGAAGGCAAAAAGTATGTGGTATGCAGATAGAATAGCTAAGTCTCAGGATATAATTAAAACCATATGGTCTGTCGTAAAGGAAGTGGCTGGTCTGCAGAGACAGGTCGAGGATATAGAATCAGTGCGTAGTGGGAATGTCCGTGTTACTGATAAGTCGCATATATGTACAGTATTTAATAATCACTTTCTGAATATAGCAGGTGAACTAAATAGAAACCTAGTCCCAACAGGGAATCATATAGCGCTCGTAGAAAAAAGTGTTCCGAGACTGTTACCTGAAATGCTCCTCCATGATACTGACAAGAGGGAAATTGAGTTAATAATTAAATCACTAAAGACCAAGAACTCTCATGGATATGACGGGGTATCTAGCAGAATACTGAAGTATTGTTCCATGTATGTTAGCCCAGTACTTAGCCATATCTGTAACTTTTCCTTTGGGAGTGGTCGGTTTCCTGACCGATTAAAGTACTCGGTAGTGAAGCCAATTTATAAAAAGGGAGACAGGGATAATGTTGATAATTATAGACCTATTTCTATGCCATCGGCGTTTGCTAAAGTTATCGAGAGGGTTGTATATACAAGGTTACTGCAGTATTTAAATTCACATAATTTGCTGTCAAATGTACAGTTTGGTTTTAGAAATGGTTTAACAACTGAAAATGCTATAGTCTCTTTTCTCTGTGAGGGTTTGGACGGATTAAATAAAAGGTTCCGAACGTTAGGCGTTTTCTTTGATTTAACGAAGGCTTTTGACTGTGTTGACCACAAAATATTACTGCAGAAGTTGGAACATTATGGAGTAAGGGGAGTAGCTTACAATTGGTTCGCCTCTTACTTTAAGAACAGAAAGCAGAAGGTAATTCTCTGCAATATTGCGAGTGGTAATGATGTTCAGTCCCAATGGGGCACTGTTAAATGGGGCGTTCCCCAAGGATCGGTGCTGGGGCCACTGCGGTTTCTTATTTATATAAATGATATGCCTTCTAGTATTACAGGTGATTCAAAAATATTTCTGTTTGCTGATGACACCAGCTTGGTAGTGAAGGATCTTGTGTGTAATATTGAAACATTATCAAATAATGTAGTTCATGAAATAAGTTCGTGGCTTGTGGAAAATAATTTGATGCTAAATCACAGTAAGACTCAGTTTTTACAGTTTCTAACTCACAATTCGACAAGAACTGATATTTTGATCGGACAGGATGGGCATGATATAAGCGAGACGGAACAGTTCAAGTTCCTAGGCGTACGGATAGATAGTAAGCTGCTGTGGAAAGCCCATGTTCAAGATCTTGTTCAGAAACTAAATGTCGCTTTATTTACCATTAGAACAGTATCTGAAAGAAGTGACATTTCAACACGAAAAGTAGTCTACTTCGCATATTTTCATACGCTTATGTCATATGGTATTATTTTTTGGGGTAATTCTTCTGATTCAAAAAGGATATTTTTGGCTCAAAAACGGGCTGTTCGAGCTATGTGTGGTGTAAGTTATAGAACCTCTTGTCGACCCCTATTCAATAGTCTGGGAATTCTGACATTGCCCTCACAGTATATATTTTCTTTAATGTCGTTTGCTGTTAGCAATATTAGCTTATTCCCAAGAGTTAGCAGCTTTCACTCAGTTAATACTAGGCAGAAATCAAATCTGCATGTGGAATGCACTTCCTTGACTCTTATGCAGAACGGAGTGCAGTATTCTGCTGCATCCATTTTCAATAAGCTACCACAAGAACTCAAAAATCTTAGCAGAAGCCGAAACGCTTTTAAGTCTAAACTGAAGAGTTTCCTCATGGCTCACTGCTTCTATTCTGTCGAGGAGCTCCTGGAAGAGCCAAAAAATTAAGCAAATTCCAGTGTTACATTCTTGATTTTCTTTATTTAAACTAATGACGTGTCGCCTGAATATGTTTCTTATATTTCATTTTATCTGTTTCTACAATCGTGTTATAATTTCATGTATTGACTCGTTCCATGACCATGGAGACTTCTCCTTAATGTGGTCCCACGGAACAATAAATAAAAATAAATAAATAAATAAAAATAATTGAGATGCAATACCTTTTCTTGGACTCTTGTGGTCTTTTGTGAGATTTCGTGGAACCCTTCTTGAGAACAGTTTTGAATATCCAAGAGAGTCGCTCATAGTATACGCACTTCCATAGCTGACCAATAGCTGTAGCGCCAGTTTTCAGGTTGAGGTCTTCACGAGTAATGCCCCCCTTGATATTCACCATGTCAGGAGCAGTGGCTGCGACACGACGCCCCGAACGTGGCCGATCTCGGAGCTCAGTTTCTGGAGTTCGCCACGTTATATCTCTCTCCACCTTTTAGCCTAACAGTACTCCTAACAACTGCGTCATTACCATGCCCCGCATACAAAATATTTATGGATGTGCACCACCGTTTCTGTTTCCACAACCAAGAATTCAAGGGTTTCTTACGTAGATACCATCTGGATGGTTCACTACGACTCTGCCAACTCTTGGAATTACTCGAAACTTTACACATGTGCAGGTGAAACTTGAAATATAGAGTACCTGAAAGGACGTTTTCCTATTTATATCAAAGGCTGTAAAAAATCTACCATTATTTATCGTACGACTCTCGTATGAAAAAGCTGAAGCGTTACCAAAGGAAATACACTACTACTACAATTGTACTTACACTAATTTATATTTAAAAATAGTATTTTAGTTTCCACAACGACTTCTAATCTACAGAATGATTCACCTCAGTCTTTATCATGTCTTTCTCTTTTTGTTATTTTTACATTCAACTTGATTCCCGTGCTAACTACTTAAAATTTTATATACTGCTCAACCGTCGGATTAAGACGAACATCTATCTTATTATTCTTCGTCTGAATGACGTCTGGAAATTAGTTCCACAACGCACCGTAAGATAAGTTTTTACTTCCTCTTACTTTATTACAGTGTACGTGTCTTGTTGTGTTTTTTAGTTTACTGTAACAATAAGTCATGTGTACAAATGTGGATGCTGTCGTACACTACATGGTGTAGGAGAAACATGCCAGGATCGTGGATTGGTGTTTCTCTGTGGAGAACGCGGCGGGGAAGCCAAAAAACTGTCAGATGAAGCTCTTCCATGGAGTTGTAGATTATTTAGTCTGACAAGTAAATCGTGGGACAAGGAAGACAGATTTGTGCCATCTAGGCAGAATTAGAAATGGCATATTTTGACTCAGAGAGCTTGAAAAGGGTAAGAGATAATGGAAGTTGGGAGAAGGTGAGAAGTAATAAGCAAAAGGAGAAAACCTCAGAAACCATATTTCCAATTCCGGTTACCATTCAGTTTTGTTACCTAAAGTGGAAGAAGAGTCTGAACCAGTTTTTGAGCTAAGTAGACTGCAGAAGGGCCGTAGGAACGATTTTACGGCTAAGTTGGTAGAAAAGACACATAGAAAGAAAATCGTCTTGCTGCTAGGGAGGAGTCACGGGAGAGGTGTGGTCCAATTGTTACAGGAAAAGCTAGGTGTAGAATTCCAGCTATCAAACATCTAGCACCAAGCTTAGCCAGATGACAGGGGACATTGCGGCCTTGTGCTGAGATTTTGTTGGAGAGGGCAAGGTAGCTGCATTGGGAGGAACTTGAAGCAGCCTGGCTAAGGATAAGTGGGCTGTCAGCATTAAAGCTGACCTTACACTCGTAAGGGCTTTCTGGACGTTTTGCAGGGACGTGTTTAATACGTTCGTAATCACATTCTTTTATGCTATATGCAACATTTCCATCTGATCAACAATTCTGTCCAGTTTGTGACTGTGTGACCTTAATGTGTACTGAATGCAGAGTTACTACTTGGATAGGAATGTGCACTACATCTGATTCTAATATCCTTCCTTTCTGGCCAATATACATTTTGTCACATTGCAAGCAACTAATTTTGTACACGTCTGACTGATCATTAACTGATTCTCGGTCGCTATTGTGGTGTAATATTTTCCCTAAATTATCATCAATTTGAAATGAAAATATAGTGTTATTTTTTTAAAAACAAATTTTTGATTTTATCACATACTTCCCTACAATATGGAGTTGCACCAAATCTGAAATTTAGCCTACCTTTTATTTTTTCCAAAGTGATTTGTTGTCTACCAAACATCTCTTTGGATTTGATTTTTTTGAAATATAATTTCTGCACTAATTCAGGGTCATAACCATTTTTGGCTGCAATGTATTCTAGGATATTTAGTTCTTTATTTATGTTTTGGTCAGACAGTGGCAATCTTATAACTCTGTCCAGCATAGAATTGAAAAAGGCATGTTTACATGTGTGGGGTGACGTGACTTGTTATTGATTATTAATTCAGTGGTTGTTGGCTTTCTGTATATGTTAAACAGCTGTCTACCATTACACTTTTCCACTCTTAAATCTAAAAAAAATTGTTCTCGTGTTGTCTTCAGTTTCCACTGTGAAATGTAAAAATAAATACATATAATTAAAAATACTGTGAAAGCTTTGAACATCATTGTGATCTCCGTTAATTAAGATTATGGGGTCATCAACATACCTTTTGCAAAGCTTTATTTACGACCCCAGAATTTCTGTTAAATAGTTTATACTCAATAATTTCAAGGAAGATATTGGTAAATGTGGCATCTAAACGACAACCCATTGCGAGCCCATTCTTTTACTTGAAATATCCGTCATTGAAGAAAAAATAATTATGAGGTAAAACAAAGGTCATTAGCTCAATAGATTCAGTAACCTGTGGAACAGTTAACTTTACATGTTGTAAAAAAATGTTGTCTGGCTAACTCAATAGATTCTTCAATTGGTACATTAGTATATAAGTTAACCACATCATGTGGTATTTTGTGGGATTTCAATATTATTAAATATCTATTAATTGACAGATATTCTTAACAATGCATTTTTGTTGGAATACGTAGTTATTGTGTATGACATAGTTCTAAAAATTGAATTTCCTCAATATTAATTTACTTTAATGTGTATTGTCGTCAGATATGGCTTGACAGATTGTAATTTCATGGACTGCTTTGTAGCTTGTATTTTACATGCTTACAGTTTTGACTAGATTGTTGAATACTGCACATTCTAAATTCATCAAACCTGTTATTCTTCTACTTTATATTTATTTTATTAAGTTTTTATATAAAATCAATAAATGGCAGAGCTGTTAGTACTTCAGTTTTGTAATCGGATTGCCATAGAAATGTCTAATGGCACCTTCTTTCGATTTGTTCAAAGTTTTCATCTTTGACATGTTTTGCTATGGATCATGTGTTGTCCTTTTGTCAATGGTCCAGCAGACTTTAATCTTGCTACAATTTTCCGTTTTTATTGGCAGTTATGGTTTTCAGTGCTAACGTATGGCAAAGCATGTCTGACATGTGGTACATCTACGACAGTTTTTGTGAGTATTTCGATTGATTGAAATGTTTTTTCTGTTTTGATCTTATTTTGTCTTGCATTGTCACTTTGTCCACTTTTGCATAAGTATGCTGTACAGCTGCCGTTGACGATGGTTTAAAATCGAAATCAGTAGGAAAATAAATGACATTATTACAGATAACACAATGTGATGCATTTTGTAAAATCCGTACATGCTGTTGACCAGCGCCTAAGCAAGATGGATGTACATAAGTTACCCTTCTTCGGAATCTATTAAACGTTGACACCTGTTACAGATGAAATGTATATTCGAAACGGGTAAAGAATAAATTCTTACCATTTGCAAAAGATGGCTATTCCCAATTTCTTGGTCGAATGAAACTGGGCAGTTGCTGACTATGGTCAGTCAAGTTTATGACATTAGAATGCTCCACTAACGATCATAAGAATTTTAAATTACTGCACCATTTATTCATTTTCTCATTAGTTAAGTGGCCAGTTTTACTTAGCTCACAGTCGAATTCATCAATGTCAATTACAATTAAGTACACCGTAAAAAATTACTGTCTCTGTAAGTATTTTTGTTTATGCGGGAAAACTACACTCTTAATGAGGGACATTTGACGAAATACACTGGTAGATGTAATTTAATGTAACTTCCACTGTTTGAGAGATAACTGAATCGAATTTGTCATTATGTTACTCGCTATGATCTTAATTTTTTTTCTTTTTTTCAAATAGGTAGATCATGATGTTGGGCTGGATACTTCTATATACACTTTCTTATACCCTGAAAAACGAACGTTAAGTGAAGTGCAGAACGAAGTACTTTAAGTGGAGAAACAAGTACATTAATGTTGGCCATAACCGTACAGTAGATTTTGGTCTTCATGTAGCTTTTTTCTTGTTGTCTGATCCTTTTATCTTATCCTTTTGCCAATAATCTTCACTGGAATTTCACAACTAGCAATATGCACATCGTCAGTCTTCTTCCGTACGTTTTTAGTCTCCTAAGGGTCCTGATTCTTCCAGTGTTACCACCATTGAACACCAGCCGAGCATCGTAGGAGGAAGTTTTGACAATGGTAGATGAGCAAAGCCATGTTATTGGGCGTCTCTTCTAAAAGAAGTTATTAAAGCTTTCGCACAGTTTTGTGTTCCAATATCTGTGCATTTCTTCAACAAAATGTAATTACTCGCATCATAAACGGCCTCACAGCCTTCTATAATCTACAGATGTTTTCTCTCATAGCAGGAAAGAAAAAAAAAAGGCAAACAAGCGTAGAATCCTGTAGAATTGATTGAAAAAAGATGGCTTTTACATAATTTGTTGCACGAATTGGAGACAATATTTATAACACTCTTAAGAACTACCTAGTTGCACAAAATGTTTCAACGTTTCTGACGGATTTAATGCACGTTCCCCCTTAAGAAACACTCAGTGTTAGTTGATGTTGTTAGATTAGACTTTTAGTTCCTCGATGCATATTAATATAGAATACGGTTGTCTACCGCGATCACCCAACACACCTGTGTCATTACAGCATCGCTTCTGACGAAAGTCATGCGATACCTCCTAACATCGTGTCGGACCTCTTTTTGCTCGGCGTAGTGCACTAGCTCGATGTGCCATGAGCTCAACAAGTAGCTGGAAGTCCCTTGCAGAATTACTGAGCCATGTTGCCTCTATAGCCGTCCATAATTGCGGAAGTGTTGCTGGAGGACAATTTTGTGAACGAACTGACCCTCGACAGTGTCCCATAAATGTACGATAGGATTCATGTCAGGCCATCTGGATGGCCAAGTCATTCGCTCGACTTGTCCACGATGTTCTTCAAACCAATCGTGAACAGTTGTGGCCCAGTTACATGGCGCATCGTGATCCATAAAAATTCCATCGTTGTTTTGCAAACGTGAAGTCCATGAATGGCTGCAAGTAGCCAAACATAACCATTTCCAATTGATAATCGATTCAGTTGGACCAGTGCCTATTCCACGTGAACACAGCCCACACCATTACGGGGCCACCAAAAGCTTGCACAGTGCCTCGTTGACGACTTGGATGAGTGGCTTCGTGGGGTATACACAACAGTCGAACTCTATCATCACGTCTTACGAACTGAAATTTGAACTCATAAGGTCAGATAACATTCCATCAGAATTTCTAAAATCATTGGGGGAAGTGGCAACAATACGACTATTCACGTTGGTGTGTAGAATATATGAGTCTGGCGATATACCATCTGACTTTCGGAAAAGCATTCCGAAGACGGCAAGAGCTGACATGTTTGAGGATTATCGCACAATCAGCTTAGCAGCTCATGCATCGAAGCTGCTTACAAGAATAATATACAGAAGAATGGAAGAGAAAACTGAGAATGCGCTAGGTGACGATCAGTTTGGCTTTCGGAAAAGTAAAGGGACGAGAGAGGCAATTCTGACGTTACGGCTAATAATGGAAGCAAGGCTAAAGAAAAATCAAGACACTTTCATAGGATTTGTCGACCTGGAAAAAGCGTTCGACAATATAAAATGGTGCAAGCTGTTCGAGATTCTGAAAAAAGTAGGGGTAAGCTATAGGGAGAGACGGGTCATATACAATATGTACAACAACCAAGAGGGAATAATAAGAGTGGACGATCAAGAACGAAGTGCTCGTATTAAGAAGGGTGTACGACAAGGCCGTAGCCTTTCGCCCCTACTCTTCAATCTGTACATCGAGGAAGCAATGATGGAAATGAAATAAAGGTTCACGAGTGAAATTAAAATACAAGGTGAAAGGATATCAATGATACGATTCGCTGATGACATTGCTATCCTGAGTGAAAGTGAAGAAGAATTAAATGATCTGCTGAACAGAATGAACAGTCTAATGAGTACACAGTATGGTTTGAGAGTAAATCGGAGAAAGACGAAGGTAATGAGAAGTAGTAGAAATGAGAACAGCGAGAAACTTAACATCAGGATTGATGGTCACGAAGTCAATGAAGTTAAGGAATTCTGCTACCTAGGCAGTAAAATAACCAATGACGGACGGAGCAAGGAGGACAAAAAAAAAAAAAAGGTCAGGCCACGGTTTCCCAGTCGTCTAGAGTCCAACCGATATGGTCACGAGCCCACGAGCGGCGTTGCAGTTGATGTCGTTCTGTTGGCAAAAGTACTCGTGTGGTCGTCTGTTGCCATAGTCCATTTAGTGACACATTTCGTCGTACTGTTCTGACGGATACGTTCGTCGCACGTCCCACAGTGATTTCTGCGGTTATTTCACCCAGCGTTGCTTGTCTGTTAGCACTGACAACTCTAAGCAAACACCGGTGCTGTCGGTCGTCACTCGGGGCTGTCGGTCGTCAAGTGAAGACCGTCGGCCACTGCGGTGTCCGTGGTGAGAGGTAATACCTGAAATTTAGTGTTCTGGGCACACTATTGAGACTGTGGACATCGGAAAACAGAATTCCCCGAAGGTTTCCGAATCGGAATGTCCCTTGCGCATAGCTCCAACTACCATTGCGCCTTCATAGTCTGTTAACTCCCGTCGTGCAAGCATAATCATGTCGAAAAGCTTTTCAGATGAATCGCTTGAGTACAAATGAAGCTCCGCCGATGCACTGCCTTTTTATACCTCGTGTACGTGATAGTACCGTCATTTGTATATGAGCATATTGCTAAGTCGTGACTTTTGCCACCTTAGTGTATTCCAGTCTGGGAGACTACTGTTCACATCCTTCGAGTTCTTATTCCTAATTTCTGAGTACTCTGTTCCTGAAATGATTGTATATAATCGAATGTCAGGAGGGACAGGAGAAGAGCTCGAAGCTCAGAGCCATCCGGCCCACCTGCTGGGAGGAGCGGCAGGCGGCGATTACAGGCGTCACCCCGCGCTACCGGCCTCCGGTCCATCCAGGGGCAGCGCCAGCACATTAATCTCTGTCCACGCTGAGCCGCCGCCACAAGAAGAGAGCAGAGGGTCACGTGGGCGGCCGCCAGACACGCCAGGAATTTCGCCGGCCTCGCCCGCTTTTTCTGCGCCACGGCGCGCTCTCTTTCATCAGCAGCTACTCCACTTTCGCTCCGCCGCAGGAGGTCCGAGCCGCCTTCTTACTCCTCCCTCCTCATTAAATCCGGCTTTTATGTCGTCTTCCTCATACTTCTTCGTCCTCTTTTTATCACTCTCCCATCTTTCACCACCTTTCACTCCGAGCATTATCCGCCGACGTGTTCCTCGTAACTTACGAGCAGTTCCGAAACACGTTGTAGGTATGGCCTTTTTCCTCCTGTCCGAGGTGAATTCCTCGGGCTCATGAAAGCGCTAATGAAAATCGTCTAATTAGCGAGTTTGTGCGCAGCTTGCGGGAGCGGCCGCGGAGATTTATAGCCCCGGGGGAACGAGTTCCTCCGCGGAGACGCGGCGCGGTGGCATGAATGGCCTGGCGTATGACAGCGTCTGCGTGCTGCTCTGGACTGCCGCTCCGTCCCCTTGGAGGGGCGACCACCGCCCGCCTTCTGGGAACAATGATCTCGCGGCCGCAAAAAGCCAGGCCTGCGGATTTACAGATGACGCTTATAAAGCAGCTGCAGGCATTTCCCATCGCTGGTGACGTCAGGTCGGGCGGGCAGACGAGGCGCGTCTACGTCTTCTTCTTGTCGGGCCGTCGGATGCGCCTGCCGCCGACCGCTGTCGCTGCTGGGAAGAGACAATCGGTCGCAGTCGCGCTGCGGGCCCGCTCGGGCGCGTCATTGTATGCAAAACGCCACCCTGCCGAAAACCATCACTCCGCGCTCCATCCGGCGGTGTCGCCCGCGCGTCTCCCCTACTGCTCCGCCGGTGGCATCCCGTTACAATCACTCATGTCTATCAAATACTTTGCGAGCATTCACCCTCGACATGCATCCTCGACGACGCGTGGAGTTAGCCATAGCAGCAAGCGGAAATCCCGGTTAAACCCCAACGCAAATGGTTCGTTGTCCGAGAAACACGAAATTAACTAACAGGGTTTAGGTTGTTACCGGTCATTCTCCTTTAAGGTTTTGAGAATACTATGAGTGGGATAAGAGGAAAGTTACGTGATTTGAGGGGTGATACTGATTCTGATGATGGTCGATGTAGAGAGGATATAAAATGTAGATTGGCAATGGCAAAGAAAGCGTTTCTGAAGAAGACGAATTTTTTAACATCAAATGTAGATTCAAGTGTCAGGAAGTCGTTTCTGAAAGTATTTAAATGGAGTACAGCCATGTATGGAAGTGAAACATGGACAATAAAGAGTTTGGACAAGAAGAGAATAGAAGCTTTTGAAATGTAGTGCTACAGAAGAATGCTGAAGATTAGATGGGTAGATCACATAACTAATGAGGAGGTATTGGATAGAATTGGGGATAAGAGGAGTTTGTGGCACAACTTGACTAGAAGATGGGATCGGTTGGTAGGACATGTTGTAAGGCATCAAGGGAGCACCAATTTAGTATTGGAGGGCAGCGTGGAGGGTAAAAATCGTAGAGGGAGACCAAGAGATGAAGCAGATTCAGAAGGATGTAGGTTGCAGTAGGTACTGGGAGATGAAGCACCTTGCACAGGATAGAGCAGCATGGAGAGCTGCGTCAAACCAGTCTCAGGACTGAAGACCACAACAACAGTGATTCTGAACCAAAAGACTTTAAATGATCATATGTACCAGAAACGAGACCAGTGAGAAACTTAACATCAGGATTGGTGATCACGAAGTAGATGAGGTTAAGAAAGTCTGCTACCTAGGCACGAAAATAACCCATGACGGACGGAGCAAGGAGTACATAAACAGCGGGCTAACACTGGCAAAAAGAACGTTTCTGGTCAAGAGAAGCCTGCTGGTATCAAACATATGTCTTAATATGAGCAAGATGTCTCTCAGAGCGTACGTTTGGTACACAGAATTCTATGGTAGCGAGACATGGACTGTGGGAAAAGCGGAACAGAAGAGAATTGAAGCATTTGATATGTATTGAAAATTAGATGCCGGCCGGTGTGGCCGAGCTGTTCTAGGCACTTCAGTCTGTAACCGTGCGAATGCTACGGTCGCAAGTTCGAATCCTGCCTCGGGCATGGATGTGTGTGATGTCCTTAGGTTAGTTAGGTTTAAGTAGTTCTAAGTGTAGGGGACGGATGCCCTCAGATGTTAAGTCCCATAGTGCTCAGAGCCATTTTGAAAAATAGATGGACTGACGTGGTAAGGAATGAGGAAGTTCTCCGTGGAATCGGCGAGGAAGGGAATATATGCAAAACACTGACAATAAGAAGGGGAAATATGTTAAGACATGTTAAGACACCACGGAATAACTTCCATAGTACTGGAGGGAGCTCTAGAGGCTAAAACTGCAGAGCAAACCAGAAATCATAATACAGTAAACAATAACTGAGGACGTAGATTGCAAGTGCTACTCTGAAACGAACAGATTTCACAGGAGAAGACTGAGAAGGAAAATCGTTTTCTTAGCCGCATCCGTTACTCAGCTGTTTGAAAATCACGGGCGTCAGTCGCATGTCCTCCTTCACCAGCACTAACAGGCAAATGCAGTCTAATCGACATTACACAACACAGTGTTTTCTTTACGTACGTTTCAATGCGCTCTCCACACGAGCGACGAGTCTGTTGAGTCAGTTCTTGGCCACCGAGGTCACGCCATCCTTCTCCATTAGATTACTGTTTGTGGGCTTGGCTTAAGAGCGAAGTCTGCAAGCGCAGACTGCACACACAGGAGGAGGAACTTCTCGCTTGTATTTGACATGCGTATGCTCAAGTAAAGAATGATTCTACCCGAATTGGCTCATCTCCCCGAGTGAACTCGCATCAGCAACACAACAGCTGCCTGCAAATACTGAAAAATGCATTGCAGTTGATGGTGGACATCTTTTTTGAAGAAATGTACACAATTTAACAAAAAAAATTGGGTTACACTGGTTCATTTACTAGCCCCTGCGTCTGTCCTGTTTCCCACTATTTTCATTACCTTCTTCGGAAAGCCTTAAGAACAGGACATACGTTCATACGACGTTTTTTCTTCGGTATCAGTAATGCTATCATCCATTAAAGCATGTACCATTCAGAAACAATGAATTAATTTTCAGTTGCAAAGATCGACAAACGTCATTTATTCGTACAAATTACTGGTTTCGGCAATTATCTGTTGCTGTGTTCGGATCTGGGTTTACATGCATTGTATAGCACCACTTACTGTACTCAAAGAGGAGATTGTACACTGAGCTAAAGACAGATTCGAAGATGGCAACAGAGAAATGCCGAAACCAGTAATCTGTACAAACGAATGATTTTAGCGATATTCGCAGTTGAAAATTTATTCACTGTTCTTAACTCTACAGATCGCCCCAACGCTGACGACGTTAGATGTGTATTCGTGTACCTTTCGTCTTGAATCACCCTGTATAAATCGATAATAGAAGAAAGTCTCAAGAATGAGATTAAAATTCAGTATATGAGTGATAAGTTAAGTGATAAAGTATTACAGACCCTACTGACAGCAGTTGAAAACCTAACGTGCATATACTACGGATTGAGAGTAATCAGGAAAGATGAAATTAAAGAGAATTAGTTTAAACTAGATACCTGATAAACTTTACATCAAATGTCAGGACCAGGAACAAATTGTAGAAATAGCGTTACATTTAAGCAAAATGTCACATGATGGGCACAAAGTGGAGACAGAGAGCACATTACCACAGGTAAATCATGAATTCCCGCCGAAAGGATGTTAAACAAACATGGTATTTAATTCGAGGAAGAAATTTCTGAAATTGTACTTGTGGAACACAACATTCTACGAAAGTGAATTACAGGCTGTCGGAAAACAGAAAAAGAAGGGTGAGCCGTGGTAAAAATTGCTCTTTTGAAGAGCGCGCCGCAGCGCATAGTGTGAAGCAGTTGTCCCCAGTTTCTGGCGGTGGCGCCGCTATGTCAGTCGCAGCTTTGGTGTCTCCCTCTGGTGGGAAAGCTGAAAGATTGCCTGTTCTCATACAATTAACGGGCGCTATGAGATCGCCAGTCGGTCAGTCTGGGCTATCCTGGGTTAGTCTTGGTTAGTCTGGAGTCAGTTGGGGTTAGTATCTCGACCCCAGCTTGCTAGTCTGTCTCTCGTCCGAATTTGTGGCGCAGTGAGAGAACTCAACGAGTGGTCGCCCGGTCGGGGGCTTAGTTCCTGCATCTGAGTCTGCGCGTTAGGCCGCCAGTCTGCTTGAATTGCTCAGGCAACGGTCATTGGCGGTTGGATCGATCGGTTGGTCGGTCGCGCACTGAGACACAAGATGACTTGTCCGCCTTGAGCGTCAGCGCGTGTGAGGCCGCCACGTGAGTCCAGTGGGCCGCGCCGTATAGGGAGGGGTAGTGGCTTTGCGGCTGACACGAGAGCAACAGGAGCGAAACCACGACATCAGTCTGGCCGGTGCGAGCTGCGACGCCTTGAGACGGAGATCGGCGTGCCTTCCTGCGTCCGTTGAAGCGGCTGGCAGCGGACGGTTCGGGAGAGCGTTTTGGGGGTGCAGCGATAGGTCTTCGCCAGAAATCGCAGTTTATTAGAAGTCAAGTGATTGCTGATATGTTGTTTCATTTACTTGTTAAATTCTACTTGTTTTCTTGGTGAGGTCACCAGCCGCTTTGTTTTGGGGTCGTCCCACTTTTCTTCTCCGTTTGCCCATCCTCAGGAAGGTGGTTATTTATGAATTGGGTGGTCCGTTTTTCCCTTGTGCAGTAGTGGTGGGTTAGAGCAACCTGCGGTTAGGGTTGTTCGGTAATCTCCCTATCAAGCTGCCGTACGTTATTAGCTGCCTCTGTCATGTTTGTATGATTCGGTGTGTTAACGAATTTATTGCTTGAAGTGTAACGGCCTAATTTCTGAAATATGTTTTACCTTACCTGTCATCTTGAGAGGCGGTGCATGTGTACTGTAGAGCATGTTAGGCCAACCTTGTATAATTTTATGTAAGATTGCATTCCATGGGCTATTATTTAAATGGTCATTTTAGTATGTAAAGTTGTCACCCTTCCACCGTAAGACTTTTCTTAGAAGTTAAAATAAAGTTGCACCTTCGGTGGCAAGTTAATATTTTAATTTTAGTATTTTGTACCATTTCCATCCCTCCTACAGGGTGCATAGTTTGTGTGCTTGTGTGAATTGTTAAAACTTTTAGTTTGAAGTAATCTGGTGTGTTGCAGATTTGCACCAGTTTAGTCTTTTAGAGGTTGTTGTGAGCGCGGTTGTGACTACGGCCGTGTCAAAAGGGAGCGGCAAGGTTCACAGCCCGAAAGCTCATACACTTGTAATATCTTTTTATATTCGATGAATTATTCTGATACAATTCTACCCTTGAATGACGTTTACTAATTTTCTATCTTCATACTCGCAGAATCCATGCGCAAAGTAGTTTCATACAATAGCTATGCCATGAGCGCATAATTATTTTTTGTAGTACTCTCTCTGGTGGTTGTTAGAAAAAAAGCTTCCGAGATTGTCTTCGTGCCGATTAGCCTGAGCTTGGTTTGAAGCATTATAATCGGAATATTGAGATTTATGACAAAAGATAACGGAGACGAACTGTACGATTAAAAGTGATATATATATATATATATATATTGCTCCTTCTGTATTTGACATTTGAGAATTAATGATATTCATAGATATATTGCGTAGTTGTTAATCAGAAGGGAACTTCCGAAAGACTGGATACGAACCTGCGTTTAATAATCCAAGAACTCCATTACTTCTTCGGGTGGTTAAACTTCATCAAAGCCAAATATCCGTTTGATCTGAGGTTTCCCGACTGATTATATAACGCTCCCAAAATTACGAGGTATTTTACTTGTACAGATTGGCAGACTGCGGCAAAGCACGAGCCTGCAGAGAAGAAGAAACATCGCCTGATTTCATTCTAACAAGTAAAATTTGTGAATCATTTGAGTGAATGAGCTATGACTGTGTTTCATATTATGAATGACTGATTGTTCGAACGAATTGAGAGCTACATAATCACGTAGATAGGAGGAAAAATTACACACTCAAAAATTTGTTTCTTTCTGCCTCTGAATAAATTGTAAATTGATATTTAGAGGGTGCTTTCTGCTTATAATTTTAAATCTGTTTCTTTATAAAAATGTTTTAGGCACGATTTAAGTGAATAAATTACCATTTGTAAATTTGTTTATGATTTCATCAGTTACTCCCTGGCAACTACTTCCACGCTCACATAGTATGATTAAATGTGTTAATGTTCTTGATGAATAAAATAAATTCTTAAAAATATTTTTTTGAAAATAAATCCACGGTTGATAGGGTATCGCCTCGTTTGAGATGAGGTGCTATAGAAGAGCGATAAAATAAAAAGGGGGGCAAGGAATGAGTAGATTCTCCACAGAATCGACGAAGAAAGTAACTTGTAGAAAACGTTGACAAGAAGAAGGGACCGGGTGCTGAGCCATGTATGAAGATATAAGGGAGAACTTCCATGGTATTTGAGGGAGCTGTAGACAGTAAAAAATGTATAGGTAGAGAAAGATTGTAATACATGTAACAAATAACTGACGATCTGTTTTGTAGATCCATCATATTGATGTAAACGTCTAGAAGAAAAAGGATACCAACAACAGCAATTCTTTCTAATTTTTCTTATTATTTAAGCAACACGTTTCGACGCTCTATTAACGTCATGTTCAGGTCCCTATGTGAAAAACAGACGGAGACGTCAGGCGTTGGCGCATACAGAATAGGTACCATGTACACTGAACTGGGTACCTTGGATTTCAATTTCTGGGACCTGTACCCTCCAAACTTACGACAACTACCCATACATATTCTATGTACGCCAGTGTTCGGATGTCTTCATTCGTTTTTCACATAGAATATGCTAATGAAGGATCAAAGCTGGTTGCTTAAATACCAAAAAAAAGGAAGAATTTAGGCTGTTAGTATCCTTTTTCTACGAATAATGGACGATGTTCGGCACAAGTTCTTATCGGAAATGCAAAATTTGACACAGATGTGGCATCTGTGGTGGTCAGTATCAGAAGACTACTGACAAAACAAAACTGAAATCTATCACATTTACGTTGCAGACCAAGAATATTGCAACATTGAGGATGATAGCAAATAACTGAACTTATTGTGCAAATACAGTAGTAGGAAGAGCACATCATTAAAACTCTATGTGATTTTGCAGTGCACAGGACTGCCATCTCTTGCAGCAACAATACAATACCCTAACCGGGCTAGGTATGGAATTAAATTGTGCTAGGGTGACGGATTTGGGTGCGTCATTTCATTACGCATTAGCTCTTTTTAATGATTACTAAAAAGCACTTCAGCAGTCAAACTACACACTTATTATGCTACGACCGATTCCGTTCTTAGAACATCTTCAGGTTGCCGAGTTGTGCTAAAGTCTCATCCAGGCAACCTGAAGATGTTGTGAGAACGAAACCGTTTTAGCACTACAAATGTGTAATATAAAACTGTGGTGGATTTCATTAATCATTAAAATTTGTTAGTTGTAGTGCTCAGTATGATCGAGACTATTTCTCTAACTCTTTGTCAGGTTTAATGAACTGTAGTGGCTGGCGAGTGTAGCGCTTTAGTGTTTCAACAACCCATGACTAGACGCTTGGGTGATTTAAAAACGTGTTGTCCAGGGCCACAGTCGAACGCTCTATATATCGATATAGATCAGGATGGCACAGGCAACATGCAGTCTTTCATTATCTTGGCAAAAGGTAACAGAAGACAGGATGGAGCCACGGAAGACAGTTTTTCTTCCTATTCTGCCAATGCTATTTCACCCTTTGAATAGGTACTTTTTCAAACTAACTATAAGTGTTAAAACTGAAATTTTTACTGAATTTATTTAACATATATGCCTACATTTACAAGTAAAATGAACAACCTCTTATAGATCTGAAGAATTTTTTTTATTCTTTCTCTAGTAAAATTCCACTTTTCTAATACATTAATTATTATAAAAGAGTTTCTGTTGGGTTGGTGGTTATCAATTTACTTGTATTAACTTATTATCATTCTGAGTACAAATTGACCGAATTTCATATTTCCAACCCGATTACCTTAGATAATAATGGTAGCTGAAATTAAAAAAAACGTAGCTTTGAGAAAAATCAGTTTAAACTTTAGTATTGCAATTTTAGTATAGTTACCACTAATATTTTCCTGCACCATACTGAGCGTCCTCTGAACTATACTGATCTTTTCTTCTCTTGGTCCCTCTTCTTTTCTGTACAGCTTCTTCGTGCATTTTCAATCAGCAATTTCTACTTTGCGGATTCTCTCTTTAGCTGTGTGCCCCATCGATTTTGCAGTATCAGCACTAGGTTTCACGGTAAATGCTTCCAAAACATGTATTTCTCCTGTTAGAGTATCAAGCATAAAACAGAATCATAAACACCAAATTTTAGGCTTGGAATCGGAACCAATACAGTTTTCCCATGAAAACATATCTACAACAAAGTATCTTTACAAAGACCTCTAAATGTTATTACCGCTCCAGGTAAAGTATGTCTGGATCATTCGGGCAAAGACTGTGCTGATGATTTTCATTTCGGGAAAGCTTTTCGAAAAAGATTGCCCATACAGCTTTTTCATATTTTCTAAATTACCAACATTTCATCTTATGGCAAAGTGACAATAATACTGTAATCCATCTGTTTCAACGTTTGTCAGGTGATCTTCGCAACGCTCGAAAACAATTACAGACACGATTGGAACGACGAGTACCGATAGTAGAAACAGGGTAGGAAACCTTGGCACACTAAAACGGTAGAAGCAGGAAATAAAGTACAAGGAATAAAACAAAGCTGTGCATTACCTATGCATAGCGCAAAAAAAAAAAGGAGAGTCGCATTTAAACGCCAGATCGCACAGAGCCTCAGAAAAACCACCAAAACACGGCTACGTGAAACAGACGTGATCATTTCCTTATAATCTAATTTTATTGTGTACAATAAAATGACATGACTAGTTTAAGTTGACTAAGCAACTATCTTCAACTCGCACAAGATAAAGAACATATTAGCAAGTGGCTTTCTGAAAACCTTGCATCGTTTAAGTAGCTTGGAGTATGTCCGACGAATAAAATTTCCAATAACAATAATGTAATAAATCACAAAGGTAAAACCAACTAGTTCAAAACCCTCCTTAATGAGATTACAGTGAATAATAAAACGTATATACAACGTCGTTACACTGAGTAACTTGACGAAGTTGAGAAATATCTGTATCACCAATAGGTTTGATCTGACTGTGACCTGTTTTTAGCTGTAGCAAGACAAACTCCTCAACAGCAACAAGAGTATTAAAATTTCGAGAAAGCTAGATGTTATGGCTTTCTCCTTTTCTGACGATGTCAGACATTAGTGGAAGTGATAATTTTGGGTCCCAAAGGGACTCCACGACATGACGCCAGGTGTTGGGCTCGTATGAGGATGACGAAAGAAATTTGGCAAAATCCGTTCTCATCGTAGCCTCCGCCACGATGCAGTGTTCAGAAGTAGGAATCGTGAGAAAAGAGGACATGGTGCAATCTCTGTATCCTGTGTCGAGCACAACACTTCCAGTGCGACTCTTTTACGCCGTGCCGCATCAAGGATAGCCACAATGTGCTGAATATTCGCGGTGTTCCAGACGTCGGTACACGTTCAGTGTGGATACTTATCTTGCTGCAAACCAGCCCGTTTCCTGACTCAATACGTACGACGTGGCTATACTAGCTTGCACGTCCGAGTGAGCAGTAGGTCTGATGTCTAAAGCGATCGTCCAGAGGGGCCGTTTAGACCTCATGCAATTGTCGCTATGGCCCTCCTGAATTCATTGATTCTACATTCGAGTTACAGTAGTGGGACTCACTTGAACGCGAGCAGCTATATAGCAGAACGATCATACGCAGTCTTCATATTCACTATTCTGTCGTTGCTGAATTCCAGCATGCCCTGGTAAATGTTCCTCCTTCTTACACAAGCCACAAATAAATCCTCTTACAAACAATCAGTACTCAAATGCGGTTTCTGAGTGGAAAACCCGCTGAGCAAATTTTCTTTATTTGCAGAATGTAGATGGTATTATTCCTACCAACTCTGCTTCGCTGAAATACTTGTCACTTGCATATCCAAGCAACTAGTACATTTCATGACTATGTGACATTTATTGCATGTCATCGTCCGGGTAATACAATTTTAATGCTTGGCAATATTCTTCGATGTTTCACACTTGATTATAATGTTGTTCGGTAAATGGGAGAAGTACGTTTCGGTCTTGTACAACTACACGAATGTTCTGCTTCATTTCCTCTTTTAAAACATCTTAACTCTCTCCCTGGCATTCCCTGCTCACGTCTTTGTTCCTAAATTCCATTTGAAACAAGGAAAAATCAAGTCAGTCTGTGGTGTATTTTTTATTTTCTTTTTACAGCACAGGAATAAAGCGATATTATTAACTGGTATCATTGTTTTCTAGAATATTACAAGTAATCTTGTAGAAAAGGGCCCCAAAAATGAACAAAATAAATAAAGTTTCCAGTTTGTTGATTTGTACACGGTAGTAGCAAAGTGTGTAGCCACTGCGTCCACTTCATAGCTTTTCACTCACCAGTATTTGTCACGCCATCAGTGGTTTGGATAGATTTCATGTGCTCATTACGGCCGTGTTCGAAGTAGTAATCTGCACTAGTACGTAGGCTACAGTAATTATTCTGATTTTTATGTAATATCTAAAATTTTATTTTGACATGTTTATTTAGCGTGTCAAGAAAAGATTGATTTCTCTTAATTTGCTGTATGTATCATTTAGAAAACTCTACTTCCACATAACGCATTTTGGTAACATTACAAATGTAAACTTTGTGCTCTTCGAGGGACTCGTAAATATTTATTTTCCCTCTTTACTTTGTATAATTTTAAAACCAAGCAAAGCATAAAGATATATTTTCGTTCAAGAGATAAAATCATTTCAATTTTAAAAGATTTGTTATCACTGCATGGAAATTCTCTTAATGAAATTTAATTTATTCGTCTCATCTGTAAAGACATTATATAGAATGGTACATAACATGAGTGCTTGTGTACTTGAACTTGACTGAACAAGAAGTAAAGCATTTCAAAATGATGTATTACTTCATAATCAGCAGTTTTTCAATTATTTAAATCTTTTTCAATGGAATCTAGAAACATACAAGAGACTCAGAATCTATATAGAGAGGGTCTCTGCACTGAACGGCGAGATCTTCTTGCCATGGATGGATGCTAAGTTGTGGCGGTCGCCCTCTCGGCCGCTATGGCTGCTGCAGCGAAGATTCAGCCGTCGGCGTGTTGCGCCGCTTGTCCGCTCGACATGAAACAGAAATCAGACGTTTCTTACAGATGTATGTTTCGAATAATATTGTAACACCAATACAATCATTTGGAAGTACAGAATCGCTTTAGCGTCTGTTACAGGGTGGCAGTTATTGAACTATATGTAAAATACGTAAATTACTTACAAACATCGACCTGCACATACGTTATTCAACATGTAAACGTCGCTACAGATATTCGCATTTAGGTTGTGACATGTTCGATGTGCCCGCCATCATTGGTGATGATGTGTCGCACACGAATAGCGAAATTCTGCATGAACCGCTGAAGTGCCGGAACGTCGACGCTGCCGATGACCTCTGAGTGGCAGTTTCCAGCTTAGCAGTGTTTTTGGGGTTATTGCTGTACACCTCGTCTTTAACATAGCTCCACAAAAAGGAGGCGCATGTGTTCAGATCCGGAGGATATGGCGGCCAGTCGAGGCCCACGCCAGTGGTCTCTGGGTACCCTAGAGCCAGAATGCGGTGCCCAAAGCGCTCATCCATGACATCAAACACTCTCATTCTTCTTTGGGTCGAGCTCCATCTTCTTTGAACCACACCTTATCGACATCAGGGTCACTTTGGGTAATGGGGATGACATCATCTTCAAAACCTTCCATGTACCGTTCGGTAGTCACCGATTATTCCGTGACTGGACATTGCACACCACACAGTCCCTCGTTGAGGGTAAAAAGGCTTCTCGATCTCGAAATGCGGAGGCTCAGCCCCCCAAATGCGCCAATTCTGCTTATTGTTGTGAGAGTGGGTTTTGTAGTTAAACCAAACCATGCATGCGCATGCTAATTCCTTTCATGCCAACGGTTCAGTTTGAGCGTCCTAATGCAAACCATTTAGGAGTTATGACGATGTTAGTTCATATAGTTCAATAATTACCAGCCTGTCCTCCCCACGTAGCTGAGTGGTCAGCGCCACAGAATGTCACTCCTAAGGGCCTGGGTTCGATTCCCGGCTGGGTTGGAGATTTTCTCCGCTCAGGGACTGGTGTTGTGTTGTCCTGATCATCATCATTTCATCCCCATCGACGCGTAAGTCGCCGAAATGGCGTCAAAGCGAAAGACTTCCACCCGGCGAACGGTCTACCCGACGGGAGGCCCTAAACACACGACATTTACATTTATAATCAGCCCTGACCACGAGAAGTTAATTAGGTGTATGTATAGCCAGGCACGGGATGAATAAGTCCAGCGTAAGAAGATCGAACTGCTGTTTGTTTTAGCTTCTGCGCTACTTCTTGATAACGGCCCAAAGGCAGGCACTGCAACTGTGAAATAAATGATTTCTACAGTCAACGGCAAATATGATGTCCGTTAAAAAATATTACATTACTATCATGTCTTCTAACTTGCTATCGATTAGGCGGGAAGTACGGCTCCAGTATCTTCGATTTTGTCAGTGCAGCGCATCATGCAGCGGCGGCGCCGGAATGCAAGTGTGGACTGTGAGCTTGATATGTCACTCCGAAGAGACACGCACAAATAACAGAAATATATTCCCAGTCCGTACATGACAGGACGAATAAGTCCAGTATTCATCAAACGGTCAGAGCCCAAAGAGAGCAAACTCTGAATCACAGGTAAAGTAAGTTGACGCGATCAGATAAGGAATTGAGGTGTAGCTGCGTTATTTGCAGTTGTTCACTGTAGTTTCAGTCCACGTGATGGTGAACACCACACCAATGAACTTCCGTTTCCCTTGTGCAGCTTTGCTGCTGTGATCGAATGGTTCTGTGGAACAACTGCATCTAGGACCTAAGTGCAAGAAAGGTTCCATGGAAGTTTTCAGAAACTCAGTCTCAATTTTCTCCAGCGATGCTGTTACAGCAGGCGTAGGTTTAGATTTGCCGTAAATGTCTCGGAGACGCACATATATGCACTCTCCAGCAATTTCATTGAAACAACTAACTAGTGTTATTTGCCGTAACGTTCAAGATCATGCCTCGTAGTATGACTCCTTGGAACGCCTGAAGAAATGAGAAGGTGTCAAAATCGAAACTTGAACTATGCATTGGTGCCAGGTGGAATGTATGACCTCACGTTATTTTGAAGCATTGCCCTGCCATCGAGTGTGCCGACATGTTTTTAAAGTCGTTAGTGCAGATGAAGTTTCTCCATGAGTGGGAAGCGCATGACATCTTGGCTCTGAGCACTATGGGACTTAACATCTGAGGTCATCAGCCCCCTAGAACTTACAACTACTTAAACTGCATCATACACATCCATGCCCGAGGCAGGATTCGAACCTGCGACCGTAGCAGTCGCGCGGTTCCAGACTAAAGCACCTAGAACCGTTCGGTCACGACGGCCGGCGCAGTGACATCTAATTATTAGCTAAAACTAAGGGCATATGCCCACAAAAATTTGCTTCTGCCCTCACCACAATATAAAATGTGTTAAGTTAAGACGTAGCATATAGTGAATTACGCCACAGGCATCACAGACGAGGGGGGAGTTGGGGGATCAGTGCAACATTCGGAGGCGGGTCCGGGTTATTTCATCCGCTCAGAGTTACTGGTATGAGGTACAACATGGTCAGACAGTCGGCTTCACTGACGATAGTTTGACGTACAGCAGGGACCGCCACTCTTCCTCCCATAGACGTATGGTTCACCACAGCGAATGTCACGCTCCAGGCGAATGTCGTATTGTGTCACTTGGTGTTCCCTGCAGGTTCCTTGGTTGCCTTGTCTGCATGTTCCTTTCCCCAGATTCCTACGTGCTCTGGTACGCAGTAGAATGATACCTGAATCCCTGATGTTAAGAAACAGCAATTCATCTTTTATTAACTATATAGTTTTCTCTGGGGGAGGGGGGGGGGGCAATTTACTGAAAAGCTTTTATATCGCAAAGAGAATCGGAGCAGCTGAGAATCTTCTTGATCCGTCATCTGCTCCATGGTCGCCAGCATTCCAAGGAACTTTGCAGTAAACAGGTGCATTCATTGGGAAGGCCAATGGTGAAGACACTGATGGGAACACACATCTCAGCTGTCAAAAGAGTCATCTTGTTTACAATAATCACTTTACTGTATTTTAAAACCGTGAAGCCAATGTAAAAGGTTCAAAAGGAAATAAATGGGATAAAGGCACCATTTAGTGGCCGTACGGAAGCAAGACCCGATGTTTGGTGAGGAATATTTCCTGTGTAATGAAACGGCAGACTTCTCCCCAAGTCATTCATAGTTGGGAGAAAATTGTTACACTGAGTGGAAATATATGCTATCTGACATAAGTTCAGGAAAGAAGGAAGATCAGAGTTTAACGTCCCGTCGATAGCGTTATGGACACGTAGCACAAGCTCCGGTAAAGTAAGGACGTGGAAGGTAATCGAACTTGCCCTTTTCTATTTCCACGGAGCGATTTAGAGAAATCGCGAAAACCAAAATCTGTATGTCCGAACCGTCGTCTAATACGGCGTCCTCTTCTTCCAGTACGCCACCTCGCTCAGTCGGATCAAAAGTATCCAATCATCCAAGAGAAAGACGGAATTGAGCACCAGATTTCACGAGAGGAGGACCCGCCCACATAAAAGAGGCTGGGAGAAGTTTATAGAATCAGCAACAGAAGAATGGTTCCGTTAAGACTACTCAGTGACTTCGCACTTGAACTAATTACTGGGTGCCAGCCAAAGAACGAATCCGTCAGAGCCATTTCAACTCTTGTAAAGCTGCCCAACTAGACTGTTGTTGAAGTGCTAGTGAAGTGGAAAGACGAAGCAACAACCACAGCTAAAGCAAGAGCAGGTAGATTCGTGTGCTGAGGGAGGGGGACCGTCGAGCTCTGTGGAGGTTGCAAGTACGAGAATCGCATGAAATCTGCGGAACTAGTCACTCGTGAGTTCCAAAGCACTGTGAGCAGTCCAATTAGCACAATGTGTAGAGAGTTAAAAAGGTTGGGGTATAAATGGTCCAGCAGCTACTCATAAACGACGCATTTCTGTAGCCAATGATAAGGGACGGTTCAGATGGTGTAAACAGCGTCGTCTCTGAACAGGAGATGACAGTGGATGACTACCATGGGTAGTGCCAAAAGTGAAGTACAGAAGAAGTTGTGCTACGATACGGAAGTGTTTATCGTGTTTAGATTGCGATCCCCTTATTGCGCTAAAGAAAACGATAAATGCGAAAGGATAAGAACACATTCTAACGCATCGGGTACTGCTTACGATAGAGTAACACTACTGAGAGGAAGTTTTCTACATCTACATCTACATCTACATCCGTACTCCGCAAGCCACCTGACGGTGTGTGGCGGAGGGTACCTTGAGTACCTCTATCGGTTCTCCCTTCTATTCCAGTCTCGTATGGTTCGTGGAAAGAAGGATTGTCTGTAGGCTTCTGTGTGGGCTCTAATCTCTCTGATTTTATCCTCATGGTCTCTTCGCGAGATATACGTATGAGGGAGCAATATACTGCTTGACTCCTTGGTGAAGGTATGTTCTCGAAACTTCAACTAAAGCCAGTACCGAGCTACTGAGCGTCTCTCCTGCAGAGTCTTCCACTGGAGCATCTCCGTAACGCTTTCGCGATTACTAAACGATCCTTTGCGCCAGCAGGGCAGCACACTGTCAGGACACCTCATCTGCGTGGCAATGGTTTGTGGGCAATAACATTACTGAAACGAACTGGCCTGCCCAGATTCCCGTGAACTAATGAAACATGTTTAGGGAGAGCTGGAAATTGAGCTTCGCTCCAGACGCCAGTGTAGAGCGTCACTATTTTCTCTGGTTTCTGCTCTTGAGCATGAACAGACTGCCATTGCTCAAAAGACATTCAGACACCTCACTGAAAGAGTCCTCAGCAGAGTTCAAGCCTTCATAAGGATCAAAGGTGGACACACCCCCTAATAACGACCACCAACTGGACTCCCAACAATTCTGAACAGATAGTGTATGGAGAAGGACTGACAGCAAATGACATTGTTGCTGCTTCATATTTTCGAGGTGATAATTAAACATATGACTACCCCTCGCATATCTACGGTTTCTTTACTCGTACATTTGACGCCTACAAGCCACTGAGCCCACATTCTGATGTCTCTACTTTGTTGAAATGCAAGCTTCATGTGACGTGCAGTTGTTCGTGTGTAAATAGTGCAGAATGTGGCAGCAAGTACGGCGAGACTCGCCGCCCCCTGTGCTGCTGCCTACACGACGTCCGTCTGCCGACGTATGGGCGGAGCAGCGCCGTCGGCGGACAGGGACAAGGGCGGCCCGGGACGCGGTCGTGCGCGAGATTACGGCCGGCGTGTAGCCGTGTCGCGGCCGGCGCGGGCCGTCCGCCGGGACAGCCGCGGGACAGCTTTATCGTCCGCCGCTGCCGCGCCGTACCTCCGTCTCCGGCAGATACTGAGCAATTGGCTCGGCGGTCACACTACATCACTGCGAAAGAGGCAGTGTAACGGACAAAGAATGCAAAGGGACAACTCTGCTTCGTGACGCAGATAGCAGGTGGCTTCCTTATTTATGCTGCCGAGGAAAGGGCGGATGGAGATGTATGTTGACGAGGTTGCATCAGTATAACTTCTGACTTTCAAGTGTACGTTACTGCAGCTGATTATGCAAAGAATAAAGGGTCAGTTTAATGTCAATAGTTTGTGTACCCGAAAAAATGGACGATTTTAGAAATTACAATGTGGGAGTTGCACACTGGCAGAACCGTGTACTCCCTGATATTAGAAAAAAAAAAAAAAGTTTTTAAGTTTCTTCTCTGATGACTTAAACAGGTCTTTGCTACTCTAGGACTCACTCACGTCTCAAAAATATTACAGATCGTCGAGCTTATTTAAAGTAGCATTATTTTCGGTGAAATCAAATACTTTTTAAGTAACAGAACCCAGTGCGTTGTCCTCGATGGTGAGTGTTCATCGGAGGTGAGGGTATCATCTGGAGTGCCCCAGGGAGATGTGGTAGGTCCGCTGTTGTTTTCTATCTACATAAATGATCTTTTGGATAGGGTGGATAGCAATGTGCGGCTGTTTGCTGTTGATGCTGTGGTGTACGGCAAGGTGTCGTCGTTGAGTGACTGTAGGAGGATACAAGATAATTTGGACAGGATTTGTGATTGGTGTAAAGAATGGCACCTATCTCTAAATATAGATAAATGAAAATTAATGCAAATGAATAGGAAAAAGAATCCCGTAATGTTTGAATGCCCTATTAGTAGTGTACCGCTTGACAAAGTCACGTCGATTAAATATTTGGGCGTAACATTGCAGAGCGACATGAAGTGGGACAAGCATGTAATGGCAGTTGTGGGGAAGGCGGTTCATTGGTAGAATTTTGGGAAGATGTGGTTCATCTGTAGAGAAGACCGCTTATAAAACACTAATACGACCTATTCTTGAGTACTGCTCTAGCGTTTGGGATCCCTTTCAGGTCGGATTGAGGGAGGACATAGAAGCAATTCAGAGGCGGGCTGCTAGATTTGTTACTGGTAGGTTTGTTCATCACGCGAGTGTTACGGAAATGCTTCAGGAACCTCGGGTGGGAGTCTCTAGAGGAAAGTAGGCGTGCTTTTCGTGAATCGCTACTGAGGAAATTTAGAGAACCAGCATTTGAGGCTGACTGCAGTACAATTTTACTGCCGCCTACTTAGATTTCGCAGAAAGACCACAAAGATAAGATAAGAGAGATTAGGGCTCGTACAGAGGCGTATAGGCAGTCATTTTTCCCTCGTTCTGTTTCGGAGTGGAACAGGGAGAGAAGATGCTAGTTGTGCTTAAATCATGTTTTAGAATTATTGCCAATGATAGAACATCGAAACATATTGATATACCGGGTGATCAGAAAGTCAGTATAAATTTGAAAACCTAATAAACCACCGAATAATGTAGATAGAGATGTAAAAACTGACACACATGCTTGGAATGACATGGGGTTTTATTAGAACAAAAAAAAAACACCCCATATTGCTAGACGCGTGAAAGGTCTCTTGCGCGCGTCGTTTCATGATGATCATGTGCTCAGATGCCACTTTCGTCATGCTTGGCCTCCCAGGTCCCCAGACCTCAGTCCGTGCGATTATTGGCTTTGCGCTTACCTGAAGTCGCAAGTGTATCGTGATCGACCGAGATCTCTAGGGATGCTGAAAGACAACATCCGACGCCAATGCCTCACCATAAATCCGGACATGCTTTACAGTGCTGTTCACAACATTATTCCTCGACTGCAGCTATTGTTGAGGAATGATGGTGGACATATTGAGCGTTTCCTGTAAAGAACATCACCTTTGCTTTGTCTTACTTTGTTATGCTAATTATTGCTATTCTGATCAGATGAAGCGCCATCTGTCGGACATATTTTGAACTTTTGTATTTATTGGGTTCTAATAAAACCCCATGTCATTCCAAGCATGTGTGTCAATTTGTACCTGTCTGTCTACATTATTCCGTGATTTATTCAGTTTTCAAATTTATACTGACTTTTTGATCACCCGGTATTTCGAGGGATACATTTCCTCTGCCCAACCTTAAAAAAAATGGTTCAAATGGCTCTGAGCACTATGGGACTTAACATCTATGGTCATCAGTGCCCTAGAACTTAGAACTACTTAAACCTAACTCACCTAAGGACAGCACACAACACCCAGCCATCACGAGGCAGAGAAAATCCCTGACCCCGCCGGTAATCGAACCCGGGAACCCGGGCGTGGGAAGCGAGAACGCTACCGCACGACCACGAGATGCGGGCCCCAACCTTATATTCTATATTTATTCTGATTCCAGCCCACATGCAGTCCACTAATTAGGAGACTATAATGTAATATGTACTACATTTTAAGAAGCACCTCTGAGCTTTTTCCATTCTCATGCTATATACGATTACAGACAGCCCATCACGAAAGTGGTAAGTTATTTTCCTATTGAAACATAAAAAAACATCTTTAACTTTTGTTCTTGGGCTTGCATCTAATAGTTACAGCACAATGTATCAAAAGCGCGGGGGCACAATCGTGGTTTTTATGAGGGGGGTGGGGGTGGGGTGTGAGGGGGGCGGGGGTGGGGGTGGTGGTCTTCGGCAGTGGTTCCGAATTAAGCTACGAACTTCGGCTAAGATTATTTTAGTTTAGTCCGGACCAGCGACCATTTGTATAGCCAATCGAATATCTGTGTTACTGCAGCTACGTTATAATACATTAAGCAAGGTTTGAACGACGTAACGGAGCTGCCGCCCAGGCGATTTGTGCTACTCGACTAATTCCATTTGAAAAAGATTTTAATGCGACTGAAATTGATGCTCAGCTAATGACACCATTTGCATGTTAACCGTTCGGATTTTAGGTGCACAGTCATCCTTAAATGACTCCGGACTGGAGCGAGACAGGTGGTTCAAATTTGGTCCATCGGTGTATCGCACCCTGATGTAAGATCAGTTTTAACCGTTTGAGAAAATCTTGCTTTGTTTGTATTTTACACGTAAAAAACAGTTTTTGTGGGAGGGTTTTGAAGCGGACCACTTTTATAATTTAAACCTTTCCGAATAATTCTTGAGGGTATTTTTGTTCTGTAGTTGCAAGTACAAAAATGCGTGATTTTATAGCAGTCTGTACGAATCAGTTCAAACTTTGCACGCATTTAGGTAAATGGAATAAGTCAAAATGAAATTTTTTACTCAGTAATCTCTCTCCGTCGTCGAGATACAATAGTTTACAGTCGAGCCAAATTTTGCAGTTTCTTGGGAGTTCCTTTCGCTCGCCACGACTATGTTTCAGATTCGTGAGAATCGGTTAAAATTTTTTAATTAAGTACAGAAATACGTTTAGTTAATGGTCGTTCCTATTATTTCGTGTAAGCTTTATCTGTTGCCACGATATAGAGGTCTAAAGTTGCACAGAAAATCCACGTAAAATTCGATTTTGCGCGAATCGCACCTGCTGAAACGGTTTAAAGTGATACAAATGATAGTAAAACATATATTTTTAAGATTACTATAAGAAGATTGTGCCTCCATTGTTAGCGTTTTATGCGCGAGCATGTCCTGGGCAGAGTCAGGGATGTAAAAGAAGGGAACAAGGTTTTCGACTCATCTGACAGTTACAAAGGCATTTAAATCAAAAATGCTTTTTAGGAGTTGACACTACTTCCCCAACAAAGCGAGTTCTCTTAGCTAAGCTGGAAGGTTTTGCCACACCTGCTTCTTGCAATTCATAAGCTAAAATCCCTGATCTTGTGGCCAAAATCCGGAACGTTCAGCAGCCATACAAAACAATATGTAATATCATATGGCGAAGAGCATACACGAAATAGATAAAAAAAGTCTGGGGGCATAAAATATCTGAGAATGGATCCCCCCCCCCCCCCGCAACCCACCCCTTTTCCATGGGTGGTGAGGTGTGTAAGAATAAATAAACACAAAGTTAGGTGCTTTTAGAGAGTGGTTGGTTGTTGGTTGTTTTTGGGGAAGGAGACCAGACAGCGTGGTCATCGGTCTCATCGGATTAGGGAAGGATGGGGAAGGAAGTCGGCCGTTCCCTTTCAGAGGAACCATCCTTAGAGAGTGGGATGCATCTACAATATGAAGTATTCGAGAGTAAGGTGCACCCATAACTACCAATATTTTTAAAAATATCGGGAACCTGATATGTCTATATCTAAAAAATATCGTCACCGGTCCAATATATATCGAGGAAAAGTATCGATATACCGACGAAAGAAATATCGTCGTAACGGCCTTTAAAAATATCGGCTGTACGTCGTAAATATACTGCCGGGTTTAGATCTGTACATTTGAGTATTGATTTATTATTATATATTTTGTGCATCAACAAGCTAGCAGCCTGCTTATCTCCCTCACAGAAAGAACTGAAAGGAAAACAATGCATGTTCTCGCTTGGCGATAACCACTTTGCTAACAATGGTGACTACATATAAGGTATCCGAAGGGTCCATTGTTCGGTTCGTCACATACCGGATGTGGCAGGAACACTTCTTGGCGACTTCCCTGTTTCTTCATTTCTGCAAATGCCAGAGAACTAGAAGTTGTAGTGTCAAAATAGTCTGGTGAAGTTAAACGTTGCAGTTTCTATTGGTAGCGCCCACCGCAAAGACCAAGCTTGTCAATTAGATTTTTGTTCATCGTTTTCAGCAGGTGCTTTTAAGAAGACTGATGTGAAGAAGTGACACACTAGTAGCGTTAGAAATTGTTTTTTAAAGCAACTGCTGTGCTATTTCTTCACATTGGAGAAATCTTGTTATTCCATTCACAACGTCACCCCCATCACCCCCCACTGAAATAGAATCTCTTCTTTGTGCCACCTATACTTGCTTCACACAGTCAAAGAGAAAGACTGGACGTGATGAAAGCTCAAAAAGTAGTATGAGTCCTTCACACAGTGAAATTATAATTACGTTCTATTGTTGTTGTTGTTGGGGTCTTCAGTCTTGAGACTGATTTGATGCAGCTCTCCATGCTACTCTATCCTTCTTCATCTCCCCGTAATTACTGCAACATACATCCTTCCGAATCTGCTTAGTGTATTCATCTCTTAGTCACCCTCTACGATTTTTACCCTCCACGCTGCCCTCCAATGCTAGATTTGTGATCCCTTGATGCCTCAGGACATGTCCTACCAACCGATCCCTTCTTCTAATCAAGTTGTGCCACAAACTTCTCCCCAATCCTATTCAATACATCCTCATTAGTTCCGTGATCTACCCACCTAATCTTCAACATTCTTCTGTAGCACCACATTTCAAAAGCTTCAATTCTCTTCTTGTCCAAACTATTTATTGTCCATGTTTCACTTCCATACATGGCTACACTCCATACAAATACTTTCACAAACGACTTCCTGACACTTAAATCTATACTCGATGATAACAAATATCTCGTCTTCAGAAACGCTTTCCTTGCCATTGCCAGTCTACATTTTATATGCTCTCTACTTCGACCATCATCAGATATTTTGCTCCCCAAATAGCAAAACTCCTTTACTACTTTAAGTGTCTCATTTCCTAATCTAATTCCCTCAGCATCACCCGACTTAATTCGACTACATTCCATTACTCTCGTTTTGTTTTTGTTGATGTTCGTCTTATATCCTTTCAAGCCACTGTTCATTCCGTTCAACTGCTCTTCCACGTCCTTTGCTGTCTCTGACAGAATTACAATGTCATCGGCGAACCTCAACGTTTTTATTTCTTCTCCCTGGATTTTAATACCTACTCCAAATTTTTCTTTTGTTTCCTTTACTGCTTGCTTAATATACAGATTGTATAACATCGGGGAGAGGCTATAGCCCTGTCTCACTCCCTTCGCAACCACTGCTTCCCTTTCAAGCCCCTCGACTCTTATGACTGCCATCTGGTTTCTGTACAAATTGTAAATAGCCTTTCGCTCCCTGTATTTTATCCCTGCCACCTTTAGAATCTGAAAGAGAGCATTCCAGTCAACATTGTCAAAAGCTTTCTCTAAGTCTACAAATGCTAGGAACGTAGGTTCGCCTTACCTTAATCTTCCTTCTAAGATAAGTCGTAAGGTCAGTATTGCCTCACGTGTTCCAACATTTCTACGGAGTCCAAACTGATCTTCCCCGAGGTCGGCTTCTACCAGTTTTTCCATTCGTCTCTAAATAATTCGCGTTAGTATTTTGCAGCTGTGACTTATTAAACTGATAGTTCGGTAATTTTCACATCTGTCAACACCTGCTTTCTTTGGTATTGGAATTATTATATTGTTCTTGAAGTCTGAAGGAATTTCGCCTGTCTCGTACATCTTGCTCATCAGATGGTAGAGTTTTGTCAGGTCTGGCTCTCCCAAGGCTGTCAGTAGTTCTAAGGGAATGTTGTCTACTCCAGGGGCCTTGTTTCAACTCAGGTCTTTCAGTGCTCTGTCAAACTCTTCACGCAGTATCGTATCTCCCATTTCATCTTTATCTACATCCTCTTCCATTTCCATAATATTGTCCTCAAGTACATCTCTCTTGTATAGACCCTCAATATACTCCTTCCACCTTTCTGCTTTCCCCTCTTTGCTTAGAACTGGGTTACCATCTGAGCTCTTGATATTCATACAAGTGGCTCTCTTTTCTCCGGTCTCTTTAATTTTCCTGTAGGCAGTATCTATCTTACCCCTAGTGAGATAAGCTTCTACATCCTTACATTTGTCCTCTAGCCATGCCTGCTTAGCCATTTTGACCTTCCTGTCGATCTCATTTTTGAGACGTTTGTATTCCTTTTTGCCTGCTTCATTTACTGCATTTTTATATTTTCTCCTTTTATCAATTGAATTCAATATATCTTCTGTTACCCAAGGATTTCTACTAGCCCTCGTCTTTTTACCTACTTGATCCTCTGCTGCCTTCACTACTTCATCCCCCATGGCTACCCATTCGTCTTCTACTGTATTTCTTTCCCCCATTCCTGTCAATCGTTCCCTAATGCTCTCCCTGAAACTCTCTAATACCTCTGGTTTAATCAGTTTATCCAGGTCCCATCTCCTTAAATTCCCACCTTTTTGCAATTTCTTCAGTTTTAATCTACAGTTCATAACCAATAAATTGTGGTCAGAATCCACATCTGCCCCTGGAAATGTCCTACAATTTAAAACCTGGTTCCTAAATCTCTGTCTTACCATTATATAATCTATCTGATACATTTTAGTATCTCCAGGATTCTTCCATGTATACAACCTTCTTTTATGATTCTTTAACCAAGTGTTGGCTATGATTGTCCGCAGCTCGTGGTCGTGCGGTAGCATTCTCGCTTCACACGCCCGGGTTCCCGGGTTCGATTCCCGGCGGGGTCAGGGATTTTCTCTGCCGCGTGATGACTGGGTGTTTTGTGCTGTTCTTAGGTTAGTTAGGTTTAAGAAGTTCTAAGTTCTAGGGGACTGATGACCATAGATGTTAAGTCCCATAGTGCTCAGAGCCATCTGAACCATTTTTTTGTTAGCTATGATTAAGTTATGCTGTGTGCAAAATTCTAAAAGACGGCTTCCTCTTTCATTTGGTAGCCCCAATCCTTATTTACGTACTATGTTTCCTTCCCTCTCTTTTCCTACTGTCGTATTCCAGTCACCCATGACTATTAAATTTTCGTCTCCCTTCACTACCTGAATAATTTCTTTTATCTCATCACACATTACTTCAGTTTCTTCGTCATCTGCAGAGCTAGTTGGCATATAAACTTGTGCTACTGTAGTAGGCATGGCCTTCGTGTCTATCTTGGCCACTATAATACGTTCACTATGCCGTTTGTAGTAGCTTACCCGCTCTCCTATTTTTTTTATTCATTATTAAACCTACTCCTGCATTACCCCTATTTGATTTGGTATTTATAACCCTGTATTCACCTGAGCAGAAGTCTTGTTCCTCCTGCCACCAAACTTCACTAATTTCCACTATATCTAACTTTAACCTCTCCATTTCCCTTTTTAAATTTCCTAACCTACCTGCCCGATTAAGGGATCTGACATTCCACCCTCCGATCCGTAGAATGCCAGTTTTCTTTCTCCTGATAACGACGTCCTCCTGAGTAATCCCCGCCCGGATATCCGAATGGGGGACTATTTTACCTCCGGAATATTTTACCCAAGAGGACGCCATCATCATTTAACCATACAGTAAAGCTGCATGCCCTCGCGAAAAATAACGGCTGTAGTTTCCCCTTGCTTTCAACCGTTCGCAGTACCACAACAGCAAGGCCGTTTTGGTTAATGTTACAAGGCCAGATCAGTCAAACATCTAGACTGTTGCCCCTGCAAGTAATGAAAAAGCTGCTGCCCCTCTTCAGGAACCACACGTTTGTCTGGCCTCTCAACAGACACCCCTCCGTTGTGGTTGCACCTACAGTACAGCTATCTGTATCGTTGAGGCACGCAAGCCTCTCCACCAACGGCAAGGTCCATGGTTCATGGGGGAGGGGGGGGGTACGTTCTATTACAATTTCAAATAGGCACCGAACATTGCGAAGAAAGTATAATATAACACAAAAATATTCCTAGTTCGATATCGATATGTTAGTAAAACAATATTTCGTAAATATTGATATATTGCTTTATCGATATTTCATTAACAGCTTTATTCTATAATAGGAAGAATCACAGAACGGGGATGCAAGCATTCTAAACTTTAATCACACGTTGTGTCATACTTCACGACAGGATAGATGGCATGCTGGTTGCACGATTCCATGTGTCATATTAAACGAAATGACATAATGTATGATTTTACACTAATGTTGAGAAAAAACAGAGCATCTTGTATGGCTAGAGATAGGATTTTCATATTGACTGAACGTATACATTTATATGTTCTGCAGAAATGATTAGCATTTGAACCATGTCGGACGGCAGGTTCAAAGTCAACATCGATATCGCGGAACAACGTGTAACCTCCCCCTCACTTATCGACCTTAATGACAGTGAAAAATTAAACCGCGTGTACCTAATGGAAATTTGGGAAAAGCAATCGTCACCGAGGTTAATTTGTCGATAAAGAGGGAGGAAAGGGTTACATCTAAATGAAAGGAAAAATGCTAATGAAACTGGTGGAAATTAATTTTGAAATAGGGGTAAAGTTAATAAAGAAAGTAAATGTGTGGCCGTTACATTAACAATTAACTAGCGGTAATTAGATATTTGAGATTTGGGGGAAATTACGGTCGCCAGTCCTAAGGACAATTACTATAGTAACTGAAAAAGAAAGGTTATTACACATATAATTAGCACTAGAAGCGTGGCAACTGAAGGTTGACACGTGTTGTGTGAGAACTGAAAGTTTGTCAGAAGTAATAAATTTCGCTACACTCTGACTTAATTTAGCAAAAGAATTAATAAAACCGGAAAACTGAAAGTTAATTTAGTGACTGAAATTAACAGTGAGCTTTGTTTCTGAAGCACAACGAAATTCAGTAAAATGCGGTTAGTCTTGGACTACCTCAACAATCATTTCAAAAGCTACTTGAATCTACGCAATTTAGAAATAAGAGATTTAACTTTGAACTTGAATTAAATGATTCTGAACAATTAACAATAGTAAAATTTAGTACGTACCAAGCTGAGCTGCAGTCACAGGTAAGCTAAAATACGGTAACAAAACTCGCACTCTTAATTCGTGCTTGTGTAATCTAAATATTGTAGCCAGCTATGTATACTTTAACTGAACTTTGAAACTAAAGCAGTGAAATGCTATAATATTACTTTAATGCTGGCGTTTGAATTTCAACGACACTCGGGTTCATTCCGGAAAAGGAAGGAACCCTGCTTGGTAATGCAATTGGGACAATGAGCAACAAAGGTTCATGCTAAGTAGCTGTAATTTTGTGATGCAACAATTTTAAAAGTTGGAAAAGCAGAGGTCTGCCATACAGTTCTAAAACTTTACGTGCTTCCAGTCCTCCTTGTTGGTTGATTGAAGGTTTGAAGCTGTCGATCGAGGAGGTGGCGACAGTCAGCCATTGTC
The DNA here is from genome assembly GCF_023864275.1 of Schistocerca cancellata. NCBI lineage: Eukaryota > Metazoa > Arthropoda > Insecta > Orthoptera > Acrididae > Schistocerca > Schistocerca cancellata. The sequence goes on from NC_064627.1 coordinate 619,905,917, forward strand.
GGCCGTCGCTGTTGCAGAAGCTGGATGTGGCGCGCCTTCGTCTCGACACGGTCACCAGACGATACGGGCTCTTGATGTGCGCCAGCTAATTCTTCCCGTCCGTGACACCATGTCAGAAACTATCATCGCAAGTCGAGCGCAATTACATGCTGCCAAACCCCGAAAGCGCGGCAACTCGCGGGAGCTTCACACAACACACCTGCTCCACTCGCTCCTCCAGCCAGACTCTCCCTCTGCCCGCACTCCACGCGACAGAGTTAACACTACCAAAGATCCTCAACACTTTGTTTCTCCACACGACCTATCGATGTATCCGTTCGATAACATAGTTTTCCCTAGGCAAGACCCAGTGTAAAAATACAAATAATATTTACAAAACCACCAATTGTACATCGACATAAGTGCATATATATATATATATATATATATATATATATATATATATATATATATATATATATATATATACAAACCGTAAAAAATTACAATATATAAATAGACAGAAATGTCATATCTTGAGGTAACAAAACAAGGAAAAAAATAATAGTACAATAGTTGGAAATAGGAGGATATGCATTTCCGGCGTTACACGTGCCCCACATTGTCTGAGGATGTTCGTGTAACGTAAACAGACTCAGAAAATGTCCCAAAAAAAAAAAACAGCGGAAATGCATATGCCCAAAACATCAACAAAATTTAGATTTCGTCTAATTAACCATAAATCAATTTTTAGATTATTCCACTCTGTCATCTTGCACAAAAGAAAACAGGTTGACAACATATTAAAATTCATAGAAAACATAGAAAATCGTTTAGCTATTCCAAAATCGTCAAAATTCGTAACACTATCAAGAAATGGAATACTATTTACAAAATTAATCAGAGTACGTGGTCATAAAAACAGGTAGATCAAAATACGCAAATTAATTATTAATTGCATAGAATACACATTTTATACAACCTTTTCATAATTAATACTCTCGCCATGAGAGTCCACTTAATGCTAAACAAGAAAATAATATTCAGCAGATCGAAAAAGCCATAAATATTGACAGTAGAATTCTTTCAGCTGTCCAGGAAGAAAAACAATTCCGCCTTCCGTATTCGCAAGTACAAAGAATGCCAACAGCGGAACAAGAGCCGACAGCAGCACAAGAGCCGACAGCGGTTCCGCCTTGCCAGTGTTGTTGCGCCCACCTGTGCGGCACGCTTGATCTCCCTCGCCCTTTTCCAGAACGTCCGTTTCACTGAATTCTTTCGGTAAAACTCACTCCCGAGTAATCTCAAGGAGTCCTTTAATACTATCACAGTGGATCACTCAACACTGTCCATCATCACGCGCATGTACTAGCCTGAAACTTAAAACAGTGTCTAAGTACATCGGCAATGACTAGTAAATCACATATTTATGAAATCTAACAGCTATTTACAAATCATATTTACATTCCTTAATCTACTGTGACTCAGCTGAAAACTTAAACTAGCAGCTTGGGTTTTTCAGTTGATTAGATCATGATTAAATTGATTAAAATTAAATTGATTAATCAAAATTAAATAATTATTAATTACAACTTCTTTAATGACCTTGGTCAGTCAAAAGCATGACAATCTAGGAAATCGTTAAATCTTACACTCTATTTTACATACTGTACAAATTACCCATTGTGTGGTATTAATCGATCCTAGGTTTGTACAATTTCAAGTCTACAATGTTCCGTATACCTAACAGTTTTCCAGAGCTTGGATACTCTAAGCAATAAGCATTTGTGTGAGGTATACCAATGACTTTATATGGTCCATTATAAACAAACTTAAATTTAGAGATGTCATGGTCTATCTCGCTCGATTTCTCATGAGCTTTTACAAGTACTAAGTCTCCGATAGCAAACTTAACAAAACGCGCTTTAGCGTCATGACGACGTATGCGAGCATCGGCTTTTAGCTTCATTACTTCTCGCAACCGATCTTTTTTCACACCAATTCTAATGTTAATCCGTGGAGGGAATTTGATTATCTCTTCCACTAAACTTTTACTTCTGTCATCCAACAGGATTTCCTCTGGAGAAAATCCCGTCGATTCATGTCTCAAGGTGTTCATATTTCTCTCAAATACTGCTACATATTTGCCCCATGCCTTATGGTTGTGATGGCAATAGGTACGGGAACGTCGGCCTCGTCTTTCTTCGTGTGTTACGTTTGACACACCATCTACAATACTTCACAATTCACTTTCTACACTATTGTCAGTGGCATCTGGCCAGTTAACAATGTGTATAGGCTGGTATTGCCTATGCACACCATCTTCTACCTCGTCAAAACTAACTACTATAGTTTTATCTTGTGACGTACATGTCAATGTTTTGCTTTCGCAATTAATCACTGCACGGTACTTTAATAGCCAATCCAACCCAATAATTACTTCCGTAGTTAAGTCTGGCACGACGACAAACTCTTGTTCAAATCGTGCCTCACATATCTCGAAGTGGACAAAAATCTGTTTTGTGACCGGTTTACTGGCCTTCCCAGTAGCACCGATAATTTTCACTCCTGTTACTGGCATAACTACGATGCCGGGTCTGTCTTTCAGTAACTCAAATATTTTCGCAGATACAGCATTCAATTCTGCACCGGTGTAAATCAACACGTTTAGTTGTAGGCCGTGCATATTAACAGACACCACTATCTGTCTAAACTTGTCCTCGACTGCTTCTTTATTTTCCCACAGTAAATCCTCGTCTATATCCAGGTCATTCCAGAAAAAAACCATCCGGCTTTGATCCTAAATCCGGCTTATCTGGCGGCTTTTTCACCCTCTGTTCACATACAGTTTTAATTTCAACACGTTTGTCCTGAGGCTTAGTCTGTAGCTTCGCCTCCAATAACGAAACCTTTTCCTCTAACTCGTCAACTAGTGAGTGTTGCTTTGCTATCAATTCACTAATTGTCACCTTCGTTGGTTCCTCTTTAGTCAGATTGATCTCATCTGCCAATCTACCTGGAGAAATGTGCCCAGTAGTATCTGCAATTACTTCCTCTAGATCTGCGCAACCCACACTGTTATCGTCTGACCGTATAATGTCAGCTCTAACCTCATACACGCTGTAATCTATGTGCTTTTCTACCAATCGTGTCCGGCTATCACTAAAATTTTCGAAATCTTTCTCCTTAATACTCTCGCAATGTTTAAACTGGAGTTTTGCGTCGGATGGGTCGGCCACTTCTAACACTATAACTTTCGGTAAAGTCTGCCGGTCAGGGCCAGAACTTTCCGTTACTGCTTCAACATCCAACTCCTGCGGGACGATACACGACGAATCTTGGTCGTGCTCCCCATTAACATCAACTATTTCTGGTAAAGTCTGCCGGTTAGGGCCAGAACTTTCTATCACTTCACAAACACTATCTTCCTGCGGGACGAGACGCGGCAAATCCTGCACGCGCTCCCCATAAACACTTCTCCCATACAGACCCCTATAATCTCTTAGTTCTTCGTATAAGCGACTGAACTGCCTTAACCAGACCTCATCCCTCTCTGAATCCCCTCGCTCGATGACGGATGTGTTATCCGACATCTGATCTTCTCTCAACACTTGCGAATCATTCTTAAACTCAATCTCCAGTTCCACTGTGGGTGTTACAGCTGCCACTCTATAATCGATTTCCGGAACACTACTTAAATTGTTCTCACTGACAGTGATTGTATTTTCTACTGCCGAGTATACAGCTGATCTACTACTTGTGGGCGCACTCCTTTCTCCTAACACTGGCACACTCTCCCGCCGTTGATTATTCCACACGGAATTTTCATAACGATGACACCTGAATTTTCTCCTGTCATTGGGCCGCCAAAATTTCTCCACGCCCGGTCGGCCCCTCACCGGCGCGGCTAATGGTTACCCTGTCTCGTCCCAGCAGATACGCTCCCCGGATGCTGCTGAGGCGGCTGATCACACCCTCTGGCGTTATTACTATTCTACGAAGCCCGTATCACGTTAGTATGATACTGGTTTCCGTCATTCCTGTTATTATTTGCATTGTACCGATTGTTATTACGGTCCGAACCATTATTGTTATTGCTGCCATGGTTGCGGTATGCATTATTCCCATGGTTATCGTTGTTGTGATTGCTGTGGTACCCGTTGTTGTTACCACGGCCCCTACCACTGTCGCGATTATTGCGCCAATTGTCCTCGTCCTCCACTCTTTCCAGGAAATCATTTATTGTCCTGTAATTGCTTCCTACGTAGCGTTTTGTATCATATGGAAGCTTTTTGTAGAGTTCCCAGACTATTTCGGATTCCGTGCGGCGATCACGCAAATATTCCAACTTGCGGATCCAGCCCTCACAAAACTCCTTCATCGAACCGCGCGAATTCGCATCGAAAGGCCTTGATACGACAAATTTGCGCCAGACACTTTGCTGTTTTTGCTCTGACCAGTATTCAGCCAGAAACAAATTTTTAAATTCGTCAAAAGTCAGCTTCGTAATGTTGAGGTTTAAGCCCCAACGCTTGGCATCACCAGCCAACACATCAATAACCGCATTAATTTGTCTCTCATTAGTCCATGATGTGGGTAAAACGCTTTCACAATTTTTAATGAAATCCGTCGCGTGTATACCGCCTTTTTTCAAGGGGTCGAACCGCTCCTCTTTCGTCAACAATTCCGAACTATGTGCATAGATTGGCACATAGCTCTGTTTTTCGTCAAGTTTCTTTTCTAATTCCGACACTCTCGCAATTAGTTGGCAAGTGGTTGTCGCAAGCGTTTCTACTTCCCTTTTTTTCTCTTCGCAGGTATTAGCCTGCTTCGTCACTTTGGCATCTATTTCGGATACTAAAGCCTTTAAAGTTTCCACGTTCTTTTGATCCTCTTTTTTCACTAATTGAATTTGTTCCGTCACCTTATTCTCGATGATCGGAGCAACAGCTTCTCCTACACTTTTCTCGATTCTGCTAATTTCGGAATAAAAACGAGTATTTATGCTCGCAATTTCCGCCTGAACGCCTATCATTTCCTGTTTAAGATTACCGATTTCGGTATTAATTACAACAATATCTTCTTTGATTTTATCAACTTTTGTGTTAATAACTTCAACATTGTTGTTAACAACGTTAATAGCTTTGTTCTGGTTGTCTAGCATCCGTTCAATATTTCAGACTGAGCTTCTTGCTTGGCAGCCTCAGCTTCTTGCTTGGCACCCTGAGGTTCTTGCTTGGCAGCCTGAGCTTCTTGCTTGGCAGCCTGATCTTCTTGCTTGGCCGATTGACTCTTGATTTCGTTAATCAAAACATTCAATAAATCAGTTAAATTCCCGGAATCTACCGGTTTTACTTCCGTAGCGGCTTCCTCTTTAATTGTCCCCCCGTAATCGTCATCAAGGGATTCAGATTTGATTTTCACTTCCGATTCCGAAACATTTTCTAAAGTTTGGAATTCCATTTCTGCTCTTTGTTGCGTTTCGGCGGTCGCGTCTTTCATGCTAGCCGCCTGCCCCTGAACAATGGGTACCGCGGTGCCCGTTTCCCACTGTTCGACCGATTGTTCCGTATCCAAGTCTACCAAATTTTGGCAATTGTTGCCTTCACTCATTTTAATAATTTTCAATGTAAATGCCAAATCTCAAATATAATTAGGATTACTCCCACTACTTATTCTCGCTGTCGTAACGGCCTGTACGTAACCAGTACTTTGTTACGAGATTTGCACAATGCAAAATTCGTGTCCAGAACAACCTCAAATCCGAAGATGGTCCTGTCACCAGGTCGCCACGTGTAACCTCCCCCTCACTTATCGACCTTAATGACAGTGAAAAATTAGACCGCGTGTACCTAATGGAAATTTGGGAAAAGCAATCGTCACCGAGGTTAATTTGTCGGTAAAGAGGGAGGAAAGGGTTACATCTAAATGAAAGGAAAAATGCTAATGAAACTGGTGGAAATTAATTTTGAAATAGGGGTAAAGTTAATAAAGAAAGTAAATGTTCGGCCGTTACGTTAACAATTAACTAGCGGTAATTAGATATTTGAGATTTGGGGGAAATTACGGTCGCCAGTCCTAAGGACAATTACTATAGTAACTGAAAAAGAAAGGTTATTACACATATAATTAGCACTAGAAGCGTGGCAACTGAAGGTTGACACGTGTTGTGTGAGAACTGAAAGTTTGTCAGAAGTAATAAATTTCGCTACACTCTGACTTAATTTAGCAAAAGAATTAATAAAACCGGAAAACTGAAAGTTAATTTAGTGACTGAAATTAACAGTGAGCTTTGTTTCTGAAGCACAACGAAATTCAGTAAAATGCGGTTAGTCTTGGACTACCTCAACAATCATTTCAAAAGCTACTTGAATCTACGCAATTTAGAAATAAGAGATTTAACTTTGAACTTGAATTAAATGATTCTGAACAATTAACAATAGTAAAATTTAGTACGTACCAAGCTGAGCTGCAGTCACAGGTAAGCTAAAATACGGTAACAAAACTCGCACTCTTAATTCGTGCTTGTGTAATCTAAATATTGTAGCCAGCTATGTATACTTTAACTGAACATTGAAACTAAAGCAGTGAAATGCTATAATATTACTTTAATACTGGCGTTTGAATTTCAACGATAATCGGGTTCATTCCGGAAAAGGAAGGGACCCTGCTTGGTATTGCAATTGGGACAATGAGCAACAAAGGTTCATGCTAAGTAGCTGTAATTTTGTGATGCAACAATTTTAAAAGTTGGAAAAGCTGAGGTCTGCCATACAGTTCTAAAACTTTACGTGCTTCCAGTCTTCCTTGTTGGTTGATTGAAGGTTTCAAGCCGTCGATCGAGGAGGTGGTGACAGTCAGTCATTGTCGGCCGTCGCTGTTGCAGAAGCTGGATGTTGGCGCGCCTTCTTCTCGACACGGTCACCAGACGAAACGGGCTCTTGATGTGCGCCAGCTAATTCTTCCCGTCCGCGACACCATGTCAGAAACTATCATCGCAAGTCGAGCGCAATTACATGCTGCCAAGCCGGCCGCGGTGGTCTCGCGGTTAAGGCGCTCAGTCCGGAACCGCGCGACTGCTACGGTCGCAGGTTCGAATCCTGCCTCGGGCATGGATGTGTGTGATGTCCTTAGGTTAGTTAGGTTTAAGTAGTTCTAAGTGCTAGGGGACTGATGACCACAGATGTTAAGTCCCATAGTGCTCAGAGCCAGCCACATGCTGCCAAACACCGAAAGCGCGGCAACGTGTGGGAGCTTCACACAACACACCTGCTCCACTCGCTACTCCAGCCAGACTCTCCCTCTGCCCGCGCTCCACGCGACAGAGTTAACACTACCAAAGATCCTCAACACTTTGATTCTCCACACGACCTATCGATGTATCCGTTCGATAACATAGTTTTCCCTAGGCAAGACCCAGCGTAAAAATACAAATAATATTTACAAAACCACCAATTGTACATCGACAAAAGTGCATAAATATATATATTGAAACAGTAAAACAATTACAATATATAAAGAGACAGAAATGTTATATCTTGAGGTAACAAAACAAGGAATAAAAATAATAGTACAATAGATGGAAATAGGAGGATATACATTTCCGGCGTTACAAACACCACCTACCGGTAAATGTGATCTGCGGCTCTCATGGGCGCTATAAACTGAAGCTAATGGATCAGTGTGACGTGATCAGACGTGAAGGATGCCTCGGAGATGTATGCGCCAACCGTACCGGCAGATCAGTGAGTTTGAGAGAGTGCACATAATTGGAATTACAGAATGTGACGCATCCTTGCGGGAAATTGCTACTCGTGTGCGACGAAGAGTTTTGGCAGTGCGACGGGTGTGCACAGAATGGTTCAAGGAAGGCCCTAGAACATGACGAGGTGGTTCAAGTCGCACCACCCGGACCAGACCCCCAGAAGATCGACACCTCATCCGAATGGCATTGCAGACAGATCTTTGTCCTTGTCGGCTCTGGCGGAACAGTGGACCTGTGTAACACATCGTACACTACCAGTGGTGACAGTCCATCGACGCTTTTTAGGTCATGGGTTATGTGCGCGTCGTCCACTTCTTCTCCTACATTTTGATGAATGTGCAGAAACGTGATAGACGACAATGGTGTATGGAACGGCGTCACTGGGGCAGTAATGACATCAGATAGTGTTTTCGGACGAATCCTGGTTCTGTTTGTTTGAAAATGATGGCCGCATTTTGGTTCGCCGCAGACAGGTGGAGTGGCATCACAGTGGCTGAGTTCGCACGAGACATACAGCGCCAACTCAAGGCCTTATGGTGTGGAGGTGTTATTCGGTACAATCACAAATCACAGTTCGTGCGTATCCGCAACCCATAGCCAAACCCTTTCGGCACGACGTCCTACACTCCATTTTTCAGCAAGACAATGCAAGACCACATGTCGTTGCACAAACACGTGCCTTCTTGGTTTCGCAAGATGTCAGCCTTTTGCCCTGGCCCACAAGATCACCAGACTTGTCACCAATCGAAAATGTGTGGGATATGGTGAAACGACAGGTGCACCTCTGTGACACAATTCCAGCCACCATAGGCGAACTTTGGAACCAGGTGAATGCGGCATGGATAGCTATAACACAGGACGACATTCGCATCTTATACACGTCGATACTATCACGCATGGAGTAAGTCATCTGGGACCATGGCGGACCCTGTGTCTGCTACGCAACAGGACACATGCTGAACCTAGGTGACTGAAATGCTAATCATTTCTGCAAAACGTACTTCTGTTCATGTCCGGTGAATATGAAGTCCTATTTCTAGTCGTTCAAGGAGTTCTGTTTTTTTCTCTGAACATCTAGTACTTGACAAGATGCTTTATATTATACGACATGGGTACTAATAGTAACAAATAAAAATTCCCAAATATCTCAAGATTATTTGATTTAAACGTCTTTGAAGCTGTTAGATAAGATGAAAAGCTAGTTCCATTCAATTACATCCCTAATTCTGCCCAGGTGATATACGTCTATTTGTGATATGGCAGAAGAATTTTTCATTCTGGTGTTATGTCAATAACTATGATTTTGGGTTCGCTTATCACAACTGAAGAAAAAGAATTGCGCATGTCTTACGAGTGTCGTCTCTATTATTGAAAACAACCATCAGTGGCAAAATTCGTAGATACTGCATTAACATGTAATCTTGTTCCTGTTTAGAATGTCCGGAGTAAACCAATGTTCTTTCGCGGGACAAAAAAGAATGTCCCAATAGGATTTCAGGCAGTAGGAAAGGACGGAATAACGCCCATATTACTTGTAAATTACCGACAGGGGACGAGAGGCCGTAAAAATTTACAAGAAAGAAGGTAGATAATGGAAATTATGATACACAGTGCCCACAGAAAGTATCCATATGAATAACCAAAGGATTGTAAAAAAATGGCAGAAGAATCTTCAATACATCCAGTTTACAAAAAATGGCTCTGAACACTATGGGACTTAACATCTGAGGTCATCAGTCCCTACAACTTAGAACGACTTAAACCTAGCTAACCTAAGGACATCGCACACATCCATTGCCCGAGGCAGTATTGGAACCTGCGACCGTAGCGGTCGTGCGGTTGCAGACTGAAGCGCCGAGAACCGCTCGGCCACTGTTGGCCGGCCCCAATTTACAGGAAACAGAGTCTTGAATTTGACGAACAATTGAAGAACATTACTGTGAAGGTAAAACTCAAATCTTAGAAAGAGAACACATTCATCAAGCAAATCTCTGTTTCCAATAGAAAGTGATAGTAAGATATTATTAACTCAAGCTTTAACTAATGATAACGGAACAAACTGGTAGCAATTACTCCTGTAAAACATCTGGGAGTATGCGTACGGAACGATTTGAAGTGCAATGATCGTATAAAATTAGTTGTTGGTAAGGCGGGTGCCAGGTTGAGATTCATTGGGAGAGTCCTTAGAAAATGTAGTCCATCAACAAAGGAGGTGGTTTAAAAACACTCGATCGACCTATACTTGAGTATTGTTCATCAGTGTGGGATCTGTACCAGGTCGGGTTGACAGAGGAGATAGAGAAGATCCAAAGAAGAGCAGCGCGTTTCGTCACAGGGTTATTTGGTAAGCGTAATAGCGTTTCGGGGATGTTTAGCAGACTCAAGTGGCAGACTCTGCAAGAGAGGAGCTCTGCATCGCGGTGTAGCTTGCTGTCCAGGATCCGAGAGGGTGCGTTTCTGGATGAGGTATCGAATATATTGCTTCCCCCTAATTATACCTCCCGAGGAGATCACGAATGTAAAATTAGAGAGACTCGAGCGCGCACGGAGGCTTTCCGGCAGTCGTCCTTCCCGCGAACCATACGCGACTGGAACAGGAAAGGGAGGTAATGACAGTGGCACGTAAAGTGCCCTCCGCCACACACCGTTGGGTGGCTTGCGGAGTATAAATGTAGATGTAGCTGTAACTGAGATAAGCTACGTCTGCGAGCGACTACCAACTTAAAGATTATCGTCAAACACGAAATACTATAATATTTTACTATAATAAGATACAAATCTCGCTCTTTTACATTCTGTTTCCCCTCCGAAATTTGTTTCTTCATAAAAAGTCTCATGTCTGAGATCCTTATACTCTTCATGAAACCACACTCACTACATCAACAAATTTGTAGCATGTTCTGTTGTTTCTTCATCAGATTGCGCTGAAGTTAAGATGTCTTTCTTCGTTTATCATTATTATCTATTATGTTTTTATTGATTAAAGCATACCCACGTAAATATTAACGAATTATAATTTGATATGGGTTTCCCGTTGTATCTAGACATTTTGTAAACATGTTTTCAGATTCTAATGTAGCTGTATTTTTCTCTCTCTCTGTTTTCCTTCTGGTATACGGTGAGCCATCAAGTCTATTTTACATGGCGGCCGTTCACATCAGTATTGTTGTAAAGAATAAATATTTTACATTCATGTAACATTCTTCAACGTATTTTTTATTTAACGCATTTGTTAATATAATTTCGTAAGCGTATGGTCAATGAACAGATGTGCTCATTCTGACTTACCATGAAAAACTGCCAATACAAAATTTAACAGCAACATTTAATTGTGACATTATTTGACAAGACGCAGGCTGATTTTATGGTTACTCTTGATCCTTTGAGTTGGTGATCAAACGCTAATGTTATGGGAGCAGTAAGCTCCAAACTTCTTTTTCCTTACTTGACTGAGTAACAACTCCCCCATCATTGTCTGAACGCCAACAGAGTTCAAGCCAGACATAATTTTTAGTAGGTGAGACACCTGTGTCACGGAAAAGAACGTTCCACCAACGTAATGCGGCACCTTCACATGTAACCATTAAATGTTAAAATGTTACATTAGGAAATATTCGTGCAAATAGTTTAAGACGAGGGTAGTGGATACAACATCCCACCAGAAAGAGGACCATGTGACAAACGTTCGCTCGATATCACCGCTGAGGATGCTGTAAGAATAATTAAATGAAATGTTTTCAGTCAACAATTAAAATCTTTCCCCTTAGCTACGAAAGTGTGCCTCACATAAAACTGAAATAATAGGGTAATTTGGAGTTTGAGCATAAAGTTTTAATAAGGTGATAGAACATATGTGTTTCATACCTTATTAAAATGCTGATGTTTTGAATCAAGTCATGATGATGATCCCAAAGGGCCAACTCCTTATTTCCATAATTCATGATGCGTACCAGAGAGAGCGTTATACGATCGTTTTTTCCAGAAATAGTCACGTAACGTATGTAAATTCAAAATGAGAGATTCATTTGATAGAGCTATCTAACTGACGCAAAGTAATATGATTAACAGCAGTTCTAGTGATTGTCACTAACTGACTAATGTACCCTAACTCTTCATTTACTGTTGATTTGGATTTGCATGCACTCTAGCAGGCAGAGAACACAGAGAATTATGGATGGTGCAGGGAAAATAGGAGTCAGCCGTCACCCTTAAGGCCATGCAGAAGGCCCCCTGAGGGAGGGACGGGGTCAATACTCCACGGCCAGGCAGTCCTTTGTGAAGCTACCTCGGAGCGCCCAAAGCTTTCTGCGAGCTCTCACAGCCAACATTTTTTCTACGCTGGAAGAGAGAAGCGTTTTTAACAGCAAGCCCTACTGTGCACAAAAGTAGGGAGCAGAGTTTTCTCGTGACACCGGACAGCAGAGGTAAACATGGCATGGGACCTCACAAAACCGCTGGATGTGTTGACTCTACAAGAAACAAACATTTATGTGGCTCAGTGAAGTAAACTTAGGTTGAAAGTAATATGTTAAAACTTATATACTCGTGTTTGCGTCTGATTGGTATTTCATAATCGTATAAAACTTATTCTGATATTGAAAAATGTAAATCTCATTGCAGGACCACAGCACTCTGTTGAAATTAAATTTTGAACGAAAACATGTGAAGCGCACGGTATACGATGCGAAATCCAATTCGTTTTCCAGAGATCAGTCCGTTTGCAGTGAAATTTGCATATGCTATTTGACTGCAAAACAAATGACTGAGATTAAAATACTAGCCCTGAATGTTGTTAATCTATATCTTAGTCTGATTGACAATGACTATACCAGAATTGTTACTGTCATTCCAGAGCAAATGAAAATATCAATTAACGCATCTGATTTCCTGATAAACTGCTTGAAAACTTAAAAGATCGTAGTTTTCTGAAATCTTTTACCAATTTGAAAGCTCTGAAACGATATGATATTTTCACAAATATATTCCGACAATCATTGTACCTTACAGTTGACATGAATTTTGATGATGATTAAATTCATTTTCCCACCTGTGCGAACGGAACACTCGTCTCTCCTGCAACCTCTTACTATTACGAATATTGGTTCGACTGTCCAAAATCAAATTTCATCTGTCGTGCTTGCAATGTGCAGTGAAAGACGGCATCTTACCAATTTTCACAAAATTGCTTCTACAGCACACAACTCGCCATGTGTAACGCTAGTATACAAACATTCATGAAGGTAAACAATGAAAAATGAGGAACCAAACTTCATGACTGGTAAATGAGAATGAAGACTCCAAGTATAACTATGCTTCAATAAGCCAGAACAACAACAACACACATTTACATAAAGTTCACACACCTAGACAAATTAGCAAAATATTTCTTAATAACTTCCCTGTGCACAGTTACTTTCCTTGACACTAGTTTCAAATACAAGACAACACCACATTACAAAATTTCTACACCAAACTGCAATCATACGCAATGTTCTAATAATAAATAGCCACACATTTACAAATATAAATGAAAAATGGATTACCTTAAAAGTTCTTGCTATCCTTTCGTTAATGGTTCCTCAATATATTCAACATCCCTTAGAAACACGTTATTACAAAATAATGCTGCCTCCACTACAAAGCAGGCCAGCTTCCATCCTTCTCAAACCAAGTACACAGCCAGACTGTACAACACATACTGACTCACTGTTACTCTCTACAAAATGAACTAACCTCTTTGACCAGTATCTGTGGTCTCAGGAGCAGACTTACAAAGAATATGGTTGTACCGATCTACAGAAGTTGAGTACATTAATCAGCTTCGTAACTTCATTCACGTTATTGGCAAAACTTCTTGCAAGTCGTCTTGGCAAAAAGGATTGTCCCTTTCAAGATTAGATAGAGTAGTTCGGCTGTGCTGTCTGATACTGACTCATTGGTAAGAGAAATAAACAGTGTGAAGTGACTTTCTTCTGTGTAATGTTGTAGGACGAACGTTCTTGGTTAAATAAGTGGAGGAGAGCCCAGAGAAGGGGGCCAGTGTGTTCTAAGGAGCGTTTCTTTTAGTCGGTGGCAATGCAAAATGCGGCAATGTGAGGTTTTCTTTTCGTAAACATTCATTCAGAAACCACTTCATCTTGGGACACATCTTCCCTACATCATGGACTTCACTGGAGCCTCTGCCTTCCGCTTGTTAAACACCAAGTACCGCTGCCAGAACTGATGTATCGAAGTACTTAGAAAAATTTTCGGCTGACGTGTATTTTGCTGTTAGTGAGAATGATTGGTGCCGCCAGTGACTAATTTCTTAGCCACTTAAGCCTCAACCTACAATACTACGACGAGAGCCACAGCCGCGGTGAGATGCGCAGGGAAACTAAATTCGTTTTAGAACATTTCGATCCTTTCAAGCTTAACTTTGAAGAATTTTATTTCGAGTCAGTGAAAAGCCTGCATTCATATCCAACCACAGGTGCGACGCATTCCTTTCTGTAATAGTACGTGCTTTTAATGAACACCATGACAATCACGGGCGAGTCACGATTACAGCTAGTTCACATATGCAGTTAATAGCATCTTATTCCATGACCCCTTCTGAGATATGCAAAGACCTTAATATATGTTGCCACTGTTTGTTAATTGTTCTGTGGAACAATTTTCTTGGAATAATTCGTGGTAATTGTGATCCGTGTTTCATTTAGTAGTCGTATGTTTCCTCATTAATTATATAGCAAGGCACCCTAATTTTCTGGACGCCTGCCAGACTTACAATTCATTTAAACATGAGTCACATTGCAGGATTCGTTGACTTGCGATCTCATGACGCCGTAGTTCGATTTGCAGAAGTTGAAATTGTCAGGATGAGATACGTTAATACCTTAAAAATAACTAAATTAACCAAACATAAAACAGTTTCAAGAGCTGGTGCGTAATCATTTACACATTTTGTTTCAACGAGTTTGGTTACAGTTTTGCTTGTCGTGTCGACCTGCAGAACAGGAAAGCGAAATTTCATTTGCAACGGAGAACTGGCCACGGAAATGCAGAACAGAGTGATGCAAACCGCGATCCCACACTGCCGCCCTCTGCATTATTTGACTTATGGACATTCCTACCCGAACAGTTTAGAGAGAGCGACAAAAAAAAAAAAAAAAAAATGACGCGACATACAAGAGAAGTGAAGAGTTAATTAAGGAAAGTCAGGAAATGAATGATGAACAACTCAAAATTAACGCACAATTACTGAAGGAAAACGAAGGTAAGAATCACACACGATTAAAACAACTACGGAAACGTCGTGAGAAGCGAGAGAATCTACTGAATAGGAGTAGAGAAGCCAGAAATGTACAATTTGATGAAAGTAAGCAATTGTTCAAAGAGTTAAAGAAAAATCCACGTCAGTCAATATTAGCCATAAACCAGATATTAGATGATCACATTAAGAAATGCGAAATAGAGGGAAGGACTTTAAATAACAAGGCACACGAAGAAGTTAATTCAAATATGGAGATATCAACAGAGGATTCTAAAAGCACGACCGAGGAATTGAGAAAGATGTAAATGACAACACCAAGAACACTGAACAAGTTAAATCATTGTGGGAAGATCACAAGGATACAGAAGAGAAGGTAGTGGAACGAGAGGAAGTACTAACCATAATTGGAACATAAGCAGAACGGTACCAACAAATCTTAATGAACATGTCGAAATAACAGATTTCGAGCATTTTAAGATTGCGCAAGAAAGAAACAACTCAATAACTAGCAGAAATTTGATATACTCACCAAACAGAAGCAGTATAGTAGATTTCCAACAAGAAATTGCACGAGGGCAACATGACAAATCAGAGGGAAGCAGATCGCGACAGAGACGAACAAGAGATTCGCAATTTGACTCAAAGATTATGCAGCGTCATAGGAGAGCCGTCGCGCTTTCATCCGGCAATAACTACCACCGTGACATCCCGTGAAATGGACTCCAGAGGAGCTTAGGAAACAGTTCATGTCAGTATACAAATTTTCACTGTTTCTGGACACCACAAACCGCCTACACTCGACGTTGTGGATCGAAGAATTCCGGGAGACGTTACCAAAATATTGGCCAATTATTTTGAAAATTACATTTGTATGTGCCCACTTCAGGATGGAAGCAGCGACGAAAATACGAGAAATCGCGGGGTAGTGCAGGACATACGACGAATTTACACGAGCATTTTTTCAAGAATATTGGTGTAAGGGAAACAAGATTAAGTAAAACTAGGAATGACGACGACAGGGAACTTCGTAGAATCGAGTTAACAGGATCCAGCGCAATTTTTAGAAGACAGTGCCATATGAACCGTCGGACATATTTCAACGACATACTATAACTTTTCCTGACGAATCTTGCACCTTAGACTGTAAAAGAAATACGCATCACTCGCAGGAACTTGAAAGACGTTAAAACATTACATCAGCTAAGTGGTAAAGAGAGGGCGTCATTAAGTTTTGTACAACCAAATTTTCCACCAGTTCATCAACCAGTAAATAACCACAACTGGAGGGTGGGAAAGCGACCAAGAAAAAACAGGGATGAAAAGGAAAGAAAAAAATTAAAACCGTTGCTGGGTACCACAATGTCGGCTAGATGACCACAGAAGTAATTGGAGCTGCAACAACAGAAGAAATAATGACCAGATAAATGATATTGTAAGAGGAAAGTAGATATCGTGGAAGTACGTGGGTCAAACACAAGCATTAACTGTAGGAATGACGTAAGTGATGACCGGTCATAAAGCTGTCACCCGTGGAGATTTCGGCAACATAGATACACTATGTGTTCAAAAGTAACTGGACACCTGACTGAAAATTACTTACAAGTTCGTGGCGCCCTCCATCGGTAATGCTGGAATTTAATATGGAGTTGTCCCACCCTAAGCTTGATGACAGCTTCCATTCTCGCAGGCATACGTTTAATCAGGTGCTGGAAAGTTTCTTGGGAAACAGCAGCCCATTATTCACAGAGTACTGTACTGAGAAGGGGTATCGATGTCGGTCGGTGAGGCCTGGCAGGGAGTCGGCATCCCAAAACATCCAAAAGGTGTTCTGTAAGACTCAAGTCAGGACTCCGTTCAGGACAGGCAATTACAGGGATGTTATTGTCGTGTAACCACTCCGCCACAGGCCGTTTATTATGAACATGTGCTCGATCGTGCTGAAAGATGCAATCGCCATCCCCGAATTACTCATCAACAGTGGGAAGCAAGAAGGTGCTTAAAACATCAATGTAGGCCTGTGCTGTGATAGTGCTACGCAAAACAACAAGGAGTGCAAGCCCCCTCCATGAAAAACACGACCACACTATAACACCAACCCGAATTTTACTGTTGGAACTGCACAAGCTGGCAGATGACGTTCACCAGGCAGCACCCTGCTATCGGATCGCCACATTGTGTACCGTGATTCGTCACTGGTTACTAAATGGACAGTACTTTCGACGTTGCAACCAAGATTGTTTTTTCCTCTTCATCGGAAGTTAAGCTATTTCACCACCCTCACTCCTATTACGGCGATGGATTTTGTACTTCTTCATTTCTTATTTTGTTGTTTGCTTTGCCTCTGTGACGCACTATAAAGGTTGCACAAGGATGTAGTATCTTTCCTTATAGCGATCTCCTATAAGAGTGACCAAATTTCTGAAAGCAAAACCGTATTTACGTCCAATGTTTACGTTCCTTACACCATGCGAGGCGTCGTTTGGCATTCACCGGCGTGATGTGTGGCTTATGAGCAGCCGCTCGACCATAAAATCTAAGTTTACTCATCTCCCGCCTAACTGTCGTAGTACTTGCAGTGGATCCTAATGCAGTTTGGAATTCCTGTGTGATCGTCTGGACAGATGTCTGCCTGTTACACATTACGACCATCTTGAAATGTCAGCGGTCTCTGTCAGTCAACAGACGGTCTATGGTTATCAAAGTGATCAGCTGGTGATCAACACACGACACTAACCAGTAGTAATCGCTTTACCTGACTTTACAAATGTGCATCCGTGTTACAGCCCAAAAATTACGCTACTATCAGGGAGGTATACTCTACTATTCCATAACGAAACATATGGTTCCAAAGAATAGGGTGCTGAGAAGCATGTATTAGAGTCCTACACCGTAGCAGGGAATACTTTACTCTTCTGCAGGTCAGGTTGGCACACCACGATGCACTTGGTGACTGCAGTCATGGACAACAGCAATCTACTATTAATGGAGCACAGCTGGAAACATGCAGGTAAGTGGTCTCATTTTAATACTTCTACTTCTACTTCCTCTTTATGACAGACTGTAGACTAGAGTTACGTCTTGGTTAAATTTTCTGACACTTCTCATTGCTTAAATACTTTGATGTGCGAAATATTGATTCATGACTCCATAAAGTTTCAAATTCACGAGGTTTAGATGGACACTTATTCGTACTTGGTAAGATTTGCAAAACATGTAGAAAAAAATAATGTCGAAATACCGATGGGTTCAAATACTGATCCCTCTTTCATCTTTCCCTGGATCTCAATAAAACTTTACCTAAACTTTACTTCCAACAATGAGCCTCTCTCTTCTGTATAACCGATGGATCGTTTCTGTGACTATTTTTCTTCTCTTACATTCATTACACGAAATCTTAACTGGTGCAACTACGCTACATTCTCTACATTCTTGAGGTTCTCAACTCGCATCTCCCTTAATTCTTTTTTAATCGAACAGGTCACTCAACTGAGGATCTCTGTATCCAGCACTGAGACGAATCCATGAGTCGAGCACGCATTGCATCTCTCTTCCCCCCATGGTCATGCCTTAAGTCGGTTATATGACGTCTTCTAACTTTTTCTGGAATATCTCGACATTCTCAGCTTTGTTTAAGTTCCACACAATCCACGGTCGACAGACTGGCCGAACCTACACTATGTGATCAAAAGTATCCCGACACCCCCAAAAAACGTTTTTCATATTAGATGCACTGTGCTGCCACCTTCTGCCAGGTACTCCATATCAACGACCTCAGTAGTCATTAGACATCGTACGAGAGCAGAATGGGGCGCTCTGCAGAACTCGCAGACTTCGAAGATGGTCAGGTGATTGGGTGTCACTTGTGTAATACGTCTGTACGCGAGATTTCCACACTCCTAAAAATCCCTAGGTCCACAGTTTCCGATGTGATAGTGAAGTGGAAACGTGAAGGGACACGTACTGGCCGACCTCGTCTGTTGAAGTGACCCTACAGAGTAAGATAAACATTTTGTTTTGCATTGGATAGGCGAGAGTGTTGTCAGTAGAAGTCAAGCAGATGCTGCAGGAGTTACAGACAAGAGGAGCGTTGGAGAGATCAAATGGTTCAAATGGCTCTGAGCACTATGGGACATGTTCGACTGATTCAGAACGCAGGTACTTCTCTATGAGCCTCTAAAACCCCAGTGGATTTCAGTGTGGAGATGGACCTGTTTGCTGGTCTGCCAAACCAATTTGCCTCAGTAACATAAATATGCATGATGGAATATGTAAAATGTTTAGATGGCCGACTCAAATAAGTACACCCACGCATCACTCGTTGTGTGCATGATGCACGAAGCAATACCTCTGATGGTTCAGATAGTGACTGTCACAGGCTCTAAGTGGCACACTAGCAAAGGACACAGGTCTCACTATTAAGTAAAGACCTGCTGTTCTTTACTAGTGAAGCGCCAGCACAAGAGAGTGTTCTTCTCTTTCTCTCACCTTTCTGCGCCAGCTCGGTAGCATAGCACATGTACATCTTAGGCCACTTCCACTTAAGCACAAGCGAATCATGAGCTGGAGTGCGGCATTCGAAGCTGGAAGACTGCCCCTTGCTCTCCATACACAGATTTGACCAACCAGCGACTTTAAAAATTAATTGGGAGAAAAGGAAAAAAGATTAACTTCGCGGACTCTTTACCACATTTTTACCCCATGTCCTTGCTAAAAGCATGAACCCCATAAAAAGATCATTATCCTCCTATTGCATCCATTTCTAACTTTCCAAAGAATGGCCATGAACTCCCTAAAAGCCTCATACCCTCACAAACATGTTTTGTAGGTGAATCTGGACGCCTGGGGGCCACTGACCTGTCCCACGGAATTTCGCACAAACTCACAGCCATCTCATCGGCTTCCTATCTAGCAAGGGCCCTTACTCTGCTTTATTGCTGGCCATCAATGCTCTGCTGTCCGGCCCCGGTAGCTGAGTGGTCAGCGCGACGGAGTGTCAATCCTAGGGGCCCGGATTCGATTTCCGGCTGAGTCGGAGATTTTCTCCACTCAGGGACTGGGTGTTGTGTTGTCCTAATCATCATCATTTCATCCCCATCGATGCGCAAGTCGACGAAGTGGCGTCGAATCGAAAGACTTGCACTACGCGAGCGGTCTACCCGACGGGAGGACCTCGTCACACGACATTATTATTATTAATGCTCTGCTCACAGCTCCAGCGACTCCTTGGCGCTAGTCAGCCGGTCTGGACACGGCCGACGACTGATCAGCGCCACACAACGTGTCTGCACAATGAGAATGGCAGACTTGGCAGTCTGCAAACGTTTACACCCAGGTTCCACCGAATAAACGTTCTCCTCAGACCTCAGCTGCCGTATGCTTTTACTGTAATCAATTACCTCAGCACCCCCTTCCTTTGAACGCAGGGTAAGCTTGCCGCTATTCCTTCACTTGAGCACAGAAACACGTTAACCACTGCCAACAATTTCATCATATGAATGAAATCAGATCGTGTCCAGTATAGCAACCAAGTAGTAAAGATCATCTTCCATAAGAACATTGAGTAGCATGACACTGGATCAGAACTGATAGTGCCCTGCAATCTCTAAAAGTTTTAAAGTTAAATAGCCAACAGAATGAAAATATGAGTTTTGTGCAACAAACTAAAGAAAAACATTACACTGTGCTGATATTGCATTGCAATGAGCTTGCCTTATGTCAATTAACATTCATGTGATACTATAAAATGAACAGACTTCCAATGACCAGTGATCACTGAACTTAACCATGTATCTCTTGTACCCAGGCTGTGATAATGTGCTTCTCATAAATTAACCTAATTGTGTCTTGAACCAATACTAGTTTTTTATTTTAATGTGATTGTTCTTCAGAGATGCTCTTTCTCTGTGTATTTGGCACATATTTTAGTTGGAACTGACTGACTTGTAGGTTTTAGAATTGAATGTTATAATGATTAGTCAGCTGCGTTATTTCTTTATTTGGATAGTTATGATTTTTCTGTGGTTAATGTTTTGTAGATGTACTAAATTTCAGGAAACTGCACTTGAAATAAATATATATCTTTACACTTAAATGAATCATATTTTACACGAGTTTGCTATTCTATAGAAACTTTACTACATGCAGGTTATCATCTTATACCTGTATTTAATATTGTGATTTATTTTACAATGATCGATGTTTGAGATTTTATGTATTTGTAATATGTATTTTATCTTGTGATGTCTATATATTTTCTTATGCCTTATTATAAATTTTTAAAGTTTGTCATTGTATAAGATATTATATTTTTGTGAGAATATGAATGAAGTAAATGCCGAACTGTTTGGTATGTGAAAGAAAGCTAATCATCCCTTAAAAATGTGGATTGAGTCAGGGTATGTTTCAAAACATCGATGTGTGAATCAGCAGATAACATGTGAAGCCTTTTGGTGTGAATATGGACTAATTGAGAATCAAGCGTAAAGTATATTTTGAAGAAGCATGTATGAGTATAGCCGGTCTTACCCCAGTGGTAACAATAGTTCCCATTCAAATTCTGAAGTTAAGCACTGTCAGGCTTGGCAGCACTGGGATGGATCACTGTCCAAAACTGTCAAACACTATTGGCAAGTGGGGTGAACTCATCCCTTGCGAGACCAAATCGAGGACCTTCTTTATTGCTCCAGTCTTATAAACTGACAACA